>NC_136067.1:1772413283-1773873104 GCF_964261635.1 Lissotriton helveticus | reverse complement strand
TAACCTTTACAGCTCTAGTATCTAAATGGAATTCTCCCAAAAACATAAATTTCTCGGGGAAGCAAAGGGTCCATTTTGTCACTTACAAATCTTTACTCAAAGTTTCTTCTGTGCTCCCCCAAGAATCCAGGATCAAGACTCATTCAAAGATGTGACTAAACGAAAGATTTATGGGACACTGCCAATTTTTGCCTGAGAGTTTCCAAGCAAAACCTTAATAGAACATCTTAATCTCTTGGCATATTCCCTTTAAACATGATCAAAAAATATAGATGTCACATAAACTAATACAGTAATCACGTGGACATTTTCTTTTGTATGGGATTCGTCACTGTGAAGTTGCTGACATTCTTTGAGAGGTGAAGAATGAGGGAAACACATTTGATGGAAATGGTCGTTAAGAAATAAAAAGGCTGAAGTAAAAGTAATGATAGCAACTTATACGAAAATAATTTGGCCAAGAACTGTCTGCTACCAAATGGAAATAGTAATGAATTAATATTAAAGAACATATTGGTACAAAATAGTTTTTAATATTTGTAAAACTAATATGTCAGGTCGTTAAGCAAATACAAAGCTTTTTTTATTTTTGTAGTGAACTAGATATAAATGAAGACAGTGAATCTTTACGTGCACATCTATAATGAAATCCACCACTACATTTGAATATAAGCTTAATTTGTTAGAAAATGTAGCAGTAATATATAAATGAATGATCCACTATAACTGGCAAATTTAAACTTTTATTTGTGACAATCCAACATAAAGACTTCCATCAGCATGGTTGAGGGATTTAGAAATCACAACATCACCAGTCTTATCAGTACAAATCTCGGGGAATGGTTTGAAAATAAATTGTCAGTCTGGCATCATATCATAGCAGTTGTAAAACAGATTGCTCACCAACTAATGATGCTTAGAAAGATCCCTGCCCATTCTCCATTTAGGTGACAAGTTTGAACCCACCAAGGCCTTAATGCTATCATGAATTGACTATTTTAACTTAGTTCACGTGGGATCACATAAGAAGGATATTCTTAAAATACAGTTCTTGAACAAAAAGTGGCTAGACTTTGGGCCCGATTTGGAGTTTGGTGAATGGAATACTCTGTAACCATGGTGGCGGGTATCCTGTCTGCCGTATTTCAAGTTCCATAGGGTATAATACACTTGTAATGCGTCAAAGAAGATATCCATCTCATTTGTTACGGAGTAACCCGTCTGCCAAACTCTAAATCAGGCTCTTTATCTCAGTTTGGAGAGGTCTGATCACATGATACCAGCTCTCAACTTCTCTCGCTCCAGAAGAGCCTCAGAATTACTTCAAACTTTTCTGCATCATTTTCAAATCACAGGGTTGGCTAGGCCCTTTCTACTTGCAAACTTTAATATGGCTGCATGCATCTATGTGTAACATCATATCTAGCCAGGCAAATGTGATTGTTCAATTCACAGCCACAGGAAAGATGTACTTTCAGAACACCAAGAGACTCACATTGTAAATCACTTAGTCTAGACAGGAGATATGAAACAAGTTTCCCATCATTCAAAAGATTTCTGAAAATAAGCCTAGTCAGGTAGGCAATTTTCTGCCATCTGAGACCATCGCGCGTTTTTAATATGGACCGTTCCACGCACAGATTGAGACATTCCACTTGACAGCTTAGCTAAGAATGTACATCACTCGAACTCATTGAAGCTGCATTGCATTGCTGTCTCAGAAGTGCTTTAAAAAAACTCAGTGCTATCAAGTGGCTTTTGCACACAAGCCGGTGCTACACAAATAAATAAAATACAAATGTGTAACAATTCTTGACAGGTGTTTCAACCTCAATTCATTTTTCCGTTTCAGAGAAACCACATTTAAACAGGGCCTATTTCAAACATCGGGAGACTAAACAAAATAGTTGACCATTATTATGAAGTTGAGCAGCAATAATCCCATAGGTCCCAGGTGATTGGATGAATTTGCAGCCATTCACAGACCTGCCAACACACCCTGTGCCACTGTGTGTCACTCAGTATTGACTCTGCTCATATGTGTCCCAATGAGAAGAGGATATCACACGGTGGGAGATAACGTGAGCTGAAAACCACTGTCCATTGAGGGGCAGGAGGTTTGCAACCAGCCCAGTAGGTCAGCAGCAGTCTTGGAATCTTTTGTTTGAGTTTTTTTGGTGAGGTGGCCATCCCTTGGCACAAATCCCTGCTCCCTTATATTTCCTGGAAGTTGGGGGTTCAAGGCCTCTTCCCCTCTCCAGACCCTGCCCCTTAGGCCCCCTCCTGTCAACACAGTGAAATGTATCCCAAAGTATGCACCTGAGTGCTTATGTGGGCAGAGAGTTCAATGCTACAATTTTGACATGTATTAAACTGGGGAGGTTAACTCTACCCTATTGATTCATGACAAGAATCTGTGGTCTGCAGTTTGTAAAGTAGGGCTCGAGCACAGCTGTATGAATCACCCTGTAAAAACCCTTGGGTCTCATCTCGGCTTTTGCAAGATTACATTGAAGAGCCTGTTGTTTATGAATGCAGAGCGACAACCTAATCATTATCCTCCCGAAGTAGTCTTTAATATCTTTACAGCACCAGCCAAAGAGTGCTGGCTGAAACCCACAGAGCAGGGTGGTGTCCTTAAACATGTATTATCAGAGTAGAAAGAGTGAAGGAAGAGGACAGTAGGCCACGCCCTCCCCTGGCGCAAATAGAGCCATAAGGACGCCATGGTTTTGTTTTGGAACATAGTTTGTCAGTCATGTGCCTGAGGCAAATCCTTGTGAATCTAATGAAGAGAAAAGCCGTAGTTATATAAAGCGTATTTACTTCCGCGTGTCGCAACGAGTTGCCTAATCTTTTAATCAGATCCAACGGCTTCTTTACCATCTCTGAAAAAACTGTTTCTGAAGGATGAATCACCTTTAGTGTTGTCTTTTGTGAAGGTGAATTGTTAATGTTGTTGTAATTGTTAATTGACATTTGTAGGACACATATTCATCCATTAGTGTGGCCCTAAACATTTGATCCAACTGGCGCTCCGGAGGCGGCTGTGTACTCTATTCACTGAAGTGCAAGGTGCAATGTGCGACCTGATCGCAAAACATTTTTGCATGGGGTTATTTCATATCCTGGTGGTAAGCTAACACAGAGTTTGGTGCAAACATCTTTTATCACTTTCTTATGAAAGCAATATTGTGGTAGTGATATGTTCTGTTGTTTTTGTGTTGCAGTACTGCAATGTGATGTTGTTGCGTTGTGCTCTGGTTGTTCTGTTGGGTTCTATTTTAACTGTTGATGTGTTGTGTCCCATTATTTTTTTATTTATTATTGCTTTTTTATGTTACTTTGTTATGTTCTATTGTTTACTTTAGATATGTCAACAAATACCGCTAAATTTACATCTAAAAGTTCCACATGACCTTAACGATTCTGTGGCAAGCAACTATTTACCACTAAGGTAGTCAAATAGAGCTGCTTCAGTTCTTCAACTATGTAAGACCCCATTCAGCTAAAAATGTGGCACAGACAGTGTGTGAAACTAGCAATTGCAGGGTACACTGTATGTGATACATCCCCAGGTGGGTACAGATCAGACTTGCCTACATTATCCTTGAGGTCGGTCCGTTTGACTCCACCTGCGTCGATAATGGCGGCCCTTATCAGTCGACGTCAAAGGACCGGCCAAATGGTGGAGTGGTTGCTAAGTAGGCCTGGTTTCTTTCCCTCTGCAGTGCAACATAATGAAATAAAACACTGAATTATCTCAATTAAATGTCATTTTGGAAAAACACTGTGATACAAACACAACAGCAGGGCTTCCATTACCGCTTTAATAGGCAATGTGAACACTTAGCTCTTTTAACTCACTCCTTTTCAGGCGTATAATTAAAAGGTTATGTGTGAGTGAAAGAACTGCTTTTTAAAACAATGAAGACAAAACTTTGAACTGTCACTTCTACTTATGAAGAAAACTAAATACGCCATTAATATTCATCAGTTTGCATGCATAGTATGTACATGCCAACACCCAGAAGCAACAAGGAGGTAGATTTTTACCAGTTCTGGAAGAATGAATTTGTCAAATACTTGGAGTGGAATGCTGCAGAGAGAGAAAGTAAAAAACTTTCATCATCATCAATGTTCAGAATGAGCAATGGGTTGTGCTAAAGGATGATCATCTGATCATATTTTAGACACAAGTGGTTCTAATGGGGGAAATCTAGCCCTTGGCTTCCACGGCACCCGTGATAATGAAACCTGTTGACGAGTTTGGTTCGCTATGCGTTTTCTGCATTTATTTATAATTAGCACACATTAATCATATTTTGCACCGAAGAAATTAGGATTCCAACAATTCCCGTAAAACAATCCTTTAAGGTGCTCCTATATAGTGGCGGCGCAGTGAAAGTGACAAAGTTAACAAATAATTAATTATTTACACATACATACATGTGACTGTTTGTGGACAGAATGATAGCATACAAAATGATATGCAGGACTCCTAACTAGATTGTCCATGGATCCAGTTATAAATTAAAAACAGTCCACAGTAAGAGATTGTAGACGTTTCATCGGGACAGAGTGTAGTTGGATGCTCCAGCAAGATTGGGGAATTAGTCCTACAATCCTGGGGTATGTATGTAATGATGTATCATCAGAATAGCTCCAAAGTCTGGGCGCAAGGGCAAGTGACTTGAGTTGAAGGAAAGGTGCTAGAACTTCATTAAAATAGGAAATCTTAAATTGTGAGTCCAGAGACACCAACCTTTAATTTTCTATCTGCTCCAATTGGAAGTTACACTGCTAGAGGGTCACAAGGCAGCTCCAATGGTTACCTATGGGAGAGATAGGCCTTGCTGTAGTGAAAAATGAATTAAGTAGTTTTTCACTACCTGGACATGTAACACTTAAAGGTACTTGTCCTACCTTTTAAATACATTGCACACTGCCCTTGAAGATACCTAGGACCTACTAAGGGATGCCTTACATGAAACGAAAGGGAAGGTTGGGGCCTGGCAAGTAAGTGAACTTGCCAGGTGGAGATGGCAGTCTCAAACTGCAAACACAGGGTCTGCGATGGTAGCCCTCAGACAGGTTTGAAGGGCTACTCATGTGGGTGGCACAATCAGTGCTACAGCTCACTAGTAGCCTTTGTCAAGTTAAGTCAAGTAACCTTTTAGAAGCCTTGGATTTCCAGGTCCTGGGCACATGTAGTGCACTCTACTGGCGACTGACCAGTAAAAGAAATTTGCCAATCATGGTGAAACCAAATACAATTACATTTTAGACACAGAGCACATGTACTTTAGCACTGGTCAGCAGTGGTAAAGTGCCCAGAGTCCTAAAACCAGCCAAAACGAAGTTGAAAACAGAGGAGGAAGAATCCAAAACATTTGGGGTAACCCTACTAAAAGGGCCATTTCCAACAATCATTACTTGTGTAGATTAAAAAATTTATGATATTTTTTATTTTAAGCCAAAAGACATGTATATCTCATCACAAAATAATGCACTTTCTGATACTGTATTAATCCCTATAAAGGGAAAGACAATCCGTACTGGACAAACATTATGAATTGTATCCAGTGGACTCCTGGCAATATTTCACCTTGGAGATAATATGTATTTACATAATTGCATTCTCCTATTTGTGGCCCATGTGTTCTAATCCGTTATAACGGTTTGAACCTTTTTGGGACAAAGTTGGATCTTTCCAATTTTGTTATATCGACTTACAGTCTTACATCTATATACAAAATTGCATCGGCATTCAGGATTGGATGGACTTGGGATATATGCTCTTTATGATTATTTTAAACCTCTGTGTTAATTTTTTGTTGGAGAATGCTTCTTCTATTGTTATATCCTTATTTTCCTAGATGTTTTAATGAATGTAATGATGGCATTTTACTGTTCTTTTCAGGTGGAAATCGTTTTTTTGTTTTTATTCCTCATGCTGTTAGTTGCTTTCTGTACCTGGTCCTTGGTTTTATTGAGGTTATTTAACCTCATTCTTTAAATAAAGGTAATCTTAAACCAAATGATTCCCTCAATTTTTATATATAGTCTCCTCTGGCATCCCCTTCTACCTTCCTCCTTTTACAAATAGCTGGCTATGGCCATGATCACTGGTGTTGTCCCTCATTTGTCTGCAGCTGTTATTGCTGTTGTTGTCCCTGCCATGGCTACAGCCATGGTTGTTGTTCTTGTGGCTGCTATTTTTGCTGCTGTTGTCCGTGCTGTGGTGAGAGATAAATGTGCTGTTGTGATACTTGCAGTGGTGCAACTCAACTGCTATTGCTGCTGTAGTCCCCGCTGTAGTTGTTTGAGTGGTTGCCAGTGCTTCTGTGCCACTTGTGGTGGCATATGCAGTCTGTGATGTGGTTACAGCTGTGGTTGCTGCTGGTGTTCCTATTGTGGTGGCACAGGTGATTACTACTTACATCCCTTCTACAGCTGTGGTGTAAGCTCTTCTCAGTGCTGTTATCTCTGCTTTCCTTTCAAATATTACTGAAACTTTTATTGCTACTCTCATATTGGCTGTGGGCACAGCTTTTGTAGCTGCATGGTCCCTAGTGAGGTAGAGGCTCTGCCATGGTGGAAGCTGTGCTCACTGTGGTGGTCCCTACTGTAGTTGCAGCTGTGCTGACTGCTCTTGTCCCTGCTGTGGTGGCAACTGTTGATGCTGCTTTGTTTCCTGCTATTGTCATAGGTGTAGTTATAGCTGTCAGGGTGAAAGGGGAGAGGATGTGGCCTAACGGCTAGGGCGGTCAACCTCGAAGCTGGGGAACCGGGTTTGAGTCTCAACAGAGACGCTCAACATCCTGTGATTCTGGGTAATTCACTTAATCCCTCTTTTTATAAATGGGTGCAGGAAGCAACATGGAGGGCGCAGTTGGGGGGATGCAATATGGAGAACCAGGTTGGTGCCACCAATACAAATGTTGTGGGGGGAAGCAACACAAAGGGCGGGGAGAAGTACACGACCACACAGAGAGAGAGAGAGAGAGAGAGAGAGAGAGAGAGAGAGAGAGAGAGAGAGAGAGAGAGAGAGAGAGAGAGAGGAGAGAGAGAGAGAGAGAAGTATGATGTGGAGCTTGGTGGTGAGAAGAGAAACAAATAGGCAATGAGAACAAAGTTAAACTTGGAGACATCACATGGACGAGAAAGCAGTGGGGTGTAGGAAGAGGGCAAGCGCATCACAAAGGTGGCTGGGGAAAAACACATGGACGAAAGAGAGCAACATGAAGTTGTAGGGGGAAAGAGAAGTTCACGGTGGAGACAGCCGGAAAACACATGCAATCTTATGGAGTTTTTAACTAAACAGAAAAAAAGTACTGTTTGAAAAGTATATAGTGGAAGGATACAGGTAATGGCACCATGCTCCAGTAGAGGGAAGAGTAAAGCCCACAAAAACTAGCTAATAAAAAAAAGTAAATGAGAGTGACAATTAAGCCAATGATAAGCAATGGGCAGGCTCTAAGCTCACTGTGAGCTGATAGTAGGTATTTTCGCACACAGACTGTCTGGTCAGCGAGACCTTAAAATGAAGTGTAGCAAATGTCATACCATGGTTTGATAACCAAAGCTGAAAAGAGAGAGTACAATAGAAGTTATATATATTTTTTTAATTTGAGAAACTGTCATAGTGCTGTTTTAGCACATTCTCAGTACAATTAATTATTGGCAATAAATATCCTGTACAAGCCCCAAATACATAGGCTAGTATTTTAGCAACTTTAACCATGGTGTTGCATAATTGTTTCTTGTGTCGCTGGGAAAAAAAATACTATGTTGCTTCAGTGCATCTCTATGAAACTGTTAGTACTGTCTTTTTCATGTTTTTAGAAAAGTTTGTTAGAAGATTTATAATAAGTGATTTGCATTGTTCTTTGAACATTATTATAACCGTACTTTTTTGTTCAACACCTTCAACTTCTGAATTTCTAGGAACCTTAAACTTGACAACTAGAGGATTGCATCTTGTATATACCGCTGTATGATATTTAGGTTCCAGGTCAGAGAAAAAGCCAGAAAATGTATCTCTTAAACATATTTCTATATTTGTTGTAAGATTGTGACTTTTTCAATTCAAAAAGGAGTCCAGGGCTATGTTTAGGAAGCTGCTATAGTCACAGTTTCCAAGCAGAGTTCCTGGAAATATTTTTGCATGGTTAAATGGACATAGTGTACACATACACTGATGGAAATAAAACACACAGTGCAATTGCATGTCAAAACTCTGTTTTATTCATCTTTTTCAAGGGGGAGATGTTTTTCCCTCCCTGAAGGGAATGCCATTCCTAAATAATTCTATTAAATTTAGGCTTGCTTCCTGTTAGACTTGGCATCTTTTGGTGTGATTTCCACTGTCTTTTTGCTTCTGACCTCCTGTTTTTGACCATGTGCTGCATTTAATTTGTGTTGGTTTTAGGACTCTGGGTACTTTACCACTGCTGACCAGGGTTAAATTGCAAGTGTTCCCTGTGTAAAATGTATTGGTGATTGGTTTATCCATGATTGACATATTGATTTACCAGTACGTCCCTAGTAAAGTGCATCAGGTTTGCCCAGGGTCTGTATCTCAAATGCTACTAGTGGGCCTGCAGCACTAATTTCGCCACCCACACGAGTAACCCTGCAAACATGTCTCAGAAATGCCACTGCAGTGTCTGTGTGCGCATTTTTAAACTACAATTTCGACCTAGGCCCTACCCTCCCGTTTTACTACATGCAAGTTGCCCTTATGGTAGGCCAAACGCAGCCCCATGGGCACGGTGCAGTGTATTTAAAAGGTAGGACATGTACTGGCGTACCTTAAAAGTGCAATACTGCTAATTTCATTTTTCACTATTGCAAGAACTCTCTCTCTCCCATAGGGTAACATGGGTATTGCCTTGAAATATCGTTTAAGTGTAATTTCCCATTGGGAGCAGATAGAGATTTGGAGTTTGGGTCTCTAAACTCATAATTTAAAAATACATCTTTTAATGAAGTTGGTTTTAAAATTGCGTGTTTGAAAATGGCAATTTTGAAAAGTGGGCATTTTCTTGCTTAACCATTCTTTGCCTCTGCCTGTCTGTAGAATACACATCTGGGTTGGCTGACAGTTAAGCTCTTTTGCATTCACTCTAGACAGTCGCACAAAGGGAGCTTAAGTGTGCCTTGTATATCCTGATGGCCCATCACCAGGCTGATGAAACTTCCTGAGCTAAAATGGTGGAAGGGGTTGTCACTGACACCTGAATAGGGCTGTGCCTGTCCTCACATAAAGCTGTGTACACCCCCTGTAGTGTGTCTGGAGAAAGGACTGGACATTGCTTTCTACATTCTGCTTGCAGGGTTCTCCAAGGGCTTCTGTGTGCTTACCTCCTGTTAAGAAGTCTCAGGGCCATTAAAGACTTCACCTGCCAGTGCCTAAGCTCTTCTGCTGAGAGTCCTGGCTTGCCAAGTGGTGCCAAATCCAGTTCATGGGCCCTTGGAAGTGTACAACAAACACAGTGGATGGACCCACTAGCAACTGCGACTCACTGGTATTTACATTTTTATGAGTGCACTCAATAAAAATAAATATAAATGAGTTGCGAATATGAGTGGGTCCATCCACTGTGTTTGTTGTACATTATCATTAAGGACAGGGACGCATCCCACACAATACTTGCTCTCTCCATTTGTTTATACCCCTTGGAAGTGTAACCTGGTGATTGAAGGAGAAAATCCATGGATCGACTACCAGCGGCTGTTTTCGCAACGTATCCCTGCAAAAAATCGACAGATCCCCGCTACCTGCACAGAAGCATGGTTTCTGCTTCAACCACAGCTTTCACAGAAGACCCAAGTTTGTCGTCACAATCCGTCATAAGAATCGCCCCTGCGTGAGTCCCGAGCACCATGTCACCGATGTCCATGGCACCCGCTCTGACTCAGACGCAGCACCGGCTCACGTCTGAAGAATCAATGCAGCACCTGCCTCCTGGCTGTGGAATTGATGCAGCGCCTGCATCGGCATTGTCTCTTTGACTCAGCGCATTTGGATTTTCAGCGCATACTCCCTCGACACGACTCTTCATCAATACCGCATCACAGTAAAGAACTGACGCCGTGTGTCCGGAAACCGACGCATCACCTCCCTGCCCGTAAGGAACCAATGCATCACCTTCCTTGCCAGTAAAGAACTGACACATCACCTCCTCTGCCCAGCAGTGAGGAACTGACACATCAGCTCTCCTGACAGTAAGGAACCAACGCATCACCTCTTCTGTGTAGTAAGGAACCAATGCACCACTTTGCTTTTCCGGCACCTACCTTAGGCTTTGCACCGTCTTTGATTTTTGGCGCATCTAAGGTACTTTGTGCTTAAAATAACACGTCCATTGATTTCTATGGACTAAACTTGCTTAATCTTTTAAAAGTGATATCTTGACTTGTATATGTTTGATTTTTGTCATTTTGGGTTTGTTTTATTCTGATATATATTGGCTATTTTTCTAAACTGGTGTGGACTCCTTTTGTAGTGTTTACACTGTGTGTGTGTGGGTACAAATGCTTTACACATTGCCTCTGAGATAATCCTGACTTCTCATTCCGAGCTGCCAAGGGAATGAGCAGGGGTTATCTTAGCTGTATGACTCCCTTACCCTAACTAGAGTGAGGATCTCAACTTGGACAGGGTGCAAACCACTGCCGACTAGAGACCCCGTTTCTAACACTTCCCCAAAATTTCTATCCTGAACATGGATTTCCTCCTGATAATAGTAAACAGCCGCTCATGCCAATGTAGTAATAGTCGGCAGAAACGGTCTTGAGTACCCACAGACAAATGTCAATGTATCATTATCGATGAGCACAAAGTGGCCAATGCATTCCTTCTTTGGAGTTTCCATTCCTGCCCTGGGGAGAAGATTTATTCACACATACTAGTCCATGTGAGTAAATGTATTCACAAGTGTAAATCCACAATTAGTTAATCCCAAATCTGTAGTAACAGCTGTAAAGCTGGTCATTGCCTATTTGCACACCTGTATGGATTTGCACACCTGTATTGAACTTGTTTTTGGAATTGTCCCCGAGTTCCGGGCCGTGGGACCCCCCTTCCTTCTTTAGTCCAGTTTCCATCAATTCTAACTAACATACATTTCATATTCCTCTCCAATGGGGAGAATGAAATGCTGTCTTGTGGTTTCAGATGGGTGTTTGTCAGTCCCAACTTTTTTTTTAAAGAACATCGAAGGTTTTTTTTGCTTTCAGATTGAAAGCAACACTTCCAGAATGTTTTGCCTGACCTTGCACGTTGTCCGCTCTGGAGGAAGAGTTAGTGGGGCCTCCCACAG
Organism: Lissotriton helveticus; assembly: GCF_964261635.1. Taxonomy (NCBI): domain Eukaryota; kingdom Metazoa; phylum Chordata; class Amphibia; order Caudata; family Salamandridae; genus Lissotriton; species Lissotriton helveticus. The sequence goes on along the minus strand of NC_136067.1, from coordinate 1,773,861,774 downwards.
TCCCTGGAAAGGACATACACACAGCCCTTCCTATGGAGGCCAAGACGTGACATTCCTCGCATGGCTCTTCCTTATAACCGTGGGATGTGTTCTTTCTGCTAAAATATAACCTGAGACTTCCTTTTATTATTTTTAAATCCAGCCTCTGTTGGAAGATTCCAAACACTGAGTTTTATGTCTGTTGGTGTTAAATCTGTACCCAGCTCCACCATGCAGGTCCATCTTTTAACATTTGTTCATGGGACACATGTTTTTTTTCCCATTCTTTGTTTGCTAACTGTGGTGTCAGCTCAGCATCACCGAGGGTTTACTCCTGCTGTGGACAAAATGAGTGTGTCAGGCTTCTGATATGAGAAACATTCCTTTCCGAGGAGGGGGCAGGCCCCTATCCAATTGGTCATGCCTCCTCTATAGAACACCCATGACCTGTGCGTAAAACAATGGGAGTACCCTTATCCCTTGAAAATGTACACACCACTCCTCCGCCGTGTCTTATACTAAGTATGCACGTTATGAGTGCTCATGCATACATTCCCTTCCATACTGTGTTGGGGGATTGCACTCAGTGTGTAGAAAGACTTGTAAACTGTGGCTATTAATGTTCTTATTTAGGTTTGCCTACTTCCAGTTTCACAGATGCTGGGCCATGCTGCAGATGCAGCAGTCTGTTAGAAAATCATGGGTCTGAAGCAGGCGATGTCTGAGACTAATGCAACCCCTGAAAAATCACACATGGCAATCTCAATTTTAGTTCAGAAAACATGGAAAAACTACATAAGGTACCCTGATACATTAGTGCTCTTTGAAGAACAGACTAAACAACAACTTCCTCTTTCTCCCTCTCTCTCTCTCTCTCTCTCTCTCTTTCTCTCTCTCTCTCTTTCACTTGACCCCCTACTAAAAAATAACCTGGTACACCAGTAGGATTTATCATTTGATCAACAAGTAAACATATTGCCCCTGCAAAATAAAAGGCAGACCACTCTTCTGAGGAAGATATTTAATGCATGGAATACTCACGTTTACTTCATAGTTATTTGCTACTACTGCAAGCCTACATAACTGAGTAGTAGATGTTGTAAATGTTATATTAAGTGTATTTGTGTAATAGTAAAAATTGTATGCATTTTTGGCATTTCATTATATTCAGCAAACTTGAAAAAGGAGGTATGAAGTGGACTAACAGATTAAGGACAAAAAATGTGTTGTGAGCTTTTTGGCCAATTCTCACAGATTTTGTCGAGTTTTCAGGTCTAATGAGAGTTTATTGTGCAAGGAGTAAATCCCTGTAGGGTTTATTCCCAGTGGTGTTTATTACTGGGAGAGTTCTGGGTTAGTTTGTTCTTAAGGGAATTCATACTGGGGACATTTACTCTGGCCATATTCTAAGTCGAGTTTATCCCAGGGGAATATATTCCTGGTGGAGTTAGTTCCCATTGTAGTATATTCTTGGGGAGTATTTACCAAGAGCAGCCAAAGTTGTCAGACAGTGGGCGAAGAGGAGGCATCAAATCCCAGTCCCAGGCATTTTCAGGGCCCTGCACTCCTTCTACAGAATATTTACAAAGATTTTAAAGCAGCCTTCTTTGTGTACTCAGGGTAGCTAACATGGCGTAAACTATAGATGGTGCCAAATGTGAGAGTTGCCATTTTTCCTCCTCCCTGAAGATTTCTTCTTTCAACTTTGAAATAAGTGCTCATGGTATGTGGTTTTAGGATGATTTTCTTTGTCTATTTTTCTACCCGGGCCTCGCAAAAACTGCTGACATGTCTGAGAGCAGCATGTCCCTGGTAGAGTGTACTGGAATAGAAATATATTTCAAGGAAATGGGTGTTCCTTGTATAGTTGCTCCAGGGTGAGCTTAGTTCTAGAGCGGTGTAGGACCAATTTTTAGGTCTCGGCCCGATCCAGCGCATGCGCTGGTCTGGTCGAGACATTTAGTAGCTGCTTTGAAAAGTGCTACTTTCTCGGCGACCAGCTTACTATCATGCGCACAAGAGCGTGCCCGCATGCGCGTAATAGCAAGCTGGTGGCCGGAAGGTAACACTTTTGGTGACGCGCGTGCACACCACTCGCGTTTTTTTTATTTCATTTCGCGGCTGCGCGGCTTTACTTTTACGGCCGCTCGGCCAATGCTTGTTAATCAGAGCATAAAAGGTACTCTAATGATACTCAATCAACCGCAAATCCTCATTTAGCTGCGCAAGTTATTATCTGCGGTCTTCAGTCCTTTCAGGGGGTCCTATCTCACTTCTCTCGTTTTCAGGGGTTTAGTGCGCAGTGTGTGAGGCCCTATCTCGGACTTCCATGTAGCCGTGCACGTCTGCCAAAATTATGGTAATGTAAGCAGGTTACCAGCGTACTTTCAGTAGAGGCAGTGGTTCACCCGTTGCCAGTAGTGTAACGTAGGGTATGTGCCTCTTCGCTGCTCTCCCGCTCCCACCACGTGTATCCTGAGATTTGCGATCTCACTCAGTGCTGATCTGCGTTATTAGTAGCGCTCGTTTCACCGTGTCATTGTCAGCTATCCATGGCCCCATCCTTTATCTTGTATAGTGGCTCGTATTGCCGTTTCGACTAGGGTTATGGCGCGGGCAGGTGATCCCGCAGAAAGAGAGCCACCACCTGCCCAGCGGTCTCGCCGAGTCACGGATCGGCCCGCGCCGCCCGCTCCGCAGTCCACTCTGTCTCCCTCTGCGGCGGACCACGCACGCCGGCCCCCAAGCTCCGATCCAACTCACAGGCACAGCATTCCGTCTCCGCAATCGGCCAGCAGCGGCTTTTCACCAACTCCTGCGTCACGTGCGGATCGCGATCCTCGGTGACCCCGGCAGACTATCGGCCGCTCTCACCGCTCTCGCCGCTTGTGTGCTCTGCATCACGGCTTGCTTATATTCCAGTCGGCGGCTCCACCTCTCACCTGTGTGTCGCAGGCCTCTCTAGTGAGTCTCATATCGCGGCGCCCGTTTTGTTCGTTCGGGGTCGTCATTCTTCGCCGAACCGGAGTCCAGCGGTAGGCACAGTGTTCAGATGCTGTTTTGTCAGGGTATCGGGTATCAAAAGGCACACTGGAATGCGGGATTATTTATGGATGAAGTTATGACCGGAGGAGCTCACTCAGATGGCGGCAATCTTTGTGCTTGGCTAGCTACGCCAAACTTGCAAAACTTAAAAATTCTGATTTAAACGAGTTCCTTGTGAACAATTGTGTTGGAGCTGGCATCTAAAATTGGAACAATTCCCTTTTGCTAATACACAGTAAAATGATGCAGAACTACAGATAGTTTCTCTATTTCTGGATCCGCCTGCCCCGGATTGGAAAAAGGGAGTAATGGAGGGAAAATCCCTGTGCAAAACAAATGTTCCTCATTCCGGTCATTGAGGAATGCAAGGAAGGAGGAATTCTTGTGACACACTCCTTTATCAAGCAATGGCCAAAGCAATACCCCTAATGGTAATTATATTAAGTTAGTAACTGCATTACATTCATTATAATGACCGGTCACTGACAGTGCTCTTCAAAGAAACTTTCTCAGAGGGGAGATTTAGTGTGGTCGCTGCCTGCCAGGGAGACCCCGCAGGCGAACTCTGCACAGAGACTTCCATGCAGGAGAAGTTGCTTTAACATGCATTGTAAGGTTCCCAAGAAATACATTCACCTTAATGCAACTAGCATTGGGACAAATTCATTGACCCGCACCTCACAGTGCTTCACAAAGCAATTGTGTTTTTTATTGATTTCCCCCAACCAGATATAATGAGATCAGGTCCAATTCTGGTCAGCTGGTGGAAAACAATAACCAAAATGCCTACATTTTGGACTGGAATTTTGCCGCTCTCTAGCTGCGTCCTGTGAGAGGCAATACAGAACATGTCAAAAATGCCACTTTCAGAACAGAACATGGGCAGACTGTTTACAGAAGACAGACATTTGTGGATAAGACCCTGCCAATGTTTGGACAATCAATACCTCATGTGAGATGGACAGGTAGATGGACTTTTGGCAGGAAAAACAGAGAGTTAGACAGAGATGGGGCCAGCAGACTGATAAATACAGGACAGGTAGACATGTAGGCAAACGTCCAGAAAGCTCAAGTTTAAGTTTGGGGTCATCCATTAAGAAATGTATTCAAACTCTATTCTATACTGTCACTGTTAAAAATATTAACAAGCATTAGCATAGCCAATAGGTCTCACCTTTGGGACCTTATAAGTGTTTAGCCATGCAACACTTGTTGCACCAAGGATATTGTGCTGGATGACTAAACACTTATAAGGTCCCAAAGCTGAGACCTATTGGCTATGCCAATGCTTGTTGAGTATAGACTTGGAGAAATATAATTCAGGGGAGGGCAGTGTGATCCCAATGGGAGATTATTCCGTCCAGACTTTATTCCAGGCTGATTTTCCAGGTGGGTGGCTCATGATGTAAACAAGCTCCTCTTCTATACAGCTTTACATAGGATATGCTGTTTCAGAAGTATCAGAGCACTGTGCTTAACTGCATTTAACTATGTAATATGGTTTCTCATATAAAGATTAAACATTTTTTAGATGTTTGACTTCAATCAATCAAATTCACTTTATTCGGTTTTGAGAATACAAAGCATAAAAGCAGGTGCAATACAACAAAACATCCAATAAAATCAACAATAAATGCAGATAAAAATGTGCATAAAACATCAGCGAGCCTAGAAAAAGATCTGAATGTGCAAGAACAGTCATACAGTACACCATGACAGATAATAGGCACGATGGAACTCATTGCAGCCTTAATCACAACTGTTCCTCAGCTTTACAGCGACTTTCAAGAAACTGAATCACTAAAAATTATATCCCCCTAGACCATCTGTAAATACATGAGTCGGCCTAACTTGGGGAAAATGTGCCTTTTTTTAAAATAAGGACACAGTATGCCTTCCGGGGCATTGCATAAAAATGGCAGAACATAGTAAAATGCAGGATATCCTGCGAAGACCTATAGTTGCAGCCGCAGGATGTAAATGTATGTCCCCTGTTCAACCGTGACTGCACACCCCTAGCAGTTTTAGCCACAAGGACTGCGTCATCCGCGTATAATAAAACTGGTAGACCATGTGACCCAACTTGTGAGCACTCTGTTTTCACATCAACCAGGACCTGCTCTAAACTATTAATGTGTACATTGCACAGAAAGGGGCCAACATAGAACCCTGTTGCACACATTTATTAGTTCTAAAACTATGTGAACTCTGTAAGTATTTGGAAAAACCGAACTTAAGCCTTGGTATCCCTATGAAAGTCTCGTAGGAGCAAAACAGTGACTTAATTTATGACAGTCACATGCAGCCAGTGCAATATTTTGATAGGGAATATACCTGGAAGGAATCTGATCTGCAGGTTCTAAGTATTCACACAACATTACAAAGATGTAAACATATCTGACAGCTATTGACTGTATTCCTGGAATTACCTTTGGAGTTTGGGGATTTTATGATGCTTAAATACAGAGAAATTTTGATAATTTGCCAACAACAGTGCAGGAGCTGGTAGCAATTAACATGGTTACATTATATGGAACAGCCTAGCACATAGGTATAGCATTTATTTGATAGAATATTAGATTTTTTAAAGTTTTATATAGCACAAACTGGAATACATTACATGAATACCAGGTTACATTATGTTACCTTTTAGTGATTTGCCCAGAATCACAGGATGTTGAGCCTACTTCGAGGCTTGAACCTGGCTCCCTAGTTCCAAAGAAGGAAGCTCTGGTTAGCCAAATCTCCTCGCTGGTTTAGCAGAGTTGGTGTGTTTGATAGAATATCTGCTACCTGTATCTGCTGCACTAATTTTAAGTAGATCCCACCCCTCAAAGTTTTGACTTTTGCCTTCACTTTGTCGTGAAGATTCTGTATAGGTATTTTAACCTATTGGTGCAATGTTTCTTCCAACCAGAAGTTCTTTTTGAACCGTGTAGGGGGATCCAGAGTACTTTCATCCCATCATATCTGTGACTGCACAAAGCAGTTGTTTGTTTCATGACATAAGCTCACCTGTGCTGTTATGGTATGTACAGCAAACACAATCAGTGTATGGACTGAGCTGTGCACAGCGAACAACTAAATGGATATGTTATTGCTTATGTTAAACAAAAACAACTAAGGGGGCGACATTAGAATTAGAACACTACCTAATAAACTTATTTTAGATGTTGTTTCTTTCATCGTATGTATCATTTCCAAGGCCTCTGCAAAGAGGCAATTTTATGGCCGTGGTGTTGTCTGCATTTCTACTTTGCCACCTAACCCCTCATCTGGTGCATAATCTGTATTAAATAGACAAAATAGCACATAAAGCTACCTCCAATGCACCACATAATGCTGCATATTTTGCCTTTTCTTGCCACATACTTGATCTGACCCTGCTACACAAGTTGGTGCCTTGTAAGTCAATTAGCCTTGATCAAACTACAAGGATTTGCGTTGACTCCGTAGTACGGTGTGGTGTAGTGTCGGAGAGCTGCCAACAGAGCCTTGAATCATCCTGCAGCAAAAAATTTTTGCTCAAGACTGCCATGTGGGCTGGGTGACCCTGACAACCACCATCGGCCATTTCCACCAGCACTGCTCTATACGATAACACACTACTGCTGCTGCTGATGGGGAATACTAAGTAAAAGTGGAGGAGATATGCAGATGGGGGGCCGCACCCAGTTTGCTAAAGGGTTTCCCTGTACCATAATGCGGGGTGGAGGGAAACATGGAGGCAGTGTGCAAAAGCCAATCATAACTCCATTTATGGTTTGTAGCTGCCTCCCATTCAGCCATCCTGCAGAGCCGCTCTTCGCTAAAAGAAGAGTCCTGGGAAGGGATGCACCAAAAGGACCGGTACAGGGGAGAGGGTGTTGGGAGGGAGAGAACACCCATATTTTTTTAAGATAGGAATTTTACTGCCGGACACTTTCCAATGCATAATGTGCCTTGCCTCTGTGATTGACCTGTGGTATGTGGACTTGGTGCCACTGCAATCTCACTGCCAGACATTTCAACCATTGCTGCCCAATAGGATTACACATTGCTGCTGGAGCAAAGGGGGGAAATAAAATAAAAGTGTAGGGCATATGTATGGGCTCTTTGGTATGTGGTGCTCCAGTACTAAACCCATTCCCAAAAAAGTGCAACGAACCAGGAGACGCTCCACAACATGAAGGCGATGTGAAGAATCCGATCATAGCTTCATTTCTGGTTTGCGCTCCACAGAAATGGTGGTCTGCTGAACCCAGCAGGCCACCATCTCTGGGATTTTAGCGATTCCCAATGGGTCGCAAATTGCGACCTGCCTAATGAATATTAATGAGGTAGGTCTATTTGCGACCCACTGGGAATCTCAAGCAGTGTAATACATCCTGTAGTACATCACTGTTTGCGACTACCTAATAGCGAATCGCAAAAATTCGCTATTAGGTAATTGCAAACACAAACGAATGTACCTCTGGCCCTAAGTCTCTGCTACCTGCCTTGACATGCCTGTGGGCCCGCTTGCACTTTTTGAACGCGGCCCGTAGTGTGCAGCTCAGCTATTCCTCGTGCATTATTGCAATAAATAAAGATTATTTCTACGTTACGCTCGCTAAAGGGCGAACTTTGGCTGTGTTTCCCTGGTGCCGCCAGTCAGCCCCTGTGTGCGAAAATTTTTGGGAGGATGGAAAGAGGAGGGCGCTCTCTTGGGGGGGTTCTAGAGCGATCCGGGAGCCCCAATTATATATTCAAGTGAGAACAAATTGAATTAAAAAGCAAGGATGTTGTTGAGTCCCATAGGAAACGCTGCCGCTTCCTTTCGCTGATCATTTTCGTGACCCCGCTATGAACAAAGAACACGGCGTGTCCCATTCCCACCACTGGAACTGGTAATTCAACTTTGACACAGATATTTAATTCCCTCGTGGCACCCTGTTATGCTGCGGGTTGGCGCGGCTTCCTCCGTTTTTTTTGTTGTTTATGAACGAATTGTGAATTTTTGAACTTGTTTAAAATAACCAGCAGTTGGGACATCAAAGTGTCACTGCTCTGTCGGTCTCCTAAGGGACGTAGAAACAAATGAAGGAAAGGCGCAAAGTGACGTTGTTGCCTCTCCCCAGCGTTTTGTGGGTCTTTCCTTGGCGCATGCAGGGCGAGAAAGAAGGCATTTTGCATATATATATATATATATATATATATATATATATATATATATATATATATATATATATATATATATATATATATATATATATATACATATATATATATAGCGTTTCACCACACGCTCACAAGCGTGAAAATGCACTCGAAATCCAGAGTATATTCACCATTCAATTATACCATCCAGTAAAGTTCGTGGGTATAAATTCTTTTATTCCAGCATGGAACACAGTTCATGGTTTACTGGATGGTATAATTGAATGGTGAATATACTCTGGATTTCGAGTGCATTTTCACGCTTGTGAGCGTGTGGTGAAACGCTATACATACAGGGTGCCTTTGACCCTGGTGTGCACCGCAGTACGAGGGTCCCGGTTTTTCAAAGGATGTGAACGCTTATATATATATATATATATATATATATATATATATGTGTATATATATATATATGTGTGTATATATGTATATATATGTATATATATATATATGTATATATGTCAGCCTGGCGAGTTCAGGGTATGTGAAGGGTAATGCGTGTTGTCTGTGTGAGAAAGGACAGCGTTCTCGGTCCATTTCAATCATGTGAACGTAACTTGTCTTTTGTAAAGCGCACATCCGCCTGGAGGGTCTTCACGGCTCTATACAACAGATGTTTGTTGTTACCCAACTCAGTGGTACTCACTTTAGCGACCTCTGGAGAATGAAGGGTGACGGGAACCCGTGACCATCGGGTCAAAAAGAGCTCTCTTCAGACTATTTGTGTAGCAGTGGGTGGTTTATTTCTGCGTTTTGTTATTTTGGGTGAGTAAGTGTGCCTGTGACATGGGCAGGATGGATAAGGATTGGTTGAAAAGTAGTGCCAGCTCTTAAGCGAAAGTCTGAAAATGCGTATTCATTATATTTGACCCCAATACAATACAATACAATACAATACAATGCAATCCCCTTTTCTCTCGGAGTACTCCTCTTTCTGTTATGTCAGTGCCGGCACCAGTTTCCTAGCATGTTAATTATGTAGCCAAATAAGGACTGACAGACAACATGTACATTCCCAAAGAAAACTTTTTTTAAGATACTTAACTAAATCCATGTAGATGCCAACGGCTGTCAGTCACTGTCTATCCATATGAGGCCTCAATAATTGGCTTTGTAATATTTGTCGTTTCTATAGTGCTGGCTACCGCGAGGTCAAACCTGTGCCCTTCCTGCTACACGTGAACAACCCAGAAACGGCATCATTTAAAAGTGGCACATGGTGCAGATCATTAAAAGGAACTTTGCTACCACTCGTATTTTTGAATACCCGTTGCTCGTGCAGCCCAAATCCAAATCCGATGCCCCAAATGAATGGGTCTGGAGTCTCTAGATGGCACTTGTTGGGAAGGGGGAGGCATGTGGGGGAGAAAAAGGAAAGAATAAGGTAAGCCAAGGTCTAGTAAATACAAATAATTGAAATGAGCCGATGCACTCAATGAAGAGAATTAATGAGTAAATAGAAATCTTTGAGTATAATAATAAACTTGGGTAACAAACTTGAGTTTATATTCACATTCTTCAGCTTTTGCAGTCATTAATTCCCTGGAAACACCATATATCTGTTTCACGGTTTTAACATTTTTATATTCAGTTCTTCGTTCCAGGAGAAGTACAAAAGACAGGGGTGTTGTTTTATTTGATCATTTATACTAAACTCTCACGCTTGAAAAATGACTTACTGCGTGGCTTTAAAATATGCTGTTTGGATTTACTCTAGGGGAGGTGTATTCTTAATTGCATGCTGCAACAAATTCTTTTCACAATTAATTGATGTCGGTTTTAGCAACGAGGTTATTTGTAAATATCGTTATTTTAATGCACATAGCTTAAAATGATCTATTAACTAATTTTATATCCCTTTTTGATTAAATGGCATTAGGAACATTTTATTCTGAAATTTTATGGATATTTCAAATGTGAACAAAGTTATTTAATTGATTGATTGATTGAATCACAATGAATTATAATGGTGCAGTGCAAAAAGTGTGATGAGTCAGTAAGCAATTGGGAGACTGCAATACAGATGCAATACAAAAGTGAAAGGACATGAAATGAAGGGTGATAGGCTGCATTAAAGAAAGCATACAAGCGAAAGATCCGCAACCCATTTGAAGCTTCTCAACGCTGAAAAATGAGTCTTGAATCATCTGAGGCAGTCCATAGTCAAACATAAAGTCTACCTTTCAGACTATCGATGGCACACAATATTGAGGACAAAATATTGAAAATAAAATATCGACAAGTAAGTCTAGATGCTCTGTACCTAACTCCACACATACATAATGTGGTGACATAAACATCTTCAAGGAACATAGCGGGGGAGTTAGGAATAGTAAATCTATTCTTCCCTATATGCACTTACCTTTCAATACTTAGTCCATTGACTTTCTGTCCTAATCTTGTATCACGATATTCTGAAGGTCGATATTGAGTAGTACAACTGCCGCCTATTGGGACTAAAGATAAAGCATGGTCGGTTATAATTATGGAAACTACAGGAGGAAGAAGAACTCGGACTCTGTTTGGAAAGAGGAGTTATTTTCCTGTTTACGATTTGTGAAGTACTCGAGGGTCCATTGTGGAGTCTCCTTAGTGGCGGCAGAAGTGGGCTGACAATTACCCTGTCTCCTGCACAGAATCCATGGCTCGGGGGATTGCTGAGCCCTAGGTGCTACTCTTGATGAAGGTTGTCATGGCAACACTCTCATCCTGTAGATGAGATGCTTATGTTTATTCATGAAACATGAAATAACCATTATGTGTACATCTTTTTCCATCACTGCCTTTAGAAAATAATGCACAATTGTCAACATTTACAGTTAGCTCTCCAGCACAATGCTAGTTTGCTGAATACATGTTCTATTTAGTTCAGGTTTGGTTTATAGTCCTCATTCTTAGTGTAAATATGTGGTTTAAGCAGTTTGGTACTTTATGGTTTGTGTTGACCAACAGGTAATCACATTTGGTGGTATGGTAGGAGAGGTAGCTCGTTCCTTGTCATATTATCACATTTACATGATTCTGCTGCAGCTGGTTGGTGGATTTCAGTGTTTCAGTACATATATTACAGGTTGTAGTGACACCAGGACTTGCTTCAAGCATTCTGCTCAGATGCTAGATCCAATGGTTTATTCAGTGGAATGCACAATAAGATCCAATGATTAAACAATCTTGTGATGAGTAGAAAAAACAAAGAGGTCGAATTTTAAATCGCGGGGAGCTCCAAAATTACACATTTCTTGCGTTGCCATTAATATATCATCCCTACCATGACAGAATCAAGTGTCACAGGTGCACAAATGACCTAGAAATGAAGTCCCCATTTTTATTTTCAGATGAGAGATACACAGAGGTATAGGAAGAGTTATATAGTTCCTAACTTAAGCTATAACAATGGCCCTCTATCCTGGTTGGATAATGAAGGCAGCCATTATTAAGGGGACAGTTGGTCTCTCACTCCACTCTGGTGCCACTGCACATGCTAGGCCCCTTCAGCTGCACCTAAGTGAATTGAGCTCGCACTCCCAGATTTCAGTGACACTTTGTACTCCATGTATGTCACGGATTTATCAGGTAAAATATAATGATTATTACAACTGAGCTGGGAGAAGGGCTAAAGGATATTAGAACATTGGAATGTTGGGAGCTCCACTGAAAACAGTGGAGTCCTCCGAGCTTCTAATGGCTGGTAGAAGCCCGGAATGCCAACATTCCAATGTTTGATTTACAAAGCACTCTCCGAGCCTGAGGGTATTTACACTCCCTCGGGCTCCGAGGGGTGTTTGTTTTTTACTAATTAGAACCTTTTGCTCTCTAGGGGTGGATTGTTCTAATAGCCTTAGAACCCTTTGTAGGGGGCTTTACTGGCCATTAAAGGTCCACTCCCTTGTTACAGTCTTTCATACTCTATATAAAATTATTTTTTAATTCGAAATTGCACTCTGGTTGTCTTGGCATTGTGACAAGTCAATGACCAGTATTTCAATGGTTGGTTGAACGCACACTGGTGATAATCGCCTGATAGAATGTTGGAGATAATGTTGGAATGCTTTGGGTTTTTTGTGTGCACTATTTGGCATTACTTTTGAGATCAGTAGAAGTGAATTAATAGAGGTCCTGATGAATGCACCTTCACTCTAGACAAGGATTATTTTGAGAGCAGAAACATGTTGACCAATATTGAGAACATCATCGGTGTCAGATAACTTCGTCCCTGTGTTTTTGCTTATGCGTATTTTTAATTCTGACTGACCACAATAAAACATAACATCTGTTTTTTAGTCAGTTTTCACCATGTTTTTTTGTATTTTGCTGCACCCTACCACTCATCAGACGCTGCATCACTCACCACACGATTTCCTCTATAGAGGCATACTAAGTTATACTAAAACATTCAAAGAGCTTCTCCCAATTAGTGTGGGAGTTGTAGCCCACACTGAGACTTGCTGTTGCAGTGCGAGGAGAAACCCTATGGTGAAGCATTCCACCCTAGGTGTGTGAGGGTTTTTGTCCTAATAATGGAATACCCATTTCCATCTTAGGTTTCATTTAATTCTGTATTTCTTTAGACCCGGGCATTTTGTTATGTTCACTCTTTTGAGATGTCATAAGTGATGTCATAAATGATGTCATAGAACATGTCATGAATTTTGTAATATGTAAGGTCATAAGCAGTACATGGCGGGTACGCAAGTTATAGCTCTGCTAACTATAACTGGTGAATTTACGTGTGTTTTATTTTTGTTCAAAACTTTAATGTGGGTACTTTTATATAATCACCTAACTATAACACTACTTTAATATTTGTTTACATACATTTACTTTATATATGCTTACCTTGTGATGTAAAGGCTTGCGTTGTAAAGGCAATGCGTGGTAAAGGCATTGCATGGTAATGGATAACTGATAAAGCCATTACGTTGCAATGCCTGCGTTGTAAAGCTGTTTCCCGGGCCTAGCAGAGTTCAGTGTTCTCCTGTCAAAATGCAGTGTCACCCAACGCGAGGGTGACTGGATCTTCAAAATCAAAAACCCTGACAGGCTATTAAGACAGAAGTAGGACTACAATGGCAGTATTTTCTATTAGCATAGCACTACACTAATAACTGTACACTAACATAGGACTGTGGTTTGGTTCAGCTCTTGATACATCGTTGTCATTCACATTTAGAGCTAAAATTAATAAATCCCCTTCACAAGTAAAAATCATTGTCATTTTCACTGTAATCATATGGGAAAAATAAAGGCAATTTTTTCATCTGCTTTAAAGGTTGGGTTTGTGAGCTGGAGTTAGGAGAGATGCTGCGCCTGTAAGACTTCCTGGCTTGCCCTGACATTTCTCCAGAAAGGTGAAGCTTACTTTGCAAGCAGCCAAACAACATGTCTGTAAAGCTTTTTTAAAAAAAGGCACCGGACACAAACATTTAAAAGTCTATAACAGGTGCTTCATGCCAAGCTCAGCAGCTACCACTTCTCTCAGTGAATATTGTGCTGGCAGAGTGAGTGAAGCCTACTGTCCTAACCCACTGCACGGGAGAGAGGTTTCTTGAGGGATGTACATATGAACAATATTTTATTTGCATTGCTCACGGTCACCTGAATCTTACATCAAACGGGGAAATATATTTAATTGTGGTAAAAATGTGGGGTGACCTACACCGGCAATACATAACTGGGACTGTCCAGGATATCTGGTCACCCTACCCAAGACTCATCATTACAGTTTAAAGATCTTGATCTCCTCACTTTTCTAATCCATCTCCCATAAAGTTCCAGTCTGCTTTCATGTTTACTTAAACGATTTGTTCATTATCATTTTCCAAAGATAGTCATAATTTATATTTTCCATCAATGTCTACTCTCAAAGATGGGACCATGGAACCTTTGTGTTTGGTCCACAAACAGCAATACTTCTATCACTACCTCCAGAAATGAGTGTATTTTCCATTATCACTCAAATCTAAAGGCCTCCCTGAGTTTATATATTTTTTCTCCTAGTCCTGATGCATGAGAGCTCAGTTCAGGCATTTGAAAACCCAGACCGGGACCCAAGATTACCTCTCACAAACACTCTTCTTTCCCTCCGTTTCCATTTCTCTAATCCAAAAACATGTTCCTAAGACTATTCGGTCATGTTGTTTTAACATTTCTACATCACATCGTTCATAATATGGTTATAGAAATAAGCAAGCAAACTCTTTTAATTCACTTGTAAGGCAATTTACCAAAACTATTCAAACAAACGTCACATTGCAAAATGTCATTAAGTTTACGAGTCAAGAAACTTAATATTTTCCACTACATGCCTGCTGTATGTGTCCTGGTGTTCTATGTTGGTCACGGCCACAATGGCAGCTAGGGATCTTTGAAAGTGGTAGGACATAATACTTGCCACAAGTTCTCTCCATTTCTTTTCCCAAATTTTCCTTGGATGCCCCCTATATGTTAAGAATATGTCGAGAACTACCTCCAGTATGCCACTGTTAGCATTTTGACATTGGTACCCCCTGCCAAGAATTTAATACAATAGGTTAGTACCAGTATTTTGCAATTGATACTGCCCCTGTACCATATGACAAAAACTAGCTCTTGTATCTTGGAGCCTGTATTTTATAATGGTGTGCCCCCCCCCGCTTTGACCCCCACCCCCAATATGCCATGGTTGCCCTCTGTGAGGCCAAGAGTTACCTTCAGTATACTAGTGATAGCAGTTTCCCATAGGTGTCCTCTTATGCTAAGAATTACCTCCAGTAAGCCATTGACAGCATGTTACTTTGGGTGCCCCCGTAAGGCAAGATTTATCTTCATTATGCAATGGCCTGCAGTAGACTCACAAGCATAAAAAATACTCTTACATTCACTCACTCGCACTCATACTTACACCCTCTCTTATTCACCATCTCTCCCCGCACTCACTCTAACTCACTCACTCACACTCTCTCACTTATTCTCACTCCCACTCACACACAAATGTACTCACACTTACTGATTCTCACTGTGACTCACACACATTTATCCTTTCACACCCGCTGACTCTCCCTCACAACTGCTGGCACACAGAGGGCTCTGCTTTATACTCCTGATGTACAGACACTCTGCTTTAAAGAATAGGATTTAGTAGTCCCCATAGGCCTTGAGCCCTGGTGCAACTGCACTTGCTTCACCATTAATCACTACACCTCTGACTCACTCCCAGTCACACTCTACTCACAGTCACAAATTCTAACTCACTCACACTGCTGTCCTACTCACTAAATTTTAATTATTAATTCACACTCTTACTGTCTCTTGCCATCACTCAATCTCATGTCCTCTCATTTACTCTCAAATACACTCACAAACAGGCATTCACGCAGTCACTCATCCAAAGAAAAACAACACTCTTTTAATTACTTTGCTTCCTTTGCTGGTAACTTAGAAGCTCCATGGCAACAGCAGGACAGGAATCCAGCATGGGAACCACCAAAACCTGATTCCCAATGAGGAGCCAGACAGAGCAGCAGGACCAGGATTAAAAAGAGAAGGCTTATCTTGGGCGCCTATTTAATTTTTGGGTGGTCAGCCCTTCCTCCACCAGGGTGTTGAAGTACATTACTCAGTGGACATTTCAAGCATTTACAAGAACCACCATCAAGGCGGTTCCAACCAATGCATTGCAACCATTGCCGGACGGCTCCGCCTGGTAAAGCTACAGTGTTTTTATATTTTCAAAAAGAAAATCCCAAAGCAGGATTTCCTTTTTGAAAATAAAAATGAATTCCCACCCCCCGTGCCATATCAGGTACCTCCCATGGGAAAGAGGGAATAGAGCATGGTCGATTCCCTATTATGTCCAGGGTTTTCCTGGCGGTGATGGACAGTGAAAATCAGCTATATGTCCTCCCTCCCTTCTAAATTAGGTGGGTGGAAATACAGCCAGTTCTCCGACTGTTCTTACCCCATCAGACTGTCTAATGGGGTTGACCATGGCAGAGATGGAGTAGTCTCTGCTGTTGTCAGACAATGGTCCGCTCGCACTTAAATCTGGTTGGGGGACCACAGGCTTGTTGTGGAGGGAATTCTGTCATTATTGAGACAGAGTTCCCTTTCTACCAAGATCTAAATTAGGCAAATAGTCCTTTTTCAAGCTTTTGGATAGGACTAAAGCACAGCCCTATCAGAAGCTGGGACAGTACTTTGAATCTTGTCCATACTGCTCTTCTTGAGCCTCATTGGGCTCTAAGAAATACTAATGTGCGCCCTGACAGCCGCATTAGAGCGGATACTGAGTTACCCAAGGCATGCGCCGTATGTCTGGTAAAAAATATGGATTGTGCCCAGGGCCAGACTGGGAACCAAAACCGGCCCTGGCAAAGTGCTCGGCCGGCCCCCCCGCCCCCCGGGCGGGAGTGGGGCGAGCGCTTTGCCAGGGCCGCTTTTCAGCCGATTTTGTTACAGGGCCGATTTTGCAGCCATGCTGCAAAAACGGCTCTGCAACAAAAACGGCCCCCGGGGGCCCAAAACCGGCCCCCACCCTTGCGGCCGACCGGGGGATTGCCCGGTGCCCACAACGGCCAGTCCGGGCCTGATTGTGCCTGAGTGAGAGTATGTATCTTAAGTATGTCTCTCAGACATGTGCAATCCTGACATCTACTTACATAGTGTCGATGGATTGTGCATCAGCCCTGTCGGCCACTACTCCATCTCCTGTTATCAGTAGCTTAGAGAGAGTAAAAAGGTTGTTGGTGTGAACGGGTAATGTTCATGAAAATAGGAATGTTGTGTTTTCAGGAACACTGCTAAATAAATTAATTAGCAGTTTGGGCACAGTCGAGAGGCATTGTGTGGCAGCTTACAGGTGGCAGGGCTGCGCCCTGAACCCTCTGCTAAGGAGCCACCACTGTGCAGCACTAATTGCATCTGGTAATAAGAACTTTTTGATGGTGGCTAATGGCACCATTCACAGTGTGTTTGTCTCGGCTGTGGTGGCCCGTTTAACAGCCTTTGAATGAAGTTCACAGGAGAGTGAACCTATGTGTCCACCCCAGAGGAAGGTTTGGGATTCGAAATTATCAGTCTAAGCTGCAGGGGAGGCCAGTATTTAGATGACCAGTCTTGACCTTTGCAAGATTCATAAATGGGATAAAAGCTTCAATATTTACTCTCATAATTTACCCTCTGAACCTGGTTCAGAAGTGACAATAGGAGATGTTTGACTGGAAGAGTGTGATATTAACAATAGTTAATGATGGCAGTGCACAGTCCCGCAGTAAGGTTAAATTATTGTGCTAAGGATTCGTGCCGACGTGCTTTTAAGAGCTATTCGAGATTACCCATAGACACAATGCTTTGGGTCATGCAACATTCAAATACAAATGAACCTACACCTTGATATACATATTGAGTTTATATTCTGGAGTTAATGATGCTGGTGACCACGGTTATCTTTGTTAAGGTGAAATTCCTTGAGTCGCCTTCGTTTTATGCAATAGTTCCTTTCCTTCTCTTTGATTGACTAAGGCGTGATATTAGTTACTGAATGTAGTTGAACAAGGCATCTATTTTGGCAATCTTCAGTCTGAAATTTAAAGTAGTGACGCAAGCGGTGAGGAGCCGAATGCACTTCAAAGTTGGATATCCATAATGCATTTTCTTTGCTCCTAAAAATACATGAAGGAAATTGACGTATAATTTTTCAATGACGTTGGTAAGAGTGCACCAGGCACATGTCTTTCTAAATACAGAAGCCCCAGTCACTGTAAGGGAATTGCATGTTGTGTTTTCCGTTCCACAGCTCACATATTTTACATTTGCAAATTGTTGTGTCGAAGTCAAGTTTTTAAGGAAAATCCTCAAGTCATCTAAACAATAGGTTTCCAAGATGCTTCAGAAAAGTAGGGCATGGCATTGCACAAAGCTTTCGTGATAATTCACTTTAGATCTTGGATACGTTTCTTTTTTTTGTTGAAGAAATAATGCTTAGCCTGTCATCAAAAAGATGTGTAAGTGCTGCTTGTGATGTAATTTGCAACTCAATGAACGAGACCCCACGTACTGATGTCAATTTGAAAATAACCATCCTCATAGTAGGGTTGCTAAAATCAGTCAAGGGAGAAAGGACTGGATGGACTCTTGTATTACTTTGTTTATATTTGTGGATTTAAATAGCACCTTCCTTGTCAGGTATAGAGAGCAGGACAGACAGTACAGCGTTGCTTGCCAAGAGTCCCGGATGGTGTTTTAATGAGAACAGATTAGGTAGGAAGTTGTGCATACATATGAAGGCGTCTCCGGGTCCTGTAGCGATGCTACTAGCCGGGGATGCTAGTAAACATGATTACCTCCTCGTTAGTCTTCCTCGCCATATGACTAACAAAGTGAGCTTCAGCTCCACACCAGAACCTTCCAAAGCAAAAAAGTCAGCCTCCCATGCCTCCCATCCCTTCCCAATATGGCCGACCCATTACACCCTTGACCTCTATAAGAGGCGGGCCAGCCCAACCCATCCGCCCGAAACTACCAAGCATAAACATGAAGCCGATAGCCAGACACGGAGGGAGGGATGGGAACTCATGTGGCGAGGAAGACTAAACTCGAAGTAATGGAGATTACCGGTAAGTAACCGGGGCATCATTGCAGCAGGAGTCCGGGTATGTGTTCATGCTTTTTTCCATTTGTAAATCAAGCCTAAGAGACAGCGCAAGCTATCTGGTTGCACAAGACCTACTGTGAGCTCCCCCACACATCTTACAGTGGGCTTAAAACCCACACATTGCTTACCATTGGTTGTCTTTGTTCTACCTCTCATTTCCTTGCTTCTTATTTAATGGTTTCCCTTTTCCATCGTGTGTTTATCCTGGCCCTGGAGCAGAGTCCTTTATATTTGTGTCCTTCCTTTGCTCACATTTAAAAAAAACAACTTTTTTCTTTTTGAAGAAGCACTCCAAAGGTCCATATTTTTTCCAGCTGTCTCCCTTGTTTGATTCTCTTCCCCCCACAATGTGTTGCTCTCTCTCATCCACATTCTTTTCTCGTCCCCATGCTGCTCTCTCTCTCGTCTGTGTGCTTCTCTCCCCACATTCTGCGCTCCGTGTTGCTCTTGCTTGCCAGAGAGTACCTGGGGTATTCCCTCCTTCTTGTGTTTCTCTCTGTAACCTGTGTGTGCTGCTTTTCGTTACCTTCTTCCCCGCCTGCTCCTCCGTTACTCCCCGACTCCAAACATGGTTGTCCTGTTTTTAACTGATGTTCTTGCGCTAAAACATTTATTTAACAATCCAAGCAGTGTCTGCCACCTTGAATTGGTAAATAAAATATTAAAGCACATGTCGCCCGTCTTTCATTCTGCTGATGAGTAGGCACGTCAGTAGAATGATGCGACCGCCATCGCCCTTTATTGGTTTATAGTTTTAACGCTGTGCATCACAGCCAAAAGCAATTCGCATAGCCAATAGGTACCAAACCTCATGCATGATCCAGTATCAATATGGGTGTGCGCTAGGTAAGTTCATAAGTGCCTGTATGGGTGGATATGCACCAGTTATGATGTATCTCAGTTCAATTCAAATAGAGTAATTCCAGATTTTAAAAATCTTGAAATATTTAAAACATAAAACAATTCATTTCGTATCCCAGGTCATCTTTTTTATCTTTAAAACGTTATACACCTTGCAGAATATTTCAACACTGCAGAAATCGCTATAATCGTCAATAGTTCATGCAGGGGTATGGAAGCATATTCAACTAACTTTACGAAAGTTTATAGCAGTAACATCAAAACTATGGGGATATTCAGCCTCAGGGTGCCTTTTATAACTCATTACTGTTGCTTGGCTTTTCTAGAACCTCCACCGTATGGTAATTTAGCAAACTACCTCGTGGTCCAACAATTTGGGGGTCATAATCTAATATGATATATTACCATAGAGTTTACAGAAGCCCCATAGCAGCTGGCAGAAGGTTGCTGTTGGTATGCTGTGGTTCTACATACAGACAGATCTACGTGTAGTGTACACATTACATGACCTGTGGTCATCTTAAGGATGGACTGACATTGTGTGTGCTGAGGCACACCTTTAACTAGTTGCACTGGGCACAATCAGAGACATTGCGTCCTATTACTGATAATGCACGGCTACTGGAGCAGTTGCATTAGTGAAAGACGAACCTGCTCGTTGAGGGTGACATCAGCACCAGTCATACACTTTCAAGGGGAACAGAGAGCCCCCTGCAGGCATTTTCAGTTAGTGTCTGCACCCACTTGCAAGGGTATGTCTAGGGAAGGTCTATGTGACGACATCTACTTGTCCCAGAGTACCTCTGTGTGGTGCACAGTTAGTGCACTTCTGATGGCCTCTTCGCCGCCACACCTCAGTCCATAATACAGAATGGGCACAGAGGCAATGTGTTTCCCTCATTTGCATGGGGCCACACCCCCATGCAAATGAGGCCCCACCCGTCTGGGATCACGTCAGCACAGCAGGTGTGCTAGCACCATCTGTATTCGAGAAAGGCCTTTGAATGCGTCTGCATCTCCTGTAATAATACCAAAGTGCCCTGTGGGTGGAAAAAGTGGGCACACTTTATGTAATAGGGCTCTGGTATGAATTCATCACACACTTAAAGCCAGTAAGACAAAGCTGCGTCCTTTCAATTGTTTGATCGACCCTAGACTGTTTCTATGTGATGAGTTATGAATTATCACCTCAAACTCCCTTGCGGGTTAACTGCGTGCAAATAACTTTCTCAACACTTCACACATTTGAACCATCAGAAGATTTAGCTATTTTGTAGAAAAAAATTGGTAATGTTTTTTCAAACCTGGTATTTATCAGATGATTTAATTAATGGCACTGTTTCTGGTAGGAGAATAAACAAGAGGATGCAGTCAATATTCTTCCTCATATATATTATTGTATACAGAAGAACACTAATCCCTTCCTCTCCGAAAACAAAAGTCGGAGTGTGTAGAGCTTGTAGTTTTCCAGGTATTTTACGAACTATAGTGTCCCTGTTAGATTCTTGGAAATACCGGTCCAATGCAGATTGCTTCCCTGTTTACTCAACGGTGATGACGTAAGCACGCTCTGGCTGGCTGTTCAGGAATCTTGCCTTACCTGTGCGTGCTGCGCTCATGCAAGAACTGGCTTGTCCTCATAGGCCGGTGCAGTTGAGCGGCCTTACCTGCACCCAATAAGAGATCTCGGTCTTCATAGCTGAAGTCTCTCAGTTGTCAGGTGCTGCTCTGTGCCACCTGAGCCATTGCCAGGTTTTTGTAATTTCATGAGTGTTCACGTGTTCCTGATGCACATATAATTGTGCTTTTATAATTGCAATTAAACAGTGATAATAGTTGTTGAGCAAGTACCTTGGGCGAGTGAATAGACAAAGACACATCTCTAGCACGCACCGGTGAGAGTGGGGCGGCTGCGCTGTGCTTTGACCTGTTTCCGATGCAGTGGAAATAACAAAACAACCACTGGCAAAGCGAGCAGGACTCGTCTTTATAATGCAAAATACAATCAGTTGTTTTGTTCCCAATATATGTCTTTATTGCATTATTTTAATAAAGTAAAAGAAAAAAGAGTTTCAAAATATTGGAGGAAAAGCAGACATATATCGTCTGGTATCTCAATACTGAACATTGAATTCAATTTTTCCAGTCTTTGTGTTTTTCAAAAACCTTTCACTTAGGAAACTCTGAACATAACTTAAAAAGAATGAGGAAGAAGTCTAATTTACCTTTCGCAGTATTTAGTCATTTGTTCCTCTGTAGTAGCCCAGGAAGCAGATGTATTGGCCTCTAGGAGAAGTGTCATGCCAAGCACATCTTCTGCCTCTGGCACCAGGTGAATGAGTGAAGCAGATTGCCAATCCGCCAGTACCATAAAAGGCTTTGCATGCCAAAGCTTGTACTTTCATGCTATATGTGAAATGCAGGACATAAAATAAACACATCTCTTAAAGTTTGCTATTGAGTCACACCTCTTTTAATTAACCTATTGCAGTGATTGTACAAACTGTGAGGGATTGGGAGCAACACAGCTCCAAGGAAGTTTAAGCTGAGCAAAGTATTTTACAACCGGAAGAGCTAAAACCCACCTTTTGCTTCATGGAGTGCTGAAAGAACAAGAAAGTAGATCCCTAAATGTGACCGATGGAAGGATACACGTCAGTCGATGAAAAGGATTGCAAAGAGTTTATGCTCCAGGGGAGGGTCAGACACAACAAGAAGAGGAAAGCTAGCCATTGAATTAGCAGCAAACAAACGTGTGACCATAAAGCTGGCCAATGGTAAGCTGTGGGTGGGCTGTAAGACCACTGTAAATTCACAGTATGTTTGCGAGAGGCATACATTTGTAAAATATATTAAAAGGATAAAACCATTTGCATGTCCTCTTTGTTATCAACTAGATTCCCTGGACGCGTTGAAAAATGTTGCATCACTCTTGGAATTACGGTTCTAAGAGTGAGATTTCTGCTCATCATAATCTGTGATTGAAAAGTCTTATAAGTCCAGTCTGGAATCAGATAATTGCCGTATGTATGAAGCTGGTGGGATGTCCTTTTACTTGTGTGTTTGATTTAGGCAATGTGTTTTGAGACAATTTGATGCCCAAATGTATTAAATCATCTACATCTTACAGGACTTGAACCAGTTCCGCCAACATTTTTTTGAAGTCTAGTAGGTCATTCTCATAGAATTGCTTGGTTAGTGTAATCGATATATTGACAGGTGTGGCTATCCCAAAGTATGTGGAAGGTAGGAGTTCACCTTTATGAGACTGTGAGGTCAGCTGTTCTTTAATCCAGCTGACTTCAAAGATAGAGCCCTACTTATGGATTTTTGGTCCATTGTTGCTCCATCTCTGCTGCAGATCTGAAGGTACATTTCTTAGCAGTGTCCCTTGTCAATCCTTCATAATGAGCACCCCAATTCACACCACCCACCAGGCCCAATACAGTATAGGTGGCTGTGTCTTTCCCTGCCCACTTCCCCACTCGATGTGCACAGGCTGAAATCTCTTCTCGATCTCCTTGAGTCGTTGATGCTACATTAGGAGGCTGCTCAGAATCTGTGAAATGGTGGTCCAGTCTTTGTGAGCTTTCTCGTATGTTTATGTTAGTACCTCCATTCAGCCTTTCACACCTATCAGGGAAAATTGCACTCTGAGTATATATGCTAATGGTTTGCTGCCTTCAAAGCAAAGCAAAGTGTTTTTGATATCTGTTCATGCCATTCAGGTTTGAACTGCGTTGAAGTTAGGGTCTCACCGAAGGGATGAGAGGCTGGGAGAACTCAGTGTCGGATATCTGTTTCCTCTAAGAAAATTGTAGGTAGACCTTTCTCTGGTTGCTTATAAATTCTGTAACTACTTCAGTGCCCACCATTGTGTAAGTGCTGTGCGACAACAACCTATGATGTATAGGGTGAAATGCAGGAGGCATTCGGTGAAGTATCTGCAAGAAAAGACCCGACCCGCCACTCTGGATGTTGCGCTGTATCTGAAAAAGACCTCAGTTCTGCATCGAGAAGAGGCTGAAGCTACCATTAAGGTAGACAGCAAAATCATTCCTTATGTTTTCCTTATGAAGAGGCTGAGTGTTACTCTGCTTTCCAAAATACCTTCTGTAATCTTTATATGCTGGCACCATCATGCCACTTAGCCAGATTATTATTATACATATTGACATACATACGTACATAACAAACACAGTGATGGAACCAGCGGGACCTACGATCAATCGATTAAAACTATTATAGCTCACTCTGTGCTAACACTCTAACAAATAGGGGGAAAAGCTGGTACAGATTTTGCTAGGCAGGATCAGCTTACCATCAAAAATAACAATAATATATTGTGTCTCAGTGCCCGGAAAATGTGAGCGATGCAACAATGTGCACTATTCAGAATATAAGGATTTCCACAGAGATTGCACAATCAGGATTTAATTGAGCTGAATATGTGCTGGAATTGTATGATTGACCCCTGTTGAAATATTCTTTTGGTCAAATCTGATCCTTTTGGGAGAAGGTAATGGAGAAAATGGAGATGGTGCTGAAAATAAAAGATGGAATTACTGGGTTTTATGTACCATGAGACCACTTTTATATACATTTATGAACATTGAACTTTAAGTGTAGTTAGGACAAGTGCAAAATGGTCATTCTTGAGGTCTTGGTAGCAACAAAAGCCACATGTCTTTTGGGACCTAGCTTACCTTCAGAACCAGGGAAAAGACTTGTAGGGGAGAGAGACCCAAATCCTATGAGAATCTGGCTCAGATTGTTTATGTATGTCATTATTTACTGCTCAGTTGCTTTTGTGAATTTTCAGATTTATTCATAAATCAGCATTTTGCCCTCTATCCAGCCCCAGGTAACTGTACCGGAAGTAAGCAGTGTATGGAAAGCCTCTGCCCTGCCTTCATATACACACACCTACCAAATAAAAAATCTGCTGTTGTTCACTTCCTTAGAAGGTAGGAACTGTTTCCTGAAGTCAGTAACAGAGAAGCCACGCATAGCTTTCCCAGTTTTAAAATACATCATCATAATCTGTACCCTATCTACAAAAAAAAGATATTTGTATTCATATTAGATTGACTCAATAGGGTTTTGCCCTAATTTGTTTAGAAACTCATTTGCTATATTCACCCCCTACCTCGCTCATCATAAACGGAGTAAGATTGCCCCATCTGTATATCTTATATACATAAATTAAAATGTAAATGTTTGTTTGTTCAAATTCGTAAATCTCCGAAAGTTCTTCACCGATTGCTTTGAAATTTTGACACAACGTTGGATTTGAATACCCGCGTGTCGAATACGCGCGTTTTTAATTGAAAGCCCAAACAGACACATAAAAATGTAAATGTTTGTTTGTTCAAAATCTTAAATCTCCGAAAGTTCTTCAACGATTGCTTTGAAATTTTGACACAACGTTGGATTCGATTAAGCGCGTGTTTATATATACACAACGTTGGATTTGAATACGCGTGTGTCCAATACGCGCGTGTTTTTAATCGAAAGGCCGAACAGACCCTATCCATTTGGTTGCTGCGCAACAACTACAAGGGACGCATAGAGACAATAGTCTACATATATATTCAGATGGACCGTTGGTGTCAGGATGGCAGACCGGGAAGCGGATGGAGTGAGGGGGGAGGAGTTGGTTCACTTTGCAACATTAACAAGGGACTCGTAGAGACACTGGTCTACATATATTAGGATGGACAGTTGGTGTCAGGATGGCAGACCGGGAAGTGGGTGGAGGGAGGGGGAGCAGTTGGTTCACTTTGCAACATTATTTAAAAGAACACGATGCAACTGCGACCTGCGGTTCTATTACATGTTATATATTAAGGATGTGTCCAACATCTACCATCTGTTCTGATTGTTTCTGTTATATCAACTGTGTGATTTAAATATGTATTAAATTGATATCGGGAAAAAAATGGATAACAAGCAGCAAAAAGAAAAATACCTTGAGTACTTGCTATGATACATGTAATACTAACTGTGGTTTTCATTAAAGTTTGTTATAAAAAAAAAAAATAATAACAAAGCTCAGGGCCAATCTTTAGAATTCTGCGGTTTAGATCTACATACGGATTGCTTCTCACATGGACAATTATATGTTGCGTGTTCTAGAGTCGGCAAACCAGACAATCTCTATATCTGCACAGACAATGGAACAACAAAAACATATTGTATACCCACATGCATTGTGAAATTAAACATATTAGAAATGTGCGCTTACTCTTTTCTTTCTCTTCTATTTAACCAGACTGAGCCACAGCAATGCGTGGCCGGATACAGCTAGTTAGAAATAAAAGTAAACTTTTTTTTTTACTTTGTTTGAAAGTAAGCAGTATTGATGGTCCCAATAAACTTTTTATTAACATTCACAAATGTGAATGGGGGTCCGTCACTTTTCAAAGATTTACGACCACTATTTAGATCCTAAACCATTGATACATATGAATAAGAATCACTAATTGGAAGGGACACCTACAACACGACCTTTCCAATTAGCAATTCCGCATCTATTTATAACCTCATTTTATGAGTCGGTAACAAGGTACAGACTCCTAAAATAAGTTTCATGCATTACTAAAAACTGTTTTTCGGTCACAAACTCCGAAACGCAGAGTTTATGACTGAAAAACTGCTTTACACATGTGGCCCCAAATTCGGAAAACTTATGGATACTTTCACTGAGGCCATTTACTAACACGGGATGCAGGAACATGCCTGCTAAAAAAACCCTGTTACACGTTATGTCCTTGAACTAGGGTGAAATCTGGAGGTAAATTAAAATTAATTTAAACCTAGATGCTATCTTAGTAATTAGTTCTAGGATTAATTACCCATTCTGTCTCTTTACGTCCAATTACAAATTGGGTATCTACTAGGACAGAAGAAATCATTTGGCAATGGTGTACATATCCAGATATACCAATAAATCAATAAGGTGGCCATTTTAAAAATATGAACTGGAAATGTAGTTCATACATTTTGCTTTTAAAAAATGCAAGGCATATGCTCCTAAATTCTGCAACGAGCCACGGATAACTTATTTTTTTATCAGCTGTGGCAAGCACAATTTGCCTTTGAGCTAAACATAACAATTAAATTAGTAGCACCATTGCCTGACTTTTTGAGGGTCTATATTGCCCATTCTCCTTCCCAAAAGAGGCACAAGAGTTTTTCCCTTTCATCCTGGATCTCATGATAGTGTTCAGTGGACGAGGCTAGTCAGCCTTACCCCAGATCCAGTTTAATATCTTTCTATTCTTTATGTGCCAGAGATTAGGATGTTTAAAGACCTAACTGTCTGGCTAACTCTAAATAGCAGGTTTCTGGTTGCTGCTGGGAACTGGCGAGCCCTATGAACACTCTTGGTTGTAGAGTCCCCAAACACCTGAAAACCTGAGTCGTGATTCAATAGACAGGAGATATTGTAATAATGTATCCTATCTTTTTTCTTTTTCAGAAACAACTCCGAAAGACGGAAGGAGAAATCTCGAGATGCCGCGAGATGCCGGCGGAGCAAGGAGACGGAGGTGTTCTACGAGCTGGCCCATCAGCTGCCTCTGCCCCACAGTATTAGCGCCCACCTGGACAAGGCGTCCATCATGCGCCTGACAATCAGCTTCTTACGCACACACAAACTGTTATCCTCAGGTGAGTTTAAGGTTATGAGGCCAGAGCTGGATGACTGTAGAACAGCAAGTGCCTAGGGCTGAAGCAGGGCGCCTTACCAGGCCTTGTAAAACAGCTCATCCCTTTACTGCTGTAGGCCAGCGTACTGTGGCATGACATCATGTTTTGGTGCTTACTTTGTTTGAACATTGTGTTTGTTTGATTTGATATTCAAGGTGCGTTGGCAGTAAGGCACCTGCTGCTAGATGGCAGCGATGGTGGCAATCCCAGTAGACCAGTTCCAAAGGCTTTTACTAGTTGGATTAATGTGCAGAATAAAGAGTTCGAAAAAAACACAAGAAAATTCCACTGGTGAAATTAACGTACCAGCTGGAACAAACAGGCCCCATTTCACACTAGTTACTAGTTTTAAGATGTATGTGGAACAAAATGGAAGGCTCTCCACTGTAGTCCAAAATCTTCATGCAGACTGGAGCGCACTTCTGAACTATGAATCTAACAGATTTGTATGTGTTTGGGGTATGAAAGGTCTGTCAAAACTTTCCCAAACGCTGCTGGCCGAGTTCAAGAAGTCTCTCCTTTTTTTAACCTAGAAATTCCCTTTGTGTGAGGACAGGGCCTCCATAGGCAGTGATTTTTTATTTTTTTATTTATGCTGTTCTGAGGTGCACATTAGTGTAATGCTCCCCCCGATCACAGGTTTCATGTTAGAGTATTTTTTTATATCTCTTATGCGGACCATGTCGGCGACATGACAGAATTCTGGTCCTTTCTGGAAACCAGAAATTTACTGGTTGCCAGTATTTTTGGTTAAAACCGAAGAAATTCACAAGGTTGGGAGGGAAAACTCATCAATTCCCTCTCATGTGCCCGCAATTGGTCTTAGCTAAACCATTGGCAACCGGGCAATTGGAAAGTCCACCAGGACACATCACTCAAGGCAGGGCAGTGCACCCGAAACCCCTCAACGCCCATGCACTCTACCCAGCCCTGAAACAGACACCAGTGTCCTCAGCAGGGCACACTGAAAAAATGACCGAAGGCTTAACAGCAGTATTCGTTAATCACACTTTCTGCAAAGAGAAAATGTTTGGAATTTGATCTTTAGCCAGCGGGCACAATTCTAATTGTTGCCTCGTAATTTGATCCTTGTTTTTTTCTTTCTTTTTTGTGTACACACAAATGACCTAATCGGAGTTATCTTTAAGCTTCCCAGCTGTCTAAAGCCCATAAAGAATATATTTCTGGTTAATTAAAGATGCAGTGTATGAATAATGTTTAGGTGGTTATTTAGAGCAGATATTCCAAGAAAGGGATATGAACTTTTATAGTATGTGATAAACGTTTACTTCTGTACTTCTCACCGTTGCAGACACACACATTGGCATTCATCATTCTGATCATCTCCAGATGAGTGACTTCATTAACACATCCTACACTGTGAATTTTCTCTGAATTATACCTTTTAAAATCTCTTGACAAAGCCAAAAGAATGAACACAAAAATGAGATGATTAAAAAGAAATGAAGCAATGAGGAGGGAGGCGGTCTGGGGCTTACTGATTTCAGGCTGCCTCTTTTTGAAGCATCCTAACTTTCAATCTTGTTTGGAAGCTGGAATGCACTTCTAAGAGTGCTCTTAGTATGTAATTACTGGAAGCCCCCCTCCAGGCATTATGATAAAAGGAACATGGCCGGAAATGAGAAAGCACATGTTTAGAAGTTAAAAATAACGGTTTTCACGATGACCCTTGCCCTCTCTGATGTCTGCTGCCTTCACGTGCTCCCTCAGATCTGGGACTGGACTTCCCTAGTCACTGGTCTGGTCAACCGTTGTGGCTCAGACGCTACCAATGGAACATGCCTGCACCCTTTGAATCACTCATGCATGCTTTTGCACCCAAATACCATCCGTTCCCCGGGGTTGCGCTTGTTCCTCTGTTTTCTCACTTACACCTTTCTGTATTGGTCAGGAGGCTAGAGATGATGACAGAGTAGGCATCTCCTTTTTATGTATCCCTATCAAAGTTCTTAAATTCCAAAATGGCTTGTGAATTCTGTGTGTGCCCAATAATACAGCTTCCATGTATTTCTAGCCATGTGGCACATCTGTGGGTAGAAGGCGCGGGCGGGCAACCGAAGGTTTAAATCTGGCTCAAGCCAGACCGTCACCTCGGGCTCGTCTTCTTGTTCTTCTCTACCCTCACGCCTAAAATGAGCCAAACTAAGATGTGAGCACAATTGATCCAAAGCACACCCCCTTCTAATCCTTTCAGCGACCATGTCCTGCCGAAACTCTTTTGTAGGCGGTCATCTTTTCAACACCTACCCTCTCTTCTCAAGCATATGGCGTGATCGAGAGGGGAGAGAGAAGTTAGAGAGTTAGAGAGATACTGCAGAGGAAGATGCTAGGGCTTAAAAAGACAGAGGGCTTATATGGATACAGATGACTGCCTGTGAGAAACATGGAAGGGTAAAAAGAGTGGCTGTAGCAGGCTGATGTGAAAGGCAGGTAGAGCCGGTGCAGAGTCAGTAGTGTGACTTGTGCCCGACTATAACTACCAGGACTACTGGCATGTCAAAGGCAATAGCCTGAAACAGGAAGTCCATATCCTACTCTAGGCCAGTCTACCTTTGTCCTGGCACCCCTTCCAGACAAGCCTTCCCCCGCCCGCCCCTTCGACCTGGCACAGCATGATCATATTTTTTTCCTTGCTCAGCACGTGTTCTGGCTCTTAGAGCCAGGCCACACCTCTAGTTGAGCTCTTCCCATAAATGTTCTGGCTTGCTCACTTCTAATGGGCATGGCAGAAAATTCCATGGTTAGTTGGAGCAAGAGCTACGGTAAAGGTTTGATGTGGCACCAGGAGTCGAAACATGCGGCCAGGACACTGACTGAAATAGAATAATTTATAAACATATTTATTAGTAATCAAAAATAAGTATTGATCGCGCCCACCACAATGCATACAAACGTGCCTGCTTGTGTGATGCGCGATTATCTCTGACTTCACATGCACTTGTAAATTCAAATGTGATGATCACGTCTGACTGACACCCCTCCTCGCCAACATATTGTTGCTAAATTGAGGTACAATATTTTATATTTGAATATATCTAAAGCATTGAATATTTTATATTTTGAAATAACCAAAAATATATCTGACAGTATTTCTGATATTCTCGCATTGGGATCATATAATTTGTGCCCTTGGTCGCCACATGAAATTGCATCACTTGAACTGTGTCTAGGATGAAGTACCAGTTACATAGCAGGGCCTTTGCTTTTGATGTCCCTGGTAGAAATTAGATTGAAATGACAGACTGGTATAAGTGTCTAGCCCACCATTCCCCCCCACACTCCTTCAACAAAACTATTGATTGTTTTGCCGTAAGTTTACAAAGTTGTTCCTTTTAGAGAATCAGGAAGAGGGTCATATTTTATTTTGACTGAAATACTCCGAGTATAGTAAAGTGGTGGAAACTAAAGACAAATGCGTGTAAATTGGACGCGTCAATATTTTAGATTAGAACAGTGTCCCCTTCAGTGGTTGATTAATCCAGTATTCACTTACTTGAAGATCCACAGGAGACAGCTGTGGATAATGCTCAGTCTCACTGAAATATACAAGACGCAAGAAAAAAATTGCAATTAAATAATCCATGGAGGAGAACAGCCATTAACTAATTTACATAGTTGCATCAATCCTTGGAATCAGTCTCATCATCACCATTTTACATTTTTCATAATAATTTGGACACGGGTGACAGTTCTAAAGAAAAGGATGTAAATTATACTCTTTTGTATCAGCCTGAGGAAGATTGCTCAACCAGTTAACTCAGTATCTAGCAGTCGACTTAGGAAATAATAAAGGGACTCACTCATTACAGGAGTTCTCAGTTTTGTGTTAGTCATAGAGTCTAGACCAGAGTGTAATTCCGCAGAGACGCTCTACATACACTGAGCGACGAATCCCGATGAATGGCAGGAAGAGTGAAATGTCTGCCACCGAATGTCTAGAATTGTTGACTTTGGCACCGTGTTTATACCCTGGAACAATGTGCGGCAGGACTCGGAGGAGGGCACGTTTCAATGTGATCTTCGTGACAGTCTATGTTGGAACCGAGGACAGTGACGTATGTAGCGATGACTCTTACATGCCACATACCAGGCGCGCAACACCCATTGGGCTCACCGGGCTTCAGCCCCCCCCCCCCCCCCGTCGCCTCCTCTGCCCGGGCTAAGATGACACGCACTGAAATCATTAACTAACGCTGCGCATCGGAGCCGAGAATGTGATTTTTATTATGCATTCTGAGAGGCCCAGCAGCCCGAGCAGACAGCCAGCCTCTAAACAGTTTCCTTGAGTGAACCCCCCTGCCCTGACCTCTTGTTTTCCTTTAGAGTGGCGCAGAGGTGAAATCCTTGCCTGAAGGCAGGGATTCACCTAAGCACTTGATGGGTTATAAGCATGGGGTGTGAAGTGCACAGCAGGGAGGAAGGCATGGCCAGTGCAGGTGACGCTTTTCTTTTGTATGGGAATTTCTGCTGGCTTCATAGCCCAGGGTGTGCTGTCTGTGCACTTGTAAGGATGTGTATTCCATACAAGTGCACAGACAGCAAACCCTGGGCTAAGACACCAGCAGAAATAAATTTTCAAAGGAAAAGCATCACCTGCACTGCCATCCCTTTCACCCTGCTGTCTGTGCACTTGGATGGAATTCACATCCACCGCACTGCTCACCAGATAAATGGTGAACAGGGCCATGGATCTTTCTATTTTCGCATCCAAGGGCAGCAGCGAAGAAGCAGAGGGGACCCAGGCAAGGAGAATCCAGGAGACCTATCTACTCTGAGACCTTCGAGGGGCTGGATGCCAGGACGCAGTGCTGCTGATCAGCCCGACTCCACAGTATAGTATCAGAGGAGCAGTCAGAAGTTTTTTATGTAAGTTCCAGTAACTCTAATGCATTTTTCAGCACATCATTACCTTTTGGGGGTGCTAGTGGGTAACTTTAGAGTTCAGAGTGGGTGTGGGTTTTAGGGAGCCAGTGAGTAATTTTATGGTTCATGGTGGGTTACAAATTGGGGTGCCAGGGTTTAATTTTAGGGTTCTGAGCGGGTATGGGTTTTGGGGTTCCAGGGGGCAATTTTAGGGTTTAGGGTGGGTATGGGTTTTGGGGTGCCAGGGGTCATTTTAGGGTTCAGCGTGGGTATGTGTTTTGGTGTGCCAGGGGTAATTTTAGGGTTCAGGGAAGGTGTGGGTTTTGGGGTGTCAGCGGGCAATTTTAGGGTTCAGGGTGGGTATGGGTTATGGGGTGCCGGGGGAATTTATGGTTCAACATGGGTATGGGTTTTTGGGTGCCAGAGGGTAATTTTAGGGTGTGGGGTGTGTATGGGTTTTGGGGTGCCAGGGGTGGGGGGGATACTTTTAGGGTTCAGGGTGGGTGTGGGTTTTGGGGTGCCATGGGATTAATTTTAGGGTTCAGTGTGGGTATGTGTTTTATAGTGCCAGGGGTAATTTTAGGGTTTAGGGCAGGTGTGGGTTTTGGGATGTTAGGGGGCTATTTTAGGGTTCAGGGTGGTTATGGGGTGCCAGAGGGGAATTTATGGTTCTGCATGGGTATGGGTTTTGGGGTGCCTGGGGTAATTTTAAGGTTCAGGGTGGGTATGGGTTTTGGAGGGCAATGAGGGAATTTATGGTTCAGCATGGGTATGGTTTCTGGGGTGCCAGGGGTAATTTAAGGTTTAGGGTGGTAATGGGTTTTGGGGTGTCAGGGGGTAATTTTAGGGTGTAGGGTGGGTATGGGTTTTGGGGTGCCGGGGGGGGGATAATTTTAGGGATCAGGATGGGTATGGGTTTTAGGGTGCCAGGGGGGCGGATACTTTTAGGGTTCAGGGTGGGTATGGGTTTTGGGGTGCCAGGGGTAAATTTAGGGTTCAGGGCGGGTATGGGTTTTGGGGCTCCAGGGGGGTGATTTTAGGGTTCAGGGTGGTAATGGGTTTTGGTGTGTCAGGGGGCAATTTTAGGGTTCAGGGTGGGTATGGATTATGGGGTGCCGGGGGTATTTATGGTTCAGCATGGGTATGGGTTTTGGGGTGCCAGGGGGCAATTTTAGGGTGTGGGGTGGGTATGGGTTTTGGGGTGCCAGGGGGGATACTTTTAGGGTTCAGGGTGGGTGTGGGTTTTGGGGTGCCATGGGATTAATTTTAGGGTTCAGCGTGGGTATGGGTTTTGGGGCTCCAGGGGGGTGATTTTAGGGTTCAGGGTGGTAATGGGTTTTGGAGTGTCAGGAGGCAATTTTAGGGTTCAGGTTGGGTATGGGTTATGGGGTGCCGGGGGGAATTTATGGTTCAGCATGGGAATGGGTTTTGGGGTGCCAGGGGTAAATTTAGGGTTCAGGGCGGGTATGGGTTTTGGGGCTTCAGGGGGGTGATTTTAGGATTCAGGGTGGTAATGGGTTTTGGGGTGCCAGGGGGTAATTTTAGGGTGTGGTATGGGTCTTGGGGTGCCGGGGGGATAATTTTAGGGATCGGTATGGGTTTTGGGGTGCCAGGGGTAATTTTAGGGTTCAGGGCGGGTATGGGTTTTAGGGTGTGAGGGGGTTAATGTTAGGGTTCAGCGTGGGTATGTGTTTTGGTGTGTCAGGGGTAATTTTAAGATTCAGGGTAAGTATGGGTTTTGGGGGGCAAGGGTGTAATTTTAGGGATCACTGCGGGTATGGGTTTTGGGGTGCCAGAGGTCATTTTAGGGTTCAGGGTGGGTATGGGTTTTGGGGTGCCAGGGGGGTGATTTTAGGGTTCGGATGGTAATGGGTTTTGGGGTGCCAGGGGGTAATTTTAGGGTGTGGGGTGGGTATGGGTCTTGGGGTGCCGGGTGGATAATTTTAGGGATCGGTATGGGTTTTGGGGTGCCAGGGGTAATTTTAGGGTTCAGGGCGGGTATGGGTTTTAGGGTGTGAGGGGGTTAATGTTAGGGTTCAGCGTGGGTATGTGTTTTGGTGTGTCAGGGGTAATTTTAAGATTCAGGGTGAGTATGGGTTTTGGGGGGCAAGGGTGTAATTTTAGGGATCACTGCGGGTATGGGTTTTGGGGTGCCAGGGGTCATTTTAGGGTTCAGGGTGGGTATGGGTTTTGGGGTGCCAGGGGTAATTTAAGGGTTCAGGGCGGGTATGGGCTTTGGGGCTCCAGGGGGGTGATTTTAGGGTTCAGGGTGGTAATGGGTTTTGGGGTGCCAGGGGGTAATTTTAGGGTGTGGGGTGGGTATGGGTCTTGGGGTGCCGGGGGGATAATTTTAGGGATCGGTATGGGTTTTGGGGTGCCAGGGGTAATTTTAGGGTTCAGGGCGGGTATGGGTTTTAGGGTGTGAGGGGGTTAATGTTAGGGTTCAGCGTGGGTATGTGTTTTGGTGTGTCAGGGGTAATTTTAAGATTCAGGGTGAGTATGGGTTTTGGGGGGCAAGGGTGTAATTTTAGGGATCACTGCGGGTATGGGTTTTGGGGTGCCAGAGGTCATTTTTGGGTTCAGGGTGGGTATGGGTTTTGGGGTGCCAGGGGGGTGATTTTAGGGTTCAGGATGGTAATGGGTTTTGGGGTGCCAGGGGGTAATTTTAGGGTGTGGGTGGGTATGGGTCTTGGGGTGCCGGGTGGATAATTTTAGGGATCGGTATGGGTTTTGGGGTGCCAGGGGTAATTTTAGGGTTCAGGGCGGGTATGGGTTTTAGGGTGTGAGGGGGTTAATGTTAGGGTTCAGCGTGGGTATGTGTTTTGGTGTGTCAGGGGTAATTTTAAGATTCAGGGTGAGTATGGGTTTTGGGGGGCAAGGGTGTAATTTTAGGGATCACTGCGGGTATGGGTTTTGGGGTGCCAGGGGTCATTTTAGGGTTCAGGGTGGGTATGGGTTTTGGGGTGCCAGGGGTAATTTAAGGGTTCAGGGCGGGTATGGGCTTTGGGGCTCCAGGGGGGTGATTTTAGGGTTCAGGGTGGTAATGGGTTTTGGGGTGCCAGGGGGTTATTTTAGGGTGTGGGGTGAGTATGGGTTTTGGGGTGCCAGGGGGGGATAATTTTAGGGATCAGGATGGGTATGGGTTTTGGGGTGCCGGGGGTAATTTTAGAGTTCAGGGCGGGTATGGGTTTTAAGGTGTGAGGGGGCATTAACCGATCCTGATTATCTGCCATTTTAGCTCCGCCCCATTGATTAACATTAGCCACGCCCCTTCTTTTGCCATGTTAGCCCCCCCCGAAATGAAGACCTAGTTGCGCCCCTGCCACATACACACATGTGCACCACACAAACCCGCACACAAACACACACTGTCACGCTTTCTTTCTCTCTCTCTCTTTCTCTATCGCTTTCTCTCTCTCTTTCTCTATCGCTTTCTCTCTCCCTATCTCTTTCTCACTCTTTCTCTTTCGCTCTCTCTCTTTCTCTTTCTCTCTCTCTCTTTCTCTATCTCTTTCACTCTCTCTTTCTCTTTCTGTTTCTCTCTCTCTCTTTCTCTTTCTCTTTCTCTCTCTCTCTCTTTCTCTATCTCTTTCTCTTTCTCTCGCTCTCCCTCCCTCCCTGTCTACCTGCGAGCAAAGGATGGAATTCTTATCTACCGCCTCCTTGGTGTTCACTCACAGCAGCAATGGTTTGTGGTGTTGGTGGAGTATCTTAACATAAAACAATTCATTAACCACAGACTATACTGTATTAAATCACAACAACTCATATGTGCAATATGCTCACGATCAAAGATCACCCGCCCACATCCTCATTTCAATGATGAATAATAAATAATGCTCAATTACTGTATGAGTTTGTGAGATGCACTATTGTCCTTGTTCTGTCTAAGGTTCATGTCATCCGCTCTCTTTGCCTAACTCTGCTTCTCATGTCCCCCTTCCTTTCTCGGGGAACTACAAAAAAGCAGAGAGCCTTTGGCCCCCACCCTGGCTCGGCCGGTTCTTCTGCCAGGTTTCACTCTGCCCCCAGCCCCCACTCGCCTTCTGACGTCGACCTCTTGACAGCACCATGGCGATTGTAATCAGCCTATTGATGAGTTCATTAGTGGTTTTGATGGAAGACGGCGTGGGAGGAAATGTAAATTACATTGCTACAACAAAGTCACGTGCTTCGGGTAGGGACGGGTCTTTATCCGGCAGATGACTCGCACTGAACAGCTCTTATCTTATCTGGAGGCCCATTCAAAATCTCTTTGTTGTTTTTGTCACTGTTGTGTTTGGATCCAGTGTGGCCTGCCGGGTGTGCTTGTGCCACGGGTCAGGAAGGTGGATGTATCACATCTTTACAGTACTGTTGCACCCCTCCGGGTGGAGCCAGGGTGGGAGCAGACATGTCCTGCCTCTCGCTTGCTGCCCTTTAGGGCAGACCACATGAACCAGTCGCACCGCAGTAACAAGTGCCTCTCTCTGGTCCCTCATGTACAAAAACTTGCATGCTAGACCCAAACCGGACATCTTACCTAAGCCAGCTTTGAGCGTTTATGCAATCACACCCCCGACGCCTCGCAAGGTCATTTGTAAAAGTCTTAAAAAAAGATTTTTAAGATGTCTTGGTTTTGTGAGAATAGCAGAATACACAAACTAAATTGGAAACGAGAAACAGCGAGGGAGCACACTCCTACCCTCTCAGCCGGATCGCCCCTTTGCATTCTGGTACATGCAGTTCGTATGATTCAGGACAAAGTTCGTAAGTATTTCACCAAGGTTGGTGCAAGTAGGTACTTGGTATAAGGTATCTCTACACACGAGACACGACTCGTGTTTCTGGATAATATCCTTCATCAGTAGAGATCAGTTTGGGGTGGCTTTGAAGGCTGCCAAACAACACTAACAGGCTTCGTTGCCTCTCGGGCGCGCAGGTGCATCACCAATAGCTCGTCAGCTACGGAGGCTCACGGCAGCCCTTTAACAGGAAACAGCGAGGGAGCACACTCCTACCCTCTCAACCGGATCGCCCCTTTGCATTCTGGTACATGCAGTTTGTATGATTCAGGACAAAGTTCGTAAATATTTCACCAAGGTTGGTGCAAGTAGGTACTTGGTATAAGGTATGTCTAAAAATTGGAAACGAGTATACATCATATCCAAGATTTTACATAAACTATGAACTAACAACGTGCAAGATGTTTTCGTACATTCAGTTGAGTTAGGTGTGCCGGTTATGTTTTGGAAGAACTTTCCAGACCCATTAGCGGTAGCCCCAGATCTACGATGTTCTTCCCACATTTCCTAATTCTGTCTCTTTAGTAGTGTTGAAACGTACCATCAGCATATAAAACCTAGGGCTTTGCGAATATGTGCACCGTAGGATCCTCCTGGCCCTTAAACAGGAGCTACGTGGCTTCCCATATTGTTAACTTTTTTGCGGTCTTTTGGGTTCATGCCTTGGTGTAAGATATGTTTGGGTAATGCTTCACATTGTGACATGTCCTTGTCTGCCTAGAGTGGTGCCTTGAAATGATCTGCTTTTCTGCCCCGCCTCGGCACGGCTTATGAGCTCATCAGGTTCTGTCTGGAACTTCTAGTTGTGTGACCTGGGACCTGGCAGAAGCTTCTGTGGACTCCCATGCAACATCCTGGTCCTAGTTGGTGCCTGCCTTATGTACCTCTCATACATGTATGCTTACTCATATGCCTCTTTACATGAACAGCCCTGGACATTATGTCTTTAAAGTTTCTACCTTTTTCTGTTCTAGTCATTGTCTCATGTTTAAGATGCACGCAGTCACAATTTGCAACGCAAATGTCCTGAAGGCCATAAGTTTACAAGACAGATTTTAGATCTGAGCCGTGTTCCCTTTTCATCAACATGCCAGATAGTCTGTACTCCATAGTATTCTGCATTTCATTTAATCTTCAATAAGTTATTATTGATTTTGTTTCTATTGCAGACACTAAATGAAATAGTGCGTAAAGAGTTGCCCCTTCACTCCCTTATCTTGTATGACATGTTCTATCTTACTGGAGGATTCAACGCAGTCGTATAATGGGCCACTGTTAACTCTGAGATGACCCCACTAAAGTCATAGTCAAGGATGGCATTCGGGTCATATTCTCTGTCTTATGCAGCAGAGTTTCATGCTCTAGCATCAACTCAATAGCTGTGCATCAGAAATATCCACCCTCACTTCCCTGGTCCAACTCCAAGTAATGCCCTGATAATAAGCATGTTTGACTGTTGCAACAGCCTCAGCCAGCTTCCCACAATACACCGACTCACCCATCGAGGAAGTGATGTACTTTAGAAAATAAATATCTACCTGCTAATATGTCGTATACTTGTATACTTGTAAAGCGCACAGCTGCCCCAGCAAAGGGGCATCCCGGTGTAATGACCAAACGGACGCCCACACCTGGATCCTCTGGGACCCAGGATGCCTCAAGGGGAGGTAAAGGGGGGGGTGTGGGTGAGACCAGGTTCAAAGGTGTTTATTGGGGGTTTGAGATACACACAGAGAAACATAAAGAAAGCAATTATTGGGCGGCAGCTCCCGTTTAAGAACATAATATATAAAACATTCATTGTGTAATAATCAACAACTGGTATGGCTAGACTAAAAATACTTTCAATGAATATATGTGGCCTCAATGATGTAAAGAAAAGGCAGAAAGTGGCAGAGGGGCTTAAGCTTTCATCTGCCAATATTATCTGTCTGCAAGAAACACATATCGAGGGGGCACAAAAGCATCTACTTCAAACACTAGGATACCGGCTCATTTCCGCAACTACACAAGGATCACGTACCAAGGGGGTGGCGATCTTAGCTAAAGGTACAGGGTTGAAGTTTTCAAGATCAGTTGCGGACAAATCTGGAAGATATGTTATAGTGGAGTGTGGATTTAATAATGGAAAGAATAAACTAACACTTTGCACCATTTATGGAAATATTACTGACGATCCAGACGTGCTGATCACTGTTTCTGATGAACTTGTGCATTGGCCCCTTCCATTGATAGTGTGTGGGGATTTAAATATCCACTTACCTAGCGACTGGTCTTTGGGTCCAGAGTTTAAATTTTGTGGGCGGAAACATAAAGTTTTTCAAGCATTAAAAGATATGTGTTGGATACATGGTTTAGTAGATGGATGGACAGCGAAACATCCAGGGGATCCCGGGTATACATATTTTTCTCACCCGCACTCAAGGCACATAAGGCTGGATTATATGTTTATGTCTAATGTATTAAAATCAGGGTGTCAAATAGAAAAATTACCAAGAATCCTCTCGGATCATAACCCATTAATGCTCAGCCTTACTTGTGGCGCAGATAAACCTTTGCTAAACACATGGTCGTTTGAAAAGGCCCTTCTGTATAATGAAGGATATTGTCAACATATGAGAACATGGATTCCGGTTTTTCTTTCCGAAAATATGGGGTCCGCAACTGTGGACGTAGTGTGGGATACCCTGAAGGCCTGCATTAGGGGCGAAACTATGCGCTTTTCTTTCCAGCTTAATAAAGAAAGGAGGTTAAAAATGACAGCTTTTGAACATAACTTATGTAATGCTGAAGAGGATTTGATTAAGGCAGTACATGAAGGCAGGGAAATAGATTCTGTGGTAAGTAGGGTAGCAATCGCGAAGAATTACATCTCGGAAATTTTAATTGAAAAGGCGATTGGTAGGGCAAATTCTCAAAAAGAGAAAGCGTACGAGTTAAGCGAACGGGTAGGTCACCAATTAGCTGTCAGAACCCGGGAAGAATCATCCAGTACTCTAATAAGAGAAATCTTCGATCCTGCTGTCGGCCTGAGAGTAGAACCTTCAGATATTAGAACAGCTTTTCAGAAGTTCTATCAGAACTTATATCATGAAACTGATAATGCGGGCCGCAAACCTGAGTTATATCTGGGTCTAACTATTATAGATCAGTTGGACACAGATGATCGGGATATACTAGATAGCCCCATACAGTGGGAAGAAATTTTATTATCATTGAACTCTATCCCTAATGGTAAGGCGACTGGTTTGGATGGAATTCCCACAGAGTTCTTTGTAAAGTTTGCGCCACAAATTAGGGGGATCATTTCAGAACTTTTCCAATCCATTGGGCAAGGGGGCAACCCACCGAGGTCATGGTCTTTAGCAAAAATAATAGTTTTCCCGAAGAAAAAGAAAAATCCACAGGAAATGGGATCTTATCGACCAATTACTTTGATAAATGGGGATTCCAAAATGTATTCTAAGTTATTAGCAGCACGGCTGGCACCTATGATTCATAAAATAGTCTCTGAGAGGCAACATGGGTTTGTACCAGGACGCTCTACTATTGACCATGTACAAAGAGTTATTTCCCTCTTTGATTACACCGGAACTACAGGAGACCCTATGTCGCTCATCTTGCTAGATGCGGAGAAGGCGTTTGATAGGGTCTCCTGGAAGTTCCTGTGGGCGGCAATGGCAAATTGTGGTATTGGTGAGAAATTT
Organism: Lissotriton helveticus; assembly: GCF_964261635.1. Lineage (NCBI taxonomy): Eukaryota > Metazoa > Chordata > Amphibia > Caudata > Salamandridae > Lissotriton > Lissotriton helveticus. The sequence goes on along the minus strand of NC_136067.1, from coordinate 1,773,820,993 downwards.
ATTACTGCAATGCAACAGTTGTATATAAACCCCAGGGCCAGTGTCTTGATTAATGGTATTCTGTCAGAAAGTTTTAGTATTACCAGGGGGACAAGACAAGGGTGTCCATGTTCTCTAAATGTTATCCCACCATACCATTATGGTCCTCATGTATGAAACTAAACAGAATGAATGTGTAGGTGAGTGTCCCTGTTGTGTAAATAAACACACATACAGAAGTAGCAAAGCCTGCCCAAATACACATCGCTGTCCAATTGCCTTATATTTACAGTGTCACTGTATTTTGATGGTGCTTTTAGTTGTCAAGATCAGACGCTTTGCTATCAAGGATCAGCGGGACAAGCAACTGTAGTCCTCTATGCCGTGATTAGGTTGTGACAGGAAGATTTGATCTCTCTTGACCATGGGATTCCTTTATCCAGCTCAACTGATCAAAGTGTTTACTCAGGCCTAGTCTTCAACAAAGTGTTTAATGCTTGATGTCATGTCAGCAGACCTATTCCAGGTTAGAAGGCACAATTGTAGGGGTACATTTGTTTGGTTCCCCGGTTAAAATGACCCAGTACTCCTTACCTGTCATTAATATCTGTGAAACAAACCTAGCTCATCTCTCCCATCATGTATATTGCTGGTACTCCTAATGTGATTTTAAATACATGTTTTTCCCACTGAACCTTCAATTTCCGAGGTGAAATAAACTACATTGTATCTGACCTTACTTTTTAAAGTTGTTTTGTGATTTCCATGTAATTCTTTTAGTGATTTTGTTGGGCAGGAATACAAATATAACAACCCACGGAAAAAAAGTTTCAGAAACCTTTTTTTAAGACAATTTTCACAGCACTTCGACCACACCCCCAGTGGTATTGCCTCTTGTTCCTCTTCCCCACCCGAGCCAGAGCCACGCCAGGTTTGGCAGTTGACGTTGTGCTTTGATCAGTGCTGATGGCTAATATTGGGTGAATAGGTTTATTGTTTTCTAGACTTGGCTGGAGCACATTGGTAAAATGCGAGGTTCAAAAAAGTATATTTTAGAGGATCTTCAAACCCCTAGACATGTTGGACAAGCAATTTCTCTGAACCCCACATTGAGGAACAGCAGCAACACTGGAACTCAACTGCAATTAAGTCCTTGGGTTTAGGATCTATAATGTATGAAATCTTCTCCATTGATAGCAAGTGGCACAACTTTGGAGCCTTTTATTAGTGATTTTTGTTATGTTTATACTTCAATTGCTTCTGTCGCTTACGTCCCATCAGAAAGTGTTTTTGAAACCCCCATTTCAAGTGCAGGAGGAAGGGCCTGGTCATTGGGAAGCCACATTGGATTACTTCTGTCCATCAAAGAGCAATGCCAAGTCCCTTTTGCACACTGCCTAATACTTTCATATTGGTAGTGCTCTTTTTTGGACTGCACCGCAACATGGGGAGTGTGCTGCCCCCTCCCACGTTTGCTCCGACAGCGATATAATTTTCCATTTTCAAACTTTTTTCAAGCTAACCCATGTATAGAGCCTTTGAGTTTGTTCCCTGAAGTACTTTTGAGGTTTAATGTCACAGTTAAGCAATGCATCACATTAGGTAGAAGGTCCATTTCAATTATGTTTACCGTGCCCTGACCTGCCCAAGGTTTAAAATTTGATCTTGAACTCTGGATTGGATAAGCGCATACCAACTGTCCTGCGCCTTTGGTTTGGAGAGACCTCTCGAATAACGTTACCCAGCTAGCTCTCCTTGATCGGTAGGTGCAATGCACAATGCATAATTTGATAATAGTTCTATTGCATCACCACAAAGTCTGACTTATTCATGAGAATACAAGGGAATGGGGCTGTCCACTGTTCTTGATCAAAGGGACCCTGTTTCCCTGTGTTCTTTTCTCACAATTCAGATTTAAGCTCCGATGTTTCTCCTAAAATTCTAAACATGCCCGTGATTCCAAGGAAACGAGTTTATCGTGCCACCATTTGTAATCATCGGGATAACATAGTTAGAATGTCAGGACTTGCAACTGAATCATTGTTTATTTCCATGTCTACCTTCAAATTTACATTAATAAGCCAAAACCCATTTGTTGAGTTTGGTCACTTGCACTCATATAGAATTCTTTGACACCCTGAAAAAACGATCAATTTCGTTCGTGAAAATGAAATTTCTACTTGACTGCTCTTTTCGTGGTCCTGAGAGCCCGAATGTGGCTGGTGCCAGAATCACCTGTTCGTGAGAAAAAGGATGCACATCTCTTCTTTGCAGTAACACACCTGCCAACAGCCACTCCTTTGCCTCTGGCATGGCTCGTCTCCACCTATGATGATGTTTGCTTTGGAAAAAAAATATTTCTGTATAAACACAACTTCGCCCTTCATCTGTTTCCGCAGCATAACAGTCTGAGAGGTGGATGCCGCAGCACTTCCATTTCAAATGATATCTCAATTTTCTGTTGTGATATAATCAGCAACATTTCTAATGCCTGCTGTAAAATTTAAATACCTGTAATATATAATGTACCTTAAGGGCTTGTACTTTATTCAGCTTTTCCAGCAAACGTTTAACCAAACCATGTAGTTGTCAAAATAGCATATATATGGATTGTAAATATAATAATAAATAACCTTGAATTTGTAAAGCACACAACTGCCTCGGAAGTGGTTTTCCGGCGCTGAGGGCCCTCGGGAAGATTAAGCGAGCTATTGCCCAGAGTCACATGGTGCTGGGCTGACCAACCGCTTTGCCTACAATAATAGAATACAGACCCGTCCAGTGTGACATTTTGTAATTTGTGTGTGTCTCTTTTGTCCTGTTCATGGAATATTAATTGTTTTCAATGTTTGTAGATCTCACAATTTAATGTATTATAAAATGGAGAAAAAAATATTTGAGAATTGATCATGAATGACTATAAAATATGAAATAAAATGTTTATATCAAAGCAATTTGTGCTGTAATATCTACAAAAGTAGCATTTAGGTCGCTTTCTCTTTTTTATACAATTTAAATGTTTGTTGCTCTGAGAGATATGGCACTTAGTAATTGAATGTTTGCTATAATTGCACTTTTTCCTACACTGACCTGCCGCTGGCGCCGGGGATCGAACTGTGAACTCCGTGGTCCGGAGTCAGTCACCCTGGCCGCTGCGCCACACCTCTTCCACTTAAGGATACTATAGTTTGGAAATGTATTTAAAAATAACACTTCCTCATATAACCGTGAGAGTAAGGACCTGTATTTGATGCAACCATATAATGTTTACTTGCAAACAATCCTGCATCAGATTTGTAAATTTCAGATGCATTCTTAAAATGAGATGCTTATATCTCAAAATGTACTAAACTTTTGTGCTTTGATACCTTTTTGCACAGTCTTTGACAATAACCTCAAGTGAGTATTGGTGACTCAAATGGTCCGATTGATTCTTCATGGGCAGATGTGCTTTGAAGACTGGACCCCTTCTGTGTGGCCCTCTTCAGGCTCCTCCATGGAATGTGCCTGGAAATACATCACTTGTCATCAGCACCACGCCGCGGGTAGTTGGGGCGGGCAAGCTCCTCTTACGCTTTAAGTTATTAATAGAGGGGAGGTGATGAATGGCTGAAAGTTGGTTTCCACTTTGAGAACTCTTTGGTACACATGCAAACAGTGAAGCACAACAGACAAACCTAAACAGAATGAAAGGCTAATGACCAGTTGTAGACCAGAAGTGAGCGTGGTTTCTTGTAATCACCCCAACTTGCATAGTAAGGAAAAGAGTATCAACTGAACTGCAAACGCTCCAGGGTAAATGCCCCTAAATGGAGACAGACACATTTCGGAAGTTTGATGTAGAGTTCATAGTATGGGTAACAACTAGAAGTTGCAGCAGGATAACTATGATAAAAATTGAAAGTATGAGGCACAATAATGCATTTAAATTGAAAACCATTTCCAGTTTCTCTAATTAAGAATAACCTGAATAGACATCATCTCAGAGCACCCCTCCCCACCTGATTCAATAGCAAAGAAACCACTGAGTTTTACCTGCGCCAAATATTCTCTTGTGGAATGGCACTGTTGTGGGGGGTTCAAAAATCCAGGGCTCGAAGATTGCACTTAAAGATGTGTAAATAAGTTCCAGACTAAATTTTCCTTGTGCCTGTCTAATCTCGCATAACGCCCAGTATTTTGCTAGAGATTGCGCCATCATGCCACGCTGTATAGTTGAGATTGTCTTTTGGCTACAAAGTTCTGTTGTGGGAGCACAAGAACAACGTCAATGACCGGAGCGCGAATGGCTGTTGTTTGCATCATGCGCTAATTTGCTCTTTTTCATCGCAAAAGGCAATGTTGTGTTCAAAATAGATTCAGGGACACATTTCGTACTAATAAAATAGCCCAAACTGCTTATTTGGAACCTAAAACTTGCCTTTTTAACTTATAGTTTCCTCCAGCTACATTTTCCCTTTTTTCAGTAGAGTTGAGCTATCAGCGCCAGGACACCCCCGGGTAACTGCACGCTCTATAAATATAATTAACATAACATAACATCATTTTTCAGGAATTTCATTCAATTTCCACAGAGAAAACTATGCAAATTTAGTCCAGGTTTATGTAGAAGGCAACGGGAATGATGCATGTTTTGTCAACTACTGAGCTTGCAGTATTTGGTTGTGGGGATAATACTTTTGGAAATAAGATGGCCGCTTGCTCTTTGAAGTGCTGCCAATAACAGTGTACAGAGAGTTGTCTCAGCTGGAAATAGAGCATATTGTATGGACCAAGTAACCTTATACATAGTGAAGCAACACCATGTCCCAGAGGCAGCTACGCGCGCTCTGCCGTGTATTGGTTGGGTCCCTGACACTCAACATCCACACAAGAGCTTACGGAGTCACGAGAGTCTTGCACCATCAATCCCACATGCAGCTGTAACACAACACCACACTTCACTCTTTCAAGTGGTTAAGAAGTGGGAGAATCCTCCATGTTCCTTGGGCCAAAGTAATGCGATACGGTGGCCAATAATACTTGTCCTGCCTTCAGTGAGATATTTAGGGGTCCTGTGTCCTCAGTGGGTCAAGGTCACACAGTGCGGCAGTGAGCCACCTGTCACTAGGGTACGGTGTTACTACCAAGAGGCTATTCATCAGGAGGCAGCAACAGAATAACAGTGCACACCACTGGACGTGCCTGAGTGTCTCGGCATGCGCTACGTATTCATTGTAAATAAACCTCGGGCAAAGTTTATTTTGGCACACTTTGTCATTCCCCTAACATGCTTTTATTCGAGGTAAAGTGTAACAAACAAAACAACACAAAGGGGCAGTTTTTGGAGATGATTTTGCAAATGCAACAAACTGCAGATTGCACTACCACTGCAAGCCCCAGATGTGTTAGAGTTTGGCTACAAGCTTTGATCACTTCAAAACATTATTTTTTAATGAAACAAATGTACAAGCGTCAGGCACATGGATCTGTTTCACATATTATTACATTAACTACGAACAAGGAAGATAGAATCGAAATAAGAAACAATATCCTATGTACTTGTTTGCGTTACTTTCAGGCACATTTGGCATAGTAATATCGACTTGGGGATATTCTGAGAACTTCTTATTAAACCGAACTGAATACTTATATTTTTCTTATTTTTTTAGTTCTTACTGGAACCCCTGGTCAAGAAATGGCAACGTGTTTGTTAACATGTTTTGCAGACACGTATGTGTGGCTTTTCTGCACCTTTCATTGGGGTCCAACAATGGGCTATGAACCGCCAAGTGGAAATCTGGTACTATTTTCAAACGTGGCATTTCACATTTTTCAGGGATTTTTGGTCAATTTATTGTGAGTATCAGAAATCCTTCACCCATTCCACTGTATTTCGAATTAGTGATAATGCATATATATATATGGCATATTTTTATAGTGTGAATGAAGCCAAAATAAAATGCGGCGGAGCCTTTGGTAAAATGTATTGGATTAAGACTGTCCCTTCAGCAAGCACAAATGTACTTTTGAGTGCATGTTAATTAAAAATGTGCAAAATGCAGGTTATTTCCCTTTGTGCGCTGCAAGTTTCCATCCACAGATGCCAAGCCCTAGAAACAAGAATAGCTTTGCTCATGTGTTCTTTCAAAGAATAATGTTCGTATTGTGTGATGTGTATCAATGGCAATGTATCCCAGGTACATAGGCAGGAACTGTGGGTGGGCAGCCGCCACCACTAAGTATCCTAGTACCCATAGGGAGGGACAGTCCACCGCATCACCCAGGTGCCTGCGTTCATCAGTCTAGATAAAACCTGTAGACCTAAGCACATGGAGCAAACAAGCATTTACAATGTAATGGTTTCGCCTTTGGAAAAGTTAGAGCTATTGGCATTGTAAATGACAAACTTTGTATTCATGTGTTGGTTTTGTCATTTACATTGCCATTAGCTTAATCTCTCGCAATGTGAGACCTATTGTACCCTACGGACGAGTTCAGCAGACAGCAATTACTACCACACACACCCACCCAGAGCCACATATACACACACTCCCAGAGACACACACACACCCAGAGACACACACACACCCAGAGACACACACACACACCCAGAGACACACACACACCCAGAGCCCCCCCCACACACACACCCAGAGCCCCCCCACACACACCCACCCAGAGCCCCCCCACACACACCCACCCAGAGCCACACACACCCAGAGCCCCACACACACACACCCACCCAGAGCCACACACACACACACCCACCCAGAGCCACACACACCCACCCAGAGGCAGGGCAGCCCACATCTCACTTCTTGCTGTTTGAACGATAGATCTCACTTCCAATGGCTAGCCTCCATTTATGGAGCTAGCCAATGGAAGTGAGAGGCGGTGAGAGGCGGGACCTTTGTCCTTAATGTGTGTCCATAATTGTGTAAAGGACAGGGGACTAAGGGAGTATGAAGGGATGCCTCAGTCATTAGGTTCCCTCCTTTTTACCTCATGGTCTCTGCATCGACTTAGAAACCTTGACTTTACATTTCCACAGCTGAGCTTACTGCAAGTCTCACACTATGCAATAGGAAAAGTTTAGCGAGAAAAACAACCAGCAAAGCATAGCTGCCAAGGTATCAGATTCATAGTGGGACATTTTCATAATTTCAGTGCAATTATGAGTGTTATTTTAACGACTATTGGTGACACTTTCTGGAGAGCAACATCAAGCATTGACGACGAGGGAAACATATAAATATCAGACATTACACCCATTTGCATGTCAAGATTGTCTGAATTGTACTGTGTGAGCTACCAAAGACCCTTCATTAAAGGGTGTGAGCCATCTAGTGAATGATGTCACAATAGGTATCAACATCCAAGCAGACGTCGAAGAAAGAACATTTTGGAATGCTTACTGGTGGTGTCGGTTAGTGGTGGAGGAGAGGCCTGTTTGTTTCTCTTCAGAGGATGCCCCTTTCAGAGAGAACAATCTCTCAGCCAAGCAGCAGCTCTACAAAAGCGATTAGGAGGCAGGGGTAATGTTCTTGTTTTTATCTGCCTGTAGAGATGGTCTTGTTTTGGCAGCTGTATTAAGTTTATTTGCATTATTATATCAAGTTATATGAGAGCATCAGCGAAGCTGAAAGAAGCCTGGAAAATGTGGCTTGGATTCTTGTGATATATTGAACTTGTTTTAAATCAAGTCATGTCTCAGTAAGGCATCAGAGGGGTTCTTTCACTGGGAAAGTTTCCCTAATTTATGTGAAAAGTAAAAGCCATGGCATTATTCCCTTACAATAGCTAAAAATATTACTTTTTCCATGAATAACATTTCTCATTTAATTCTGAAATTGCAAATGCAACACTCCCTTTTAGAGTTGTGCTGAATCCAGTGGCTGCAACGGAACCTACTAATTATATCAGTCCTGTCCATTCCAGGAGCAAGGACACACAAGCCCACATTTCAATGCCAGAGGATGCTTGTCACAAGCGCCTGACCCCTAAAGTACTCTGACACGACGAGTGCTCCACCCCAGCTTTAATGTATCCGCTGCCCGTTTAAAAATGCTTCCCATTTGCAGAAATCCTAACAGGCGACGCACCAGCAGGTACAATCCACCTACTTCCTTTCGACTCACTGCTTGGTTCTTATTGGTGAGTGAATATATGCGGCTCCTGGAAGAACAGAGCTCTGCGTTTCCGAGCCTGAAGGAAATGATTTAGGCTGCCATCTATCACGCCAACTTCACTTGGAGCATGACTCTGGCCACGCTACAACGCTTGTGACTCCAGTCAGTCTTGAGTGCACTTTCGGTAACTGAATTTGCATGCCGCGACTGGGCGTCAAATGTATGGTGGCCGGGGGGGGGGGGACAGTGGCGCGGGCGACACACGAACAGCGGGAGGGGGGGCGGGAACGAGCAAACGGACAGGGGGGGAGGGGGGACAAATGGACAGCGGGAGGGGGGGCGGGAACGGGCAAACGGACAGCGGGAGGGGGGCGCACTCACCTGGACATTAATCCGGCAAATGATCAAAACATGGCGTCGAAAAAAAAAAAAACATCCGCCCACAGCCGCATGACGTGCTAAAAGGGGCAGGATGAGAAAAACATCCCCGGAACGCCCACGAATCGCCTCGGACCATGATTGACAGATCTGACTTCCAATGGCTAGCCTCCATTTATGGAGCTAGCCAATGGAAGTGAGAGGCGGTGAGAGGCGGGACTTTTGTCCATAATGGTAAACAAAAGTTTTCGCCTTGCGCGAAAGTCTGCTTGCGCAGCTTTTGGCGAGGCGAAACCTAAAAAGGCTACCAGATAGTGCTGCCTAAGCAAATCACAACCGCTGAGATACTTCCTTTAACCTACATAGAAAAGAAATAAAAACCCGTACTCCAGAATTACACAGATCATCAGCCCAGCAGCTTGACATTAGAATCAACCAAAACACTATGCACTGCAAGGGTGTAAAGATTTTGTAATGATGGGAACCCTCAGAGCACAATATCACTACTATCTTGAAAAGCCTGATTTAGTGAGAAATTAGTAGAGAGAAACATCTTCAAAGAAGGTTTACTTGAACATATGAGTGTTACTGGAATGCGATAGGCATGTTATGTGCTCCCATCTATATGCCAGTCTGTGTGAAGCTGCACTGCGATATCACAAATTGTAGTAGTGACTTTACATTATAGATGTGACACTTGTGTTTTTGGGGAGCACAATAGGTCACCAACCTCAACTTGAAGAAGTGTGTGCTTATGAAGACGTATAGAGATTTTGAAAAGTAGCTTATAAGGCAGGGTAACTTTTTGTTCAGTGAATATTCCCTTCCTAAACAATTGCTAATTCGAAGGGGGCTTGGAGTGCATGTATTGAACCAGCCTGTTTTATTGCCATTGTTCAAGACTGAGTTTGAAACGAGATGATAACTTTTCCTTCCATGGCCTTGAAAAGGAGCTATTGTCAGGAAATTGTAGCCAGCTAAGGAAGGCAGTGGGTCATTTCCCATCCATTCACCACAAGGTTTTATTTTTATATTTTCATCTCCTCTTTTGAAACCCTGCCAAGATTATTGAGCTAAGAGGTTTGGAAATGGCTCGTCTCCTGGAAAAGGTACTTCTGTCTGGTGACCAAAGTATTGTTTTCCCCAGCGGTTGAGTCAAGCGTGGAATAGAAGAGGTTTGATAACCTTTTTGGTGACTGTAGATGTCACACTTTATTATTAGAAATTTGCTCAAATGAATGAATGGTACAGGCTCCAAAGGAAGCGTCTATTGGTCACCGCAGAATTTAGCAGCGACAGACTAGATTACGGTTGTTACTCATATGGCATGAAGCCAAGATCATGAAGGGGAGTTTCACCAGACGCATTGTTGAAGCAAGTGCTTATCCACTTCTCCGGCATCTTTAGGAGGTGAGACAAACAGACCCAATTAACAAGTGCTAACTGCTATTAAAAACCGACAGCAGGATCATGGCTTTCAGAGCCTGTTTAGAAAGAAAATAAATTGAGTCGCTTTATCCATTGCATAAAATGATGCCTACATTTGTGTGCATGATCCACCAAAACCAAAACCAGAGTTCAAAGGATTATACATGGAACACAAGGTATGCATTTAGGCATGCATAAGGCATGCAATCTGGAAGTGAGCTTGTATAAATGATGATCGGTAGGATTGTCAACATGCAAATATGTCTGCCGAGGAAATTGGCCATTTATGTTGACATCTTGCATGCACAGTGAGTAATTGCAGAACATTCTTTGATAAACGTGTAGGAAGTAAAAATTGTGCCCAAAAGAAGAATTACCACACTTGTAGTATGTTAAGTCAAATACACCTATCCGATCACCCAAAGGTTTCTTTTAATCTGTGGTTGAATTATACTACAGGCAGAGCATAGTGCCATAGTTTCGAATGAATACCAATGGCCAGAAGCAGAAGAGAGGCTTTACGAAAAGGATATGCCCATCCAAACTTCGACGTCTCCTCCGTTATGGTGGAAGAGTGCGCCCCCTCCACCTTGCCAGCAGCTGCAATGAAAAATAAAATGATAATGCAATTCTTGTATTATCATTATAGTTTTCTTCCCAGAGGTGAATCTTGAGGGCAGGCCCATAGTCACCCAGCATTACAGCAAGCACAGAGGGGGAGTGGGGGGCATTACTGTCAGTGAGCATGTCTGTTTGACCGGCTGTCTCAGGACGGCCAAACCGACATGCGCACTGACATCTCTCCAACCCAAACTGCTTGCCGGATGGAGAGATCATCAGGTTCAGGCTCCCAGTCTCCGAATGGAGCGGAAAACCAGCCTGCTCAGGCCACTCCCCGTGCTTCTCTCACCTGCATAAGTGGAGCGCTAGGATTGGCGTAGGGATAGTCTGGGAGCCTCAGTCTGTGCACCACAGTCAGCAGAAATACATCGAGCGGCAGCTGATAAGGTTCTTTTTTCATTTTGTGTCACCTACGCTGCCCTAACACTTTCACCCGAAATCAGGTGCAACTACATCTGAATGTCATTCGTGGATGATGATTATGATGAGCTGTAAAGCGCATCTCTAATTACACTTCTTCAAACAAGCCTTGTTGATCCTGATGTCTCCCAGTCCCACTGAAGAGATGGGATACTTATCTTAGAAGCTCTCACCCTTAGTGGTTATCTCATCAGATATAAGACTGGCGACAGTCTCACTTCTTCGATATCCTAAGACAACGGTTGATCCAGCAAGACGCTAGAACTGGGTTCTAGGGCGATGTTGTCCATAATGTCTGCTGCTTTGCTTTCCAAATATGCAACATATGGAGAATGATCCTTTATGTGAATACAAGTATCCACTAAAGAGAAATGAATAAGGTAGCATGATTAATATTTGTGGCCACCATGAAAGTGCACTTTTAAGCAGTACCTTTCAGCTTAGTTCTGATGAAAGCATCTGACCAAGGGATGGGAGCTGAAACATGTTGACCTGTGTGCTAATGGAAATATCCACCCTTATCATACGATTTTAATCACCTGAAATGAATAAAGATAGTGGTTGTGTGACTATTCGTTCAATTTTAGAGTCCAGGATATTTTGCAAAGAATGAGCCCTTCATTAGCACACTCTCCTAATCTGAGGATCAGCACAGTCAGGAACAAAATATAAGGTTGCAACACCAGCATGATTTCAAGTAAACAGGGAGAGGGGTGAGAGCATCTAGCAATAGGGATAGTTACCCCTGTTGTACTAGCTGGGTGGCTGTGTATTAAAGTTGGAAAGTATGCCATTGATGACATTGAGGTGACTCCAGTCTAGGATTAGGGACTGCAGTTTAGACTCGCCAAAGGTACCTTTTCAAATTTTGTGGTGATGTGTGATGCATGTATGACGGTGGATGTGCAAGTTAAATCACATGCTATGAAGTGGTTGTTTTTAGGATGTTAGAAGAAATAGCTCCTTAAACCCAAAAATAGATGTTTGCTAGTGATCCGCGACTTGCCACAATGAGTTGTAGCTGCTGCTGCAACAGATGCATAACACACTGAATGGTAGATTCTGAATCTTTGTATGTTGATGTTTGCTACTAGCGAATTTGATTGAACGAGCACCCTTGATTTACAAGTGAAAAACATCATGTGCTGGCATTATGGCTACTGGGATGTTAATGAAAGGCTAGTCCAAAATCAGAAGGGAAAACCTTTTGGGCCCCCTGAAAAGTCGGGCAATTCTTTATTTTGCATGTAGGCTCATTGTTGGGAGTGCAAGCCTTGTAGCATTACCCTCTCCTCCTTTTTTTGTAGTAGAATTCACATGGCCAAAGTATAGTCTCTCAACACTGCAAAGGCAGCCAGTCCTGGGTGTTGATGGTTCCCAGAATATGGGCTGATGTGCAGTGGAAGCTGATCCCGGGCAGTAGTAGCTGGGCGAGGAGGTGGGGGTTAGAAAAAAAAAGAAAACGTCACTTACTTGCCGGCTGGCCAGTGCCTCTCCAATGCCCTCTCCTTCTGTGTGAACCGGAACAGAAAGCACCCAGGCTCCCCTAAGCCAATCACGACACAGCTGTCACCATGACATCAGCATTATGATTGGTCTGATTGTTCTGCACCCAGGCTGTGCATTATAGTATCCCAGTGGAGAACATGCTAAGTGCGCATGACTGTTTGGCCGGCCAAAGACGCCTTAGCAGAGGAGCCGCCCCTGCTGATTTGGTACAGTATTGTGTAACACCTAAGAAGTTCAAATCAGATATGCACATGACTACTGGGAATGATCCAGGCACATAAAGCAGGACTTTAAGACTCTAAATTATGCCATGGGTGTACGTGCACTGTATAACACCTCTGTGGGAGTGACGTTACTGGGCACTAAAAGGGTGTTGGGGAAATAGGGGTAGAGAGATTAGGCATTGTCACCTGCTAAAAAGGATATGATTTAGTGTATAGAAACATCCCACCAACATGTCTGATTGAAAATAGTTTTAGGGCATGCTCCATATACAATTGAATATTGTGGCATGTAAGTGATACTAAGTCCAGTCAGTGGAGACATGAACATTGCACACACACATATTAATGTTTGACGATGTTTCTTCAGCAGCTGCATGATATAAATGTCATCTTATTGTGCTAGCAAAGTTGTCATGTACATTCACCATGTTCATCGAGATTTACTTTTACGTTGACTGAGAGCCAGCTATGGAGATTAAGGAATTGTATTCAGTGGATTTTGATGACTGTAATGTCTTGTGTGCCGTCTTTGCATCATGTGCACATTAGGAATGATGAAAAGCATAAAATGTTGTGTCATATGTTGCCTGTCCTACATGGAGTGTAGCATGTTGGCACACTGATGCCAGCGGTTGCTGAGACACTTCAGTACTTGACGTGGACACCAAGGACTGGCTAGGTGTGAGATTCCCACTCTGATGCAAACGGTGTGAACATTAAACCCTGTGGAGGCCTCGAGGCAGCCGAAATGTCGGCCACCCCCTTGCAATTTTATTTTCTAATATCCAATGCACTGGATTTGTTTACAAAGTGACAGCTGCCTGCAGATGAGCTTTTAAGAGACAAACTGTTGGGTGAATCTGATGTCTTTGGTTTATGTACTTTAAGTTGTTAATGGGTACATTACATTAATACAGTATTTTGTCTGTAGAGTCTTATCTTTTGGAAACAATATTTAAGAAAGCTTGATTGTAATTTTCTTTCAAGATCAAATCAATATTATTTTGATCAGTTGTCGCGGGCCCCTGAAAAAAGTGGGGTCAATAGGTCGGTGCCTACTTTGTCTATTTGGTAATCCGGAGTGGGTAACTCTTCATGCAACCTCATCCTCCCAATAACAGACCTCGGGAAGCAATATATTTCATCACAGCTTCGCCTACTATACCGAAGTTTGTGAACTTTTCCCGCTATACTCTATCTCATTAATTTCTGTTTACCAAGAGAACCTGGTCCTGACATTGATCCAACTGTCACAGGATTGCTCTGATCTGAATAACTGTGCACCCATTGAGTGTATCCAAATATTCACTCCCAGCCGAGATCTAAGGCTTAATAAATTCAGCAGTCATTAACAAGGTTCAGTAATAGTCAATCTACACTTTTGTATACACCACATGATATTTTTCTTTTGTAAAGCAAGGGAGCTCGTGCAATTAAATTCACTAGTACTGAACACCTAAATACAAAGATGCAGGCATCTTCCTTTCTGTTGTGGCAGCAGCTACCAGTTTGTGGTACCCCACTGTGGCAAGCAGCTGATCAAATGCAAACATCTATTTCTGTGTTTAAGGAGGTGTTTACTCTAAGATGCAGTGCTCCATAACAGGGCTTTCCTAGTTTATCTGTAGGGCTTCTTTGATTTTCACAGTAGGCACTTCTAAATGGGAATGAGGGGAAGGAAGCTTTGCCTTGTACAAATACAGTCTACTTAGACAGCAGGCTGTTTGTGATTGGTATCACAGGAAGCACAAGGCACAATAGATTTATAATGCCACTTCCAGGCTGTTCGTTGGTTAGTACGCCGCAGAGCAGTGTTTCATATGTATGGGGTGAGAAGGTGAATTCCAGGGTAGGTTATTAGCAGTTCATTAATCTATTTAATCAAGCAAAATGATGTCCTGAATACATGAGACCACGTTACAGAAAGAGTTGTTGCTAACACTCATGGTACCTACTGGAGCATGCTTAAAGTACGTGGTGTGGAGTTCTATCACAGAGGCAATGTTCCATCCCATAGGAGCTAGGCATGAGGTTTGCACCATATGAGTTAACCATGCTTCTTGTAATTCCCACCAGATAACAGAAGCAGTGGCAGCAGTCCTGCAGCACTGCAATGAAGATGATTCCTTAGGTGGTAGTTAAGATAATGAGAAGTTTGACCATTTCACTTTAGACCCCTCCCACCAACCCCAGATGGTAGTTTGGTCATGACCCATGTGCCTCTCACAACGAAGACATTCCCTGACATGGTAGTTGTGGCCATGAGCCACCTGCCCAATGAATCCCATCCCTGTGCGATATTTCTAGTAAAGAGTTATCTGGCCAATTGCAGGGCTCGTTTGAATACAGTCAGTAGGTGTTAGAGATGGCATCCTTGTTGCGATTTCCTGCTAACTTTTTGCCTTCAGACCTCCTGTTCTTGCTGACTTTGTTTTTGCTGGCCTTAGGACTCTGTACACTTCACCACTGCTAACCAGTGCGAAAGTGCTTGTGCTCTCTCCCTAAAACATGTTAGAATTGGTTTATACCAAATTGACAAATTTAAAATGTGCCTGTAACTCCCTAGAAAGTGGCACTACCTTTGCCAGGGGCCTGTAAATTAAATGTTACAAGTGGGCCTGCAATACTGATTGTGCCACTCACTTAAGTAGCCCTTTAAATATGTCTCAGGTCTGCCATTGCAGCCTGTGTGTGTGCAGTTTTAAATTGTCAATTCAACCTGGCAAAATAAACCTTCTGATAATCTATGTGTATTGCGCACGCCAATGTTTTTGTTTTATAAAATTAAAGTTGCTGTACTAATGATTGTCAATGACTTTTGTAACAATTAGCATGCTGTTCAGGTAGTGTGACTGCCTGACACACTGCAACTGATAATCGTCTATATTTCAAGTAACTCTTGTCACTTGCAACCTGAGCGCACAGCTCTAAAATTCTATTGAAAGATATGTTTCAAAGCTTTAAACACCTGAATTCAATTTTTAATAAAGCAATTAATATACAATATACACTGCTGGTGTACAATTATGTTGAAATTTTCATGCTCTTGTATTTGGCAGTATACTAAAGTACACTTCCAATATACAAATTGGCCTATTTATCAAAATCAGACATTTTTTTAACAGGAGTCTGTGGAGTTTTCCTTCTAAAATGTTGACCAAAGAATTTCGAGAACTCTGTCCTTTCTTGGGGGGCCACTGTAACAAATATAAACAATATGAAATAAGGGGTAAGAAATATAACTAATTCTCATGTTGGTGCTTTGACCAGGCAGCTTTTAACATTGTCATACATAAACAATTGTATATGTTCGAGTGACAGATCCTGAACCATTCTTGAAGATTCCGAAAGAATATTTAGTTGCAGACTTAAGTAGTTTAAGTCTGGAACTATATATTTTTTATGACCATGTGAAAAGCTGTCTGGTCAAGTATACTGCCAAACACAAGAGCATGAAAATGTCAATATAATTGTACATCAACAGTGGTGTATCGTATATGAATTGCTTTATTAGGAATTGAATTCAGATGTTTGCGGCTTTGAAACATATCTTCAATAGAATTTTAGAGCTGTATGCTCAGGTTACAAGTGACAAGTGTTGCTTGAAATACAGACTAAAATAAACCCTTTGCCAGGCCCAAACCTTCCTTTTTAATACACACAAGTCACCCCTAGGGTAGGCCCTGTACAGTCCAGATGGTAGGGTGTATTTAAAAAGTGTGACATATGCTCTTCTGTTTTACATGTCGTGGAAGTGAACAACTCTTACTTTTGTTTTGCACTACTGCAAGGCCTAACTCTCCCATAGTATAACATTGGAGTTACCTTATTACATTTTGTAAGTGTAATTTCCACATGGGAACAGGTTCCCAGTTCATGTTTGGTGTCTCTCAAATTCGAATAAAACATTTTAAATTATGGTGAAGTCAGATTTTAAATTACAATCTTGAAAAAGCAACTTTAAGAAAATTTGAGATCAAGGGGTTAAGCCTATTTAATCAGCAAGTTTGTGCTACTTTTATTTGTAAGAACAAAATACACCTTTGCTGATAATTAGTTAGTCAACACGATTTTGGCATGATGATAAGTAATTTAATTGTCTTGACCATGTTTTCGATTTTTAGACTTTTGGTTTTCTATAGAAAACATTATACATACACATTGTTCATATATTCATTAGACAACAATACCATACCTTTTTCAGTGTTTTAAGCACCTCTGTGTGCACTTAAAAAAACGATTACAGACCGGTTTATAGACAAAATATTACATCAAACATGTTATATCAAAGAGAAAACATCCAGAACCACGAGGCCAGTGTCAGGATTTCCGGAACCCCACAAGCCGGACAACGACTTTGCCTTAACCACGCATTTGCATGCTTAAGACAAAGTCGATCTAGTGTTTTGGATCGGTGGGGAGAGAGGAGCGTTGGAATGCGAACAGCACAGGTAAGAAAGGTTCAGAGTAGTTTTTAGGAGGTGGGGTTCAGAGTCGTTTTTAGGGAGTGGGAGGGGTTTGGGGTAGCTTTTAATGGGTTGGGGTAGTTTTTAGGTGGGTGGGAGGGGTTAAGGGGTTCAGGGTAGTTTACAGGAGGTGGGGGGTTTGGGGTACTTTTAGGGGTGGGAATGGTTCGGGTCGTTTTTAGTGGGTGGCGGGTTAGGGGTAGTTTTTAGGGGTGGTGGTGTTTGGGGTAGTTTTTAGGGGGTGTTGGGGGTAGTTTTTAGGGCATGTTGGTGTTCAGAGTAGTTTTTAGGGGATGGGGGTTCGGGGTAGATTTTAGGGGGATGGGGGTTCGGAGTCGTTTTTAGGAGGTTGGGGGTGTATTTAGGGCTCAGGTGGTAACGGAGCAGGGTGGTAACCTTAGCCACAGATAGGTTTTACCATGCATGCCTTTACCACGAAAATCTGTTGTAAAGGAATGCATGGTAAAGCAATTCGTGGTTAAGACGCGTTGTAGAGACAGCGTTGTAAAGGTAGGCGGGGTAGAGGAAGTCGTTGTTGCGACATACAACCATATCAAACCATAATTTTTTCAATTATACCAGTCTCTTAGTTGATTAAATTGGAGTTCTCTATTTACATTCTCTTTTCTTTGATCAGAAGAACTCCTAATTTTAACTATATTCCGGGGGTTGTGACAACTTTTATTTCTAGTC
The DNA here is from genome assembly GCF_964261635.1 of Lissotriton helveticus. NCBI lineage: Eukaryota > Metazoa > Chordata > Amphibia > Caudata > Salamandridae > Lissotriton > Lissotriton helveticus. Next base: position 1,773,803,164 of record NC_136067.1, on the reverse strand, counting down.
CTCCAATGTCACTTTTAGGATTGACAAAACTAGTTGTAAATTGACCCAAACTCCCTAGTCATCTAGGTCAACGCATTTCAAAAATCCCTTCCTTTTGGGTTATTCTCAGGACCTCCACAGGTTTTTGAAATGTAGAAAAATAAAATGAAAAACATATTTGTAGAAACGGCTTTTTGAATTAGATCTGTGATGTGTTTCCTCTCAAATGTAATTCTCTAATGTTCAGGGGTGCAACAGAGGCCCCCTGTAGACCACCGTAGTGCGGGGTGGCCCCCGAGGTGCAGGGGGCCCCCTCAGCACAGTACTCAGGCCTGAGAGCTTAATGGATGTAGAATGAATAACTTCTGCTAGAAAATGAATACAAATTTAAAGTCCTATGCATTATATATATATATATATATATATATATATATATATATATATATATATATATATATATATACACAATGCTTAAATGGATAAAGTCCATTGTAGCTTCAAGAACCCAAATCCTACTGTACCCACATCAGCTATCACGGGCCCAACATGGACAGACAATCTGCCAAGCTAAAATGAATCGGAAAAAAACAGAACAAATTGATTAAGGTGCGTGTCAGTCGCATTTGACATTCCTCAAACCTTTACCTGAGAGTAATCCGATTGCTAGCAGTAGTCAGGACGTGTCTAAAATTTATTTTTTCAAGAGGGCATTCCCCACACGATCTTAAAACCAGGACTATTCCCTTCCCACCCTTGAAGCACAGGCTCCTGACAACTGTCCATTGTAACCATGGCTGCATCGTTACCAGTGGGTAGTACCCATTTCAAGCATATACACCTATGAGTTTATCAGAGGTTACCTTAATGGCTGGCAGCCATCTCGGAATATATTCATAATAAAAATACTTGCTGTATTAAACGTAGTAAAGTCGCAATAAGGTAACTTGCAGCCGCTGTGCAAAATACCAAAATAAGTAAACGACTTAGCAAAGAAAATCTCTTCTGAAGTGTCCAAGGCTTTACGTGTGATGAAGAAGAGGGGGGTCTCTAAAAAGGGACCTTGGTCTATATAATTGAGGGTGTGGCTGAAATATGCAAGCTAGATTTCTGTAATTCCCATTGTGTGCCGAATGCCCTGTGTTTTTTTGCTCCTCTTGGCTTTCAGTTCTTGCATCCGGTTATATAACACAACAACTGACATGCAACGGAAGCTAGCCAGGTGCCGTTTTCAGCTGTTATTAGCTGTTAAAGATAAATGAGTAACAACAACGTTTTTTTGTAGATAGTTAATATTGAAAATGTATCAAATCTTAAACTTTGACACTTTGAATTAAACATTACTGAGGCTTGTGGAAAGGGTGGTGATTTTCAGAGTGTCTCCATCGCTCCTCGTGTTTACTGTGACATTAACCATTCACACGTTCGTTTTGTCCACATTTCGTCTACCTACATGTCTTCTACCTCATGTATTTCCTCTCCAGCACCCTATTTTCACTGTGACCTGAATGCACTGCCTCACATCTTCTTTAATTCACTCCTATTGTTTTCGTTGTTTAACCTGGACTCGTCTTCACGCGAAATCGATTGTTTGCTTCCAACGATTCTATCTTGCCACATTGTTGACAGTCTTTCTGAATGTAAAAAGGAATCGCGCTGCCTTCTCTATTTTCTTATATTAATAATTGCACTGCCATTCCCCATTGCTAAAAGCTGTACACTGCCCTAAATCATGAAGCATTCCACCTTGCAACATTACTGCCAGTCATACAAATATTAATCGCACTGCCGTTTCCTTTCTGTTTTGCCAAATGAAAGCTTGTATTCTATTAAGGATCTTAAATGATGGTTGAGCTCAATATTTCCACTTCTTTTCTGACTTTTATCCAGTAGCGGTCGGCCGTAGGAGTTTCTGCAGGGCCGTGACGTGGGCAGGGAGAGGGGCAGGGTGGGGGTAGTAATGTATGGATTACGGAGTTTAACAGGTAAGTAAACATTTAAATAGATAAAACTAATTTTGTTGCGCGCACTGCATCACCAAATGTGATGCAGTGCGCGCAACGAAATTCGTTTTATTTATATAAATGTTTACTTACCTGTTAAACTCCGTAATCCATACATTACTACCCCCCACCCTGCCCTCCCCCTGCCCACGTCACGGCCCTGCAGAAACTCCTACTGCCGACCGCTACTGCTTTTATCTTTCAACCGCAATTTCGTTTGTGACCTTCTTTGTTGTTGCCGTTGTTTTCCTTGGTTTCCCCTACTTGAACGCGCTCAAAGTGCAGGTTGCTTTTACGAAGACCAAAGAAATGAAGTGCCCTTTTCTGTCATCAGTCCGTGCAATTGCCCCAAAACAATTTAATTACCAAGGATGACGATGCTGTGTGTGGGTTGTTCCAATTAATTGATGTCTGGCTGCCATTGAACGCTTTTTGGCTGAACACAGCCTTGCTCGCTGAGGCGCAATTTACAAACCATGTTTCTGTTTTACAACTGTGACGTGTAGTAACTACAAGTGTAAACAGACTTTGGACCGGCCTTCAGCATAACACATAGAATTAATATTGGCTTTCTTTCAGCTAGTTAAGGAACTGAGTAGAGAAACTTATAATTGAAATTTATTATAACATCGTGAGTTACCTCAACGCTCCTCAACATTCCACAATTTATGCAAAATAATCTAAAATAATTTAAAATCATTTTAAATATGTATACCGTGTATGTTAAAATCCATTTGTCAACTGTGCATTAGCTATTAATATACACCGAATAACACATATTATTTGCTTGAGCCAATTTTAGAGCGTGATTGGAGAATTTGGAACTAAAATTAAAATGTTTCCGACACTGGAATTCAAATACAAAATATAATGAATTGATTCTGACCTTTTTCAAAATTTGTGTCACCGGAATACTTATACTGATATCGTGCTCCCGCACACTACAGTCAAACTTTCATTTGCATAGCAAAACTCATATCATTGGCAGAATAAATGCACTTAAGTTGCTTTGAAATGTTATTGAGCCCCTGTAGGCCTATGAACTCATCTGTTTCAAATAACCTAGCCCCTATTCCTATAGTACGTGTGTTTGTTGAAGTATTACATTTCCCAGTGTAAAGTGCACCATGATTCCTAGTAAGTGGATTAAAACCTGTACATATCTATAGATTTTCATTAGCAACCTTTTCAATCGATTTGGTTACATTAGGAGTGCTAGACTATTGCTCCAAATAATATATTATCAAACTATAGGTGTGTGTATAGATCCTCCTCTGCATTGAGGCCCCCTGGGACCTTGGTGTCTAGTTCAATTATATAACGGGACTCAAGTCTCCTCAATTGCTTCTCTCTATTACCTCCCCGGATATTTGGCGCCACTGCATCAATTACGCAGTATATCAGTCCATTTGCTTGTCCTTCATGGACTTCTTCGGAGTGGTGGTCCACTGGGTAAGTTCTGCCTCAATTTTTATGGCCCGTAGGTGCGGGAGTATTCACTTATGAACTGCTAAGTTGGTACTTCCAACATCAGATAACCCACACGGGCATTTCAATAAATATACTGCAAATTCTGCTTTGCATGTATAGTTGCCCCTGATGTTTCTGGTGTGGGATGATAAACGCGATTTGTATTGTGATGTGTTTTTGCCACATTTGCAAGCTTTGCATTTCTTACATTTTAAAAACCCAGGTTTCCTGCTCAGCTATGTCACACTCCCCTACTTTTGATTTACCTGGTTGCTTCTCACCAGTTCTTGCTGCATCTATTTTGTCCTTCTGAATATTATTCCTGGTTAATGTGGTGTCTCTTTACCAATCAGTGGGTCGTTTTTAATGAGATGCCAGTACTTTTGTAAGATGGAATGTATCCCTTCTTGTTGTTTGCTATATGTTGTGACTAATCTAAAATGTGAGTCACTCGTTGAATGTTTCTGTGTCTTACTCTATTTGAACAGGATTTGCTTTCTTGGTCCCACCTGAGCCTTGGTGACCGTCTCCTCTATACAACTATGTGTGCAGCCCGTAGCTCTAAATCTGTTTTTAAGTCATTGATAGCACTTCCTCTTTTGGTTCGCTGCAATTTCTTCATATTCTCAAAGTCTCCCCACAGGGGATACTTCTGATGAGATTTTCTGGATGGAAGCCAGTGGCATGCAGCAGTGTACCTGTAGTGATGAATAAAAGATGCAATCCAATGATATTCTTTAAGTAGATTTATTCTTCAAGGAAAGACCTGAACTCTTCATGCCAGACACAGCTGGACCAACTGCTCTACTGAAGCCACAGGCTGACATCATCATAGAACAATCTAAAGCATCATAGGGATGCAACATTCTAATCAGAGAGACATGCAAATAAAGACAAATAGATAAATCACATAGCATATAAATATAACAGTATCATCTACTGTGGGTATTCCAAATAACTTTGTCTCCGACCTCTTGTTCCTTTACATATACTGTGATGTCTGAAAAGTTAACTTCTTCTGCACTGATTGTACTCGTAAATTAGCATAACTTGTGCTAATTTGCAAATGTGCTGGTGGGAGTAGCAGGTGACTCACACTGAAAAACAAGATATTTGGGATGAACACATCATTCATTGATCATTTCATCGACAACTTCTTCATTGTTTAGTCGGGTCGGAAGCCAGGGTCAAGGAATTTTGGGATCGGATAGAGGTCTACAACCTGAATCTGCACTTTACCAGTACAATCAGTGCAGAATAAGTTCACTTTTTAGACATCACAGTATATGTAATGAAACTCGGCTTAAGAAAACGTATAATATATGAGTTAAAATGCCAATGAAGGCCAAGCAGCCAGTCCACCCTATTTCTATACAGCCTGCAAATCCACACAAATGTCTTTATCCCTCACTATTCCTAACCTTCTACTATGAAAAGATCGTCATCTACACTATTTACTCTTGCGTGCCTTGCTCCCACTCTAGTTACTTTGTGGAGAGCTTCATCTCACCTTAGGTCCACACACTCTAAATGTCCCCAAAAAAATCTAATCAAGCATTTTCAAAAGCAGTGAGTTTGATCTTGCCAGACCCAGCCTCTAAAAATTAGTATTTAGAGAGAGCACATGCAGAGAGCCAAGATGGGGGTTAAATCACAGTGGCGGGAGCAGTGAGAGCACAGCAGAGGGGGCCCAGAGAGAGTAGCAGAGAAGAGAAGGGAGCACAGGACAAGAGTGCCAAATATAGCACTGTAGGGAGATGCAGGTAGAGCAATACAGAGGAGATAAAGGGATAGCACAGGTGGAAGGAGTAGAGCACGCACAGCAGAGGGGGACAGGGCAAGCACTGCAGAGGGGGACTGGGCAAGCACTGCTGAGGAGAACCAAGCAAGCACTGCAGAGAGGGACCGAACAAGCACTGCAGAGGGGGACAGAACAAGCACTGCAGAGGAGGACCGAGCAAGCACTGCAGAGGGGGGCTAAGCAAACACTGCAGAGGGGGACTGAGCAAGCACTGCAGAAGGGGACAGGGCAAGCACTGCAGAGGGGGACCGAGCAAGCACTGAAGAGGGCGACTGAGCAAGCACTGCAGAGGGGGGGGGGCGAGCAAGCACTGAAGAAGGGGACCGAGCAAGCACTGCAGAGGGGGACCGAGCAAGCACTGCAGAGGGGGACTGGGCAAGCACTGCAGAGGGGGACTGAGCACGCACAGCAGAGGGGACTAAGCAAGCAATGCAGAGGGGGGCCGAGCAAGCACTGCACTGGGGCGAGCAAGCACAAAAGAGGGGGACTGAGCAAGCACTGCAAAGGGGGACCGAGCAAGCACTGCAGAGGGGGACCCAGCAGGCACTGCAGAGGGGGACTAAGCAAGCACTGCAGAAGGGGACCAGGCAAGTAATGCAGAGGGGACTGAGCAAGCACTGCAGAGGGGGACTAAGCAGGCATTGCAGAGGGGGGCCGAGCAAGTACTGCACTGGGGCGAGCAAGCACAAAAGAGGTGGCTGAGCAAGCACTGAAGAGCAGCTGAGAGGGACTGCAGCCAGGGGTGAGGAAAATGCCAAAGGTTGAAAGGAGGAAGGTAGGAGAATAATGTTTTCCTTGAAAGAATAGGCAAAGTACAAACTACACCATGTCGCACTGTCGATGCAGTGAATCTGATAGTTACCAGGCTTGTTCAAGGACAGGTGGGCGTATGGGTGGTGGAATACACTGGAAACAAGCTTACTGCGATATTTCTAGCTATCGCTGCTGGTGAGAGAGGTTGAGTTTTGCGACATGGCTGATGTAGGTTCCTGAAAATGCGAGACAAAGCTGGTGTTGCTGGTAGAGCCAGACACTAAGGTGCTGGAGCAGTGTCTGATGTGTGAGCCATGACCAGTGGTGCTGCTGGACCACAGACTATTGGTGGCTGAAACTGACTGGCTGAGCAGCGGCGCACTCCCAGTGGCTACAGGCTGCAAGAGGCCAATGAGTGTGCCAAGGAATGAGCCATCATGTGGATAATCAGGTGACATCCCGTGACTGAGCAGGTGCCGCCCAATGGCAAGCCTGCCAATCCCCAGCGGCGTGCCAGCAGCCCTTGCCATTGCTGGAGGAACACATGCCGTGAGGTTTCAGCTCTGGCACAGTACCTTGGCCTTCAGCATCACCTGTTAGAAACGCAGCCAAGCCCTTAAAGACAAATAAAGTCGTCCACCTCTCTTTGCACCATGCAGTGAGCATCTTTGCTGAGCCTCGGCATCTACCCGCTGTTCTTCACGGCTTTTCTGAGTACACTGTGTTATTGCCACAGTACAGCATTCTCACAGCACTTAAAACTTTCATGGCGACATATAGTAATGTGGAAACGCACCAGGGACTAAAGGTCACCCCAGGCCAGGAGTAACCAGCACATCCTGGAGTGTTTCCTTTGGTACATGTGGTCTGCGCTCCCCCTTAAAATCAGTACCAAATTATAACGCACATATCAGGATTCTGAGAGCAAGTGAGCTCAGGAGAGTACAAGTTGAGATGTCTGATACATAATATTTCTAAATTGATAAATCCGTCTGCTCCCTGCACGCGGCCTATTTACTTATCGCCAGAGGTAATGGCTAATACGAATAACTTTTCATAAAGCACTTCATACCTTACGTCTGCCACTTCAAAGCACTGTACATAACACATGTGAATATTACCCAAATTGCTAGAGCGCAGTTTGCCAGCCTTGGAAGGAATTGAAGGGTGAGGCGCCCCTGCAGTAAACCGAACTTGCGTTCAGCTCACTGAGCTATGCAGCTGGCGGGCGCAGTGAAATGTTTTTGCCTGGCCAGTGTTGTCAACAGAACAGAAAGCTTTCTTATAAAACATGCCCCGCCATGGACTGTTGTCATCGCTGGTGGTTATCAGGTGATCAGCAGTGGAGGCTTCCAGCAAGCCAAAACATTAACAAGCACAGGCGCCTCTCTCCTCTGCACATGAATGCTGTCTTTCAAGTCAACATATAAATATAGATCTTAGTACCGACGGTGTACGCTCTACGTTGGGACACGCGTTAATAAAGATAAAAGAACATGTATTCAAAAGTACATTCTCAAAATAAAAAGATACCACTATAAGTATTGTGGAGAAAATATATACCTTGGTAAGACCACACGGAGAGGTCAGTCCTCTACAAGCCAGAAACACCCAGAGCAGTGGTGGCCGCCAGCTATGACGACTGTGGGTGGGGGGCCAGCTATGAGAACTGTGGGTGGGGGATGGGAATAGAGGGTAGGAGGAAAAGAAAAAAGAAAAAAAAACACCTGGCTGCACACCTATTTCCTGCAGCATCGGCCCTTAACCAATCTTGGTGGTGTTCTCATGCTGTGAGAGCAACGGCAGGATTGGATGGAGCATCCTGGCTGGGCGCTCCTTAAAGCCCTGTAGGCCTGTGCCTGGTCCCCACCCGGCTGTCTAAGACAGCTAGGTGGAGAGTTTCAAAGTGCGCATATCACTGTGGCCGGCACAAGAAGGTCGGCCAAAGTGACATGCGCACTTTGGAACATCTAGCCAGCCGCTGCTCCCGTCCTCTCTGGGCTCGGGGTGCTGCAGTGAGGGAAGTATTTCCATTGCTATTTTATTTTTCCTGTGATGCTCGCAGTGGGCAGGTTGGTGACGCTTCCATGCCCAAGTGAAGAAATCGCAGCTGACCCATAGACATATATGCCTGTCTACAAATAATAAAGGTATAACTTAACTCATACAATATTAACATTTCCTCTAGATTGTTGATTTGCATTTACAAGGTTTTTATTTTTTTATTTTGCTTACTGTTCTTGGGAGGTTTCATTTAAAAAAAAAAAAATGTACAACACACATTTTTCCAAAAATTGTCATCTAACAGCAGGAAATTGGCATCGTGTGTCTTAGTTTCATTTTTCTAAATCCCAATATATATATATATATTACAATGTATACAAACATTTAATACATCCTAAATTTGTGTAATATTTCAAAAAAAAATACTGCTCTGAATAAGTCATATTAAAATTTCAGAAAGGGGACTACATTTGTTTTCTACATTTTTAAAAGTACCTACTTTTGGCGTTACTGCTCTAAATACTGCTCACGGGCGGATGAAAAATAAGACAGTCCAAACCTACATGTTACATTCAGAGCATACTGTGAGTCCAGCCAAAGTCGGGCCATTCGAGACTACAGAAACCCCTGCAACAGTGGATCAAAACAACTAAAAAACAAGCTTCAAAATTGCTACTTCCTTAGATTTGTCTTCTCAAGGTTTTTGATCTGTCTCACAGATCCTGCCTCAAAGTTAAATGAACACACAGAAAAAGACAAAAAACGTGGGTTAAAAAGGCATAATCAGCATTGAAATAATTAGGTAACTGGCTGATGAAAATAATACATTATATAGGGGAGGACATAACCCCGACTTATGGCATGATTTCCCACCATGTACTTTGCAAAAAGGAGTTTAGGAGACTTTCAAATTGCCAGACAGGTTTTTTGGATAAAGCGGTGTAAGTGACCACAAGAAATTCAAAGTGGTCTTAAGGGCTAAACATTTCTTTCTATGTAGCTCTCTATCTCAACGTACTGCTACATAACTGACTGTATTTTCACACCAAGTTTTGATCACGAATACTGTGGCACCTGCTAAAACATGATTGTACTTGACGAAGTACTCCCCTTTCAGTGTTCAATGCTGTCTTCCACCCACCCCCTCAATACAAATATTTTAGTCTACAGTAAACTGTCATTTAACAGTTGATTAAAGTTATGAAACAGCAAAAACTTTCTAAATGTGTCTTGGGAATATCCATTCCACCTACTTAACATTCCCAGAATTGGCACGTGTGAACCTTCTAAGACATTTAGAGTCAAATTTTGTAGCAACAACATTATCCTCCTTGCCCTTGGCGGCCTTCTTCCTGATTATGTATGCAAACATATGCAAATGCTCCCAACAAGATGAACCAGCAAACTTCTTGTCTGTAACGCTGCCACTTTTCACAATAGGGATTGTGTTCATCAGCTGGTTGACTACCTCAAAAGCCTTGCTTAGCCTGTCCTCACCTCCACCCAGAAACAGTTGACCAACCACATAATCCCTGATATGCATTTAAGGGGCTATAGAAAGGGAGTCTATCATTTATCTTGATGTTAGATGTCAAATCTGACATCAAGCCACAGCTAAAATGATCAGACCGAAAAATCATAGCAACAAGTTAGTCTTTCTAATTGATCAGACCCCCCAGGATATAGCGGCATGGATTAGCAAATTTAGCGGCACAAAAATGGAAATTTAGCGGCACAAATATGGAAATTTAGCGGCAATTTTGCGGCATTTTATGTGGCCATTTTTCCTACAACAAACACAGATATCTTCGTTTTTTTAGTTATTTAACAACATGAAGCTATGTATATTTGGTTTCTTTACAATGTAGACACTTTGGGGCAGATTTACAAGCCCCTTGGGCTGCTTTTACGCCGCCGTTGCGTCACTTTTGTGACGCAGCGGCGGCGCAAAAGATGCACCATGGTGCGGGGTATTTACAACGTGACGCATCTCCCAGATGCGTCACGTTGCAAAGCCCTGCGCCAGAAGAGGCGTACCATTGCAGGTCAGTTTGTGTCTTGCAATAGCCTTAGAGCTTGGTGCCACTGTACCTGCTGCACTAATGATGGCTATACCTATCGCCCCTTTACAGTGTATTTTGAACACGACCTGATATCCCACCGGATGCCCGTTCGACAGACCTAAACACTAGAGAAAGAGCAGTCAAAACCGCCAAGTGGTCACTTGTTAAACAGTAGCGAACTGCATGTTGGTACTTGTAGTTTCGTTGCAAAATGTCAGCCTGCAAATCGTCTCCGATTTAAAAGCGGGGACTGGTTGAAGTTGACACCCATGACATGGGGCTACTTGACGCCCGTGTTACATTTCTCGCCTCTAGGATTTTTCCCATGGCTCACTCCCAGGGGGAAATGGTCTGCAATAGGTGAGCTCAACCCTCTGACTTCATCCCTTGTCCAGCGCGCCTCTGCAGATACCCCGTCCCGTGTGCGCCTCAGCTCTCTCTGCTGAGTGGTTCAGTCTGTTTATCTTGAGGGACAGACATCTCTACACGGCGCTCCGTCTCCAAGCCCGCGAATAGGGTGACCAACTGGCATTGTTGCAAATTCAGGACGGTGAGTGTAAAAATTCAGGACAAAGGGTCAAAATTCAGGACACAAAATCAGAACAGGAGGTCAAAATTCAGGACAAAACTTCAGGACAATAGGTAAGTTTTACAGACACATCAGAGGTCGCGCAATAGTATATAAGTAAGCCCAGCCATTTCCAAACATATTCAACCGTTTGCAAACCTATCCATCATGTATCCTTCCATCTATCATTTCACTCATCCATCCCTTCATCCATCCCCTCATCCATCCTTTCACTCATCTCCATTATCCATCCACCCTTTTACCCTATCCATCTGTACACTAATCCATCCACTCTTCATCCCATCCATCCATTCACTCATCCATTCAGCCATTTACCCTTTCACCAATCCAGCCATCCTTTCACTTACTAATCCTTCCACCCATCCACTATTTTAGTCATCCATCCATCCTCCCTTTCTCTCTCCATCGACCCTTTCACTTAGCCATCCTTCCATCCATCCTTTCACCCACCCATCATCCATCCATCCATCTGTCCTTCCCCTCATCATCCATCCTTCCCCTCATCACCCATCCATCCTTTTCCCTCATCATCCATCCATCCTTTTCCCTCATCATCCATCCATCCTTCTACCCACCCACTCTTCATCCATCCATCCTTCCCCTCATCATCCATCCATCTATCCAACCTTTCACCCACCCCCTCATCATCCATCCATTCCCTCATCATCCATCCATCCTTTCACCCACCCCCTCATCATCCATCCATCCGCTGTGGAGCCAGAGAACCAGGTTAACAGAGCTGCACTGGCGCCAGAGTCACAAGGTCATAGTTCAAGCGCTGTCCTCCCAAGTGGGTTTGTAAAGCTGCCAGGTGGAAGAAGCACATATACAACTGGAACAGCTGAGCAGGGGCACTTTCACACTTCTGTGCAACAGCTATCTTTGTTTGACTTAGTAGTTTGTTGAGTAGCTTTGGTGACCGGTGTATGTAGTCAGAATATCTTTCCCCTCCCTTAACCTCTTTTACAAATTTGATTTGCATTGCAGTACTAATGTATCCTCTAACTGTAGTAGCTAGCGTTCTGATAGCTCACCGTGCCTAATTGAAACCAGTAATATGGTCTATGAAATCTGCTATTCACCAAAAGACTTACAGAACAGTTATGAAAATTGTCATGGTCCGATACTCAGTTAAATATAATTATAGTTCCTCTAGCATAGCAGATGTAGCAGTTTCAAAATCTGACATTTTTAATCCGCTTTCACAGGGCCAAAAACAAAATTTAGCTAACCTCTCGATTGGGCATCCACATTGTAATTAGCACAGCAAAACAATTCTATGTATGAAATGTTAGCTTATTCTCCAGAAGGAAGAAATGTATGAGCTGACGAAGGTGCGGAGTGCAACTGCACACAAGGAACCCACCTGAAGTCAGCTGGAGCTCCACGCCACCCAAAGCTCCACGCACACTTCTAGAACAATTCTGAAGACCAAATTCCTTGCAAGTAAGAGCAAACTAAAGTAATTGTCAGACCCCATTCGGGTGCACGAGCAGAGGGCAGACGGGCTACTGCCACCAACTGGGGTGATTACGGTAATTAGGCAAACACAAAGAGATGTACGGAGCACTGAAGCTTTTCAGCCACTCGCCCCCAGTCATGGCGGAGACAGACACACCCTCCTTTCCATTGGCTCACGGCAAAATGGCAGATTTCGCGGGCGTTTGTGCAAATATCGCGGCATTTGCACGGATCGGCCGATTTCGCGATTTTTTTGCAAATCGCGATAAGCTGGAGGGTCTGATTGATATAAAGAAAAGGTTGTAAAATAGTAGCAATTTCCATTAATTCCATTTTGGCTGAAAGTATACATTAACCAAAACTGTCACAAGAACTCAGTACGAAAGTCCACTCTGTCACTGTGACCAATACTGAAGCCAACTCATCCCTTATCCGAGTAGAAAAATGAATATGTAAAGTCAGGATTAAGAACGAACAAATGGAGGGTCTGCCTTTATTCATCAACTACAACAAACGATTCAGATCCAAGCAAAAAAATATAATTTATTATATGCATTTCTTGGAACATAATCACTGAACAGCCAACAAGTCACAGAGTTTAAGCGGGCGGACCGGTTTAGCAATTTATTCTTCCTTGATTATTAGACTGAGTTAATTAACAGTTGTATCAGTTAGTTACATAATTATAAGGCTAATCGTTTTATTTCGTTTTTCTGACTTGGATAAAATGTTGCATTAAAATGTAACTAAGCCCCAAATATGAAATGCTAGAGTTGAAATAGGCGCTCATGTCCAGTGCTTAATTTGTAAACAACAAGTGCCAGGGCTCTCCACAGGAGACCACTGAGGCTTGCACCAAACATTGTCCCTGCCATGCTGCCAATGATAGTAACAACACAAATACTAATCATTACACTCCTACAAGTGTGACAGTTCAGACTATTCCAGGCCCCCAAAACTATAAGAATGGCTTGGGCGGCAGGTAATAGTCATTTGTAATGTATATTGAATTATTAATTAACTGTTGTTGACGTCATCTCTAAATTAGGCACACAGTGCTAACATGTGGCAGAGTGTCACAAGCCCCGGTGTTGTAAATTAAGTGTCGGTGCCAAGCACCGGAAACCACCTGCTCAAATTAAGCACTGCTCGTGTCCATGAAGAAGGCAGTATATTGGCTGCAGGCAATATCATTGTGCTCCTCCTCTGCTTCCTCCCCTAGTCAGAAGTTTTCAACTCTGCCAACATTCAGCCCAGGGGAAGAATACTCCAATTAAACCCCAAACAACTCTTGTTAGAAATCTGTACCCTTTCCTTCAGAATTGATTTACGCCGTTCCTGCTCCCTTCACATTACCAGCGTGATGTGGAGGGCAGGCCAGGCTGTACAGGGGGAGCTGGATTCAGATATTTCAGAGCACAGGTTAAAGTGAAATCTGCAGCAGTGTAAGTGTTCAAACATGTTATGCCAATAGTAGGTACAACCTACTGTAGGTTGCTTTGGGCTGTAGAAGCCAAGTCTATCTGAAACTTGTGCTACAATATGTTTTTTTAATTGAGGTGGTTGTTTTTAAATTTATGGGAAATAAAAGGAGGACCCCGCAACAGTTGATTAGGGACTGGGGGGAAATAGAATCTTTTAAACAAACTTGGGCGTCCCCTCAAACAAAAACCACACAGGTTGAGTATTCTACCCAAAAAATAGCATGCCGTTAATTCGGCGGGAAAGGTAAAGTTACAAAGTTTAAAATACCAATCTCTAAAGGCAGGCTTCAATCAGGGAGACAAGGTCTATGGTTCAGCTCAGCTATATTTCTGTAGTGGCTAGATTTTTGGTGAATTATGTAAATAGAGGAGCATTTCTTAAACACATTTTGACCGTAAACAGTTTGAGTTAAAATCTAAGCATTGTTTTTTCACCAGAATGAATTACATAGAAAACACAGTAAAAGGTGGTTCAAAGAGGTATTAAAAATTATTTTCCACACCAAGAATTGCAATAAGACTCTGTTATACATTTATTATATGATCACAATACAATATACAAGATTTTTAAAAAACACATTATTATACATTTCATAAAAAGATTTTTTTAAAAACAAGAATCACAAGTCGACGCGGCGTTTCGGTTTTCTGTATTTGGACCTTCTTCATGACTGATTCTAAACAAATTTAAAAAGATTTAAAAACAGAGTTACATTTTTTGCATTGGTCTTGGCATCTCTTCAACCAGTACTCTATTTAGTCACAATTCCTGGTCACTGTGTTCCGATCTTATCTCATAAAAAAATTTTCATTAACCAACCATGTTCACTTGAACCCCTTATCCTTAAAATACATCTCCCTTAGTTGATGTGCATTCCTATACTGTGACAAAACTAATAGTGTTTACCTTTCCCTTGGACCTAATGGTCCAATGCTTATTAGACCAGGACATAATATTCCAAACTATTATTTTTATAGGTTAGGCATACCTTTAAATTAGATAGGGCAGCCCGCCCACTGGATGCAGTTTAATTGAATTCTGCACCCTGTAGTCATCGGATTATGACACACTCAGGAAAAAAATCTTCAATTTTTGATTTTTGATCCCACTGGTTGAGGTAAATAAAGAAGAAGAGGATGCTGTTATATTTGGAAACCCCACTTAGATTGTGACCTTGTATCGACATTAAGGATCAACAAAGGTTTATTTATTCAGTACCTTATGTTTGTGTTGAGTTAGCTTTGTCTTGGACTGCCAGGGGGAGCCACCGTCTTCCTATGTATTGGTTTCTTCAATTGACCTGGACGATTTTTTAAAAAGACGCGCATAAATCTCAATCTATGTCAGAAGAATTTTCTCTTATATATTAAAGGATTTACTAAGTCACTCACCAATAAAAATCTTTTGCGGATTGGCGCAATGCTCAGGATGGGTTGCTACCAAGTTCCTTCTTGTTCACCTCCAAATTCTTTCTATTTATAAAACAATACCAGGTGTACACTAATTAGGTTTATATAAATTCCTCTTTTAGTTTAGTTTCATAATTTTTTCTATTGGTAGTCCATATGATATATTTATAGACCCTCCAATGTTTATTTATTGCATGTGGCGAGGAGTGGTTCTCTTGTCCCTTTCACACTCCATTTATATTAACACTCCCTTTTCCAAACACTTTTGGGAAATATAGAAGGAATTCTATATTGGATTTATAAAAAGAAGGAGTTCTATATTAGATTTATAAAAAAGGGCTATTTAAATATTCCCCTGTGTTTCCAATAGTCCCGCCTCTCCATTACCTTAATTATTGGATTCGGCCTCCCTGCTCCTGGTCTCTGGCAGTCTTCCACACGTCCCTCCACTGATCCGGTATGGGCCGTCTCGAATGCTGGGGATTTCCTCATTCCTCAGCATTTGAGCTGAACCATAGACCTTGTCTCCCTGATTGAAGCCTGCCTTTAGAGATTGGTATTTTAAACTTTGTAACTTTACCTTTCCCGCCGAATTAACGGCATGCTATTTTTTGGGTAGAATACTCAACCTGTGTGGTTTTTGTTTGAGGGGACGCCCAAGTTTGTTTAAAAAAATGTTTTTAAATTTAAACTTCAGAAATATATTTTCTGTTTAATATATTTAAAATATTTATATATTTAATTTATAGTTAAGTTAATAGTGCTGTAGCAATTTTTATTTTGTTCTACATATAAAATAGACATAATTATTTTATGTTAATATTTGACATAAATGTATATGTAATCATTTTCTTACGTTTTAATAACGTATAGTTTTTCCTATACTTTAACATACCCTATAGTAACATTACGTTTTAATTAAAGAGGCTTTATTAAAATATTTAAAAATAAAATAATACATGTTTATGTTTCAGACATTTTTAACATTAAATCATTTTTTTTGTATTTTTAACTAGTTTAAATTATTTAATTTTATTTAATACCCCAGTTCTGAACTGGAGAATATTTTATTACTGTTTGGGGTCCTTTTTGGCTGTAGTAATTTTAAAAGTTTAGGTTGTGATTAGGAATGGACCTTTTTTTCATGGGTAGGTGCTCTTCCCTCTCTAAACTCCTCCCATTTAGAAGTAAGTGTGTCCCTTTTTACAGCCACCCTCTTGTCCCTCCCACATTTACTACTAAATAAACTTATATGTGTAAGGATCTCCCCGTAGAAAAGCTACGAGAGGTGGGGGTAAAGATTTTCACTTGTAGTTTTGTGATTGGATTTTGTAGTAATTAGTAGTACAGCAGTATTTAATGTACTACAAAATACAGTTTGTGAACCAGGCCCTAAGTGCAAAGCATTATAGGAAAAAAGTAGGGTTGGGCGTTAAATTCCGCTCTGCTGGCCGAGTTCGTGGAGTTTTGGCCACTCCGTGTTTCGCTTATAACACGAAGTTCCAGCCAAACTCTGCCGAGGCGGAGTTTTTTCTTGCAAGTGGCTCACCACTAGTAAGTTGGCAAGCTTGAACTGGCATTCCCTAGCATGATTTTTGGGAGCTAGATGGGCACGCGGGGAGATTTTCTTAACGCCGGCAGTTGTGACCCTTCATGGTAAGAATGCTGCTGCTCAAGTTGAAAGTCTACTCGAGTGACCGCAAAGAAGTAGCACCCTATAGCAGGCCGGGTGGTGCCGTTCGGGCTGATTTTACAGTGCTGAACAGACTCCCGGTGCTGAAAATCTGAGTGAGCAGCGCAACGTGCCGATTTCTGTCCGTTCGCAGAACTCTGTGGAATCTTGTGGAGTTTTCATGTAACTGTTCAGAATTCCACAGAATGTAACTGTGAGTTTTGCTCAACCCTAGAAAAAAAATGAAAGCTCATTAACCATTTATTCCCAACAGCCATCATAAACACATTCGGAATGCTCAAACTAGTTGAGCACTGCCAGATGAGCACTTTTTAAAGACCAGTGTTCATCTAAACCTAAATGAGTTTGTTGAAAATATGAATTATATTATGTAGTTAAGAATTGAGAGAGTATTTCTTTGATTAGACAGTCAGTCTCAAACAAGACTTAACTGGTCAGACTCAATTAATGCTCATATTCATTGCGTTTTATGTGAAGTTGAGCAGTTGGATGTGCATGTGAACATCTCTATCAATGATCTTTCAGGTTCAGGGTCTGTACAGTTTAAGAATAGTTCAATGCTCCTGGTTGAATGCTCCTTGGTGAGAGCTGGGACGCAGAGGGTGAGCACTACTTCATCAGGAAAACCCAGAAGAGTAAACCTCCTAATTCTGCAATAGTATTGCTTGTATCACAATTGGTAGCTTGGCCTGAGCAAAAATGGTGCAGATAACTCTACAATGTTCCACTCAGATGGAAATCTTACCTCAAATTTTCCAAGAAGAGTTTTAAACCTTACTAAGTGTTCTCAAGTCCGAATTGACAAATAACATTTTCGTTCCAAAGGTAGCCATAATACTGCTCCTGCGCTCGATTCTGTCTTCAGTTTTTTGTTTCTCCACAGGGTGCATACCAAAAATGGAAGGAGATTTGAATAAACCCTCTTTCAACAAAAAAAACACTATCTTAACCCTCTGAAGGAAGCTTATTCTAAGCCAATTTCACTCCTTCCCTCCGTTGCCGAGATTGATTAGAAGTAAATAGCCTGAGACATTTCTACATATTTTAAAGACTAAGGGGCCGATTATGATAGCAGATAATCTGCATCCTCCGGGCCGGCGGAGCCACCGCCGGCCCGGAGGATGCGGATTATCCGCTGCGGACTGAAAAAAGACCCCCCTGCCAGATTAGGATGGCTGGGGGATATTTTTTCAGTCTGCAGCTTTTCCGCCGCGGTCGCCTTCCGATTGCGGTGGAAAAGCTCTAACATCGCTGGCGGTGTCTATCAGACACCGCCAGGCACATTAGGATGTTGGCGGTCCTATGCCTTTCCACTGCGGCATTTCCGCCGTGGAAAGGCATGCGGTCTTTTCCTTGGGGGCCCGTTGCGGGCCCCCAGGGGTGAAGGGGGGGCTGGGGGGTGCACGAAGCGGCAGGCACCGCGCGGTGCCTGCCGCTTTGTGCATGCAAATGCACTGCTTTCATTTTTACTATTGCGGCGGGTGCTGCTTCAAGCAGCTCCTGCCGCAATGTTAAAAATACAGGATGTGAGCGCCAGGGTGGCGGTTACATCCTAATTTGCACGGAGGGACCGCCGCTGCCCCTGCGGACGGTCCCTCCACCTCTGGGGTGGCGGACGGACCAAGGTCCCTCCGCCATCCTAATAGGGCCCTAAGTTGTTATATTTTGATCAGGTGGGCTTTAGGCCTGTCCTGTGGACAGAGACAGCACTGGTTGCTATGGTAATTAACCTCAGATGAGGTCTTGGTGATAATCTACCCACCTGCCTTGTTTTGCCCGATCTTTCCACCACTATGGATACTGTTGACCACTCAATCTTGATGCAGCAAATTGAGGAGTTGGGTATACACAGGACTGGCAACCAATGGTTGAAAGCCTCCCTTTCTGACAGAACCTAATCCTAAGGCTTCCTACAAGTTGAGTGCAGAGTTACACAGGGCTTCTCCATCTCTTCAATATACTTTATATTGTTCACCACCCACTGGCATCAGTGATAAATGCCTTTGGTTTCAAAACAACTTCTTATGCTGACAACACACGTTATATTTAAATTTGATGAATCCTTCAGTGCCAGTCCGAGCCTGGATTAATGCCTGCCTCTCTGTAATGTTCATTTGACAAATTTCAGCTCTTTACAATCTTAATTCCTCCAAAACAGAAGTAATGAAGCTTGGATGGGAATCTGCCTGTGTGTGGGATCTAGGGCCTGCATGTGTGGGCAAGATTCCTCCACTATCTCAGAAGGGAAAGAGCCTGGAACTTTGGATAGACAAGGAACTCAATCTGAATCCCCAGATTAACTCAGCAGTCTCATCTTGCTATTTCCAGATGGACATCCTGGAAAAGGTTCTCCTCAGCCCTCTCCATCATAGAATCAGTGTGATGAATGCTTTAATCATGTCTTGAGTACATTAACACGTTATTTGGGCTTTGCTGCCTCCATTGATCATCAACTGGCTCAGTATATGGCGGATCAGCTGATGTTCACCTTTAGGAAATTCAACAGAGTCTCTCCTGCCTACAATCTTTGACTGACCACAAAACTGTTGCATTAAATGCAACCTTGCATTTCACCAAGCATTAAAGTCTCCTCTCCTTTTTTAAGTTTTTGGAGGGACAGAAGTAACTTCTTAGCGCCATGAATCTTCTGGACCTTCACTTACTATAAATGTCCATTCACCCCATTCATTATTGTAGCTATTCATATAAAAATTTAATTTGGGGGCTGTTCCATACTCATTATATTGACTTTACCTAAGGAAGAACGGAAGTTCAGACTGTCTGATCAGCATTCCCTTTCAGTTATTGTTCCCAAGTATATTGTGCTCCTAGGTACGCCATATGAGTTTCATGTCCATGGAGGCGGGGGGAGGGGTGTGAGTGTTAGACATATTGGGCACATTTTCAAGCCCAGTTGTAATATAGGCAAGTTTACCTCCTTCTTGTCCACACGTAACCTAAAAAGTAGAAAAAGGGGGCTCATTCTCTTCCTCACCATTTAGTTACACAGAATATTATAATGAAGGATCCTCGTGGTCAAAAAGTCATGGTAGCGGGTGCCTCCAACCATCACCACTGGGTACGATTGGGCAGTTCTCATTTGCAAGGGGCCTCAACATTCAAATGAGGTCCCATCACGTGTTCCAATCTGCTAATAATTCCGAATCAGAATTTCTAGTCGGTGCTTGTGGAGAGCACTGAGATTCTGTTTTATTGGAGTTCATGGGACATGGGCATGGGTAGATCAAAGGGGATGGATGTGGCTAGATAAATAGGGGGCACACACGACATCTCCCTGTTATAAAACACTGCATGAACTCACTCCACCAAGGGTTGACATTTTCAACCAGTGGCCCAGTTTATTTGGAAGTTGACAGATGTGTGTGAAACCTGTCCACTATGCACTTCATCACACCAGTCTTTGCAGAGAAGGATTAGTTGATGATATCCATCTCCACACAAGAATTTAACACTCAGTAAAAGCATTTAGCTAAGGTCCTAATTAGGGGTTTGCAGTCCGACCGCTGTAATACGAGTTCGGCGGTCCGACCGCCACTGGACCTCTTCAACCACCAGAATCCATGATCCCGTGGCGGTGTTGCAGCAGTCAGAGGCCACAATATGCTGGCAGTGCCGCAGGTATATTACGAGTTGCCTCACTTCGACCCTATCCACAGCATTGAGCCGGGCATGGAATGGGTAGCGGTGAGGCAATTCACCCCGTCACCTCCTTGCAGAGGGGTGCATGCAAGGGGGCACATGTTGTGCCCCCCTGCATGTTTGCACCCCCAGCTCCTGCACAGGAAGAAATGCACAACATGGTGCATTTCTCCCTGTGCAGGAACATGCTGCGAGGGTTCCACAACACTGCCTTTCTATGGCTTTCCTTTGAGCCTTAGAAAGGCACTCCTGTGGGACCGCCGCAACAGTACAGCCCGCCAGGATTAAACTTGTATTTACTGTTTTTGCAGTCTTGCAGCAAGGCGCTGGCGTGGCGGCCCGCTGTGTGACTGCCAAACTCATAATCAAGCCCTAAATGTACCGTAGTGAGGGCCCTTTGCTAAGTACGGCATGGTCCTGCTTATAGTTACCTCAGAGAAGCATTTGGGACCTAGGGCAGAGCAAACGCTGTTTGTCCAGATTGGTAAAAGTGGTTTCCAACTTTCCATTTCAATATCACATCTTATGTACACATGGGATTGCAAAGTGTATGAAGACTAAGGTCATCATTAAAATCATAGGGAACCTTTTCACTGTACGCTATAGAAAATAAAATGTGACTTTGTTATATGATGTTTATAAAATGATTCTGTTTTCCTTTGTTTATTGCAGTCTGCTCAGACAAGAAGCCTGAGATCGACTGCGACAAGCAAGTTGACAATCTGTACCTGAAGGCCCTGGAAGGCTTCATTGCTGTGGTCACCCAGGATGGGGACATGATCTTTTTGTCAGAGAACATCCAGAAGTACATGGGGCTCACACAGGTACTGTATGAATAGGAATACACCATGCGTTTTGCATTAAAATCTCCATCAGAATACCCCAACACGTGCAGAAATGTATATATAAAACCAGGTTAATACGTTTGAAGGATGTGGTGCTGGTCCACATATTTTTGAAGACTGAAACCCCTTCACTGCTTCGAACAGGCATTGCTGAGCTGCCTGTAAAGCATAAACTATAAATCATTCTGTACAACTATCTTTATTTAGGGGAAATATTGCCCTGTAAGATGATGCACTGGTTAACTGTTTCAATAGGGAACAAAGTGTTTCCTCATTTATGATAAAGACCAGGTTTTAGTCTTAGATGGGACTGTATTTAATTATCACAAGATCTTCTCTAGATATCCAATTAAATTGCTTAACACTGGCACACGACAAAGTGATTTTTACCTTTTGCTCCATTAGTTCAAATTCGGAGCGTGGCCAATGCCTGCCAGTATGTTGTGAATTAATTTAGAGGTCTCGCCCCTGTTTCTCGAGTATCAAAGCATCTTCCTCCCCCACTAACCAGTTGGCACTTTAGGAAAAATATTTTTTTCCCCCTGATTTAATGGGAAAGGAACTCTAGGTTTTGTTGAGCTAATTAGAAAATATCTTATATTTGAAATAGAGTCTATTTTCAGGGATTCAGGTGGCATTACACCCACCTTTACCACCTGACACCAAGAAATGTGCATGATCCGAACTAGGCATGGTGTAATAATACAATGTCCTTATCTTCTAACTATTTACTAATAGACACCGTCTGCCTCATTACATTGCTTTGAAATGCATCTGGAAAAGGTATTATTCATGGTCACTCAGCATGAGGTAGAAAGACCTGAGATCTTGGCTAGTATCATTGGTTGTGCTGAAGATCAGTGATAGAGAAGCATGTTTGGAATTTTGCAAAAGTTGTCATTTCGAGTGAGACTCAAGTAAAGACGGAAAGTGAGTTTAGACCATCAGTAATTGCCTTGAAGATTCAAAGAAGGCCCACGGCTCCTAGAAGAAGACTGAAAATGTTCAAGGAGCTCCACTGGGTCTCCTATCACCATGAAATAGTAAGACCTGTTCTTGACTGTTGTCATTGTATGCGACTGGTTTTGTTATCTTGATACAGGTGTTGAGATCCTTCTTCGCATTGCTGGGTGGAGAATGACTGGAGTGAAACATTTTGAACATACTTGTAGTCGACGGATGGCTTTGTCAATTAACCAGCATATTTAAAGTTTTGTTTCTGATTCTCAGACTTATAGCTATTTTGCCTGTCACCTACAATAGCATTAGGCAAATGCCGTTATGATAAAAATGTGTTGTGAACATTTTTTAAAATGATCTTTCATCTGAGACTGCTGCATTTAGCCCAGGAGTAATCACATGCATTTTGAAAAAGCTTTCATGTTATTTTTGTGTTTTTCATAATCAGGTCGAGCTAACTGGACACAGCATCTTTGACTTTACCCATCCATGCGATCATGACGAAATCCGAGAGAACCTCAGCCTGAAAACCAGTAAGACATACATCCGGATTCAGTCTTTACACGTTGTGTTATTCCATATCACTCACAAAACGCATCTCTGCGCGGGTTTCTAAATATGTCACAACTGACTACATTCAGCTCAAATGCACACTGCCAGTGAATTCACTTCTCATTGTGTCTATTGTTATCCCACCTACTGCCTTGCTCCGGAGCAGACTTTTGCATACATCTCAGTAGCATTACCTTTTTGTGGTTAATGAGCAAGTTGTGTACATTGTTTTTTTCTGATTCCACTGTATTTATTGATGTGAACTGGTATAGCACAAACCTCGCTCCATAGCACAGGAGTGCTGCAGAGTAGTGCTGTGGATGGACAGAATATATGTTCTGTAAGATCCTAAGCATTCCCTTACTTTCAAGCTTTTGCCTTACAGGCTTAAAGGTGCAGAAAATAAGATTTTGCAGTTTTACATATAGCCCATTCCCTGTCATTCCTGTACTGTTGTGGCACCCAAATTGCCCAGCAATCTGGGCACCATTTCTCATCTAGAGCTTTTATTTAGTAATCACATTTGCTTGTTACAACAATTCATCATAAACAATGAGTACAATCACCAAATGTGTGTGCACCACGTAAACTATCACGTATAGAACATCCACCCTATCATAGCTGACTACTAGAGCCAGAGAACAAGTATTTAATTTTTTTTAAACGTGGTACTCTAATAAACAAATGGAAATTGAACTTTGTGAAGCCAGTTAGATAAACTTTTGCGAACACCATATGTTAGGAGTCCTATCGAATGCATGCCATATTTTGTATGGTAAATGTAAAGAGTGAAATTTAAAAACAGAGTTTGTTTCATTTTTTACCCAGATGCTGGTTTTGGAAAGAAAAACAAAGATGCAAGCACAGAGCGAGACTTCTTCATGAGGATGAAATGTACGGTGACCAACAGAGGCCGGACTGTCAATCTGAAGTCTGCTACTTGGAAGGTACTGGTGCAGAGCGATGCTTTGAGAGCCTACATGTGGCTTTGTTTTTCATCAAGTGTACTGAACTCTTGCCTGATTCCACTTGCCACTAGGTATTGCACTGCACAGGACAAATCAAAGTGTCCAACATTTGCCAGCCTAACACAATCTGCGGGCCCAAGGACCCTCTGCTGAACTGTCTTGTTATGATGTGTGAGCCCATCCAACACCCATCCAACATTGACATCCCGCTGGACAGCAAGACATTCCTGAGCCGACACAGCATGGACATGAAGTTCACGTATTGCGATGACCGGTAAGACACAATTGTTCAGTGCTGCCGTATATATACGTTTCCATTACAATATGACTTCAGGATAGAAGCCTCTATGTAATGATCTGTAGAAAGTCTGAACCCAACAGATAGAGGCGACCTTAATGAAGGGCTCAAATTAGAAAGCGGACATTGATGTGCTCATTGCGATCCATTCTAGGTCACGCCATGATTTTGTGACTCAGACGTTGCAAAACTTTTTGAGATCCTGGCTTCTGATAACTTATGTTTGGCATTAGGCCATTCAGGAGCTACTAGGTGGGCACCTCAGTGGGACAAAAGCAGAAATCAAGAATGTTTGTTTGTGAAATAGGTGCTTGTATTCCCCACCCTGGTAGTGAGTTCTACAGTGATGGACCTGCCATGAGTTCCCGGCCAGCCCCACACCTACTTGGACTACCAAGTGCATTGACCCCCTTGAATGCTTGCTCCATTCCCGTTAATGGAGTGTTGTTCATTAATGCCAGAGGGGATGAAATTCTGTGGAACATTAATAAGTAAAGTCACTAAAACCAGTTTTAAGAAGGACCTTGAAATACACCCATTGTATATTGTATCAAACACAAAATACAAGGTTGTCTTCTTACAACTTGTCTCCCAGTCTGCTGCCATAGTACGGACCATACACAGGTGTTTATCTCCATCTAAAACAGGCAGGGTAGAGGAGCTTACCTACTTACACAACCACAATAAAACACATACCTACTCAATAAACTAAGGAAGATAAATTAGAAGCAGAAAAGAGAAAACATACTTCTGCCAAAGCATGGCGCGCATATGCTTGCAATAACAAATAAAATTGAACATAGCAGCCGGTGTCTGCCTTGCGATTATATTGTACATAGTGTACAGGTTTAAAGATCCAGCAAGGACACCACATTTGGAACCAACGTTCTGCCATGTTAGATTGGTAAAACAGTGAAGCACTATGGACAATACCATTCTTTGATGGTTGCCTGGTTTAGAGACAGTGGATACACGGGATGTAGAAAGATACTCCACACTGCTGATGAGATAAGCAGCAATAAGCAGCTTATTGGCACTGTCTCATGAGCTGTAGTATTCTCTAAATAATTTAGAGAAAAGGAAATAAATGAAAGGGAACATATAAAAGGAGAAAATGGAAAACTAAAGAACTGGTCTAGCAGTCCTGGCACTGAAGCATTGAGAGAAATGGCATAATTCACAGGTCAGTGAGAGGGTAATGGGGCCAGTGGCTGAAGTGAGCTTACCAATTGCTCCAGGCTGTATGGACGAAAGGAGAGAGTAAATTACGTTCAGTATAGAGCTGACCCAAATCCCCTCTTTGTATATATTTGCATGAATATATCACTACAAGGACATGGAAGGTAACTAAGCCTCTCAGGCATGCCAAAAAAATTAAAGGAAGAATAATTATAGTGCAAATCTTAGACCCCTGGTTTTGCTGTAGGAAGAATCAATCCCAAACTCCTTGCCTACTGAGATAATCTTTGATATTTCCTGTAACAAAATACATGTCTGAAGTCTTTATAGTGGTGTAACATCCACTCATAATGGCCTTTTGGCTTTAACGTGTGCACTTCATAAGAAATAAATCAAGCCTACTGCATTTGGCACAACTTTTAATAATAAAGAGATTCGACCTATAGGATCTGATGTCTCATTATCCAAATTACGCATCGTTGGCTTGAAAATCTACGTCTGCCATTTGCAATGTGCCTGTTTGTTCCCATTGTGGAAACACAATGTAAGAGGATTGTGACTAACCTCTGACATTTTCGGTGTTGACTGTTGACTTGATTTTGTATGAACAGTTACTCCCTCAAACCACTCTTTACTATCCTTTTCTAGTTAACCATAACTAACAGATGTAGAAATGTCGAACTGATAGGCAGATTTTTCTGGGGGCATTATTGAATTTTTGCAAATAAAATCCTCATTGTTTGAGATTTGATATAATTTTAAAGGCCACGAGTTCAAGTGAGGAGGAAATCGTTTACTATCTAGTAAAAGGAGGAGATGCGGCTGAATTAAGATTCTGCCCAAGTAGGAAAACCTCATCTTCCTGTTTCTGTATTCCCCATTTTGATCTTGCACCCTCCACCTCACCCTGGAGGTTTCATAAGGTATATCGTGGTGAAATAGCGTGGTCAACCAGCCACAAATAGGGAATTGCAACTGTACCGAAGCTTGGGAAAGTACTGCTTCTTGTAATTAATACGTCTCTGTTTTGGACTGATCAAAGAAAAAAGCCAAACACCACATATTCTGGAAAGGTGTGCCTTTTTGAGACTCAAAAATATTTTTGCTTGTAATCAATTTTTGGGGGGTTTAGCGGGGCCCAACAGGTTCCCTGAAAAATGAAATTTTGTAACAACCATAACGAACAAAACAAGTGTTGGCTGAGTCAAGAGGCAAGGAGCCAATGCCAGACTTAATGGCTTTGCCAATGCTTGTTTGCATCTTATTGCCACTGCTGTCCTTCTGTAGCATGCATGAAATATAGCTAGACCCTGTTGTGGGCAACTGTTGCCAGCCTCACATATTCAGCTACGTCCGCAAGCACAGGTTTATGTATTTTGAAAGTAAAGGTTTTTTTTGTTTTATTTTGTTTTTTCAAAACCATCTTTTTACAAAATGTCTTCCTTTTCAAGTCTCCTCCTGTAAAAATGGAGTGCAATGATGCGCTGCCCTGCACTTTTTAGACTGATTCATTTGCCAGTGAGTACAGATATCGGTGAAGAAAGCACAACAAATGTTTGTGAATATTCACAAAGTTATGACTGCTGTCCACGTCATTTGCGTTGTATGTCCCTGAAGAAGACTCTGGCTCTTCCCCGAAACACCTGAACCTGCACTACTAAGTGAAACTAAACAACGCAGAGGTCCTGCGTACCTTTCCGTAGTTCCTCATTCACAGATGAAACATCTACATGCATGTTTTATGTGTTTTACCCTCTGGATTGTTGTTAAATCATGCATAGGTGGTGTTGGACATGAGTCCCTTCCCCAGAAAGAAGTGCCGTGGCTCACATCTGCACCCACCTGAACAAGGGAAGCATTGACTACCCCTTTATTTCTCTCTCTGGTGCTGGTGAGTTCAGCATCCTGCAACGAGTGCTGCTTGATGGGATAAACTCCATTAAAGATCTGTCCTTGTCTCTTGAAGAAGCCAGACTATAGAAGGCAGGTGTGGAGGACCCAGGGGCAGAAGCCAACACCCACCTGGCACAGGGGGCACTGCTAAAGGGACTGACTTCTATCTAAAGACTCCACCACTGGGATGATTGATTGATGGATTGGATTGGATTGGATTGGATTGGAATGGAATGGATTGGATTGGATTGATTTGGAGTAGCCACTAAGGGCCAGATGTAGGTAACTTCTATTTACCGACCCATAAATACCGAATTTTACCGATTCGGTATTTATGAATCGGTAAATATGAAGGAGGGAGATGTAGGTAATTTTTTTTTGTGAATTACCGAATCGGTAACATTCGGTATTTACCGAATCGGTAAATACCGATTCGGTATTGCCCATTGATTCCTATGGGCCTTGAAGCCCATAGGAATCAATGGGCAATACCGATTCGGTATTTACCGATTTGGTAAATACCGAATCCTGCAAGGGTGCAGGGGGTGTCACTTTGACACCCTCTAGCACCCCGAATACAGGCACGTGTAACATGTGGCACACATACATGCCCTAAGGGCATGTCTGTGTGTCACATTGCACCGGTGTGCATGCACAGATGTGCATGCACACCTGTATTCGGTATTTATTCGGTATTTTACCACCCAATAGAATTGGGTGGTAAAATACCGACTCTTAAGGGCCTGTGGCACTTTTTGAAGTGCCACCTACATCTCATTTACAGAATCGGTAAATTTAACGATTCGGTATTTTACCGATTCTGTATATTTACCGAATCGGTAAATTTACCGATTCTGTAAATGACATGCACCCTACATGCCAAATCCTAAATACCGGTCGGTAACGGCCGAAATCGGCCGTTACCGACCGGTATTTGGGCTCCTACATCTGGCCCTAGGTGCAAAACTAAGGCTGCTAGCTTCTTTCGCCTTGTGGAAATGTCGGTCCTGCTACCTGCACTCCACCAACTTTGAAGTATCTCACCTTATGTCACTACACTTCTGTGTCATAGAGGACATATATACATGCATTTGCACACAGAGACGCAGTTCTTGTTAAACAGGGTTTAGGTGATCTTCATATTTTGACCACACTGCAAGTTCAGACTGTTTACTTTCACCTTAGGGCTTCCCCTTGGCTCATGTGCCAAATCCTCAATGTACCAAACCTGCAGCCCTGAGAGCCCCTATCAATCACATAGGGTTCTTCAGGAATGTCCTGTGTAAACAGCACTTAACTGTTCTCAACACTGAGATGCAGGCATTGAGGGAAATCATTTTTTCTCAAGGATATATTGTTTATAGTACGAATGCTGCATTGTTTTCGAGTATGCTGAACTAACAACATGTATGGAAAGTAGATGCTTTGAAAAGCACTCGAGTGGGAACATTCTAATTCAGGACTCACGCGAGCAGCCACGTGAAGGGGCCTTACCGAGAATAGGGAGGGCCGGCGCCCACTCACTTCCTGTCAGCGCGAGCCCCGCCCCGTGTCCCCACTGCCTATCCACTCAGTGCACAATAACCACCATATGTACATCTGCAATGAATAGAAAAAGGGACATTTTAAATGGCCACGCTTTGCATAGAAAATCATAACCAACGAGCCATTAATTATCTCAGTTGGCCTGATACAAATAGGGCAGAAGATGTGGCCTAATGATCAGGGCTGTAAGTAGTTGTGTGGTTGAGTGAATGGGTGTGTGAGTGAGTAGCGCTGTTAGTAGCTGTATGGAGGAGGGCCTGGCTTTGTAAGTGACTATGAGTGACTGGACATGTAAGTGACTTTGGGTGAGTGAGTGGCTGTATGTGTGGGTATGTGAGTGGTTCTATGGGTCTATGAATGGGTATGCGACTGTGTAAGGTATGTGGGTGTGTATGTGAGGTTTCTTAGGGGTATAACCGCAAACATGAACTGTGCATGCATTTGGTAGGGCTGGGATCTGTGTATGTGCCTTTGTTTGTCAGAGCCACAGATCTCCATTGTGCTCATGCTTTTTTGTACTTTTTTTTTTTTCGGGATTCTGGATTTGGAAGTACAACAGTCTACCAGGATTGACAAGAATCCCCTTGATCCAAAACATTCCCGTAACTCATCCTGCAGTTCACACCCTTGACACTGTATTTTGACTGATGTATGCAGTGCTTCTATAGTTTATACATCACCTCTTCCAATGAGACCTCCATGTAGCACATTAAATATGATTAAAAGATAGCTATGTATCTGGAACTCTAGTGTATGCGCAAGGCTATGCTGATGTGAACCTTGACCGGAACTCCCAATTTTGCGGTGGAGTCATTGACATCTACGCAAAGAACTTCAACCAGTTTAGCAGGGCTGCTGTTCAGAACCTGAGAATAGGTGGCCATTCTGCAGAAAACTTTATCACAGTGAATCTCAGTGAATTGGTCAGTCCTTACATTCAAATCTCTCATCCTTTCTAGTTGAGGTGCTGGATATCGAGGTCGGTCTGAATCATTGTCGGACAAGGGAGTGTCCAAAATGTAGCTCCTTCAAATGATACTTTCCAGATGAAGATGAAGTCCGGACTGCCTCCATACACCTGTGGTGGGTCATGAACAAACTTACTGTACTCCATGAACCCTACAATTTTCATGAAGTGAATTTAGTTAGTAGGATAATCGAGCCACATGTTAAAATCCACTCGCTGGAAAGCAGAGCAAGTCTAGTAATAAGAATTGTATAGGCGGTGGCAAGGTCTAGCATATGTATACACCCCCCATGTCCAGGAAGACTGTGCGTGAGAGTAAAGTACAAAGATTTCTATTTGTGGTTCAGTGACAAAATGTGTACTAAAAAACACACCTTTACTCCATTGAGGGAAACACACAAAAGGCAAGTTTAGGATATTTTCACTCTCCTCTCCCCTCCTTTCCTTAACTCTTGTTGACCCGATAAGTGTACCTTCAAGATCATCTGTTTGAAGGCTAAATAGATACCTGAAAGAAGCAATGTTAAAAAATTCAAGGTCGAGCGGATGAACGAGTTAATTGTGCACCCTCGAGAAGGGTGCACAATACAACCTGGTTCAAGGGCATTAACTCTCCATGCTCTCCAACCCTCCCTGTAAGCCTGAACCAAACACTCTCCGGTCTTCTTTGTAAATCTCACCCTTGATGCTATATCTCCAAGCTCCCTCCCCTTTGTGCCAGTCTCCAGCTCCTACAGTGCAGCTTCCATCATGTGCAGCTCTCCATCTCTTTGTAGAAGGTGTCTGCTATACATCATATCCGTGTTCTCTACATTGTAGGGTTCCTTTGGAAATTGAGCCCTTTGTCGATATCTTCAACTAGAGCAGTAGCATGAGTGATCCTGCTACTGGTCTGTCCTGCACAGGGCATGGCATTTGCATAGGCAATCACATGTGATGCACGAAAGTATATGAAGTGGCCATGTACATTTCGAAAGCTGTCCAATGATAAAACCACTTAACATAGCATTCTGTCCTCAGTTTAGTAGTTGTAGGGGTTACCACTCTGTCTGATGACAATAAGGTTTGCATTTACCACTTTAATGATCATGTTCATTGATCCACATGAGTTTGGCAGACGTGAAGTGACAGAAGAGATGAGACGTGTATAAAACAATTAAAAACTATAAATGAAGACAATAAAGGCGCAAATACAAATAAAGACTAATGAGTCAAAATGCTGAATCTGCTGCCCGGGCATAGAGAAAGCGAGTGCCAGTGTTCATGGTGATAATTTGCGCTGTGTTATGGTAAACAAAGAGGTCAGAGTAGACCGGGGTGAATGCAGTAAATTCCTGAAGAGGAAGTGGCGCAGACAAGGTTAGCGCGAGATGTCTTTGCGGAAGCAGCGGGTCTCGAGTTCAGAAGGTGAAGTGTGAGTGTGAGGGCAGTGGTTGAGGAGGGATGAGAAAGGCGCTGTGGCGGGAGGTCAAGGGCGGCTCGAGTGAGGCAGACAGGCCGCGCGGCAGACTTCATATATATACTGTAGGTTAACCGCTGGCAAACTGAGCGGTGATAAAAACCTTTGTGGAAGAACACTAATAAACACCTATTTAAATCAATTAAATATTATTAACTCAAACACATAACACACCTTAATCGTCAACTATATAGAACTAAATAACAGTATTGGCTCACGGTTTCTTTTTTCCGTGGTGAATACCCTCTTTGGACGCAACCACTGCAGACTGCAATAGTGCCTCTTGCAAAAAAACGCGTACTTATCACAGGCACTAAATTCCAGGGGCGGCTGGTGATATTTGAAAGTGGTGGGCGTAAACTAATTTGCATATTGCACCGCAGCGAGCGAGCGCAGCGAGCGAGCCCGAACCACCTTGCATCCATCCATACATCATTCATGCATCCACCCATCCTGCATCCATACATCATTCATTCATGCATCCACCCATCCATCCATCATGCATCCACCCATCATGCATGCATCCATGCATCCATCCATACATCATTCATGCATCCACCCTTCCATCCATCCACCCACCCATCCACCCACCCATCCATCCACCCACCCACCCATCCATCCACCCACCCATCCTGCATCCATACATCATTTATTCATGCATCCACCCATCCATCCACCCACCCATCCAACCTGCATCCATCATTCATGCATCCATCCACCCATCATGCATGCATCCATCCATGCACCCACTCTCCCTGTTCAATTTCCTTTGCTGCGGCTCTTAGAAACTGGCCAATCACGTTTAAGCTGGGTCCCCCAACTCCACCATCTAATATATTCACATTCATTTTACCCTTACTGTAAACAGCCACGCCCCTATGGACGCACCGCGCCTGCTCCGTTCTCTGTTGGGGAAATGAACCTCAGACGGTGTGTTTGCTTCTAAGCAGTGCAATGAGGACCACAATGGAGACTTCATTGTCATTGCACAACATAGAATAGTGCGCAATAGAATGCAAAAATAACGTGCTTTGATTGAGACCTGCCATGCGCTACATGCCACTAATCCATCCTTTCTAGATTAAAGCCATTTATTTTCTCAGACTTTTCAGACTCCTAATAGGCTCCCTTCATTGTACCCACAAAACATAGACTCACTATCATATATGTCATACTGACTAAGGGTTTGAACCCAGTAGAAAGAACTTTTTAAAACAGGACAAGTGTAGCATTGCAGAGAAATGAGAAATTATGGGATTAATATTTGTGGAGGTGGAGTGGATTTTCCTCGACCTATATATAAATTTCTATGCATAAATTACCTGAAGCCATAATATACAATGTTTCCTGGGGGTGAAAGGGCGCACAGTGGTTCTACAGAGGGGGCCACAGATGCTTGTGCAGCCCCTTCCGTAATACTGATAGCGCTGGCACATTGTGCCAGTGCTATCATAAGAGGGCATTCCCTGATTTGCATGGGGCTGTCCCTCTAAGCTAATGAGGCATTCACCTTGGCAGGAGCACCATAGTGCACATAATCACATTCATTTTTTATGTGGCGGTGATGGGGTTCGGCGAGGCCGTATCCTAGCACTCTGATCATACCTGAGTGTGAACGCCGAGTCTCCCTGGCCGAGCGGTTCCTTCGGGACTTGTATTATTCTTGGGTCCGGTCAGGTCAGAGGTCAAGTCTTCAATCAAACCCCATACAAACAGAGGCCGCAGTACGAGGGAGGGAGAGAGCTCTGCCCCCCCCCACCCCAGACAGGGGGTTATGTACCCAGGCTATGGATTGACCAGCCAATCCTGGCGCTGTATGCAGCGCCAGGATTGGCTGGGGGGGCACCATGATTGCTCGCCCAGTCGCCCTGTGTAACCCCGGGGGCTGCGGCCCGTCCCCATGTCCTCTCTCTAAGGGGGAATTCACAGGATAACGATCTGCGCATGCGCGGGCATGTTTGTGCCCAAACATACACTTGCGCAGCTGCAGCAGGCCCATCTTCCCCCCCCCCTGCACACTCCGGGAAAGTCGGGTGTCTCCCGGGTTCCCGGCCGGCAGGTAGCGCAATTTTTTTAAATATTTGTATTTGGCTTTTAGTGACGACGCGGTGGGTCCATGGGGCTTAGTGGGGCTACGCCCCTACGCCCCAATGGACGCACCGCGCCTGCTAAATTCTGTTGACAGACGAGCCGGAGAATCTGCAGCAGAGAAACACAAAGAATTGGTTCACCTACCACTCTGTGCATGTCTGGGTTTCACTGCAGGTAGCACTCTATCATTACCCTGGCTCTGAGCCCCCCAGGAGGGTGGGAGGGGCTTCCTCATCTTGCCTTTGGGTGGGGCCAGGGCTTCCCTCCCCCACACAGTACACTGTAATCTGAAATCACGCCCTCTGTGAGATGTCTCTTGAAGAGTCCCTGGGACCCCCAAAGCCCCTTACAAAAGGTCCGCCTTTAGGGTGAAATAATTGTGCACCAACTTCTAGGCGCTGGCTGGTCAGCCACCCCCTTTGCCACATTGGCAGAGTGCCTGCATCTGTAATATCTTGAAACTCTCCTGCAAAGGCTTGCTTCAGCTTGCATGGAGATACACAGAGGGAGGAAAGACCCCCGTATATTGTAACCGTGTTGGGTTTGGGCCTGCACGGTGGGCAAACATGAGGGGGCAACACAAGCATCTGCTGAACTTTCAACAGTAAGAAAGTGTTCTAAAACTGCTTAAACTGGTGCAAATACTCATTGCACCTACAGGAAATTCTATAGTATACGCCTAGTCGTGTTGAAACATTGGGCTAGGTTCCATGCTGTTGCTCCCTACTAAGACATTACTGCCAAATGGCAGGACGAGAGAAACGATGAAAAATGAATACATAATATAATCCATGTTTTAATCTAGCTGCAGACAGCTTTGGCAGGCTACTGTACAACTCCTTTAATGCATGCACATACATATTGATACAGAGTGGGCTGTGGGACAGCTCCCTCCAGCCATTGGCTTGTTTGGCCAGCCTCCTTCTGGTGTTCCTTGTTTTGGTTATCTTTCACATGTTGTATCAGCTCAGACCTGTATTGTGCAGCTATATATTTTGCAATAATGATTTTCTATACGTGATTGGTCAAAAAGAAGTTAATTTCACATATGTTTCACCTTCATCTAAGAGGGCCACGGTGCCAGTGTAATAACACAGTAAATCGGCTTGTATTCAGTAAGGGTCACTCGTGGTTTAAAGCGCCCTTTTCCAAAGCTACTGCAATGGCGTCCCTTACATGCAGTTAAGTTACCAGCGATGCATGTTCAATGAGCGGCAGCACGACCCAAATTAAAGAAACGTTGAAAAAAATGGGATCATTGCTGAGCCAAGCAGCCCCTCTTTCTGTTATCATTGCCTTTGTTTTAGTAATGTTTTATTGAGATGTATCTCTTGTTGGACTGCATTACACTGGTAAAGGAAGAAATTAAATGGAACATCATGAAGGTTTTGTAACGCCAACTCACCATTACACGGCACCCTTGGCAGTGCGGGCTGGACTGTTCCCATGAGGCACAGGGTCAGACTGATTTGCATATGGCCATGTCTGAACTGGGGTGGCAGAGTGGGCTAAAGAACGGTGATGGATTAAACCCAGATCTTTTGACTGGGTGTGAGTGTTTGAATGGTTCAGATGCTCCGTCCATCACCACCCCCTTTTGTACCGCTATCCGTGGTGCAAAGCATCATCACATGCCACTATGGTGCAGCATGATGCTATGTACCACTTATCTCTGTGGTGATTTGCACATTCAGTAACAAGTAGAAAGACTGACCACAGAGCAAGAAGGATCTTGTTTCACACATTCACATTTTGACAAACTCCTATTTATTTTATTTATTTAAAAGTGCTTTTAATAAATTTGTTTAGATCATTGTATTACTTTAAAAATTTTTAAGTGCCTCAAGTTAGTCAAATAAAGCGTACATGTGTGACCATTTAAATCACATACTTCTGACTTTGAAGGGACCTCCAGTGACAACCTGGTGTGCTGCACTCTTTTTGGTAAAGAGACGCACAGAAGAGTAATAATTAATCTGCAGCGCTTCCATCATTAGTGTAGAGTACTGTCTGCTTACGTACTCTGGGTGCACCTTTTGTTAATAAGCGCTTCTATCATTAGTGTAGAGCACTGCCGGCTTATGCACTCTAGGGCGCACCTTTTGTTAATAAGCGCTTCCATCATTAGTGTAGAGCACTGTGTGCCTATGGACTCTGGGGGCGCACCTTTTGTTAATAAGCGCTTCCATCATTAGTGTAGAGCACTGTGTGCCTATGGACTCTGGGGGCGCACCTTTTGTTAATAAGTTCTTCCATCATTAGTGTAAAGCACAGTCTGCTTATGCACTCTGGGGGCGCAACATTTGTGTTAGTAAGCGCTTCCATCATTACTGTAGAGCACTGTCCATTTACACACTCTGGGGGCGCACCTTTTGTTAATAAGCGCTTCCATCACTAGTGTGGAGCACTGCCTGCTTATACACTCTAGGGCGCACCTTTTGTTTATAAGCGCTTCCATCACTAGTGTAGAGCACTGCCTGCTTCACACTCTGGGGGCGCACCTTTTGTTTATAAGCGTTTCCATCACTAGTGTAGAGCACTGCCTGCTTATTCACTCTGAGGGCGCACCTTTTGTTTATAAGCGCTTCCATCACTAGTGTAGAGCACTGCCTGGTTATGCACTCTGGGGGCACACAGTTTGTTAACAAGCACCTCCATCATTAGTGTAGAGCACTGCCTGCTTATACACTCTTGGGGCGCACCTTTTGTTAATAAGCGATTCCATCATTAGTGTAGAGCACTGCCTACTTATAGACTCTTGGGGCGCACCTTTTGTTAATAAGCGCTTCCATCACTAGTGTAGAGCACTGCCTGCTTATACACTCTAGGGCGCACCTTTTGTTAATAAGCTCTTCCATCACTATTGTAGAGCACTGCCTGCTTATACACTCTGGGACGCATCTTTTGTTAATAAGCGATTCCATTATTAGTGTATAGCACTGCCTGCTTTTTGAAAAAGTATACACCCAGGCAGACTTTAGCTACAAGGAACTGGCTAATTCGCAACACATTTTGTGAACATATGATGAACACACAAAAAATAAAAAAACAATTAGTACAACAGACTGTTATGATATCAAAAATATATTTTTAATCTCGATTTTTTTAAAATATAAAAAAGGGTTAGTAAATATCACTGTGTGTATATGATGTATACAATCAAGAATTTGATACATTGGTTATGAATGGCAATTCCATGATACAATGTTAAAACCAAAACAGAAAAGAAAACAATTAAAAATTAGTCTTTTAGTTTCAAAATTATTTCTCCAAATTTTGCTAGACTTGGGCTGTGTCAACGCGTTTCGACAAATCTTTTGTCTTCATCAGGACTTTAGAATGTGCAGCCACTTTTTTTCCACAAGGAGAAGTTGGTAGTAACCTTCCACCGTAACCTTTTTGGAAGACTGCACGAAAGTGATGTTGGGAGTGAGGCACCTTCTTTATATTAGATGTGGGTGGTATGTGATATCTGAGAAAGCAGTATTCACTGCGTACTTCTCACTTCTACCTCCGTCTACTCCTCGTCAGTCTTCAACATAAAATACGGCCAAGGGTCGATTTCTTTAGCCGTCGACAGAAAAACGGTCCACTTAATCGTTTTTAGCGGGTAAGTTCCTCATCTAGTAAACACAGTTGTCCCAAACCAAATGGTGCGTGATGAAAACCCGGGATCTGTGAGGAGCCGCGGTCTTTAAGGGCGTTTTTCGATTTTACCGCTCCCAGCGTTTTACAATTAATGATGGTGAAACATAGGATTGCTAGTGATTTTACAATCCCCAAAAAATCCTTTCGGATTCAATTCGATTCGAAGACCGGAGACGGCGGCGTTTTTGCGCCTTTTCGCTTCCCAGGGGTTTATTTCAGTGCGGTACCTCCGTATGGATATCAATTACGTTATACAAGGTGCCCGTTAGGTGCTGTCTTGACCAAAAATCGTTTTTCAGACAGCAATATGCAGTGCGTCTCCTTCCGTCAGGGTTTCAAGTAAAAAGTGGAGGATCTTCCACTTTTTTATTTTTTAGAAATTAATTTTCCTGAATTATGGTAATACATATATAATTCAATTAGGGGAAAGCAGAGAATATATTCTCACTACGGAACATCGATATATGTTGAGGTGCAATTAACAGAAAAGCAGAATAATACACCAATAAGCGCCATAATTAATGCAGAACGGAGCGAAAGATACCTTAAATATGCTGGCTTGAGTGTCCAGAGTATAAAATACCCCAACAATCTAACTAAAAATGCAGCTAAGAAGTTTAAACACGACTACCTGAGGAAAAACCCGGACACAATATTCGCAGACCTATACTTTAACGCAACGAATGGTACGAAAATGAATGACCTTATATTCTATACTTACAGAACAGCTAAATGGCGCAATGCCTTCACTAGGATGCTTACCATAAAAACTATGAAAAACATTCCTCATGGCCTAAAAATGTCAACCTCATCGTCAGAGAGATGCAGAGCTGAACTTAGCATCACGATATATAAATCCGGTATGGTGCTGATACAAGCAGCAAATCGAGATCTAGAGAGATTTGCCAAGACCTTCCTATCGTTAAAAGACTCAATGGACGACCCGAGCAATCAATTTCTCCTAACCCCACCAGTAGACACTCTAGATATTCACGATGTCACCACCAGAGGCGCTAATAGAACCAGGAACCATCATGCGCTAAACCTTAACCAGGTAGAGTTAACTGACCCAGTAAGGCCAGTAAGACCAATACTAGAGAACACGTCTACCTATCAGACAAACAAAGAACATTATCATTGCCTAAGAGAAGAGTCGCCCCTACTCCCGAACCACGTGGCTCATCACGTAGATCTCACACTGGCACCGAGGGTAGTACCACCTAATATCCAGGAATGGGATGAGACAGAAGACATCAGCCTTCCTACGTCCCACACCCTCGCCAACACAATAACAACGTCGTACACTCCTCCACCGACAAATGAAATCCCTACATCACAGGACCTATCTAACTCCACCAACTTCCCTATACCTAGCGCCAGTACAACACCAGTGACATGTAGACTTTCACCCTCAAACGTGCTCCTAGCAAATCAGAACATATCCAGCACCAACGACAAACTAAATAGAGATGGGACCGACAATCAAAGTGAGGTGATCATACCTATACCACGCGCTAGTACAACACCAGCGACCTGTAGACTTTCACCCTCAAACATGCTCCTAGCAACTCAGAACATATCCAGCACCAACGACAAACCTAATAGAGTTGGAACGGACAATCATAGAGGAAAAATAAAGATAATGGCAGCGCAAATAAGAACCATTCCAAAAAGGAGAAGAGTTGAGCGGATGTACAGATTTGCCGCCCCTAAGAAATCTCACCAGAACATGAAGAACGTTAGTAAACTTCAGAAACTAGTGAGCAAGCTAGCTCAAGCCACTATTAATACCATACAGACGATAGAAAAAATTGAAGAGATGACGGTGAACATTCAAGCTAAAGTCACGGATATTCAAAATCTGGTACACTCTTCGCATAGAAAGAGTAACGAGGCGGACATGCGGTTAAAACAGAGAGACAACCGACCAGACAGGACCAAATCATTATCCAAAGAGGAAACACTGGCCTTAATCCGAACATATGACCTATCGGACTACAAGGAAGAGGAGAGAATCAAAACAGTTCCACTTGACGTTAACAGAACAGCGAGAAAAAACGATAGAACATCCAACCCCCACAACCTACAGCACATACAGCTAACACCAAACGAAGACGAAAACGAGAATGCTAGCAAAAAAGAAAAACATCTAACCTGTCTACTACTCAACTGTCGATCTGCAAACAAACATGCATCGGACATAGCGGACCTCATCCTTAACAAGGACATCGACCTGGCAATCCTTACAGAAACCTGGCTTACGGAATCTTCATCCCCAACCATGGATCTGTTAGTACCACCACAATTCAACGTTTTGAGACTGGATAGACATGGAAAACTAGGGGGAGGGATAGCCTGTATTCATCGATCTGATATAGAGGTTAAACAAATTCAGGCCGACCCGCTAGAATCCTGTGAGTATCTTGGTCTTAACATAAGATCAAATAACATTCAACGCTGCAACTTGCATACATTTTACCACCCACCAGGAGATAACGCAAAGTTTATAGCAGAATTAATGGAGATCATAACAGCCAACTCCAACAATGCTGCCAATAATATATTTCTAGGCGACTTCAACCTGCACTGGGAGAATTGCAATGACAAACTGGTCAACACGCTTAAAGGTTTCCTCACTGAACTAAACCTCACTCAAGCGTGCACACTACCCACACACTCTAAAGGAGCGACGTTAGACTGGATTATCTCAAGAAACAAAGGTGCAACAATCCACTCCATAACACCATGTGACTGGTCTGATCATCACGCCATAACATTCATGATACCCACAGCGAGAAAAGGTAGGACCAGACAACCTCTCAAGACCAAAAAATGGACTCGAGACACAAAAGAAGCAAATATGGAACTTCTGGTCGAAAGCTGTGAAAGAGACCTAAAGCCACCCAACAACCTGGACAAAGTTAACGAGCTGACGGAACACTACATTGCAACTGTCGAAAATATCGTTAATAACACCATGCCATTAAAATTGAAACGAGTCTCAGAGAAGACGAAAAACCCATGGTTTAACGAAGCATTAAATGAAGATAGACGCAAACTGAGAATGGCAGAACGAAAATGGAGGCAACACCCATCATCTCCTGAACTGAAAGCTCTCAGAAAAATAAGGAAACAATATAATAAAAAGATCATCGAATCGAAAAAGGATTTTATAAGAGCAGAACTGGATAATGCCAAAAACAGACCATGAAAACTATTTGAAATCCTAAAGGAGCAATCAAACAAACTAGCCAAAACAGTACAAGAAAATTCAAAAACACCTCTAAGCTGTGATGAATTTTCCACATTTTTCACCGAAAAGGCCAAAGCACTCGAAATAGAGCTTAGAAACTCTGCGCTGAACCTTCCCAACGAACCTGGATTTACTATCAATGCCGAATCTACAACGGATTGCACTATGGCAAAAAACAAGGCGAGCTGGGAAAAATTCGAACTGTACGACCAACACATGATTGCCAAGACGCTCTCAGGAATTAAACCTAACAACCACTACCAAGACCCTCTGCCTGCAAAATGCGTAAAAGAAATCAATCACATCCTGATTCCAATATGGACCGAAATAATAAATGCATCACTGTCACAAGGGATCCTTCCCGACGGCCTAAAAACAGGTCAAGTTGTTCCCATAATCAAAAAACCAACAGCGGATGCCTCAGATCCAAATAACTTTCGCCCAGTGACCAACATCCCTTTACTGGCAAAGTTGACTGAGAAATGTGTGCAGAAACAACTGAGCCAACACATCACCAAATTCTCCTTGTTAGATGAATGCCAATCAGGATTCAGAGCAGGGCACAGCACGGAAACAGCGATTCTCCACATTACTGACGACGCATTACAGGCCCTTGACCAAAATCAAGCATGCTTACTGATTCTCCTAGACCTGTCATCGGCATTTGACACGGTAAATCATGAAGCATTGCTGACCAGACTACGGGACAGGATGGGAATATCGGGAATTGTGCTTAAATGGTTCGATTCCTTTTTACAGAACAGAACGCAGCGCTTCCTGGTTAACCAATCAATCTCACCTCCTTGCCCTATCTCAATTGGAGTCCCTCAAGGATCGACCCTATCCCCAGATCTGTTTAACCTGTACGTCGAACCACTCACAGAAATTCTCAAAAAATCTCAAATATCCTATCACATGTATGCGGACGACACGCAAATATACTTGAAGGTGGGATCCATAAAAGAATTGGAATTATTGAATGAGACACTAAAAATGGCACTTCAATGGTTAACTGCAAACCACCTGAAGCTGAATGCACATAAAACAGAGTTCCTATTAATTTCTCCACCAAGGAGCAATACAGAAATAAAGGAATGGATGAAAATCATGACCGCGCTAAATTGCACCCCAACCCTTGTCAACTCAGCAAAATCTCTAGGAATCACCTTAGATGAGAATCTAGACATGAAAGCCCACATTAACACAATGGCGAAAAGTGCCCGATTTCACTTGAACTACTTAAGAAAATTGAAACCATACATCACAGAATCGGACCTCAAATTGGCAATTCAATCCCTAGTTATCTCGAGGATTGAATATGGTTGCACTACCTTGGCTGGATTACCAAAAATGTCCACAGCACCATTGAAAGCTTACCTTAACGCTGCAGCGAGACTCATCACCGGAACCAGGAAATATGACCATATATCTCCGCACTTGAAAGCACTAAACTGGTTACCATACGAAGCAAGAATCAAAATGAAGATAGCATGTATCACACACAAAGCGTTACACGACAACACCCCAAGATATCTAGCAAAGAAAATTCAGCTGTGCGGTGGCAACCGACCAGCTAGGAGTGCGGAGGAGCTGCTATTACGGCCAGCCCTCTTCCGTAAGAAGAAAACCTATGACAGAGCGTTTTCAGGAGCGGCCCCCAGAATATGGAACTCACTCCCCCCAAACATCAGGAAGATCCAGAATCTGGTAACATTCAAACGAGAAGTGAAGAGCCTGCTGATGAAGAGATACATTACTTAATGAAGATCAGTGATCTTGGCTCTGCTATACTACTGCATTAGTACAGAACATGTACACCTTTATAAGGGGAGGCTTCTGCAATAGTATAATGGAATACGTATCCTATGATATAAGAATAACCTAAAGGCTAATAGCAATGGTGTTTTTGACTGAACATGAGAACAACATCCTTCATGAACCTATACCGAACTACCTCGTAGTTGTTATATATACATGTCGTTGTTATTAATTTAAACATAGCATATTTACTTACGCTAACATAACATGTGTTATGAATATTTATATCATCTACCTCAATGCGGTTGCTTGTTAGCTGCTCATATATATGTTAACCCTTTTCCTTTTCATATTTCATGTTAAGCGCTCTGATACCCACGGGTCTTGTTCGCGCTATACAAAACTATATAATAAATAAATAAATAAATAAATAAATAAGTCTAGAGCACTGCCTGCGTCACACTCTGGGGAAACACCTTTTGTTAATAAGTGCTTCCATCATTAGTGCAGAGCACTGCCTGCTACACACTCTGGGGGAGCTCCTTTTGTTAATAAGCGCTTCGATCACTAGTGTAGAGCATTGCCTGAACGCTGCGGGGCACACCTTTTGTTAATAAGCACGTTCATAACTAGTGTAGAGCACGGCCTGCTTCACACTCTGGAGGCACCTTTTGTTAATACATGTTAAAAGATCCTAAAATTAAAGTGCCAGTCTCTTGCATTCTTTGGTGAGTTTAGTAATTATATTGTCTTTTATTATATTGTTCCAAAAAGTATTCCTGTTTCTGTCCTTGTATGATTTGTCAAAATAATGCTGCATTTTTAAATTTTATACTAAAAGAAATTAATATAACTGAACTAAAACAATGTACAAAAACGCAAGTATTCTCAATTTTTGAATCTCCTCTTACCCTTTTAGACTCTATTAATGCTCTCAAGTACTACTCTCTTTCTGCTCACTACAAAAGCACTTAGCAATGACCTGAGGTGGGGGACCTTTAGTGACAGCAAAAAGCAATGTGGTCTTTGTTCTGACTAGAGGTACTGGATTCTTTTTAATGGTGTCAGAAGGACTTTCTGTAATATCCTAAGGTACTGCACAACTTCTGCTTACTTTAGAGGGACATCTAATAAGGACTTGTGGTACTGCTTCCACAGCAAGATACCAACTGTTAAACATCTTCAAGATCTGCTCTCACATCACCTTCAACGTATTGGAAGCAATCGTCAAGTGACCAAGCAACCTTTCCTCCAGGCCCTCGTCAGCAGCAGGTTGGACTACGGAAACGCCCTCTATGCAGGAGCTTCGGCCAAACTCCTGAAACGCATTCAGAACGCATCTGCACGTCTGATCCTCGATATCCCTTGCACAGCCACATCACACCCCACCTGAGAGACCTGCACTGGCTCCCCGTCAACAAGAGGATAACCTTCAAGCTCCTCACCCATGCACATAAAGCACTCCACAACACCGGACCAGAGTACCTCAACAGACTACTCAGCTTCCACACCCCCACCCGCCAGCTTCGCTCCGCCAACCTCGCCCTCGCCACAGTTCCCCGCATCCAAAGAGCGACTTCCGGCGGCAGATCGTTCTGCCACCTTCCCGCCAAGACTTGGAACACCCTCCCCATCCTCCTACGACAGACCCAAGACCTGCTAACCTTGAGAAGACTCCTCAAGACCTGGCTCTTCGAGCAGTAGCAGCACCCCCCCCCCCCCCAGCACCTTGAGACCCTCACCGGTAAGCAGCGTGCTTTACAAATGTATCGATTGATTGATTGATTGATTGATTGAAAGTCTTGTGGGCCACCCATTACTCCTTTTGTGCATCACTCAACAAGGTCCAGAACGTCACAACCAGAGCTTTGTACAGTCTCCCAGGCGTACTCCACCTCATCATACCTTCAGGGTCATAGACCCACTATTGACACTTGTATTTAAGATTTTAGTTGGCATATGCCCCCAGCTACCTTTCTGACATCCTTTGACACTACACACTGACTCTGAGTCAAGGACCATCTAACTATAAGCGTCTAGTCACTCCCAACTAAGACTGTACCTACTTTAAGTTCCTGTCCTTGTACCATCTAAGCCTTCTCCTCAAGCGCCTTGAGACCCTCTGGGTATGTAGTGCGCTATATAAATTAATTGACTTGACTTGACTTCTCATTGGAACTCTCTATTACGAGGCTCTGTCCAGGACTCACAAAATGAGTTTGAACGACATCGATTGCAGCGTGAAAGACACATGTGAGCGCTTCCCTCCTTGTCATACTGATGGAAGTGTCTATGTTTCACATCTTTACATTTAATTTGATTGAGAACTCTAACCACCTTATATTTATATTTCTCTTCACCAGTGATATCCATACAGCGGGCACAAAAAATCTCTACCATATCCCTGTTCGGTGTTAGCCACCTCCCACTAGTCTGTGATCAACAGTGTTTCTCTTGTAAAACCTTCTATCTTAATGTTACTGCTGCTAAATGAAATAATTCAAAGTGCATCATGAGCAACTGGTAGCATTAGTAGGAGCAGATTAATAAATCACTGTTGGGGAAGGATGGAGGGCAGTGTTAAGGTCAACAACATAGATACTGTCGTTTACATAAGAAAATGGTTCATTGTAAAGTACTGAACAGTAGAGTGATGGTGAAAATCTCAACAGGCACAAATAATTATTTAGTGGTGGTTCAAATCTGAGCATGAGTGATGAGACAGAAGTGCCAAGTTTTCAAAGCAGTGCTCCAATGGTGACTGACACGCAAGTGCAAATCTGAATAAGCATTCAAGAGGAATGAGTTGTTGTGCAGTGACGCGATAAGAATTGAATTAGTACACATTTATAGCTGCACTAATGATTTCTGAGCAGTGGGGCAAATCTAAATAGGCAGTTACAATTAATGAGCAGTAGGGCAAATCAGAACATGCACTGTGGAAGGTTGCGATATAGGCTAAAACTGCACATCCTTAACATATGGTATGCTTTCTTGGCATGACAATGTCCACTTCTGTGTAATGTGTGTACTGGAATCATGACTACAACCTTGACCTGTTTCAGACACTCTTAGAACAATGGTGCCCCTTGCTGTAATGCGTCTGCTGCAGTAATGTGTGCTGGAGTAATGTACGTAAT
Organism: Lissotriton helveticus; assembly: GCF_964261635.1. Taxonomy (NCBI): domain Eukaryota; kingdom Metazoa; phylum Chordata; class Amphibia; order Caudata; family Salamandridae; genus Lissotriton; species Lissotriton helveticus. The sequence continues at coordinate 1,773,758,241 of NC_136067.1, read as the reverse complement.
TGTTTATATTTATGTACATTGTTGGCTTTCGAGGCAGACTGGTGTCCACCACTGGCAATACTTTGCATTTTGATAACACTATTGTTATGTTATGTTATTAAAATTTATTCAGCGCACAGCTGCTCCAGCGAAGGAGCGTCCTGGCGCTTGACAAGGTAGCCAACACAACACAACTAAAGAGAGAACAGACTAGGAAAAAACAGGCACTTTAAAGGAAGAGAGTTCCAGAGGGCCGCAGCCCGAACTCGGAATGAGCGGCCTCCAGCTCGGCTAAGCTTAAACCGAGGGACTACTACTACTGGTATTATTGTTTGCGACCATACACGTATCTTATAAGACTATTGTAACATTACTGCATATATTCATGCATTCACTCATTAATCCATTCATGTACTCACAAAACAATCAAGTATTAATCAGTGTACTTCATTATTCAATCATGTGTCCATCTGTGAACTCACCCTATACTTACAAACAATCACTTACTCATTAATCCATACTGGGGCTCACTCATCCATCCCACCATTGACTCATTACCTAATTAACACCCTCATCCTTCGACTCAATCACACTCACACCCGCTGTTGAATGAAGAATCGCTAATCCTGTTGTTGCTGCTGGTGTTTGCTTTTATATGTATTCTCTATTAGTCTTCTCGCTATTCTTTTTGTATATTTCCAGTGCTGCAGAGTATACATTGTTGCAGGATAATACCAGAGACATGTCATTTTAAGGTGTTGCTATAGACTGAACTCTATAAATTTGTTTCCACCTATAATTTGACACCTGTAAGTATGTTCATCACAAGATTTGAATGGAAAGTATTTGTCTCCAGTTTTGTTAAGTAATGATATACAATTGCTAAGGGAGGCATTTAATGAAGCGCATTATTGAGTTACAATACTTTGAATGCATCAGCAGAGTAATTAAAAAGGTTTAAGAATGATTAAAACAGATTATTTCAAGCTATTTTAAGATTTTAATCCCAGATTAGTTTACCAAGAGTTTCATCAGTTAGGAGCATTGTCTCATTTTTGCATCATATACCTTGGTTCTTCTTTCTTAGGGCATTTCTGCCAAGCATATTGTTTAACTATCAAACAAGTAGTAATAGAAAAAGAATAGTCTTCATATATACAGCTTGCACGTCTTAAACATTCCATATAAAACCGGTCTAATGCTTCATAATACATGATGGTCTGTCACCTCACCATTTCATATTCCTTCCCCTCCCAAATTGTTTGGTGCACATTATTAGGGTTCACGAAAAGCAAGTGGTCTACACAGCGGTAATGGTTGTTGAGTGGTTCAAGGATTGGCCTCCACTTGGGATATTCTGCTGAAATTCCACAGATAAGGAAACATACTTTTAAGCTGCACTGAAAGCAGAACTTCTGGCACATATACAAGTGCATTAATCAAGGGATATGCACATTTCCATCACCCTAGATCATGTATTTTGATTCTCTGTACAATCTTTTGTACAATTACAATCTGCAAGAGCAGGATAGGAGGTACCTGTCTGGGAACCTCAACAAATTTCCATCCCAGTCAAGGTACACCTGAAATATAGAATTGAAATAAGAAACCTGCTCTGTGAGCAACTTGATGGTAGAAAGCCCTGTTGGAAGTGACGTCACCTGTGAATCCTTTGGTCTGAGGTGCTTGGTGATGAATTTAAACTTACCTTGAAGTAGGAAGGATAGTGCAAGTGTTAGTAAAAATGTATAGGGTCAACAATCCTGACTTTGGAAAGGAAATTGTTTAAAGCTGAGATTTAACTTTTGGGGTAAATGTGTTTCTGCTCAGAAATGATCAAAATATATTTTCTAGATTGCTGTTCATGTTCTTTTCTCTTTTAAATTTACTTCACATCTTTCATAGCCATGGCACGCTTTTAAATATCCAAATTAATTATCGGATAGTTCCCTTTGGGAGTGGTCTGATGCAGTAGTAGAGTCAGATCAAGTTATAATTACGAAGCCTTAGATTTTTGAGGTTCTTGGACTCGTGCCTCTTCTGTCGTAAGAATTGCTGAGGGTTCAAACAGGGCATCTGTATGTTTATAACATAGGTTGATTTTAATATGAATTTAAATATTGGTCTTGGCATTATAATGAAGTGTCATCAATATTTTAACAGGGTGATTGAATCATGTTGTGTAAAAAGTTTGTTTCCAGTTGAGTCAGAGAAATTAAGGCGAGGGCGCAAAAACACATCATCAGTGCCTCGTCGGAACATGTTGTCTTTAAATATAAAGAGTTACTGGTCTCACCAGAAAGCAGACGATACTGGCAGGTACAAGGAGTATCAGGGAAAGACAGTCATTTAATGGTAAAGTTAGTAATACGAGATTCATGCAAGTGACTGAGATACTCTACTGGTAGAAGATTGACCGTTGATGTTTGTCAAATCATCATCCCAAACATTTCTTATATCCATTCTGACACTATTATAAGGGCTTCATTACTGTCAAACACTTAACAGAAAAACATGAAGATCTGAAGTTTTCAGAGCTACAGAAAGAATTTGATCTGCATGGTCATACAGACTCACTCGCGAATGCTTTGTGATTTTAATACATGCAGTTTTTGCTGCCCATCATTATGAGGATTTTGTCTTGCCTACATTCTTTTTTACATGACCCCTTAATGAGTTATGCATCGTAATTATTTATTTTAATCACATGCACACAATGCAAAACTAGAAAGTGCTGGTCAAGGAACTGGAGAGATGACATTTTGGTCAGGGAATGAGAAATGATTTGGGAGAAAGTTAAGGGGTTACCCACTGCTTTTAAGAGTTAAGATATTCAGTACAGAACTAGTTGGAGCATTTCTCATGTACCAGCATCATTATCATCTGCTTGCTTTCTCACATGGTGCAGATGGAATGATGCTAAGGTGAAGAAATTTAAATAAAAATCCTAAGCACAAAAATAAATGAGACTTATGTTAAGGCCATCTATAACTGAAAACACATTTTTTCATGACTGGGGAAACATCAATGAAACATACAAAGTCGAGCTAAATGAGGAACACTTCTGGAGAATTTGAGGTTTTGTTTGATTACCGTTCCACAAGCTTAGTGTTTTTTTATTCTCTTAATATTGAACCCACTAGAGATTGTTGAGCAGTTTTTAATGATTTACCTTCAACTCAAATTGGACTAGCCTTTTAAATGTCTCGAATAGAGATTGTTTTTCCTTAAGTGGCATTTACAGAATTGTGATAGGATTTCTTCAGTATTTTGTTATAGTTAAGTTTTTTTATTGCATATATTATTTTGTCGATTAACTTTTTCACTGATGCATTGTGTTTATTAATTCCGCTTGTGAAAAATAATGAACTCATTCTGCTATCAGAGGAATTTGACCATATCAGTGTACTCCCAGAGGTACAGCGGATCAATAATGTGTGCCTTCTGCTATGTCCTACCCAATTAACTATTTGCCATTAACCCAGCTCAGGACAAAGTCCTGATATTAGCTAGCCCAAAATAGTGCAATGCCTTTCACAAAAGCACTACGACCCACTGTCCTTTTAAACATTATACTTAATATTCAGTCAGAAAGTAGTTCTGCGGTCAGCCAATCCCTTAAAAAGATGCATGTATTACCAATGCACTGTGCAGCAACATGGTAAATTCAGAAACAGGACATAAAAACAAATAGGGATAACAATCTGTCACCTGAAGCGTGGACTGTGAGTATGCCCTCTGGATAAGGCACATAGGGGCATATCCAATGCAAACATCTGCCATTAGACAATGGAGACAGAACCCCTGGCTGCTCTAGCCTCACTATGCCCATGACATACAAGCAGGCCATGAAAATAATGCCTAGAGGGTACCCACTCGGTTCATGGGACTCGACCGTCATTTATGCATCATCATGAGATGTAACATCAACAGGCGTTCACCGCCACACTCTTCATGAATGTGTTCGAGTTGTGATATCGCCATCTTTGCAGCTTGTTGTTCTACTACGGTTATTTAAAACGTGCATCAATTAATTGCAGACAGATTGCCACTGACATTCTTTTAGACTTTTCTGACATCCTAAGTATGTTCTTTAATGCGCTGTTAAAGGTTTTACTCAGTGTCAAAATGAAACAAAGTTGAAAGGCAAAGAAGACCTTTCTAAACAGAGTTGATGTCACAATTGTTGACTTAAATCTTTGGCACAATTATTAGTGGATAGAAATGCACTAGGATGTGCCCATGCAGAATTCTCCATTGACGCCCACAGATAGAATTAATTATTTATTATTATAAATCCCTCCCCACTGAGCCATTAAAGCTAGCTATGGTCTTCCCTGAACTGACTGACGCAATAGGATGCTACGGTGGGAGTCAAGCCTTTGCTCGCATGTGCAGTTTGAGTAGGGGGCAATTTTAGCACTCTGCAAAGATCCAGATACATAGTGTTTCCAGAGTCCAGCCGGGGAAAGGAGGGAGATTCAACAACCTATCAGGCAAATTACAATTATTAAACCCCCCTCCAGGAAACAGCAGCTCCTGCTCTGAAAGTCTTGGGGTGGCTTGCCATGTGAGGGGCGTTGCACATACTGTTCTTCCACAAAGCTTTAAAAGGACCCTTGTATGAAAGCGCTGCATGAAACACAAACCCGCAGACAACATTATCACCTAAATTGGGGGACCTAAATACAATTTTTGTAGCAAACCCAGATTGTATCGAAAACTGGCTACTTCTAGCAGACTATTTGTGCTTATAGTACTAATTTCCTTTTCCTTTTTATTTTTGAAGAATTACTGAATTGGTTGGATATCACCCAGAAGAACTGCTCGGCCGCTCAGCTTATGAATTCTATCATGCACTAGATTCGGAAACCATGACAAAAAGCCACCAGAATTGTAAGTCCTCTACTAGCGGCATTGTTGATTGATTTTTACTGTTAAAAAAGAGCAAATATATCTTGTTGACAGGACCGAAATCCTAACAGATTTTTTCTTTTGTAGTAACTGATGCCTTTGTGTGTGTGATTGTGTTTGTGTGTGTGATTGTGTTTGTGTGTGTTTTTGTGTGTGTGTGTGAACTAAAAAGAGTAGTGGGTGTGTGTGTGTGCGTGAAATGAAAAAGGTGACAAACTAAATATGCTAAAACAAGAACCTTACCTGTACTCATTTTACATTTGAGCATAGAACACGTGCATTGGACTATGAGATATGTTAAACTAGGTAATAACTAAAGGCAAAAATGTGTCCAGGCTAAGCAGTACTAGCTTCATTTTGAGATGCCTCTATTTTTATTTCCTGAGTGAAAACCCCAGCCGATAAAGCCTCATTAAATTTTCTTTGGTACTCATACAGAAAAGGCTGGTCATTGGTGACCACCATCGCCACCATCAGTGCACTGTAGCCCACTAGTGAGAAGGTGGTGAAAATCCAAGCACACCAACGTGAGGCTTCACTGTGACAGTGGTACCCTCTCTATCAGGATTACCAGTGATTTCACCCGCATTACTAAGTCTACAGGATTCCACCGCATATTGAGATGGGTGGAGGCATTTCCAAGTCTGTAGCATGCCAGTTGCGTTACTGGGAGTGTGATGATGCATCTTCTGTAGGCCCTACATGGATGGCTTCTATCAGGGTGAGGGTAGGATTTACAAGGCCCAGTTGTCCAATGACACTGACTACTTGCATGCAACACAGATTACCAACTTTACCTGGGTCTGTTTTATCACCATAGCTCAATTGAATGAATCATTTTCCATACTCTAGGTTCTCATACGCTGTACTGTAGAGTGCAAAATACACCTTCGCCACGCATGAGCAGCATTTTATACAATTGAGGCCGTAGACTGAAACAGCTGTGTTTTCAGCTTTGCCCTCTGCCATAAACAAACTTTGAGATGGGATGCTGCTTTTGAAGTACTGATGTAGCCTCCAAGTCATCACCAGTTTTTACAAGTTAACACATTGAAAAAGTCTGTCTCCAGCTAGAGTCTACGTGGGCCCAAATCAATGTGTTTGAGAGTTGATAAGAAGCAGAATGTGAAATTCCTTCAGTCACTGGATAGTGCTCAGGGCAACATCTGACACCCCCCACACCACCTCCTGAGAACATTCCTGAAAAGATGCCATATAAAGAAGGTCCTGTTGGAAGAAGAGTACAAGCTCCTAGCTCCTGCTGGAAGAAAAGCACTCACACAAGGACCCAAAGACTCCTTAATCCTGCTAGCACCTACGGACAGGAACTCCTCTGCAATGGTCAAGTGTTTGGTCTTCTGTTTACCCGATTCAGAGAAACAATGCAGAAGGAGTCCTTCTCCAAGATGGCCCATCTGACTAAAGAGGACTTGGCCCAACAGGTGACCTGAGTGCCCGTAGGAGCTATGGGCTGAAGGACTAAGTAGAGGAAGCTTCCCCAAAATTTGCCAACTAAGTTTGAAGGCGAAACTGGGACAACCCGCTTGGTTCTCCAACCTCTGTTCCATCATGGTCACCTGAAATTCTGCCTAGGTCTCTGTCCAGCACGAGCTGTTGTTTTTCCGTAGTCCTTGACTTCTTTTTGCCATGAAACTTTAAAAATCCATATCTCCAGCTCTCCTTAACTTATTTTTGATGATTTTGGTGTCTTTTTTTTTTTTTTTTGGTCATCATTCGCCTTAGGTAACCTTCTAAGATCTTACTCTGTCTATGCCCTTATCTTAAAAGATCCACCATACCCAATGGACGGTTTGCTTATTCTTCTTATAACACGGCTGTCAAGACCAGGTAACAAATTACAAAAGATGCGAGTAGTAGTAATCATAGTACACATCCCTGAAATCTAACTTTTAAATAACCTACATCGGTCACGCCTCTTGTTCTAACCACCTTACTAGTGGTGCCCAAAACGTATATCTTTTCTTTTCCAAATCTGTCATATCAAAAGAGTGTATTTAATAGGCTTTGTCTAATCCGTAGTCATCGATAGAAGGATACTTATCCATTTTCTACAGACTTCCCTACTAGCCAGATCAGCTAGCTAGGATCATGTAAAATAGCAATTTTGCTCCATGTTTGTTGATTGCTGCCTGCTTCTCCAGTGTACCTTAAAAGCCAAGAGATAGGCTTACCTGAACTTCTATACCAAGAATGTCCATTAAAGCCTTTGTCATGTCCTCCCAGAATTTCTGAACTCCTGAACATTCCACAAACATATCAATGTTGTCTGCTTTTTCTAGGTCACACTTCGCCCACCTCACCACTACTCCTTTTCTCAATTTTGATAGACTGAGTGGGGTCCAATATGCCCTGTGAAGGGAGACAAGATTGTTTCTCCTTAAATTGGTAGGCTTGACAGTGCCATAAAGAAGATTGAAAAATACATGCCATAAATTGTCTAACTGGAGCTCCGACAGGTGTCTTTTCCACAGCTTCTCCAGCAATCTGCAGTTTCCATCCACCAAATCAATAATCAATCAGGACCATCTCGAGAACTACTTGACTTTTGATGCCCCCTGATTTAAAGTTTCTTCCAAATCATTTGAAGCTCCTCTCTCAATGTCTGATGTCTGGAACAAGCTTTTTACTTGGAGATTGTATTATATGCCAGTTCACAGAGCACATCCCACGGTATCAACCTACCCTCCTCCAGCAGTTGACACCATATCCAACTGCCAGCATCTTTTAACGGTGTCTTTTTGTTAATTAAATGTCTCTCTATTTTTCTAAATTTGTTTGGAAATTCTATTGTGTTGTGCTTTTACTTTAAAATTGTTGGTACTGCTTTGAACTCTTCTTTGGGAATTTCCTGATGCTTGTGCCATAGCTATCAACAGTTGAGCAGAGATTCTCTCAGGACTCTGTTCTAGCCTAATAGAGTGGGTTTGTTGAGCTGGTAGGGGTGGTGATTCTGCCAAATGAATAACCCCATTTCTGACTTAGTCATTGGACAATAATGAGACATCACTTTGATGTTGGGCTCTACAAGAACTCCGTTATTAAGCCAACACCGTTTTCAGCATTGTTATCTATTACAGAAAGGAAGACCTGAAATCAGTGGTTCTGTTAATCTGCTAATTATTCAACCTGAAGCTTTTGAGTGAAGGAATACACATTCAATTTCTGTCCAGAGGGGTCTAATTAACAAAAAAGAATGGACTGGAATGCGGCTCAACCCATTGCCAGTGGCTGAGATTAATTCAAGCATGTCTTCCTTTAATTTGTGGTTTGCTGTAGTAGCACACCCAACAACTTAATTTGTCTCTAAATGTGCCACAGAGTGTCTCAAGAGGGAAACTTAAAGTCAACTGGAAAATTCAAGTCATGTATGACTCAATCCTGATTAAAAAGTAAAGAACCAATGGCCATTGTATGTACACAGCATATTTGAGAACAAAGGTTGTTTTATTTGAGTTCTAATACAAAACCTTTAACCAGTATAACTATCAGAGACAGGCTGATGGAGTTAGATGACAAATCTTATATGCTGAATTCATGGGTAACAGTGACTTTGCTCCTCGTATTTACGAGTGTTTGTCAGAAATGTATTCAGGGCTCAGTGTTAAGCTGTTTGACACCTCATCCTTACACTCCTAATTACTCAGTTCCTAATCATGTATTTCTTCTTTTCTACGTTATCTGAGTACATTGAGTCACAACATGTTTGCATAATTTTTTTAAATCTTGTAGAAACAGGTTTATCAGACCTCGAAATGCGTGTTTGTTGACTAAGTGGCTGATTTGCTAATTTCCTGTGAAATCTGATTATGAAGTGTCTTGTCACTGCCTTTGCCTGAGGGAGTCTCTTCTGAGGTTTCCGGCCATTCTTCATGACTGAGGGAAAATCCAAATTGTGTAAAAGAGGAGTCTAGCGTTCTTTTCTCCTCTGTCGTTGGCATACTTTGGTGCTGTCTGTGAAGAGGTTATGGTTCTGTGGGAGTCTGTAGTTCTGTTGGTAAAAACATTATGTGAGCTCATGGAGGTCACGGTTGGCATTTTGTAAATCCAGGTATTTTTTTCTGCTCTAACAACTGAACGGAGATGCGGGCTCCATAAAAGTATGGCCACTGTTTAAACAGCAGAAGCAAGACTAGACAGCGAGACCAGCTAATTCATGCCAACGGCACTGTTGAGCAACTGGCTGACATTCCCAAACAGTCACGCGCCAGGACACTCTAGAGTATTTGAGCGCGTTATAAAACCCTGTATAACATAACATTAGAAATTAATATCTCGTAGTGAGTTTGGCATCTTCCATGCATCGTAGCCGGTATCCAATGAGAGCAGTCTACAGTGAAGGTAAATACATTATAAGATTGACATTGGGTGGTGCAAATGCAAAATCTATAATTCCTTTAGGTATTGGGACTCAGAAAAAGTGTGCAGACAGTTGCAACAGGGATGTGTTCTGTTGTGTTCATAACTGTCTATTGCAAATGAAGATGTAATGCTCAGGCCAGCAATCAAACAACAGACTTGTTATATCCCCATAAAAGAGGCATATTCGGAAACCCTCATTCAGTATGTCTCTAACTGTATGTTTGCAGTGATTTCCATCATCCATAAGTTGTTTGATTCGTTCCTGGTCCTTAACCATGAGAGCAGAGTTATAATACTTCTGGCTGTCATTTATGCTTCAGAACATCCACAGCTTAACTGGAGCAACATTTGTAGATTGCCAGGTGATGATATGAAACCAAAACTTCCTGTGCCACCATAACAGAAGATATGTTCCAGCGTAGTGCAAGGGAAGGCACTAAAACACCACAACCAGATGCAAACACAGATGAGATAATTGATTCTCAGTTGCTGCCCCCTCCAGCCCCTGGAACAACTTCCTCCGTCAATTCCACCTCTCCCAATCAATGATGTAGTTCAGATCAAGACTCAAGACCCACTAGTCTAACCCCTTGATTCTCAGTCACCCCATTATCCAGCACACTATTTTCAAAGATGCCTGAATGTCATATCTATGTTCTAACTTGCTTCACTTGTATGATGTATTTTAAATCTGCTTCTTCCTGGAATTAATCTTTACATTCCTGACTATCCAGTCTCAGCCCCACACACGTTGAACTATGTAACCACTATGTAACCCATACAACTATGTGTTACCCCTCTATATATCCACTACATGGATGTACCTTCTATGAGTTACCTGACTTGAACTATTCAACTTCTGTTATCTCCAACCACTTGCTTGTGCATAGAAGAAATGTAGTTTTGCAGAGTGCACAATATAAGCAAATTCATCGTAAACACCATCCACATTTATTATTTAGGTAATTTTTCCCCAAAGATACCAATCCCATGCAGCAGGGTTCAGAGCACTCTTTGATAGTATATATTTTGAAAAAAAGTTGAGACTAGTGAATGATTTGACACCTGCATTGTTGGGGAAGTAGGGCTGTATTTATCTGACACTGTTCCTGGCACTTCCTATTAGTTGATCAACCCTCTGTTTCGAAAGGTTTGTTGCCAGAGTACGGATCCGTTTTTTACACTCCCCTGACATCTGTAGGAGTGCTTCCGCTAAGCCAGATGGGGCTGGAAATGGAGTTAACAGCTCTATCTGGATTTCAAATTGTGGTGTTTGACATGCACCGAGTCTTGGGTAGCCTGCACTGAGCCTTGGCGCCCAATAGTTCTGTAATATTTTATATGCAGATGATCTGCTCCTATTAAGCTTTACCCGAGTAGCTCTGCAAAGACTGATTAATAGGCTCGCCGAGTACTCGGTTAACAATCAGTTGGAAATCAATCTCAAAAAGACCAAAGTTTTACACTTAGATCGCAAATATCTAAAAGTGAAAACTACGCCTTAATGGGTCCAACATTGATGAAACTATAACCTACACGCACGTAGGGTTTAAATTGGACTCGAGGGGCTCCTTTTTTTGTACAAAAAAGCCATTGCTGCAAAAATCAGATTCGTTCAATTTTGCCTTTTCCCAATTGAGGAAAAGTCTGTGGGGTCACAATTTAATTGCTCTGATAACAGTGTTAAAATCAAAATGAATTCCGACTGTATTATACAGAGGTGAGATAATGCTGGGGGAATATCCTAATTTTCTGTAGAAACTTGCAATATGAACATACAAATGAGTGTTTCAGTTACCAAAGTCTGCTTCCCCTTCCCAGGTGAGGCTTAAATTTTCTTGGATAAAACAATCACTAGCCAGACATGGGGGTGTGTTAAATGTTGCCATCGATTGCAGACTGCCTCTGAAGGTTCATTGGCACATCTTGCTTGGGCAGGATAAAATATGCACAGGGGGAAAAGACAATTTGCCAAGTATCTGCAGAGAAGTATAGAGAAACTTGGTATTGCAGATGGATGGCACCTGAACACAAGCGAATATACCTTCAAGAAAACTTTGAACAAATGCATGCTGCAGCAAAGCCGCCTGGAGGATAAAGTTACAGTGGCAAAACGAGTGCATGGATGGCTAGTAATAAATTCTTACAATATCAGCAAGGAACAACCCTATTTTAAGGCAGCCCATTGTCCATCAAGAGGGAATTCATAAAAATGCGATTTGCATTCTTGCCAACACTTGACGTTATTCCCAAGTGACAGAAGAAGTCTCAGTTAGAGGACTCACTTTGTCGCTTGTATCATCAGACAAAAGAAACATTGACGCATATACTTTGCATTTGCACCAACTTGCTGGTAGAATGGAGGGCTCTGCTGCGTAAAGAGTTATGAGCCTTGGAAGTAAGAACCTGTAGATCGGCTGCATAACCCAAAGTACCTTATGCTGAACACACAACTGGTGCAATTTCGAGCAATGTTTAACAATCAGATACATTCATTCTAAATGGAGCTAGGTTCTATGACTTGGATAAGGGTACACCCCAATGGGATTTTAGTAGGTTAATATTCAATGACGGTTTGCTAGGGAGCAAAAAAAGATAACTATTGACCCCAATCCCAGTGTTGTTGTTAAATGGAGTGGCTGCTAGGCGATGGGTATGAGTGACCCTGTCCCCTATCCCGTCTTCGGTTAAGTGCTCAGCATTGATTAGGATAAAAAGAGCACTGTACTGTATCGATGAAGAATGATTCAATATTTATGTTTATTTGCTCAATATGTCTGTTGCTGTCTGAATAATCTTCTTGTCCTTAGACAAGTTGATATAGGATAATCCATGACTTTAAATTAGTAATGTCCTTTTGCACAGTACTCCCTTGATGTTCGCACAATAAACTTTTTGATCAATCTGCTTGTGTCTGCGAGGTTAACATACGACGGCCTATCATTTTAAATTGTTCATGCTCCTTTGCACAATATGTCGTATGATGGTCACCGTTTGCACTTCTGTATGATTTTCCTGCACTCAGATGCAGGATGATGTATTATTCTAAATGATTTTAAACTGCTAAATATATTTTGCATAGTACCTCGTTGATGTTTCCACTATGATCTTTCTGATGATCTGCCTGTGCCTAGCCAGGTTGACATAGGATGGCCTATGATTTTAAAGTGTCTATGCTCCTTTGCACAATTTGTCATATGATGTTCACACAAGGCACTTTCTGCATGATTTTCCTGCACTCAGCTACAGAATATAGGATCTTGAATGATCTTAATCTGTTATTGTTATACTGCATAGTATACTGCAGCTGCATGAACAATTCACTATTGAAAGATCTTGTGCCTAGCCAGGTTTATACAGCATGGTTCTTGAGTTTAAACTGCTTATGCCTAGTCAGGTGGATACAGTTTGGATCTTGGTTTTAAACCCTCTGATGTCTACACAATGTCTTTTCTTTAGTAAGATATATATATTTTTTTTACATTGCTTGTATTATGTATGTTTATTTTTTGTTTTATCTAATACACTAATAATAAACTTTACTGAAATCGTGGTGTTTGACATAGAGATTTCTCCTGAAATCAGCCAAAGTCTCAATGTGACACACCAGAAAAAAGCATGAATTGATGTAGAACAGCAAGGCCGCACCATAAAAATGTGAATTTAAGAAGGAACTTCTGTTTCACTTGTGACTCATCAGACTCCAGGATTATTTTTTTTTTAAAGCTGGGTTGCCTACCGGGATGGAAGTCTTGGTACAACAAGGCAAATCAGTGATTGGATGCTTCATCCCTATGGATTCCTAAGAGTGAATATCCAGGATTCAACTACCAATCTTCTACTCACCTATGTCAACACTGAGACAGCAGGTGAAATGTCTGGATCGCCTTATGGAGGTTCAGAAACTCGCCTAGAAGCTTTAAAACGTGTTTCATTAGAGGAACAAGGTCATTGCTTCTTTTAAGGCCTTGCCTAACATCCACTTTAGCTATATGTTTTCACAAGGTGTATTGTGTACGCTATCAACACTCAGAGTGGGATTTTGGTCAGCCCATTGTTTATCATTGACTGGCGTTTTATCAGTGTCATGTGTCTGCTTCTTATTCAGCATCTTTCCTACCTCTTCTTGTGTTTGTCCCCATTCTGGAGCATAGCTTCTTTACCATCCTTTTGACTGGAAGACTTGCATCCATCCGTAGCTAACATGAGGGAACTGCTTGTGTTTTCTTTCAACACTCCATGAGAGCGCCTGTGTTTTCCTGCTCTCTACCATGGGCTGCTTCTCCTTTCTTGACCTTGGGCTCTCCTATTGCTCCCACCTCCACCGTTGCTTCCCCTCCCTGCTCAGCTTTATTTTTCTACCCAATTTCCCCCCCTGCTCATTCCTTACTGCCCTGACCCTTCTGGCTCACTGTAGCTCCCTGCCCATCCCAGACCTGTTTTTTTTTTTTTTAAATGTTGTTTTAGTGGGTAGTGGGTAGCTTCTTTCTTTATAATTTTGTTTCATACACTATAGAAGAGTACATTACAAGTGAAAAAACTGGTCTAGCATTGTAACGCTTACCTATCATCAGGTCAGGGAAAGGTCAGCCTATGACTTACCAAGTTTATTTATTTCTTTGCCAATACATAATATAATATTATAAAAGATAAGTGCAGATACAGGGCCAGAGTCTGGAAAAAAAGCCGGAAATTGGAGCTTAAATAGTTTAAACCTCACAGGTGAAAGATGATTTCCAACTTTATGGATTTGCCAAACAGTTTTGCTAGGTTTGCATGCAAACAAGCAATAATTGCATTTTTACAGGTGTCCCGCTGAAAAATTTCTGAATTCAGTTTTTGCACACACTCACCCATGTGTTTCGCTTAAGAATAAAAATGAGCACGTTCAAGGGCTTTTTTCTACTTTTTTCTCAGTGGCGAAAATAGTTTCCTCCAAGAGAAACCAGTTCCCATGTGCTCCACCAAATCTTTTCGGGTGTTCATACCTTCTTCACACCCTGGAAAGGGATTCACTCCTGTCCCCTTCACTGAAATAAATCAGAGACCTTTTCCAGGGTTCGAAAGGGTCAGACACTAGTTTGTAAATATCTTCAAACTCGTAAGTTGGTGGTATTTCACAAAGTCGCAGGCTATTCTTATCCTATAACGCCAACTCACTACCTGACCCCCTCACAGGCTTACTTAAACATACATGTTTCTGTGAGTAATTCTTCTTTAAATGCAAAATCAACATTTGAGAACAACAAAAAGCTAGTTGTGCTTTTGGAAAAAAGCCTATGTGTGCTAGTAAGTCAAATGATTTTGAAGATTTGGCCAGCGGTATTTACACCCATTTGTAGGTTCTTTACCCATCATACAAATTCTCCAGTGCCTAACATCTTAGTTACATCGTCAATCTATTAAATGCCATTATGGTTACAAATACATTCGAGAAACGCGCTACACTTTGTGATATCAGAAATATATTGTTTCCTAGTCTGCATTTAGAAATTACACTTGATTACAATTACAGTATCAAACATAGCCTGTACATTTCGCTGTTTTGCTCAGAGGTAAGGGCGCTGCTGCTGTTCTTGTGACACTGAAGAACATGGAGTTATTTGGAAAAACAAGGTCAGAGCATTAAAGTGCTCTCCTCAGTAGTCCAGCAGGCTCGTCGTTATGGCAAGTATTGATAAATAGCTCATTAGGAGGACGGTGTAATTACATTTCATTGGCAGAGCAGAGGACAGAGACTTCGGCGAGCTGCCATTAAAACATTTCAATGGTTTTCAATACACAAGTATTTCTTTCTTAAATCTCCATTTTCTTTAGCTCAAGAAGAAGAATTGTGTGTTGTATTCAAGCTTTAATTCTCTGAAACACGGGCATTATGAGTGTGTCATTCCCAATGGTTATATAAATGCTTTGCTACATTAAATACTTTGCCACAGACGTTTTTGGGCACACCAGTCAAAGATTAGACCTCAACATTTGCTGCCCTGCTAGTTACAGATTTGCATGCATTGTTTTCTGATGGGTTTCTGTGTGTTGCATGAGTGAATCAGTTGATGTACCATCTGGGTTTGCAAATTGGCAGCCATGTCCCCATCTTCTAAATTAAAACGAGTGTGGGAATTTGAATTGAATAACATTCTCCTACCTTGTACATAACTGAATATTGAGCATTGACCCAAAGTATTGTGATTTTGGTACGATTCCTAGTCGTTTCACTTTTCAGCCACCTGGTGTATCTAAATATTCATGAGCGAGTAAAGTCAATGGTGATGTGGTGTCACAATGATGTCATTTATGATGTAATCTGTGATGTCATCTGTGGCATCGTGTCTGAGGTAATGAGCCCCTTAAAAATTGTTGTGTTCTGTATACATGGCATTCGTGGTTTAAGGAATGGAATGTGCCAACCTGTGGGGGTTGACTTTGTTTTTAGATGTAGCTAGTCCCACATGACTTGCAGTTCAAGCACCTCACAATAGAGGGAGTGACACACAGGGCCAGACTTGGAACGCAAACAGCCCCTGCCAATTGAGTCGGGCCAACTGCGGGGGATGGGGAAGGGAGGTGAGCGTGTAAGACACTGCAGCTGCTTTTGTTACAGGGGGCCGATATTGCAGCTATGCTACCAAATCGGCCACCTGTAACAAAAACGGCCCCAAGGGTCCAAAACCGGCCCCCACCCTGGCGGCCAACTGGGGAAACGCCTGGGGCCCGCTACGGCCAGTCTGGCCCTGGTGACACATCAGGCAGTCATAGTATGAGGCGATAGAATTATACTCCTCTGGGCTGATCTAAGATCTGGTTGAAACTGTCTCAAATCCGTGGCTGAAAGAGATTGTGAATTAGCCACTATTTGAGGCGGGCTGGCCCAAACACGATCCATAACTAGTGTAAGCAGTAGGTCTTGCAAACAGCTGGGTTGTCTTCCCAAACTTCACAACACTGGGCAGATTGAAATCAGATTTGGCATGTGCAGCCAGGTATGGGTGCTTGTTGTTCTATGTCAATGGTGCTGAGGTGTCTGCAATCTGAACTTTAACTCTGTCTGGCTGTTCCGAGTTACACATTTTCCCCTGCTGCCATGCCATATTGTTTTATTTTGGTTCTTTACTGTTTTGTGCAGATTGGTCAAGAAGGGAAAAAATAATGAAGGGAGGGATCCAAAACCGGATTTTCCAAATTAAATACCTAATAGGAAATTACCTGTAAGCAATTTTATGACGTTTGCAGGCCCCAGGAAGATTGATATATATCATCATCTTGTTTTGGGTTGAGAGATAAGGGGAAGTGGCATTGTTGCTTTATCCGACTCAGTGGTTGGATCAGGGCACAAGATTGAGGGATGGAAAGGGCTCCTCCTTCTCATGTCAAAAATATGTATTTATAATGTGGATCTGGCAAAAATGTCCATGGAAAATATGCAAATTCTGGACCACAAATTCAACCTGAAGGTGACAAAACTGCTTCAAATGAGTCTGTAAAAAATAGAAATTGGGGAGGGCATAGTGGTCACATAACAGAGCAAGAAGGCTGTCCCTCTTGTCTCCTGAACATGGCTACTGACACTACCTATCTGAAAGGAGGGGGAAGATAAGAGGAGTATCCCAGAGGGGCTCGTCCTTCTAGTAAGGTAAACCTCAAGAAAAAGAAAGCCCATCTGTTTAATGTGTGCTGCCCCTATGCAGGGTGGAAGAAAAACTTTAGGCTTTTTTATATAACCTTCACCCATCAGAGTGGCCCCTTGGTGGTATGCTTCATCAGAGGGTTCCTGCCGTTCTGTTGAACGGGGCTTGCTGTAACCTGTGAGTTACACAGGAGCACTGAATGGTATGTTCTTAGTAATGAAAAGAGTAGGAGTTTTTTTTAAATATGTAGTGTTGGGTTAAAAATTCCTGCCTCGTAGGAGAGCAATACTTTACTCAGTCCTCCAGACAGTCTGGTTAAAATACGGGTGGAGAAGTAGAAAGTATGGGTTACAATGACCCTTTCTTTCTATAGGTCTACATATGTCAAGCAAATCCATGTGGCTTTTCCTCAGGACCAACGATCTAACTCCCTGAATCCACTCCTAAATCAGTAGATTTGACACAAAGTTACTGTGCAAACTCTGCATGCTAATAAAACATTAGCACCTACTTGGTGTTACTGCTTAACAGCCTGCAATATATAATAAAAAAGTTAGCCTGCCAAGGAGATGTCAGAAAACAGAATAAGTGGACGCTTCTGCTGGTTAAATAGGTAAGGCACGCTGTTTAAATCATCATCATTAAAAAACACACCTCTAAGTGAAAGTCCATTTGGGCTTCAACTAGTTGTTTGCTGAGGTGAGCACATCTAATTAAAACAGTGATCACTGTGATGTAAAACACACAAGCACAAATGCACACTTAACAGAAACAAAGACACTACATACAAAAATAAAGCAAAACCTTTGCTCATAGGGCCTCCGGTGGCAAGGTGAGGCTGAATTTACACTCTGTGAGATAAAAAAGCATATTTTCATGGCCATCAGATAATGCTCATCAAAGTAAGGTTACTTGGAGAGATAGTCATGCCGCGTGGGCAAACAACGGCTGTGCCATACTCACTGCTTCAAGGCGTCCCCTCGGTTGAATCACTATAAGAAGTGCACCTGGGCCTTTATATTGCCTACCTCACCCCTTGGTGCCTTCAAAATATTAAATCAAGTGTGCGTCCTCGCTTCACCGGTCTAGAGCTGTGGCCAACTAGACTACTTGCTCTGTTACAATATGGAGGCCACTAATGGAACTATTTCCTGTTTAACCTCACCGTGCCGCGGGCAGCAGAATAATGGATGCTAGATAAGCGTCACCTCATCTGTGGAGACCCATATGATGTGAGATGATATGGCTGATGAAGCATAAATAAAATCTAAACCAACAGGAATGGTACAACATTAAAAAAAATTGAAAAAGGTAAAAAAAAAAAATTTATCTCATGAATCCCAGCTGAGGCTCATGAGGAGAATCCAAAATCAAGGAGAGAGGGTATTATATTGTGAATCAGCCCCAAGTAATGTTGTTGAGGCCCTCGCTGAGTGTGTTGAGTTTGAACTCCCATCGCTGTCCTCTCTCAAAATAAATTGCTTTGCAATTGGCTGTATCATTAATATGCTCCAGGACCACCCACTGGTAGTCTGAAACTGTATGTTTTTTCTTGATGTAATGAGTGGACATTTTGGTTGTCACTCGGCCGCACCTGAAATTACTGCTGTGCTTACCTATTGTTTTTACCTTCTGCGTAATCATCCAGACATAGTGTAGGTTACAGGGGCAGGTAATCAAGTACACTGCTCTCTGTGTATTACAAACAATTAGTCAGATTTCTCAGTTGCCCAGTGGTGGTGGTGTGGGAAAGTTACTGATTTGTTACTCTTTGTTAGTGACATTCATTACACCCGCAATAAGAACAATTGGTGGACAGAATGCAAAACAATATCATACATTCACCCCAGAACAGAGCTCTGCGGCTAAATCCATCGTATTTTTGCTCACCATGCCTTTCCAGTTTGGACGCAGCCATATGCAAATCAGTCTTGACCCTGCGCCCAGTAGGAACAGTCCAGCCCGAACTGCCAGGCCAGGTCCTTCCTGGACTGGAAAGAAGCATCCTAGGACCGGACATTGTCAATAAACCTGTTCCCAAGTTTTATTTGGTTCAAGCAGGGATTCCAGGGCACAAGATTTTGTGCGTTTCTAAATTCTTTTTTTATATATAGCGAAAGGTTGAAAATACCTGCCGGGTAGGAGAGCAATGCTTTCATACGTCCTCCAAACGATAAGAATAAAACATGGGGGGAGAGGTAGAAAGTATGGTTTACAATGCCCCTTCCTTTCTATAGGTCTACATACTTCAAGCAAATCCCTATGGCTTTTCCTCAGGAGTCAGGACCAAGGATCTAACTCCCAGATTCCACTCCTATATCAGTAGATTTGACGCAAAGTGACTGTCCACACTCTGCTTGCTAATGAAAAGTTAGCATCTACTTGGTGTTACTGTAGGTCGCAGCACACCCCGTTTCACAGCAGAACAGGAGGAACCCTATGATGAAGCATACCACCAAGGGGCACCCTGGTGGGTGAGGGCTTTATAAAAAAAAAGCCTATCACTTTTTCTCCATCCTGCAGGGGGTTAGCACACATTAAGCGGATGGGGTCTCTTTATTTTGAGGTATACTGACATTGCCTAGCGGACACTAGGGTAGATATAACTAGCTTTGTGTGGCGGCATAGCAGGTACAACATGTGACTGAAGGCTGCTGCTGTGGCTGCAGGCCTTGGCCTATGGCATTGTGAGACACTGGGCCCATGCCTGGGTGTTCTATTCATACTGGTGCAAGATCAAGGCTGTTCTGCATATGGTTGCTCCCTGTCTGACATGGCACAGTGAACAAACAAATGGTCAACTAGATCGCGGGCAGGATTAGGTACTAGCAGATAATATTAAATCAGGCAGTCTACCCGTCACTTGTTTTTCTCAATTGGAGCAATGATCTTTACAAATACAATAAATGTAAATTCCTACTACATGTTTCTGTACTTGTCAGATGTAATGGCACATTACCACAGTTGGATCTGGCTTTGCTAACCCATTTGATATTTCTTGGTAGTGTGTAGTCTAAATGAAATTAATTAAAAAAATAATTTTGTGTGCTTGTTTGGTTTCTCATTTACTAGTGTGCGCAAAGGGCCAAGTGGTCACCGGTCGATATCGCATGCTTGCAAAGCATGGCGGCTATGTGTGGGTGGAGACACAAGGGACCGTCATATACAACACACGAAACTCGCAGCCGCAGTGTATTGTCTGCGTCAACTACGTCCTAAGGTAAGGCACTACAAGAGGTACGCCTAATAAACAATTACAACAAATATATGAAGCTAGGAGGCAGCACAGTATTTTTAGAGGAGATTCTGGTTTGACAGGAAGAAACCAACCAACAGAAACAAATATTTCTGAATAAACAACACGCAGCAGAGCTAAATAATGCCATGAACACTGTGGTTGCAAAGCTGCAGTAGTCTCTTGTTCCTAGAGTCTCATGACACAGCATCTAATCCTCTTTCAGCTTCTTGTGTAATTATCGCCATGGTCGCTGTGGCTCATTATAGGCCTAAGGGAAGCTGACCTGGAAACACTAGTTTAGGGGCATAGTGTGTGATCTCAGACTGCTTTCAATTAAATCTCATCCGAACAAGATGCCATTATTTTGCAAATGTAAATGTGCATGACTTTCATTCACAAATGTGCAGAAGTGCTGAAAATAATTTTATAATCATTTTGGGAAAAATGAATCTGAAAATGCTAATGTTCAAAATGTTCTGCACATTTTGGTCACAGAAGCTGTATAAACAGATATGAAAGTAGATCCTTTGTAAATTTTGGGAACAATGAGCCAACACTTTGAAATTCAGGTGTATGAAATTTGCCGAATTTGCTTTTGCACAATTATTTCAAATTCTTCAAAAATTAGGCAAAACTCATGAAATTCAAAACGTACATTTACTACTATATTTTTGTGTGAAAAGTGTCCTTGGAAGAGGGGACCCTACCTTAAAAGTCAGAGGTTTTTTTCTTCTTTTGTGTAGTGACTTACAGTGCATAGGGTGCGCTGACATCATTACACTAAAGTGACACTAAAAGAAGCCGATGGACTCATTTTACTTTCACTGCATCAGTGCTCAGGTGGCACATCTCTGCAGCTGAGCACTAATTAGGGTGGAGGAGGTACCGTTGGGAAGGGGAGAATCTCCCCTTTCAAATGATATCTCTCCCCAGTGGATCCCTGCTTGGGGATCACCATAGAAAAGCGATCCGCAAGCATGAATCCACCTACCACTAGGGATTTTGGGGGAGCTGCCCCTAGGGGCTTGTGATCCCCCCACCCAAAATGGAGATCAGTCATTCTACCTTCACTGGGGCCAGTGGGGTATCGATCTGCCCTCAGTACATATAGGGGGTTGAGGGCACCCCATTATGGGCATGGCTATGCAACTACCCCTAAAAACGTTTATGACAGCCTTTTCCTCCTCCTTGGTGGATAGATGGGGTGATTAACCACCAATCTACCCCCCTCCCAGGGGGCAGAAAGTCCACTAGACATCAGGAAATGTATTATTAATTTTGTAATGCCCCCACACCAATATGAAAGATAGTCTGTCTGCCCCCCAGTGGGGCAGTAGGGGTATTTACTCCTGATCTGCCCACCGGTGGGCAGGAAGCCCACTAGACACCAGGGTTTCTATTTTAGAATAAATATAGGTAGTAGGGGCTGCTCAAAAAACTATAGTGACAGTCTTTCTGCCCCCTGAGGGCAGATAGGGGTCATTACCCCCATTCTCCCCCTCCCCCACCTGGAAGGGACAGAAAGCCCACTAGACACCAGAGAACTTGTTTGATTTTTTTAAAATATAGGGGTGGAGGCTACCCACCATGG
Source organism: Lissotriton helveticus (assembly GCF_964261635.1). Lineage (NCBI taxonomy): Eukaryota > Metazoa > Chordata > Amphibia > Caudata > Salamandridae > Lissotriton > Lissotriton helveticus. Next base: position 1,773,736,514 of record NC_136067.1, on the reverse strand, counting down.
GCATAGCCATGTCCTCGCCCCAACAAGAGAGATAGTCTTTTTGCGTCCCCTGGGGATAGATGAAGATAATTACCCATTACCCTCACTCTGTCCCCACCCCCAGGGGGTGTAAAGCCCACTAGAAGCGTTGCACCACTTGTGTTGTTGGGTCCAGTGCCCGTGACAGGAATGGGTCAAACTGAGGTCAATAAGAGCGTTGCTATTGTTGCAGGTCGGGCAATGCTGGGTGTTAGGAATGTTGTGGATTCCAGCAAATTGCAGAAGTTTCCACCACAAAAATGTAAGGAAAATGTGTGATTTCAGGCAAAGTTTGAGGTTTGCGTGGCATTGTGGGCAAAACAACCTCATTGGATCCACGCAGGGCACATCACTCTGGACTTCCATAATTGTCTAATTTTTAAAAATCTTGTAGTGGAAAAATGTGATGTATCCATGTTGCGTTTTGGGCCATTTCCTGTCATGGGCACTAGGTCTACTCACACAAGTGCGTTACCATTTTTAAAAAAAAACACTTAGGGGAATTCTGTGTGGAAGGACGTTTGTGATTCCATACAGAATCCAGAACTTTCCATCACAGAAATGTGAGCAAAATGTGTTTTTTAAGTTTGAGGTTTGCAAGGGATTCTGGGTAAAACAACTGTGGTGAGCGCCACACAAATCACCCCATCCTCGCTTCCTCTAGGTATCTAGTTTTAAAAAGGTGCAGGTTTGCTAGGTTTCCCTATGTGTCGGCTGAGGTAGGGCTGAAAATCCACTGTGACCCACTTTGCAAAAAATTGCTTAGTTTTGAGCGTAAAATTTGATGTATCCATGTTGCGCTTTGGGTCTTTTTCTGTCAAGGGCACTAGGCTTACCCACACAAGTGAGGTACCATTTTTTTTAGAAGATTTAGGGGAATGCTGGGTGGAAGGAAGTTTGTTGCTCCCGAAATGCTCAAGGAAAATTAGTTTTTTAATCAAAGTTTAAGGTTTTCAAGGGATTCTGGGTAAACGATGTGATGAGAGCCACGAAAGTCAACCCCATCCTAGATTCACCTAGGTGTCTAGTTTTAAAAAATTTACAAGTTTGCTAGGTTGCCCTAGGAGCCGGCTGAGTTAGGGCGCAAAATCCACAACTATCCATTTTGCTAAAAACAGCTGTTTTGAGTGTAAAATTTGATCTATTCATGTTGTGTTTTGGTTTTTTCCTGTCAAGGGCACTAGGCTTACCCACACAAGTGAGGTACAGTTTTTATCGGAAGACATGTGGGAGCATCGAATAGTAGGATATTTGTTATTACCAATTGGATTTCTCTGCATTTGTTCCTTCCAAATGTAAGCCAGTGTGTAAGAAAGAAGACATTTAAAAAATACTCTCTAAATCATATGCTAGTACGGGGACCCACAAATTCAGAGATGTACAAATAACCACTGCTTTTAAACTTTCTTGATACCCATTTTTCACTCTACGGATATCACCATTTGAATTGGTCTATACTCTGTCCACAATGATAAGCCATTGTGTGGTGCAGCTCAGTTGTTGGCTCTGGGTACCTTGGGTTCTTGAAAAACCTACAAACCTTATATATCTCTGCACCCAGAAGGGCCTAACGGACGTAATGGTGTATTGCTTTTGTAAATTTGCCATTGTGGCAAAAAGTTTCAGATGAAAATGTTGTCACAAATGGCCTTATTTTCCTACTTATTTTCAATATTTTTTCATTTCAACAGTTCGATTCTTTGGGAAAACCTCAAGGGATCTACATTTACTGAATTTGGAATTTGTCTACTTTTTAGAAAAAAATCGCTTTTCTGGATCACCTATGGGTTTCACTCTGGTTTCCACCACAAACTCAAACTAGCACAAAAAATATAGGAAACATGAGCTACCTCTTTGAAAAATGACAAAACTGTGGTAAAAAAAATGTGGTTTCTTTATTTAGCTTTGCTTGTGCCTGAAAGCTGGGAAGATGGTGATTTTAGCACAGAAAAACGTTCTATGATGCAATTTTTAGAGAAAAATTGATCCTTTTATCCATTTTCCTACTTTTACCAAAAACTCAAAATGTAGCTTTATTTTGCCTTTTTCTCTGTCCTCTCCAGGGGAATCCACAAACCCTGGGTACTTTCCGAATTCACAGGATGCTGGAAAAAAGAACACAATTTTGGCATTGATAGCTTGTTCGTAAAAAACGTTTTGGAGCCCTATATACGAACGACCCCAAATTGTCACAAAAGGGCTCAGCACTGGGGAGAATGGTCCAGCAGCTAAGTGGTTAAGGAACAAATTAGTCGTTGACTGAAGACCTCATTGTTCTCAGCCGATTAACCTACACAGTGGCTGGATACCCTCAGAATGGGGAATTTTATCTCTGGAAAGGTTGGATTAAACTTATAACCTGTCAACAATGTGTGGCGTTGAATAAATTGACATGGTGCACATGCAGCTGTCCCCGAGACGGGCTTGTGGTATTGTTTCTTTTTAACATAGTTTTGATGAAAGGGGCAGCGTCATGAAGGCCAGGCTGGGTTGAGTGCATTACTGAGGTTTGAGATTAGATTTAAAGTCCTCTGCCTAGTCACTTTTGCATCAGTTGTGCATTAGCAAGCACAGTTGATACATATTTTTAAATCAGTATACCAAGTACTCTTTGGCTCATCTGGTCCTAAGGTGAATGTCACATTATTAACTTATCATCAAGTACAACTATCAAATTCCACATAGAAAGGTTGAGTGTACTGTGTATGCCCCTTTAATTTACACCAACCCATGTTGTGAATCTATACTGCCCTCCAGTGGGTATATCTGAGAACACCTACATGAAGAGATAACAATAAACCTGCACATGCCTATGAATCCTCACTTTGCGCTAAAATGTACCCCAATGTACCCCAATGTTAGAGGTGGGTGAGGCAACAGATTTGAAGTGAGAGCCGGGCCAGAGTAAACCAATGATCTGGCTCAGATCTTAAAGCCCATTCACAAGCGGAGCTCTGTGCATGTTTGCAATTAAAATCACACAACAAACATCACATAAATATGATAAAGTTGCTTCAAAATTCAAGAAAGTGTATTTACGTAATGTGAAGCTTTGACATTATAAATAACATTGTAGCATTACACCGAGAAGTACTTGTTAAAAGTGATCATTTTTAAACATGAGCCATTAGTGCACTAAAAGGCAAGACTATAGTCATGCATGTTATGTTAATAAAACTTATAAAGCGCACGAATACCCGCTAAGACTCAACATAAGCCCAGAGATGTCAGGAACCTAGTTTTGGAATATCCATGTGTTATGGCCCTTTCTAAATGAGGCAAGTGAATTTGCAGCTCTGATCTCCATAGGAAGCATATTCCATAGTTTTGCCTTGCCGTAACCAATGGTTCGACCTCCCCAACTAGAGGTGCAAATCCTAAAAGCCATCATAAGCCTGGCGCCAGTAGAGCATAGCTGTCTGCCAGGATGATACCAGGAAAAGATGTTTTTCAAAACCACCGGTCCCATATTATTCAAGACCCTGTAGGCTAAACATAGTGTCTTGAACTTGATACGATGTGCCACAGGGAGCCAGTGAAGTTTGCGGGTTTCTTTAGAGACTGATTCATACTTACGCAGATTTAGTAGGAGCCTTGCAGCTGCATTTTGCACCATCTGCAGTTTTTTCTGAGGTTGCTTCTGCATATTTAGATAAAGTCTGTTACAATAATCTAACTTTGATAGTACCAGTGCAGTCACAACCGTCCTCCTGGAATCGAAGGAGATATAGGGAAGAACCTTCTTCAGTTTCCTAATGAAATAAAAGGCGGCCGAAACAGCAGCATTTGTTTGCTGAGAGAAAGTTAGTTTGTTGTCAATCAGTACCCCAAGATGTTTTGCTTTTTTTTGCTGGTTTTGGTAAATCTCCCATCTAGACATGCCACCAGAGGCAGTCCCATCTTGGCTGGAGATTACCAAAGATCACTATTTATGTTTTTATCGAATTGAGTTTGAGACAATGCTTGCCCATCCAGCTGCTAATTTCCATCATACAGTTTTGAAACTGTAACGCAGGGGGTGCTTTATCTTTATATGCGGCTACCACGATCTGTGTGTCGTCGGCATACTATGTTAAATTGAAGCCAGAATGCTGGATCGGGGGAGCCAATTCTGACACGTAGATGTTAAACAGGGATGGGCTAAGCAACAAACCCTGTGAAACCCCACAAGGTAGCACATAAGGGGTTGATTTAAACTGGTCCAGGGTCACTGTTTGTCTTCTTTCCTTGAGAAAAGATGACAGTAAGGACAGTGCCAAAACCTTAACCCCTAGTTTTTCCAAATGGAGGAACGATAAACTATGGTCAACAGTATCGAAAGCTGCAGACAAATCAAGGAGGATCAGGGCAGCTGCTCCTCCTATATCCATCATGGACCTAATGTCCTCTGTGGCCTTGATCGAGGAAGTCTCAGTACTATGCTCTGGGCAAAAGTAAATTGGGCGGAATCAAGTAGTTCATTTTCTTGGATGATGTGTGCTAACTGATTATTCATGATTTTCGCCACTATCTTAGCTGGAAGTGCACCCTGGCAATAGGACGATAATTGCTTGTGTTTGATGCGTCCAAATTAGATTATTTTATTAATGGAAGGATAGATGCATCATTCCAAACAACAGGGAAAATACTAGAGGTGAACATGTTAATGAATATTTCTGTAGGAATAGGACTCATCTCCTTTGCTATAGCTCTAAAAAACTAGTAGGTGACTTCAACTATTAACCTGACCAACCATGGTCTTGGTGGGCGTATCAGCAGTCATAGTTCATTCTTTCTGTTATGACCTGAATGTCCAACGCCTACATGAAGCTCCACCCAGCCAAGACCAAATTCCTTCTCTTCGTCAAGAACAGCAAACCACAAGAAGTTCAAAGCAAGCTCACCAAAATGAAACATAGATAGTACAACCCCCAACTGCCAAACAGTAGTTTTTGCCACAGTAACTATTTCTGTAGCAAGGAACACACTGCCAAGCAAACTAAGGCTCCATATTACTGGTTCTCAGACCTCAAAAAGTGAAACCATTTCTCCCTGAAAATTATGTTAAAACTACTATCCCAGCTATCATGGTTCCCCATATAGATGGGAGCAACATCCTTCTCCTCAGTCTCCCTGATATACATTGCCCGCCCCAGAAAGGCCTTCTTCATGCTGCAACGCGTCTCACCAAAGGCCCGTAGAAATCCAACCACATCACCCTAGGGCTCCTAGGAATGCACACAACCTGCGTTTGGAACTTGTGGAGCTTCATTGGCTCCTCCCCATTAAGGCTTGCTTGTTTAAGATCATCTACATTATTAATAATACCACCATAAATGGGACCCTGCCTCCTTGTCCGAGAAAATATTCCTTCGGGTGGACTGCACCGCACCTTGAGTTGGGACATCACTAAACTGGAGACAAAGAGCTGCAAAAAAGAAAGCATACAGAAAACTGACTGATTTGGAAAACCTGTGCATGAAACATCAGAACTGTTCCAGGCCTTCTCATTTTTAGAAAGGAACTAAATACTTCTTCAAAGAACGCAACAACTTGACACTACAGAGCCTCTCGCCACCCTCTTGCATAATGTGAGTGATTTTCTGTAAGAAATTGGCTCACTGTATGGGGTGATTGACTACCCACCTCAAGGGATAATCATAACCCTTTTTTGGCAAACCCTCAAAGTCATTAAATTGACCTGAGTTTAATCCCAGGTAGCTATGGTACAGAGCAGACCGGTGTAATTTATGGCAATGTGTATAATATTTATGCAGTAGCAAAATGGTAATACACTCGAAATGCAAAAGAATAAAAATCTCAAACCAAATTAGAAAAATAGAGCAAAATGTAAGAAACAAAATAACAAAAACTCTCAAAAGTGGAACCAGAAATATGATTTTTAAAGGTTTAAATAGCACCAACAAGCATAAGGTTCCAATGATGACATTGACCGTGATAGAGTGCGGGTCAGATACAACAACCATGTTTGTTCTGGTCAAACACTTTACCTTTTGGTTCAGTCTTCTTCTGATTGTCTTCAGGTTTATGAGTGTTCTGAAATGGGTGCCCGGGAAGACACATTTATGCCTGGCATGAGCCAATGAGTGGGAATGACTTCTGGTCATGCCCTAATGAAAGAGGTAAAAGTTTCTGGGGTCAACCGTACCCACTTTGGACATTTTTTAAGATGGCAAAAGTCTTCGCCCACACTAAACTTGGGCTCTGAGGGTTGAGTGTGTTCGGGGGGGGGGGGAGTGAACTGTGGTAATCCTAGTGGCCTCCCACATCTTAAACTAAAGTCCAATTTGGGGCTGTCACTGGTCCCACAATAATTCCAGTGACAAATTACTGGTACAACAAAAGTAGGGGTTTCCAGCATCCAGACAGTGAATATACAAGAACTCAAGAACTATTATGGCATCCTGTTTCCCTTACTCTCAAGTGTGCCCCGAGTGCTATTTGTAAAGCCCAACCCAGAGAAAAAAGTTTGGTAGAACAAGCGTAGGGTTTTCCAGCAACCAGACATGACTTTTTTGGGAATCCTGTTTTCCTGCCTTTCAAGTAAACCCCCTATTGTTGCATGTAATCCCAGCAGACCTGTCAAGCAGGATTTGACATTGAAGCAGGACTGTAGTGTCAAAAAGGATGCTCCCAGCCCCAACATGCATATTCTGTTAGCTTCAGAGGAGTAATCTCTTCCCCTTCAAGTCAGCCTATTTTTTGCTCTTTGGAGGCACTTCACAACATTTTTACATTTATGCAAATGCTAATTACTGGCTGGCAGAGTAGAAGAGCAACCAGGAGCGTCAGGTAGGGATAAGACTACTTTCTAAAAGTTACTTTTTCTTAATATGTATTAAAAATCTGACTACACCATTGATTGCATTTCTAATAATTGCTAAAAATAGCTGTTTAATTATTGTTCTAACTAGTCATATTCCTGAGCTACAGTATTAGTATTTATCGTCTGTACTCTGGTTTTCAAAATAGAACAGCTAGGCCCGCTACAGTGAAAAAAAGCTTTTCAGTGCTAGTCATTGTAAGGACATAATAACATTAAACTTCTACATGTTAAACATTAGCGGCGTTGAAGAAAGTTGCGTACAATTGATTTTAATGACAGACACTACCAGAGCTGAATGAGCATCTGATCCTCACTAGATTAATAGAGTACAAGGCATGACTGGCAGCGTCATATGTGAATAAGGAGCATTGGAGTTAACTCCTGGAGACTACATGTCAAGATTCCAAGATAATGATAAGCTTCAGTCATCTGGATCTTTTGGTTATCCAGATGCCAGACAAAGATAGATTTCACAGAACCAAATTTCATTAACATTGTCTTTGTCAAATTCAGTTTCAAATAATTTACTGAATTGTACTCAAGAAGACCATCAAGTTACCTTTGTAGCCTGATTTCGGTTACATCTAACAATGCAGTACCATCATCATGATGGAGCAAAGGAAGATGTCCCCAATAGTTTCTGGCAGAATTCAGAAACCTGGGTATCCAAAGGCTATCCGAAGCTCTATCGAACAAAACGTACAAAAGCATCGCTGAATTTCAAGGAAATCCCAAATTTAAGAAAGGCATGTGCTTACATCTACTTTATAGGATGTCAATCGGTCGAAAAATGTTACTTTTCAATGTTCCTGCCTTGTAACAGTTTACAGGGTAACTGGGAAAACATGGTCTGATGTAAGAAATACAAGTTCCAACAGAACAGTCTCAAAGACCTCTAGATATATTTCAAAGGAAACAAAATTGTTTTTCTAGTCTTATATGGAATCTGAGATAAAATGCTTCCTTTTTGCATGCATTTTGTTGTATCAAAGGTTAGCAATAATTTTAGACTAAGTGATAATTTTGTAGAACCTTTTTAACAATCCAGTGTCTTTATATTTTAAATGTCTTACCTTATTTTTATCTGTTTTAAATTTTCACAGTGAAATTGAAAAGACAGACATTGTTTTCTCCATGGACCAGACAGAATCTCTGTTCAAACCACGTCCAGTAGCCATGGGTTCCTTCTTTGACAGTGCAGTGCCAGACAAGAGTGACTTCTTGTTCACTAAACTGAAGGAAGAACCTGAGGAGCTAGCACAGCTGGCGCCCACACCTGGTGATGCCATCATCTCACTTGATTTTGGTTAGTACCATCCTCTGACAGATGTACCTAGTGTGTGTGTGCACTAGTTGTGTGTGGAGCAGTAGGTCACAGAAGAATCCTCTTCTGAGGACACCTTATACGATTATGTTCTCCAGTAGCCAGGACATCACTGCAGCACCTTTGCTTTTAAGTGTGTAACTAAATGAACGAGATAGTACAAAGTCAGACATATATATATATATTTTTTTGCAGAGATTTGTATAGCGCGAACTTGACCCGAATCGGTATCAGAGTGCTTTACATAGCACCAGTTACGTTACACGAGGACACACATTCATTTTTGTTGGGCACGGAGAGATTATGTGATTTGCCCAGAACACCAGGATGTTTAGCGTTGTTACCGAAACTCGAACCCAGATCCCCAGGTCCAAGGTCAAGCACCCTAGCTGTTAGGCCAACTCCTCTCCCCACATGGTGTGGAGTTTCCAGGCAGCACCGAAACCTCTCTAATCACTGATTCGTGATAATACCTTTGTACATGTACACCTATACACACAAATGTTTGATTTTAGTTTTACACATTTTAGAAAGCTAAAAGAATTCTGTGTGTACTCCTGAAAAGCTCTGGCAGTGGCAGCTTTTCAGAAGTAATCACAAACCTAAGCAGTTAGGGATACATAATCGGATATACTGCCACATGCATCAACATCTGGATTTGCGATTCCTAAATAGCGATTTTTAGGGAATCACTATTTGGGAATCGAAAATCCTTATGTATGTAAATTAAATTGTGATTTCTTAACATTACCTATTAGCGATTCGCAATTTGCGAATCTCTATTAGGTAATGTTACTCCATCTGTATCTATAGGGCTATAGGAATGAATGGCAATGCATACGCAAATTGCGAATACCAAATTGGTAATCGCAAATTGCGAATGCAATTCCAAGGGTGTGAGGGGGCCTAAGACCCCCCTGATGCACCCCCAAAAAGGTAAGTGTGCTCATGTGGCTCTTTGAAAACGCACCTTTGCTTATTTTTCAAAGAGTGCGCATATTACCATCAACTTGAAGTTTCCTAAATGCACAGTATGTATTTAGGAAGGCTTGATGCATCGCCTTTAGGGAATCGCAAATTGCGATTCCCTAAATGCATTCGCAATTTAGGTAATCGCAAACAATTGCGATTACCTAATTTGCAAAAGGAAATGGGTTCATGCATCAGAAATGGGCATTTTCCATTCGCAAACTGGCCGATTCTGCATATCGGCCCGTTTGCGACAGGAAAAAAGCTTGATGTATGTGGCCCATATATTGTACAATTGCACATGTTTAAAAGCTCACCAAAACTGCATATGCTAACTTTTTGTTTATTCCTGTGAAATCTGTTCCCCTGCTCCCCCAGTATTTTTGGAGGGCACCGCCTTATTCTTAGCATGAATAGAGTTTTACTCCTGCCACTATGAGGAGTCCTTCTAACCATATCCTTGGTAGGAATGATCCTTGGAAAGGTTTGTAAATGTTTGTGGCTGTAATAAATTTCCAAACTTTTACTCCTTGTAAAATCCACTCACCACCCCTCGAACACATTTAGTCCCACTTGATATTACAACAATAATAATTTTAGTCATTTGTAAACTCAAGAAGAACGTAGGTACATACTTGTTTTTTTGTATCAAGCCCAATATGTCTGGCTGCCACTATTCTTTCTCATTGAAAAACATTACCTGCAAGGGTAAAATCTTATTATTGATTCATCAAATCATGCATGGTGGGATTTAGAGCCTTGCAGAAGGAATTTACTCACACAGATACTTCACCAATTTGGTGCAAATTCTATGTGAACAAATTCTCCTTGTGTTTGTTTTGTTCGCCCTAAGTTGGCAGGGTATGCCCAGACGTTGGTCCTGGGCTCACCTTGCCACTGAATTCAAGCTAGCCTGCCTGAGGGGGGGTTTTACCCTGAAACCAGTCCTAGGATGCTTGTTTTTGATTCTGGGAAGACCTGGCTTGGCATTTCCGGCTGAACTGTTCCCATGAGGAACAGGGTCAAAAGTGATTTGCATATGGCTGGGTCTGAACTGGGGTGGCGAAGTGAGCTAAAGAATGATGATGGATTTAACCCTGATCTGTGATTGGGGGTGAGTTTCAGTGCTCTGTCCATCATCTCCTTGTGTTTGACAAATTCTGTACTAAGCAAACATTTGTGTGTTGTAGGGAGTTTTGCCAACATATATTGGTGAACTCCTACAAGCTTGGAAGTTGCTGGTAACTCAAGAATTTGCAAGTAATTACTAACCTAAACATGCTTGTAAGTTTCCTACTGGTGGGAAGGCATAAACGAGTTTTAGGGTGGGATTATTAAGTGAGCACTTTTAGATTTAATGTGGTTTCAGGGGAAGGATGTTTAAAAAGTACGTTTTCAGGTATTAGAAAAATGGACCCCTGCTACGTACCTGGGCAGGTGAAAGCTCTCGGGAATCTGAAACAGTTCTCTATGAATTACTAGTGAATTTCTGAAAAGATGAAAATTTGGTAACATGTTCAATGGAAAGCCAGTTCAGCGCAACTCTACATATTTAGTCGCAGTGGTGGTGTATGTATAGCTGTGTCTTTTCATAGGAATCTGGCTAAAGAAATCCTAATGTTGTAATCAACTGTGCAGGTGCACACACTTTTGAGGAGCCATCAACTTACAGCACAGCTGGGCGAACTCCGAACAGCCAGTGGCCGCCTGAAGTTCAGAACCACAGTCCCCAAACAGAAGCTTTGAACATTCCTTCATTCCAGTCACCAAAGGTTGCTCCTGGGAGCTGTACTCCAAGCGCAAGTAGCAGCAGCAGCTGCTCTACGGTGAGAAATACCCTACACTAAAGATTGGCACTATAATACATTATTACACAATGCAATATGACACCTTTATGTCTCAGTATAGATTCTAGACCAAACCATTATGGAAACTCTAGTATAAGGGGTACATTTATCCCAATTGGCAATGGGCCTCACTTCGAAACAGAGCCATTTGACTGCCTAGTTCTTGCAATTGGTTGTCCACTAGTGGTACTTCAGATATACTGCTGCCTACAGCTGCATTAGTATAGACTAGGCCTCCATAAGGTACTAAATAACAGTGATCCCTGAACAAAGTCTATTCATTGAATGCAGTTTGTGGATTAGAATTATGGTTAATAATATGGAGAAATTTGTAACTAGTATATATATTTTGCCTTTGCAATATATACCATGAGATGTCAGGTTTTTTTTTACATTAGATTTTCACTAATGGCTGTCTTTGAACCCTTTCCTCCTTTTGTAATTTTGATCCAGTACACCAAAATCACGGTGGAAAGCCCTACTTATATTTTTTTACATGTTGTTGAAAATGCTAGGATAGTAATTCGACGCTGTAAAAACCCCCTATTATAAATCACGGGAATATTGAATATAAGAATTGAATCTCTAAGAAATCCATATGTGAAACACACTAATATGGAATACAAGCTACAATGGGCATCCCAAAACAACAGGAACCTGTTAATGGCAAGCAAACACCACGTGTTCCTGTTGTTTCTTTCAAACTGTGTATGAACAAAGGGAGAGTTTCTTTCAAACTATCATAGTCATTTACAGGAAGAGTGAAAAGCAGAGTCAACATTACAAACTCTGCAAAAAATCAAAAGAACAGGGTTGTCCTAATATTAATTCCCTGTAGGAAAAGGACACCATTACGGGACAGCGACTGCAAGCACCTAGGGCATTAATACAAATTCAAAATCGTATGGAAATTTCTTATGTCAAGAATAGCAGTAGAGGAAATGACACGACCTTACCAGTGTCTATAGGTGTGGTTGTCCTTCAAAGTCCATGTAAACCGTGGGTACTTGCAGTCAGAGTGCACCAACAGGTTAGAAATATCCTGTCTCATAAACCCTTTTGAATTATACTACTCGTTTTTGTGTATAACAGATATCACTTAGTTAAATGTTACACCTTCAAAGCATCCATGGCGCTTTCTTCTTTTTTGGTGATCACTGCACAAGCAGTAGACACTTGTCTGGCACTAGAATTCAGGGAAAATTCTTGGTGTGGATTTGTAGAGTTTCGCAGTGGGCGTGAGAGCTCCAAGGGGAAATTACATTTCTAAAGAGTGCTATGTAAATGTTCCAACTCGCTCATAGTCAATGGCACTGGCCTATTCACAAATATATTATAAATGGCCTGAGTGTACTTTTATGTGTGGTCCATGAGGCCACATCCTAATCACAGTGTATCCCAGCCTTTTGGTCTGGTCACACGGGTAACCTTTTAGGTCTTCAGTAGTACTAATGGGTTAACCAAAGGATCTGTTCATTAAGACTTTGAGTTGACCCCTGTAGCATGTGTTCCAGGTTGGTACTCAAAGCTTTAAACCATAAACATATACTTCTTACACTATGAAAAAAAATATTTATTTCCAATACACAAATAATGCATCTGCAACTAATTGTTAAATAGACCATTACTCTGCCTCTAGAACCTTACAATAAATTACTTTGTATTACAAAATCTGCACTTCTGGGTGGCCGCAGAATGTTTTTGACCGCTTTTCATTTAATGTCTTTCAGACAATTTTCACCTATTTTCCTCAAACGTTAGCCCTCACTACTGTGCCATTTCTGCTTATTTAATTAGACTTGTTCTTAAGTGCTAATCAGACCCAGAGAGCATCATAGGAGTTTTACACAGATAACTAGGAAATGTATATGGTCATAGAAAATCAACCAGGTGGAAGTATTATATGATAAATTCAGAAAATATTGTTACAAAAGGTACTGTGGGAAATGGGAGCTGACCAGCTATTTATAGAGCTGTCTATGTGCCAGGCAAATCATTTAACATATATACAATGAACAAAGAACAATAGGGTGGATAATTAACTAATACCAGTATGCAGACATTCTAGTCAACCAAACTGTGCTGCAGTGAATTTATCTTATTGGACTTTGGGGAATTAAAATCATGGGCTTGTGAGATACAAAATAAATTTCCTTTCAGAAGGGGTAGCCTAAATCACTAATTTTGCCATCACAAAAAGTATTTGGTTATGGCCACACCTTTGATGCATTCATTTGTCAAAATTGATGGAGGTTGCACAGTTAGTAGGAGCCGCCACTCAAGCAGTACTCTAATTAGACACATTCCTTAGCAAACAGCTTACAACATTGACCTCTATCCTCGAGATCTCAGTAAGACTATCTGTTTCCAGGAAGCAGTGGTTGAGTGACGCCAGTGCGGAAAAGCCCTTTCATGTCCAGAACATGTTGCTTAGGTCAGTGGTGTACAGCTTGTTCTTTCTCACTGTAGTATCTCAAAACCCTCTAGAAGATTTTAGCCCTTTTACCCTTTTGAATGTATTCTACCCAGCTTTTCTTAATAGCTCACAGCTTCAGCTTTGATTGGTTGAATATGTTCAGAGACAAATTTTAAAATATCTCTGTAGAACACAAAACAAACCATTATTTTGAAACTGTTCTGAGGCGAGCACCACCGTGCTGGTAGAATGGGTGTAGATCAGCATCAGATGTGGATGTTGTATTAACAGTTTTATAGACAAAAAATGCTCAACCCTTGTACGTTATAGCTCCTTGATGCTAAATACAGGGTCACCAAAAGCCTACAGAGCCCCAAGAAATATTAGAGCACACAGCAATATTACCAAATGCATTTTGAGAAACACACAGGTATGTTAAGGTAATTAATTCATGTATATATTTAAGTATTAACTGGTGATAGTGCATGATCTATTTAATATAAATGAAACCAATGATATATTTATTCTTTGGTGAATGATTTATAAATAAGGGTTCCGGTTTCCCGTTTTTTCTGATTTTTACAGATAAATACAGACAAAAAACAATGTGTTTCCTGACTGTATTTATTTTTAAAAGCGGGAAAATACTGAAAATGATGCTTCTGGTGAGAGACTGTCCATGCTGTATTTCATGAATTCCAGGCATAAGCTGAGAAGATAGACAGCATGGAGAGTAAAAAAAAAAAATGAAAGTGATTTAAAAAAATACAGGCATATGTTAAGATATATTTGTAGTATAACGCTATTATGTACCTTTGAGTTTAGTGTTTCGTTATACGTGGCTTCGTAATTTGCTAAAACGTGAAGGCATTCATGTATGAGTGCAAATACAAGAGTTAAATAAACGTGGAAATATACCATTTTACAGCTCTATTTATTCTCAAAACGCCAAATAAATATGGATAAATACCAATAAGATCGCCAAAAAATAAATATGGATAAAAACAGAGGGAAATGTTAAAAAAATAAAGACTATAAAAACGGAGCCCTATTCATAAAGTACCTGTTTTTCACCTATTTTTATTTTGTTTGCTTTGGGAAGTGTTATTTGACGTGAGTGTTATAGCTGATTGTGAGCGCTAACATCTTCCTTTTGGCTGCAATTTTTTGTGGTCAACCTGGAAAGGAAAGTGTAGAAAGTAGGCATGTTGTAGTTTAGTGACATTTAGTGATTAGGTAAAAGACTTAGATTAGAACTTTGTCCTTTTTGTCTGTCAATGCATAGGTTCAAGTTAGGAATACTTTAGAAATAGTTTAAAGAACTCTTGTTAAAGAAAACAAGCCTTGCCAGCCCACTAACCCTACAGCTTTTGAAACTCAAGATAATCACGAATTTGGGGCAATTATATCAAAACATTGCATAAAATGTTGCTTTGTGTATCTTAACCAGAAACTTTAAACTATCCTTTCTGATAATCTTGGCGTCTGCTCCAACTGAGCTTTGTCAGCACTCTTCTTTCTCCATCTTCAAGCGAGATTCAGTAGACATTTCTTTCACAGGCCGTTATCGAGACATTTCCTCCTGTCCAAGACTTGGGGTTACGAATGAGTTTTCAGGTCCATGCTGTCATGCCTTTCCTGGGACAAGTGTGCTTCTCTATAACTTTGTTTAAACCTTGGTGAATTTGCTGTTCTGATTTACATATGTTAAGTGTTTCTCTGCTTTCGTTTCCTACAACATACTCTGTACAGAGGCACTCTTTTGTGAGTCTAAATCATATGCTAAAAAAGCAAAAATACAAATATTATTGGATCAAGAAAATGACAGCCAGTTGGAGAAAGGTTTCTGTGCACTTCCTCTTTGACAAGATAGTACATGCGGCAATGCATGCATTGAGGCATATTTGAATAAAGCCTACCTACCTAATATTATGTTTTGTAGAAACCTTTGACTTTTGGTCATCATGCCGCATGTTTGATATAATGCCGTATAACACTGTTTAACACCACATTTTCTCTGAGGCTGGATTTGACTAATATCTGCATAACAATGTATTTGTAAAGCTATGCTGTCTCTGTCTCAAAGAGTCTGGTTGGAGTTCTTGTTCCAGAAGGCATGTCTAGAAGTATTTTGTTTGGCACTATTCATCATCTAGATTGTGTTCCTTGCATATCCTCTGTTTCGCTCTTATATTTCTGAGGGTGCAGTCTTAATAATCATATTGTGGTTGTTATTCCTAAAGAAGCATATTGACTCATTTGGGTAGCTCTAAAGTCCAGCCTTGTTTTGTTGTTTGTGTTTTCACTTCTAGCCAAGCAGTCCAGCAGATTATTACACAGCCTTAGAGGAAGATCTTAAGGTCGAGCTTATCGAGAAGCTGTTCGCTATGGAAACTGATCCAAAGTGCCAGTGTAACACCACTAAGGTGAGCTCGAGAGATCACAGAAGCTTAGCTTATCAGCTGGGAATATGGTTTTCGTTGATCACAGAGATATTGACAATAGAACAGTTCGATGCTCTTTGTTTCTCAATGCAGGTGTCTTGCATAGAAAAACCTTGGTTGCTATAATGTGAATTAGGCGACAGAAAAGGAAAAGATTTGAATGAGCAGAATTGTGCTAAAACAGGGAACTCATGGGCCATATGTTTGATAGGCCTCATACAGTGCTGATAAAAGAAAGAATTTGTCATAAGGGTGCAGTGTGCTGCCATGGAGGATGAGGACGCTGTACTATCCGTGTGTCACCACATTGTGTTGAATTTTTTTTCAGGGGATAATAAAGCAGCAAGCATTTGTGGTTTACTCATAGAAAACTGCAAGTTCTTCCAATGTGTATAGTAATTATTTTTCTACCATTTCAGGGTTGTTATGTTTAATAACTCAAGATTTTGACTGGCATCCATTTGTTGTTTACTCATAGAAAACTGCAAGTTTTTTCAATGTGTATAGTGATTCATTTTCTACCATTTCAGGGTTGTTACGTTTAATAACTCAAGAGTTTGACAGGCCTCGACTGAGGGCACAATGGCTACTTTCACTCTGTTGCATCCTCTTGAAGGTGCATGAATTGACCATCTATAATCTTTAGCCATGTGTCATTTTGAAATGCTGGCATCATTGCCACCCTTTCGAAAGTCAAAAGCACCTGAGTTTTGATGCATTGGATTCTGGCAGCACGCCTGGTGCATAACCCAAGTCAAATCCTCTGTCCCCATGGTTACCTCCCCATGGTTATTGTGTACGAAGGTCACCTAGATAGCCTGCACAATTGGCTGCTCCTTGACCCTATATCACCAGCGCGTTTACTTATAGCTGAAACCTTTACTATGATTCTGCTTTTATATGGGTAAAATTTCCATCCATCTCTCCAACCCAGAATGCACTGCTTAACGTAAGATGTGTATAAGGTACTCAAACATACTCTAAACTCCCAGAGGAAATTAAATCATCAAATTAATCACTTGTCAAAACCCTTCTTCACTAACAAAGAATGCATTGGGCCGGTATTCTTCTATTATAAGTGTGCTGTTGAACCTCCGCCATTCATTTGGATCGCGCATTCCACCTTTTGCTTGTGCTATGCTTGCTTCTCTCAGCTGAACCGCCTGTGATGAGGTTCTGCCTTGTTGATACCATATGTAATGTCTTCCCCGTCTTTACCTATTGGTTTAAACGGTCCCTATTTATTATAAGCCAGGGTTCGTTAAAATAAACCAACTTTTCAGCTTGCCTGGGCATTCCATTCTATAAAACTGTAACCCTTTCTTATGTCTCATTTTCCTCTCTCTCTCTCTCGTAAAAGACTATTTTATGCTGCGTGTGCTCCTGCAGTAGTGAATCCATACAACTGAATTGAAGATCATTATTTTCAAGAAGGTATTATTGATGCCCAAAGAATTGGGAAAAAAATACATAAAATGGATTCAAGATTGACAATCTTAACTATGAAAGAGTGCAGTATAGAAGGTCAATACGCATTTTTTTTTATGAAGTATGCCTTGCACAACTATTAATGTTTTACAGGATGTCGAATCGCCTAACAAAAAATATATCCATTTATCGTTTTTCAAAGAAAAAATGTACTATTTGGCTTCCTTAGACTGTCTTTTATTTCCTGGACTGCATTCAAACCCTGGAAAAGGAAGTGTAGTGTCATCAAAGTGGAACAGCCAGCACTGCAGCTATTTAGAAAGCAGCTTAAGACTTGGCGGTTTCCACTTTAAGTAGCCGGATTACCCTGGTTCGAGTTCTCTCTAAACCTGTGGTAACTTTTCCTCGGTCTGGATCTGCTTAGCGCTAAGACACCCTCGGGTAACACGCACATTATAAGACTACCTCATTCATTCATCTATTAACTTTGCCAATGGTTAATATAAAAATCTTTGATCAAGCCATCTGCATCATTTTGCAGGTGCATACCATACTTGCACACACCTACAAATGGACGCAGGCGTTTTTTTTAGGTCTCAGCTGAGACAGTGCATGCCATACCACACAATAGTACACTAAACAATAATAGGCCACCCCATACTATACATTGACAGACCATATCATTAAAAGTTAGGCTATACAATACCACCCCATACTATACAATAACAGGACATACCATACCATATACCATACCAACCAAGTTGGATCAGTAACTAAAAAGAAAACACAATGTGAATCATACCATACAATACCACACTGTACAACATCACAAAAAAAACATTGGCAAAGCCAATATAGCTCAATATAGGCAAGACCCACTGGCTTTGGGTATGCTTGCTCTGCTTAGTTACAGAACAGAGCTGGATAGGTAACTAAAATGAAAAAGAAGGTGTGAAAGTTTTTTTTAAAGAGCGTAGGGAAAGCAACAGATGGTCAGAAGCAACTGCAGAGATGAAGCAACGGGCAAGCAAGTAATGAAACAATTGGCGAAAGGAGGCGCCGGTGGAAGTAGTAACATGGAGGGTGGGATATAAAAGCACCGGGTGAGAGCAACTTTGTGCGAGTAGGGAAGAAAGTCCACGGGTGAGAAAGCAACAGGGGAAGACACAAGAGAGAGTGCAACATGGAGGGGGCAGGGTGAAGCTCACTGACAACAGAGAGCAACATGAGTGCCGGGAGAAAAGTACACGAGCGAGACAGCCCTAAAAACATGCACTGCCATGAAGTGATTAACAGAAAAGAGAAAAGTAGTGCTTGAAAAGCAAGCATTGAAGCATAGCAGCCAAGAAATTAAAATTGGTGGTAAAGAGGCAATTCTCCATTGGAGCAACAAACACAAGAGTGACAAACTGGAAAATGAATAAGAAGCAGGAAAGTGGAAGGAACAAGAAAGCCAACTAATGGTAAGCAATGGGTGGCTCCAAGTCCCTGTATGTTCTTGGTAAGTCTGCACTATGTCTCGCAACATACATCGCATTACCTTATAGTAGGCAAAATCTAAAAAATGCTTGTACAAAAGTCCAAAGATATAAATAATTTTGACTGGTAGAGCAGTTACAACATTCATTATCAGGAAAATCATATTTTATTTC
Organism: Lissotriton helveticus; assembly: GCF_964261635.1. Taxonomy (NCBI): domain Eukaryota; kingdom Metazoa; phylum Chordata; class Amphibia; order Caudata; family Salamandridae; genus Lissotriton; species Lissotriton helveticus. The sequence continues at coordinate 1,773,717,590 of NC_136067.1, read as the reverse complement.
TGAAAAAAGTGTGTGCCTCCTTTAAACAATTAGCGTACAACTAAGAGACGGGCGAGAAAGTAGGGAAAGCCTAAGGAGTATGCATAAGATGGAGAAATTAAAAAACTACAACCAGAGACACATTTAAGATGCAATCAAGACACAAATATGGCGGCATTATTTGTCTGAGTTTGCTCGAATAACTATACAGCCCAGTTTTAAGGTACCAAAGGGGAAGAAAAAATATTTGATAGGGTTTTTTTTGGACATATTCCTGCTCCCTACACCTTCATCTCTTCCCACGGTTGCAGTGCTCCTGCTTTGTGAAAGAACATATCATATTAGTTTGACGGGTTTCTGTGCATCTTAAGGAATCGGCGTTTGAAGGAAACCTTTTATGAACTGTTGTTCAAACTGAAATAGAATACTTTTATTTTTAACCATTTTTAATTTTGGAAATGCAGTAGTGCAATCTGTATTCTTGGCTTTTCACATGCAAGCGATTAAGATAATTTTATTCAGAGCTATTCTTCTAAGTTAGTGATGAGTAATGGTGCAAAATCATGTTTCTCAGTTTTGCCAGTTGCATCTTTGCATTAAACATGCACTCTTGTACCGTTCTTTTTTATCCCAGTACCATTTTAGCATTATTGTTTTGCTGCTGTTTTCACTTTACTTCTTTAAAAACACTAATTTCAATATATCTTTTTAAATGAAAAGGCTCGAGAGTTTTCCCAGAAGTCTCACTCTGAAAGCACAGAATGAGGTAGGCCTCACAAATACCAACCTTATCCATTGACCTTTTATGTCCCTTTTCATGCAGGCTGAATTTAATGAACTTGATCTGGAAACTCTGGCCCCCTACATTCCTATGGATGGAGAGGACTTCCAGCTGAACCCCATTTGTCAAGAGGAGCATCCTGAGAAGGGACAGAGCAACCCTCAGAGCATCAGGAGTGTGGCTGCCTTCTTCCAGCCCAGTGCTCCTCGACCACAGAATCGTTACATGCCGGACAGATATTGCCAGCAGATGCAAAAGGCGAGTGCAAGCCCCTGTATCGATCCTGGGCCACCGCTACGTTTTAACAGTGAAACAAAATCAGCGCTGTCACCTTACTGCGCACTAGACAGGAACCCAATGTCTTCAGCGGGTGGACAGTCCAAGGCACAATGGCCGCCTGATATCCCAGCACACTGCATGCCTCCAAAATGGCGGATGATGGATCAGTATGGTGGACCATTAAATAACTCGCCATCAGGACCACCGATGCCGGCACACATGTCATTATTCAAACAGAGGTAAGAATCTTTCCTTTGTTAAAAAGACCATTTCGCTTACAGTGCTAGTAGGGGTAAAAAATATATATACAATTTACTCGCCTATAATGTTTGATGTAGTGAAGGGAACTTAGGTGATATAAAATGCATTGCTGCTTGTTTGAAGAGGCATGAACGTTTAGAAAGATTAGGATATTTTTCATATCGGTATAAGTATATAGTCCTACATGGCCATCAAGTATTCTGGAGTCATCATAAGGGGAGAGGTAGAGTGGTTTATAAATGTCTCCAGAACACCAAGATGGAATTACAGGAACATATTCCACTTGTTATACCCTATGTATTGTAGTATTACCTCGCAATATTTCACCTCGGTGGTCATTACATCACAGTTATCACATCACATGAGTTTTTACATCGCAGATCTTTACTTAACAGTACTTTACGCAGGGGGCGCCTTTACTTTGTAGGTGCGTTGATAAGTATACATCTTCACCAATACACGCACGCACATATACATGCACATAAATATATAATTATATATATATATATATATATATGTATATATATATAAATATACATGCATATATATGTACACATAACCATATCTACAAATGTATGTTATATATGTATACATGTATATGTGCATAAATATACATATTTATATTTTACATATATGTATGCACTTATGTGTATATATATTCAGTTATATATTTGATTACAGTTAATAAATATTAAACTAGAATTAATTTAATGTTAAATATGATTTATTATTACTGAGAAATACTTTGTATTATATTTAACTAGAGTTCTCTTTTTAAACATTTTATCATTATAATCATATCCCCGAACCATAAGTCTGTTCTGTCCCCATACACTACCCACCCATGAACCCTTCAAACCTCTTAGAACCCCTATACACTACCCACCCACGAAACCTAAAAAACCCTTTCTTAACAAATTGACTACCTACCCCTGAACCCCCTACTACCTGTATTAACTACCCATCCTCGAATCACTGAAGCATAAGAAACCAAAACTGGTCTTATACACTACCCATCACGGAACCCTAAAACCCCTTACTACCCATATACATGACTACCCCTGAACCATAAGCCCCCTTATTACTACAATACACTATCCACCCCTGAACCTCAAAAAGCCTTACTATCCCTACATTCTATCCATCCTTAAACCCTAAAAACGTCCTGATCCCTAAAAACCCTTTACTACCCCTGTACACTACTCACCCCTGAAGCCTAAAAAACCCTTACTCCCTCATGCACTACCCTACCCATCTTTGAACCCTACCCTTACCACCCACAAAAACAAACCTTAAATATAAAATATAAAATACCTGTATTTTTACTGTCTTTTATAAATGTATTTAAAACATTTTATTAATCTATACTTATAACGAATATCAACCTTTTTAATACACTAATTTGTTAAATTAATATACAATTTTTAAATAAAAAATATTTATTGAATATATTACTTAAATTAATATTTATAATAATTTAAAAATAAATTTAAATCCTCCTTTCCTCATCATTATATATGTATAAATAGTTATGGTACACAACAACATCTGCCTATATCCACACATGTCACGCGCACCCCAATGTATAGAATTTCAATCATGTTTCTTTAATCTTCAACAAAAACACTGTTAACATTTCTGCAGTCAAGCCTGCTTTCTCACAAGTAATTTTAGAATGGAATGGTCAAATAATCCCCAAATCACAAGATTATTTTATACGAATGCATCTGATCAATAATCCCATTTTTACAGTGGGTGTACTATTTATCAGTAAACTAGCCTCTAGAGTGACACATGTCCCTTGCTGATGTATGTGTATGGTAGTGCTTTGTGACAGTTAAATATGTTCATTGATACTTGACTCCACAGTGATGGCTTAGCATAGTTCTGTTTTATGACATACTGACCAGTTTCCTTTGAGGGAGAGGACGAAGTGAGACATCCAGAGCTGTTGACTCGGGGGCCCGAATCCGGGTTTGAGTCTTGGCTTCAGCTCAACATTCTGGGCAAATCACGTAATCTCCCTATGCCCATGGACAGGGCCGGATTCCCTCATGGGTGATAAGCTACGCTATATAAATCTACATATTTAAATTTAATGTAGACAACTCTGTTTTGTGATGAATGACTGTAGTAGTAAATTGAAATAAATTCAACTGTTCACTAAGAGTTTTCTCTAGACAATGGCTCACAGACACATCTCCTGCTCACAACTTTCTCCAGGATGAAGAATAATTTTACTAGTAGGGGACTTAGGTTTACCTAATGTAGACATGACTTTGGTTGGCCAGAGAGGGCTAAAGTGGCATCAATTGCTGCCTTTGGTTGAACGCATTGCGGATTGCCAACATCCAGGCCTTATGATTGTGCACTGTGGTGGCAATGACCTAGGCAAAATTACTGGGTAGGGCTGGAAATCCTAATAAAGGATACATTTGTTAAACTAATGACACTTTTTTCACCCACATACTTCCTTGGTGTTCTTCAAATATTTGCCAAAGACACAAGTGGCAGTGGTCATTCCAATTTTGTCCGCAGATATAGAAAACCAGGAAACATGTCAATAAAGTGGTTTCTACATTTCTCCCGGACCACAGCATGGGTTCTATATACCATAACAATTTACGCTTTGACATGGACGGAATATATTGAAAATACTTAGTCCATTTCACAGGCACAGGCAACAGGCTGTTCCTCAAAAACGTAACCAACTGCATCCTGTTGTATGTGTAGTTATCCTCTATGCACCATAAGCACAAATGCTGTTTTCAGAACCAACCCTTTTCCAAACTACTGGTTCTGTTAGTTTTCAAATTCTTTTTTCTAAATTCTCACTCTGATTCAGGGATCCGCTGCAGATCCTCAACCAAATAAGGGGTCTGCTGGCTATGTTACATGTGGATCCACAACTGATCCGCGTATCCATTCCCAGCCAAAAGCACACATTCAATACAAAACAACAACACATTTAATACTGACATATCCTATTGCAATTCATATAACTGTATCACTGCCTGTGTGTAGGTGTGTAAGTAGATGTGTAAGTAACTGTGGGTGTGTGAGTGTGTGTGTTAGTGGCTATGTGGGTGTGTCACGGCGTGAGAGTGGCTGTGTGGGGGCGTAAGATGGTGTGTCAGTACTTTTGATGTATGGGTGTGTCAATTGGTATGTAAGTGGGTGTGTGAGTCTGTGAATTGGTGTCTCAGTGGCTGTATGAGCGTGTGAATTGGATTGTGAGTGCATATATGGATCTGTGAGTGGGTGTGTGAGTAGTTCTCTGGGTCTGTGAGTGGATGTATCAGTGATGGTATGAGTGTGTGGCAGGGTGTGTGAGTGTGTTTGAGTAATTGTGTGGGGATGTGTGAGTGTGTGTGAGTGGGTGTTTTTTAATTGAGTCTGGATCTGTGTACTTATGGAGTCACATAGGGCGGTAGGGCATGGGTGTGTGAGTGAGTGCATGAGAGTCCATGAAGGTTTGAGAGTGTGTGAGTTATACTCTGAGTGGATGTATCAGTAACAGTATGGGGGTGTGTGTGAGTGACTGTATGGGTGTGTGAGTGGGTGTATGGATGTTTAAGTGTGTGTGAGTGGTTGTGTGGGCCTGTGAGTGGTTCTCTATCTCTGAGTGGATGTATCAGTGACCGTATGGATGTGTGAGTGGGTGTAGTGATGTGTGAGTGGGTGTGTGTGTGAGTGGCTGTGTGAGTAAGTCTGTGTGTGGGTGTATGAGTGCTTCTGTGGGTCTGAGTGGATATTATCAGTGGCTGTATCGGTGTTTGAGAGACTGTATGGGTGTGTGAGTGGTTGTGTGGGGGTGTGAGAGAGTGTGTGAGTGGGTTTGTGAATGGGTGTATGTTTTTATTCAGGTCTGGATCCACGGAAACTGCCGCAGATTCACCCGGGGGCACAGCGGTGGATCCACGGATCCTCGCACGCCCCCCAAATAATACGTTTGCCCAATTTCTTCCCTATGGGGGTCACTCACAGACCCTTCCATCCGTCCCATGTGGTTAGGAATGGGATACCTCTAACCAGACCCATTCTATCAGTTTTAAGTTGAATTTTTCTTACACAGGAACTGAGTCCCGATGCACAAAATGGCAGCTCCAACTTTCCTCTCAGTTTGCAGCCAGCCAATCACGGCATTGCTGTTGACGCGTGGATCTGCTTATCTAGAAATACATAAATCTTTTTTCCTTATTAACTCCAACACTACTGAACAGATTTACAGCAAATTATAAAAAGCACTCTTTCTGGACCAAGATTTCACTTTCTGCGAATTTGGTGTAATTCCGCTCAGTGGGTTCGGGCCATAGTCGTGTCTAAAATCCCTATCAGAAATTGCATGAGGAAAAAGCGTTTGGCACCACTCCCGCCCCCTTTTTCTCAGCCCCCACTTGTTGAATTCATCAAACGGTGCAAAAGTTATTGGCAAAACAAAAAAAGTTTCCGATGGAAACTGCCAATAAGCAATATCCTGTAAACATATACACACATATACATTTACTATATACATACATATACATTTACTATACACATATAAAGATGGTATCAAAAGATGGTGACACATATAAGTTCACAATGCTAACATGCCTGACGCATGCTGCACATTATTGGGCACTCACTTTTTATAGTTGTACTGATTCCATTGTTCTGCTTGGGCAGAAACCTGATTTATAGGAATGCAGGAGATGGGAGTGGTCAGAGAAAGCTTGCACTTGTTTGGTTACACCCCCTTCCATGAATTTGTCAAAAAGCAGCAAGTTTGAGAATCATCTATGCAACTCAAAGGAACCTAACAGAGATGTTGTGGGCAAACCTTTTAGGATTGACACTTTCTGCTCCTGTGAACACTAGTAGATAGAGGTTGATTTGGAACATTGACTATTTCCCAAGAGGTAAATGAAGAAAAGTATGTCATTGGTTTAAAGATAACATGTTTGAGCAGTGTGTGAAATTAACAGCTGTACAATTCTTGTCACAATAGTAGGAAGAGCTGGTTGTGACGGAGCTATGCCTTGTTGTATAATATCAACCAATTAGACAAACAACATAGCCAACCCATTGCCAAGGAACAAGGAAGTAATCATGCAAATTTTGTGGGATTGAATAAAGTACAGAGTTCTTAAAGGACCACAGGCTGTTTCTGTATGTCATCTGAAGTGGTTGAAATAAGTTGTTCCTGGAAGGTTTTCTTATTAGTACAAATGGATATTTAATACTTTCTAGCCTTCCTATGGTGAGCTAGTCTGCCCACAGGCAGTAATGATTACATCTTTTTTTCTAGATTTAGAGTATATTTTCCTATTTGTTCTTATTGTTTGGTGTGTGAATTGAATGAGATCTAAAATGAACTAGTATTGAAGTTTGTGAAATCTTAGATGTGTTCTGGAGACTAAGGCCCCCATTAGGATGGCGTCCGGGCAATGCCCGCCCGCCACCCTTACGGAAAACGTGACCGCCCGCCTTAATGGTGGGGGTCCCGATGTGTGCATTAGGATGCGCCCGCCACAGTGGCGGGCGCATCCCCCATTTTTAACATTGTGGGCGCACCGCCCGCCACAATGTTAAAAATGTATGCGTGCATTTGCATAAACAAAGCGGCAGGCACCGCGCGGTGCCTGCCGCTTTGTTTATGCAAATGCTGGGGGGTACCACAGGTACTCCCCGTGGGCACCCCCCAACCCCTCCTTCACTCTGGGGGCCCACAGAGGGCCCCCAGAGTGAAGACCGCATGCCTTTCTGTGGCGGCATTGCCGCCACGGAAAGGCATCTGAATTGGCCCATCATAATATGGCTGGTGGTGTCTATTTGACACCGCCACCATATTAATCCTTTTCCACCCCGGCCGCAAGGCGACCGGGGCGGAAAAGCGGTGGACGGTCTTTCCGTCCGCCGCGGTCCCCCCGCCATACTAATATGGCGGGGGGCATTTGGGAGTGGATGTCAGGCGGATTGCCCCCACCAGGCCGGCGGTGGCTACCGCCAGCCTGGCGGGGGCAACCTGTCCGACATCCTAATGGGCCCCTAAGTGTTGATGTTAAGGAGTGGAAGGAGCTCCACATATCCAATTACAAGCTTTGTTTCATAATCCTGCAGTGGTCCAAGTTTTCAGCTTGGTAGTGAGGAGATCAGATAATATTACAGTGTTCACCTACATTGTCTGTTCTAGTTTAAAGAGAGGAAATCTTTGACATCGGGGATTTGGTCTGAAGAAAGTAAAATGTAGACCGTGATCTAGATTTTGTGTACAGACTGACACTGATTTAGTTAAATCTTGACAATAGGTATATGGGAAGCAAAATAGATAGAGTAGTTTACGCAAGTGATTAAGTATTAGCAAATTATGAGGTGCTTAACTAAATAAGCAAAAGTGGGGTCAGAACATCTGCCATACCATTAGCACTTGAGGAGACAAGTAAAGGGGATTTCTAAACAACAATTACAGTGGTGAAAGAGGCTGGTGTTAAAGAACATGTCACTGCTAAGGTGCTTGTTATGAGTACGTCTATAAAATAATATGCTAAGAATACTAAGCGTCATTACATCAGCTTTTAAGGGCAATTACAAAGTTGACATCTGGAATAAAGAATAACACTAGGAAACTGGAGTTCCCACATTATTTGTGCATGAATTTACATAATTTCAGCCACTGGTATCCTATACCTTATTATGAAATGGCTCATTTCTACCCAAATCCAAATTAAGAGGCCGCTTGTAATGAGGGCCCAAGACATTGTTTGAGGCCAAAGGTTAATGGGTACGGGCATGAGCCTGTAAACGGGAGGTGTACATCAGAACAAACCTCCCGCCCCCACCCTGGAAGATTGTTGATAGAAAAATAGAGAGAAAATATAGCAAAGGGAAAAGAGTGCAATTGAATAGGTATGCAGCATTAAGTCAATAAACTAGGCTTCCTGTGGGTTCTAGATGTTGAGAAATGTTAAGTGATCCTAAGGTACATAAATGTCAAGGTAAGTGTGTAATGATTTTACCGGACATTACTGATTACTCATGAAGAAATCTTTTTCCCATTGGCAGGTCCTTGGAAAGCTTTGGACAACGAGGCAAAGATGTAAGCCCTGAAATGACTGCCTTTTCTAACAATTTAAAAAGGAAGCGGCAATTGGAATATGGAGATCCACCATTCCAGCAATTCTGTGTGGTAATTATTTTGTCTTTAGTTTCAGTCTCTATTTTCCAAAACAGTGTACCAACCACTACCTTGTCTGTACAAAATAACAATGCATTGCTTGCTCATATGCCCATGTCAGCAATTCTCCCTCCTGCTGCAATATTAGGCTCTCACATGTCATACAAACCAGGAATGGTTCAAATAAAACCGCAAACGTAAAACCCATATTGGAAATCACAAGAATAACCGCAATGTCCATAACTAATAGTGTTATTACGCACAAAGACGTATAAATGTTGCATACATACTGAGCTTAGAAAAGTAAAATGCATTATATCTCGCCTTATTTCTTTGCTAAAGTGTACAGGGACACATAGGGCGTAACTTTGTTTCTTTGAGGATGGGTATGGACATGATTTCTGGCTGTATTTAGCTGGGAGTGAAAGTAGGCATTAGGCCTCTGGTGCTCTACTGCAGCAAGCACCCCGTCGCCTTGCGCTCGTGTTGCAACTCACCACTGGATATGTGAGGGCACCACTGCATGTATACCGGTCACCCCGGGGTGCACTTGGGAGGGTTTGCGAAAAACAGCTGGAATCTGGGTCCTCACACACTAAGAACTTCTGCAACCCAAATCCTTCTGATCCTGGATCTACTCCAGCACTGGTTGAAAATAGCCTTATCATTATTGTTATATTATGGAGAAATATGGCTGTTTGTGTTAAGCACTCAGTGCTAAGCATCTTTATCTTTTGTGGCCTGCACTCCATCTCAGGCTTTCACTTTTCTGAGGCTCCTTGGTAGAGGGCTTAATCGAATTGGATGATGGTAATAATTATTATTTACAACTCTTATAAAGGTATAGTAATTATTAGCAAAATGCTCGTGAAATATACCGGTGCTACTGCTCAACATTTATAGATTTCCTGTGTTAAGATGGGAACACAGAAGGAGGTGTCTAGACATGCTATTCAGTCCTTCACCTTCTTGACCAACTTACATTTTCTTACACTCTGAAACAGTTATCGCAATTATTAAAACTGATTCTTTATTGGGTTTTTAAAAGGATATACAAACAATCACCAGGTAGTTGATTCAATTAGGAAAGCACCATAAGTCGTTCCCACCCACAGATGCATGGCATATATGAACCAATGAAATGTTTGCATGTCGCGCACTGGATGACCTCATAGTAGATATCGTTTGTGGCATTAGATCAAAGCACAATTTGTATTAGCTGTATGACACAACTTTTGGGGGCGGAATTACATCCTTTGTGAGTTCTATTGATAATGTTGCCCTAATAGACAATTTAGAGCCTTGAAGGAGATCTTTCATTTAATAGATAGCTTTCCCACCGCCCCCAGATCTTTACCAAAATTTGTAAAGACAATATCATATAAATTAGACACTGATTAATTAAAACCTAAATGCTTAAATATTGTAACTAAAATTGTTTTCCAGGGAGGCTCATCAGACTGCAGCGCTTCTCAATTATTATGGAAAAGGATGAAGTCTCTGAAACCGGAACAGCCTTCTTTGATGACACAAAGGAAGTCCCTCAGTACAAGTGTCCTTACTGGTGAGCTACTGCAGCAACAGAAATATTTCAAGGATTATATCAGTACCTTGTACAGCAAATACTAACATCAGACTTAATGTATGCAACACAGAGTTTCATTTTACCATCTATAACCAACAATAACCACTAGATTAACCCCTAACCTTGGGTCTTGGAGTAGCGTGCTACTCGCCGTAAGGAGCTTCAACACCTTGTCGGGGTAGTAAGCGCTATATAAATCCAATTCCAAATACAATCTACATTTTTTTTAATCATATGTTGTTTCTTTTTAGGATGTGTTTTCTGTCATGTCAGCAAACCTATAGGAAGAGGGTGGTGATAACGTTTATTTCAAAATAAAATTAAGTGCAATGGGGGCAGTCGTGCAGATCTTCGCATCCTAAAGGAGCTCTACCGAACACAACCTATTTTTATATAAATCAAGTTGCACACGTACACTAGTAGAACATAAGCTCTTAACTACTGACTCGTCTGTGGGACTGTTGTACCCAATATTGCCAGCACCGTTTCTTCCCTGAGGCAAGTTTTCACCAGAGGGGACAGGGACGCCGGTGGCGGGCCAGAGGAAGAGTAGAGTTGCCGCCTCTAGACTTTACCTTACCTGTGACTTGCTGGCTGCCTCAGAGATTCCCTTGTTAAAGCGGGGATGTGCTAGGACTGCCATGAAAACTGCCCTGGCCTGGTAAGCTGCCTCCTCCTACTTGTGTGAGCTACTCTCTGTTCCATGTGGCAGCAGTAACAAAAAAACGATCAGCATCCACTATTTTCAATTAGCTTCAATAATGCATCAAAATTAAAAAAAAGCTATTACAATGCTGATTAAGTCCCAACAGGTATTCCAAATTACATTTGATAAATCGCAATCAAATTCATGGAGACATTTTTGTTAATTCTGAAAGTCTTTATTCTTTTCAAAAATTGATCGTCTAAAAGTAGCCAACACGTTTCGTCCCGTCTTGGGACTTCTTCAGGGCTTATTTTTAGTTGGCTAATTTCCTTAAATCTGATGCATGTTATCTTCTCTATATTTCAAGTTAAAATATGTTGGTCTTAGTAGTATAAATATTAGTCATCGATCCTTGCTTACAATCTGATTAATCAAAAATGTGTTCTGGCCCATGTCGGCCACCACACCGAGTCAGTCTTCACGCGCAGTCCCTTCGGAATGTGGGGACTGCATGTGAAGGCTGACTATGCATGTTTATTAACTAACTATTCGGTGCGGTGGCCGACATAGGCCAGAACACCTTTTTGCACTAATATTCAGAAAAAATGTTAAATAAATGGGCAAACATTTATTTGGAGGTTAAATGACATTATGAAGTAACTACAGTGGTGTCCTGCTGCACTTAACTTTAGTTAACCTGCTAACAAATACTTGCACGTTGATTGAACATTTTTTAGACCTCCTTACACAATCCCTTATCCACCCAAACCCCCTACGCCACCCTGCTGGCATCCGTACAGCCCTTGGTCACACCACGGACCATACTTTGTGGTCCCTGAGCAAATGTTTGCCAGTACCTATGCACTAAGGTAACTACATGGTGCGAAAACACTGGCACAAGTAACCTCTACACTGGGCCTTGGCTGCTGTTTGTTCATAATTTACTTGTGAGTGAAACTCCGTGGGGAATATTGCACCTGTTTTGCAAGCATTAATACTTTTGGCATACTACTTTGCATATACATGCTAATCTCCCACATGAGGGAATCTTCACTCGTCTTCTCGTTTTCACTATTGATTGCAGCCACGTTAAAACCAGCTCCTGAGTCTGAATGACTGTTTGGGGTGTTGCAGGTCCACAAAGCAGCACAATCATTATGTCTGTCTTTTACTGGCTTAAAAGGGATGCAGCAAAGGGAAGGGAGGAAGTTGCAAACATAAATGGCAGCTACCCAAGACTTTCAAAAGATAGTTGTTAGGCAAAGGGAAATTAAATTAAATGTATGATGGCTGCAGGCAGAAAATGCCCAACAGTTTTGCAGTGCATGCACACTTTAACCAGCCTTCACCTTAGCGAGTTATGAGTATTGTGTCATGACTCAGGCCCACACGTTTTGACTTTAACAAGTTTAAGTGTTTACGTTCCTCTCCCCAGGTATGTTGTAAAGTTTATATTTCAATTTTTAGTATACTAAAGACTCCTGTCTCTGATATGCACAGGTTACATGGCAGCATAGAAGGAAAAGGGCTTAGCGATCCCAAAAGTTAATATATTTAACTATGTTTTACTTGTTTGGCGGAACTAATAGCATGTATTGCCATCTCCAATGTATGGCATTATTAATTGGACCAACGTGACTCTAAGCAATCTGTTGCAACTACCAAATGAAGAAGTAAAAATAGCTTGATGAAAAATGGTCTATGTGCGCCATATTAATGTCCTGCAACAATTTGTGTAAGGTCCATGCGGCCTAAAATGATTTATTTTTGATTTTTGGCATCTGTGTATGTTCTGGTCCAGTCCGCTAAGATCACAAAGTAAAGTCGGATATTTACACCAATTGTGAACTTTACATTTATGCTAGAAATTCTGATACATTTTTTAAGACACTACCCTGCAGCCTCTAAAGACTACCGAACTGCTCAAAATGTAGATACACCTAAAGAATTGAGTGTTTAAGTATAGATTCCGAGTCATTTTGAGAGTGTGATACAACCTGCAACATTTTTGAGAATGCCAATAACGTGCAAGCATGTGAGTGTCACCATTTTCTGATCGTGTTCTCGTCATAGAAAGGCTTCTTCCAGACCCTCGTGAGAAAAAAAAAAACACATACACAGTTCTGCCATGGTGAAAGAATATTTGGTGTGAGTAAACCTTTTTATGAGGCCAACCATTTTTTTTATTTTGCCCAAAAAAATGCGGAAGTTACGCTTTTGGTGGACAAATATGTTTCAAAATCTGGCTTATATATCCATTAGTTATGCATAACATAACTGCATTGACTACAATGAAACAAAAAACCTGTGCACACACATAGAATTAAACATATAATATGTCAGTTTGTAAATCAACAAGAAACGAGCAGTTGACGCCTGTTGGTCTCGTTGCTTTAATACTCGTACTAGACAGCGCCAGCCGACACGTGTTTCGTCTGAGTATAATACACTCTGACTCTTCAGGGCTTAATTTAATTAGAAGCAAAAGGATCAATCCCCCTCAACCGGTGATAATTCCAACCCGGTTAGGGTGTCAGTAGATTGTCGCATAGTAGATGAAGAATAAAAGCATCAATCCGCTGTGGCGGTGTGCTTAATGAAAATTCGCCGTAATCAAGTTTGGTACAGACGTAGAAAAAGTATCAGGTGAACGATAATTCAAGCTCTCTTCGCTGCAAAGTATTACAATATTTAAGGCTCCTCGGTAACAGCGTGCCGGTCTACCCGACAATAATTCCGGCGTCCTCGGTGATGGCGGTAGTGTTTGTGCCCTCATACACAGAACCCTTTCCTTTGGCATCAAAAAATACATTGACTACAATGTCTGTCAGTGTTAATGTATTGTAGCTTTGAAATGCGCCATCGACTTGTGAACACACCAATTTAAAGGCCTGGTACAGCGAGGTAGCATTTTCTGTTGCTTATAAAACATTTTGTGTTGAATTTATCCAGTCTCCCAGTATCTAAATAAATAAACTGACCTAGTGTGTCCCAGAGGAAAAGTCTTCATGCAAGAGGACTATCCAAGGACAGCTAATCTGGACTGAGTCACTTTTTAGGTCGAGCCTATCGTTGCAGCGCATGCGTTGCTCGCTCTGCGAGGCTTGCTGTAGTAGAGTATAGTGTAGAAGTGGAGGGGAAGCCCCGCTCATATTTTTCATTGGCTGGTGGCATTGTCCTTGGTGAATGCTGGCTTTGGATTGATAGTGAGGCTTCTTAGTCCCTCCTTGTTACCTCCTTGTCTCCTTTTCTGACTGCTCATCAGGACTGGATCTTTTACTTGCGGCATTGCGGCATTGCACTGCCTCCTTCAATAGTCGGTAGGCACTATTTTTTTTTCATTCGGCTAAACAAGCGGCAGCTTGTTGTGACAGTCACTTGGCTGAAGAAACAATGTCTTGCCGCCTCCCATCGGCCTAGTCCCTCCGGACAACCAACGACCCCGTCCGGCACAAAAAGGGCCCGATCTCACCTCATACGAGCCCCGGCAGAGCTCACAAAGCCCTTCATTATTTCAAAGCCAATGAATGCAACAAAATTACTTAATAATAGCAAAAGTTATTCAAGCGCCTGGAGGCGCCACTTCAGGTGTGCACTACATTTCCATAATGACGGCTGTATGACTAGCCGGCTCATTTTTTGACACACCCTTAAGTTCCCCACCGAGCCTGCATCGTGCAACTAGAGCCGGGTTAATATACAGGAAAGTACCTGCGGATGTGCTGCAAGGAGACGAGGTGGTACATCTGGAGTTCAGTCACAAAACATCATCTCTGAATAGTTTTTGTCGAGCCCCAGGCTTGTCACTAACAGTTTCCAGAAGTAAGGCATGCTCGCCCTTATTTATACCAACTACTTTCTCCTGATTGTCTGCAGTGTATTTAGTTTGCGGGAGTGGGGTTAAGGTAGTAAATGTATCTTGGAATTCTGAAACCTGCATACATATGGGAAGTGTACGCCTTTAAATTATCTGATTCTTCAAAAATCTGAACATTTGAAAAAATTGAAGATGGACTCTACTTTGTAACAATTGTGCCCAGTGCAGTTAATGTTTATATTTGGTTAAAGTTAAATGTAATTACAAGATGATTGCTCTACAAATCCCTTTTTATAATCAAATGTCTTGTTTATATTTTAGATGAGTATGCCTGTGACAGACAGAGAAGACTAGGTCAAATGCAGGAGCAACAGCACACTCCTGGAAATCAAACAAGTTGTCAGAAAGCAGCATTCTCCAATTCACCCTTCAACACAAACTGTCCAGACTTTCACGTTTCACCATCACACAAAATGAATGGTACGTTTTACCCTAAGTTTGGGTCTTTCCAAGAAAAGAATTGCAAAGAAACAACAAAATACAATATTGCGATTTGAAAATATGATCGTTGCTTGGCATTCTTTTTGGATGCAGTGATCATTTTCCTTGTAACCCGCCAACATTGCTGTATCTCCGTTAGCTCCTACCCAGGCACTTTTAAAGTGCATTGCTCTACTGTTTCTGCCATGCTTGGAATTACGGAGGCAATGCAGGTCATTTCAATACAGTTCACTTCAATATGGTAACACTTTGTAGGTAATAGATTTTATTTTTTAAGAGTTTCTAGATCTTCACAAATGTGTTGCATCCGTTTTACATTATGATTAAGAGTGTCTGAGCCTCCGTTGCAGTTGCATTCAGGTAAACGCTCTACTGTCATTTCTGCCTGCACTGGGCTTTCCTACTGCCCGGTATGGGGTTGGTACTCCTTTTTATGCCTTATGAAGTGTGATCTTGTAAGGCAAACTCCTTTTTTTGGATTTCATCATATATGACCTAGTGTACAAGAAAGTATATTGCGTTCTACACTAGATACAAGTAATATTATTAGTAGTCCTCATCTGATTTTGCTTTCCAGTACTTGATCACCAGTTGCCGTTTTTCAGGGTTCTCCACTGCGACTAAATATTCTGCTAGTCCGCTGTAGCGATTTGTTTTACTTTGTGACTATATCATTGTACATTTGTTCATCGTATTCTACTGACAGGGTCAGGAAGTGTGATTCTGGGTTTTACTTGCAGCTGTGGTAATTGTGTGTCTCAGTTATGTGTGTGTGCGTGTGTGTGTGTGTGTGCGCGTGTGTGTGTGTGTGTGTGTGTGTGTGTGTGTGAGAGAGAGAGAGAGAGAGCGAGAAAGGTCATCTCGCTCAGTAAGTGATGTAGTGGACTCATTTTCCAGATTTGTAGGAATTTGAATTGAAAAGAGTTGCTTTTGTGTTACTGGAAAGGTCTTAGGTTATTGACTGTTGGATAATTGTGTTCCTCAGATATTCCTGTGGACTTTCAGTTGCTCTTCACAGAATATACTCCAAAAAATGGTTCACCTGGAATTCATGTTTATGAACTTTGTAGATAGGCAAATAAACATAATCTAAGCATACAATAATGTAATAAAATCACTAATACACTACATCTTTATGTGTGCTTTTAATAAAACCAGAAATGTTCAGTAAAAGTATAGTATAGCAAGCCTAGTAAAAGTAATTTCTAGACCACATAGAAATTGTACTAATGTCACATGGAGAGTGAAATAAGCGGATACGCCCACAAATGAATGCTGTGTCCTAAGTTGAAAAAACTCATGGAAGTGAACAAGTGATACATTTATGTGCAGGCAATAGCTTTAAGTATTTATTTGTACATGCACACATATGCAAATCAATGAAAATGACAAATTCTTCCACGCCAGTGATAATTAGTGTGCTTTGGTGTCAACAGCATTTCGAACTGTATAGAAATGCCAAAACTCTTTCAAAGCTCCCATATGGCTACACATGAGTCTAGAGTGTATTAGTGGGTTTACTGCATTAATTGTATGCTTAGAATGTATTTCTTTGCCTGTCTACAAAGCTTGTATACATGAATTCAAGGTGAACCATTGTTTTGAGTATATACTGAATGCCCAGATTCTGCTGTCTAATGGCTGCTCCTGTCACATATACTTATATTGTTTACAGAATAGCAGTACATAGTTTTTGTCCTGCTGTGTACAGAATTGGCATGTTTGGATATGATGTTGTGAGGCCCTTGTTTTGTTCTATGTTATTTTACATAATTTTGTTTTCCTCGTAGGCCATGGTGGCTCCTATAGTTCTACTGCTCCTTCTTCACGAGTGTAACGACTCTTCTTACTTCTTGTTTACAGCTGATTTCCTTGGGTTGTAACTTCCCGTCTAAGACTGTTAGGTGTCACAACTTATTGTCTCCCAGGACAGGTCTGTTTGTCCTCGACAGATGTTATTTTGTCTGTGTGGTCTGGCTCTGTTGTTGCTATGGATTGCATGCTTCGGGATTTCTGCCAACTTCTCCTTTGTTTGGTGCGTTGTTCAGGCTGTGGTCTGTTCACTTTCCAACAGATAACACAATCCTTCAATGGTTAGCTTTGCACCTCTCCTTATTTTGTGGACCTAGTGAGTTGTTTTTCTTCATTTTTTTATTTGGCATTGTGTTAATTAAAGCGTACCTTAATTCCCTGCCTCACTCCGGAGTGGGACATGCTGTAAGGTCCACTGCATTTAATCCTCTCTTCATATTGTGTTTCCCCTCACATCTTAGCTCTTTTTCAGTTGATGTGTTAAGATTCTAGTTTCCTATTGTTCATTTGCTCTTTAGTGTTTTATGTTTTTCTGCTGTAAGAATAACAGATGCGTAAGGACATTTAGCTGACCAGGGAAGAGAGGTTGGTTAGTACCTTATGCCGAATGTTCAGATGGTCCCTTTCTGCCTTTTTGTGCTGACCGTAAGTGTTACCTAGTGTTTGACTTTTTATTTAAGGAATATAAAAGGCTGTGGTTTTCTTGTTAGTTTTATGTTATTATTGGATTTATAATGCCTTTGTAGATTGACTGCATGGGCATTTCATTTTGGGCTTTAAAGATATCCATTGTGTTTGC
Organism: Lissotriton helveticus; assembly: GCF_964261635.1. NCBI lineage: Eukaryota > Metazoa > Chordata > Amphibia > Caudata > Salamandridae > Lissotriton > Lissotriton helveticus. The sequence goes on along the minus strand of NC_136067.1, from coordinate 1,773,699,977 downwards.
AATCAAATTTCCAGAATGGTTTCTCAGCTTGTTGTTTTTTTTTTCCTATGAGGCCCTGATAGCAAGTTGGAGCAAAGGAAGGTGCTATATTTACCATATGTAGTACAACTCATGACCCCAGGTTTGGGTGTTTACCAGTTGTGGTGAAACCGCCATACTCTCTTTTGAACAAGAAAATGAGACCTAACATACAGAATTGTTTTTTAACACACCAAATTCCTTATGTTTTGACTTTTTCCAGGCTTTTTACCCAACCAATTCTGCACAACAGCACACACACAAACTCCTGGCCAAAAGGAAGATAAAACCCTGTGAAAATGCAACTTCTAATCAATGAACAAACACATGCTGTGATGAAATCTGGCTGGATTAAAAAAACACTGAGCGACTTAATAGTGTATCAACATTACATCAGTTATTTCTATGCAAGCACTAAATTTGTCCTTTGGCACAGTGGGCCAGATGTACGTACATTGGATTTGGTAAAAGTAGTCTCAATTTGCACAGTAACTTTAAGCGTATCCAATGGTATTTTACAAACCAACCAATGTACTAGCAGGTCGGTTCACAAAATACTGGATCGCATGGGTCGCAATTCAACCTACCTCATGAATAATAATAAGGGTTGCGAGCCACTACTATTCACTGCCATCAAAGGGATGGTGGCCTACTGAGGTCAGTAGCCCAACATGTCTGTGATTGCTTTTAAATAAAGCACTTTTTAATGAAGCCTGTTTTTCTTAAAGAAAGACAAAATACATTTACAAAAGAAAAAACTGAAAAGTTTGTAAAACAATTTTTAAAGATTTGGCATGATCCCATCAACCACTAACTACTCCTAAGAAATGTTTTAGGACAATTCACAAAGGGAAACAAATCCCCTGGGCACCCTTTCCCCGTTGCAAATGAGTAACCAACTCATTTGAGGTGTCAGTAAAATATTAATATTTTGCAACCTCATTACAGTCACAAAATATTAATATGGAATAAGGAATCACTGTTTGAAAGGGGACACTTTAAACATGGCCCTTTCAATTAGTGATTCCTTATGATTTCCTAAATCATTGTAGCAATTTGGTAACATGTTCCACTTACAATAGTATTAAGGAATGGAATGCCCTTCCGCTCCCTCTCAGGAAGTCCTCCTCCTTGCTTGAGTTCAGGAAACTGCTCAAAACATGGCTTTTTAGAAATTAGTTATTTTGACCCATTTTTCCTTGGAGACCGTGAGCGCCTAGACACCTCCAGGTTGTAGTGCGCATAATAAATTGTTATAATATAACAGAATTGCTAAACAGGTTCAGTACATTGGAAAAATCACATTTTCTAGTTGCTAACCTTGTGATTTACCAAGTTACAGGGTTTGTGACATGAAAATGCGTTAGTACATATATTACTACATGTGTAACATAAGTACATTATCAGAGCTAAATAGCTAGTAATACAATTGCAATTTATAACATTTAATATCAAATTAGGTTCATATTGGGGCCAAACACGTGGCACATAATGCTTGCACAGTATAATATGTACATTACCTGTACTGAAAATAAGACTTTTAAAATGTAATTTTGGTATTTCTTGGCCACAGTGCATTTGCTCTGTAGAATGTTTGTGAAGACGTTTTTGTGTACGTCTTGATGTCTATTGTGAAATGTGTGTGGTAGATTATAATAAAAGTGTTTTATTTCAAAGAGAACCAACATAAAAATGTGTTTTTCATGCTAACTTTTTTTCATTGTAGACGTGACAAGTCGCCTGCTGGGCCCATCTTTTGAACAATTTTTGCTCCCTGAGTTGACCAGATATGACTGTGAGGTTAATGTCCCTGTCCTTGGCAGCTCTACACTTCTGCAAGGAGGAGACTTGCTCAGAGCTCTTGACCAAGCTACCTGAACGTGCCTGCAATAGAGCAACACCTGTTACTGTTCAAACTACACCAAGTTTGAAATATATTTTTGCAAGTAGAAAATGTACTGATACACTTTTTCAAGCTGTACTTACCAGTTGAACGCGTCCACAATACCACATAGTGGCCTTCTGAAATTACTCACTTTATTCATATTGAAAAAAACATATTTGTTTTATCTACTGTATATTTTCTTTATTTTAATAAAAAAAAGCTATTGAGAAAGTTTATATGATTTATGTGCTTGCCCCATTGTTGCTTTTCACATTCTAAAGAAATATTAATATTGATGTCAGCAAAATCTGTGGTGTGTGTGCTTAGGAGGAAGAAGCTGTCTTCATGACTGAAAATACTTGTTTTATAGCCAAAAGTTGAAAAACTAACATTATTGAAAGCTCACCACACATTTTACTGGGCAGCTGCATTCATATACTCAGTATCACTCTTCACCTTTCATGTTTTCATTGTCTTTGATAGGCCCAATATTGTTGATGTATTTTTTGTACCACACTGGCCTCCTCCACTTTGCGCATTTCCTTGCATCTGTTGCAAAAATGTGAATGGTGAACCACAACATATGTGGCCACCTTTGAAAGTTGCACACTGTAGTATTTTCTGTCTTTGTCTGGGCGACTCTTTTGATATAGGAAACATATGGAGCTTTTTCAATTTAGATTTAGGATAGGATATGCACTGATCTTATATTGGTACTTTCTTATATCAAGATCGTGGCATATTGAAGTCCTGGTAACCTGTACTCTTTTAAAGAGCCATTTGTTTACTTCTGATAGTATTTGGTGTGTGTATCCTATATTATAGAGTTCTATTTCCAAAGGCCAGTACTAGCTTTGCTAACTGTCAATGGTGAGGGGGTTTTACTGCATTGTTCCTTAACGTAAACAGCACATTATTCATGAAGCTAAATCGGTGGGGTATTCTCTGTTCAAAAATGCCTGTTCTGTTTTGCACTTTGACAAAAATATGCCAATTAGGTGTATCATAGTTAGCTTGTTCTCAGCTTACTTCCCTCTTGAGGAATGGGAACACATGTATGCAAACCACATATTGAACTCATCATGTAGCTGACATTGCGTTGATAGACTTCACCCTAGGGAAATATCTTTGTACAATTATCAGTTTCCATGTATTTCCTATGTACTCTGTTGTCAATTGGATGTTCCTTGTTAACTTTGTATGTTGCAGCTATTTTGTTGCTAGCTCTTCAGGTGCAAATATATAGCGTATATAATTTATTACAATATTTTAGAAACAAAAACTTAATTTTTAAAACCCAAAAGTAAAATCTATTTAGGATCAGATAGAGTAATGGAAATTATGAAATTATATGGTCAATGTTACTAATTCAGATTGTATTTTTTTTTATTGTATAAGCCTTGAAATGAGGTGGAAAGGTCAGGACAGAAGGATCACTGTCAATAAAGCCTCTCTTGTGAGGACCTAGTACGAAAAAGGTCATGATGTATAATCGAATTCAATGTCCCTTTTTGGAAGGGAGTTTCTGTTTGTGGATGCACCCTTTCTTGTCCTTCTACAGAATCATTACTCTTCTTGGACATACGTCTTGGCGTCCAGTGAGTATGTCTTTGTAATGTATCTAGCGGTCTTGTAGCAGTACATTTTTTTAGGGCTTAATATTCTCTAGGGCTTAAAAGGCATGTTTATGTCTGGAATGTCATTAAGCTTTTCGATGATACCGAGGCTGTGCGGGTGGCCAAAGAATAAGTCCCAGGCTCCTGATTTTTGTAAAGATGAGCTGCCAAACCAATACTTTAAAACTGAAAATGGAGCAGATAAAGATCTAATGACTGATACATTCTCGAAAAGCCTACCAAGATGACATTTACAGCTTGGATTACTAAAAACTCTTCATTGGACAAATTCCAATATCATGCCTGCTACCCTGAACTCCTTTAGGAGGTTCAACATCTCAGCTATAAGCCTTATATCTATTCCATAAATATCATTACCTAGGTTAGATTCTGCCAGGGCATTAGTGATGGAGCGTGCACCATTAAGCAGTGCAGCAAAGAAGATATTGCACTCTGAGATAACACGGCTGGAGGTATTTGTCACCAATCACACCTGATGCCCAGGTTGTGAAAGTAGACTTAGCAATAAGCTATTGTTCAGCTAGTTTGATTCCATTAATATAGAGCTAAAGAACTGCTAATATGCCTGTACTATAAATCCATAGTGCATTCACAATATTGAAGAATTAGAAGTAAATACGCGGTGAACCTTAAGGTATTTTGTACCGAAAAGTGTTCATGTATTTGGAACAGACCCTGGGTAAGTGAAAAAATTGTGTGATGCTTGGTACAACGGCCATAGTAGACTTGGAGTGGTCGATGTTGGCTTGTGCACTTGAAGGGTTAATGACACTAGTTCTCTGACTTCTTTGTTTCTGTTTGTATAGTTTCAGTACTAAGGGTGCTATACCTTTTCGGTTTACTAAACTATCTGAAGATATTCCAATGCTTTGTTTTTTAATTAAGCATAATATCTGGCAAAACTATTTCCTAAACTATCATATGTCTGAATTCTTACTGAATGTATTATAACTGTTTTAAAACTTTCAGTTGATAAGGACATGTATTTTGACACTGATACCTTATTAAAATATACTGATCTTACATTCCATTTGGCTCCTTTGTGATGTCATTAAATGTAAAGCAAATAATATGTATTAAATTATTTGTAGAAAAAATGTTTGCATTGATATTCCATAGTGTGATGTAAAATCATAAATGGCTATGCTAAAGTTCAATTTTGAAGACCGCGTTGTTGCAGACTTGAAAGACAAATGCTTAAAAGGCAAGCATACATTATATAGTTAGTAAGTCATACTGAAGTTAGTTTTGCTAGCACTGTCGATAGTGTATATGTCATTAAACTCTGACATTGGGGAGATAACATCCTTACTGCAGAAGCAAATATACACACTGAAGCTAAAGTATTCCACATAAAGGATGTGAGTCTGAAGCACCAATTTTATGGCTATTTAAATGTTGTTTTAATGCATGCAATCTCTGGCCACCCTCAATGAGGAAATCCTTTCTATTTAGGTATAATATACAAGAGGGTCTAGAGACTGAAGGTAATTAAGGCAGTGTTCTATGGTAGATCTATCAGCCAGTGTTCTATAGTAGATCTTCCAGGAATGAATCAGTCTTCATACATCATCTTGCTAGCCTTTGGAAGACCACTAATTACCTAAACAGATTTCACAAAAGAATGAGTCCTTATACCCAACCAGTGAGGTATCACTTTTGAAGGTCCCTGGAACGTGGCAGTTAATTAATGAAATGATGCACAACCACACTCCAATGACATAATTACCTTCATATAGGTCTGAATGGTCATGTATTTGATGTCCCTCTCGTGGCATTGGCAAGATTTCATAATCTACACTTGCAGTGTGGATAAGTCATAGTGCCTACTCGATGTGAGAGGACAGCCATAACAGCTGAATTCCGGGGCCACATCCTGTAGCTCTGAGACAGGAAATTGGTTTGTGAGTCTACACTGGATAGCAGGAAAGAGTGTAGATCTCCATCTGGAAGACACATTTTGTGGTCAGCTGGACCAGAAGTGTGCTCAGAGGCTTGCCAGTGATCATGTTCAAGCAGAGTGGAGGAAGCCCTGCATTGATAGGCGTGCACACCCCTTGGACTACTACAGTTGTGGCACGAGATTCTCTGGAACAGTCTCAAAAAACCAAACAACAGGGAGAAAGAAGCTTCAGTCAGGTAAAAGTAAGACCAGACCACATACTGGTATGGTTCCAAGTCAGGACTGTGGTGGCACTAAGAGAGACCGAATAGAGTGGCATTGGCTTAATTAGGAGCACTGTGGGTCCTGTTTCATTTTACAGTGTTTTCATGAGCACTTAGGAACATAGATGTATTGGGGCACAGTAAGTAGCTGCTGGGGACCACATTTGATTATATGAATGTGAGCACGTATCTACCCCATTTGGCCTTACAGGGGAGATTCTGCATAAAGAAATCTCAAAACATGGTGAAAATCAGGAGATACATCAACTAGATAAATTGGATACCATTAGGCAAGAAGAAAGCATTGTGAAGAGTTGAGATAAAGTAGGCAACCTTCTTAATAACCCTAAATTATAATAAAAGTGACTAGACAAAAGTCATGTGTGGACATAATGTAGCAGCTGTACCCACTAGAACCCCAATAGAAGCTGCTTATCATTGATACTGTACTTATTAATTATGGAGAACATTGAGCACCAAAGTAGAGGCTTTATTTGTATGAGGACATTAGGTAGTGGAAGAGGCACAAATCAGTCCTGCCTCATCTATCAACTTTAGGTTTTATCCCATGCCGAAGATAATGAGGGCTGAGTTATGAGCGGACATTACTCCCATTCACAATGTGCTTGCCACATGATGTATAGATTGTGGTGGATCATAAACAAAAACTCCTCCTGATTTTGACAACAAGACTTATAATGCTATCCTATCCAAGGCAGAGATTGCACAAGTCGGAAAATCAGTCTAGGCGTGGGTTACCAAATTTACAACTTAATCAATTGCAGATCAGTATTGACATGAACAAATATTGCAAACACAAAGTTAAAAATTTCATTCATTTATTAAAAACTTTTTGTTAAAAACACTAATACATTGTATCATATGTATTCTACAGACAATTCTATGCACATTACTATAAAATGTTTTTCAACTCTATTAAAAACCAATTCCTTAATACTGCTACTAAGCGTTGTTGCATAAATCTCAATATACATCAAATTTCTCAAACATACAGAGCTAACTATCTCATTCCATCACTGTACAACTTGTTTATTACACATAGAGAACAAACTGTCGACGCGGCATTTCGGTGCCTCACACAATCTTGCACCTTCTTCAGGACTTGTTCATTAACATGGTATCCAGGTATATATTTCCTTCCTGGCACTCCCTTGTCACTTTTCGGAGTGGGTTGACTGGGAGCTTACTGTTCACTGCTCTTCTCACACAATTAAATTGTTGGTTAGTGCAAGAACCTGCTTTTAAACTTGAATTCCACCTTCTTATTTCTTTTAAATATGGAAACAAGGGCCACTATATTGCAGTTTTTGCGGATTGCCTGCCAATTGTTTAAAGTAGCTGAATTGCACGGCGTCTTCCTGCTCCACGTGTCTTCTGAGAGATTGTGGTGGAACCATGCATGATATTGCTATTGTGTTCTTTTGAAAAACAAACATCCCTGGTATAACAAGGCCTCCCAGCATGAGCATTAGCAGTAAAACCGGGAACTACTGGAGAGGCTGGGGGAAAACAAATAGGAGGAGTGCATGGGTCCTATGCAAATAAGTCGCCGGGGAATAGTTTAGTGTAACCCCAACTAGCATACAACTACCATATATAGCAAGTGCTGCGGAACTCATATCCTGGATACACTAGAGGCCTGGCTGTGATCTAAAATAACTCATCAGAAAGGCAGTCATGTTGGGTGAAGACAACCCCCCACAGGCACACTGAGGATTTAAAGCAACTATAAATAAGGCATCATACAGTTGAAACAAATAGAGAAAGAATACTAAATAAAATAATGACAAAAGAAAAAACAATATGTCAATAGATAACAAAAATAGGCAAAGTAGGAACATTATGCCCAGCCATCAAAAGAAAAGAACGTGAAGAGAGATGCACATGAGAAAAATGTATTTTTGATACGAAGCAGCAGTTAAAGAAACAAACGTGCAACAGTCAAAGGGCAACTCATTTGTGCTTGGTGCATAAAACAACCACCTTTCTTGATTATCCAGATGGAACTATGTGGTACTACTGTATGAAACAGCAGATAGGGGGATCCTGGAAATGAAGCATGGGGAAAAAGTTGACGAGCAAAAGGAAAAGACGTTAGTGTTGAAAGGAGTGTATTTGTGTAATGGGGAGGTGGTATGTAAAATATGGAGAAGGAAGGAGATCGACATACATCTGAAGAAGGGTGCTAAAAGTTGGGCTGCCTCTGCAATGAACCAACGATGGGAGGATGAAAATGGAAAACAAAAAACATGAATAGGAAGGAGAGTTGATGAGGGAACAGACAAATTACAAACATGAAGCATAAAAGGAAAACACACATAATAGTGTAGTTGAAGTATAAGATATAGACACATATTCACTGAAATAAAAAAAGTTAAAGTAACATTATAGATAGGTGTTATACAATACAGATATCTGTGTTTGTTGAAAGAAAATCTCAGAAATTCACTGAAAAAAATGTCTAAAGTAATGCTATATGTCAGTGACAATATTAACATTTTGAACTAAAAATAAATACAGAAATTCTTCAGTTTTAGTTAGCGGAACTATCTATACTTTGCGCGTCTGCCATGCACTACTTATGACCTCACATATTACATCACTCATGATATGTCACTGCTTATGACCTCACATATTACATCACTCATGATATGTTTTATGACATAAATTATGACATAACTGATGACATCTCAAGTGACATACATGACATCACTGATGACATCAATCTTCTTTCGTACATGTGGCTCTATAATCTAGTGTGGCATTGGAGACCTGAAAGTAAGTACAAAATAGCTCATAATAATATGAAGCATCATTAAAGCCATCACAGATGCAACTCCCTCAGGTGTATCAAGCATGTGTTATGTGCAACATTGACCCTATACCATTTTTAGAAAGTTTCGTGGAGATTCGTCAAACGAGGCCAAAGTTATTGGCAACACAAAAACACTATATATATATATATATATATATATATATATATATATATATATATATATATATATATATATATATATATATATATATAACCTACTGGCGGTCACCAGTAGGTATATATAGTTAGGATTGTTTTCCATAGGGAAATCGCAACATTCTATTGGGAATAACTTTGGCGCCGGTTGAGGGATCTGCCTGTAATTTTCCTTAACTTTGCCTCGCTCCGCTCCTTCCCTGAAAGTTTCGGGGGGATTCGTTAAGCGGGGGCCGAGATAAAATGGTGGTCCCAAAACGTGTTTTCCCCATGTTAATTTCCATAGGGCGGTTGGACTCACTTTTAGCCCGAATGGCTGAATGGTTTCCCACCAAACTTGGCAAAATTGTAGGGACTGGTAGCCCAATGTGCCTTTGCTATGTCTCAAGATATGTGCTCCAGTGGATTTTGAGTAATTTAGGTTAAAAAAAATATATATATCTATAGCAGCTTACCCGTGAGCTTACCCGTACGCTTACGGTACGCTTACCGTACGCGTACCGTATGCGCACCTACGCGTACCTCTAGTGCGTGAGCTGCATTCTGATTGGCTGCCAATGTCTGTCAACACTCCAAAACAGAAACTGTTGGCAGCCATCTTGTGCCTCGGTAGACTGAGGCACAGGAAAGCAGAAATACAAACGTGTAGAACTCAAAAAGGGGGCAGGGTAGAAGCATCCTGACCCCCTAGGCCTGCTTAGGGGGTCCCACAAGGACCCCCAAGGCCCCAAAAAAAAAAAAAAACTATTCGGAAAGTCGCGGGGTACGCTTACGGTGCGCGCACCGTACGCGCACGGTACGCGTACTCGTAAGGTGCGCGTACCTCATATTTTTTAACAGAAGAAAATAAGATTTGTGGCGTTGTAGAAACACCCTGGCCCCCCTAGGGCTGTTCAGGTGGTCCCACAAGGATATTAACATATATAAACATTATCCGCTAATAGAATTAGCATTTAAAAAACCTTGCGAGTTCACTAAAAAAAACAAAGGTTTCAGGCCTTATATAGTTAGGAATTAGCATTTAAAAAACCTTTGAAATTCACTGAAAAAACCATAGGTTTCACACCAGTTATAGTTAGGAATTAGCATTTAAAAAATCTATGAAATTCACTGAAAAAACCATGTGGTTTCACACCAGTTATAGTTAGGAATTAGCATTTTAAAAACCTATTAAATTCACTGAAAAAACCATAGGTTTGACACCAGTTATAGTTAGCTGAACATTTTACTCATACACACACACACCCCCCACACACACACACACACCCACACACACACCCCTCACACACACCCCCCACACATACCTCACACACCCACACCTCCACCCACACCCAAACACCCCACACACCCACACCTTACACACCCACACCCCCACCTACACCCACACACCCCACACACCCCCACCCACACACACCTCACTCCCCCCCCACACACACACACCTCACAGACACACCCCACACATCCCCCACACACACCTCACCCCCCCACACACACACACCTCTGACACACCCCCCCACACACACACACACCACACACACACCTCACACACACACCCACACACCCACACACACACTCCTCACACACACCCACACACACACTCCTCACACCCACACTCCTCACACACACACTCCTCACACACACACCCACACACACCCACACACACACACACCCACACATCCTACACACACACACACCCCACACACATACCCCCCCACACACACATACCCCCCCACACACACACCCCACACCCACCCCTCCACACACACACACCACACACACACACACTCGTTATTTATTTTTATTTTTTTGAGGGGGTGCGCGCTCTGGTACACGTATCGGTACACGTACCGGTATGCGTACCCTGGAGAAAAAAAGAAAGAGAGTTTTTTAAAAATGTAGCATTTTTATATAAATTGGAGGTACCACACGACTTTTTAAAAAAAATATATATTTTTTTTTTGCCTTGGGGGTCCTTGTGGGACCCCCTGAGCAGGCCTAGGTGGTCAGGGTGCTTCTACTCTGGCCCCTTTGTGAGTTTCACACCTTTGTTTCACTGCTTTCTTGTGCCTTGGTTCTAACAAGGCACAAGATGGCTGCCAACACTTCCTGGTTTTGAGTGTTGACAGACAGTGGCAGCCAATCAGCATGCCTTCCCGAGAAAGCTGCATGCTCATTGGCTGTCAACACTTCTAACCAGGAAGTGTTGTCATCCATCTTGGGTCTTAGTAGACTGAGGCACAAGAAAGCAGAAAAATAAACGTGTAGAACACAAAAAGGGGGCAGGGTAGAAACACCCTGACCCCTTAGGGCTGCTCAGGTTGTCCCACTAGGATATTAATATATTTAAACGTTATCCGCTAATAGAATTAGCATTAAAAAAAACTTTGAAATTCACTGAAAAAACCATAGGTTTCAGGCCTTATATAGTTAGGAATTAGCATTTAAAAAACCTTTGAAATTTACTGAAAAACCATAGGTTTCAGGCCTTATATAGTTAGGAATTAGCATTTAAAAAACCTTGCGAATTCACTGAAAAAAACATAGGTTTCAGGCCTTATATAGTTAGGAATTAGCATTTAAAAAACCTTTGAAATTCACTGAAAAAACCATAGGTTTCAGGCCTTATATAGTTAGGAATTAGCATTTAGAAAAACCTTGCAAATTCACTGAAAAAACCATAGGTTTCAGACCTTATATAGTTAGGAATTGGCATTTAAAAAACCTTGCAAATTCACTGAAAAAACCATAGGTTTCAGGCCTTATATAGTTAGGAATTAGCATTTCAAAACCTTTGAATTTCACTGAAAAAACCATAGGTTTCAGGCCTTATATAGTTAGGAATTAGCATTTAAAAAACCTTGCGAATTCACTGAAAAAAACATAGGTTTCAGGCCTTATATAGTTAGGAATAAGCATTTAAAAAACCTTTGAAATTCCCTGAAAAAACCATAGGTTTCAGGCCTTATATAGTTAGGAATTAGCATTTAAAAAAACCTTGCAAATTCACTGAAAAAAAACATAGGTTTCAGGCCTTATATAGTTAGGAATTGGCATTTGAAAAACCTTGCAAATTCACTGAAAAAACCATAGGTTTCAGGAGTTATATAGTTAGGAATTAGCTTTTACAAAACCTTTGAAATTCACTCAAAAAACTATAAGTTTTAGTGGTGCTATAGTTAGCTGGACATTTTACTCATACAAAACCATTGAAATTGCTCCTATATAGTTAGTTGTACTAACTATATTTCGCGCACCCGCAATCCACTGCTGATGATGTCACATATTAGATCATTCATGACATGGTCAGTGACATCACTGATGACATCTCAAATGACATCACTGATGACATCATCCACGTGACAATCACAAACACCTTTTCATACACTATTACAATTTTTCATCACTCTTTGTGAAATACAGAGTATCATATTTAAATCCATGGCGGATAGGGACCTGCAGTACGATGGAGCGGTCAGCATACTACATTGGTTCCCACACACACCCAAAAATAAAATATCGAGCAAATTCATTGACATGGGCCTAATCTTAGCTAAAAGGGAGTTGACCAAGGGATGGAAATCAAAAACGGGACAAACGCACCAGAGATGGCTGAACGAATTTCTAAAATGGGCGGCGGGCGAGAGTACGGTCAGGTACCAACTAGCCCGTTGTAGATTGGATGAGAGAGCCCAGGAGGCAGCGATGGCATGGGAAATGTTTGTGCAGGCACTGCGAGATAGTTCAGTGGAGGAGGAAGGGGAGGTGGAACCTGAGGACCCAACTGGGATTGCCGCGGTGCCGGTACCCTCACCAGACACACACACCCAGTAAACATTAAAATGCTTCTGTCCACCACCACAGGTTCGTGCTACTCAGAGCTAGGCGAAGGCGAAGACACTGAGGGGAGGAGGGGGGAGGGTAAGTTCAGGGGTACAAAACTGATGAAGCTGGAGGAATATTGCTTGGTGATAGAGGGGGATGGGGAGAATAAGTTGAAAAGCAGATAGCAGATTGCCTCATACGAGGACTATATATGGTAGAAAATGTAACATGCACCGAGAACACAATTGACGCCACACGGCCTTCGGAATGTGGGCTGAATGGCTGTGTATACTGAACAGGTGCGGGGATAAGAGGAAGAGAAATCTGCACTGATACGATCCCGTAATGTTAAATGTACTGTGCATCTAGTTCTGCAATAAAAAACGTTTAAAAAAAAATCATATTTAAATCCATTGTCACAGCAATACAAGTATCTAAAAATCCACTCAGTGATTCATAGATGTATACACACATCTAATCACTTACCTATGGATTCACTCATACATGCTGTCAATGAACAATAGAACACTATCAAAAATACTTATACATCTATATCGACATTAAACAACAGCACGCATCCTATTCACATATGAAGTCATCCTACTCACTTATGCAAACAATGGATCATACTTACATATTTACTTAGCAAAACACTTATACAAACACCACTTCTTCTATTCATTTAGATATTAAGTCATACTTAGTGAATTATAAAATCATTATTACAAGTATACAGTTATCCATACAGTCACTCACACAATCATTGTGTCTTACGTATACTTATTTATATACAAAAACTGACACATACACTGCCTTTTATTTTTCTAGTTTGTTGGACCTGTACCTTTGAGAAATATATTTGCTCATCACCACACCCATAAAGAGATTCCCTCACCCAAACTGTTAGAACATGTAGTTTTAACTTCATATATCTACTGAATCAACTATTCACACATCTTTGGACAGTCACACACCCCCCACCGAACCACACACACTTTCACACTCCCATACAAATACTCAGTTAACTAATCAATAACTAATATAGACTTTCACATAGCTAGTAACCAACTGTAGAATCAGTTTACACAACAACTGACAAAGTGATACAGATATTCACACAGTTTAGTCACTATCCACTATATTTAGTGAGACATTATAAATTGGTCAAGTAAACAGTCAATTACACTGCTACTAAATCCTCCATCCAAATATTTATTTATATATATCCACTCATTCTTCAATGCAAATTGCTATATATATAATGCATATTTAAATAACGAAGCAAACCACATTCACTGGATGATGTCATCAGTGATGTCATCAGTGATGTCACTGACCATGTCATGAATGATCTAATATGTGACATCATCAGCAGTGGATTGCGGGTGCGCGAAATATAGTTAGTACAACTAAGTATATAGGAGCAATTTCAATGGTTTTGTATGAGTACAATGTCCAGCTAACTATAACACCACTAAAACTTATAGTTTTTTGAGTGAATTTCAAAGGTTTTGTAAAAGCTAATTCCTTACTATATAACTCCTGAAACCTATGGTTTTTTCAGTGAATATATATATATATATATATATATATATATATATATATATATATATCCACACAAGATTCAAATTGATGGCACTCCACACGGGGAATTTTTCAACAGCATTTATTTAAATGGCTGTGATGACCTACGCGTTTCGAACATTTCGTTCTTGATCACGGTAGCATTCTAAACAGCGAGTCCTTTTTCACTTTTACATTATATACACATTTTTTTAAACAATGCATTGTGGGTCTTGTAGTTAAATTATCAACATTTAACTATATTTCAATCACAATCTTTTAAGTACCTTTTTGAAATGTCAATTATACTGTCAATGTTAGTCATTGGTGTGATTTGTTGTCATAATTTGAGGACTAAGTGCCTTTAAATTACCCTTGCATGTTATGCTAATGTTATTGAGTGGTGTTTGATTGTGAAGCTAAGTTCCAGCACTATGTGGCAAGGCGGTGCACTGTTCATCCTATATGTGTATTTATATTTACAGTGTTCTACCGTGAGTGCTCTCACTATCAATAATATAACTGCTGTAAATCTACTAATCGGATGACACGTCAGTGTTTCTGGGGCTGAGTGCCCTTGCCACCGCTTTGGATTGCCATTCATTAGCTGGGATTGTGTTTGCTATGTAGAGTTTTGTTCATAATTAAATGAGGAAAAAACATAGTTCATTTGAAGAAACATGCATCAGTTGTCGCTTGTCAAGTTTTTACATCAGACCGAATTATAAATGTACATGAAGTTCCGCATCTGAGTTGAGTCCCATTGGTTGTGTAGTTTTGAATTTCATAATTAATTAATTTTGACTCAAGTCTTCTTAGTTGCGATTTCCTATCTCCCCCACGTTCATTGACAGGTCCCGTTGGTGGCACCAGCCTGTGAGCGCTCCCCCTGCGACGAGGCAAGTTGCAAGTTCATTTAAACACACAGGGGAGAGCCCAACGCCAAAACTGACCTTTTGATTCAGCCGAGCCGAGCGACGTGATAGTGCAGGAAAGCGGATGTCAATCCATCGCGAGGTGGCGAAAGCACAGAATCAAAGGCTGCAAACAGAAAGACGAAGAGGAAGAAAAACACCCCTCCGCCCGACTGGTAGAGCGCCGACGTGCTGGGTCGGAGGACACTGACACGGCCGGGAGTCTCCCAGGTAAGATTAATCTTGGGTGAAGGGAACACGTCTGCAAAGGCGTTGTAGCGAGGCGGAAATAAGTGAAATGGTTATTGATAACCTGAACAATACATTTTGAAATCCAGCAGAACGTACTGGGTAAACCCGCCTCACTCGGGGAAACACACAAAGGCTGTGAATGTATGAGGATTTCAAAAGCAAACAAAACATTCCTCTGAATTCTGAACGAACGGACCTAATCACTGTTTAAAAATAAAAGTGAAGCGAGACTTGTGTTGCTATTTGACGTTCGTTGAAACACGTCAATAACAGACAAAATCAACATAAACAATTGAAGACACAAGCATTAATATGGAGGAAAGGAACGCCAAGAGGGCATCAAAAGCTGAAAGCATGTTTAAAAAAGCCCCTCCTGGAACCAAACGTGGGGAAACAGCAACTAAAGCTGCAACAGCAACACCTACAAATGCGAAGCAACTATTTATAAAACTAGAAAAATTACTGCGCAAAGAAATATCGCGCTCATGGGAGATCATCACATTAGAAAATACATTGAGTGTGAAATGGTCCCAAGAGGATTAAGGATTTTTACATTACCCAATCACCCAGACACACGACCGGAAATGCTGGAAGAATGGGGAAAGAACAACATGGCATGCTCCAAGAACATGCTATTCATTATAATAAAATATGCTCGCATTGATGTCAGCGAATTACACGCAGCCATTGCTGATATTGAAAAAGCAATATCAGATTTACAGGAAGACCCAGAAACTGTCAGGAAGATGAGGGCGGATATGGAGAAAAATTTGGACAAGCATGAGGATGAAGTCCAAATGAGGAAACAACGCAAGTTTAGAAGGGATGAAGACGATTATGAATACGGCACAATCTTTACATTTGCCAAGAAGTATGATGTGTACAAAAAACAGTGGAAACAGCCAGCAACAGCAACAGGAACAAACAATAACTCCACCACTGAAGAGGAATCAGACTGGAGCGAGGAAGATCAACGTCGGCGACAACTAAGTGATCACAGGTTTAATTTTTTAGACGAGCTTCAAATGCTCAATATGGAGCAATTAGCACCAAAATCAACATCACAAAGAGGAAGATCCAACCGGACACGAGGAAGAGGGAGAGGATACTTTCCGTCAAGAAAACAAGGCGCAAAACCAGGAGAGGTCGCAAACCAAAGTGGCGGATACCATCTGAGGAACAGAACGATAGTGAAAAAATGAAATCAAAGAACAAGGACCTCAGAAAGAACCAGAAACCGCCCGAGTTGGTAATAAATCTATCAAGATACACCCTTACAAAGAGTGAAAATGATCTACTCAATAAGGGCTTAACCTTTTGCCCGGAAATACATCCAGAAATCACGGACACAAAAATTGACCTGTATAAATATATAAGGAAACTGAAGTTGAAGAAACATTTTAAAAACACCCCAAACCTCCAGCCAATCCACAAGGAAATAAAGAGGGAGATAGTCAAGAACTCTTCCGCATACAGGAAATTCCACAACTCCGCACTGCATATGACCTGGCGAATGAGACCACCAGTACTCAAATTGGAAACACTCAAATTCTGGAGGAAATGTCAGTAACTACAAATAAAGCAGGAAGAACCACCTTCAAACCACCATCCAAATTTTGTCCCATCCTGCACCCGGGAAACAAAATAGACATATATCATGACCTGGTACTAGGGGAGATTGACAAGATGACAAATACAAGCCACAAAGGAATGGAAAATCTTAATAAAAGGAACGACTGGCTATACAATCACTCAAATCAAATAACAGTATTGAAATCAAACCCGCCGACAAAGGGGGAAATATTGTCATCCAAGAGAAAACGGATTACATTAATGAGGCAATGAGACAATTAGAAGACACATCCAAATACACCATGCTGGACAGGAATCCAACAAAAGAACTCATAATCGATCTAAGAAACAAACTGGAAATTTGGAAAAGGGCTGGATTAATTACCGAACATGAAAGAAAATACCTGATGGTAGAAAATCCGATTGTGCCAACCATATACTTTCTCCCAAAAGTAGACAAGACACTTAACAAACCACCAGGGCGGCCAATAATTTCCAGCTGTGGAAGCCTATATGAGAATGTGTCAACATATGTAGACAGCTTCATCGCCCCCATAGTACCCACATTAACATCCTTCATCAAGGACACAGGGGACTTCCTGCGAATCCTATCTAACATAGAATGGCAACCCAATTACTTGTTAATAACAATTGATGTTGTATCGCTATACACCTCCATAGACCATGAAATAGGTCTCAAGGCACTACAGTACTTTTTGCAACAGAGACCAGTCAACCTCTACGAACATTCGAAGATGATTATACAGATGATAACACTCTGTCTGTACAACAACATCTTTATCTTCAACAAGAAACTATATGCACAACGCTGCGGAACTGCTATGGGAGTTTCTTTCTCCCCAAGCTACGCTAATCTCATGATGGGGTGGTGGGAGAGGTGTGTAGCTTGGGGAGAGGAAAACCACCAACACATGGCCAAAGTAGCCATATGGCTCCGTTTCATAGACGACCTCTTCTTACTTGGGAAAGGGACTGAACAAGAATTCAAAAACTTTTTTGAAATTCTAAACACCAATGAAGTGGGCTTAAAATTCACCTACAATATCAGCCCAAGAGAAATTGATTTCTTGGACACCAAAGTCTATGTGAAAAACAACAAACTGGAGACAACAGTTCATCGCAAAAAAACAGCAACTAATAGTCTCCTGCATGGACGAAGCTTTCATCCAACTAGCTTGAAGAAAAGTATCCCGTATGGCGAATTACTAAGGATGAAGAGGAACTGCTCCGAAGTGAGCGAAATGGAGCGCAAATTTGAAGACACGAAAATTCGTTTTCAACAGAGAGGATACAAAAGGATTGATATCAAAAGAGGAGAAATGGCAGCCAGGAGTAAAAACAGACTTGAAATGTTAACACCATGTAACAAAACTACACTTGGAAAAAGGAAACATCCGAATGATGATAAAACAATAAATTCAAGTGAATCAACAGAAGAACAGCCAAGAATGATAATCAAATATACAAAGGAGAGCTTCAAAATAAGAAAAATCATGACAAAGTATTGGCACATACTAGAAAAAGACATAGACATTGGAAATGAAATAGGACATGTACCAATGATCACATACAAAAGAGCACCAAACTTATCAGATCATTTGGTACACAGCCACTTCGAATTACGAAAAGATAAAGACTGGCTAGAATCCAAACAAACAGGATTCACAAAATGTCTAGTATGTAAAGCCTGCAAAATTGGGAAAAATCTAAAAAATCTGCTGGAACCATCAGGGAGAAAATTTGAAATAAAACAACAAATTACCTGTGAAACCTCTTTTGTAGTATATCTTCTCCAATGCCAATGCGGCAAAAGATATATTGGGAGCACCACATGCCCTCTAAAAAAACGTATCCTTGAGCACACAAGGGCAATACAGAAAAAGGACACTACCTATGCGATGGAGTAGCATATGATCAGCCATCCAGGATTCACATGGACAAACATGACATATTCAGGCCTGGCTGCAATACCTGTCAATGAACGTGGGGGAGATAGGAAATCGCAACTAAGAAGACTGGAGTCAAAATTAATTATGAAATTCAAAACTACACAACCAATGGGACTCAACTCAGATGCGGAACTTCATGTACATTTATAATTCGGTCTGATGTAAAAACTTGACCAGCGACAACTGATGCATGTTTCTTCAAATGAACTATGTTTTTTCCTCATTTAATTATGAACAAAACTCTACATAGCAAACACAATCCCAGCTAATGAATGGCAATCCAAAGCGGTGGCAAGGGCACTCAGCCCCAGAAACACTGACGTGTCATCCGATTAGTAGATTTACAGCAGTTATATTATTGATAGTGAGAGCACTCACGGTAGAACACTGTAAATATAAATACACATATAGGATGAACAGTGCACCGCCTTGCCACATAGTGCTGGAACTTAGCTTCACAATCACACACCACTCAATAACATTAGCATAACATGCAAGGGTAATTTAAAGGCACTTAGTCCTCAAATTATGACAACAAATCACACCAATGACTAACATTGACAGTATAATTGACATTTCAAAAAGGTACTTAAAAGATTGTGATTGAAATATAGTTAAATGTTGATAATTTAACTACAAGACCCACAATGCATTGTTTAAAAAAATGTGTATATAATGTAAAAGTGAAAAAGGACTCGCTGTTTAGAATGCTACCGTGATCAAGAACGAAATGTTCGAAACGCGTAGGTCATCACAGCCATTTAAATAAATGCTGTTGAAAAATTCCCCGTGTGGAGTGCCATCAATTTGAATCTTGTGTGGATATTATACGGGACACTGCCTTGGTCCAGTTGGTGGCACCAGCCTGTGAGCGCTTCCCCTGCGACGAGGCAAGTTGCAAGTTCATATATATATAGATATATATATATATATATTACCTACTGGCGGTCGCCAGTAGGTAGTTATAGTTAGGACCTAGTTTCCATAGGAAATCCGCAACATTCTATTGGGAATAACTTTGGCGCCGCTGGATGAATTTTCGCAAATTTCTCAAATTAGATGGCCCGCTCCGCTCCTTTCCTGAAAGTTTGGGGGGGATTCGTTAAGCGGGGGCCGATATAAAAGGGGGGTCCCAAAACATGTTTTCCCCATGTTAATTTCCATAGGGCGTTTGGACTCACTTTTAGCCCGAACGGCTGAATGGATTCCCACGAAACTTGGCAAAATTGTAGGGACTGGTAGCCCGATGTGCCTTTGCTATGTCTCAACCCCTTGCACAATCGAAAGACCGAAAATCTACCCTGTAGACTGTACAAAAATAAGTAGTCCAGGTCTTGATTTTGTATAAATTTAGGTTCTCTGATGTGCACACGCAAACGACTAAGAAATAATGTCTGTGTTTGTCTCTCCTTTGTTTGTTTAAATTGTTTTAAAACTGAATTGATTTTCCTGTACATTACAAATTGTGTTTTGAATTTAACCTGTTTTTGATTTAAATGTAATTATGATGCTCAGAAATGTGTAATATATGTTTTTTTAAATGTGGACACATGGTGTGTCATTGGTTTTAATTCTGTACATGTACTCAAAATTTACACTGTGTTTTATAAGAAAATAAAAATTATACTTTTTTAGTAAACTATCCTTTCATGTGGATGCACTTAAATGTGTAGAATTTAGTAGTCCAGGTCGGGGAACCAGAACACCCCCATTTTTAATTAATGCCAAGGGAAAACCCCTTTTTCTACTGTCAAGATGTGTGCTCCAGAGGATTTTGAGTAATTTAGGTTAAAAAAATATATATATATCTACAAGCGCGCCCCGGTACGCGCACCGGGGAGCGCACCCGGCGCGTAACGCGAGTTCGCGCGCGGAAAGCTGATTGGCTCTCGGGTGTCTGTCAACATTCCAAACAGTCCGGAGCAGCCGCCATCTTGTGTCTCGGTAGGTTGAACAAAGGCATTTAGATCTCGCAGCACAGAGCTTACAGGCGCGCTCGCAGGGCAATTTGCAGCGTTTATCGCGCTTTTTTAAAGAGCATCTTTTTTAATATTTTAAATTTACTTTTCATGTCCCTGACATATAGCGCTTACCGCACATAAAAGGTTACAGGCACGCTGTTGGGAGCGGAACACACTTAGACCCTCAAACACACTCGTTTATTTTCACCGCCATCTTGGGTGAGGCAGGGAGTCATTGCGGCGCCATTTCGGCCAGCGCCCTAGCCTCCCAGCCAGGACTTCACGCCCCTATTTAAGGCGAGTATTCCTGCTCGACCGGCCTTGAACAAAGGCATTTAGATCTCGCAGCACAGAGCTTACAGGCGCGCTCGCAGGGCAATTTGCAGCGTTTATCGCGCTTTTTTAAAGAGCATCTTTTTTAATATTTTAAATTTACTTTTCATGTCCCTGACATATAGCGCTTACCGCACATAAAAGGTTACAGGCACCGCTGTTGGGAGCGGAACACACTTAGACCCTCAAACACACTTGTGTATTTTCACCGCCATCTTGGGTGAGGCAGGGAGTCATTGCGGCGCCATTTCGGCCAGCGCCCTAGCCTCTCAGCCAGGACTTCACGCCCCTATTTAAGGCGAGTATTCCTGCTCGACCGGCCTTGAACAAAGGCATTTAGATCTCGCAGCACAGAGCTTACAGGCGCGCTCGCAGGGCAATTTGCAGCGTTTATCGCGCTTTTTTAAAGAGCATCTTTTTTAATATTTTAAATTTACTTTTCATGTCCCTGACATATAGCGCTTACCGCACATAAAAGGTTACAGGCACCGCTGTTGGGAGCGGAACACACTTAGACCCTCAAACACACTCGTGTATTTTCACCGCCATCTTGGGTGAGGCAGGGAGTCATTGCGGCGCCATTTCAGCCAGCGCCCTAGCCTCTCAGCCAGGACTTCACGCCCCTATTTAAACCTTACTATGACGACGCGCAGCGGAGACGCGCAGCGGAGTCGCCGGACTCACGCCGGAGTCCTGCCCGTCTGGGCTCGTCCGGACTCAGACGGGCCTGGGGCCTGGCATTATGCCTAACATACTTCCACTGCGTTGCACTTACTCTCGGGAGGAGCTACTTGTACTGCGTACCCTGCCCTCTGAAAACCATTCTGTCACCGACAATGGTTTCCTCTCATCATCCCCACGAGGAATGGACGCATCAGCTCCTCCTCAGTCAGGTAAAAACACCCTGCTGTGGGGCCTGCTTAATTGCAGATCACTTCCGCGTCATGCAGTGGAACTTAACTTTCTCATTCAAGACCAGGAACTGGATATCCTGTTTCTGTCAGAAACTTGGATTACTTCCAGTTCTGACACTGACATCGTGCTAGCCCTCCCGCCAGGCTTTCTCATGTTTCATTTGGATAGACCTGAGGGGCGAGGCGGTGGTCTTGCTATCCTTTATAGAGAAAATTATGTATGTAGGGCCTGGAAGGGACTTGTCGCTGACTGTGAGAGTTGCCATTTCTCACTACAGATATCTCCTACCGTGACACTGGCAGGTCTGCTGATCTATCGGCCTCCTGGCGGTGTGGGCAACTTTGTAAGTTCTGTGATGGAAACAGTAACACTGCTGGCCGCATCTACATCTAATTTCATTGTGTTAGGGGATCTGAATTTGCACTTCAATGACATCGCAGACACAAATGCTACAGATCTCAAAGGCGATTTGACTGCATGTGAGCTCCATTTAATCAACACAGGAGCCACCCATGAGAAGGGTCACCTACTGGACCCAGTCTTTTCCAACATCCCCCGGCTCAAGGCCAGACCAGCCTTTCCTCTTCCATGGTCAGACCACTCTTTAGTTTCGGTGGAATGGCAAGTCAAACTGCCTTCAACACCGACACATCAAGCGTTTGTGGTGGACCGAGCCTGGTCCAGACTATCGATCAGTGACTGGTCCCACAAACTGGCAAACTTACGACCTCCATCTGAGTCAGACCCGATTAAAGGAGATGCTGACCTCAACAGATGGCTGAGTGCCTCGCTTGATGCTCTCATCCCTATGAAAACTATACAGAAGAGGGAGAAAAGAATTGGCTCCGCTCCTTGGTTTACGGCTGAGCTCCGCCTGCTTAAAAAGGATGCAAAAAACTTGAGAGGGCTTGGAGGAAGAAATTTGATGCTACTAAGCGGAAGGACTACTGGGTAGCGATGAGATGCTACAAAGCAGCCCTCCGCTTAGCGAAAGCTCAATTTTTTGAGGAACGAATACGACTTGCATCAAACTCGTCCAGGGAAACTTTCAAGGTGGTGCAAGAACTTCTTAAAGTTCCTGAACCGGCAGCCACCCACGATCTTCAGAAGTGCAAGGAGCTGGCCAGCTTCTTCCACACTAAAATTGTGAAGATACCTAATTCCCTACCCCAGGTTACAAGACCTCAAGGGACCCAAGAAGAGTGCTCCTCTATTCGGTTGAAGGAGCGACTCATCTCCCTGGACACGTTTGGCCCAGTTTCAGAAGCTGAAACTCTAAAAGCCATAGTCTCTATAAAAAGTGGCTCCCCTATGGATCCGGTTCCCTTCAAAATTCTAAAGCAAGTAGCAACCTCTATTGTTGGGCCCATTACGGACCTGATGAATGCTTCTTTCTCCCAGGGTCTGGTGCCACCTAGCTGGAAAACAGCTGTGGTTAAGGCACTGTTAAAAAAATCTAATCTTGACACGGCGGAGCTGGCCAACTATAGGCCTATTTCCCTGTTGCCAGGCCTCAGCAAAATTGCTGAGAAGCTTGCAAATCACCAATTGTCCAACTTCTTAGAGTCGAATGGTCTGCTCCGAGACTCGCAGACCGGTTTTCGTCCTGGCCAAGGTACTGATACAGCCCTCCTGGCAGTCGTTGAAGAATCCAGACGCATCTTAGACTCGGGAGGATCAGTGGCAGTGATCCTCCTGGATCTGAGTGCTGCGTTTGACACCGTGAACCATCGGGTGTTGATCCAACGACTGTCAGAGGCGGGTGTGGCAGGGGCCGCCCTGAAGTGGCTTAGTTCATTTCTCGACGGTCGGTCATACCAGGTCTGGGAAGGCAGCAACAAGACTACATCCATCTCTCTCCAGTGGGGTGTGCCACAGGGCTCCTCCCTGAGCCCGACATTATTTAATGTCTACATGGCCCCCCTGGAGGACGTGGTGGCCCCTTATAACATCAAGATCATCAGCTACGCTGATGACACTCAGCTGGTGGTCGCCCTTCCTCAACTTGTAGATAACCCTGATTTGCTGCACTCATGCCTGGTGGACGTCCACACCTGGATGGGCGGTTCAGCTCTTAAGCTGAACGGCTCTAAGACAGAGATCATGTTGCTAGGGAACAAAGCTCCCCCAACATGCTGGCCGAGCTGTATGGGTGATCTCCCCACCATGAAAGAGGAGATTAAGAGCTTGGGAGTCTGGCTGGAACAAGATCTCTCCTTCAGAACTCAAGCCAAAAAAACTGCAGGAGTGTGTTTTGCCCTGCTGCGGGCCGCTCGTAAAATCTTCCCGCTTCTTCCTCTTCCATCGAGGAAGCTGCTGATTCAGGGTCTTATAACATCTCGCCTTGACTATAGTAATGGTCTTTTCCTGGGTGCCCCTGAATCTACCCTTAGCAAATTACAGCAGGTCCAAAATGCGGCGGCCAGATTACTCATGGGCATCCCCAGAACCGAATCAGCTAGACCCGCCCTTAAGGCCCTGCACTGGTTACCGGTGCGGGAGAGAGTAAAGTTCAAGGCACTCTGCATCGCCCACAAAATTCTTCAGGGTAACGGACCATCTATCCTAAGAAATTTGGCAGTGCCTTACAAAGCGAACAGAGCGCTGAGGTCCGATCAGAAATATCTGCTCCGTGTCCCGAGAGTAAAAAGATCACGCACGGGCGGGAGACGATTTTCTGTGCACACAGCAACGCTTTGGAACTCTCTGCCCCTAAAACTTCATGCCGAGACCTGCACTTTGCGCTTTCGAAAAGGTCTGAAAACATACCTGTTTCCTGCGTGAGTTGACCTAACCATCTCATTGTTTTAACTGTCGATGCTCTGTTTAAAGCGCCGGGATGCCCCAGGGTAGCTGTGCGCTATATAAAATTTTAATAATAATAATAATAAGAGGTGGCAAAAACAAAGGGGGAAATGACCATATCGGGCAGGATAGACCCCCCTGACCCCCTAGGTTTGATGTGGGGGCCATAAAAGGGCCCCGCGGGGCAAAAAAATAAATTAAAAAAATCGATTTTCGCGGGGGGAGCGCCCGGTACGCGCACCGGGGAGCGTACCAGGGAGCGTACCAAGGGGAAAAACCCAGTGAAACAGTAAAATAATAATTTAAAGTGCTTAGAGGTAGGGTAGCTTTGCATAGAGTTGTTGTGTTGTGTGGGTGATTTAAGTACCAGCATGTAGGTACCAATACAGAGTCTTAAATTCAATGTACACCGTCTCCTCTGTAGATAATTTGCATGTTGTTACAGAAGTTATTGTGGTATATGGAATCCATACCATAGTCTGTCAGGAAAGTAGAAACAACATGGAGGCAGGAGATGAAAAAGAGATGTCAAATACACATTAGAGATAATATAGTGGGAGAAAGGAAGTAACTATGAGCAAAATTACTATGTAACACAAAA
Organism: Lissotriton helveticus; assembly: GCF_964261635.1. Classification (NCBI taxonomy): domain Eukaryota; kingdom Metazoa; phylum Chordata; class Amphibia; order Caudata; family Salamandridae; genus Lissotriton; species Lissotriton helveticus. The sequence continues at coordinate 1,773,674,571 of NC_136067.1, read as the reverse complement.
AAGTTGCACAGTATACTATAAGTCTCACTTGGTACTATTTCATGAATTACATATAAAAAATAATAATGTCTCAAACAATTTTTAATTATTAAATAAAAATGTATTGCTGTGATTTTTCAAAACTTAAAAGAACTTCCAACATTATATCGTCAGGAATGTCCTCATTTTGAGTCCAAGATTACATTTGTTCCACACAATTAACTAACTCTTCGTCCAGAGACTGATCCATAAAGTCAGTCTTCCTCAGGATTGTTCTCCAGAACAATTTCGAAAGAAATATGAATTTTGTTTGGTTCTCCTTCAATTTTCTTGCTGTAAATTGCATTAAAAATAAATATATCAGTAGAGTTAGGGCAGTGTTGGGTTTAAGTTTAGACAGGTACTTCTGAGTTTTTAACAGTGAAGTTATCTTTGGGCAGTGTATGGTATCAGGCAGGAAGTAGAAATATCAAAAAAGTGTATGTGAAGAAGCCTAAGTAATTTCATAATTATACCAGAGAAGCCTAACTCAATCTATAACTATAACAGAGAAGCCTATCTCAATCTATAACTATAACAGAGGGACAGTAAAGAACTATCAGAAAAAGTTTTTACAAATTAACTTAAAGTGCCCCTTACAAATTAACAACTTACCTTATTAAAAGGTGATGAAGATAAATGGAGAAAATTCTTTAAAGATGTACCCCAGGTAGTTGTAGTCAAAATGGCCGTGTTTCCCTCTCATTTTTCATTTATATTCATGTACATAACCAATCAAATGTCAGGAAAAAAAAGTAGAAAATGAAAGTAAAATTTTAATTGGTTGTAAATTCTAACACTTCATATGTGTTTTTGTCATGTAATTTACCTCAGGATATTTAGACAGTGCTACAGCTCAAATGGCTCAATGGAATTCCACCTAATTTGGGAAAATGGTAGGGACTGGTATGTAGTAGGGCCTATTCTATATTTGGTGAAAGTCTCTCCAGTGGTTTTTATGTAAATTAACTTTTAAAATTTTTGGGGAGCGCTTACCGGTGCGCGCCCCGGTACGCGTACCGGCAGCGCAACGGGAGTCCTCCATCTTGTGTTTCGGTAGATTTGAGACACAAGATGGAGGACAAACAATGTTGGGAATGGGTAAAAGGGGGCACGGTAGACACCCCCTGACCCCCTAGGTTTTCTGAGGGGGGCTTAGGAGGCCCATATAGGCGGGGAATTTTTTTTATAATTTTTCGCGGGGGAGCGCCCGGTACTCGTACCGGGGAGCATACCGGGGAGCGTACTTTGGTGAAAAACAGTGAAAAAAGTTAAAGTAAAGTAATCATTTTGAGTGATGAGAGGTAGGGTAGCCCTGAAAAGAGCTTTTGGGTTCTGTGGCTGATTTAGGTACCTACAAGTAGGGTCCAATGCACAGTCTTAAATTCAGGAGGAATATTCTATTCCCCTCATCTGAGAAGTGCACACCATCTCCTCTGTAGATATCTTGCATGTTGTAACGCAAGTTATTGTTGTATATTGAACCCATTCCATAGTCTCTCATGTAAGCAGAAACAGATTTATTGTTTATATATATATATATATATATATATAAGTGCCTTCTCTCTTCCTCCTCTTCCTCCTCCTCCTCCTCTTCTTCTTGACCACCAATGTGATGTTCTGGTGGTCCTTGTGGTGGAGGTGGTGGTGGGGCAGATGCTCCAGCTGCTGACAGTACTGTAGCCATATCTGTAAGAAAAAAGCAGGTCTTCCTCACTCAAAGAACAAAGTGAGAATGAGGAAAAAAGGTGGGGGCTTTCATCATTTGGAAAACAAAACTGTTCTGAACCAATGAAAAGTGTTATTTTCAAGTCACATGATCCGGGCTTTCATCATTTGGAAACCAAAACTGATCTGAACCAATGAAAAGTGTTATTTTCAGGTCACATGAGCCGACGCGCTTACGCTACGCGCCCCGGTGCCTTCCCGGGGGCGCGCCCAGTGGCGCTTACGTTGCGCGATCGTATGCGCTCGGGCGCTTCCGGAAGCGCTTATGCCGTGCGTAGTTCGCGGCAATAGCGCTAACGGGACGCTCCCCGGTACGCCACCGTGGTGCGCCAAAACACTGCGCTTACCCGTGCGTTCACCGGTACGCGCACCGGGAGCGCACCAAGGCAAAAAAAAAAAAGGGGGAAAAATATACATTAAAAAAGTATTATATAAATATACAATATAGGATTTATTATAAAAAATATTATATATCATAGCTATAGAAATTAGCTATTAAAAAACCTATGAACTTCACTGAAAAAAACAAAGGTTTGAGGCCCTATATAGAGTTAGGAATTAGCATTTACAAAACCTATGAAATTCACTGAAAAAAACATAGGTTTCACACCAGTTATAGTTAGGAATTAGCATTTAAAAAACCTAAGAAAATTCACTGAAAAAACCATAGGTTTCACACCAGTTATAGTTAGGAATTAGCATTTAAAAAACCTATTAAATTCACTGAAAAAACCATAGGTTTCACACCAGTTATAGTTAGCTGGAAATTTTACTCGCATAAAACCAATGAAATTCCCACGTTATAGTTAGTTGGACTCACTATAACTTGCGCGTGCAATGCACTGCTGATGACGTCACATATTACATCACTCATGACATGGTCAGTGACATCACTCATGACATCACTGATGACACCATCCTTGTGACAGAGTGACAGACCTCCTTTCACTGTAATGTAACCCTTGAAACACATATTCAAAAATAGAAACTAACATTTTCAAAAAAATGAAGATACCCATACCAGTTACAACAACCAATTCAATAATTCCACCATCTATATACACATCCACTCATTGACCAACAGTTCTATATAGTCACTCATACATATACTCACTCATCATATGTAGTGATACACCTATACATCCTGTTACACACCGACAGTCATCCAAAAGATACTCTCACACATACTCACACATGCAAATAAACTATTAAACATCCATTTATTTGCATATACAGCTTTACACACACTACCACTTTACTTCTAAGGAAACTTACACATATGTACTCTCTTAAACAATCACTTATAGAAACACATACTTATTTAAACAGGAACTCTTACAATCTCTTACTCTCACATATACTCACTTATATACATCAATATTCACATATACTAGATTAAAACATAGGTAGTTACTGATAAAGACACTAGTGAGACAGTCATTCACTCACTAACACACACACATACACACTCATTCACCCATACAGTCCTGCACATATGCTGTCTTCAAAACACATACAAACAGAGAGTCAGTGATTCATGCATCTACCACCAAACCATACAGACACTCATACTGATATTAAAAAAACATCTAAAACCCATATACATACACATGTAGCTACTCACCAACCCATGCAGCCACTTATACACAAAGTGAAACACTAATACATATATTTTAATATTTAAACATTACTCACTAATATATGTATTCACTAAGATACACTTAATAAGCCAGTTAACCAATCAATTTTTTTTTTTTAAATCCATGTAAACACTTATTTAAACATTTATTCTTCCATCAACTTTTACATATACATATATAACACATATTTATTTTTCAGAAAGACACACATTCACTGGATGGTGTCATCAGTGATGTCATGAGTGATGTCACTGACCATGTCATGAGTGATGTAATATGTGACGTCATCAGCAGTGCATTGCACGCGCAAGTTATAGTGAGTCCAACTAACTATAACGTGGGAATTTCATTGGTTTTATGCGAGTAAAATTTCCGGCTAACTATAACTGGTGTGAAACCTATGGTTTTTTCAGTGAATTTAATAGGTTTTTTAAATGTTAATTCCTAACTATAACTGGTGTGAAACCTATGGTTTTTCAGTGAATATATATATATATATATATATATATATATATATATATATATATATATATATATATATCTCTCCAGTCCACAGGTAGCCCCAAAGAGAGACGCCATCCAGTGAGTGAAATATGGCATTCATTTATTGCGGGCAGCAACTTGCAGGTAAGGACACTGGCGGTTACATCAAACTTTATGCCAGGCGCGTTTCGGGAACAGCGTTCCCTTCTTTAATGGCGAAGTTTCCTTTGTTGCAAACGCTGTATCCTGCACACTTTAAGGTCCCAAAGACCTGTCCCAGTGGGTGGAGCCAATCCCTTGGCCTTCTGGTCATGGTAGTTATTGTTATTGTTAAGGTTTTTGTAGAGCGCGCAGTAACCCTGGGGCATCCCGGCGCTAGAACCTGGTAGTCATGAGGGAGAAGTAACGGGAGGGGAGGGGGGGATCAGGGGAACAGATGGGTTTTTAATGCTTTCCTGAATTGGAGGAGAATTGGTTCGGTTCTCAGTTTCCGGGGGAGACTGTTCCAGAGTTTTGCCGTGTTCACTGAGAAGCGGCGGCCTCCAGTTCGGGCTTTCTTGACTTTATGGACGGTGATGAGGTTTTCATGGTTTGACCGGAGTGCTCTGGTGGCTTTATAGGGGATGATACAGTCTTTGAGAATGGGGGGTCCTTTATTGTGGAGAGTTTTATGTGCCAGGCAGAGGGCCTTGAACACTACCCTTTCTCTGATTGGTAGCCAGTGGAGCTGTTTCAGGGCTGGCTTGGCCGAGGATCTGGCCGGGGTGTTGGTCAGAAGTCGGGCGGCCACGTTCTGGATTCTCTGAAGGGTGTTGAGTGTGGCTTCCGGTGCTCCCAGATAGATTGCGTTGCTGTAGTCGAGCCGGGATAAAATAAGGCCCTGAATCAGCAGTTTTTGGGAGGTGAAGGGAAGTAAGGGAAGCACCTTCCTGCATGCCCTGAGGAGTCCAAAGCATGTACCGGCCACTTTTTTTGCCTGGACTCTAAAGGAGAGATCTTTTTCAATCCAAACCCCCAGACTTTTGACTTCATCTTTGGGGGTAGGGGGGGTGCCCAGACAGGTGGGCCATAGGTTGGGCGGCAGGGAGGGCCCTTTTTGTCCGAGCAGCAGGATTTCGGTCTTAGACCCATTAAGTTTTAGTGCCGAGGAGTTCATCCAGTCGTGGATTTCCGTGAGACACCCGTGTAGATTGGAGGGTTCTTGGTGCGGGTGTGAGAGGGTCACCACCAACTGGGTGTCATCGGCGTAGTTGATAATCGTCACCCCAAATGGAGTGACCACCTCCTCCAGTGGGGACATGTAAACGTTAACGTAGTGCAGGGGCTGTGACCTTCGGTGAGGAAAGGTTTGCACAAAGTCAATAAAAGAATAAAACCACAGTGGGTCGATGTAAACACAGCGCCTCACAAGCCGTCCCTCTTAGCAGTCGGCTTCACTGCACCCCTGTTGTACTAATGAAACTCACTTGGTTCCATCGTGGGCCGCTTCCCTCACGGTAGGCATCTCTTGCGGCTGGGCTCAGCTGCTCAAAATACAGTCTAAAGGTAGCCCCAAAGAGGGACGCCATCCAGTGCGTGAAATATTGCATTAATTTATTGCTGGCAGCAACTTGCAGGTTAGGACACTGGCGGTTACATCAAACTTTATGCCAGACGCGTTTCGGGTACAGCCTTCCCTTCTTCAATGGCGAAGTCTCCTTTGTTGCAAATACTGTATCCTGCATGCTTAAGTTCCCAAAGACCTGCCCCACTGGGTGGAGCCAATCCCTTGGCCTTCTGGTCATGGTAGTGCAGGGGCTGTGACCTTCTGTGAGGAAAGGTTTGCACAAAGTCAATAAAAGAATAAAACCACAGTGGGTCGATGTAAATGCAGCACCTCACAAACCATCCCTCTTAGCAGTCAGCAGCACCGCACCCCCGTTGTACTGATGAAACTCACTTGGATCCATCATGGGCCCGCTTCCCTCGCGGTGGGCGTCTCTCGTGGCTGGCCTAAGCCGCTCAAAATCCAGTCCAAAGGTAGCCCCAAAGAGAGACACAATCCAGTGCATGAAATATTGCATTCATTTATTGCTGGCAGCAACTTGCAGGTAAGGACACTGGAGGTTACATCAAACTTTATGCAAGACGCGTTTTGGGAACAGCGTTCCCTTCTTCAATGGCGAAGTCTCCTTTGTTGCAAACACTGTATCCTGAACGCTTTAAGTTCCCAAAGACCTGCCCCAGTGGGCAGAGCCACTCCCTTGGCCTTCTGCTCATGGTAGTGCAGGGGCTATATATATATATATATATATATATATATATATATATATATATATATATATATTACCTACTGGCGGTCGCCAGTAGGTATATATAGTTAGGATTTTTTCTCTATGGGATTTTTGAAAATTCTATGTCTAATAACTTTGGCGTTTGTGGACGGAATTGGCTGAAATTTTCAGGAAAATTGCACATTTTGTTTCTGAGCAGCCCTTGAAAATTTGGGGGGGGTTTGTCAAGGGGGGGCCGAGAAAAAAGGGGGGTCCCAAAACGTGTTTTTAACATTGAGTTTTCCATAGGGCGGTTGGCCTCACTTTTAGCCCGAACGGCTGAATGGATTTGCACGAAACTTGGCAAAATTGTAGGGACTGGTAGCCCGATGTGCCTTTTGTAGGTCTCAATATATGTGCTCCAGTGGATTTTGAGAAATTAACGTTTAAAAAAAGATATATATCTGTAACAGCGGACCGGGCAGCGTCCCAGGACGCGTACTTTTCGCGCAACGGAGCTTTGTGAAGCGAAGCTGATTGGTTCTCTGGCGTCTGTCAACATTCCAAAAAGTCCGTAGCGGCCGCCATCTTGTCTCTCGGTAGGATCGAGAGACAAGAGGAGGCCAAAACAAAGGGGGAAATAACCATAAGGGGGCATAGTAGATCCTCGCTGACCCCCTAGGTTTGATGTGGAGGTTTTAAAAGGGCCCCGCGGGGCAAAAAAAAAAATAATAATAATAAAACAGCTGAATGGATTTGCACGAAACTTGGCAAAATATTAGGGACTGGTAGCCCGATGTGCCTTTGCTAGGTCTCAATATATGTGCTCCAGTGGATTTTGAGAAATTAACGTTCAAAAAAAGATATATATCTGTAACAGCGCTCCGCTTCGCGTAACGGAGGTTTGCGAAGCTGATTGGTCATTCTGTCACTGGGCTATAGTTGGGCTACATCTGGCTGATATTTGGGCTACATTTGTTTTTTTGTGTGTCTGGCGGCCATCTTTGGGCTACATTGGGCTACATTGGGCTTCATTGGGCTACATTGGGCTACATTTGGGCTCCAACATATATATAGGCCAATGTAGCCCAATATATATTTTTCAAAGTTAATTTTCGTAAAAACCACTGGAGCATATATCTTGAGACATAGCAAAGGCACATCGGGCTACCAGTCCCTACAATTTTGCCAAGTTTCGTGGAAATCCATTCAGCCGTTCGAGCTAAAAGTGAGTCCAACCGCCCTATGGAAATGAAGGAAATGAATGGGTAATTTGTAATTAGCAAATAGCTAATCGCAAACTAGGAATGGTAAAGAATCGCTATTTATTCCTTAAAGTTCGCTATTTAGGAAATGCAAAAAACTTTGATGATACATATGGCGGTTCATCTCTAACAAGATAAGAAGCATAGGGATACATTTATGATGACTGGCGCATCACCAGGGATGTGTTAGTCATTCTGTGCCGCTGTTCCGTCACCTATGGTGTGCTGCATTTACAATGCGGCGCATCATGGGGCAAAAACAGCACAGATGCGTGATGTATCTGTGCCGTAAAGGTGGCGCATTGCTGGAGTTGTATCGCAAGTGTGATGAAGCTCCAGCAAGGGTCGGGGGTGCCCCTGTCGCAGGGTTTCTGTTCTCACACAGAACTGTGGACAGAGGATTGGAACCTCGGCGAATTAGGGTGTCCCAAAACTCACGTTAGTAATCAAAAACTCCTTAGCAAGCTAGGTACAGTGTCACATTGGATATAACAAACTCTCAATGTTTAGACAATCCAGAATATGAACTTATAGTACCTCAGGATACGTGGAACTCATGAACAGTCGGTCGTTATATATTTCTTAGAAACCAGAACATGGAGTTAAGAAGAACACATGTGTATTTGAAATGTTTATTTACTAATGCCGTCTTCTCAGGCGTAGTATCTTAGATAATACAAGTACACATATTATCAGTAGCAAAATTACCAGCATAGTTACTAGTACATAAAAAGCGAATGGTGATAGTATGTTAACATGCTGTAAATGAATAAGAGTTAGCAACACTTATAAGCAGCCGCGGGCCGTGGAGGGAGTTACGGTGAGGCAGGGAGGCGGGGAGGGGGAGAAGCAGGGTGGAGAATACAAGTACACATATTATCAGTAGCAAAATTACCAGCATAGTTACTAGTACATAAAAAGCGAATGGTGACAGTATGTTAACATGCTGTAAATGAATAAGAGTTAGCAACACTTATAAGCAGCCGCGGGCCGTGGAGGGAGTTACGGTGGGGCAGGGAGGCGGGGAGGGGGAGGGGCAGGGTAGAGAGGGCTCCACCCTGCTTCTCCCCCTCCCTGCCTCACCGTAACTCCCTCCACGGCCCGCGGCTGCTTATATCTCACCCTCCCTAATACACATATTATATTATTTGCTAAGAAGGTCTCTTTGTGTTGGTTTAGGGCGTGCCCATACTTTAGTGTCTTAGATGTGAAGGAATCACATCAGCATACACCAGCTCTCTCTTCATGTGAACCGCATCCACTGTTGTGTATGTGTGTTCGGCAAAGCAATATAAAACCCGCCTCATGCCCAGAATTGGCAGAAGTTGCACTTATGTTATGAGTATGAAGTCGTGGAGATCAGACCTCATAACAATTCTGTATCGTGTTGTTCTTGAAACTTTAGCACTCGCTGTACAGATATAGTTTAACAAGCAAAGCAGATAGTAGAGCAATAACATATTATTCTCATGTAAACCACGATGAACTACTAGGTGGAAAGCTAAAGCAACAACTAAGTGTCGTGTGCAGAAGTTGCAAAAAAGGAAAAATGGCGTTTAAACCGGTAATGAGCCCATGCTAACTTAACACGGTGTAAAGATATCCAGGACCTAGATGACACCTCCCCATGATCCGGAAACGAACTGAATAAGATAATAGAAGTGCCATCTCATGAGAGCAGATTGCAAGTTTATATGTGGACGGTCCGCAAGGTAAAGCATTAAAAACTAGGAAAATTTAATGCTAAAGAAAAATAAAACAGCCAAGTACTTTATCGAGTCTTAAGCCAATAGGCAAGGTAAATAATAAAAACTTGACAAATAAGTCAATGAATTGTCAATGAAATGCTAGTACTCAGCATATCAAACATGAAAAAGGTCTATGACATAACTGTGTATGCAAAATAAGCTGCAACAGCCTCCAATAGGAAGTCACCGTCTTCATCCGAAAACAGTTCAGCCATCCAATTTAAAAGCGGAAAAGAACATACGTGCTCTCCCAGCACCGGATCCTCTATCACCATCAGAGGACAGCTCGGTGGGTTTTCAAGAAAGCTCTGTTCCAAGAAAGACTGTGCTGCCGCCAATAAATTCCAGGGACCAATTAGTCCATGCATCAATGCCACAGCCATAATCCTTTCGCCAGGACAAACCAACTCGTGAGTAATGATAGGAGTCATCAGCTGATTAAAGTCGACGTCAGGAGAAACCGGTCCGCAGAGACACAAATCAATGGCCCAATCGAAATCACAGGTCAGGCAGTGAAATACAGGCTGGACACAGGTGAAGTAGGAGAATCGAAAAGATAATCCATATGCCGTGCTTAATATCGCCAACGGCATTGTGCCATAATATTCTAGCATGCGATTGCGGAACAGTGTCAGCAGCTGCAGGGTGGGAGGTTGCATAGGAGGGACATCCATATTTAAAAATGTAAAAAAGCACAAGAGCGTCCGCTGGTAATGCAAGTAAAAATGCCAATCCACGAAGCAGAGTGGAGAAAATAGAATGAAAGAAAGCAGGGATGACTCCAAAGATGTTCTCAAATGAAGTCACGAGACCACTGGTAACAACTTTAAAAAAGTGCGCCAGGGCCTTTGTGGAGGATGCGTTAAAGATAGTCCGAACCATCTTGCTGAAATTGAAAGGCAAATCTGAATTGAAAAGGGTCTGCACCTCTGTACGGGTGTTCGCTATGTGAAGCACGAAAGTTTCACGGGCCGAACTCAAGGCCACCTCTCTCTGAGACAAAAGAGCTCTTATTCTTGCCATGCCGTTGAAATCTCTCCCAAGGTTGGTATTTGTGGCCAGATTGAAAACTCCCTATGTTCATGTGTGGGAGAAAATAGAACATTTCTGCAGCAAATAACCCGTTCACTTACTGTTACGATAAAAGGAATACTTTTAATTAACTCAGAACAATCTTCATTATTGAGCATCAAATAACTACCATTTTCCAACAACTTGAACGTGGGGATGATAGCAGGAACTGGCGTGCCTTGCAACACGCAAGCCATATTTGGTCGGTGTTTGTTGCATGAACCGTGTAACTGTATGTGCCTACACATTAGTGAATGATCTGGCGTCTCAGTGCATTCCTCTCCATTCAGATAAACTTCTTGATCATCTTTGAAACATCTTTATGTGTATGGAAGCGACCAGACCTCATGAAGAAAAGCACTATCTAAAGGTTCATAACGACCTATTGGTATATATTTCATACAATTTGAAAACTTATATAAAGCAAAAGGCAGCGTTATTAAACCGTGGATAAGGCACGTTGCCAAAAAACCCGCAATCCTCTGCTGATGATGTCACTGAGCATGTCATGAATGATGTAATATGTGACATCATCAGCAGTGGATTACGGGTAATAGTATCTCTAGTTTACTCCCCTATAGCTGTCTTTCTTTTAACATAAGTGTCTGTTTCCTTCCCTTATACTTACTGTTTTTGGTTCGCTTCCGGTTCGCGTACCGGCGAGCGAACTGGGAAGCGAACTAAGAGAAATAGAGGTTGGCACAGTTCCAAATATTGTACCAATTTTTTAATAACGGGGAGGTAGTTCTGAAAAGAACTTTTTTTTATTGTTTTTGTTGTTTTATATTTTTTTTATTATTTTTCAGAACATTTTTTTACTTTTTTGAATTTTTCTGAACAGTTTTATATTTTTTGGGGTTTTTCTTGGAGGGGGCAATGAAAACGATTCATTGTAAAGGGCTCAACAGGAGCAACAAAACAAAAAAAAAGTATTTATTATTTTGGGCGTTTCGTACAAACTTGCATATGATAGTCAATAGCTCTGTTGATCAGAGTGATGCTTCTTTCTCCGTAGCAAATGAATCCATCGCAAAATACGCAGATGTGTTTTACTTCACCAAATCTCATTTGTATATTTGGCACCATCTCCCTGCCCTCTGGTCCCGTTACTTCCGGTACAACAGATCTTCTGGCCATAATAGGGAGATTATCTAGGTCGTTCCGAAACTGTGCAGCACTGTAGTTGTTAGGATGCCACCTAGTCATATGGCGATGCATTGTGTAGTTTCCGAAACTGTATTTTTTGTCGGTCCCTCTGGACAGTCTATCTTGACATATAAGGCAAGTTACGTATCTTGCATTTACTTTTTTCTGACCTTTGGGAATTTTAAAAAATTGCCAAATGAAGTTTTCTTTCCGGTGAGACGTCCTGGGTTCCTCAGGCAAAAACTGCCTCTCTTCCTGCTCTTCCTCGTCTTCCTCTTCTTCCTCTTCTTGCTGAATTATAACTTGAGCAGGTGGTCCACTCTTCCTTGGATGTGGTGGAGGTGGTGGGGAAGCACCAGCTGAAGCTACTAAAGAAGCCATTGCTCAGTGATCACAAAGGGTCTTTCTCTCACAATGATGAAAGTCAGAGTGAGGAAAGAAGGAGGGATTTTCATCATTTAGGAAAAACAAGAGTTCTCAACCAATCAAAAGTGTTCATTTTAGATTATATGACCTAGTCTTACATCATTAGGAAACCAAAAGTGAAATGAACCAATGAAAAGTGTTATTACCAAGTCACATGACTTGCTGTGTTTACTTTAAGCGCTTTGCAGGGCCTCCCGGTTTGCTTCCAGAAACCTGCGCTTTGCGACTCGCTTCGCGTACCAGTTCGCTAACGTAGCACGTCATATGACGTATCACGCGACAACGCGAAACGTCATGCGGACGGGAGGTGTCACGATGTTGTTTTCTAACGCGGCACTTGCGGTAAAGAAACGTTTACCGGCTCGCGGTCTATTTCGCGGCATCAAGGTCAGCTAACGGGAAGCTTCCCGATTCGCGAAGCGGGAACGAAGAAAAAAAAATATTTTAAAAAAAAAAAATTATTCATAAACATATAAAATATATTTTTGGATTTAAAGAAGAATACATTTTACAGCTACAGATATTAGCTGTTAAAAAACCAATGAAATTCACTGAAAAAACCATAGGTTATAGACCATATATAGTTAGGAATTAGCATTTACAAAACCTTGAAAATTCACTGAAAAAACCATAGGTTATAGACCATATATAGTTAGGAATTAGCATTTAGAAAACCTTATTTTACTCACACAAAACCATTGAAATTCCATATATAGTTAGTTGCACTAACTATATATCGCGCACCCGCAATCCACTGCTGATGATGTCACATATTACATCATTCATGACATGGTCAGTGACATCACTGATGACATCACTGATGACATCTCAAATGACATCACTGATGACATCACTGATGACATCTCAAATGACATCACTGATGACATCATGACACACCAATACCAGTTACTACATACGCACTCACTGATTCCTACGTCTACACACACATTCACTCATTCACCCATACAATAACTCATACATACAGTCACTTATTATTACAACACTATCATATGCACTCATACACCTATGCAGACAGTCACACACTGCCACTCATCCATGGAGTTACTCACACACCAAGTCAGTCCTGTAAAGAATCAATCACACTTCCATTTCTTCATCTATACAGTTAAACACAGAACACCATACTTCAGTGACATCACTGATGACATCACTAATGACATCTGAAATGACATCACTGATGACATCATGACACACCAATACCAGTTACTACATACGCACTCACTGATTCGTACGTCTACACACACATTCACTCATTCACCCGTACAATTACTCATACATACAGTCAGTTATTATTAGAACACTATCATATGCACTCATACACCTAGTCAGTCCTGTGAAGAATCAATCACACTTCGATTTCCTCATCTATAGTTAAACACAGAACACCATACTTTTCACACATATACTAACACATACTTACTCTCTTATACAATCACTGATACAAGTACACATTGATATGCACAGTCACACACCTCCCAGCCAGCCACACACACACTCAGTCTTCCATACATCCAGTCATTCTTCAATATGTAAAACGTATTTAAACTTTACAAAAACACACAGACACTAGATGATGTCATCAGTGATGTCATTTGAGATGTCATCAGTGATGTCATCAGTGATGTCACTGACCATGTCATGAATGATGTAATATGTGACATCATCAGCAGTGGATTGCGGGTGCGCGATATATAGTTAGTGCAACTAACTATATATGGAATTTCAATGGTTTTGTGTGAGTAAAATAAGGTTTTCTAAATGCTAATTCCTAACTATATATGGTCTATAACCTATGGTTTTTTCAGTGAATATATATATATTCACTGAAAAAACCATAGGTTAGAGACCATATATAGTTAGGAATTAGCATTTAAAAAACCTTGAAAATTCACTGAAAAAACCATAGGTTATAGACCATATATAGTTAGGAATTAGCATTTAAAAAACCTTATTTTACTCACACAAAACCATTGAAATTCCATATATAGTTAGTTGCACTAACTATATATCGCGCACCCGCAATCCACTGCTGATGATGTCACATATTACATCATTCATGACATGGTCAGTGACATCACTGATGACATCACTGATGACATCTCAAATGACATCACTGATGACAACATCCAGTGACTGTATGTTTCTGTAAAGTTAAAATATGTCTTACATATTGAAGAATGAGTGGATGTATAAGTGTCTGGATGAAGGATTTAGTAGGTGCATGACTGACTGTATAAGTGAGTGATTAAATGTGTCTCACTGAGTGCATGGGTTAGTGACTAAACTGTTTTAAATTGTGCATCATTGTGTCTGTTGTTCTGTAATCTGATGCATGTGTTGATCATTAGCTATATGACTAACTCTATGGGTTATTGATTGCTTGCCCAAGTATTTGTATGGGAGACTGAGTGTGTGTGTGGGTGTCTGGGAGGTGTATGACTCTGTGCATAGATGTGTGAGCAGTTGATTCACTAGATTTATGGGTTCAAAAGTGCATGTGGAAACAGCTGTATGGGCGGTTGACTGTGTGCATGAGTGTATTGGTGAGTGAATGGATATCTCAGTGCTACATGTCAAAGTAAGTACATATGTAAAACACAGTACATGTGAGAGTTGACATATATAAATAACTGTGCATAAGAGCCAGTGAATGTGTGAGTGGCTGTATGGATCATTGTGAACTTGTATCAGGGATTGTATAACAGAGTAAATATGTGTTAGTATATGTTTTAATAAGTAAGGTGTGTATAACTATATAGTTGAGGAAATGGAGGTGTGATTGATTCTTTGCAAGACTGACTAGGTGTGTGAGTAACTCCATGGATGAGTGACAGTCTGTGAATGTCTGTTTACACTGAGTGTATCTAAGGTTATATTAGAGTCTGAAGAGGTTCATCGTATCATCACATGAATGATGTCATCAGTGATGTGATCAGTAATGTCAAATGAGATGTCATCAGTGATGTCATCAGTGATGTCATTTGAGATGTCATCAGTGATGTCATCAGTGATGTCACTGACCATGTCATGAATGATGTAATATGTGACATCATCAGCAGTGGATTGCGGGTGCGCGATATATAGTTAGTGCAACTAACTATATATGGAATTTCAATGGTTTTGTGTGAGTAAAATAAGGTTTTTTAAATGCTAATTCCTAACTATATATGGTCTATAACCTATGGTTTTTTCAGTGAATTTTCAAGGTTTTTTAAATGCTAATTCCTAACTATATATGGTCTCTAACCTATGGTTTTTTCAGTGAATTTCAATGGTTTTTTAATAGCAAATATCATAAGCTGTCGAATGTCAAGTACGTGGTAAGTAAAAACATTTTCGTGTTTATGCACACTGATCTGCTTTGAATGCTGCCCCCCCTCATTTCTATTAGGAGTACTCTCTCTTTGCAGATAGTGAAGGGTAGTTAACGCAGGCCTTTGCCCCCGTTGTAATCCGTCGTGCCTGCTTCTCTCTCCATTTGATTGATTGTTATCCAAGCATTTACTGTTTTAGAATTGGTTCTCTTTGGTTCATTCTCTATTTACAAACAAGCACAGAGTCGCAATACTCTGTTTAGTCTTTGCAGATAGTGAAAAATCGTGTAAAAAAACAAAAGGGATCGAGCAAAATCAGTAGGCCACTAATGGGATCTCTTTTTGACCTCGCTAAAATAGAAACATTAGGAACAACCCCTCATGAGAAATACGAAACTAGTGAGATGAACTGAACTCCACACCATGATGGCTGCAAGACAGCTCGGCTCCGCCACCCACCCCGCCCAAAATAACGATAAACTCTATGCAAATATTACAAATATATACAACACACCAGCAAAGTAACAGGGTAAAACATTTTATTAAATAACTATTTACATAACTATTTTATACTTTTTGTTGCCCGATCCGGATAGCTCAATCGATCGAGCATGAAACTCATGCACTCTGATAGTTCAAAGTTTTGAGGAGTGCTTGTTAGACTGTTTGAAGCTTATTTGCACCTGCTACAGCTTCACTATTCTCAATGTAAGTGGGGGCTGTTTGAGGACGTGACTGCATTTGAAAACAATGTGATGCGGTGCCTCCCTGAAACGCTTGACGGAGGCCCCCGAGGGACGGTGTGATGGCGCGGACTCGGAGGGGGCGCTTGGCTCCGGCCCCCTCCCCAAGTCGTGTTGCCCTGGTGTGGCCTGAGATCGCCCCCGACATAGGTGGCCGGCTCCCGGGGTTAAGCGGAACTTTTTGCCTTTTGGTGACTCTTCCATTCTGGACCTTGTCCCACAATCCGTTTGACCTGAAGACACGCTGTAGTGGGGCGCCCCTTTACCGTTTCAGTTGCCATTCCGCCCGCTTTTGCTACACTGTGCCTCTTCCGCTATTCAGCTGTTTACCGCCCGCTCTTGCGACTACAGTGTTTCGCTCACCATGTAGTTGAGTTGCTCCCGCTCTTGCGGTGCAGCGATAGGCGGCTGCCACAGGACTCTCAAAATGGCGGCCGGCTCTTCAGATTTGGGCGTGGTCCACTAAAATGGCCCTGCGACACCTTGGAACTCGGACGCTTGTCTGCTAGGGCTTGGGCTCCATTCTCGAAAGCATCCCCTCAGCCTTGAAGATTCTACAAAAGTCTTGGGGGCTCCCGACTCCCGCAGGCTTCTGGTGGGGAGCGGCTGCCATGATTGCTCGTGGAATGGCCACGACGGAGCTACGAGATGGTGGTGCTCTCATGCTGACGCCAGCTTCAGTCTGAAACATCCAGAAACACTGTAGACTACCAATTCGATCAGTTTCGGTAGCGCCCCAATGTGACCCGGTAGAGAAGAACTTGCCCTCCCCTCTTTGACTGATGGTTCTTGTTGCCTGTCCCTTCTGTTGTCATTTAACAGAACTATTTAGCCTGCTGAAAGGGGTTGTGTTCCGACCGCTGGTTGGTGGAGACATTTTGACTATATTCTGGACCTTCGTTGTCGCGTAATGCGTCATATGACACGCCGCGTTAGCGCATCCGGAAGTGCTCCGATGCGCGAAGCGCAGCTTCCCGGAAGCGATCCGGGGCGCGGCGCGCAGCGCGTAACGTAAGCATAACAGGTCATGTGACTTGTTAATAAAACTTTTCATTGGTTCATTTTACTTTTCTTATTCTAATGATGAAAGGCTTGGTCATATGACCTAAAAATTACACTTTTTATTACTTTCGAACCTTATTTTTTCTTAAACATATATGTTATAATGTTCCAGGCTAATGTACTTTCCCGGAAAATTTACAACTGTCCTGCAAGTAAAATATATTCCTTTTTCGAGAAAAAGGGCGTTTCTTCGTCCCATGACGGAGCCGTTGAGCAAAAGAGGCTCGCCCTGCTGTCTTAGTCGCCGATACGCCTGAATATCAGATTCTTATCGATCACTTTATGTTGCAGGAGTAGAAAACACAACAGCCCTTGACCATTTATCTTTACTGCGTACCTGCGTATTATACCTTTTACCCTTCATGTAATTGGACTGCTTTATTTCACTTGCCTTTTACTGATTCGAAAACAGTGACTATTATTAAAAACTTTACCAATGTAAATACTACTACCATGTTTTCTTTTAAAAACCTTTATTGTGAAAATGTCAGTATACAAATACGGGCCTATAACCACGTGGGCCGGCCACGGAGCAAACTGTAATCGTATATGATGAGGAGACATTTACACTGTAGAGGAACGTAACGGGCGGGCCATTAGGTTGCAAGAACTAAGGTGTCTAACAGTTGCGGAATCGGTGGACGTACATTTTATAATTAAAAAACGACAGGGCCAGTTACAATAAAATTATCTAGATATACATTTGCGGGCAAGTACCATGGGTGACGTTAATTCGAACTTTCCATAGTACAGTAATCAATAACACATCAGAACTTAATATCAATAGGGATGTCGAAATATTCAATCAATTCTCGTCCCCGCCCGCCATGTGCTTCAAAACTGCATACGTATCTCGTGATATCAAGGTTGTGCAACCAGTACACAACAAGGAGTTACGAGTCCCATTTATTCCGGCGCCATTTTGGGCGAGGACGGGCAGGTCCAGGATATAGTCAAAATGTCTCCACCAACCATCGACTATGATGATGTTCATATGCTGTATTTATTAGAGTAACACTCATCTGTCCACATGAAATTTATTTGCCACAATTACCATAACTATATTTTTTTTCGGTTCCTCTGGAGAGTACATCGTGGCAGATGAGGCAGGTAACGTACCGGGCATTTACCTTTTTTGCATGTAGAGGAAAGGAAATAAAATTCGAGCGTCCGAGTTCTAAGGTGTCCCAGGGCCATTTTAGTGGACCAGGCCCAAATCCAAAGAACAGGCCGCCATTTTGAGAGTCCTGTTGCAGCCGCCTGTCGCTGTAGCAGCAAGAGCGGGCTAAACTCAGCTAGACGGCGCTCCATTGAAGTAACATAGACTTGCTGAGGATCTTTCATATTTTCAACACACACCAGTGCGGCAACTTGCTAGACACCACCTCGGTGCCATCCTGATCTCGGCGCCCCACTGCAGATGAAGTGCCTCCACATGGAGGGAGAGACTCGTTTGCGCCGCCTCCCCCCTGCTTCTCAGAACTCTGAACTATGACACCACCTCGGTGCCATCCGGATCTTGGCGCCTTGTGCTGGTTCCGGCCTATTCACACATCGGTCCGCTACTGACGCCGCCTCATCTTGGGGGCGACGCACAGCATCACATTGCTTTCCAATGCAGTCAGATCCTCAAACAGCCCCCACTGACTGACGCGAACTCACAGGCCAACGGGGCGCCCCACGCCGACTTTCGGCGCAGCATTGTAGGATGGCCACACCAGTGCGGCAACTTGCTGGACACCACCTCGGTGCCATCCGGATCTTTGCGCGTGGTGCTGCCTTCGGCCTATTCGCACATTGGTCCGCTACTGACGCCGCCTCATCTTGGGGGCGACGCACAGCATCACATTGCTTTCCAATGCAGTCAGATCCTCAAACAGCCCTCACTGACTGACGCAAACTCACAGGCCAACGGGGCGCCCCACGCCGACTTTTGGCGCAGCATTGTAGGATGGCCACACCAGTGCGGCAACTTGCTGGACACCACCTCGGTGCCATCCGGATCTTGGCGCGTTGTGCTGCCTTCGGCCTATTCGCACATCGGTCCGCTACTGACGCCGCCTCACGTGCCAACGGATTTTCTACGCTTTTTTTAGCCCTATGCCGCATAACAGGTCATGTGACTTGTTTATAAAACTTTTCATTGGTTCATTTTACTTTTGGTTTCCTAATGATGGAAGGCTTGATCATATGACCTAAAAATACACTTTTCATTGGATTAAAACATTTTTTTTTCCCAAACGATGAAAGCCCCAACTTGTTTCTGGATGTTTCAGACTGAAGCTGGCGTCAGCATGAAAGCACCACCATCTCGTGGCTCCGTCGTGGTCATTCCGCGAGCAATCATGGCAGCCGCTCCCCACCGGAAGCCTGCAGGAGTCGGTGGCCCCCATGACTTTTGTAGAATCTTCAAGGCTGAGGGGACGCTTTCGAGAATGGGGTCCAAGACCTAGTAGACAAGCGTCCGAGTTCCAAAGTGTCCCAGGGCCATTTCAGTGGACCAGGCCCAAAAACGAAAGAGCCTGCCGCCATTTTGAGAGTCCTGTGGCAGCCGCCTATCGCTGCACCGCAAGAGTGGGCGCAACTCAGCTGAATGGCGGATTTTGGCACAGTGTACCAAAAGCGGGCGGAATGGCAACTGAAACGGTAAAGGGGCGCCCCACTACAGCAGACGAGCCTCCACCTGGGGAGGCCCGTTCACGCCGCCTCACCCCCCCCCCGGGGCGCCCCACGCCGTTATTCGGAGCAGCATTGTAGGATACCAAAACCAGTGCGGCAACTTGCTGGACACCACCTCGGTGCCATCCGGATCTTTGCGCGTTGTGCTGCTTTCGGCCTATTCGCACATTGGTCCGCTACTGACGCCGCCTCATCTTGGGGGCGACGCACAGCATCACATTGCTTTCCAATGCAGTCAGATCCTCAAACAGCCCCCACTGACTGACGCAAACTCACAGGCCAACGGGGCGCCCCACGCCGACTTTCGGCGCAGCATTGTAGGATGGCCACACCAGTGCGGCAACTTGCTGGACACCACCTCGGTGCCATCCGGATCTTGGCGCGTTGTGCTGCCTTCGGCCTATTCGCACATCGGTCCGCTACTGACGCCGCCTTATCTTGGGGGCGACGCACAGCATCACATTGCTTTCCAATGCAGTCAGATCCTCAAACAGCCCCCACTGACTGACGCGAACTCACAGGCCAACGGGGCGCCCCACGCCGACTTTCGGCGCAGCATTGTAGGATGGCCACACCAGTGCGGCAACTTGCTGGACACCACCTCGGTGCCATCCGGATCTTGGCGCGTTGTGCTGCCTTCGGCCTATTCGCACATCGGTCCGCTACTGACGCCGCCTCACGTGCCAACGGATTTTCTACGCTTTTTATAGCCCTATGCCGCATAACAGGTCATGTGACTTGTTTATAAAACTTTTCATTGGTTCATTTTACTTTTGGTTTCCTAATGATGGAAGGCTTGATCATATGACCTAAAAATACACTTTTCATTGGATTAAAACATTTTTTTTTCCCAAACGATGAAAGCCCCACCTTGTTTCTGGATGTTTCAGACTGAAGCTGGCGTCAGCATGAAAGCACCACCATCTCGTGGCTCCGTCGTGGTCATTCCGCGAGCAATCATGGCAGCCGCTCCCCACCGGAAGCCTGCAGGAGTCGGTGGCCCCCATGACTTTTGTAGAATCTTCAAGGCTGAGGGGACGCTTTCGAGAATGGGGTCCAAGACCTAGTAGACAAGCGTCCGAGTTCCAAAGTGTCCCAGGGCCATTTCAGTGGACCAGGCCCAAAAAGGAAAGAGCATGCCACCATTTTGAGAGTCCTGTGGCAGCCGCCTATCGCTGCACCGCAAGAGTGGGCGCAACTCAGCTGAATGGCGGATTTTGGCACAGTGTACCAAAAGCGGGCGGAATGGCAACTGAAACGGTAAAGGGGCGCCCCACTACAGCAGACGAGCCTCCACCTGGGGAGGCCCGTTCACGCCGCCTCACCCCCCCCCCCCCCCGGGGCGCCCCACGCCGTTATTCGGAGCAGCATTGTAGGATACCAAAACCAGTGCGGCAACTTACTGGACATCACCTGGGTGCCATCCACATCTCAGCGCGTTCTGCTGCCTTGGGACTATTCGCACAACAGACCGCTACTGACGAGGCCTCCCCCGGGACGCCCCACGGAATGGCAACTGAAACGGTAAAGGGGCGCCCCACTACAGCAGACGAGCCTCCACCTGGGGAGGCCCGTTCACGCCGCCTCACCCCCCCCCGGGGCGCCCCACGCCGTTATTCGGAGCAGCATTGTAGGATACCAAAACCAGTGCGGCAACTTACTGGACATCACCTGGGTGCCATCCACACCTATGCGCGTTCTGCTGCCTTGGGACTATTCGCACAACAGACCGCTACTGACGAGGCCTCCCCCCGCACCCCCGGGGACGCCCCATGCCGTTTTTCGGAGGATACCAAAAACCAGTGCGGCACCCAGGTAACATCACCTGGGTGCCGTCCAGAACTCAGCACGTTGTGCTGCCTTGGGACTATTCGCACAAAACACAGCTACTGACCATTGTTGCTTCTTATTTTTAAAAAATGTTTAAATGTATTTACTGTTTTTGTTGCGTTGTATATATTTATAAGTTATTAAAGTTTTATAATCCTACTACTTTGTTGGAGTGCTATATATTTTTAATGTGACACATAATTGTAAAAACTTTGATGTACAAAGAGGCATCCCTGGAATCTTCCGCTTCAGGCTCGGTCCCCTCCCCAATCACAATACAGGATGGTTTTCAGATAGTAGGAACGCGTGTGGTGTGACGGATCTCATCGGGTGGGGTCCTTGATCTACTGTAACTCCTTTGAAGAGGGGTGATTCTTTACAGCTGGGGCCATAAACTACATCTGCATGGCTAGGTGATAGCCTGGGACCGGCCTGGACAATCGGACACAGAGGAAGAGGAGTGTCAGAGGGTGCGGTAGTGAATAGGGCGAAAGGGAGGTGTCGGGCGGGCACAGGGTGTGATTCTCAAGGAAGAGCAGCGCAGATGGGGGGAGGTTTATTGCCCATGCATAAGACAGAGAGCGGGGGTGACCAGTGCCTGGGGGAGATGCTTGCGAGGGTGGGGACCCATGCTAAGGATCGACAGCGTGCAGAGAGTGGGTCTGGTCAAGGCATCTAAAATGGCTGCCGTGCACGACAAAAGTGTGGCATTTGAAAAAAGGCAAGATGGCGCAGACAATGTTTATCAACACTTCCTGATTTCCTTCGAATTGAACGTTAACAGACGTTATCTCTCCCACACTACCGGTCCCCCTGGGCTTAAACGCCGAGATGGTAGGGACTGCATCCCGTGGAGATAGGCCGAGACGTCACTCAGCAAAAAAAAAAAAAAAAAGTCTATAAACATACAATAAGTTAAAAGTCAATCATTCTTGTTTCCTTGTAGTACGCTCCCCAGTCCGCTTTCCGTTACGCGTACCGGGCGCACCCCACGATAAAAAACGATTTTAAAAAAAAAATAAAATTTTGCCCCGCGTCCACAAACGCCAAAGTTATTAGACATAGAATTTTCAAAAATCCCATAGAGAAAAAATCCTAACTATATATACCTACTGGCGACCGCCAGTAGGTAATATATATATATATATATACATACACACACACACGTATGTCTGTTATTCTTTCAATATGTATGTGTGTGTATATAGCAAACTATCACATATACGCATATATATTTATCATTGTTTTAGTTTGAAACCATAACAATTATGTTTAAATATATTTACATTAAATGTTTAGTAGATATGTAAAGTTTTTTAAATTGATACAAAACATAACTTAATTTAATTTAGTCATTAAGAATTAAATATTAAAATGTCAGTTAGGATTTTTTCAATATGGACAATTTGATTAAAAATAATATTGATACATTAATATATTTTCCTTGTTTAATCACTATATAATTTGATCCGTTTGTATGCGGTTACATTTTATTTTATTTAGGTGTAGGTGAATAATAATTATTTAAAATTAATGTTCATTCTTTATTTTATCTTAAAATATTTGTATTATTTGTTTTAACATTTAATAAACTTCATTATTATTCCCCATAAGTTACCAAAGGGAGCTTTCCAACCCTGTGGTGGTGATGGGCGCCTTTGTGGAAAGTTAGTAATAGTAACATTACACTCGTGAATTCTGTCTTAGATCTCTCCATAGTCTCATTTCAGGGTTGGAGACATAATTATGCATGTAGGTGCAAATTACACTCTGAAATAACAAAATATTGTACACATGCCTAAGCACAAGAGTAGATACATACATGACTAAATCTACATGTACAAATTTTGATTTGTGAATCAGACCATGAGGACTCAGATACCAACAGAAGCAGGCCCCACGTTATATAACTGAGAGAAATCTCACATTGATCAAATACACACATCCACCAACCAAAAGTCAACCAAGAAAAATAGAGCAGATTATCATATGCAAATCTCTGGAATGCACTCAGCTCAGTCTTTAGATCTGAATCCAATCACCTCTGAGTCAGAAAGCCCTAAAACAGAATGATTCGGGTAAGCCTTTTACTACAACTTGCATTTCAGAACATGAATGTGCTTAGAAACAGAGAGAGAACGCTCAGTAATTTAACTGGAAGAAAAAATCCACACTGCCCCTCTTCCTTAGGGAACAGCATGAGGCTCCCAACGTCCTGCTGAGTTAAACTGGCCTGGTCATTTGCAGCTCCCTACTGGAAACTGCATCCATCCAAAAATATAATGCAAGTGTGGACCTACTGAAACCTAAGAAAACAGATTGCAGAGTTGCAGTAAACAAACTACAATCAAATTGCCATCCATACAACCCCACCACCAACCAGCAAATGTACATTTCAAGTGGCCTTGCCACTTACAGCAGCCATTACTCTGACTTCTGAAACTAAGCCACAAGCCATGGAGTAGAGCCCTATCAAATTAAGGTATTAAATGCTGTCTTAAAAAATTGTGCAGCCAGATGCTACTAAGCCTTCGATCAGTTTGAATGGAACTTTGAACTCTGACAGATCAGTACAATACAGACTACTCCAAAAGTAAATAAATGTCCTGCTTATTATTTACCAAATGGGATGCTGTGGCCTGATTCACAGAGAAGTAATAAATTGTGCAGTTTATAATGTACCCCTATGATTTGGAGACTGGTAGTTGCCAAAAATAACATGATGAAAACCACAAGAATGCTACACAACTTGGAAGGCCCCAGGCACCACTGGCATGTGGAATGGTGACACAAGCTATGTGAGGGTAGAACATTTGTGCCAGAAAGTATAAGCATTTTATATTATAATGTATTTTTTAAACCAATACCCCTCAGGTTTCTAAAAGTTAAATTGAATAGACCATTGTCTATCATTATAATTGTAAGGAAGCAGAGTGTCAGGCTATAAGGGTGAGAGAACATAGTCTTGATGCAAAATGGAGCTAACCACCCACAAGGGCAAACCAACCTGACCCTTAAAGATAAGGTGGAGGGTGTCAGAATACTTGACTCATGCTTGGTAGCTCGCTTCAAGCAGCAAGACCTTGAGAAGTAAAAATGTTCCTCTCCCTTGGTAACTCTAAAAGTAGGCTAAACATGCCCTAGGAAAAAAAGAGAAAGCCTTTTTAAAAAAACGGGCAAAAAGAAGCTGGCCAATCATAATTTAGTGACCCCAACTGTTAACTCATTACATCCGACTCCAGGGATACCGTGTTGGGTTACCAATATGGTCGCTGACCTACAGGCATGCTTGGAGCAGACCATTGTCACCCACATCAAACCCCTGGTGTCAAAACTGGATAGATTAGCTTCTATCCTTAATAATAGGGTGGTAGGGACAACAAAGCCTGCAAATCCCCTGGGAAATCCACCACCTTCCGTATGCGTTGGTATACCTAAAAACTTCCCTAGTGCTAGTGCACCTCCAGCAAAAAACCCTGTAATACAGAATAAAAGTCCAGGAACCCTAACAACTATTAATAGCAAGTACATGTTGCGCTCCCCCCCCCCATCAAACTACTAGAATACATTCTCAAACTCACCAGCCAGTGGGGAATCCTACTCTCAACATTGATAAACCTAGACTGATGCACAAGGAGGGGGAAATTGCGGGTAAAACTAGTCCACCAACAACTAGGAGCGCTCCATTCAAAACTGCTCCTCGTCAATTGCCAACTATTAATTTGCCCCCAGAAGCTTTACCATATGTGGTCGCCCTCACAGGAGTTCCGGCTCTAGGTGAGGGGAAAAGAGAAAATGAGACCGATTTAAAAAATAAGTGCATCCAGTGGCTGAACATAAATAGACCCCTACCCCCAAATGTTTCAGGGGAGATATTGGCGGTTAGAAGAATTGAGTGGATTGGGAGGGGCCCAAAAACAGTGTCAGGAGATGTTGTAACAATACATTTTAAGGACACCTCTGCTGTGGACCATATTTGCAACGCTCCCCCTTGTAGACCTAGTTCTCAAATATACCCGCTACACTTGTCTTATTTTTACCCTATTCCCAACCTGAGATCGACCCACCCCAAGAGGGTGTACCACAACAGGGGTCTCTACTCTCCTTCTAACAGAATGCAACACCGGCAGACATTCGGGGAGGGCATATTTCCACACACACCCACATACCCACTGCAAGCTCACTGGCACAGGTTTACTGTGTTGGAGGAGGTAGATTGACTCACATCGAAGGAAAATACCTCACCACATATTAGTAATGGAAAGCCCATGGGAGGTGTATTATCGAATAAAAATGTTCTACCCGCCACCATTAGAGATGACTCAATTCCTAATACTTTGATGATGGAGGGGAACAGAGAAGAGGGGAGCCTGGATCGTTGTCTAGTAAATGGAGTGGGGGACTCACAAGGCCGAGATAAGATAGTGGAAGGATGCTTAAAAATCCTTTCCTGGAATATAGCTGGGATAAAAAATAAGTTGCTCTTGCCGGAGTGATCCTCCTTCATGTCTGCTCACGATATCTGCTTGATGCAGGAAACCTGGGCCCTGGAGGAGTGCGCTAGTCCGGGCTTTGCAACTTATGACATCCCGGCAGTAGTTAGGGGCCGAGGCCGCCCTTCGGGCCGGCTATCAATATGGATAGGCACACACTTGGGTATCCAGGCTACCCAAATGCAAACAAATTCCCTGGATGTCCAATGTGTACTATTAACGCCCCAAAACAAACCCCGAGTAGCCATTATAAACATCTACTCAAGGCCAACTAAGAATGGCCAGGAATCGTGCACAATTAAAGCACTTGATCTTTTCATCCAGACACTTGATCCCACTATTGCGATAATCATTGGTGGTGATTTTAATTGCCAGTTCGAGCCCCTGTGTAGCCCTGAGATGTGCGAAGAGGATGAAGTTGATTCGCTCTGGCGCATCCCCGCCCCTAAGATTACCCCGGTCAGGGCTTGGACTTTGTTGATACTCCAAATAAAATCTTTCTCCCTTGCAACATCTCTGCGGGCGTGCAATGGGAGGTTGGATCCCAACTGTCCAGGGCTATCTACGTATAATCGGACTAACAATTCCTCCATCATTGATTATCTCATGATGGAAGCTAAACACTGGGATAGACTCAAAGAGTTCAGGGTTGTACCAAGGCATGACAGTGACCACAACGCCCTGGTCTTAACCCTAAGCCCGGGTCTTTTGGCTTAACTAACCCTGACCCTAATCCCGCCACGGTGTTTATACCCCTTACAGTAACCAACAATAGGAGAAGGATCAAATGGCCCCATTGTGTAAACTCCCCCACCCTGCTTCCAGATCGCTATCCCGCACATAAGTGAGATGGGTGATTTGATTTCTCACTGGCAGGCTATAGAAATTCATAGGCAGTTAGCTGTGACACTAGGGGATGTATTCTACCCAGTAGGTGGAAACAAACAGCAAAAGTCTAGGACCCACCCCTGGTTTGATCATACCTGCAAGAAAGCAAAGAGGGACCTCCTTGCAGCAATCAAAACCAAAGACACTGTAAAAATCCGGGCATCTAGATTGCAGTATAAGAAGGAACTCACCAGGGGTAAGAGGGAGTGGGAGGAATCGAAGTGGGAAGACCTGAGACATGCGCTTCTCCCAAAGGATGCTAAGACATGCTGGGCCATAGTCACTTCTGGGGTGAAGGAAGGAGGAGAGGCTGTACTACCGAACATTGCACCCTCAGTATGGGAGGCACACTTCAAGGCACTTTACGCAACCCCAGAGTTTGGCGCCCAAGAATCCCAACGTCGGGACAAGATGCCAGAAGTAGACATGGCCCCCCGGATTTCCCCGGTCCTAGACCCCCCCACGAGCATGGACTGGCGGGGGGCTCGGGATACCGGCCGGGTTTGCTGGACGTTCAGGAGACGATTCCTACTGAAAGCCTTGAGAGCATTTCTCTCAAGGAAGTGGAATCTGCTATTCAAAGACTGCTCCCAGGCCTTGACAAGCTCCCAGGCGATCTCTTTCGCTCCCAGCCTAAAATTTGGGCACCTTACCTGGTAGTCCTTTTTAATGCAGTTCTCCGGGGCCCTGTGTTACCGGAGACCTGGCTGGGAGCGGAGATCGTCCCAATTTTTAAGAAGGGTTGCCCGCTAGTTCCATCTAACTACAGGCCCATTAGTCTTCTAGATACCACCCAGAAACTAATGGGCCGGATACTATTGGACAGACTATTGGGTTGGATGGAGGAACACGAAACATTGACCACCCTCCAAGCCGTATTTAGAACGGGCATCTCGACCTTGGACCAAATCTTTCAGCTGCAGGTCCTATTTTGGAAAACTGCAAGAGTAGAGGGTGGCAGTCTCTACCTTGTTTTCGTGGACCTGCGGGCCGCTTTCGATTTGGTGCCTAGGGAGAGATTATGGCTGGTGTTGGAAGAACTAGGTCTCCCGTCCTACCTATTAGATGTCCTAATTAGATTACATACAGGGAACTATGCACAGGTGAGGTGTGGGAGGAACGGAGAACTCTCGGCCCGTTTTCCTGTAACCAGGGGCGTACGCCAGGGCTGCGTCCTGGCCCCTACACTTTTCAGCCTCTACATTAACGGTCTGGTAGAAGCACTTAATGGTGTCAGGGACAGTGATGCCCCCCGGTTGGCCACTGGCCGGGTGCCCGCTCTGATGTTCGCGGATGACACTTTGTTGCTGTCCCGAACGTCAACCGGCATCCAGCGGGTTTTGGACGGGTTTGTAACCTTCTGTGCCTCGAGGGGATTGGAGATAAACTTGGAGAAAACCAAGTTTATGATCTTCAATCCCCCGAGGCACACCCGCCCGAACCCTGTATTGAGTGATATTGCACTCGAACCGGTAAAAACTTTCGTCTACCTAGGGGTTACGCTGACCGAACACTTCGACTGGGGCCACCAAGTATTTAAATCTTCCTTGAGACTCTCGCAGATTTTGGGGGGTATTGGTAAATTTCACAGAACCTCTCAATTTAAACCAGTTGCCCCTGTTGTCGAGATTTACTGTACCCAAGTCAGGTCAGCAGCTATGTATGGTGCAGAACTTTGGGGACATACGAACATACAGAGTCTACTAAAGGTTGAGCAGGCCTTCATGCGTAGTCTGGTGGGCCTACCCCAAAGCACCCCTCTCATACCATTGCGGCTGGATATGGGCCTGGAGTCTATCAAAGAATTGGTGGCCGCACGACCACTGCTCTACTGGAGAAGGCTCTGGTCTGTATCAGAGCTCGCAGCCTATAGAGTAGAATTCGCTGCGGTCTGGAGCCTGATAAAGAATAAAAACATACCCTGGTTATCCCATATTAAAGCTTTCTTCTACCAAGTTGGCTTACCTCAATTATGGGACACCCCCGAGGAAAGTTGCCCGAGGATCCAGAGGTCAGAGTTGTTGGCTTCTGTGAGATATCACAACTTTAAATTACTACATTGTTCGACAACTTTGGGCAGGTTATCCACCAAGTTTTTGTTGATGAAAATTGAATCCAAGAAAGAGGAATTTTTGGATTTAGTTCAGCCCCCACTTGCAAGGAAATTATATACTCAACTGAGACATGGCTCCCTGCCTATCAGGGCACTAACTTCTAAATGGGCCAATTCGAATGAGGGCAGTTGCCCTGCTTGCAACAATGGCAGAGAGGACATTGCGCATTTTATGTTCTTCTGCCCGGCATATAGTAGAATTCGGAAATGTTGGTTGATGCCGTTGTGTAGAAATTTGGGACTTAGACAATGTACACAGGCCTGTAGAGTTTTACCATTTGATACTTCCCCCCTTATTGTTTTTTCTGTTTCCCGTTTCCTGTATGGTATGTGGCGTAGAAGAACTGTTTTTGTTAATAGGAATTAATTGCCCCCTTCTTTTGATAACTCACTGTTTAATAATTTTTTTGAATTGCTTATATTTATGTATTTTATCATTGTGCTTGTACATATTTTATCTGCACTTTTATGGTCAATGACCGAAATAAAGTTATCAAAGTAAAAGTAAAAATGTATATTAGATATAGAGTATATACATAAACAACTTCATAGTTTCAATGCACTGTAACTACAAAGACACACATTTCTGAAGATCAATGTCATATATTGGAATAGAATAAGATTCAGGGAATTAAGTGTAGACAAAAGCAAACACTGCTCCATAGGCAAGCATGGGAAAAAGGTATTCAGTTCTATTCTTTTGAAAATTGAAAGTCTTCTAGTCATATAAGATGATCAAACAGCACAGCAGCCTTGAAAGTCCCCAAAACAATTCTCTGAATCATGGGAAGGTGCCACTGCCTTGCCCTTTTCAACGAGAGATGGTAAGTTACTGTCGACCATCTAGTGAGAGATTTTTAGAACTCCAGATTTCTTCTGTAGTTCTGGTTGGAATGTCATCATGAAGATAAACTCAAATCTGCCTGACTGGATAGAAGTGTTACAAGTTAAACTCACTCACAGTTGTCCCCGTAGGCATGCCCTAGAGGACCCCTCCCAATCTGTCAGCAGCCCTTCATGAGGAGGGCTGGCTCATCAACAAGTATGAGGTGAGTATGACACCAGACAAATGTGTGTGCCATTGGATTGCCCTACTACTCACCTCAGGTAGAATATACTATATATTTCATAACTATCATAAAGGTATTTGGGAATTGGAATCTAATTCGTCGTTTCAGCCCAGAGTGTCTATATGGTGCAACTTTTGTTTTGATTGCATTTTCCAATCACAAGTTACTAATCAAAACTCATGGTAAGTTGTACATAGCAGAGGATACATTCTGCTTCAGCAAATTGCAGAAAAACATGAACTCTAACATCACATGCTATGTTTTAGAAGTAGAATACACAAACACATTCTCCATTACTATTGTTTTAGGTCTTGCTTAGACAGCACTTGCTCTGTCTCTTCGAGACATACTGTATTCAAGTATGGATTTAAAGCTCCTACCACTTCCTGCTGATCTTTTTAGTTGGCTCCAGTCACTGTCCTTTGTAAAAATGTGGCTTTACATTGGTCAATAGACTTACTACTCCCTCCTTAGTACCGCCTAGTCTCATCTTGTAACCTCCCATAAGAACACCCCCTGTTGCATGTGTTGTTACTCAGTAGGCTTTAATTACAGCCTCCGAGCACTATTTTGTTAAATTGTTTTGCTGGCAGGACACACCCTCTCGCACGCTTCAGCTGATATAATGGCGGCCGTGCCTTTGGATTGTTATTTGCAGTGCCGATTGAGGCCATATGTTTTAATTTATTTCCTATTTATTAACTTTTTTTGTTTTGAGGCGCCCCATTTCACACTTTCATTTTAATAGTGGCTGCATCCCTTTCTTTAGATGCGGCCTCTCTAAAGAAAGGTGTGTGGCTGCTGTTAGAGTGAAAGTTCAAAATGGGGAGCTTTTACAAAAAAAAAGGATTTGTTTGTCAACTTGAGATACAAATGCTTTTTTGGGGTAAAAGCACTCCAACCTGCACTTTCACTTTAATGGCGGCCAGACCCCTTTCTTTATACAAGACACGTCTATTGAAAGGGGCGTGCTCTTCTAAAGAAAGGGGCACGGCCACCATTAAAGTGAAAGCGCGGCATGGGGCACTTTTACAAACAAGCATTTGCAATGCAAAAAGGCTCACATTTGACAATGTCTTTTATTAATCTGTTTGGAAAACCAACACATAAATAAAAGGCATTGTTATTCATAATGCCAATAGCTTAAACTCTCGCAAATGTGAGATCTATTGTATTTCAAATGCTTGTCTTATATGTACTCTGTGCAGGGAACTTACAGACAGACACACTTTATCATCATGATTGTTATGGGAATTTAGATTTATATGTGCTCACCAGGCCACACCCTTTATAGTTCTTCCCTGAAAAAGAAAGAACAGGTGAAGTAATCATTATTGATACTTTGGTAAGTCACCTATAATTTTGTACAAACCTTTTTTGCATTTTTACCTTGGAGAACCTATTTATCATGCATTGCCTAATTCTGGGGACATTTCCTTCCCCATTCCCGCCCGCAAAATAATTTACTCTTGCCCTTGACTTAAGTAAACAGCCCATTGTTTCCAGGGTAAGAATGGGTCATAGAATTGTCTGTGAATACCCAAAATCTCTTACGATTTTTGTACCAGATGTTTAATGAAATGCCCAAGCTTCACCCCCGTAATTGAATATTTTCATGGGTAATATTGCACCTTTGTGGGGTTTTGGATTTGCAAGTGCAAGTTCACCTTACTTACATTCCTTGCACTCAGAAATGCAATATTTTGTGCATGTAAATTGTGCTTAACCGTGCAAATCGATATGTGAGTGAGGTCTTAAAGCTTCAACAGAATCCAGTTTGAGAAAAGCAATGCAAATCTTAGATTTCTTTTACCTGTACTGCTTATCTGTGTTCAAAATTAATTGAAGGATAGTTGAAGGGTAACAGCAGAATTTAGCAAAAACAAAGCCATTCACCTTCCTGTCTTACCTCCTGCTGCTCACGTCTCTTCCTCACTTTTCCCACCCAATCTTCCCTGGGGCTGTGTAGGCCAGATGCTGATTGCTGACTTATAAAGCAAGGTCTCACAAAGGACTCAAGAAATGGGAGGGAAACCAAAGCTTTTAAAATCGCATATATTTGTAAATGGCATCCACAGCAGTCCTCTCCGGAGGAGAGTTCCACCTCAGAACAGTGGAGCCAAAGATGAGAAAAAATAGAAGGGTCTTGGAAGTGGATATTTTTTGTAATTCTTTGGAGTCACTGGATGAGTTTTGGATGTGGCTTAGAGAGACAAAAAGATCACTCCAAGTTTATTTTCTGCTGTGGAAGGGAGTGTGGGTAAGCGCTTGTCCAACATCCTCTCTCAGACAAAGGACTCAGCCACTTTAGTGAAAATCCTTGGTTAAGAACGTGCCTGACATACGATTGTGGAGATAATTATATCTCCAGATCTATCCTTAACTCTGCCACTAAAAGGCTTTCATCGGAGCACAAGGAACCAAGTCTTTTATTGACCACCAATGACACAGAAGTTCTGTTCAATCAAATTGAGCTTGATTACCCCATGTAACTTCTATCCTGTGGCTGGACAGTGCAGTAGGTTTGGAGGTAGAGAGAACAATAGGCACTTGGAGAAAGGGGACTTCCTGCAATTGAACATTTGTATTGCTTCTCCTTGTGAACCTATTGTCCAGTGTCTGAAGAATGAAGAAGGCCATGCCAACAAAATGTGTTAGTGTTGGTGCTGCTGCATAGAAACCCTACGAAATATCTGCAACTAGATATTTTTTCTGTGGACCGGAACTGGAGTTGGTGGGTGACTTTGTGTAACTTGAACCCTAAAGTGATATGAAATGAGCCTTTACTGAACGTTTGGGGACATTTGAATTTCTAGCAAAGCAGTTGTATTTATGTATTGTCTGGTCGAGGTGCCATTCCTGGTGGAAAAGAGAGAGCTCTTAGTACATACTTTTTAGTGGTCTTTCTCTTGGATGCTTTTGATGGTGAAGTTCAGGCTATGATGAGCAACAAAAAGAGAGAGGCCCCTTCACAACCAAGGGGCTAGTGTCATAAATACAAGAGAACAATATGAATTACCATAGACCTAAACGTAAAAACCCTTAAAGGATGTAAACTGTGCAAACAATTTCCCACACAAAAGGCCAAATATACAAAATGTTGTTGGGGCCGATTCACAGAACTAATCTGAGATAAAATCCTAAAATTACTACTTTTGGTATTCACTGAAGGCATTTAGTAGTAGTAAAGTAATGACTCCTAACTTTACTCGTACTAAACTGAGATCAAATCCTAAACTTACTACTTTTGGTGTTCACAGAAGGAATTTAGTAGTAGTAAAGACTTTACTACTACTAAATGCCTTTTGTGAATACCGAACGTTGTACAGTTAGGATTTTGTCTCAGTTTAGTAGTAGTAACGTTAGGAGTCCTTACTTTACTACTACTTAATGCCTTCTGTGAATACCAAAAGTAGTAAGTTTAGGATTTTATCTCAGATTAGTTCTGTGAATCAGCCCCAATTTGTTTAGATTTAATAATACATAGTTTTATATATTTGTCCTTCTGTGTGGAAAGTTTTTGCACAGTTTAAATCCATTTGGGTGTTTTAGTATAAGCCTAGGGGAATGCTGGTTGTTCTCTTGTCTTTGTGACCCCGATCTCCTTTGTTTGTGAAGGGATCGCTCTCTTTCTGCTTCTCATTTCAGTGTACAGCCTTTGTTCTATCTTGGACACATTAAAGACTTTTGGATTTAGCGAAGATCAGTTCAATAAGATTATTAATAGGAACTCCAACGTGACAATTATGGTCACTTGGAATTCAGAACGTACTGATCTATATGGATTCATCATTCAATGACGTTTAATAGAGGGTGCCTTTAAATCAAATTACGTTTTATGTATTTGTAATTCTGATGAATTATCTGTGATTGTATGATATATTTTTATTGTACTTGTCATAATTTGTTGTGTTTAGATTTAATAAATTATACATTGTGGTACATTTGTCCTTTTTGTGGGAAGATTTTGAACAGTTTACATCCTTTGGGTTTTTGAAGTTGAGACCTTTGGAAATTCTTGAAGTTCAGACCCTGAAAGGAAAAACCTAGCCCTGTGGAGCCCTTCTCTGTAAAAGCTTCCAGCTATGTCCCAGGTACGATTTCAACCTCCAGAATTGTTCTACATAAAAAGATACATTTTATGACTAGAAAGAACCACCCAATTTCTCCCAACAGAGTTTCATCGTAGATCAGATGTGAAGGGTGTGTAAGCTTTTGTCTCCCTCACCACATAGAATGGCACTGGATTTAACTTTCCAATGATTTTTTTACTTTTTGGATTTTTTTTGCAATAACTTTTAGTCAATACCTATTCTTCATTATTGTATTGTTGCTCTTAGTGATTGTGTCTCTTTTCCACTAACTTGTTTAATATTGTTATTTTTTCCTTTTTTAACTGTATTGCATTTGTGCTGTGCCAGAGGCATCTCCTTCTTAGTAAAGCTTCGCTGCTTGCATTAAGCAAGAACAGAATGGCATGTATTCCTTACAGAATCCAGTTCCCTTTTTAATCAGGTTGTTTTGGTTTTGTGGTAGCTCAGTGATAGCACATATCAAAACAGTGGTTGTTCTCCTGAATACTTAGATTTCAGTTTCCAGCGTTGTTGAGTGTCACTGTGGGTGCAGCATTTGGCAAACCGCAGTAAAGACATAACAGTTTTAAGCACAGTAGGAGTCATATTTGTAATTTATGTTTGAATCACATTTGATTTTTGAGGTGATCAGCTTTTGATATTTGTTGGGATCATTGACATGCTTTTTTTTAGCTATGTAACCAGGTCTGTTACCAGGTATGCCAGCAGTGAGTATAAATGCATTACATCTGGAAATCTGAGCAGGAAACAAAGAAGACAGAGAAGGAGAAATCCCTCAGAGCTTGGGAGGAAACAAGAAAAGCAATGATAACTCAGCTTAAGGAAAAAGTAAAGCAACATAAACCTGAGATTCCATACAGGAACCTGAGGTACCATGCAGGTCCATGAATAAATTGGTCTATTAAGCACCAGAGCAGTAAAATTGTATGTTGTGTTCCAATCGTTAGGTAGAGTTGTAGAGCAGTACAGAGAATTATAAAATGAATGTTATTAACTGTGCTCTCGGTATGTTAGTAGTTGAAACACCATAGGCACAAAATGTATAAGAAACGTCATACCTTTATTTAGTATACTCATTACAACTAGGAAAAATATCCATAATTAAACAATAGCAAACCTGTAAAAATCTATATGCATGCATGCAAAGATGTTGTCTAACTACGTGGAGAGATGGGTGTATTTTCAGTCATATGATGTATGATGTGCCTTTGTCTGCCTAGTGGAAGTGTGTACTCGCTTATCCACTTTGTCAGGGCACTTGAATTGTTAATGAAATTCCTGGTATAAGGGATTGATCATTTCATTTCTGATACAAAGTGAAACTTGGCTCCTGCAAAAGAGAGAGATTGATTGTAAATGGAACTCAGATATGTGTCATTGCATGGTATGACTCAGATGACACAAACACCACACTGTAGCAAACTTAAGCCCAGATTTCTTATGATTTTGTGTTGGAAGTTGCATTACTTTTGTTGCGCTGACATAAAATCATTTAGGGCATTTACTAAGCCGCACAAAACTACTTTAAATGGCTTTGCGTCAGCTAGTAAATGCTAAATACCGCCAGGCAACACATAGGGCTGCCTTGCATTACTTTGGGTTTTCAGGATTTTTTATGGGTGGAGCATGGCAATTCCTTTTATGCACCCATGTATTTTGATATAAATCCTGATTTACAAAGACTTGTACACCTGGGTTTCCAACAAAATGGTGTGCCTCCTCACAGAGGAGCAGCGAGGAGAAATATCTTTATTTCTCCTTGTTACTTTCTCTTTCCATGTATGCTGCATTCTACACCAGGTATGCCTAAAAACGGAAACAAGATTGTATATTGAGGACAATGGCTCAAACTGCCGCTCTAGGCCAAAATGTTTTGTGCCTTACTGTTTAGCCCTTTCGGGTCTGGGGCATTCTTCAGGGTCAAGGATCCTTAAATTTCTCAAATGGCCTAGGCCCCAGAATTGTAGTGCTTACAACTAATAAAGACCCACGTCCGTTCTACCTAAGTGAGGATGTTACTGTCATATTCATTAAAGTATGTGAACTTATATTTTGCTTTTTAATACTCCCTTGTGGGGTAGTTGGACAACGTTCCCAAAATCAAAATGTGGATGTTGACCACTGGCTCTGTGCAACAAATGATGTCCATAATGATGATAACAGAACACATCGACCTAATTAGCAAAATTAAGATATTGATCCTCTGATTCAAAAACAGTATTATACTCTAGTTCAGAAAGCATAGAATTTACAGTGTCAACATCCCAAACATCCAAATGTAACCCTGGTACTATAACCTCACCCACAGAAAATTCGAACACATATGGTATCTGCAGGATCGCCGCAGGGCCGAATATATCGAAAGGTACCTTATCCCAAACACTTTCATCAGTCACTGGAATGGCTGAAATGTTTACAAGGGACAAGTCTCTTTTAAGTTTATGCAATGAAGAATGGGGGCCAGCACCCCGTTGACCAGTTCTGTAGCAGAACATTCCGGGCGGTAATGGCCATTGATTAACAAGAAAAAAGAGTCACAAATTAAATCCACGTGAATAGAAAAACCAAGGAGAGTATGATCCATACATAGATCCAAGGCGGGACCAGATAACTGTGTTTTAACCATAGAATAAAAACACAAATCCATGCTGGAGGTGGGTGAGAAACAGAAGAACTGTTTGAAGAAAAATCATCTTGATCCTTATAGTACTGGGAGGTACTCAGCTGGAAACAGGAGGCTGTGACTGAGCAGTAAGACTCAAAGTATTCAATTTAGAAGGAATCACCAGTGGTGGCTCTATATAAAAGACATCCATTGTTAAGTTGTTAGTGGTGGACTCACCCCCCCCCCCCCAGCCGGGCATTATCCTCATCAGGGGTGCTCATGGGCTGCAAAGGAAAGTCTTGTGAAAAGGTATGGATACTCTGTGGCCTACTATTGAGAATCAACCACATGGTGTAGTTTGACATGTTCAATGGAGTTAAAACCTTTGTCTTTATATCCTGGAAGTGGTGGCAAAATCACAGCGCAGGTACATTTACTGCCAAAGACTAGAACTGGAGCACGGTACGTCCTTTTCGATGGCGGTCTTTCCCCAAACCAGATCTCCAACTTTCAGTGCTGGAAGTTGATCTTCAATACTTGAAGAGAGAGATGGAGGCAACTATCTGTGATATTGAGTGTCACTGAACTTTTGTAGGTCCTGTAAGACAGCACAATGGTTATCAACATCAAAGGATGGGGATGCTGCCACAATGTCTGGACCGTCATGGTCTAGAACATACATCTTGATGCTAAAAAGCTCTTCATATGGAGTGCGCCCACCCAGAGATCCTTTGGGGAGGTTATTTAAGGCTCATCAAACCCCATAGAAATGGTTCAACTAACCCCTCCCTGCATCTAATACCCTCACTGTCAAGGACTCCTTTAAGTCACGGTTCGCTCTTTCCACAACACAATTGCCATCTAGTCTTTATGGTGAAGAATAATTCCCTTGTACACCCATGGACTTCCTTGAATCACGGTATGCTTTGGAAGCATAAGCTGGACCTTGGTCTGAGTGGAATGCACAGCAGGCATAAGTTCCGATGAAGACCTGCAAGTCTTTAATAACAGTGCAAGTGTCAGACGAGTGCTGTGCCCAAACCCAGTGGAATCTAGAGCAAGAATCTACTGCACCCAAAATAAATTTGAATGCAGTATCTGAAATCAGTCGACCACAATGACCCTTATAAATGCAGCCAAAAGGTTTATTAGAAATAAATAGATGTTATTGTGGTGGACGAGACACTGTAGAATTTTAAATCTGTTATCAGATGTCACAACAAAAACATATTTTCTAGTTTGTGGGTATAAACCCTGCCACCAATAACTTCTCTGTTAGAAAAAATAGTGGCAGCAAGTCCAGCATGCGCAGAAGCTACACCTCCATGTGCGGCTACAATCAGATCATGTCTGTGTTGGGTATCGCTTGATCACCAACACCTGGAATAGTGACAAAAGGAACATTCTGGTAATTTAAATAAGAATATTTAGAAGGAAAGCCATTCGGTAAAGAGGTGGCATTTTTAAAAGCATTTATGGCAGCCAAAATATTATTGTCAACGCGTGTTTTAGAGCAAGTTACTGCTGCAATCCTAGCTGTTGTTACTGCAGATTTGGCTGCTTCATCAGCCTGAGAATTCCCTACAGTTTGTGCTCCCACACGTTGATGACTCAATGTATACATGTGTACAACATGAGTTTGTGGCAATCTATCCTTGAGATCTGCCACTTTAACCCAAAGCAGTATATGCTTGATTGGGCTACCTTTGAAATCTTTTAAGTCATTTTGTTGCCAAAAATTTAAATTATCATTAAAGGATTCTACACAATAATACGAATCATACACAATAAGCATGGAGAATCAAGGATTCATACTTTCAAGTGCAAGAAGTAAAGCCGTCAATTCAGCCAACTGCGCAACTTAGTCTCTGATAGACTGTGTGAGAGTCGTTTGGGGGTGAAAACATCATCTGATATAGTGTCAATGACGATGGCTTATGCAGAAGAATACTGCAGTTTAGAACATATGGAAGGCTGAGCTGACCCGTCAGTATAAATGATAAATTAATATTGGTCAAAAAGATGAACCGAAGGCCAAGGATGAACATGTTCATATTGCAAAAATTCTTGTGTTTGAAAAGGAGAGTCAATGACAAAGTCTACATCCAGGGCTGTTAAGGACGTAGCCCATTGTTTCCAACTAGGATAGAGGGCTTTTGTGTTCGGAAGGCTGGCTTTGGTGACAGCCTCTTAGGCTGCCACTGGGAAAACAACAATAATGTGTTTTCCCTGAGCAAGTGGCCATTCTTTAGGGATGGCCATTTGCACAGCAGTCAGAATGTTTTCAGTAGAAGCTAAATGCATTTCTGTAGTGGAATATAAATGTGATTTATATGCTATAGCTACAGTTCACCTTCACTAAAGGTGACATATGTAAATCCAATTGCACCTGGCAAAACGCGGATGACTAAATTTGTGTTATTGACACACGTATGTAAGTGCCGTGTTTCAAGTAAGTCAGATTGTAAAGATATGATGGTGTCAGTGTGTTCTAACGTCCACCAGGAAGCAGAAAATGGTGTATTAAGGCATAAAGTGGTTTAATACGTTATGCATAATCAGGTATGCATGTTCTGCCAAAATTCTAAAAACCCGACAGGGACTGCAATTTCTATAATGTGTTTGGAGGTTGTAATTATGCACATTTCTCCACAATATGAGGGGCAATGCTCTTTCCCTCATTCATTAGTTCATATCCTAAGAAAAAGACACTCAGAAACACTGTTTAATTTATTAAGTTAAACTTGTAGCCAAGTTCAGCAAATCACAATATTATTTTTTTATTTGATATCTTGTAAAGCGCATGAATCACCCCACTGGGGTATCTCCGCGCTGGTGAAAGTGGAAGAGTAAATGTGTGTTTTTTAGAACAGGAAGGTCTTCAGATTCTTTCTAAAGCTAAGGTAGTTGTGATTGAGTCGAAGTGTCTCAGGGAGCTGATTCCACATTTTTGGCCCTATGTGGGAGAAGGCTTTCCCACCCCACTTTGTTTTCTTAAAGCGGGGGATTACCAGCAGGCCTTTACCTTCCGACCGTAGCCTTCGTGCAGGGGCATAGGTGATCAGTTTGTTGGCTAAGTATGTTGGGCCAAGTTGGTGGAGGCCTTTGAAAACAAGGTAGCATATTTTTAAAAGAATTCGCTTGCGAATGGGGAGCCAATGAAGTTTATGCAGGAGGGGAGTGGAAGGGGAACGGCGAGGGGAGTTGGCTACCAGGCGGGCTGCTGTATTTTGGACCAACTGCAGGGACTGTAACGCGGAATCTTTGGCAGAAATGAGGAGGGCATTGCTAAAGTCTAGTCGACTGAGTACTAAAGCCTGTATCAAAGTTTTACGAGTGGAAAGGGGAAGAAAATGGAAGACTTTCCGCTGAAGACTTAGGGCGTGGAAGCAAGCGTGTTTAGTTGATGTTATGTGCTCATCCATGTTTAGCTTGTTATCTACTAATACCCCTAAGTTCTTTACCACTGCTTTGGGGGTTGGCTCTATTCCCAGTTCTTGCGGCCACCAGCTCGGGGACCAGTTGGTACTTGTCTCAGTAAATAGCATGATCTCCGTTTTGCTTGTGTTAAGCTGGAGAAAATTCTGAGTCATCCAGGCCGTGATCTTGAGCATGCCCTCGGAGAAGATTTCTTGGATGTTGGGCGCATCAATATCATAGGCCAGGAGGAGTTGTGTATCGTCTGCGTAGGAGACCAGGATAAACCCGATCTTCCTAAGCAGAGATGCCAGTAGGGCAATATAAATATTGAAAAGGGTGGGGCTGAGCCAGGAGCCAGGTGCGATCCACTCTTGCCAGGTGAGGGTTCACATCATCGTCCATCAGGTAGATGTCATTTACGTAGGACAGAGCCATCAGGGTCAATTTCATGAAGAATCAATCGTGCTGCAAAACCCCCTGGGCTGATTTTATAGCCCATTGGAAGTCGCACATAGTGCTTTGAAAGCCTAGGGCACTAAAGGCGGACAAGTCACGAATCTCAGGAGCCAAATTGTGACCCATTGGAAACGCTCAAAGTGGTTTATATTTTATACAGACTTTGTTATTGATAAGAGCCGTACTGTGGGTGTTTGCACTGCAAATATG
The DNA here is from genome assembly GCF_964261635.1 of Lissotriton helveticus. NCBI lineage: Eukaryota > Metazoa > Chordata > Amphibia > Caudata > Salamandridae > Lissotriton > Lissotriton helveticus. The sequence goes on along the minus strand of NC_136067.1, from coordinate 1,773,633,796 downwards.
AGTGTATGACTATCCAAATGTCTCTAGTCTTAGACAATGAGATAGGAATGATCAGGTTGCAGAACAGGAAAAAGAGGATTATTAATTTGAGATACACAGGGTTTACTTACTCCCTGATACTCCTGTTGGGAAAGCATTTCTTTAACGGGTTCTTTAGCATCCTGTTGATTAGGATAGTGTGGTTGTACGTGAGGTGTGGATCATATAGGAATAACATAAGGGGAATCCTTATCTAAACAAGTATGGTTACAATAAAGAGCAGGAGCTCATTAAGATGCATAAGCCTGCTTGACTTCGTCAGGGATGAGGTGTGAGAAAGAAGGGAGAATGACATCCATCCTCATCCCCGGGGCATGCAAGAACAAAATGTGGGGGCTAATCGATCTCCACCAAGAGAATGTCATAAGGCTTAGTAATTTCTCCCAGAATATTGCTTTAATGGTGCTTTTAACTTCACCTTCAATTTGAACATAAAGTAATAAAGTCTGTCCGGAGTGGTTTTGCGGCTGTCCGCAATTTCAATCGTAATAAATGTATAAGTTGCTTTTGCCACCAGAAATTGGTAGAGATGCTGGCGTACTATGGTAACTTCTGCCATGCTGTTGAGGAGATTCATCGCCCTAGTCCTGTTCAGGCATATGTGGCATATTTTGCAGTTAAATCTGCAACTTTCTTTTTCTGAAAAGTGCGATTATATGGAGGAGGTGGATCCTTTTTCTTTATCTTCCTGTCAGATGAGTGTTGTGTCTCTCTTGTTGGTTTCACATACTCTACTTGTCTGCCGTTAGATCACCCTCCTCTGTCGTACTGTTGGTCAGACGAGTCCTGAAAAGAATGAGGGGGATGGGGATCAGCAATCTGATACCTATCAGGGGTCTTGGTTTTAGTGTGATCATGAAAATCATATTGTCTTTCAGAGGACTCCTGGGGTGGAGAACCTCCACGCTGTTTACCTTTCTGTTATTGTTTAGATTTATCCCATGGTTTCACAGAAAACTCACGGGTAGGTCTGGCATCTTTGTTAGAGCTACGCTTGCCAAGTGGTGGTATGGAAGGTTTTGTTTCCAAACAATTATTGCCAGTAGCAATTATGACAGGCAACTTGCGTCCATGGTTGGCTACTGCCACCGCGGCCCGTCGCTGGAGTAGAGCCAAAGATGCTGCTTCTCTCTTAACTTTGAAATTAATAATTTTGAAGATAAGGCAAAATTACCCTCAAGTTTCATCCCCAAATCTAGGGCAGGTCCTGCCTCATGTTCATTCTGTATTTGTTTGAGGATGTTCAGTAGAACAGCCATCGAGGAAGTGCCATGAAAAAGAATGTAAACAGTGGCAAAAATAGTAATCTGTTAGAGTGTGAACCAATTCAGTGGGTAAGCACATGGTGAGAATTCTGTGCTTGTTTTGTGGTCCCATAAGGGGAAACAGCTTCAGGTTGATCTATTTTTTGGGCTACCGAAATGGAACCAATTCACAATTTGTGGGTCATTGAATTGAATGAACAATTAGAGGGCTAATGGCAGGCGCTGCAGGCAACTGGGCTTGCACTTGCAGACCAATTCAAGCTGGACCAGCTAGCAAAGTATGTGAAATACACTAAGTGAGTCGTCTATATAGGACGACAAGAATATTATACAAAGTACGAGTTTGAACCAAATTCAAACTACCTAAGCCTGGATATGGGGTATAACCTGCTAGTGCCGGCCACGAGGACCCTTCGTTACTATGGGGGCAGTCCAAGTGCATAGGGAAGGGCGCAATTAAATTAAGTCTGGTGTTCCCAAACAGTAAAAGGAATTTCAACAAATGGATTTGGTAGATATGCTGCAGGTGCCTGGGATGTTGTGTATTCATGAAAGGCAATATCATTAGTGTCCACAGCCAGATATGTGACCCAAGAATAAAAACTTCAAAACGGAACACTGCTTTCGCTTCTCCAACGAAAATCACAGGCGGTCCCACTAAGGGGACTCCATGTTGAATCAAATGTTGAGTTACCACTGGATGGCTGTTAACAGCAATAGCAATGGGTTACGCCATAACTAATTAGAAGCACAAACAGGGTGTAAACCGTTTAATATTCAAGCTTGTATTAACCAACAGAACTAGATGTTCCCTTAAAACTGTGGAGGATAAATCCCTAACACCATGGACGTCTCAGATAAAAGGTGCAAGGGTTTTGTAGACAAGCACAAGCACTACTCAGCATTCCTGCAAGTAAGCACCTGTCCAAAACGTTGGCTGAACCATATTTGCAGGGATTCTGCTCACAAACACAACTATGCTTGGGGCCATAGAACATCAGCATGTAGGTACTGAGTCTCTATACTACCTCTGTATCTATGAACCTGAGTCTGACTAGCTATAGTGCCTCACTTGCCTTCCTAACCTTCCAGAGAGACAAGTGAATTGGCTCGCCAGAACACAAGCCTTTCAACCATCTCAGGGATCGCGGTCACAGTACACACACTTTCACTGTCTCACTTATACTCGTCCACAATAAGATAAACAAGAGACATGAAGGAAGTTTAAAATATATATTTAAACTATCATGCTCTAAGATGCAGTATTTGCACCACAGTTAAAAGACAAATGCATAGCAAAAATAACAAACCATATACCATAAAAAGCCCTGTCATGTTATAAGACTGATTGGCCTAAATCCTCACCCCTTCTAGTGAAGCTGAATGATTATATATGAATGATCTCTGGGATTAGTGGCAGACCCCGTATCTTAGCATACATAGATGGACGTCCTACATTTTAGCTGTCATAGCAACCTTGTGTCAGAACCCTCGCTAAGTGTGTTTGCTTAAATTTTTTTTATTTTTTATTTCTTTATTGGAGTTTTATAACATGTTCAGACAGAAAGCATCAGAAATCTTCAAATACATGTCTCCTCAACGGGTGGTAAAAACAATAACCACAAGTTAACGGCTGCAATATATCTTGCATTGTCTGTGAGCAAAGTAAAACATAGAAAGGCAGGTCATGTCACAGTGCATACCGTAGTTGTTCACAGTCATATATGCCGACAACAATACAGTACTGACTCAAGGCCATGCGTCGAGTTCTCAAGCTTGGTCCTGTAGATATTGCCTCAGTGGCTCCCATATATGCTTAGGGCGAGAGGTTACAGGCAATTCCTCAGCATATAATTCTAGGGTTTCTTGACAGTAAACCAAGTCTTTGACCCAGACGTCTGATTTTGGGGTGAGTTTGCTGTCCCATGCAATCGCTACACATCTCTTTGCCATCAACAGAGCTATCCGCACAAATCTGCCATGTACACCCCTCAGCGTGGGCACGTGGTGGAGTAGACATGTAAGTGGTGTGCATGGGAGTAGGGACCCCGTCATGGTGTGTAATTTGCTAAGCACCTCTTCCCAGTATTTGAAAACTATTCTACAGCCCCAAGCAAGAAAGAGGAAATCGGCCTCTCCATATCCACACCTTTTGCACTGTGCTGATTCCCTGAGCCCCATTCTGTGCTGCCTGACAGGGGTGTGATATGCTTGATGAATAAACTTAAAGTGGAGTATCCGCAAGTTACCATTCGGAGGCAACTTGCCAGTCAACATGCATATATGTTCCCGGTCATCTAGCGTGAGATGGGGGTCTATTAATGGAATTCCATCTCTCAAGACTTTTTATCCTCCTTATGTACCATCTCCTCTTGTACTGTTTTGTATAGTTTAGTAATAATTTCTTTTTTTTTTGGAGGGAGCTACTATCAATAGCTGTAGAGATAGAAGAGATGGAGTTTCAGCAGGGAAGGATGGGTAGTGGCTTTTAATGGCCCTCTTTAAGCGATACCCTGTATATAGTAAAAGCGGAGTAGGGTTGGCGGCATATTCCACGTCATCATCATCTAAATATGTACTAGCCGAGAATAAATCCCACATATGTGTTATCCCCACCTCCTGTCGTGTTTTCAGTGGGCCAGGTTCACGTGTAACAGACAGTGCCTCATGCCCCGCTAGCGGCATAGCCTGCACGTTTAGAGGGAGTTTATCTGCTAGCTTGCCAATCGTATGCCACACCACCACTGTGACATCAATGGTGTTTATTTCTGTTTTGGGAGTTCCTCTGTGCGTATGGGTAATGATTCCTGTCAATGGCTTCGGGTGTGCGTCACCATCCTCCACAGCCATATGCGGGCTGAATGCATGAGGTTGAAACCAATAATAGGTGTGTTGACCCTGCACGCATAAATAATAAATGTACAGGTCTGGCGCCCTAAAGCCCCCCTGAGCAAATGGGAGAGTGAGTTTAGCCCAGCTGACCATGGCCTGTTTACCGCCCCATACGACTTAAGAAGTTGTGATTTGAGCATAGAAAAAAAATGTTTGGTCAGGCTGATGGGAATGTTGCAAAATAAATACAAAAAATGGGGAAGAATGACCATCTTAATTACTTCTAAGCTGTCTGCTAGTGATAGAGGAAGACGATTCGATCTCTCCGCCTGGCCCACCAAGGCAGTGTACGCGTTCCCATAGTTTTCCCTTATTGCCGTTGCTGGATTGAGATGCACCCAGATCCCTAGGTATTTAACAGGGTCAGTTGTCCAGATGAGGGGATATTTCAATGAGGGGGGGGGGATGCACAGTGTGAGTGGAAGTATCACAGATTTATCCCAATTTATAGTCAAACCAGAAAACAGGCCGAACCGGATGTATACTCTAAGCACCGAAGAAAGATGAATTAAAAAGGACCATGTCATCTGCATACATGGATATGCTGATGGGTCGCTGATTAAAGTTAAGTGCAATGTGTCTATGCCGCTGATGAATTATACAGGCAAGCGGTTCCATCAAAATGGCGAATAGAAAGGGGGATAAGGGGCAACCCTGACGGATTCCGCACCTTATGCGGAGGGGCTCAGATGTAAATCCACCCACTCGCACCCTCACCGATGTGTCATGATAGAGTACCTGCAGCCACCGCATCAGGAGGTTGGGGAACCCTATTTTGCGTAAAATATGAAACATATAGCTCCATTCAATAGAGTCCAATGCCTTGGCGGCATCAAGCATGACTGCTGCTTCTGGAAGTTCGGGAGTTAGGACATCAAACATGGCGAATAACGTGCGTAGATTGTTAGTCGTTGAGCGATCAGGGACAAAGCCGAATTGATCCGGCCGAACTATGGTGGGCAATAGGTGCTGTAATTTAATGGCAATGATTTTTGCAAGAATCTTGGCATCTAAATTGATAACCGATAATAATAATAATCCACATTTGTAAAGCGCGAACAATCACCCGTAAGTGTCTCTAGGCGCTGGGGGCCGGCGGGAATATTAAGCAAGCTATTGCCCAGAGTCACATGGTGCTGGGCTAACCTGCCGCTGGAGCTGGGGATCGAACCGTGATCCCCAAATTCCAGCGTCAGTCGCCCTGGCTGCAGCGAGGTGGAAGATTTATCTTTTTGGAGTAGAGTGATGATGAGGGCTTGGCGCAGGGAGGGCGGCAAGGCACCCGTATCATGAGCCTCAACATACATCTCATGAAGTAAATTCGGCAACAACTAACTTGTAAGCTAACAAATCTTAAATGCCCCAGGACCCAGGGTTTCTCAGCATATAATGACTCCATCAGTTCTGGCTCACCGGCTGCAAAGGGAAATAACCATCAGTCAGTCAGCCACCTGTAACCAAGATTCAACAAGCCCCCCAATTAGAACTGAGCAGACCACATAGTAGACAACATTATTCATCAACGTCTGATGTGGTACTTGCAGATTGCGTTTGGCGCCGTAAAGTCTTGGCATGCTCCATAGCCAGCTTATGTTTAGCAAAGATCTTCGCCTTGTCATCAACCCCTATCCGCAGGCGGGCGGGATACAGCATCGCATACGGCACCTGTTCCGTTGCCAACATCTTCTTGACTCCTTGAAATTCCTTCCGGGCCGCTTGCATCGCGGCCGTGAAATTTGGGTAGAACGACAGTGTGTTTCCTTGATGCGTGATGGGACCTTTCTGATGTGCAATTCGGAGTACGGTCTCGGAAATTCAGCAATCTGGCAAATATGGGCCTCGGGGGGTACCCTGGGGGGGATGAGCAGCCAGTGATCTGTGGGCACACTCCACCACCAGCATGTCCGAAAGATTGTCTGCCCCACAGACGTCTCGTAGCAATTTTTCAACAAAGTCCTCCAGCCTGCCCACATTGGTTGACTCCGGCAGGCCCAAAATGCGCACGTTATTGCGCCGGGAGCACGCTTCAATGTCTTCATTTTTCTCCTTGATGATCGCCAGTATCTTATCAATGTCCGTGGTCTTTGCTGCAAGTTGTTGTAACCCATCCTCGGCATCGGATATTCTCTGCATCACCCAGACGAAGTGCGTGCATATCTAATTTGGATGACATATGGTCCATTCTAGAATTCAGTGCTTCAATTTTACCATTGATGGATTGAAGGCTGGCTTGTATCGCAGCCAACGTTGTTTCCAGCACTGTTGGTGTTTGAACTGTGGACTCGAGCTCTGAGTCAGATGCAGCCTGTTGCGCTACTTTCCCACCATTACGAAGCTCAAGCGACAGTTTAGGTTGGGTTTTCTCGGGCTTACCCATTTTGCCCGATGTATGGCGGCAGGGGCAGGTGATTATGAAAGGTGATGCACTGCGCGTCGCTTCCCGCTATCCTAGCACAGCGCAAGCGGGTCCTCCAAAGTGCGGTGAATCCAGGCACTCCCAAGGCGCAACGCTCCTCACCTCCCGGCACTGCTATGCAGCAGCGTCTGAGCTGAGACACTCGTGCTGTGCTGTTAGCCACCAAAGAAAGAGTTCAGCACAATGAGCACCGCAGCAGAACCGGCCCGCAGCCACCAGGCCGCTGATGTCCCTGCAGAGTGAGTGTGAAGTGCGCCCGGTGAGGCCCCTTTGTGTCTTCCAGCACTGCTCGACCTGTAGAGCAGCCCCCAGTGAGTGAGCAAAAATCCAGGGCAGGGGGGTGGCAAAGCACGGTGCCCCCGGCCCAGAGGAGACAGCCCTCGGTGATTTTTTATGAGGCCCAGCTCATAGCTCAGAGCCGGGCACTTGTGCAGCTTATTTCAGCCCCAGAGCGGGCCTCGATCTTATCCCGCGCTCGGGGGGGGGGGAGATCCGGCATTGCTAGCCCCAGCAGGGGCCCCGCGGCCGCCATCTTAGGTCCCAGCGTCACCTCTCTGTACAGTTTCCCAAGCACTCCGGCGCCCAGCAACGGCTATTTCTACCTCAAAAGGGTAGCGCATCTTGTCACCTCAGGGATAAGGATTGCGCGTATGGCCACTTTAAATCAGGATAAACAACAGGATGGTAGTGACGGCCCGCGGAGCTGCACTATTGCGCGGCCATCTCGCTGCGTGCCAAGCCAAGCCCCCGTGTTTGCTTAAACTTGTGTGCTCATATAAATGACAAGACATGTATGGTCACAAACAACAGCTGTGTTCTCGTGTTGTGGCTACGTACTAGGGCCTGACCAGAGAGAATAACAAAGGACATTGTTGTTTGACCTAGTCTTTGATGTTCAGACTAAATCCGAGGAAAAATAACAGAACAAGAAAACATATACAGGTTCTTTGTGAAAGTACACTGTGGCACAAAGGCAAATGTGTTTATAGTTTATAGTAATGTGAGTAAAAGATAATGCGGCCTATAACCTGCCAGGCTAGGCTAACATAGGGAAAACTACAATGAGCACGCCACCCCTATTTTGTACTGTACAGGTGTACACTTCTGGAACAAAACCTATGCTAGACATGACGCAAACTCCATTGCTCCATAGTGCAAGGGTGTGTGCGTTGTATCTCGGCATTCAAGTGACAAGAGACCCAGGGGCTTATTTAAAAGCCCCTTGCAACACTTTTGCGCCGCCGTTGCGTCACTTTTTGTGACGCAGCGGCAACGTAAACAATGCACCAGGTTGCGGCCTATTTACATCGCGATGCATCTAGGCAGATAAATCACCTTGTAAATCCCTGCACCACATTATACCTAAGTCAGGTATAATGTATGCAGGGTGGGCGTTCCCAGGCGAAAAAGCCCCATAGAAGTGATGCAGTTAAATCTACAAGATTTCACTGCACCACTTCTAGGACACCACTGCATCAAAACCTTACGATTGTTTATAGCAGGCGTAAAGAGTGACACAGTGTATTAAGTATAGGCTCCACCAACCATTGCTGGAGTTGTGTCATGCTTGTGACACAACTTCGACAAAACAATAGGAGAGCCAGTACTGATAAATGATTGATCCTATTTTCAATAAAGTCACCTAGACCTAAACAGACGTGACCATTTCATTTTTTAGAATTTCAGTTATTTTTTTTTCAAACTTAATTAATCCATAGTTTTATTTAAATGGATTTTTTAACAATCATTTTCATAATTTAAACAGAATAAAGTACATTACACAACAAATCTCACATCCTAACATCCCAGCTAAATAAAACTACAGGCGCACTTTCAGATTCTGATTAATACACATACGCAACAAAGCACTCATTCATCCAATCACACTCAACACCACATTGACAGTTTAAGGTTCAACATAGACCTATTTGTTGGAAAATCACAAAAACCTACAGTGCAAAATTTACATAATTATTGTAGACATCAAAAACACAATTTCAATAATTCAAAACACTCAATAGGTCAAAAAAAGCAGGTTGACGCGTTTCGAACACCATCTGATTATTCGGTGTTCTCCTCAGGAACAAAAAGCTGCAATGACAAGAACAGATCAAAAAATCTCAGTTACTCTCTATATCGTACTGTATGCTCCTATCTCTCTCTGTCTCCTGTTTTCTGATGCAGCGGCAACGTACACAATGCACCAGGTTGCGGCCTATTTGCATCGCGATGCATCTAGGCAGATGAATCACCTTGTAAATCCCTGCACCACATTATACCTGAGTCAAGTATAATGAATGCAGGGTAGGCATTCCCAGGCGAAAAAGCCTCGTAGAAATGATGCAGTTAAATCTACAAGATTTCACTGCACCACTTCTAGGACACCACTGCGTCAAAACCTTACGATTGTTTATAGCAAGCATAAGGAGTGACACAGTGTATGAAGTATAGGCTCCACCAATCATTGCTGGAGTTGTGTCATGCTTGTAACACAACTTCAGCAATGTGTGACTTTTGCACCGACGGATGCGTAAATATTTCTGCCACATCTGTCAATCTTTACACCATGGTTACGACGCATCCATGGTTGCGAAAGGGTTTCTTTGCCCAGCGCAAGGAAACTGACGCATCTCTTCTCTAACACAGAGATGCGTCCATTTCTTGTAAATAAGCCCCCTCCAGAATCTTACCATCAATTTAATATGGGAAGGGTGCTGGAGGTTCTCCGTGCCTCGGTAAACTTTTGGAATATGCTTCGCCTCTTTCTGATGGGCAATATAGCTTTGGTCAAAATGATTATGCTGCCACGCTGCTTGTCCATTTTCCGGGGCACGCAGTATATTAAGTACAATGCTCTACCAAGCATTCCTGGAGTAGCGTAAAGCTTGCGACACAACTCTAGCAATGTGTGGCTTTTGCGCCCATGGGTGCGTAAATATTTCTGTTGCATCTGTAAATCCTTGCGCCACGCTTACGACGCATCCATGGTGGCGAAAGGGCTTCTTTGCCCAGCGCAAAGGAAACTGACGTATCTCTGCTCTAACACAGAGATGCGTCAGTTTCTTGTAAATAAGCCCCCAAGAATCTTTCCATCAATTTAATATGGAAGGGTCTTCGTATCTCGGTAAACTTTTGGAATATTCTTCGCCTCTCTCTGATGGGCAAGATAACTTTAGTCAGAATGATTGTGCTGATACGCTGCTTGTCCAATTTCCGGTGCACGCTGTTTAGTATACCCCAACAGACTTTCAAAGAGCTGGACAAACTCCTAGTGGGAGCCTGGAGGAAACGGGTGGGACTAACCACGCTCAAGTGGACATTGAAGCAAGGGGGGATGTAAGTGCTATGTATGGATCTTTCTTCTCTGATTACCCAACTGCAGCACGCGGTTCGCTGGCTAGATGAGGGAGGCAAGTGGGAGAAGCGTTTGTTGGGAGAGAGGGGTGGGGGAGAGTGAGCAGACCAAGAAACCAAGTAGAGTGTGAAAAAGGCCGCTTTAATGAAACAGGTGCACATTTACATAACATAACCTCGGCAAATGCCTAACAATCTAAACCTTTACCAAATGATTGTATTGTTTTTCCAACCCCCAAAACACCCGCCCCCGCCCCTCACCCTTCGTCAAACCCGCCCCCACCCGTACATACCCCATCACATATTAAAACCATACAACAGCCCCATTAAAACATTATAACTTCAACAGGCCCCAAAACCATCTCTCAAAACCCCACTTACAGCCAAAGCCAGTCCAGATCCCCCAGCCTATGCCTCTAAACCCGAATTCCACCTGAACAACTTTCCCTGACAAAATCCAAATTCCAAACTATCAACTCCCATCATGCCCAAAACTGGCAAATCAAATTAATCCGCAACGCACCTGTTCCAAGCGACAATAAAATGAACAATAAAAGAAAACCCCATGTCCACCTGTTACAACCAGCTGCGCCTAAATAATGAACCACAATAAGATAACAAAACCAAGAAAGATAAAAAAGAAAAGGAAGTAAACAATCCATACAGGGAGGGAGGGAGGGACAAAAACTGACTAAGATACCACCCGGCCACCAGGTCACCTAAGCCTAAAATGGTGGCCGGGGGGAGGAGCCCAAAGCACTTATAGGTTGGGCTCCTCCATAAACTAGAAATAGCCCCAAACCAGCCCAAACGCCAGCCTGCTCCAAAATGGACCCCACCCGCCCCTCCCAAACAGCCCGGGGGTGGGGACCTCCCAGGGGTCGGCTGCCCCCCCCCCCAAGCCCCCCTTGGGAGGGAGGGGTGGGGGAGAGTGAGCAGACCAAGAAACCAAGTAGAGTGTGAAAAAGGCCGCTTTAATGAAACAGGTGCACATTTACATAACATAACCTCGGCAAATGCCTAACAATCTAAACCTTTACCAAATGATTGTATTGTTTTTCCAACCCCCAAAACACCCGCCCCCGCCCCTCACCCTTCGTCAAACCCGCCCCCACCCGTACATACCCCATCACATATTAAAACCATACAACAGCCCCATTAAAACATTATAACTTCAACAGGCCCCAAAACCATCTCTCAAAACCCCACTTACAGCCAAAGCCAGTCCAGATCCCCCAGCCTATGCCTCTAAACCCGAATTCCACCTGAACAACTTCCCCTGACAAAATCCAAATTCCAAACTATCAACTCCCATCATGCCCAAAACTGGCAAATCAAATTAATCCGCCACCCAGAAAGCAGTGGGGGAGGAACCCCGAACCCCACCTTTCTGCCCCCCCAAACCACGCCGTAGCATTGGGGGGTGGGGACTGCAGCCAAAGCAAAACAGGCTGAAGGAAGAAAAACTGCCTAACCCAAGAAACTTTGGACCTTCAAACAGCGGGACAGAACCTCCCGCAGTTCCAAGAGATACAAGTCCATCCCCATCCGGGACAGATGAACCCCGTCACTGTGAAAAAAGGCTACAGCATCATAACGTATGTCACTATGGACGACCCGACCAAACCCCAAATCTCTACAAAACCTGGACACTTCAAGATTAACCTTCCTGCGAGACTTGTCAATAGCTTTAGGTTTAACCGCATTCCGCCAACATCTCCTCGGGATCAACTCCGTCCAAAGGACGTGACACCCAGCCCATTGCTGATGCAACAAAGAAAGATCCTTCTTCATGGACCTAAGAAGAACAACACCTTTAACCGAACACAAATCATTCTCCCCAAGGTGTAAAACCAGAACATCCGGACAAACCCCACCCACCAACCAAGAGTTAAGGGCTGGGATAAGATCCTTCCATAACATACCCCCCTACCCTTCCAAACCACATTGAATAAACGGTCATTGAAGCCAAGCATAGCACCCAAATAACTCAAACGAGCTTGAAGTTGAGCTCTTTTAACGAAGGAGTGTCCCACAATCCATATAGTCAGGAAGGCGGAACGAGGACCAGCCACAGAACCTGCAAGAAAAAGAAGTATCAGATAGGCAAAACAGAAGAAGACGCAGGCGCATCCCCAACCTCACGTCGGACATAGCGCTGAAAGCAGTTTGAAGTCCAGCGCCCTAAACGCATTATGTCCTCCCTCGACCAACCCCTGTTAAAAGCCTCTGTCGCAGCTCCAATTCTAAAAGAATGTGTGCCATAAAGTGACTCATCCAAGCCCAGCTGACGCAGCGCTTTCCGCAACACCATGCGCAATTGATATGTAGTAACCACAGAACCATCCAAGTGTTGAAAAACATTATGTTCCAAAACCCCACCCGAAAACTCCCACCAGCGTCGCGCCCAGCGCAATGGGCAAGTCTCCAATGAAGAAACAGCTTCCAACCAAATACCCTTGCCTTGGTGCCTCTGATCCGTCTTTGAATGAGAAAGCCAGATATGAACTCCTCTACCCGACAAACGAACAGCCCCCCACAAAACTCCTTTGTGAGACCGGGTACCCAACAACTCGGACACCCTAAAAGCTCCAAAAAACATCCAAACCATCAAGGTGGCAAAAAGGCAAGCTTCCGACCTATCCCTGCAAACCACCGGCAAAATCGACACTGCACTTGCCAACTTCTGCCACGACAAAGGAGATCTCACCGCCTGAACACCTCCCCGCTGCCGAGCCCACCCTTCCAACATTCTCTTACCCAACTCCCCCGCAGACGGCGAGTAACCCCAGAACAACTTACCCATAAAGGAAACGCCCGCTAACTTCCCAGCAATAGTAACTCTGGACAAACCCTTATCCATTAAACACAAAATAAACTGAACCACATCCTCTGACCTTTGCCACTGCAGTTCTCTCTTAATAGCTCCAGAAGACAAAAACTCTTTCCAAGCCAACTCATAAGCTGTTCTAGTAGAAGGTGCCAATGAACCTACCACCAGCTGAAAGACCCTGTGTTGCCTACCGTCCATAGATGCTCCGGCATGGGAGTCGGCGTCTCGTCTGCCTCCAAAGCTAGCCCACGGAATCTCTCCCACTGTGAACGAGACAAAGCATCCGCAATGTCATTGTCCACACCAGGAATGTGCAGGGCCCTAAAGCAAATGTCAAATCTAAGGCATCCTAACACAAAGACCCTGAGCAATTTCAGAACTTGCACATCCTTTGCAGATTGTCTATTGATTACCCGCACCACAGCCAGATTATCAATCCTGAAAAGAACCTTCTTGTGAGCCAAATCGCGGCCCCACAACGTAACTGCTACAACAACTGGAAACATTTCCAAAAAGGCAATGCTCCGGCCACCATTCTTCCAAGTCTCAGGCCACTGTTGCGCACACCATTTCCCTTGCCAGTACAAGCCAAAACCCTCGCTACCAGCCGTATCAGAAAAAATCTGCACATCCCAGATCCAAGCAACCTCCCTGTATAGCGGAACACCATTGAAGGAATGCAAAAAGGTGACCCACATACGCAAATCCTCCTTGACTCCCGCAGACAAACGAACCCGGTGATGTGGCAAGTAACGACCAGACAGAGCCCTGCCCAGACGCCTACAGAAAGTCCTGCCCGCCCTGACCACCCAACATGCAAAATTAAGGTGACCCAGCAAGACTTGAACCTCCCGCACCATGACTTTCTCTTTAGGTAATATCTTCTCCACCAACTCCAACATGTTCATTTTCTTGTCAAGGGGTAAACGAGCTTGCATGGACTGAGAGTCAATTTCTATGCCCAAAAAAGACATGGTCGCGCAAGGACCCATGGTCTTCTCCGGAGCCAATGGTACACCCAAATGAACCATAAGTTTTTGAAACGTAACCAAAGCATTCTGGCAGTCCAAAGAATCAGCAGCACCCACAAAAAAGAAATCGTCCAGATAGTGTGTGACCAAAGTGTGACCAGATTTCTGCGTGAAGAACCATTGTAAAAACGTACTGAACGTTTCAAACAATGCACATGACATGGAGCAGCCCATTGGCAATGCTTTGTCCACGTACCACTTCCCAAAGAAATGGATACCCAGAAGAGGCCAATCTTCAGGATGAACTGGAAGCAATCTGAATGCGGATTTAATATCGCATTTTGCCATTAACGCAGAAGGGCCTGCAGCTACCACCAATGACATGGCCACATCAACAGAAGAATAGGAAACAGAAGCCGCTTCGTCATCAATAAAGTCATTCACTGACCCACCCTCTGGCCACGACAAGTGTTGTATGAGCCTAAACTGCCCCGGCTCTTTTTTGGGGACCACACCAATGGGTGAAATTATTAAGTTCTCCAAAGGCCAATCATCAAACGGACCTGCCATTCTGCCTTCACACACTTCCTTATTCAACTTCTCTTGGACGACAGCCTTATGCTCACCTGCTGATTTAAGATTCTTCGACCACCGCCTCAAACGAGGCCCCACATAACCTAGATGAAAACCCTCTCTAAAACCTGACACCAAAAACTCTCGCAACTCAGGTGATCCATAACCTTGTAACGCTTCCGACAAATGAATTACATTAACCGGTGTATGAGCCTTTGGGCCCAGCACCTGATGAAGATTTCCCACCCCTGGGAGCTTGAGGTGGCTGTGGTGTGGCGTGATGTCCCGAACCCTGCTGCGACCACTGTTGCCCACCTGGAGGCCTAAGCCCCCAACATCTGGACAAAGGATGGCTCTTCTTCCCACACTGCGAACATTCATGTCGGAACTTAAAAAACTCTCTATTGCATGTCCCTCGATTGAAATCCCAGCAGGTCCCAACACTAGACTGTGGTGATGTAACGGTCCCCACCCCTCCCCGGGTGGGTCGCGCCTGAAAGGGGCGATAGAGTAAAGGCAAACCGCTGGCCGTAAAGATTGTTTTACCACTAGCTGAAGCACCCATAGTGTGTTGCCAAAGGTCTGTGTCCAATTCCCCCCATTTCGCCTCGGGATCCCAAGCCATACGCGCCCTAAACTCTTCATCATATTGCGCCCATGCAAAGTCATTCCTTGTGATTTGCGCTTTACGAATAACATCCATGTACTTAAACAGTGAAACGCAGCGCTCAGCGAACTTCTCACAGTATACACTGGCATATATCAAAAAGGCCGCTGTCCAATTTTCGATGGTCAATGGGACTTTAGGGCGCTTAGCTAATTCGTACTCCTCCTCTTTGGAACCCTCTTTAGCACGCACCTCCCTATGTAATAACTTTAAGAGTTCCACATACTCACCATTCCATATTTTCTCCTTAGTGCTCAACATTAAATGAGCCCCCAATGGCTTAGTTACGCCCATATAGGGCAACTTTTTAATTTTCAGCTCTTTACTATGTAAAACCTTTCACGTATCCACTCCAACCGTAGAAGTCCCACTGTCAACCTTAGGAGGCACAACCAAATCAACCCCTTCAGTACCCACACTCTGGTCCATAACATAGCGACCCTTGTATAACCTACCCTCAGATCCTTTAGAAACTAAATCCTCCCCAATCCCAACAGACACCATTTTAGCCCGAGGCACCATATTCTCACCTGGACGTAACAAAGGAGGCTGACTCGGCTCCGCTATCCACGCCACATGTGAAACGTCATCTGCCGCCCGAGGAGCCCTCACAGAGGGGCCGAGCTCTCGAGGCCTGGACAACGCCGCTCTAGCATGCACCACCGGTGCCTGTGAAGAACTAAGAGAAACATGAAAATGCCCCCCCCCAGACACAGCGTCACGCACTTCACCCTCTTCAGGGCTATCCTCATCATAGTCCAGAATTAACGATTCATCCAACTGGGGAGGGGCAGGCAACACCACCTCTTTCCGGACCCGTTCCAGGGTCTGCGAACGATCACGGGCCTTACCAACCCTTAACTGTGAGCGAGGCGGGGAAGCCGACTGTACTCGCCGGTACACCCCACCACTATTACCACTCACAACATCCTTCTCCACTGGCAAAAATCGAAGACCTTGCGGAACAAGAGAAGTCGCGCCGGACCTGCTCCTGGAAACTGCGCTGTAATCCCTCGATGGAGCCAGCGAGGTCGCGCTTGACCTACTTACACCGACTGCGCTGACTTCCCTCGTTGGGGCCACCGAGGTCGCACTGAACCTGCTTTCACTGGCCACGACGGGCTCCCTCGTTGTTACGGGACGTGCCGCGCAAGGCTCCACCCTCTTTTCACCTTGGCGCAAATGGGCTGCTTTCCGCCCTACCAAGTCCGCTGCTCCAGACCGCTCCCTATCCTGAAAAGAAAAAGGCCGGACTGATGTGCCGGGACCCTTACTACATAGATAACCAGAAGCTGAAGACACTTCTACTGCCGCCCTACCAAAACTCTGACCGCCCTCCTGAAAATCAACCGAATCAACGGGAACTTTTCCCTTAAGAACAGTGCTCAAACGAAGAGGAGGGGGGGAAGGGGCACAAACTTCCTCATCACTACTGCAGTCTAACATCGCTTGAATTATAGCCGACGCCGGACCCTGCGCCTGAGAACCCAGACCTACACCCTCCTGATGTACACCCGCCAAAGCACCTGACACCCCATTCCGCCCACCAACCTGTAAACCTGGAAAATGCACCACACCCGGCCTCGAAACCGCATCCCCCTGACCCTCACCTGTTTGAAACTGTGTGGCCTCACTCAGCCCTTCAGCCCAAGAGGGAAAAATATCCAGACCCCCCCAAGACCGAACCCTAACCCCCGGGTGAGCCCCACCCAAATGTCCCACCACCGTAGAAGACCCCACCAACCCCTTGTCTGCTGCTCCAGAAAAAGAAGGAACCTGAGAAAAGGCCAATGCCTCATCCCCCATACCTGTCTGCGAAAGGTAAGACCCATCATGCCCCCCTATCTGCGCCCACTCTCCCTCCCCCACAGAACCACTACGTACAGAGACCACCTCACCTCTGGAAGATAAAGGGGGAGAAAACAATAAGGGGCTAAACTGACCCACGGCAGCACCAGTTCCCCCAGTCCCTTCAGACAAAGCAGCAATCTCACGACCTGTAGGAAAAGAAACACTATGCATGCAAATAGGCGTACGTAATAATTCACCCTGTAAATCCCCAGGCGCTGCCACAACATCCTGCTGATGACCACCCTGATGAGAAAACACTTCGGACACAGGAACAACCTGTCCGCCCTGCCCCGGCTGAAAAACCACTGTCTCGCGCTCCAAAAAGGCCTCCGCCCCTCCCCCGACAGTGACGTCACCAACCGTCACCCCAGAGGCCGAGGCAGAGCGTCGCGTGCAACCGCGCTGTCTAGATGCACGACGACCTCGCAATACTGGAGCTGAAGCCGCTCTGTCACCTAAGGCTGCCACCGGTACTTCAACCGGCGCAGCCTGAATCTCTCCCACCATTACAGGCCCGCCCACAGCAAGCCCCACCGCACCCACTGGCTCAACAAGCCCCGAACCACTCCCCCGCCGAGCCCTCACACCCGGAGCCGCTCTCCTGGATCTAGAGCGGCCCCTTTCACTTACCGCCTCTTGGCGCCGCCGTTTAGGGGAAACACAAGCCGCCACGACCGCCGACACCCCTGCTGACGCCAAACGCTGGGGACGCTGTGGCCCGACCTGCTCCCGGTCACCTATGACCGAATCTAAGCGGCCCGCCTCGCTAAGCAGGCGTATCGCTTCAAGCACGCGATAATCCTCGCCAGCCATCACGAACTCTCAATAAACAATCACCTACACCAAATGCTACTAAAAAAGCCTACAAACTTAACTGACACAAAAACTGACTAAGATACCACCCGGCCACCAGGTCACCTAAGCCTAAAATGGTGGCCGGGGGGAGGAGCCCAAAGCACTTATAGGTTGGGCTCCTCCATAAACTAGAAATAGCCCAAAACCAGCCCAAACGCCAGCCTGCTCCAAAATGGACCCCACCCGCCCCTCCCAAACAGCCCGGGGGTGGGGACCTCCCAGGGGTCGGCTGCCCCCCCCCCAAGCCCCCCTTGGCGGGAGCGAAGGGGACCACCTCCCTACCTGAACTACTAATGTTGGGAAATAACAAGTAGCACACGTGCTTAAAACTATGGAATGTATATACAGAGATTGTTTACTTGTAATGCGATTATGACTAAAACGAGAAAAAAAAGTCGGGTCAGTAGACCTGTTCGGGGCAGAATAAATAAGGGTCTGGCTTAGACAAGCACCTGGAACGGACGTTAGGTGTGTCGTTGAGTAACAATATGTCAATAAATGCATTCAATCCCTGTTCCAGGACTGAATAACTGAGACTAATCAGAAGACCGAAGAAGGGGCTCTCAAACTGAATTAAAAATCACTAGAGAGAGCATCCTAATAATATGATTGTAAAAAGGTGATATTTCCTGCTGGTTTGTTCACTCTGTGTCAGTGCTGTAGAATCGATTTTAAAGTTGTTAATGACCTGAAATAGAATTGCACGTTTCTGGGCTTTCTGGCAGTGAATGTGTTTGTTTCATTTATTTTACGCAATTAGATATGTTCGGCAAATCGATGATCCGTATATATCTTTTCAATAAAAAATTACTGAACAAAAAAAAAGCTCCTTGAAAAATGCCAATGCAAAACGAAAAATCCTGAAAATATTATTGAAACCCCAGGATGTTAATTAGTTCTCACATAAATCATGATAAAATGCGCCTCTGACTGGACGTCATGCTGCACTCGCGCGTCACCGCCCACTCCTCGTGGCACTCGGGGGCTCGCGCTTATTACGCAGCAGCAGCGGCAGCGGCCAGAGTGCATTGACCTCCCCTGGGCTTTCGACAAGCTGTGGAGCGCCCATTATTTTCCCACGTTTGATGAGGTTGCACGGCACATTATTGGAATGTAGTGAAACTTTGTAAAATGTGTTACTTGCTTCTCAGTATCTAATTAACCTGAACTGCAAATAGGGAGTCAGTCTCTTTCCCGATGTGATCTTACAAGAAATTGCCTTTAATAAAGTTGTCTGTAATATTTTGGATTTCCGTTTTGGTTGTGTTTCTTCATTATTTTTTGAACAGTTTACAATGGTATCTCATTATTATTTTTATTGTGTTGATTGAATTGCATCTGTATAGCGCTTTTTACCCCTGATAAGGAGCCAAAACGCATGGTAGGCGACTCTCCACCTTGCCTAGCACAGAAGTTTAAAAGTCCCTAGAAAAAAACACAAACTCAAAGAATAAAGAAATACTCACTGCAGAAATTCCAAAAATTCAAGAAATAAATACAAATAAATTCAGCTAGTCCTCTTCGGGTGCTGCACCAAGAATTTTGAGTAATGTTCCTGACGAATTTGGAGCTATGTTCCTGTAGAATATGGTCTGTACTTGGCATTCGCTGGGTACAGGCTGTCATGGCAAAGCTCTAAGTAAACCCTGGAGTGACTCCAGAATTACCTTTAAAAATGAACTCTATACATTAGCCATGTCTAGTGATTCCTTTGGTTTTTCTTAGTGATTCCGAGTGTCCATGAAGCTGTGACTGTGAGCTACCTCCAGGCAGGCAGGGGCGAAATATTGGTTACGGTCCGCCCAGGAGAGACAGAGGGTCGGTGTAGGCATACCCCCCTGATTACAGGCTGCTGGAGAAAAGCTCTAGACTGAGTATCTCCTAGTTAAGGACTGTGGCCAAGCGGGTGGATACAGAGGGTCATGGAAGTGCACCACAGAGTCAATTCAAGAGAGAACAGTGAGAAGCTTGCACTGGTTATTGGCTCTATCGGGTCAACCAGGAGGGAGAAAAGCCATGACAACGCGGGGATTACCCCCCACTGCCATTACAACGCGGGGATTACAACGAAAGTAGTTACAACGTCTTTCGCTGGAGGGCGCTGTTGGATAGGGAATAGTTTAATTTTCTATCCAACACCTTCCCTATTGTCAACGTGGGCTCGAGTTGGAATAGAAAATTAAACTATTCCACTATCCAGCGCCCTCCAGCGAAAGTCGTTGTAACGACTTTCGTTGTAATCCCCGCGTTGTAATGGCATGCGGGGTAAAAGCCCGCGTTGTAATGACATACAACCACCAGGAGTTACAGATGGACTGTCCTCTGCATGTACTCGCTATGGGCAGACACAATGAGGGGTCGAAAGGGACATGTCATAAATGCCATGAAGGATTCACCCAGGAGCAAGGCAGCAGTGACCAAGGGCATCCAATGCACTCAGATCATCATGTTAAGTGATCTAAAAAAAGTTAATGGGAAATAGAAATATACTTAACGCATGCACAAGATGAATGCATCCATTATCAAGGCCCTTCAGAGTTCACCCATAGCCAATGGTGGGGCATTCGGCAGGAAACGCCGCTGATCAATTTTCAGACTTCCACTGTCTAAAGCTACCTAAAATGACTGATTACGTAGCTTTTGCCTGAATCATCTGTTCGTTGGGTTCAAATAGTGTAGTTCTTTAGTTTGTCAAAACAAAGCAGTGGACTTGGTCTGCGTAATTAATTAGGCAAAAGCCAAGTATTTAATTCCTACCTTTATTTCAAATCACTATATATGTTGCTTGGTTTTGGTGGGATGGATTACCACAGTATGCAGCGATCAAGATTCCGATCAATAATCTTCTTCTCGTAGGGGAGGGGTGGGCACCACAGGTGTTATTATAGTGTAAAGCGTTATGTTCTGTGAGTATCTTTGGCCTTTTCCCTAGATGGACACCAAACTATAGTCTTGAATAGACATGTGAACGCTGGGGAGTGCCTTGATGGCTGAACATCTTGCTTTTGGCAGTGAGTGCAGTGCCTGAAAAACTGTTGTGATCTAATCCCATGGGGCGAAGGTGTAGTAGATTTCCTGCTGAAGCATTTTGGATCATGTGTATACAAAGTTATAACAGCCGGACTTCTAGGTAAAGGCCTTTTATATTCTGCAGGTGGCATAACAAGGTTGGTAATGGTCTGTAGTTTCTTCCTACGGATATCCTACACTTGAGAAGATGAATTTGAGGTTTCACATTGTGGAGAATGTGTTTTTGTCACATGGTTCACTTTAGGGATCAAGGAAAGGTCTGAGTCCCTCACTACTTTATGATTTTCTTTCTCTGCTTCAGTGGTGGGGTCTCAAGGTCCTTAGGCCATATTATTTTAGGCTGATAGCAGTTCTATTGTCCACAGGTCAGGAACTCTGTTTTGAATAAGGTGAGTTTAAAATGTTTGGTCTACATGCATTCTTCGACAGTGGCCAAGCCTTAAGCTTTCTAGCGCAATAGGTAATAGGTGTATATGCATAGACTACCTTCTCTCTAAAACACCGGACAAAAAACTCTTTACTGATGCCTTTTTGTTGGAGGGAGGGTGGGCAAGATCAACCTATTGCATTTGTAAATGCTTTTTTGTATCTTGCAGTACAGCGGAACGGGTGGAATACTTTAAGTAAAGTGCACCTCCACCATCAGCCAATCTTTGGTGCACCATTGAGTGGGCCTACCTGAACCTGTCACCTATTTCATCTATATATGATAGAACCATCCAGCGTCTTTTGCACCTGTCTCTTTAGGTGGCTAAAATACCCTCTTTTTAGCTTACAGTGGGGATGATATAGTCTCCCATGTGAGGTGGCGGGTGGAGGGGGGGTGGGTTGAAAACTCTTCCAGATCAAACTCGTCCCATGATTAGCGATGTGATATATTACATTGAGTCTGGAATACAGCTGCTTGACTGCCAGTGTGACGGAGAAGCAAAGAGCAGATTTCCAATGGCCTCTCCTGCCGTCAGTCAGAATTAAATTTAAGATCGTGTGCATGACCCAGAAAGTAGTGCACAGAGTTGTCCCAGGATTATTGCAATATTTCCTTGAGTCCTGTTAATATCCATAAGTCACATTCATCATTCAGGCCTTTATCCTATCATCCCTCCACTTCTGGGGGGATGACATCACAGGGAACGTGACACAGTCAGAAGTACACAATCGTGCTGACAAAGGCTTCCAGACACTGGCAGCAAGCATGACCTTTAACCCCTTCGATGCTGATGACGGCCCCCAGCCGTCATGCATCACGGGGCTCGTGTGCTGATGACGGCTGGGGGCCGTCATGATCCCGCCCACTTCGAAAAACGCCGCACAGGCGCAGAATCGCGGCCGCGCCCAAGGGGTTAATGTCAAGTAACATGAAGGGGTTTCAGAACTCGTTTGGAACCAATCTGTGATTGCAGCTGTCTTGCGCATGGCGCACATCTTAATACCATAGAGCTAAGGTGCATGCCTGAGTCAAGCATAGGTTTTGTACAGGAAGGGTACCCTTCCTGTACAAAATACTATGCATAGACAAGTTCAAACACTTTTCCCACTTTGTATGTGTGCTGCACAGTACAGCACACATGCAAACTAGGAAAAGAAAGGAGAAATGAAAACAGTTCTCCTCTTAACGCATCCTTTCAGATGGCGTTAACTTTCAGCGCTAAACCCTGTTTACAATTGTTTGCAGATAGAGTTTTGCATAAAAAGTTAAGCATGGTGGCATGTACCGTCCATGTAAAGCCCCCATGGCAACAAGTTGTGGAGAGGAGTTTGCCTTACGGTTAGGGCGGCCAACCTCAAATCTGGGGAACTGGGTTTGAGTCTCGGCAATGACGCTGAACATCCTGTGATTTAGGGCAAATCACTTAACCTCCCGTGCCTAACAAAAATGAATGTATCCTCATGTAATGCAACTGGTGCTATGTAAAGCGCTCTGATACCCGATTCGGGTCAAGTTCGCGCTATATAAAACTCTGTAAAGTGAATTGGTAAAAACATTTTGTGCTGGTTAGCGTCTCTTTTGTGATGCTTACTAGGGGTGGGTGGAATTTGCGAAATTGACTTTCACAAATGATCGCAAAAATGCTCAAAATCTCCGCGAGCACGCGGAACTTTCGCAAAGATGCGGAGATTGCTTTTCCCGCCCGTTCGCGGTGTTTTTGCATGTTCGCGGGGAAATTTATCGCTAACTTGCCCATTCAGTCGCTAATGGGCGCAGCCATCTTGCTCGCGATGCTTATTTCCTATCCTGGGTCGAATGACGTGTTTGCAATCGCAAACTCTCGCGGGATAGTGCGACCGGCTCCCAACAATTCAACATCTCGTGGCGCACACAAACGGAGAGGAAAACTCGTCGGCGAATGTAGGGATCCGGTAAGTCACCACCGCGCGCGCAAGAATGCATTTTTAAAGCGCAAACAAGGAAATACTTCTGTTTCGCAGCAGATTGCGAAAGTTTTGACATTTTCGCTCTCTCCACGGAATGTGAAAATGTCAAAATATCGCAAATTCAGCAAGCAGAACGAAATTTACCACCCAGGCCCAGTGCTAAATGTTCGAAAATCTACCACCTAAATGTGGGAGAGAAAAACCATCCCTGGATCCATTGTTCATTTGAAAACTCAAAAGATGTCATTGATAACAACTGTCATGGTGTTCCTATTAGTGACAATAACTTTCGTAATAGCATCACCTACATAGTTGAATCATATTTATATATGTTAAGTCTGAACCAGAACTATGAATATACATTTTAATTAATTATTTTTTTATTTCAAAAGAATTTTATTGTTATAAAGAAGCAAATGAAGATACAAATTATAAGTAAAAGTGATACAATTGATAATAGGTAGGTAGCAATCAAAAGCTGACATTCAATAATGAAGCGTAGCAAATACATCTCAAGAGAGAAGCAGTCTGCCAAAAGCAGAAAACTGAATCAATTAATAGGAATGAAATATATGAGGCAGAGTCCACCACCAAGAGTATCACTATCAGCTGGTATAAGCAGGGGAAGAGAGGAAAGGAAAGAGGTAAGAAGAAAGAATGAGAAAGAAGAGGGAAAGAATGGAAAAAAGAGAGAGAAGACAGAGAAAGAGGAGAAGAAAGAAAAAGAGAAGGATTTCCAACGAACCCACCCAACAAACAAGACACCATTCATCCAGACGAATCGAAGGGATATTGATCAACCAACCCCTTGGATGACAACTCCATATAATTATCCAGAGGATTCCAAACCTCACTAGCAATAGGTGGAGAAAAGTGAGCAAGATCGACCGAGGTATGAGCACTTAGTAAAAAGGAAACCCAAGCCCACCAAGTATGGTAAGAAACAGAGGAAAACGATTTCCATTCCATAAGAATCACTTTCACTGCAATAGTCAGTAGGAGATCCAACAACTGTATTTCCATGGGTTCCAAGGGGAGAGGGACTGGAGCAGCTAATGGACCTAATAGAATTAATGGGAAAGAGAGTGGGAACCTAATACCAAAGATGAGCATGAGGTGTTTGTGAATGAGGTCCCAAAAGGGTTGGAGGAGGGAGCATTCAAAAAACATATGTGGAAAGTCACCTGCTAATATACCGCAGCTCCAACATAGGTTATCATCTTTGAGATTGAGCGAGTGTAAACGAACAGGAGTCCATTGAAGAAGGTTGACGGAAAAAAACTTTAGATTGCATTAACGATGGGGCAATTTTATTGCGAAGAGAAAGTTTACCAATCATCTGCCAAGTGTCTGAAGAAATATGGTCAGTAAGCCCATGCTCAAAATGGTGCAACCATTTTGTTTGAGCAACTGTCTGTGTAGGTAACGAGACAGTTGATAAAAATTTATAGATTTTAGAGGCGACATGACCAGATTTAGTCCATATGTGAAAAAGAGTAATCGTAGGAGAAGTTGGATGAAGACGCACCTTAGCAAGAGCAACTTTGATTTTGAGAAAAGTATAAAAATCCAAATTGGTTAAGGAATGTTGTTGAGCTAAGGAGGAAAAAGGTAATGGTTCATTATTAGAGCCATAAAGATGTTTAACAAGCGAGATCCCCTTAGCAGCCCAATAAGATATTAGAGAAGAATCAATATCAATTTTAATTTTAGAATTCCGCCAAATAGACGACCACCTAGATTTGTGAAGTGGAATCGCCACTTTCTTGTCCACCTTCCGAACCGCAGCAAGAGTATCCAGAATAATGGAACGGGAAAAAGGAATGGACAAGGTAGACGCAGTGCAAAAGGAAGCAGTCGGTAATGGAGAAGCCAATTCCTGCTCTATTAACAACCAAGAAGTAACATGAACAGGGGGAGAAGAAAACCATAGAGCACCTTGAGACGCCAAAAAGGCAGTTTGGTACTTCTCCCAATCAGGAAGATTGCATCCTCCCATATCGTAAGGCTTTCGCAAGAATTTATGGGCAATTCTAGCCCGTTTATCATTCCATAAAAATTTAGAGGTCAGAACATCAATTTCATGAAAGAAGGAATCCGATAACTTTACCGGAAGCATAGAGGAGACAAAGTTAACAATAGGTGTAATCATCATTTTGAGGGTCTGAAGGCGACCCCACAAGGAGATGTGTTTCGGGAACCAAGTGTCCAAAAGACGGCGTACTTTAAGAATAGTCTGGGCTTCATTTTAGGCAGTAGTAGCATATAAGGTAGAACAAAAATAGATACCCAAGTATTTCAATTGTTTAGACTGCCATTTAAAACCAGCAGAACCCATATGCGTAGAGAAACAGTAGGCATTTAAGGGGAACATCTCAGTCTTGTCCTTATTTAAGGTGTACCCTGAAACCTTCGAAAAAAGGGAAATAGTATCCGAAATAGCAGGGATAGCCAAGGCAATATCATCTGAAAAATAAGGACATCATCCGCGTACGCAGCAGTTTTAATACGATGAGGACCAAAAGAAAAACCTTTAATGTCTGGGTGTAGCTCAATCAATCGAAGAAGGGGGTCAATGGATAATAAAAACAAAAGTGGAGATAAGGGACAACCCTGTCTGGTGCCTTGGCGAAGATTAAAAAAGGACGACGTAGCCCCATTAACTCTTATGTTAGCTCTAGGTTGAGAGTATAGGGACATGACCATATTAATAAAGGAATCACCAAGATTATGTGCACACAATACAGCACGAAGAAAAGGCCAAGAGACCTTGTCAAAGGCCTTTTCAGCATCAAGAGCCAAGGCCGCGGCCGGGAGATGAGAACGTTTAGCTGATCCCAGAATATGGCAAAATGTACGTATATTATCACGCGCAAGACGGCCCTTTACGAAACCGGTTTGAGAGGGATGTACCAGCTTAGGAATGAAGGATTCTAATCTCTTGGCTAAGATTTTAGCAAAAATCTTGGCCTCCATGTTAAGAAGGGAAATAGGACGGAAGTTTTTTGGGTCTGAATGATCCTTTCCCTCTTTTGGAATTACTACAATGGTAGCATCAGCCGCCGTACCAGAAACAGACCCATCCTTAACAAAAGCGTCAAAGACAGATTGAAGCTTGGGAACAAGCACAGGAAGAAAAGTCTTATAAAACAAAATAGGGTAACCATCCGGCCCTGGAGCTTTGCCAGAACGAGTGGCTTTAATTGCGGCAATAATTTCTTCAGGAGTAATCGGACCATTTAAAAAATTGCTATCTTCCACGGATATCGACTGCACCGGGACCGATTTCAAGAATTCTTGACACTGCTCAAAAGCGGCCTGATTAGAAGGGGTACATAAATTATTGTAGAAATCACGAAAGACTTCAAGAATTTCCCCAGTCTGAAATTTTTTAGAACCAAGGTGATCATTAATAGAAGAGATTTGAGAAGACTTAAAGGAAGAATCCTGAAATTTTAATGTAGCCGCGAGAATTTTTCCAGCCCGATTTTTCAACAACAGCCTTTTGGATTTCTGAGCCTGAACCCCAATATGGGCTCTTTTGGTAACTATAGTGTTATATTTGTACTTTAATTGCTTGATTGACAGTAGGCAAGAGGTATCCTTAGACTGTCGAAAGGTAGATTCCAATTGTTTTATTTCAATTGCCAGATCTGTAAGTTCTTTTTTAATAGCAGCATTCCTTCTTGACATACAGTTAATAACCTGGCCCCGGAAAGTACATTTAAACGAATCCCAGAGGACAATTGGGGAAGAGACTGAGCCTTCATTCTCAAGGAAGAAGGTTTCGATTGCACTAGAGAACTCATCAACCTGAGCGTTATCATACAAAATTTGTATTTAATCTCCAGGAGCGAGCTCTTGATTTAGGGGCAAAGGACAACAACGTAAAAGTAACCGCGGCATGATCAGAAATCAGAATAGGATGAATAAGCGGAGAGGAGGAAGACGAAACAAGAGAGGAATTAACCAATAAATAATCAATACGAGAAAAGGTAGAATGAGGAGAAGAAAAGAAGGAAAAATCACTACCAGTGGGGTTGTGAAGACGCCATACATCCTGAAGCTGAGTGATGGAACACATGTTAAGCATTTGTTTATGGGATTTTGGAGGGCGAAATTGAAAGGCTGAATTACTATCTAGATTGGGATCTACTGGTAAATTAAAATCCCCACCAACAATAAGATTCCCAGAATGAGGTGTATCATTTAATTTTTTGGTAACCATTTTCCAAAAGGACGGATCATCTTTGTTAGGGGCGTAAATGTTCATAACATAAAGATCCGCATTACCATCAGACAACTTAGTTAATAGCCAACGACCCTCATTATCATGATCAGAAGAGACTATGGATAAACCTGAATTTTTTTAAATTAAAGTAATGACTCCATTTCTTTTGCCACAAGCCTCGGAACATACAACATCAGAAACCCATTCCTTCTTCAGGAATAGCGCCTCTCTGGTAGAGATCTTTGTTTCCTGAAAAAGGACTAGATCTGAAGAGAGAGACTTGCAATAATCTAAGATTTTTGACCTTTTCACTGGATGATTTAAGCCCTTAACATTAAGGGACAACACATTCAAGCCCGGCATAGACAGAAAATGAAAAAAATAGCATAATCCATAGATGGCAAACAAAGAACAATCAGCACGAATACAAGCATCCAGACAACAAACATTAACGTCAAAGAGGGAGAGTCCATGAGGGAAATCCGAGAGAAGAAAAGAGACAAGAGAGGAGAAGAAAGAAGAGAGAGAAGAACCAGCAGGGAAGGTCTGAAAAAGACCAAATTCATACTAGGGGGAACGAGGGAAGGCGAGCAAGAGGACCGTCACGAGGAGTGATGACAATTGATATGAAAAACCCCAAAACAATATATAACTGAGTACACATAAAGAGGAGATAGGAACAACTGCAATATGAACTATTGTCATTAGAGAAGTACAAAAACAATTCATTCCATAACTCTATAAAGGCAATACGCATAAACCAAGTTAATTCACAAGTACCATATAAAGTAGTCCAAAAAAGTGGAATAGGTGGAAGAGAGGGAGAAATCTAGGGGAGTACATGCAAGAGCAAGTCTCAGCTATAATTATACCTTATCATGAAGAAAGAAAGACACCAAGAAAAACATCAGAAAAAGTAAACAAAGAGTAGATAAAATGAAGGTGAAGCAGGCAGCATAAAAAACAGGAAAGAATAAACAGAAGAAAAACATATTTCTTAAGAAGACTACAGGGTGTGGTAGAAATAAAAGAGATGAAATACAATAGAGCAAGGCATCAAAAAGGAGGACAATATATCAAACAATGAAATACCACCCTAGATAAATACAAGGAGCTATAATATAATGAGAATGAATACGAGAAAAGAAAAACATAAGATAAGCAAACAATGAACTGTCCTTAAATATAGAAAACTTGTTATAATAAATCGATACGAAAATGCATACTAAAAAGTGCAATATAAATAGAATAACGTATTATAAAGTATAAAAGAAGTACACAAAATTGCAATGGCCTAGCACCGATATAGGAAGATATTAAATAGTTGAGAAGCAAAACAATCAATGAAACAGCAATGTAAATATATATGAAACCTAAATATACAATAAATGGTCAAAGGTACTTGTAAGCAATGAATTATCATGCATAAGTTAGATAAACCTCGTTATAATTAGCTAAAGAGAACAGGAAGAAACATTAAAAGATAAGAAAGCCAATTATGATATTTAGAGAAACTGGTAATAAAATATAAAAGCGATTCAATAACCGAGACCTAATATAAAAAAAAGGATATAAACATGGTAAAGCAGTCCAAACACTAAAACAGTAACCAAGTAAGCATAAAAATAAATGCAAGGTATAATAATTATAACAGGGTGAGCGCAGCTAAACACAATGATAGAAAACATAAAATAATAAGGCTATGACCAGCACTTGTACCATAAGACGAAACAGTACCAGACAAGTTGAAGTCAAGATGACTAAAGACAAACAAGAAGAATAAGCACAGACGACGGAAAATCCAAGTACAAAACAAATGAGAAACTAGACTACTCAGACGAAATATGAATACACCTTGTACCAACAGAACCAAAAATAGATAGACGCAAAAATGCTAATCGGAAAAAGAACATACAGAAGCACACTGCTAGTACAAAGCAGAACTAGGAAACAGATATGAGATATGTCCAATACAACAAAGAGGAATGAGAGACCGTAGACAACCAGAACAAACCAGAAGGAGGAAGAAAAAAAACACTACCAAAGCGAAAAGACAAAAGCAATGAGAAGGAGAAACGACAAGAAAAGAAAAGGCATCACTACAATAATGAGAAAGAGATAACAAATAGAAAAAACCTAACAGGCCAGAAGACAACAACATACAGACGGAACCACACCGAATACCAGGAAAAAACATCATCGAAAAACTTGACTGACAACATCAGTCACAAAAGAAAGCCACAGACGTATCATCAACCACGGAGCACACAGGTCTAAGAAGATAAACTCAATAGACCCGGAAAAAAGAGAAAAACAAGGAAGACAAAGAATCACATCAAGTGCCAGAAGCGCCATGAACAGACGAAGCCTCCATTTGAAGTTCCATCTGTAGTTCCATCTGATTGTCTAAAAAAGAGGCCAAATCAGCAGGTTCATCGAAGATTCTGGAGCGACCTTTGAAGGTAATGCGAAATTTGGAAGGGCCAGAGAAAGAAAAAGGGATATTCATCTCTGATAGACGTTTCCTAAGATTCAGAAAACCTTTCCTCCTTATCACAGTGTCTCTGGCAAAGTCTTGAGAGATCGAAATACGGTGTCCTTCCCAAGAAACAACTTTAATCTTCCGCATATGAGCTAAAATTTGTTCCGTGTGCTGATGACGCAGCGGCTTAAAAATGACAGCCCTTGGTTGCGTAGCAGATTTAGAACGAAAAGTGGGGACACGATGTGCCCGTTCCAACTCAAAGTCTCTTTGAAAAGAAATTTGCAGAGTAGAAGGCAACCATTGGTATAAGAAGTCAATCATAGATGGAGCACCTTTCTCGGCTTCTTCAGGAAGGCCAAAAATGCGCAGGTTGGATCTACGGTTACGGTCCTCCTGTTCAGTTAGATCTCGCCGCAAAGCCGCCATTGAGCGCTCTAATTGTAAAAGAGATCTAGATTGCTTCTGCATATTATCCTCTGCGCCACTAATGCATGTCTCCGTGGCAGAGACACGAATGGAGAGAGCTTTAAGATCATTTCTGATGGCTGATACCTCCACCTGTAATAGATCTGTATTAGTTTTGGTAGACTGCGCAATGTCATGCACATCATTAAGACGTGTCAGAATAGCCTCCAAAGTGGAATTAGTATCTTTTTGAGAGGATTCAGGTGTAGGAGATATTTGTTTGAGTCTCTTAAGAGAAGCTTTCGACTCCTTAGTATCTTTAGCAGTCGGCGACAAGCCCATATTTGCTGCCATAGAGCTTCCGAAGCAAAGGTAAAAGAGACAACCACTGTAGAAAGTTGAAGAAAATCTCAAAGCCCAAGGACGTTGGTATACTCAGGAGGCAAGAATAAAAGAAAGAAAAGTAGCAAAAATATGCAAGCACACCTCCAACAGGTAACGCAAAGCAATAATTAGTGGTGGGATTACATGCAAAAAGAAAAAAGTCTCATCATCTGAATGAACAGGACCCTGCCAATATGAAGAATACACCGTCAAAAATTAAGAATCCAAAAAGCAGGGTATCAAAGATCAGGAAATATCAGCGGGAAGCACTGGAGGCTCTCAGAGGAAAAGCAAAGTAGAATAAAATGTAAAAAGATTACAGTTTAAAGCCACACCGCATGGAAAACAGAAAAAAAAAAAAAAGCCTTTATAGGCTGGTAGGGGTTAATAATAGTCACCAGCACTTGTGTGCACTCCTTCCGGAGAAATTCGTAGACATGATACCTCCGTTCGTGAGGAGACTCAGAACTGCGTGTGGAGGCGACACAAAATGGCGGCCGTTGATAAAGAAACCGAGGGTCACCTTGTATTGCAAAAATATTAGTCACCAGCAGCTCCAGGGCGCAGGAAGGACGTTCACTCAGCACACGGCACCTTCCGACACATGAGCCTCCGTTTCTGTGTGTGTGGGGTCACTGGAAGCGGAGATGAGCCTCCGACGGCCCTCGCTCGTCTCAGAGCTCAAGCGCGAACCGCCCGGCACCTTCCGACACATGAGCCTCCGTTTCTGTGTGTGTGGGGTCACTGGAAGCGGAGATGAGCCTCCGACGGCCCTCGCTCGTCTCAGAGCTCAAGCGCGAACCGCCTATACATTTTAATTTATAAAAAAAGATTGAAAATATATAAAACAGAAACCGAATGCTATTCATTTTCCAGTACAGTCGCACATGCAGCTTCTAGGCGCTTAAGGAAATGGTCGGGGAATTAAATTTTCTCTTGCTAGTCATGACAGTGGACAGGTGATGAGTCTGAATGTTTTTCAACACATTTTTGAAAACCACGGAGGATCAAAAATTATAGAATTAGGAAAACCTAATTTTTAGGATGAGCTAAAAATTGGGAGTGGGGTCTCAATTTTGTCAGGCTATAAAACCAGTGGCAGTGCTGTGTGTGAGTCGTAAGGGGTGAATATTAAAATGATAGAAAACCATAAATTCGCGAG
Organism: Lissotriton helveticus; assembly: GCF_964261635.1. Lineage (NCBI taxonomy): Eukaryota > Metazoa > Chordata > Amphibia > Caudata > Salamandridae > Lissotriton > Lissotriton helveticus. The sequence goes on along the minus strand of NC_136067.1, from coordinate 1,773,602,007 downwards.
GAGCATTCACACGGACTATTACCACGTCTCCTCCAGGACATCAAAGACGTCTGTGTGGTTGTGATGACTGATGGGGACCAGAGACTCGTGCGCAAGACTTTGATGTGTGTCTTCCTCGTGGAAAAATACACCGACCTCTGTCTGCAAATTACCAGGCTCTGTGTGCCACGTGGCCCATCTAATGGGCTTTGCTTGTCTCTGCTTCTTTGAATTTGTCCATCAAGCAATTATTTACTTTTTTGTCTGGAAACCGTAGAGAACATTTTCTCCCTTTCTTTTGAAAATAAAGTATGAGCAAAGCACATATCCCTTCGTGCATTTTAAAAAAAGTTTTGTAAGAACAGGAAAGAGGATACCCAATAATTGCATGAAACATTATGTTTTGCTGTGTAAAGGTAGATCTACTAAGATTCCACACCATGTATAGTATCCCTTAGATCAAATGGCAAATTTGCATTCAAACAATTTAGCTGTGCTGGGTTACTTGAAAAGGTACTCAGCAGATCATCTGGCCAGCTTGCAAAATGAGCCATGTGTCCACCTATGTACTGAGGACTATAAATTTCTAGATTAGACCCACAGCAACAACATATAATAACATGTTCCCAAACAAACGCTCTGATGAATATATGCAGGAAGCGTTTACTAAGCAACGCCTGAATTGTCACAAAATGTCAGGGATCTACTGATCTGGGTGGTGTTCATACATGGTGTCCACAGCACCGAAGAGGAAGCTAGTAGGATGCTTCGGGCGCCACTTTGGGTAACTTTAGGGCTACTTTCAAAATCAGGATTTGCACTAGAAAGGAAATGCCAAAACAAAACTTTGAGCCAGTTTGCCTACTTTTGTAATGCGAATAAAACTCAAAGTGTTAATAAATCTCCCCCATAATCCTGTCAAACAGTATAGAAGAAAAACACACAATTAACACCAAAGGCCAGGATCCCATCTCTGCTAATGCCACTTTCAACTGCATCTGAGAAGCGTATTTATAGGAGTTCAAAAAAAAGAAGCAGTGCAACAACCCATTAGGTCTCAATGCTTTGGACTACTTTGTGAGCGCCATTCACCTATAGAGCAAATGAACACTACTTAAGGGTGGGCAACTTCCACATAGGTATGAATGGCTGGTCTTGGTTCTGATGCAAGCAGGCCACTGTGTTAAAGCTGTAGATTTAATCATGAAAGAGCGGCCCTGCCCCCATATAAAAAGAAACCTAGGGGCATATTTACTAGGAAGTGGTAGAGCGTGGCGTTAGCCACCTTGGCTTAACACCATGCCCCGCCACTTCCAAAACACAGGGCTGCACCGTATTTACAAGGATACGGTGCAGCCCCATGTTTCCCCCGGGACTAATTTTAGATGTCTAGAACCAACACAGACACCCTTGCAAAGCAGTGCAAAAGTTTTCAGTGTGCTCGAATCTGCTCTCTCGTTAGGGAGAATGTGACTAAAGTGCCCAATAGCATTTCTCAGTTTATTGGCTTGGTTCCCAAAAGGTGGAACATAAAAAGCTGGATTTTTCAGATAAGGTCAAGAGAATGCTTTGTGAAAAGTCCACGCCAAAAAAGTTAGACTAATTAATTGACATCGTTTTCTGTCTTGCAATTCAGGGAACATTTAATAACTGACAATAAATTGGCCTGCATTTCAGCATGTTATGACTGTTCAAGTCAACTTGAGTGAAATTTCCAGGCATGAACATGATTTTGCGCGGGTGACCCATCTGTTCTCTGATCTTAAGTACCTTCAGAATGTGTCTTTCTGACTCAATGGTTTCTTCTTCGACAGCACACACTTTGAACAGAAGATAGAGATGTGGGGTCATACGTCCTTCACAGCAGTTAGGTGTTAGGTTATCACACTGCCCACAAGTGAAAGACTGTCACACTGCTAGCAAGTATCTACTAGTATGAGCTACTCACACTGCAATCCAGGGCCAGCAATTCACACAGCCCACCAGTGCCAATATTTTGCCTTTCCCAAAAGCACCAGCACCTCATACTGTCCACCAGTGTAAGCAGAAAGGCTGCCACCGAGTAGGATGGGTGGGGAAGATAGAAAAATAAATAATAAAAAAAATTACTAAACCTACCGCTGGACCGCCACCTCGCGACGTCCTCTTCTATTCCTGTTTGAAGCAGGAAATACAAACAGGCTCCCCTAGCCAATCACAACGCTGCAATGCAGCGTTGTCATTGGACTGAGCGCAGTCGTTCAGTGCTCAGACAGGCAGTGGGAGCCTGTGCATGTTCCTCACCAGGCTCTGTATTACAGCCTGGTGGGGAACATGCAAAGATGTGCATGACTGTTTGGCTGACCCAAGTGGTTCAGGTCTTTCCCTGGCTTGAGGATCACTGTGATAATAATGTCTTTCATGGTGTTGGTGGGAGTGCCAGAGGTACTAAAGGAGGTTATATAATCGAGCCAGGATGGGGGCTGAAATATGTGCGAAGAACTTATAAAAGTCAGCAGAGAAGCCATCTTGTCCAGGTGCCTTCTCAGGTTGTAACCGAGTTATGGCCGCTAACACCTCGGCTGGTTGGATATCCCTATCTAAATGCTCAGCATCTCTAACAGGAATTTGTGTTAGAGGAAAGGGGGTAATATCCAACGCGCCTTCCTCCACGTCCAGTGTCTCCACTGTAAATAGTGTGGCATAGAAGTGTTTGAATTCCTGGGCGATCTGTAAGTCTTGGTAAATCTTGTGTTCCTGTGGTGTTATAGTTTTTGATACCTGCTGCTTAAGTGTATGGGCACACAGTTCAAGTGCAAGGAGGTGACCCGCCTTCTTGCTCCCAGTGTAGAACCTTTGCTAAATATGTAGTAAGGCATACTCGCTTTTTCCTTGTCCAAGCTTTAAGTACTGTTAGACCTGACATCATTGGCGTGAGTCTCCCTTCCATTTTTGATGGATTGCCTCCTCTGTTTTGACATATTTTTGCTGGTTGTATGTTTTGGGCCCTGTGCCACTGCTAATCAGTGCCACAGTGCAAGTGCTCCCTATGTTAAATTGATATACTAATTGGTTATTCCATGATTGGCTTATTTGACCTACTGTCAGCCCCTAGTACAGTGCACCATGTGTGCCCAGGGCTTGTAGGGCAAATGCTGCTGGTGGGCTTGTAGCACTGGTTGTGCCACCCACAGAAGCAGCTTGTAAAGTGTGTCTCAGGCCTGCCATTGCAATGCCTGTGTGTAGTCTGTGACTACCATGTTGACTTGGCCAAGTGCACCCACTTGCCAGTCGCTAGACCTTCCCTTTGCTTCATATTAGACATCCTTATGGTAGGCCCAAGGGCAGGGTGCCTTGTAAGTATAAGGTAGGACATGGTCTGATGTGTGTAGCATGTTCTAGTAGTGAATGACAGCCATGTTCGTTTTTCACTATTGAAGGCTACCTGCTCTCATAGACTAGAATGGGCAGGGAAGATTGTTACATCCCTAAAATCCTAACTGACTCAGGGAACATGGTAGAAATTCGAGTTTAGTATGACTGAACTCAGAATAATAAAATACATCTTTTAGTAAAGTTTATTTTAATATTCTGTGTTTGCAAATACCACTTTTGGAAAGTAGGTATTTGCTTGCCTAACTATTTGAGCCCGCCTCTGCTGACTTGTGTATTCCTTGTCTGGGTTTGTGTGTGACAGGGCTGGGGAAATTCCAGGAGACAGTCTGGGACAGCCCAGTGGTGAATAGGGAGATTTACCTCCAGATGGGAGGGGGAGTGTGCACCTGGGACCTGAATAGGGCTGGGCCTTCCCTCCACAATGTTGGCTCCATCCCCTGTGGCTTGTCTGATGTCTCCGCACTGCACAGTGAAAGGAGAAGGGGAATCCTGTCAACAGAGTGCTCCAGAGCTGCATCTTCCCTCCCCTCTGCTGGCTCCACCTCTTGTGGGGCGTCTGATGTTTCTGCCCTGCACGGTGAAACTAAGAGAAGAGTCATGTAAACACAGTGCTCAGGAACTGGTTTGAACTGGGCAAAGGCCTCTCTGCCTTCAGAGAACAAAGGATTTTTTGATATAAATATTGGGACCCAGTCCCACAGACTTTAGATCACTTCTGGAACAAGAAACCTTTCTGCCAAGGAGAAGAACCAAGGAAGCTGCGGGAGTTTGGACTGCCCCTCTGCCAGTGTGCTGTTTACTGGGTTGGCCTGCGGTGGTTGCGTCATTGCCAAGGGAAAGGAGAAGGAACTTTGTAAGGACTTTCATCTACAGAATGTTCTCCATGGGCTTGAACTGTGCTTGCCTCCTGCTGAAGTCTCAGGGCAAAAAGACTTCACCTCCAGCTCCCTCCTGAATTTCCTTGCTGGGAATTCTGACTCCAGTCACTTGCGTGCCGCTGGGAGCTGGAAGCGCGACGCTTCGAGAGAAGCGTGTCGCCGCGGCAGCTGAAATCATCGCAACGCCGGAGAAGCGAGAGTTCGTCGCATCTCCCTGGAAGCGTGTGTTCATCGAAGCTGTCTGCTGTTGCATCACCGGAGAAGCGCGACGCATTGAGAGAGCTGTCATCGCATCACCGGAGAAGTGCATCGCAGGGCCTGTCGCGGCTACAAAGTACAGAGTCGTCGCAAGGCTGCCAGGGCGTCATCGCATCGCCGCACCAAGGGCACCATCTTCTCGCATCGCAACTGGATCATCGCATCGGCATCGTATCCAGGCGCCATCTTGCGCAACGCAACAGGTCGAGAATCTACGCATCACCTCCACACCGGTAAGGCTCACGACGAGTCCCCTACTCTGTGCAAGCATTGAGGAAGGACACAACCGTTCCCCCGGGTCACGGAACCAACACATCTCCCCTTCTGCGAGACTTTTGTTTACTTTGCGTGCCGCATCCAAGAACTTTGTTGAGAACTTTGTCGCATTTACCATCAACTTGAATTAAGAGAATTTTTATCATCTTTTAAGTATTGTGGATTTTTGTTGTTTGTGGTCTTGTGTTTAAGTCTATATAAAGAATACCTATTTTTATAAAAACCTATGTTGTGTCCATCTGTAGTGTTATCACTGTATTGCTGTGTATATTCACAAATGCTTAACACACTGCCTCTGAGATAAGCCTGTCTGCTTGTGCCAAGCTACCAAGGGGGTGAGCAGGGGTTATTAAGGAGAGTAATCCCCTTGTCCTGACTTAGAAGTAAGGGTCCCTATTTGGACAAAGGTGATAACCATTGCCAACTAGAGACCCCCAGATCTAACAAGTACTTTACGCGTAGATGTAAGTTGGTGTCGCACCTGATCGGTGTCTAAGTGTTTATGTTGCTCCTTCAGGTCCCTCACTCTTCCATCTAGTACCTGCCTCTTCATAGTCCTATCTCCATTACTGCGTGCGGGTATGGTGATAAATGTACCCCTTATTACCACTTTCAAAAAGTCCCATAGCAAGGCAATAGGCATATCTGGGGTGTCAATGATGGCTGGGAAATGGAGTGGTGCTGTAGTACTCTCTGAGGTGACCGTAGCATGCTGTGGAAGTCTGGAGTTCCGCCGCAATATGCCAGATTGTGTCAGGTGGTATGGGGTGTGCAGAGTGATAAAAATAGGGGTGTGGTCAGACAGGGCAGCTGTTCCCAGATGAACCCAACCGCCGTGGACAAGTGTGGGGATGTCAGGAAGAGCTCTATACATGCATATGTTTGGTGAACTGCAGAAAAAAGGTGTACGCCATGTCTGTGGGATGCTTAGTCTTCCATATGTCATCAAGTCCCACATCCCTCATCCATCGGATGCCAGCAGCAGTAATGGCTCTGGCTTGACCAACTCTCTAGGCTGACCTACCAATGAGGTTATCAGGCACTAGTTTAAAGTCCCGCCTATCAAAATATCTGTGTCAGGGGACATCAGTACCTTTCCCATAGCATCTAATAAGAACGGGTCTTGGTGCGCCTCAGGCCATACACTGGGATTTATAAATGTGTAGGAATGGAGAGTGAGCCTAAGGGCAAGCATTCAACCAGTGATCTTGGCATATGTCGTATGACCCTACCCGGAAAATAGTTAGACAGGAGGAATGCCATGCCAGCTCGTTTCTGAGACCCTGAGGAGAAGAACTGATGATCGAAACAGTGAGAGTGTAGGCTATGCCAAGTCCCGGAAGGAGACGAGTCACTTGTAGAAGACACACATCACACTTAGTGTCTCTAAGCATAGGGATGACTGCCAGCCTCTTCACTGGGGAGCGGAGGCCCATGTATTCATTCCCAGCCTCAGTTAACACCTGAAGGCCCTTTTTCTTGTATCCATTGCCAATTCCAATGCAGCTCCCTTAGTAGCACGACACCCTGAACAGGTAGCTCATCCCCACCTATCCCTGCCCCCAAAGCAGTCTCCCCCCTCCCACCAGAACCTGGGAAAGAGCCTAACAAATCTATCAAAGGATGGAAGTATGTTTTATGTAATGTGAGATCCCTCCCTAAACATGCTATAGAAATATGGGATTTACTCACCTCAGCAAACCCAGATTTAGGATTTTTGACTGAGACTTGGCTTGAGCCACATTCTACCCCTGCTATCACTCTAGCACTCCCTCCTGGTTATGGACTACTTAGGGTGAACAGACCATCAAAAGTGGATGGTGGCATTGCTTTAATCCACAAAGAAGGCAGTGCAGTCTCAATCCTTGAGCAATGCAGCAACATAAATATAGAAATCATGGGCTTCCGCATTGATTTACACCCCCAGCTTAGCTGGAAAGGGGCTTAGTATATCGGCTCCCCGGTCCGCAGGCAGACTTTTCAATCCAGCTTGCAGAAATAATCGCTCCCTACGTAATTTCGACTAACAAATTCTTGTTGCTGGGTGACTTCAATGTGCATAGTAAATGTGAAGCACTCTCTGACACATCGTTGCTCCTGGCAGACCTAGCTCTCCTTGGCCTCACAAAGCTCAATGATGGCTCAACCCATTCTGCGGGTCACACACTGGCCATCATCTTTTCTAACGCCTCCTGTGTGAACCCCCTCAACCTTTGACATGGTCCGATCACGCGTCCATTGAATTCACTATTCAGAGTCATAGCATGACTACCACCTCTATTGCTAATGTCCCCAGCACCCGCCGTCAATGGCATAAGATCTACCCTGATAGCTTCCAGGCAGCTTTCTTGCCAACCTCGGAAACCAAAGCCAAACCCCCCATGTTGAGGAGGGACTAGCCAGGCTTAACTCGCTGATCACCAGGACCATCGATTTACTGGCGCCCCTCGAATTATTCTCAAACATAACCAGGAGCCCTCAATTAGCATGGTATTCGCAGGAGCTGCATGCTGAAAAACAAAAGTGTAAAAACTTGGAGAGATGTTGGAGAGGGTCCCATGCACTGAGGGACAAAGATATATTCAAGAATGCTTTCTCCTGCTATCATAAAAATATAAAAGGAGTGCAAAAAACGTTTATTGGCCATCCGTTAATAAAGCAGAGAACGCACCGAAAACGTTAGTTCAGATACTGAAATCCTTTACTTGTCCAAAGGCCTGCGAAAATCCTGAGACTGTTTCTCAAGCCCTTTGTGATGACATCGCTCAGTATTTAAAAAAAAATATATAGATCTTATCTATGATAAGATCGCCCCCTTGGGGAGTCAACAACTGATTACATCTGCTCCTTCTATTGATTTTACCACTGCACAACTGCTCGACAGTTTGCCTCCTATGTCAAATGAGGTGACAGCTGCTTTACTTCGTGTGGTCAAATCTGGCTCTCCCCTAGACGTCATCCCAGCAAAAGTTGCCTCCTCCCTTTACAACAAACTATCCACACCAGTAGGCACCATACTAAACCTTTCCATGTTAGAAGGGCATGTTCCACAGGCCTGGAAGGCGGCTCAGGTCATCCCCATTCGAAAAAATACCAAGGCCTCCATGGCAGAACTATCCAATCTCCGCCCCATCTCACTATTACCTCATCTCAGCAAAATCTTGGAAAGATACATTAACCAACATCTCGAAAATAATAGCTGTTTGGACCTCTCTCAATCTGGTTTTACGCCCAATTACAGCACGGAGTTGGCCCGACTTGAGTTCACGGATAACATCAGAATGACCTTAGATAGTGACCACTCTAACATTCTTGTGCTGTTAGATCTCTCTGCAACATTCGACACAGTGTTGCATCTGATTCTGCTGAGGAGACTGAAGGAGATTGGACTTAGTGGAATGGCCTGGCAGTGGATGACCAGCTTCCTGTCCGATCACACTCAGACCGTCAATTTGGGTCCTTTCCGGTCAAAGACAATGGAATTGACCAAGGGTGTCCCCCATGGCTCTTGTCTGAACCCTACATTGTTTAATATCTATATTGCCCCCTTGGCCAACCTTCTTAGGTCCCATGGTTTTTTGACCATTTCTTATGCTGATGACACTCCGCTTTTCTTCTCCTTTGAGAAACCTTCTTCCCTGGCCGCGTCCACCTTTTCGGGAGGAATGGCTGATATTGCAAAATGGATGAAAAGTAATTTTTTACAGCTTAATGCTGGAAACACTGAGATAATGCTCTTTGGAGACGCCTCTCTTCTATGTTCCCCGAATTGGAATGCTCGGCTTGTGCCCTAATCCTAAATCAAAAGTCAAAAACCTGGGCATTTGCCTTGATTGTGCGTTAACATTAAAGGAGTATGTCACTCACACTGCTAGGACTAGCTTTTATGTGTTGGGTTTGTTCCGCCGAGTTTTTCCTCTTCTGCCAGACTACACACGAAAAACCCTCATCCAGACCATGGTCATGAGCCGTCTCGATTATTGTAATGCTCTCCTGGTCTCTGCCAATGAGTCATCCCTTAGCAGGTTACAAGTGGTTCAGAATACTGCTGCGCGACTCGTTACGAACTCTCCACTCAAAACCCCATCCCTCTCCCTACTGCAGAGACTTCATTGGCTTCCAATTCACAAGCGTGTCAAGTTTAAGGTCTGATGCACAGTCTACAAAGCCTTACATAACAAAGGCCCATCCTATACTTCTAGGAAGATTAAGCCATACGTTCCCTCAAGAACTCTTAGGTCAGGAAGCAAATCACTTCTTCACATCCCCAGAATTAGAAAAGCAAGATTAGGTGGTAAATCCTTTTCATACCTCGCCCCCCTCTACTGGAACCAACTGTCCATTCGTTTGAGGCTCTGTCCTGATTACCTTTGCTTTAGAAAACATCTAAAGTCCACTTTGTTTTAATTTCTCTTTTCAGCCTGAGTAGTCTTGTCCTAAGCGCAGAGATACCCCTCAAGGGGTGATTCAGGTGCTCTAAAAATCCATAAATAAATAAATAAAATTCAGACTAAGGAGTCTGAATCATGAGACATGGGAGCCCAAGTCGCCCTGGCTATTGGAAGTGACTACTGAACCACGGAAGAGGTAACAGGCATGTCCCTTATGAGACTGGGTGGTGCTGTTGAGTATTGTAAAAGTGGTTAAGAAAGAGCCATTAAGGAAATTATAGGGGTAGAACAAAGAAAACGAACAACTGTGGTGTTCCCACTACTGGGAGCGATTGATTCCAATGTATTAGGGTTCGTGTACCAGGCAGTCCGCCATCTCTGCAGCGAATCCGGAGTAGGTAGTGATGCCAGCCACATAGTGATGCATTAAATTTCAAGGACAACGATGGCGCCAGCATCCCCTGGGTCACAGAAGCGCTGCTGTTGCATGGGACTGGGTGTATGCACATATCAGGGCGGCTCTAGGCTCCTGGCGGCCCTGAGCAGGTAGCATAGGTAGGGGGCCCCTGGAAGAACACAGGCGCGGAGGCCAGTGAAGAGGGGGTGGTCAGGGTGTTTGGAAGTGGAACAGAGCCGGAGGCCACCAAATCCCTGCCAGGGGCCGCCACGCAAATATGTATCCATCCTCAGAGGATTATTATATTAAGGATATATATTGGCGTGGTGGCCCCTGGGGTTTGGCGGCCCTGTGCAGGTGCACAGCTTGCACATGCCTAAGGCCGCCCCTGCATATATCGTCCACCATGGTCAGTTATGGCTCAGTCATTCTCATTCTCAGATGCACTCCCTCGTCGTTGCAGCTGTCGCAAGAGTGCTGCTCCCTCCTTATGGCTCTCTGAGGCAGAAGGTTTGTGTGCCCAAGCTTTCATGTTGGCTGTCTGTCGTTTCGGTCTTGCAGTGTAGCCGCAGGAGGGTGATTGGGCCTTTGAGAGGTGGCTTTCACCTTCAGAGGTGTGGTTTAGGCCTAATATCGATTGCACCTCCTCAAAAGTTCGAACTGATCGAGTCTCTTTATTCCACACTAAAAGAAGATGGAAAGGGTGGCCTCAGCGAAATCGAACACCCTTCTCTCACAGTAAGGTTGTGGCCAGTAGCAATGTTTTGCGTCGCTGGAGAGTGATTGGAGACAGATCCTGAAAAATGCTAACCTTGGTGTCCTCAAATGTGACGACACATGCAACTCTGACAGCAGCCATGATTAGTTTGTTTTGTTTTAGGAATGAAGGCTTGTAAGGATGTCCTGTGGTAGGCCGGAGGTTTTCGCCAGCCTGCCGGATCTGTGGGTTGGTTTTAGAGGAATCTTTGTCCCCCAGCTCCGGTACTACCTGCAGGAGGAGCCTGACAGGCAGACCTCTGACAGCAACCTTTATTAGTTATTTCTGTTTAAAGGAATGAAGGCAGGTAAGGGTGTCCTGTGGTAGGCCTTGGTTTTCGCCCGCCTGCCCGTTCTGTAGGTACATTCTAGACAAATGTTTTTGTCCATCAGCTATTGTACTACCTGCTGGAAGAGCCTTGTCACATATTCCTCCAATTTTCCTGAGTCTGCTTGTAACAGCACTCCTCTGCTGCATATGTTGGAACAGCGCAACCTGTTTTCAAGGTCCTCCAAGCGGAAGGATAAATCGGTGCAATAATGCCCGCCTGTGTTCATCGACTTCCTTCTCTCGAGGTCTCTGGAAAGCTCCAAGGTGTCTAATCACTGCCCCATTCTCCTAGTTCCTTCTGAATCCCTTTGAGATCAGCGGCCTCCTAGCGCCCGAGGGCTGCCATATCTACCCTCATAGCCCCAAAGAGCTGCTCCGAGAAAGTTCAGGTCATCGATTCTTCATTCGCTGGAGCAGCAGCCTCAGGGGATATGTCCTGGGAGAAGGATCGTGTGGCGTGCCAGGCTTGTGCTCGGGTTTCTTGGCTGAGTGCTTTGTCAGCATATCTTTGATGGTTGCATCTTTCTTGGCGTGATTAGCTGCCACTATGTGATGAGGGGCGCCTCTGGCCTACAGCGGGCGGTTATGGGCCTCAGCATATGTCTGCGAGGCAAGAAGTTAGCACTGTGGGACTCAGGTGTCACATCTGAGCCCCCGCTTTGGGGCCATATTTCCCAGCAGGTAAAAGGTCTTGTGCTCTGGCCACCAGAGTTCAGGTTCACGGCTTAATAGCAGCTGTGCCGGGGTTACAATGAGAGTCCAAGCCCCACTTCACAGTTATTCTTAAGTGTTGGTGGCAGTCTCACCATCCCAGGCTGCAGGCGCTGTGGGCCTGGGAAGCTCAGGCCTCCAATCCCCCAGGTCAAGCAGAACAGCAAAGGGCCATCCAGCCCTAGCAGTTCACTGTGGAGAGTTCAAGCCCCTTCGCGACCACTGGCATTGGGCGGGAGGGAGAATGGAGCAGATGGCTGACCAGGCCTCTTCATTCATCGGCAGAGGGGAGGATCCACTGCATGTGAAGCGAAAGGCAGTTTCCCCTGGCAACTCTCACCTCCCAGCCACTGGATTCCAGATGAGGCCGCTCTCTGCACTCAGCTCCAAGCACACGATTCTGGCACCTATGGTTCTCTGAGTTGCGGGCCCTCACCAGCACCACTCGATCACCGTGGTTGCTCAAACTTGATGGCCACCAACTTGGGGTTTCATCTGGCGGTTCCGGGAAGCTGTCTGCGGCAGCATATGTAGCACTGTGGCACCTCTGGACCTAGAATCTAGTGCTCCAAGCACTCTGTTGTCCTCAGGGCCAAATCTGCTCATTTATCGTCTCAGTTGCAGCACCAATGGCGTCTACGGGCCCACATGAGATGGAGCTCCAAAGAAGACCTGTTATGCCACCACCATCCTTTCCGCGCCCTCTAGGCTATATTTTAAATGTACTGTTGTGACAAAACACGGGGAAAAATGTATTCCCATGCCATCCCAAAAATTTCCTCCTAAGCCCACGGGGAACGGTGCTAATATATAACAAGCATTGGAAATGCAATAGGTCTCGCAGCATTAGAGTTAGTGCATTTAGAATTGTTTATGGGTTTTTTGTTGTAAATCTTTTGCATTTTTATTTTTTGTAGCCAATGCTAAAGAATTACAAATCAAAAAAGCAATAAACATTTGTAAAAGCTTTAACTATCCCTTCCACTCTCACCATTTGTGGGATGTAGCCAGGTCAATTTTTTCCATTGTGCAGTCACACTATTATTTTTGTAGGGTTTTTACAAATTAGTTTACAATTAATATGTGAATGACATAACAAACCAATGTATAAAGAGGGGTGGCTAAAGCCCTTATACGTAAGCACATTACACATATATTTTAAGTAGATTCAAAAGGTCTTGGCTAACGCCACACCTACAAATGACCTTTTTGAAATATATATTTTCGTCAAAAAAAGTTTCTAATGATGTTTCAATTATTAAAACATGGTCAAAGCACAAGAAAAGGAAACATTCCTGAGGCAGCAATAAAACCTCACTTTATCACATTAAATTCCATGGCTGTAGGAGTGGGTACATTTACTTAGTGTCGGCTAGACACTTTAACAGCGCAGCTCGGTTCTACTAAGGTTTCAAATAGGTTGAATTCTCCAAAGGAGAAGGCACCATCATGTCCCCCCACCTCCAACTAAAGAAAGAAATTTTGATATTTACATGCGATTGGCAAACGAGGTAATCTTAAACATCACAAACATATTGTGCAAACATTGCAATAGTTTTTTAGTTTTCCCAATATATTTTTTTTGAGGACATGGCTTGCAAGAAAATTATTGGAAAAGTACAAGACACAGTGTGCACAGTGTCTGTGTGTGAGAAGTGCGTGTGTGTGTGTGAGCAGTGTGTATGTGTGCAATTGGTGCCGGTGTGTATGAACAGCCTGTGTGTGTGTATGTACTGTCTATGTGTGTAAACAGTGCTTTTGTATGAGAACAGTGTCTGTATGTGTGACCATTGTCTATGTATGTGAGCGGTGTCTGCTGCGGCAGCCTTAGGCATTTGTTTTTGGTGGGCGGACTTGAAGACAGTGTTTTTTGAGCTTGTATGTAAGCAGATACCGAATTTACAGAGTTTTTACTTTGTGAAATATATTTCTTTAAACACTGCGAGATTTTGCGCAGTTCAGCGTAAGTGCAGAAGCAGTACGTAGCGTTTGTTGTTTTTGTAATTACAAGTTTTTCAATTTTCTGGCTTTTCAAAATTTGCATTTCAAACTTCAAACAATTTAACTCGCCCTGAGCTTTGCCGCCACATTGGAGACATTCACATGATTACCATTATTTATGTACTGTTAATGGCGGTACTGCCCTGAGCTTCGGCCACAGATTGAAGACATTTACAAAATTAGCATTTTTATGTACTGTTAATGGCGGTACTGCATTGCTTGCGGCAGCAGCCTTAAGCACTTGCTGTTGGTGAGCAGACTGGAAGACGCTGTTTTTGGGCTGGTTTTTGGTAGTGTAGAAGTAGGCTGTGCGAGAACGTGCGCACATTATTTTTTTCCATTGCGGCCACGCCCCAGCATAACTGCCATAGCAGGCAGCTCACTACCAAAGTAAAATCGCAGCAAGTCAGCCTGCCTACCTGATTCGACTCAACGACAATTTAGAATGGTGTTGAGGTAGGCATTGATCAGCCACATCAGTCTATTAGATTAAATTTGTGTGCGGAACCAGTGTCTGTCTGATAGTAATTAATATTGTTAAGCACAAGGTAGACTTTCAGTTAGTAAAAAAAAGACCGTACATGCACATGCAACCAGTATGAATGTGCTCCTCGCTTCATGTATTGCGCTTCTCTTGCATTCTGCTGTTCCAAATGAGTCTCTGTTGTCCGGCTCGCTACAGGTAAGTTAAGTAGTAACTTACTCTGATAGTACTACTGTACTAATAACTGTTACTAGCGTTGACAATATGTTAAGATTGTTTAATTGCTTTGTCCTAGTGGTGACGGCTTTGAAAATGTATACGTGCTCGACCGCTTTAAGGACAGAAGACTGGGCTTACTTTTTGCATGCTTTACTAACATTACTGCGATCTTATTGCCGTTTACCAAAATGTTTATTTGTAGGTAGATATCGGATGCGCTTAAAAGTTAGAGTGACTTATGTTTTGGGGTTGAAGCAAGACTGCTGTTCAGCAGTTCAACTGAGAACAAAAGTAATGGCATGAATGCTTCTAATGGAGAGTCTAAGGGGTATATTTACAAGCTCTTTGCGCTACGTTCGCATAACTTTTAACATGAGTAAAAGTGACACAAAGGGCTTGTAAATTTGCCCCTAGGTGTTTTGTCGTGCTGTTTGCAGTCAGTTTAGTTAGCCACTTGTTAGATGTTTAAGAGTTTTTCTAAGTGAAAGGTGCCTACGCACACTGTATCTAGGATTGCTTTTATCTGTATGGCGAGTTAATATGCGAACAATAACAGAATCAATACGCGGAAGACTTGTCTTGCAGAACAGCTATGTTTGTAGTTGTGGCGCATTTTTGTACGTTACTAAGAAATGTGCCTAATGCGTACGCGAACGCTAATACATTACAATTACAACTATTACTGTATCTAGGATTGCTTTTATCTGTATGGCGAGTTAATATGCGAACAATAACAGAATCAATACGCGGAAGACTTGTCTTGCAGAACAGCTATGTTTGTAGTTGTGGCGCATTTTTGTACGTTACTAAGAAATGTGCCTAATGCGTACGCGAACGCTAATACATTACAATTACAACTATTTCTAAAGCGGCGAACATTTAAAACACGTAAACAAGCTCTCGGCATTGCGTGGCGGGAGGGGGCGGGGGGAACGTCGAGGGCAGGCAGGATGACTCAGGGGAGGGGGCGGAGCGGGGCAGAGCGGCATGTGGGTGTGAAAAGCCGGGCCTTTGAAGTGAAGCTAAGCTTCACTTCAAAGGTGTCGGAGGAATGCGGGCGGCTGTGCACGCGCTTTTAAGCTCAATGCACATGCGCATTGAGCTTAAAAGTCACGGGCACTGCAAGGAATCGCCACGATTCCTTGCAAGTTAGATAAAGTGTGGATGAGCCCCTATAGTCTCGCTTGCTCGATGCGCATGCGCATCGACAGGCGAGACCTAAAAAAAGGCACACTACATAGTGAAGTTAGCATGCCCGCACAGTGGAATAAAACCCAAAAGCAATTTCACTTTGTAGGCCTGGCCTCACCTTTCCCTAGGTGGGAATAAACTCTTTATTTTCACCCTTCTCTTAGGAAAGAGATTTAAAATGTTCCCTACTTAGTTTTCAAAATTCAACTTAATGGTGAAATCAGATTTAAGATAACTTAAGAGGAAAAATAACTTTGTACAAATATACCTTAGGCTGCCTGAGACAAAACTGGCTTAAAACCAGTTGTGCCATTTGTTGGAACTGGCACTTTCTGGTTGGCTGAGGAGATGCCGCAGCAAGGCGGAACCTATCACTCGCATCAGGGGTGGGTGATTCACACTGTAAAGCCTGCACACACCCTTGGGTAGCTTGGCACTGAGCAGGCAGGCTTATCACAGAGGCAATGTATAAAGTATTGGCACAGCACTCACTCACGATAAATACACTGAGTGTCACAAAAGAGACTTCACACGTGATGTACGTAAGTAACGTTTGCATTCAACACACTCAATAATCAACACAACATAAACATCATGTATTTCGAGGCATAAATCACTTGGAATTATTACTAGCCGTACCAAATCCGGTATTTGGAAAGCGCAAATTTATCACCCGTAACTGTCTCAAGGCGGAGAGATTAAGGGCCAGATGTAGGTAGGCTTTTACCGGTCGGTAACGGCCGAAAATACCGAATTTCGGCCGTTACCGACCGGTATTGATCGATCGGTATGTAGGTGATTGAAAATAGGCCGAATCGGTAAATTTACCGAATCGGTAAAATTACCGATCGGTAAAATACCGAATTGGAGAAATTACCGATCGGTAAAGTTACCGATCGGTAAAATACCGAATCGGTAATTAAGAATAGTTAAAATTGAAGTTTGAGATGTAGGGAGGCTCTGAAATACCGATTTTGCCCCAAAATCGGTATTTAAGAGTCGGTATTTACCATGGATTCAAATCAGGTGGTAACCAGGTGCAGCCTATAAAAATGGACCCAAAATGCAATTCAGTTTGCACAATGGCGGCATTTTATGTAATAGCAAGACGGCTACGGCTACGGGAGGAAGGAGAGAGGGAATGGCTGAGACAGGAGCAGGTCTACAGGCAGAGGTTGACCCTGTTCATGCTCAGAGAGAAAGAGATACTTCAAAGGTACAGATTGGCTCCAGACACCATCTTGGAGCTCATCAGGAACCTCAAACCACTGTTGGAGCACCCCACCCCAAGGGCACATGCAATCCCAACACATGTACAAGTGCTGTGCAGCCTCCACCTGCTGGCGTCAGGGAGCTACCAGAGCGTGGTTGCTGTGGCGGGAGGGGTGACCCAGAGCAGCCTCTCAAGGTTTTTTCACAATTTCCTTGACGCCATGTTGCATAGGATGGACCATTACATTTCTTTTCCATCCACCCATGCTGAACTGGTTCAAACCAAATCGGACTTCTACCAGATGGCAAGATTTCCCCATATCATCGGATGCATTGATGGCACACACATCCCCATTTGTCCCCCTGCTGCCACAGAATACATTTACCACAATAGGAAGTCAAGCCACACCATCAACGTGCAGGTGATTTGCAATGCAAAGCACTACATCACAGACCTAGTTGCAAAATTCCCGGGAAGTACCCATGATTCATATATATTTTCAGAACAGTGCACGGCTGACTGCAGGGGAATTTGGTGAAGGCTACCTCCTAGGTAAGACACAGTGTGCAACACCTATTACACCTATTGCAATAAGCAGTACATGTATACATGTGAGTAAATTATTTCCTTTTCATTTTAGGAGACAGTGCATATGCCCTCTGCTCATTCATACTCACCCCATACCTTAACCCCTCAACACCCAGCCAAAGGAGATACAACCGGGCACACAAGCGCACACGCAATGTTGTTGAGAGAACATTTGGTATCTGGAAAAGCAGGTTTAGATGCTTGCACAAGAGCGGAGGTGCAAGGCAGTATACCCCCATCACCTGCTGTAAGATTATTGCTGCCTGTGCTATGTTGCACAATCTGGCTGTTAAGAAGGGGACTGAGGTGGAGTTAACTGACTATGAGGATCACGACGACGACAATGCTGTGTCTGAAAGAGAAGCTGCTGGAGTGTCAACACCAAGTGATGGCAGATTCAGACGTGATGACATAACACGCAACTATTTCTGAGTAAGTGAAGACACTGAGAAATAGTGAAAGCACAAGCTTCTGTTTAATGAGATATTTTATGATATGTTAAAGAACAAAAGTGCAACAGTAAGCATTTGACAGCAATGCTCACAGTGAGCAAACACACTCAGACAGGTCTTGAATTCACCCACCGTAGTTGTACATTGTCACTAGGCAGGTTTAAATGGCACAAATGTGCAAATAAAACTTTATCAACTATGATTCAAATGTCCAATGGCAGTAGGCCATAGTTACAACTGTTCATTTTCGGCCACGCTTTGCACTGGCAGGTGTCTGTGGCTCAGCCTGTTCACTGGGCGTTTGGCCTGTAGCCTCACCCTGTCGCCTGGTGCTCCTCCTTGGCTCTACGCCATGGGGGCTAGCTGTGCTGCTCCTACTGGTGCTAGCTTCACTCTCCGACACGTCAAGAGCAGAACTTCGTGCACTTTGTGCATTGAGTAGGGCCTCCAGCGCACCAGTCATTCCAGCTATGCCCCTTGTCAACTGGTTGCTATTATTAGTCAGGACTTCCTGACTATTGATGCTACGCCTGCATAGCAGGGATGTGGCTGTTGCCAGGCGGTGTATGCATTTCTCTGCTCGCTGCTTGTCCCTGCGCCTTGCAGCAATTTTAGAGTCAAGTTTAGTACACAGTTGCTGTATGCCTGTTGCCATGCACTTGTTGACTTCCACCAGCTCTTTTATGCCCTTGCCAATTTCCTGCATGTTAATGTTCAGGTTTCTCATTTGTCTTTGACAGGCCATGATGCCCTTGCCCTGCATCCTCTGAATCCTGACCATGGATCCCTCCAGGCCTTGGAAGACACTGGTCCCCTCCCCACGTGCACCTAGACCCCTTCCTTGTACTGTGCGCCTTCTATTGGTAGGTGCTACAGGCTCTGTGCTGGGCTGCAGTGTGGCAGTGATGTCAGCTTGAGACAAGTTCTGTGAGTCTTCACCCACCATTTCCTCAGCACCTATCTCCATTTCCAGCAGTGGGGAAACGACATGCCTCCTGCTAGGGTGTGCAACAGGTGTTACTACTTCAAGGGATGCAGGCATTTCTGGTGATGAGACCAATAGTGGTGACTGTGAAGGAATTGGGGAGCCCTGCATTTCCTCAATGATGTCTGTTTCTTGGGAGGGTGGCTGCCCACTCGGAACACCTGTGTCCTGGGATGCACTGGGCCCTGGATCCTGACTGTCATCCCTCTGGGGTGCCGTGCCTTCTGCCTCCTCGGACTGCCTTCTGGATGTGTGACCTGTGGACATATGAGCACATATCAGCTAGGTGCAAATGTGTCACAGCCACTACAATTAAACATGTAACATTGCACTTTGTACATGCTGCCTGACCTTCATTTTGTCTGCAATCATTTAAATTACTTGTTGGTTACAGTGCTGTGTGACATGGTCTTTCACTCACTGACTACGTGTACCATGATGCATTGCTACAGTTTTGCACAGACACCATGGGACTGGGGTAACTTAGCTGGAAGGGGTGAGGGATGGATGGGGATGGGAGGGGGATTGCTATGCATGCATCTTACCTTTTTGGTTTGCAGATTTTGCCGAGCTGTCCACTTCTCCCAGTCCATGGACACTTTCAGCCTCCAGGGTTGTGGCTACCAGTGAGGGGGGGGTGCAGTGTTTTTTCCTCCACCTGTTTTCTGTGACTGTTTGTGGCGATCAGCCAATTTTTTCTTTGTGAGGCTCCTAAGGTCATAAAACCTCTTCTTTAAATCTTCAGTGACTCTGGTGGTCACTCCCACTGCATTGACTTTATCTAAGATGTCCAGCCATATTTTCCTTTTTGTTGCTTCTGACACAGTGAGGGACTGTTTTCCAAAAAGTCTGTGGTGTACCTTAACCACCTCCTCAACAAGGACCTGTAGCTCAGTACTACTGAATTTTAGCTTTCTTTTCCTTTCTGCCTGCTCAGTTTCCCTGCTGCTTTCCATTTTAAAGTTTTGTAAATTCACAAGCTCTGTCTGCTGCTGCTGCTGCTGCTGCTCCCAGTCTCTCTGCTCCAACTGCCTTTCCAGAACCTTCTAATTAGTTGCAGCTGCCTGTGTACACACTTCCTGGCAGGAAGGGGGAGGGTGGTTGCACCTGATTGGCTGTTGTGTTAAGTTTCACTTTTGTTTGCTGGCCGAATCGGAATTTACCGATCGGTATTTACCGATCGGTATTTACCAATCGGTATTTACCGATCGGTATTTTCAATGCATTCCTATGGGAATTTTGGCCCATAGGAATGCATTGGACATACCGATCGGTATATACCGATCGGTAAATACCGAATCGGTATTTTCCGAAATTCAAATACCGATTTTTACCGATTACGATTTTTTATCTACATCTCAATTACCGATTTTTAAATACCGAATCGGTAAAATTCGGTATTTAAGAATCGGTAAAATCTGATTACCTACATCTGGCCCCTAAGTGAGCTATTGCACAGAATCACATGATGATGGGCTGACCTGCCATCGGTGCCCATGATCAAACCTTGAGCCCTGTGCGCTGGAGTCAGCTGCTCTGGTCGCTGCGCCACACCTCTCCGTACTCAATCGTGTTGAAATGACATCAATAATATGCACATTTGGTACATATCCTATACTAAGCCCCCCCCCCGGATCCTTATGCGGTGCAACGAATTGCCAACCCCAGTCCCACCCCATCAATTCTTATAATTCAATTCCACACAGTTGTAGGTGCACCCGGGTAGCAACAATATCAGAAATATGTACATACAAGGAATTATAACACTTTCTAGCAGCATTGAGGATGGAGCCTGAGCAGGTTAAACTATTGTCAACCGTAGTGTTGGCAAAAAATATCAATGTGTAAGGCAACACCGCCGACCAGTGTTGTGAATCACAGGCGGTCAGCAGACTGTCACTCCCACACATGCACTCACTCCGCACCCATACGTGATGCAACAGATATCAAGCAGGTCTGTATGGAAGGGGCTCTCACACATACGGTGCAACTGATATGCAGCGGGTCAATTGAGAGGATGCTGCAGACCCCCTGTCCAAAGCCTTCCCTCAAACCTCCAGCTCACCACAACTGTCCTACGCCCACAGACACACGGCTGAACTCACACTCAGTCAGGGTTCCTGGGAAGCAGGTGGGAGTAAGTATTACGACTAATTAGGAGGCAGTCGTTAAATGGGGGCTCGACAGCCACTAGGGAACTTCACCCACAGGATGCGGAGCATAAGTGTGCTGAGAGCAACAGTCTGTCACTCAAAAGGGTTCAACATGGGCCTTCTGGCACCAGCCCAGTTCTGCGAAGCACAGGACGGTCATGCAGTCTCTTGACCTACTTCCAATCGCTTTTGGAAGTGTTCCTTCAACCCAGTCAGTCGCTCTCACTACCCAAGCCCAAGCCCGGCAATAAACCCTGGCAACACAGGTTTACAGGTAAGTAAACATATAAATAAATAAAATGAATTTAATTGTGCGCACTGCAACGCATTTGGGAATGCAGTGCACGCAACGAAATTCGTTTTTATCTGGTCCGCGGCAGGGCCACAGTGGGCATGTGCTTTGGGGTGCTGACAATGATAAAGAAGCTTCTGAGGCTAATACAACAGTAGTGCTGGCCTTGCTAATGACTTAGCTAGACTACTGTAATGTGCTCTATTTGGGTATTTCTAGTGGCAGTCTTGCGATGCTGCTAAGAGTGAAAACGCTGCAGCCAGATGCTTCTAAGATGTCCGAAATGGTCTTCTATTAGCCACGGTCTGACTGAACTTCACTGGCTCCCAGTTAAACACAGAATCTTATTTAAAGCCCTGTGTTTCATGCATAGGATAATATATCAGAGGGGTCCCAGCTATCTCTTCCCCCTGATCAAGGCCCACATTCCCTGAAGAGCACTTAGATCTAGAGTAGCAGCACTGGCAGTAATCCCCAGAGTAACCCATGCAAGACTGGGGGGCTGCTCTTTTGGGCTGTGTGCAGCCAAGCTATGGAATTCAATGCCAATTTACCTAAGACTTGAATAGTCGAGGGCAAGTTTCTGTAAAAATCTGAAGACCTGGCTATTTAGACAGAGCTAGAAGTCGACTTCCACCTCACTCGCCAGGCCCTGATTCTGCTTAGCATGGAGAAACTCCCTTGGAGTAACCAGGCGCTTTATAAATCTAAAAGTCATTCATTCATTTATGATCTGGCTCTCAGAAGCCAAGTGTCAAAACCCCTTCCTCTAATCTATCCCACCAGACCCTCAAATGGCAGAGGTCTGTCATTCCAGTTGCACCACCAATGTTTTATAGCTGCCTCTGGGGAATGTTCGCATGTGCTCCCCCAGCCCCCAGTGTGGACTGGAGTCAAGCTAAAAGGCACACAAAGAGCAGAGAAAGGCCCACTTTCTATGAGAGGCATTTCTAAGCGAGTAACGACAAAACCACCTTTACCACAGAATGGGGTTTGTTAGTGTGAATCCAATGATTGGAAAAATAATGAGGCTGTCCACTGCAATCCACTATTGCAGCCTGACATAATTTCATCCAATTTCCCATGTTAGACTAGGGGAAGAGCAAACCTCATACGTAGTGAAAACATACATGGATATTCCACACTACCAGGGCAGGGAACACACGTGTACATGCCCGGCCTTTTACCTATAACTCACTTCACCCCTTAAGACGTACCCCTGGGGCGCTCTTTTGGGTTGGCTAGTGATTTAGAAAGCCCAGCCTGAGCATAAATGCAATTGCGCACACACAAACCTGCAATGGCAGATGTACACATGTTTAGAAACCATAGGTGCTAGTGCGCACACTGGCCTGCAATGGCAGTCTGAACACATGTTTGAGCAGTTCATTAGTGCGAGTGAGCAGACCGGCCTGCAATGGCAGGCAGGACACATGTTTTAAAACATCAGGTAAGCACCACTTCCTAACAAGTTTAGGAAGTGCGTCCACACTTTCACATTGCATTTACAGTGGGAAAGTGCCACCTAAGGCAACTACAAGAGAATCAGCAAAACCAGTGGTGGCTGGTGACATTTGAAAGTGGTGAGGCGTTAAATTATTGTCAAACTGCACTACTACTACAGGAAAGCAATACTACATGAAGCGCTCTAGCAGAATGCAATGAATAAATACCTGCAAGGCGTGTAATATAAACTGTGTAATAAATAATGTTCAGGGTTTGCTGCTGTCATACAGTAAATGGTGCCTCGTACTGGGCTGTCCGAGAAACTAAGATGAAAAGAAACTAAGAAAGATGTGCTGATATTTCAAATATACATCGAGCACTTCCAAAAACGCAATATCGGTATTATTACTTTAAGCATTTGAAAATATCTTAACATTTGCATTGTGCCCCATCATATTTTAGTATCTGGGCACATCATGTCCACAGTCCACAAACTTTACCTATAAAAAAAATAAGCAGAAAAAGACTTGAAGTTTGAATACCTGTTCTCCACACATGCTCTCAACTTAAGGCACCGCTGGTTGTGTGGCAACATTAAGCAAGGTTCCTAACTAACTTTGCAAGTTTCCAATCAGTGGCAAATGCATTATTTGTGAATTCAATTCACCTTTTGCATCCCGAGGAACAACAACAAAGGCTAAGCTTTTACGAGCTGGGTAAAATGGGACACTGGTCGTGCAATTACAGTTCAAAGAAAACCTCTTCAAAATTGTATGGAGCATCTCGGCGCTGCCTCCCTAAAACCTAGTATTTGTCAGAATTTACTGGCATAATAGCACACAAGAACTGGACATGAAATAAGTTGACGTAGCATACATAAAATAATACAACAGACTAAAATTATTTCTGTCTATACCTTCTGAACATTACGTACCATTATAATGTCAGAAGAGTGAATAAGATCAGCAATATTTTCCATTGCAGTTTCTTAAAAAAAAGAACCCCAGATAGGTCCAACATTGCCCAACAGCAGAAGCACCAGCGACTCCCTTGCCCCAAGCACAACATCAGTCAAGAAAATGTAATTAACACATGCACACCGAATGTAATTAACAACACATAGACACCGTTGCACATCTTTTCAAATGAATTTATTTCAAAATATAAACTCATTAAACTCATTAGTCCTCATTAAATTAAAAAATAAACGCAATGTTATCGTTTTAAAAACAGAACAAAGAGTGGCCAGTTGGTGTGCCCTCGCGAGGCCATGGCTTTAAGAATGTGCGGTAATTGCTATCCAGTGAAGGACCGTGAAAATGCCATCCCTCGCTGTGTGCTCACTGAAAGAGGCGCTGTGCAGCCTCACCACGGGTTTCAATGTCAGCTGGAGCCGGGCTGTGGTTCCGGTCGGGGTGATGGACCCTCCGAGGCAATGGAACATCAGACCAACAGCACAGAAGATACTTACACAGTGGGGGAAGGGAATTCGCACAACGCCTGTGCGTGCACCAGGGCCCGACAGAGGGGGCATGAGTAACTGCTTCAGATAATCCATAGTTTCCTAATCAGAGCAGAACCATCTCTGGAACACGTGAATCATCCCTGACCACACAGCAGGCGTGAAACGTATCTCAGATATGGCTGTCTCCCATTATATGTGAAATTAGCGCTGCACTGACCCGAGCGGGGACCAGCATGGCCCCTGGGACTGTCGCGGCTGGAATGACGGGAGGGGGTCGTGCGAGGAGC
Organism: Lissotriton helveticus; assembly: GCF_964261635.1. Lineage (NCBI taxonomy): Eukaryota > Metazoa > Chordata > Amphibia > Caudata > Salamandridae > Lissotriton > Lissotriton helveticus. The sequence continues at coordinate 1,773,577,879 of NC_136067.1, read as the reverse complement.
GGGGGAAAACGGGAGGGGGGGTAATTTAAATTTTTTTTATTAAGAAAAACTTACCTTGTCTCGGTAAACGTCGCTTACAACGCGGTGTTTACACCACACGACCTTTACCACGCTGCCATTACAACACAAGTCGTTTCTACGACTTGCGCTGGATGGTGCTGTTGGTTAAGGAATATTGTCATTTTATATTCCAACACCTTCCCTACTGTTACGTGGGCTGGTGTTGGAATAGAAAATTATAATAATCCTCAATCCACGCCCTCCTACGCAAGTTGTTGTAACGACTTGCATTGTAAAATCTGCGATGTAAAGTACCGCGATAAAAATGATCGCGTTGTACTGTCATACATCCCTTGTCTCCGGTGCCGGACTCCTGCGTCTTGCCTCCTGATCTCTGAAAACAGGAAGCAGCCACAGACAGCCTCCCTCTCTTCCCTTAAGCCAATCACAACACTGCAATGGCAACGTTGTGATTGGCTAGGGCACCGTCCTTACAGGCGTCTTCATGCAGGCTGCACAGCAGCCTACATGAAGAAAACGGAGAGGACTATGACTGGTTTGGTCGGCTCTGGGCTGACCAAACAGTCAGCTCCCATAACATTGGGCTAACCACTCCTCCCTGAACTGCCCACCCGCCAGCCCCCAATCAGGCATACCCTTCTTCTGCTTTCTCGCAGTGTGAGAAGCAGAAACATAAAATGGTATTTATACCATTTTACGTTTCTGCTTCTGCAAGCAAGAAACTGCAAGAAAGCAGTGGGGCGACGACCCGATGCCCACGTGGTGGAGCCACCACTGAGCAAAACTCAGGAGGAAAAAGCAAAATGTTTAGGGAAACACTACCTGAAGGGTATGAGGTCTAACACCAAATATCACACTTCCAGAGCTGGAGTAAACATCCTTGGTTGGGAAAGTTAATGATTCAGGGGAACAATGGCTTGTGTCTTGGCCTGAGTAAGGTCAATGGGTGTTAACGGCTGACTACCTAGTAGGAATTAGCTCTCTGGGAGTGAATAGGAACAGTTGATAGAACAAAGAGCATCCTTAGCACTACCGCCTCTGACTTGGAGATTCCAGGGAGGCAGCAGCCGTTCCTCTGCTACTGCGGAGGTGCGCCGCCCCACAGCATTTTGAGCAGGGGCGGTGGGTGACATTTCAAAGTGGTGAGCGCAAAGTGATTAGCATACAGCACCGTAGCCAGCGAGCGCAGTGAGCGAGCCCGAACCCCAAAAGGGAGGGGTTTAGGGGGGTTACCACCCCCAAGAAAATTTAGGAAAAAAAGAAGAAAAATCGTGCATTTTCAAGCAAATTTGAGAAAGCAGGAAGGTTAATAAAGCAATTGTGAAAGTGCAGTTATTACATTAATAGATGGCATAACATAGGTAGCTGCTTAATCAGTATAACCACAGAATGACCATGCACGGTTCTACAGCATATTCTATAGCAGAACAAAACAAGTGGAACTACCCCTCCCTTAAACCACACAAAAGAGGATGAATGAACTAGTCAAATAACAAAAAACAGGGGAGGAATAGGAAACATACATGGGCAAAAAAGCGAAATGACAGAGCAAAATTTAGAGCGTGATAAAGAAACCTGTAAAATTAATAAAATATCAGATACGCATGTAATAGCAACCCAGCAGTAGGCTGCTCTCCCTCCTAGAGAGGGTAGAAGAACTACAATGGCTGGCTACAGAGCCATGAACTCAGTTGGACGGCTCTCCAGAAGAACCAGTGCACAAATCTGGGGGAGACCCTAAGATTATGTGGTTTTAATGCATTCACCGCCATGTATCTGCAGCAGAAATGCTCTGGGTCTGAGAGAAGCACTGGCTTTTGAGAGATTTGTTGCTGCCGTCTCTTGCTCAGGAATGTGTGTGTTCTCTTGCTCTCTCCTCTGTGTGCTGCTTCCCCTTTAGTTTCCCCCACCTCGTCACTTTCATTGTTGCTTCCCTCTACTCGTTCATAGCTTCCTCCGCTCGTCCCCATCCCGCTCAACTTATTATAAAATATTTCACCGTTTCCCCATTAGCCCCTAGCCATTTGTTGCCTGGTACACCTTCCCATGCCTTCTAACCCTCTCCCAACACTCCTCTTCCATTTTTTTCAAACCTTACAGTGCCTTCTGCACTATCTCTGAGTTTTTTTTTGTTTTTATTTCCATTTCGAGGTTGCTGTGTGCGGGTGTGCTTGCACAACCAGGAGCCAGGGGCACTTAGGAATACTTTGGTAATACTTTAGCATATCCCATTAAAAGCGTACATCCATCCATCCCATTAAAAACCACATCCACTTTGGGAACTGATGCTTGTCACACAAGTCCTTTCAGCCAGTGAGAGATCAGTGGTCGTTCAATACTCAAGAGGCAAACTTGAGGCAAAGTTGGCAGGGTATGCTCAGACGTGAGTCCCTTGCTCACTTTGCCACTGGAGTCAAGCAAGCCTGGCTGAAGACGGCTGTAATGCCAGAAACCGGTCCTGGGAAGCTTGATTCCAGTCCAGGGAAGACATGGCTTGGCAGTTCGGGCTGGACTGTTCCCATGAGGCACAGGGTCAGACTGATTTGCATATGGCCATGTCTGAACTGGGGTGGCGGAGTGAGCTAAAAAACGGTGATGGATTAAACCCAGATCAGTTGACTGGGGGTGAGTGTTTGTACTGTCAACCCTCCGTCCATCACCACCTTTGGTTTTTCTTCATAAATGAAGGGAAGCATTTTTTAAATACAAAACACTCACAATTTAATGTTCACATGGAACCTGTGTTGCACAAACTACCTTTAGATGTATGTCCTGTTTTTTCATAACTCACATTACCAGAAAGACATGGGAGGTGTACTTTCTTAAAGAATGTGACTGGGCTGCAAGATGGCTACTAAATTCAAGAGACCTGTAATTTTCAAAATACACATGATTGTGTTTTGCCTCCTTTGGATCGTCTTACTCTCATAAATAGACAACAACTTTCAAAAGCAAGATCAAAGTCCTGAAATACTCTCCTAGACTGCAGTGGTTCTAAAATATCACTTCCAGCTGTGGGCCTCAGAAATATTCTTAAACCTGCTGGTTGATGTTTTATTACTGAGTCACCTGCTTTACTTCCTATGCCCTTATGGGACTCCAACAAGTCCAAGAGGCAGTCTGGCTCTCCACTCAGATCTCAGGCGTATGAAACGTAGAGTTGAGTGATTGCAAGCGGCATCCTGCACAGTTATTGCCTTACACTGACTTTTATCACAAGCAGCTAACATTTTACACACTGAAGTAGTCAGACTTTCAAAAATTAGGCTCCCTTCCAATTTCAGTCTTAGCATTTTTCTCACAAACTGATTAATTCTGGAACTATGTTAGAAAACATGTACAGCTGTCAATGACATCAAAGAGTAATTATTAAATGTATGGATATTCTCTCCAGGGCCACCTCAAAAGAATTTATACATGTTACTAATATGATGTGATCATTCAGTACAGCGAAATTGCAAAGGACTGTTGTGGACGTGGTAAATATCAAGATGTACAGACAACATGTCAACATTAATTGGAGACCCGTGGTTTTGTTTGGCAAAAAATGATGATAGTCTAGATTTTACTGTCTTAAAACGTTCTTCATGTCAGTGAAAGTTAATTTGTAAAAATACATTTCCCATTATCCCATTCTCTAAATTCACAATTCCAGATTCTGGCAAACACTGATCACAGCCTACATTTAGAGATATCAGCTTGCCCCATGTCAGTGAGTAGGCCTTGCCTTGATTTGAGTTTTAGTAGTTGTAACCTTGCACTTATAAATGTAAGATAACTAAAATTACATTCAAGTGTTTCAAAATGCAAAGTGAAGTAAACAGCCTTTCCTTGGTTTTTAATGTGCTCGCAAATCTATTGTGTTGCATTTATCCAGTTCATACCAAAATACCAAATACCAAATACCAAACCTGGGATCCGATTTAGAAACATTGTGGTTCTTGTCTAGCAGCATGTTAATCTAATTCTATTGTAATACAACAAGAATTTGCATAACTTCACATATGATCAGGCAGGTAAGCCAGAACTACATGCTCTACATTTATATTCCATTGCCACCTTCCTATTTTTTCTAACTATAAATCGACAACTCACTGGATATATTTAATAAATTTAACTGTAACAGCTCATTTTTGATTGACAATAATTCGTCTTTATTTCAGTTCTGTGACATTATTTTATATAACTGAAGCAAATTGTGGTTTTGATTTTCAAATGTTTTTTTTCTTCGCACTTTTTAAATGCAAAGCTCTCAGACAGCCTTTGGGCTAACTTTGGCGCTATACAAAAAAATAAATAAAAATGAACTGGTTAATCAGCACCATGGGCACTACTCACCGAGACCTCACGTTGTCACGATTGGTAACAGCAATTTTGTTTTCTTTGCATTCTGACACCTGCAGGAATGTAAAGAAAAAACAACACCGATCTGAAGGAGCTACACAGGCCTGATAAGGGAGAACTTGAGACGGCTGCAGCCTTAAATGCCCAAATCAGATTAACAATGCTAACGGTTTAACAGCGCAGGAATCCGTGATCCGAGGTCTAGCTATTAAATGGGAAAATGACCCACTGAAATGACAGTCATCCGTCACTCACCACAGCAGAACAACACGTGCATTATGCAGTTTTCTATTACAGGAAAGCGGATCAAGGCTTACTGTCAAATTTGGGATGGGGGGGGGGGCTGGGAGTGGAGAGGAAAATAATCCGCATTCATGAGTCTTGTTCCTGACTTTCATTTTAACATTTGCTTCCCAAAAGTGTGCTTCCTCAGGCCACAGCTAGTAATTTATCGGTGGTCTGTTTAAACTTTTTTATTTTTTTTAAGTTAACAAAAAAAAAAGAAAAAAAAAGCAGACAACTAAGAGCAGGAGCCGGTGACATTTGCAGGCCTGCTAACGAGAAGTGCACATGTCCTGAGCGGCTCTCAGCGTGGAGCTGCCGGGCGCCGAGTTCGGCTGGCCCGCAGTAATCACTGCCAGATTCGCGCGGGAGGTCAGGGCCCGGGAGGCGCGCCATGTCAGTTTTATAAACACTGCAGTTTTTCCAGATGGCCGCTGGCTCCAGCCTGAATGTCTGTCCCCACCAATGCTGTGCCCATCTCCCCCCATGTTTTAATGACCCCGGTCCGCATCCATTGTACTGAACAAACAGTGCCCATATCTTTCTGTACCTCTCAATCCCGTGCCTCACCACTCACCCTGTGACCCTCGCCAGACTCTCCATGTTCCAAGGAGCTCTTTGTCTCCTTCCACTCGGTGCGAGCCTGAGTTCCTCAGCATCTTAAGGCCGAAATCTGGAGCACACGACACGAAAGAGAAGTCGACCCCGCCCGCGACAGAGCACTTTCCTTGACTGGATGTCCCCCCCCACGAGCGGCATCCAATGGGATGCTGCGCCGGTGGACCAGCCAATCCTGGCGCTGCATGCAGCACCAGGATTGGCTAGGGGGGCACATTTGCTGCTCGCCCTGTCACCCCTTGTAAACCCGGGCTGAGGCGAACAAGGTCCCGCTGGGGACCTTACAGTGCGGTGAGTGCGCATGCTTGGGCAAGTTGCAAACCAACTTGCACTTGCGCACTACGGTCTGCTGCAGCCTGAGTGTATGGACTGTCTGTCACTCAAGCTGCAGCAGGCCACCCCCATGCGCAATTCCCGGCGGCTGGTATTATGTTTTGTTTATCATGTACAGTCTGTCACAGTAATTTTATGTAGATAGGATTGCGGCCGGCAGCCGCGATGCGGGTCCATGTGGCTGGTGGGGCTACGCCCCTACGCCCCAATGGACGCACCGCGGCTGATTTTGAGCAGGAAAAATGTAATTACAATAGCACTATGTTATTATCATTTTATTTTTCCGTCGTCAGGCAGGTTTATGAATAGGGCAGGGCTTGGCTGTTTTCACAAGCAAAATAGAATCCACTCAGAAGGTGGTAGTGATCCCTAAAGTTATGGGGAGCACACAGTGTTGTTTAAATGCCCCTCACACACCAAAAGGCCCTTGGTGTCATGCTTCATCATCGGGGCCTTCGCATCCCTCTACGGGACGCGGCGTGCTGCGACTCACGAATACGTAGGAGCACTGATAGTGAACTATGTGTGTGTGTGTGTGTGTGAGAGGGAGTGAGTGGTGAGGTGAGAAAGTGAAGGTAAAAAAATACCTGGCTCGTAGGAAAAAATATATTTATTATGTCCTCGGCTGGTATTGTTAAAAGGGGTGCAAGACGAGGTTGTCAGTTATAAGTATTAGGGTATACCAACCGCAAAAAGTGCGTCAACATGTTTCGGAGTCCAGCGACTCCTTCTTCAGGACGAGGATATGCACGACTATCCTCACCTTACTCACATGGGATTGAAATGTAAAAGTGTATTCTACAAAAAAACACTAGGTGAAATGTCCATATAGGTGTTAATCGTATGTATAAGTTCTGTTGCGCCCAATTGGCGTTGAAGATAAGGAACCTGTAGATAAACCAAAAGCATAATGAACATCACAGTTGGACGTCCAGGAGTAGGAAAAAATAATTCCATCCATCGGAGGGTAAAAATGAACCAAAAGTGAGGTTCAAGGACCCTGTGGAACAAAACACGAAAAAGACACACAATAGACAAAGACATACACTAATTGAAAAAACGCCAAATATCTTCCCAAAACATTAGCTGTGGAGGAAGGACAAAGAAGATCTTATAATTTGTGGCTTACTTATGGACCAAGGTTATCTGACCTCATGAGCCTTCGCGTGGTATTGGGGGTTCCTTCCTCACTGCTCAATATAGCAACCTATAAGATGTTAAAGGTAGGTTTTAGGGTCATGAATGAGTGATAAAACTGGATATCTCAGTTGCCCTTCTTTTAACAACAGAACTCACGGTTACTGCACGACCTAGTAGACTGCCATCCCCTCAACGCGGCTCCGACGATGTGTCAAAGCTTGTTGACTCGTCTCTTTTATACTGCCATAAACGCTTCAATTAGATGGTAATTGGAAGCGGAATCATGCCCAAAGAAGGATAGGATCCTTCCATCAGGTCCGGTATTGCGCGCTGAACAGGGGTGTGTCTAGCGGTCGGAACGCGCATGCGTTAGAAGTAAGTGTTTTCTAAAGTGCACATGTGTATGGCTGTTCGCGCCGCTGTCTGGGAGGCTCGACCTATATACGCAATGCGCATGCGTCTTAGTATCAAAATAGGGAGACGCTAGTTAATCGCGCATGCGTGTTATGCACTGGGGAGCGAACGGGGGTTCAACATAATACATATCCTATGTCAAAGCCAATATTGGGCGAAAATGTGTGCTAACGCCCGCGTCTTATGTTTCAGGAAGCTGTTATGAAGTGGCCATAATGTAAAAAAAAAAAAAAAACAGGGGAATCAGGTACACATATCAGGCTTGACAATATAGGAAAAGGGTTATAGTTATGGCCAGAAGACAAGAGGGTTCTATGGCATAACCTAAACGAGGTCTATACATTCAGACCGGCTTTGTTTAAAAAAACATTGAAACCTTAGCTGGTAGCCAGTATAAAGGTGATTGTCAGTTCAGTTTTTTGCATCAGTTGTTTACAGTATCATAATTCAATTGTTAAACTGGTGGGTCAAGATGGATCATCGCAATTGGCTCCAAGGGACGGAGTCGTTTAATCCAGTGGTGTCTGTCCCTAGAAGGAACACCCACCTCTGCTCCTTTTCGAATAAGCCAACATCCGTTGGCAATTGTTCAATCACTGTCCACTGTATTTCGTTCACACAGTGCTGGTGTTCCAGGAAATGGGCTGCCATTTTTGTGTTTGATTTTCTACATCTTATGTTGCTTTTATGTTCATTAATCCTGATTTTGACCGCCCTTGTAGTCATGCCCACATATTCTTTGTTGCAAGGGCATGTGATTAGATACACAACGTTCTTACTATTACAGTTCGTGAACGTGCGTTGTTCCCATCTGGTGCCATTCATGAAAGAAAGGATCTGACTCTTTTTAGTTAGATGACAGCTATTGCAGTTCCCACATGGATGGTGACCGTGTAGCCCCTGTAACCTTGTTTGTTTTTTCGTGGTTGGTGGTCTCGTGTGTACAAGAATGTCTTTTAAATTCTTACCCCGCCTGTGGGCAAACAGAGGTTTTTCCAGATCAAGCGAGCCTCTTGTCAAAATACGCCAGTGTTTATTAACCAGTTTTGAAACATGGTTGGAAACTGAGCTGTACGTTGTGACACAAACTGTTCTACTTGGAGTGTGTTCTCTGGCAGGTTTGTCTTCAAGGAGAGCTTCACGGTTATTGTTTCTCGCTCTTTTCATAGCTTTTTGAATGACCTTATCTGGGTACTTCCTTTGTTTCAGCTTTTCACCCAAATCTCTGGCGTGGGTTTTGTATTTGGCTATATCGCTGCAGTTGCGGCGTAGGCGTAGGAACTGTCCGTATGGTAAATTCTCCCTCAGGTGACGTGGGTGGAAACTGTCGAACCTGAGGAGACAGTTCCTCGCCGTCGGTTTGAAATGAGTCTCAGTTTTTAACAGACCTGCCTCGTGATAGATATTCAAATCTAGGAAGAACATTGAATCGTTGGACATTTGGTGGGTGAATTTTAGAAAAGGGTTTTGGTTATTGAGCCAATGCATGAACTCAGTGATCGATTGGCCATCTCCTTCCCAAATCACCAGAATGTCATCTATATAGCGTCGCCAAGTGCAGATTCTTTCCCTGAAGGGGTTGTCTGGATGGAGAATCCTGGAGGATTCCAGATGGTGAACATACAGTCCCGCCAGACTCGGCGCAAATGTACTCCCCATACTTGTTCCATGACTTTGCCAATATAGAGTGCCCTCATATTAGAAAAAGTTTTTGGTAAGTGCTATCGAGATACACTCCATGACCACTCCACGGGGTGTCTGATATTTCCATCGGTCAGAATGTAGTACTTCTTCAATGATCAGTAGTGTCTCATCATGTGGGAGGCTCGTGTAGAGACTCTCCACATCAAGGCTCAACAGCATCTGTGAGTCTGGGTCAAATGGATAGTTCTGTAGTAACTGCAGAACCGCTTTAGTATCCCTTAGATATGTGTCCGTCGCTTGCACCAGAGGTCTCAAAAAGGCATCGGCAAATTTGGACAATGGTTCCAAAATGGATGAAATGCCGGACACAATTGGGAGGCCCGGAGGGTTCTCTAGGTTTTTGTGGACCTTGGGAATTGTGTAGAAGTAGGGTGTGCGGGGATTTTTCTGAACCAAGAATTCTGATTCTTTTTTGGTGAGCCAATCATGCGCCAAGGCCTCCTCAATCATTGCCTCTATTTGCACACGTAGGGACTCAGTGGGGTCTTCTGCCAGAACCTGATAGTTCCTCCTATCGGAGAGTAATCTTCTGCATTCCTCATCATATGCAGTTGTGGTTTGAATCACAACTGCCCCGCCCTTATCTGCAGGTTTTATGGTGAGTTGTTTGTTCTGTGTGAGTTCTTTTATCGCCTCATTCTCAAGTTTACTCATATTTTGGAAAACATTCTGCTTAATGTTCAATTTACTAAGTTCTAGCATGATGGCCTTTTCGAATGCCAGTACCTCAACGGGATACGTCCCCACTAATAAACCGGACTCTTTCCTTCTGCATAAGGAGATCCAGGGTTTTATTAGAACTATAAAACTAGGGGCCTTCTTTAAAGACAAAGAACCATCCCAAGTTACTTCAAATACGGGTTTAAGACCTAAATCTACTTTCACGCCCCTGGACAATCAGCTTCCCGTTGAGGTACTGGCATTCGAAAAGGCCATCATGCTAGAACTTAGTAACATTGTCCAAATTTGCCGATGCCTTTTTGAGACCTCTGGTGCAAGCGACGGACACATATCTAAGGGATACTAAAGCGGTTCTGCAGTTACTACAGAACTATCCATTTGACCCAGACTCACAGATGCTGTTGAGCCTTGATGTGGAGAGTCTCTACACGAGCCTCCCACATGATGAGACACTACTGATCATTGAAGAAGTACTACATTCTGACCGATGGAAATATCAGACCCCCCGTGGAGTGGTCATGGAGTGTATCTCGATAGCACTTACCAAAAACTTTTTCGAATACGAGGGCACTCTATATTGGCAAAGTCATGGAACAAGTATGAGGAGTACATTTGCGCCGAGTCTGGCGGGACTGTATGTTCACCAACTGGAATCCTCCAGGATTCTCCATCCAGACAACCCCTTCAGGGAAAGAATCCGCACTTGGCGACGCTATATAGATGACATTCTGGTGATTTGGGAAGGAGATGGCCAATCGATCACTGAGTTCATGCATTGGCTCAATAACCAAAACCCTTTTCTAAAATTCACCCACCAAATGTCCAACGATTCAATGGTCTTCCTAGATTTGAATATCTATCACGAGGTAGGTCTGTTAAAAACTGAGACTCATTTCAAACCGACGGCGAGGAACTGTCTCCTCAGGTTCGACAGTTTCCACCCACGTCACCTGAGGGAGAATTTACCATACGGACAGTTCCTACGCCTACGCCGCAACTGCAGCGATATAGCCAAATACAAAACCCAAGCCAGAGATTTGGGTGAAAAGCTGAAACAAAGGAAGTACCCAGATAAGGTCATTCAAAAAGCTATGAAAAGAGCGAGAAACAATAACCGTGAAGCTCTCCTTGAAGTCAAACCTGCCAGAGAAAACACACCAAGTAGAACAGTTTGTGTCACAACGTACAGCTCAGTTTCCAACCAAGTTTCAAAACTGGTTAATAAACACTGGCGTATTTTGACAAGCGGCTCGCTTGATCTGGAAAAACCTCTGTTTGCCCACAGGCGGGGTAAGAATTTAAAAGACATTCTTGTACACACAAGACCACCAACCACGAAAAAACAACAAACAAGGTTACAGGGGCTACACGGTCACCATCCATGTGGGAACTGCAATAGCTGTCATCTAACTAAAAAGAGTCAGATCCTTACTTTCATGAATGGCACCAGAGGGGAACAACGCACGTTCACGAACTGTAATAGTAAGAACGTTGTGTATCTAATCACATGCCCTTGCAACAAAGAATATGTGGGCATGACTACAAGGGCGGTCAAAATCAGGATTAACGAACATAAAAGCAACATAAGATGTAAAAAATCAAACACAAAATGGCAGCCCATTTCCTGGAACACCAGCACTGTGTGAACGAAATACAGTGGACAGTGATTGAACAATTGCCAACGGATGTTGGCTTATTCGAAAAGGAGCAGAGGTGGGTGTTCCGTCTAGGGACAGACACCACTGGATTAAACGACTCCGTCCCTTGGAGCCAATTGCGATGATCCATCTTGACCCACCAGTTTAACAATTGAATTATGATACTGTAAACAACTGATGCAAAAAACTGAACTGACAATCACCTTTATACTGGCTACCAGCTCAGGTTTCAATGTTTTTTTAAACAAAGCCGGTCTGAATGTATAGACCTCGTTTAGGTTATGCCATAGAACCCTCTTGTCTTCTGGCCATAACTATAACCCTTTTCCTATATTGTCAAGCCTGATATGTGTACCTGATACCCCTGTTTTTTTTTTTTTTTTACTTTATGGCCACTTCATAACAGCTTCCTGAAACATAAGACGCGGGCATTAGCACACATTTTCGCCCAATTTTGGCTTTGACATAGGATATGTATTATGTTGAACCCCCGTTCGCTCCCCAGTGCATAACACGCATGCGCGATTAACTAGCGTCTCCCTATTTTGATACTAAGACGCATGCGCATTGCGTATATAGGTCGAGCCTCCCAGACAGCGGCGCGAACGGCCATACACATGTGCACTTTTGAAAACACTTACTTCTAACGCATGCGCGTTCCGACCGCTAGACACACCCCTGTTCAGCGCGCAATACCGGACCTGATGGAAGGATCCTATCCTTCTTTGGGCATGATTCCGCTTCCAATTACCATCTAATTGAAGCATTTATGGCGGTATAAAAGAGACGAGTCAACAAGCCTCGACACATCGTCGGAGCCGCGTTGAGGGGATGGCAGTCTACTAGGTCGTGCAGTAACCGTGAGTTCTGTTGTTAAAAGAAGGGCAACTGAGATATCCAGTTTTATCACTCATTCATGACCCTAAAACCTACCTTTAACATCTTATAGGTTGCTATATTGAGCAGTGAGGAAGGAACCCCCAATACCACGCTAAGGCTCATGAGGTCAGATAACCTTGGTCCATAAGTAAGTCACAAATTATACGATCTTCTTTGTCCTTCCTCCACAGCTAATGTTTTGGGAAGATATTTGGCGTTTTTTCAATTAGTGTATGTCTTTGTCTATTGTGTGTCTTTTTCGTGTTTTGTTCCACAGGGTCCTTGAACCTCACTTTTGGTTCATTTTTACCCTCCGATGGATGGAATTATTTTTTCCTACTCCTGGACGTCCAACTGTGATGTTCATTATGCTTTTGGTTTATCCTACAGGTTCCTTATCTTCAACGCCAATTGGGCGCAACAGAACTTATACATACGATTAACACCTATAGGTACATTTCACCTAGTGTTTTTTTGTAGAATACACTTTTACATTTCAATCCCATGTGAGTAAGGTGAGGATAGTCGTGCATATCCTCGTCCTGAAGAAGGAGTCGCTGGACTCCGAAACATGTTGACGCACTTTTTGAGGTTGGTATACCCTAATACGTATAACTGACAACCTCGTCTTGCACCCCTTTTAACAATACCAGCCGAGGACATAATAAATATATTTTTTCCTACGAGCCAGGTATTTTTTAACCTTCACTTTCTCACCTCACCACTCACTCCCTCTCACACACACACACACATAGTTCACTATCAGTACTCCTACGTATTCGTGAGTCGCAGCACGCCGCGTCCCGTAGAGGGATGCGAAGGCCCCGATGATGAAGCATGACACCAAGGGGCCTTTTGGTGTGTGAGGGGCATTTAAACAACACTGTGTGCTCCCTATAACTTTAGGGATCACTACCACCTTCTGAGTGGATTGTATTTTGTTTAAATGAATTGTTAGGGGAGACTGAATCCACCTCTTCCTCTCCCTCCCTCTTTTGGTTGTATTTATGTCTTCACAAGCAGCCAGGGGAGGAGAGGTGGGCACTTAAGTGTGCATGACTATTTGGCAGGCCATCTTGGGCCGGCTGTAATACACAGTCGGGTGAGGAACATGCACAGGCTCCCACTGCATGCCTGTATTGCATCGTGGTAAATAAGTAAACATTTGTAAAGTGCAACCAATGCTGAGGCATCTTGGCACTAGGGGTTACATGTACTTCATCTAAGAATGAGGGCAATATTTGCATTTACTTGGGAGGGGCAAGTTTTGAACAGCTTTCTGAAAGAGGATCTGTTTGAATGCAATCTAATTGAGATCGGCAGCGCATTCCAGAGTTTGACTGCCCCGTAGGATAGACTTCTACCACCCCACCTAGCCCATCTAATCCTAGGAACAAGAAACCGCCCAGCATTGGCAGACCTTAGGTCCCAACGTGGAACATAACAGGCAAAAGTTGTGATTGGCTTAGGGGAGCCTGGGTGTGCTTCCTGCTTCAAACAGGAACAGAAGAGGACTCAGCAAGGCGCCGGTCCGGCATCAAGGTAAGTCACTTTGTTAATTTCTTTTTCTATACCCTCACCCCCACCCCACCTGTGCTACTTGGTGGCAGTTACCACTGCAAGGAGGGCATCTAGTTTTCATTCCATGACCCTCCTAGACAGCCTAGCCCCAGTCAGAGTAAGGGGAAAAGACAGTTGAGCCAACTATCACACTTATAGAGCAGGAATACACACTGGCGTAACGAAAATTGAGGGGGCCTCCCTGCACGGTACGAAGAGGGGCCCCCTCCAAGCTGAATCAGGAGCTCTCTGGCCAGAGTGCAGTGCTGAGGGGCCCCCTGGGGCTTGGGGCCCTCCCGCACCGGGGGGGGGGGCTGCGGTGGCCTGTGTTACGCCCCTAAGAATACACATCTTTGGTTGTGAGATTTAACAACTCTGACTCAAAGGATAATGGCCTGTCTCAGGGCATACGAAAAGCCAGTGGGTGTTAACTGCTGAACACTTGCCAGGGATTAGCCATGTGGGAGTGGACAGGAACAGTTGGCAGCACAAAGAGCAGCTTTAGCACTATCTCTTGACTTGGAGATGTCAAGGAGGGATTCTTCCATTCCTTCACAGGCCCCTCCTGGACAGTTAGAAAAAGGCACTGCTTAAAGAGGCATTCTGACTCCTGCTGGAGGAAGAGCACTCTCACATTGTCTCGGGGTCCCCTGAATCACGCTTGCACCCAGGTGCTGGAAATGCTTTTCATTGGTCAAGGTGTTGGCCACCTCTTTACCTGGTTAATGGACAAAAAAGGCAAAAGAACTCCTGACTCCAAGAGGTCTCATCTGCCTAAAGAGAGCTAGACCTTACAAAAGACCTGGCTGGAGGGAGATACGGTGCCCAGACCTTGCCCCGAGGAGATAGGGCTGTAGGACTAACAGGATAAGCTTACCCTGCAGTTGTAGACTATGTCAGAAGGTACAACCAAACCCGCTCCTGTGATAGTAGCCTGAAATTGGGCCTAAGTCTTGGCCCCCAACAAATTGTTCTTCCTTTGTGCTTGATTTTTTCTTTGTGCATTTTCCCTTAAACATTTAAACTTTAGTTTCTCTGGCTCTCCTTAACCTATTTTGGGGATTGTAGTGTCATTTTGCTCATTAAATTGTTCTTTAGTTTTCTCAATTAGTTTGGGAATTTTACTATAAAACTGTTGTTATTGCTTGAACTTAGCATGCACCTCTCTAGGGATAGCCTGCTGTTTGTGGTATGGCTACAAGGGCTTGAACAGTGATTCTCTCAGAACTGTGTTTTGACCAGTGCTTAATTTGAGCCACTGGTTTTCGGTGCTCAGCACCGGCACTTAATCCTCAACACTAGTGCTTATAGCGCAAACTTGACCCAAAGGTATTGGAGCACTTTTCATGAGCACCAGTTAAGGACACATTAATTTGTTGTTGGCACAGGGAGATTAAGTTATTTGCCCAGAATCACAGGATGTTGAGTCTATGCAAAGACTCGCACCTGGTTCCCCAGCTCCAAAGTCAGCAGCTCTGGTCGTTATGCCACATCCTCTCCCCACTTGGAGGGGTTTCATGGTTAGTAGATATGTCTGTTATAGGGGGCACTAATAGGAGCAATGGGCTGGTGCAAGCTGCCTCCTGACGACAGGCCGACACTTATTTTCTGACAGATTAACCACTTACTTTGACCTAAAAAAGGGGGTTTATTCAGTTGGTAGGAGTATCCCACATCCACATTAATAACCCCATTTCTGGCAGTAATCTATTCTAATCCACTCCTGCACAATCCTCAAATCCCGTCCTTCAACTTTTAAATCACTTGTAATGAACTGTTATACATAAGTCCTTACAAAAGCATATAATCCACCTGCAAAAATAAGGAATTTCAAAATACGCTTATGATGGACAATTATCAAAGTTGTTTTCTCTTATAAATCCTCATCTCTCTCATGCATTCAACCACTTGGCCTTTGCATACCAGATGTTAGTGAAAATACAATGAGATGAGAGGGACATGGCAGGTTCACAAAGAAAAGACAAAACACCCGGAGCCATATGCGAATCAACCCCAGTTCATCCAATCATGGGCAAACATTGGTAACTCAGGATCGTTATGCTAAATTAGAGCGACTCTGCTTTTAATCTGCTTGTTGAAAACAAAATAGGTTTATACTATAGTTAAGCTTATCAGGTATGAATGGCAGCAGGATACAAGAGGATCAGGTCACAAATGAGGCACTCTGGGGTGGGGCCACAGTACACCATGCAGCGGCGACCCGCAGGTAAACGCGGAGTGGCGGGGTGGGAAGGTGGGAAAGGGGGGATGTTGATGGAATAGGTATAATTAAATAAATAAATAATACCTATTCCATCGTCTGTTGACCAAGCTGTTATTTTAATTTTTTTTATTTCAAGGATTTTTATTGAGAAATGTTATAATACAGTACAGTGGTAATGCAGGGGCGATACAGGTATAATAGTTGATATACCTGGTAGAATGGTTCTGACTATGACTGTTGTTTTTCCTAGCACCGAGTCTTCTATCAGGATGTCTCAGTGAGCAGAACTCTATCTGCTTTAAACTGTGGTGATTGGCAGGTCATGATCCGGAAACCCAACAAGGTCGACTCGGCCTTCCATCCTTCTGTGATCTGAAAACTGGGTAATAGTATTAGCATAACTTTACAGCGCTTAGATATATCAGAAGTGAAACATGAAAAGTTATATACGTTGTGCTTCTTTGGTATTTCTTTAGTGTACAATATGTAATCACTATGTTACTGAAGTGATTTTGTACCCCAGAACCATTCAGGGCCACTATGACCAGGTAGTGCAAATGTGGGTCCCAACTTGATCCAATCATTGCTGAGAATGCAAAATATTTCTGTATTTAAAAGGGACATGGCCTATTCTAATAATGTTCCATCATTTAGATATCTATGACTTTGTGGGGTACTATTTAGCAATATGTTTGGGGGAGCGGAACTGACGCCATGCATCCTCTGAAGCCCGTTGTTGATACAGGGCTGACCCATTGTACCACTCATCAGACATAACAGAGCAGGATTCTGATAGGGAAACAAGCCAGGGTATTTAAAAGTATGATTCCGCAAGTCCTGTGAAGTCCAAGAACGTCACTAAGGTCAAAGTTCTATGACTTGTCAAATCTATGTAGGCATAATAAAAGCTTAGCCCATCCCTGCAACAAGGGGTTTGCAACCCTGCTCACCTTGGGTTCCTGCTGATGTCTTAATGACCTCCTGGGGTTCAGGAATTTAAGGGCAGTGCCAGAAGGTCCACTGGGAAGCCAGAGGTAGAGACAATACCTCATTGGCACTCACGAGTAGTTAAAAGGCAGGGCTCTACCAAAAGGACTCTCTAATATATCTTCTTTTTTAGCTGAAAATAATATAACAAGAAGACTAAATATTTGGTTTTCTGTTTAAGTGAAGTGATAACTAATATGTGCTAGCATTCTTCAATACTGCTTCCTCCTCACCACACAAACAGGTGTCTGTGAGACTGCTTTCTGATATGTGGTACATAATGTGCAAATCCAGACCTAAAAATAGGTTACCCCCAGTGAACAATAGCCAATCAGTACAGAATGGAATACTCGAACCTTTAAAATCTATGCAGTATGTGGGGATGTGATTGGAGGGAGAATTAAGGCTTCATAAACATGTTAACAAGAAAATTACAAAGCTTGTGTGATGCTGGTCCTGGTGGATACTCCCTTCCACTCATCTCAACACTGCACCACTTCACACTGCACCACTCCACAGTGCGCCACTGAACTCTACTCAGCAACACTTCACTCTGCACCTCTTCTCTACACCACTCTACTCTATGGCAACACACTCTACCCCACAATACTTTACAATGCACCACTGTACTCTATGTCAATCCACTCTCAGCCACTCTAATCTACTCTACGACAATGCACTCTATGACACAACACACTACGACACTTCACTCTACTCTGAAACAATGTATCCTGTGCCACTGCACTCTACGCCGTTCTATTCAACTGTGTCATTCCACTCTACGCTACTCCACTCTACGTCACTGCAATCTACCTGGCACCCCTCCACTCTTTCCCACTGCACTCTGCACTGCTGCACCCGAAGTCAATGCACTTTACGTCAATACAGTCTGCACCACTTTACCCACAATTCATACAATGTACACCACTGCACTCTACGCCAATCTACTCTGCAATACTGCCCTGTGTGCCACTATATTCTACTCTGCAACATTTTTCTCTACGCCATTGCATTCTACACGACTGCACTCTACACTAATGTACTCTGCACTTCTCTACTCTACACCACTGTACTCTACAACACTACTATGGAACAGTTCACTCTCAGACACTAAACTCCATGCCACCCTCTATGGCACTGCACCCTGCTCTGCACCACTCTACTCTATGCCACTCTACTTTACACCACTCACTGCACTGTATGCCAATGCACTCTACGTCACTACACTCTACACCTCTCTAATATACTGTGCCCCATGGCACTATATGACACTAAATTCTACGTCACTTCAGTCTATGCCTCTCTACTCTGCACCACTCTGCTCTGTGCCAGTGCACTCTATGCTACTCTACTATGCACCACTGCACTCCACACCTCTGCACTCTACACAACTTTACTCAATGCCACTGAACTCTATGTCACTTTGCTCTACAACTCTGCACTCTACCCTGCACCACTCCACTCTATGCCACTGCACTCCATGCCACTCTGCTCCACTCTACTGTACACCATTGCACCATACATCACTGCAGTCTCCTCTGCACCACTCTACTCTATGTCAGTGCACTTTATGCCAATGGACTCTACACTATTGTACTAAAAACCAATGCACTATACACCAATATACTCTGCACCACTGTAATTTATGCCCTACTCCACTCTACTCCACTCCACGATACTCCACTCTTTGACACTCTGCTCTTTTAAACTCTAATACACCATATGACACTCTACTCCTCTCAATACCAGTCCACTATACAACTTTCTACTACACTATCTGACACTCTACACAGCTCCATCCATGCCACTCCACTCTATTCTACGACGCACTACTCCACTTCACTGCTCCACACCACGCTATGCCACTCCATTCCACTGACACTCTATGCAATTCCATTCTATTCTATTGCCCTCGCTATTCTGTATGAAAAGGGGACAACCTGTATGGACGGCGCTGCAGTATCTGGGGCAATGCTTCTAGACACCTTGCTTCTGTGAGAAACAGGGCATCAGGTTGGATCGATGAAATAATGTTCTAGTTTGTGTTTAGGATGAGAGCAGCAGTTTATGAGAAAGCAGTTAAGAAGATTAGGTGGTTTCGAAGTGGCACAGCAAGTGTTGCATAAAGAAGTGTTGTCATATAAAGAGAAGAAGTTGCAATCCCCATAGGAGAAATAATCATAAAAAGATATAGGTAAGTTAGGGTAGGCCTACCCCAATCCTGTTTCAATGTAGGAAACAGCTGAAGACACAACTCTTTAAGAACACTACATTGTGATGTAGCATCTGCCCCCTTCAGCTCTCAGAACCCAGTTGCCCATCCAATCACACGCAGGCTGTATATTTGCTGTTGATCCTGGGCATCGCCTGACATTCAAAAGGGGCCACACATGATGCTTGATGGGTGGGCATGCTGCCCTATCCACAGGGTGCCCGACTTCACACGTAGCATACAATAGGGGCACATGGTAGCTGCACAGGACCATTCTCTGTTAGACTACAGCTGCGCAGCTCTGCAGTAGGACTGTGTTTCCCAGTTACCAGTAAGGGCATGCAATGGGCCTTGACAATTGAAGGGGAACCTGTATGTTCTTATGGGCGTGGAAGAAGAACTTACATGCACCCTGCACTTATTCTCATGAGAGCCATTAGGCTTCTGTCAATGGCTTAGTGCAAGGGAACTTTTGTGCAGAGCTAGGCTACATGGTCCAGGCTGCACTGTTCCTATCTCACCTTCCCACGAGATGCACCTCGACCCCTCACACCATTATAGCCAAGCATAACCTGTCGTCCGCAAACATCGCTCACTCACACAAGCCTTTGAACGCCACCCTTCTTCAACCAGCACCTCCGAGTAACCCAATTACCTACTCCATTCCAACCATCTCCTCTGTCAGAACCAAGCATCCACCTAGACACTCCCGTGCACCCCCATATAGGTATAATATCCCTATCACCCTTCTTTGCCCAAGTGCCCCCGTCACCAAAACAGTCTCGACAGAACTGCGCTGCATGCTCCACAACTGCAGATCTGCAATAAAACACAAACTCGAAATCTCTGATACCATCACCCTTCACAATATTGACCTGTTCTTCTTAACAGAGACCTGGTTCAACGATACCTCTCATTCCATGTTTGATCTCCTCCTACCCACTGGCTACTCTATTTTCAGGAATGACAGACCTATCAAAGTTGGGGGAGGTGTTGCAGTTATCTTTAGAAACTCCCTTCAACTCAAGGCTTTTCCCATCAGCGCATTCCGCACTTTTGAATGTCTATCTCTTGAGCTTCAACTACACCACCGCTCACCCCTTAGATTCCATGTCATATACCGCCCACCTGGCAGTGGCCCTTCATTTATGGAGGAACTCACTGACTTCATCAGCGACCAACACGCACAAAGTGACAATCAGACCTTCGTGGGTGACTTCAATCTCCACTGGGGCTCCCTGCAAGACTCTTCCGCGAACGGGCTGGCCTCCTTCCTCTCTACAAACGATCTTACCCAACACTGCACAGAATCAACACACTCTAAGGGTTCTATCCTGGACCTTGTTATTTCTAAAGCAGGCATGCTTTCTATCGCTACCCCTATTCACGTAGACTGGTCTGACCACCTCCTCATTCCATTCTCTCTTCTCCTAGCACACTCTATCACTCTTGGCCAACCTAAGAGGGCTACCTCCTGGTTCCGTGACGCTAAGATCATTGACACTGTTTCCCTCTGTGAATCAGCTTTGCTGTCACTTCCAAGGCTAGACCCGAACCTAGATGTTGATGATCTCACCTCACAATGCCTCTCAGTCCTTGCAGTCGAAATCAATAGCGTTGCTCCTCTCCAAAGCAAAAAGAAAAGGCCCATTCCCTCAGCACCCTGGTTCAGCAAATCCCTATATGAAGAAAGGAAGCACCTAAGACGCCTGGAGAAACATTGGAGGCAAGCACCCTCCACCGATAACTTGGCCACGCTTCGTTCAGCAAGATCCGAGTACCACAAGCACATCTTCCTTGGGAAAGCATCACACTTCAGAACCCTCCTTGACTCAGCCAAAAATAGACCCAAAAAACTATTTGATCTCATCAAGACCTCTAACTACTCTCCCCCAACCTCCAAATTGGAGGATTCTACAAAGAAAGCTGCTGATTTCGTTGTATTCTTTGATGAAAAAGTGAAATCACTTGTGGTTCAGGTCGCTCATCCTACCCCTCCAGAGGAGCGCAAATCACTAGCCATCTGGCAGAACTTCGACCCCATCTCTGAAGATGTCCTCCTCAAGTGCATCCTCGAAACAAAGCCCTCCAACCACTCGCTCAACCCCATCCCCAGTGCCATTGCCATTGACTTCTATACCCTTTCTCTTCCCTATTGGACCACTCTGGTCAACCTCTCCCTCTGTCAAGGTTCCCTCGCTGTTCCCTTCAAATCTGGGCAGGTCACCCCTCTGCTTAAAAAACCCACTGCGGATGCGAATGACCTCAACAACTTCCGCCCCATCACTAATCTACCCTTTCTTGCGAAGATCACAGAAAGATGTGTTGCGAAACAACTCTCACGTCATATAAAGGACAATGATCTTCTTGACAATTTTCAGTCCGGCTTCATCCAAAACTGCAGCACTGAAACTGCCCTGCTGCAAGTGATCGATGACACGCTGAGAATACTAGACTCGGGGGGGGGTCTTGTCTTCTAATTCTCCTTGACCTTTCGGCAGCCTTTGACACTGTCAACCACAACACCCTCCTCAACACCCTTCAACAGAGAATGGGCATGGAGGGCACCGTGCTTAAATGGTTTGCTTCTTTCCTTTCTGATAGATCCCAAATGATCAAAATAGCGGACAGTCTTTCACCTCCTTTGGCGGTGGGTCAAAGTGTTCCCCAAGGCTCTATTCTTGCACCCACATTGTTCAATCTCTATTTGGAACTTCTGGTAAATCTCCTAAGTAAATCTGGGGTCAACTATCACCTCTACGCTGACGACACTCAAATCTACCTCAAGGTTGCCTCCACTCACGATCTCTCTGTCCTAAGCTCTACCCTCGACTCCATTCATAACTGGATGTCAACACATCAACTGATCCTGAACCCCTCCAAAACTGAGTTCCTCCTCCTCTCCTCCTCACTTTCTCCTCCCCCGGTGCAATCATGGATGGACCAGATGAATCTGCTGAACACTAATCCCATCATTGTCGACAGCGCAAAATCCCTTGGTGTCATACTCGACACAAAACCCAATCTACTCTCCCACATTAATTCAATTGCAAAGTCTGCCCGATACCAACTGCGCCTTCTTTGGGGGATTCGTCGCTTCTTCCCGGTGCATGACCTCAAAACCCTGGTCCAATCGCTGGTCCTCTCCAGACTGGACTACTGCAATTCTCTTCTGACTGGCCTCCCCAAATCCCACCTATCCCCCCTTAAGTCTGTTCTACATTCAGCAGCTAGTTTCATTTATGGGGCCAAAAGAAGCGACCACATCACTCCCATGTTATCCTCCCTCCGCTGGCTCCCCATCGAGGCTAGAGCTATCTACAAGACTGCCTGCATCACCCATAAAGCCTTGCACTCCTCCTCTCCGCGCTACCTGGCGAATAAACTGAAACTCCCTGGAGGCTCTAGACCATCACGAAATGCGGAAAATCTACTGCTTGAACCTCCCACTTTCAAGAAGGAGAGATTGATGGCCCAATGCTTTTCAGGCAGCGCAGTGAGAATCTGGAACTCACTTCCGCCTCAGCTCCGGACCACCTCCTCCTCCCAAGCCTTCAAATCTGACCTCAAAGTTCTCCTTCTTCAAAGACATTTCCAAATGTAATTCATGCCCTCTCTGCTATCTGAAGGAAGCCCTTCAACTACTGAAAAATCTACTTTATTTGACTATGGAAGTGTCTTCCAAGTGTGTTCTTGTGGTTTGAGAGTCTGCCTCTTATTGCAGTATTGTCCTTCTTCCTGTGTCTGGGACTCGTGGGTGACTTGCACCCGTCACTTTCTCCTGTAACACACTGTTTTCTACCTCCTACATTTGTTTGTTTCGACACCTGCACAAGTGCCACCAGTGGCTATGTAACGTTTGTTCTTGTGCTGGAGTGTCCTCCATATATTGCAATATTATACCTTTATATTTATTTTGTACGCTTTTTGTAACCTGCACACGTCACTTTTTCCTCCTGCAATGCACCGTTTGCTACCTCTTGTATTTTGTTGACTCACGATTGTCACTTTTGTAATGCACCGTTTACTTACTGAAAGACCTCCACTGGCTCCCCGTCAACAAGAGAATAACATTCCGTCTCCTCACCCTCGCACACAAGGCCCTCTACAAGCTAGGGCCCGAATGCCTCAACACTCGACTATCCTTCTACACACCCACCCGCCAATTAAGATCTTCCGATCAAGGCCTCGCCGCAATTCCGCGCATCCAAAGATCCACCATGGGAGGTAGATCCTTCTCCTACTTGGCGGCCAAGACCTGGAACTCACTCCCCACCCACCTCCGCCTTACACAGAACAACATCTCCTTCAGAAAAGAACCTGGCTATTCGATAAATAATGAACCCCATCCCCAAGCGCCTTGAGACCCTCTGGGTGAGTAGTGCGCTATATAAATTCTTGAACTTGAACTTGAACTTGAACTACCTCTTATATTTTGTTGGCGCACAAATGTCATTTTGCTTCATTTAATGTAACGTTTGCTTTTGTATTTTGCTCACTTGTAATGTTCTCATGTATCAGTTCTGTTTCTAGTGTATAGCGCTCTGACACCTTCGGGTAAAGTCCGCGCTATATAAAAATGCATAAATAAATAAAATAAATAAATAAACCTGAGAACCCCAATCTGGCTTTGTGAGGGCCATGACCCAATCTGTGGTATACCTCGGTCAATACTTGCACCTTTCCTTCTGACTTGCCAATCAGGGATGGAAAATTGAGACCCCCCACCAACATTCTCCAACTCCAATGGGAGCTGCAGTGGTCCATCATATTCTACCTAAAGGAAGCATGAAATAGGCAGAGCGCGATCCTTAATTTGTGTGGGTTGCACCATTTTCAAAATCAGGGTTTCATTGAATGTTTAGCCTCAACAGCATCCACACTGCACCACTGTTTTCTCCTAAAAATGTTTTGCCAACATTCACAAAAGGGAAGTAGCGCCTTGTGGACCCCTGCCTGTTTGCAAATAGCTTACCACCTCCACTGAGTTGGTGGCAAAATAGTTATGTTTTGCAACTGGATTTCGGATGCAAAACAAAGAATCGGAGGGTTTGCAGATAGTTAAACCATTTTTACATTAAACGCTTTGGGCCTCATTTATGAAGGCCTTGCACCGTTGATGGGTCACTTTTCAAGGATGCTGCGATGGTGTAAACAATGCGCCAGACTGCACCTTATTATTAATAAAGTGACGCATGTAGGGAGATGCGTCACTTTGTAAAGGCCTGTGCTACATTACACCTGCATCAGGTATAATGTATGCAAGTTGGGCGTTCCCCCGTAAAAAGGCCTCTTAGAAGTGGTGCAGTGAAAGTAAAGAGATTTCACTGCACCACTCCTATGACATATTTCCGGCACAATCCTTACGCCTTCTTCAAGGAGGGATGCAGGGCTTTTCACATGGGAATCACCCATGTGTAATGACACATTGCTGGAGTTGCCTCAGTTATACAACACCCTCCAGCAATGTGTCATTATTGCGCCACCAGATACGTCAGGATTCCTGACTTATCTGTTAAGTCCTTGCACCATGGAGCTCCGTAGTGCAAATACGCGCATCCATGGTGTCGCAAGACGGCGGTTTGAAAAGTGTCACATCACTGTTTTTGCCCTGCAATGCGCCCCTTTTCATAAATGAGGCCTTTTGTGCCTAGTATTCCCTGTGGCTGCATGAAATAAAGCCAAGACATGTCCCCCTCATTTACATTTTCATTAGCAGGGCAACTGATCAGAAACTGACCTGTGCACCTGATCACCTATACTTGAACAGAACAGCTCTGCAAATACAAGAGCTAAGTGGTAAAGCACCAACCCGGAGATTTGTCCTTTGGTTACAAAATCATACTTATTCTCATCAAATTTCCTTGTAAACTTGGTGCCACAGTGCGATCTGAGTGGAGTGTAAGTTCACGTGAAAGGTCATGACCTCTACATGGCCCCTGCTGTTAGAAGCGACACCTCCAACGCGTTGTTTTTGTCCATAGGAACAGTATTATGAAATCACTGCACCCGAACCAAGCCCGCTTCTGGTTTTGAAGGAGCTTGCCTTTGGGTGTGTTATAGACTTAGTGTGTCAGTCTTATGGCTCCAGCTTAATCCTGTCTGAGAGAACTGAGCATCTCCTGCCAAGAGTTTTCACAACAGGTAATCAAGGCAAGGGTTATTCAGAGGCCTTGGCGTAATGCAGAGGTAAGGTGAGGTGATGCCAAACACATGAGCAAATATTGATCAGTCATTGGATATTTTAAGCACATAACCACTGAATACAACAATGACCGAAGAGGGGAGGAAGAAACACACAATTTGTATAACCGTAGGCATGCACAATGCTTGAAACCAGGATCGCCTGCTCAAATAAACGCAGTGCAAGCCGTGCAGAAGAATGTCTATAGAAGTACGTCAACTGATGTACACATCAAGCCTTGGTCAATAGAAGCAGCGGGGCATGGCCTGCCAATAAACACAGTCCTATGTTTGGACTAAGCCTTCACCTGCCGCCCATCAAAGGCTCGCCCCTCCCTCCTGGCACCCAGGGATGGTTTAAGAGTTGTCAATTCCAAATGTCTTCATTGGCACCCATTGGAGACTGCATGCACATTTACGATTGAAAATCAGCTAACTCGGTGGGTAATGGGTCAGTTGCTGGGCACATTTTGTCACAACATATGCTAGCGTATGTATTTATTTAAGGTACTTACATCACTATGACTTCGCTAATGCCTTTTTCAACACCCTTCGTGGCAGGTTGACGAGATTGGTATGGGCAGGGGTTCAGGCACTGGTAAAATGGCAGACACTTACCCAGCTGTATGAGCGGGGTGGGTTCGGGGTTCCGGATTTTTACTAATATTATTTAGTGGCGCAGGTGCATTAGGCATATTATTGGTATCATCCATATGCCCGGTTGTAGTTTCTCAAACCGGAGTTCACCCAGGCTCGTCCCACTCGGGCTCACTAGGACTCCTGCTGAAATTCATACCTTACAAAACAACTAGCTGGCCTTGGGGGCCGAGCATTTGTATACTCCACATTGGCCCCTACTGGACACCCAATGGCTGCCCCCTACTACTGAGATGCTGACGCAGCAGACACCTGCCCACTGCCGCCTTCAGACTACTGGCGACATGTTTGACAAAGGACAAATGTGTTCCATAGCTGCCTTGACGAAAGATAGGGAAAGAAAAGGGGGGCCAATCGGCCCCCACGCACACATGGCGGGGCCCGGCCCCCCCCTCTGGCCGATCCTTGGTTGGTTGCGCGTCCCGCACCCGCCCCGGAAGTGGTTGTTGCGCTTCCGGGTCGGGGGGGCGGGACCGCAGCATGGAAGGGGTTAAGAGCCTGGGGAGCGCGGGAAGCGGCCTCTTTGTGCCCGCGCTTCCCAGGCTCGCTCCTCGCCCCACCGTGGGGCCGTCTAATTTTCTGTTTTATTTTACAGTGTGTCGTCGTGAGGAGAAGCGGCGCAAGTCCGTAGGAGCGGCTGTCGGGGTGTTGCGGAGGACAAAGAAGCAGGCGAACGGGAGCGGAATCCTTGAGAAGCCGGAGCGCGTTGCGGTGACCAGGCTTGCCCGAGGAGAATATTGAAAGGGCGGATTGCGCTTGCGGGAAGCCGTTTGGACCTGAGGTAGTGTGCGGGCTAGGCGGGGCAGAGGTGGACCGAGGAGTCGCCCAACGGAGCGCCAGCGGGACACGAGGTATTGTGCGTGTGGTGGGCGGGGGCTCTGCAGCTGCTCAGGATCTGCCGCTCGAAGTAGGGGCTCGGCGGTATACAGGCCGGTTGTTTTGTGAAGCTAAGCAGGGCCAGCTAGGGCAGTGAGCGGATGGGAGACCAGAGGGTGGTTTAAAGGAAAATCGAGCGCTGAGCAATTTTTTGCGGGTGATAATGTCGTGCTATTGAAAAGGCACACTTTTGTCTGGGGTTGCAATTGGTGTTATTCATTTTGATTAAATGCGTATAAACTTGCAAATTGTATGCTTTTTCCAGTACTGCTGTATTGCTCACAGCAATATCGTTGTGTGGGGTTGCAAGTGGAGTTACAGATTTTGATTATATGTGTATAATCTTGCAAGTATATGTTTTTAGCAGTACCACTGTATTGCTCACACAAGGGGGATAGGCATTTGATGCAAGGTTCAGTGGTTGCTATTTTAACTTAATCTGCTGAGTGTTATTTAGCTGTGCTTCCTTTTATGCTGTCACAACTGGGTGTTCTTGGGGAGTAGCTATTGGTTTTATGTTAAAGTTATGATATGGACATAAGCTTTATGGGTGTTCTTTAATAGTACTTCTATATGCTGACACAAGTGGAATAGCCATTGGGCATGGTTCTTGTGCAGTAGCCTTTGCCGGAATTCCTGTCTTTATTAATTTTCAACAGTTGTGTTGCATTTACATACTGCTGCAATTCGGTTTTAATGAATTTTCTCTCATAGGAGCTAAAGACTAGGATCTCTGCGGGCCGGGTAGCTGCGGAGCTCACGGTGGACGGCGGATCCTGAGGACGTGGGCAGGCCGGCATTTCACTGCTTCTGGCGGGCCGTTGGGCTTGAGTTTACTCGCCTAAGCACTCCAGGCTAGCTGGGGTGTGCGGTCACAGTCGCGTGGTGCAGACGGCCAGCTCATGAGCCTCCAACTTGGGAGGTACGGAGCACGGTGTGCTCATACGTAACCTATTGTATAGTGTAGGGCGAGAGCAATATGTCTGCGAGACGGGGGTCAGGAAATCCGAGCGTTGGACGGATGTTTCAGACAATGATGCGTAGGATGTCAGCAATGGACAAGCGACTGGGGAAGGTTGACAAGTTGGGTAAGACTGTGGCGGAATTGGGAGCGAGGGTGGATGCTCAGGCAGGCCCATCGGGAAGGCCTAAGTGGACGATAGTGCCCCCCAAACCGAGGGATGAGTTTGAATCACCGCCCAAGCGTGCCAGAACCAAGAAAGTGGTGGGTCGCCCCCCGAGGTCCGGGGAGGGTGTGGGGTCCCCGAGTCCAACTCCTAATGGGCTGCCAGTGACACCTAGCTCTCCAACACCTAACCCTCAGCCCCCTGCGGGCGTCCCGGCTCCTGCCCCTCAGCCTCCAGTGGGTGTGCCAGTTGCGCCGGTCATGCCACCCGCCGCCCCGGTCCCCGTGGTAATCCCGCCACCAATTGCGCCTGCGAGTATCCCTGTACCGACTATTGTCCCGCCGGTCTTTCCCGTGCCGGGACCAGTGCCACCAGAATTGGCGGCACAGATAGCGGCAGTACTGCCTTGGTTGGGGATTGGGGGAGTGTTGCCTGCCACAGCAGATCCCACGGCAGAGGCTCAAAAGTTGGTTGCTCAAATATTGATGGCTAGTGGTCAGGGCAGCACGCCGGGTGCACCAATTTCTCCCCAAACAGGTACAGCAAACAATGGGGGAGCAGCCAAGAACGTGGACTCGACACAACCCAACGACAGTGGTAAGGAGGTTGCCCTGCCGGTGCTGGGCGAGGGCGCGATTCCCTCCAGGGGGGAGTGTCTAGCGCAGCATGTATCTCAGAGTGTGAAGGAATTAATTTGGGCAGACAAGTATGTTAATATTTTTTCATTGCTGATTGATAACAGGGAATGGGAATATGCAAAATCACAGAAAGATATGATGTTGCCTAGCGAATGGAGATCAAAACTGCACAAATTTAGGGTAGAGGAGACACTCATCAATTGGCTCAGGGCCTTTTCTGTGTATAGTGCAGTGATTGGAGAATGCTTCCCAGGTATGCAATCAGTTATGGCCTGCTATCAGAGCAGGATTACAATGTACCATGAGAATCATGGGGGGGATGCATGGAAAGAATACAACATTGCTTTCAGGAAATCTAGGGAATTCAACAGGTCTTTGGCATGGGACAAGGTCGATTCTATTTCCTGGCATTCCCAGTTTGAGAAGGGTCAGGCCGCAAGCACTAGCGCTGCCTGGAACAACGGTTATTCCCCCAAGCCCCAACAGCCCTTTCAGCAGCCCTTTCGACCAGCGCAGGGTGGGGAGGTGGGCAATAAAACCAGAGGTAGTGCGGGTGGAAAAGGGGTGTGCTGGGATTTCAACAGGCGGACGTGCAGCAGAGCACCGGGCACTTGCAAATTCAGGCACGCGTGCAACTTATGCGGCCATCCTTCCCACCCAGAGACAACATGCAGTGCAAAGGGCAAAGGGTCTGGCAACAGAGGGAGGAGGAAACCAGAATAGCAAGATACATCCGATTATGACACATTCCCCTATTTTGTTGACGGCTATGATCCCCTGGCTCAATAGGTATCCTAATAACACTTCCGCGAGGAGGTTACAAGAGGGTTTCACGCATGGTTTCCGAATTCCAGCTGGGGGTTATATCGGGACACCGCAGTGCAGGAACCAGTTGTCAGTTCTGACCAACCCCAAGGTGGTGGCGAGTAAAATAGAGAAGGAGCTGCGCCTAGGTAGGGTAGTGGGACCTTTTCATGACATTCCGGCACAGAATTTTGTCTGCTCGCCTTTAGGAGTAGTGCCAAAGAAGGAGAAGGGCGAGTATAGGCTCATACACAATTTGTCGGCACCTAAGGGCCTATCATTGAATGATGCAATAGATGAGTCAATTTGTAGTGTGAAATATGCTTCATTTGATCAGGCAGCGGATATGTTGAGGAGCTTGGGCCCTGGGGCACTGATGGCCAAATCAGATGTTGAGTCAGCCTTTAGAATTCTCCCAGTGCACCCAGCGGATCAGCGCCTGTTGGGTTTCTCCTTTGAAGGTAAATACTACATGGATAAGTGCATGCTCATGGGCTGCTCTATTTCGTGTGCATACTTTGAACAATTCAGCTCTTTTCTCGAGTGGGTCTTCAGACAATCTTCAGGTCACCAGTATGTCATGCACTATCTAGATGATTTTCTTTTCCTGGGTCCGGCGGGATCACGGGAGTGCGCGTCAGCATTGCAGGAGTTTTGCGTGCTCATGCGTACTTTTGGGGTCTCGCTAGCGCAGGGGAAAACGGTACGGCCATCGACGTGCTTAGAATTCTTGGGAATTGAATTGGATTCAGCGGAAGGCTGCTTTAGACTACCCACAGAAAAGATCCAAAAATTCAGGGCAACTCTGGAACTATGCTTGCAGTCAAAGAAAGTCACGTTACAACTGTTACAGCAGACAGTGGGTCAGCTAAACTTTGCATTGAGGGTGATCCCCATGGCGCGCCCGTTTTCCCGCTCAATTGCACAAGCCATGAAGGGTCTGCGGGAGAAACATCATCGTACACGGCTATCTGTTGAGGTTCGCCAGGATATGCGGATATGGATTGCATTCCTGGAGGACTTCAATGGCAGAGTGCTGTGGGGTGCCCCCACGTTGTCCTCAAAGGACTTAGGTTTATGGACTGACGCTGCAGGCAGTGTGGGGTTTGGTGCAATCCTTGGCAGGAAGTGGGTGGCGCAGAAGTGGCCCGCATGGTGGGAGGAGAGCGGGCTGACTATGAACATCGGGTTCCTAGAACTATTCCCAATCTGGGTGGCAGTAAAAGTGTGGCCGGAGGAATTGGCCAACCGCTCTGTGATTTTCTGGTCGGATAACATGACCGTGGTTGAAAGCATCAATCAACAGGCGGCGAGGTGTCCATTCATACTGCGCCTGATGAAAGAGATTGTGCTGTGTTGCATGACATTGAATATACATTTCAGGGCCAAGCATGTCCCAGGGGTTTTAAATAACGCAGCTGATGCCCTTTCTCGCTTTAAGATGCAGGTATTCAGGGATCACATGCCGGAGGCAGAGGCATCCCCGGCCCATTTCCCGGCGACGCTCTGGCAGATTGGTGCCCCCAACTACACGACCTCGTGGCAGCCAGCCTAGCACCAAAGACAAGGACAGCTTACGAAGGGGCGTTCAGGTCTTACTGTAACTTTCTGGGTCAGGGTTGGGAGAGCGAGTGGAAACCTAGAGGTTAGTTTCAACAGGTACATGAGCACATTACACAAGGAAGGGCGCACGGCGGCGACAGCTAGCAGACACAAGGCAGCAGTCTCCTTTTTCGCACGCGCCAAGGGAGTGAGGGACCCAACAAACAGCTTCCAAGTGCAGAAAGCGTTGAAAGGATGGCGGCGCTTGCAGGCTCCTTCCGCTGATGCTAGGAAACCGATAGGTTTTGATCGATTGTCAGCGGTGCTCCTCGCTCTGCCGGACATATGCAGTTCTACAGCCGAAGTGGCTTTATTTAGAGCTGCCTTCTCTTTGGCATTTTATGGGGCTTTGAGGGTAGGCGAACTGGTAGCAGCCAACAAGCTGGATAGTGAAGGCGGCCTTCAGCTGCATGATGTCAACGTAAGGGGCGACACGATGCGGGTTCATATTAGGAAATCCAAGACTGATCAGGAGGCTAGGGGTCAAAGCCTGGTGTTACACCGGGCGCAGAACAACCCGTGCTGCCCGGTGGCACATGTGGAGGTGCTGACTAGGCAGCGAACGGAGGGGTCTAGGGGAGCATTGCTAATGCATAAGGATGGTACCCCTTTGACCAGGTTTCAATTTCAAAGGGTTCTAGCTATGAGCATGGCCAAGGCAGGCTTTAACCACAAGGAATTTGGGACACACTCTTTTCGGATAGGGGCGGCCACGGAAGCCACGGCTCGTGGCTTGAGTACAAATAGTGTTCAAAGCATTGGGAGGTGGTCCTCTAATGCATATAAGCATTACGTGCGGTTGCACATGCTGTAAGGGTCAGCCGCCACCTTTTCTTACGCCTGCTGTTTTTGTCTGGTTTATTTACAGTTTCTCGGGCCTGTGACGCAGGACGGAAACTGCACAAAGATCATCACAACCATCCATCAACATCAAGGAACCGGCAGGATGGCACAAAGAAGACTTTGGTAGAGTGGGTAGTTGGTCATTCATATGTGAAACGTGCTAACCCTATTTTCCTAGCAGGAGCAGGTAGACGGAGGGCGGAGAGCGAGGGTTGTATGGTCTCCTTTCACGGCAGGGGGGGGCTTCGCCTCAGTCAGCTTAGGGATTATATGTCTGGACTACTCAAGAGACATAGCTCACCTCCCTCAGCGGTGATTTTACATCTGGGGGGGAATGATTTAGCGGATCTGGGGAGAAGGGTCCTCATGGAAGAAATCATAGCAGCAGCAGGGTGGCTAGCAAAACTGTTACCAGGTTGCACTATTGTGTGGTCTCAGTTGATACCAAGACTGCAGTGGAGGGGGGGGGGATTCAGTCAGCGCGTTGAATCACTCGGTAAAGAGGGTCAACAATAAGCTGGACAAGCTATTCCGAACTCCGGTCCTACAGACCATACCTCATGGGTGCATCTGGGGAGAGGAGTTCTACGTGCGGGATGGGGTCCATTTAACAGAGTCAGGGAATGCCCTATTCATAAGGAACATCTTAGCATGGGTAGAGGGCTTTGCGAGGAGGATATGACCTTGTGCAGTGTAGTCTTTGGGGGGGCCAGATAGTCGGTCAACTATGCTGGCCTGTGGCGGTAAGGTCATAATCGGTGAGCAGCAATTTAAGGTCCTTAGGGGGGGCGGTCCCATTCACGAAAGGGGCCGCCCAGGGGGAGGGGCCACTGGTCTCTCCCAGAACTTCAGGGGCAAGTATCCATCGCTTAGAAGGGTGCGGGGGAGGGAGTTTACGCTTTCCTCAGGCTGGTAGCCACCCCTCACATACACTATGATGTCATCAAGGTGCGCGAGTGTAAGGGCCCTCCTGTTATGGTTAAATGGAGTTCAGGGAGCGCACGCGGGTAAACGGGCCCGGGTTGCGCATGCGCATCTCGGACGTGAGAGCGTAGCTGGTAAAAAGGATCTGACACCGGTTAGCGACCTTGCCGTAGGACCAAAAAATTATTAGAATGCAAATTTAATTTTTCAGGATGTTAGATTTGGTTAGGAACCACGCTGTATTAGCTACTTGTTAAGGTTAGCCCATCATATCATGTCAAAAATGGATGTAAATCTAATGTTCTGAAATTTGCATTTAATAATCGTGTAAATGTTTTATTTTATTAAAAATTTTAATTTTGTTTCATATTTTAATAAATACGGCCAGGGGGTCTCTGACCCCCTGCCTTCCAAAGAACTATGTGTTGACTTGTTAAATGGGTAATGTAATGTGTGTGTTAAGGCGGGGGGTGGCCGGCAGTCCCAGACAATGAGAAAAGAGGGGGCCTATCGGCCCCCACGCACACATGGCGGGGCCCGCCCCCCCCCCCTCTGGCCGATCCTTGGTTGGTTGCGCGTCCCGCACCCGCCCCGGAAGTGGTTGTTGCGCTTCCGGGTCGGGGGGGCGGGACCGCAGCATGGAAGGGGTTAAGAGCCTGGGGAGCGCGGGAAGTGACCTCTTTGTGCCCGAGCTTCCCAGGCTCGCTCCTCGCCCCACCGTGGGGCCGTCTAATTTTCCCCACCCTCCATCCCCTTTTAGCAGAAGTCTGGTGAGGGCACTGGTAGGTATACGGTGTAACGCTATGCAATGTCATAGGAGTAAATGTTTTCTTTCCTTAGGCTCTTTTCCCCGTTTACAGGCAAATGTAAATATGTAAAATTTTGGGTGTGTTTTGCAGTGGCAGTATCTCCTTTTTCCTTAGGCCCCTTTTTCCCTCTTAGATTAGTAATGTCGTATTTATTATGTGGATCTGGCGGTAAGGTCATAATCGGTGAGCAGCAATTTAAGGTCCTTGGGGGGGGCGGTCCCATTCACAAAAGGGGCCGCCCAGGGGGAGGGGCCACTGGTCTCTCCCAGAACTTCAGGGGCAAGTATCCATCGCTTAGAAGGGTGCGGGGGAGGGAGTTTACGCTTTCCTCAGGCTGGTAGCCACCCCTCACATACACTATGACGTCATCAAGGTGCGCGAGTGTAAGGGCCCTCCTGTTATGGTTAAATGGAGTTCAGGGAGCGCACGCGGGTAAACGGGCCCGGGTTGCGCATGCGCATCTCGGACGTGAGAGCGTAGCTGGTAAAAAGGATCTGACACCGGTTAACGACCTTGCCGTAGGACCAAAAAATTATTAGAATGCAAATTTTATTTTTCAGGATGTTAGATTCGGTTAGGAACCACGCTGTATTAGCTACTTGTTAAGGTTAGCCCATCATATCATGTCAAAAATGGATGTAAATCTAATGTTCTGAAATTTGCATTTAATAATCGTGTAAATGTTTTATTTTATTAAATTTTTTT
Source organism: Lissotriton helveticus (assembly GCF_964261635.1). NCBI lineage: Eukaryota > Metazoa > Chordata > Amphibia > Caudata > Salamandridae > Lissotriton > Lissotriton helveticus. Next base: position 1,773,543,654 of record NC_136067.1, on the reverse strand, counting down.
ATTTTGTTTCATATTTTAATAAATAAGGCCAGGGGGTCTCTGACCCCCTGCCTTCCAAAGAACTATGTGTTGACTTGTTAAATGGGTAATGTAATGTGTGTGTTAAGGCGGGGGGTGGCCGGCAGTCCCAGACCATGGTGTCTGCACTGGGCCGATTCCTGATACACAGAACGAGCACCTAGTTAGTCAAGACATTAAGGCACCTGACTTTCAGCCCCTCACCAAGTTAGTTACAACATCTGACAGCACACACCTGGGCGTCACTTTTTGTGGCGGACCAGTAGCTTAAAAAATGTGCCTTGTTGCACCATATTTACAAAGTGATGCATCTAGGTAGATGCGTCACTTTGTAAACCCCTGCGCTACATTATACCTACGCCAGGTATAATGTATGCAGGGGTGGCGTTCTGACGCAAGAAAGGGTCGTAGAAGTGATGCAGTGAAATCTATAAGATTTCACTGCGCCACTTCTAGGACACAAATGTGTCAATTTCTTACGCCTGCCTCACTGCAGGCGTAAGACTGACGCAAGCCCTTTCACATGGGGCTTGCCCCATGTGAAAGGACACATTGCTGGAGTTGTGTCACTTTTGTGACACACTCTAGCAATGCGTCACTTTTGCGCTATACAGATACATCAGAAATACTGACGTATCTGTAACTCCTTGCGCCATGATGCGTCCTACTGTAAATATGACACATCATTGGTGTCGCAAGGAGGGCGCAGTGAAAAATGTCGCATCGCTGTTTTCACTCAGCGATGCGTCACTTTTCATAAATGAGGCCCCTGGTCTTTAGATTGTACCATCTTGCGCAGAAACTACAACCGAGTGTGGGCAGGCGGGCGAGGGCGGCTTGGGAAGGAGATTTGGCACGTACTCTGACGAACAAAATGTGTCTCACTGTTGCAAACAGACTAGATATGTTTTAAATAATTATAAGCATAAGCTGTTGCATTTTAAGTATTTACACAGAATGTACGTTACCCCCATGCTGGTTGCCAGTATGAATAGCGCTAAACCAGATAATTGCCAGAGTTGTGCGATGGAGCACGCCGATTTTATTCATTTAGCGTGGAATTGCCCTGCTGTCTTGACCATCTCGTAGTCGGTCTTTGAACATCTTGGCTTAATGGTTGAAACTACTTTTACTCCCTCGCCTTTGCCGGCATTGCTGGGATTCTTTCTGCCCTTGCAGGTTGGCATCAGACGTTTTACTGCACTTGCACTTCTGTTGGCCAAAAGGCAGGTCTCTCTGCACTGGCGGGGGCTGTCTCCCCACCATTGGTGAAGGCCTCGTTCAGGTTGTGACACTACCAGCGATATCTACACATCCTTGCTTCCCCCTGCCTCCCGGCCCAAAAATATCTGGCAGCCGCTTTGCTCCTACTTGCTGCTCCACCCCGAACTCACTGATTGATGAGTCTCTTTACTATCAACAATTGTGAATATAGCCAGCCAATTGAAATGCAACATATCCTAAGATCTAATATCCATTATAATACAAACCTTTCTTGGTTATGTTGTCTGTTTGTTTGGGAAAAAAAATCTTACTCGATATGCCATATTTGTCAGTGTAAACTTCAATGTCCACCTATATGATGATTTGCAGACATTTGAACAAATATTATGCATATTATGGCTATTGTATCTCGCTTTAAAATCTCAATAAATCAAGATTTAAAAAAAGAAAATAATTGGCTGTCTTTGGTAATTTGCTGGGGGTGGATCACTCCCCATTACAGGTTTTTGGGGGATAACATAGGAATCTGAGTTTCCACCAAAATTTCCAAATATTTTCCAATGGTATATCACCCTGCATTTCACCTGTTTTTCAACAGGTGAAGTGTCTGGGTGAAAAACATTGGACCTGTCAAGTTACGGCTGATCTTGTAATACTGATGGGGTGGTAAAAGTAGGTTAGAGTGAGCCCCTTGCTTATGATTTATTGGCTTTGTTGTCTAGCAGGCTTCCTGGCACTCGATTCCATGCCTTTTCTCACTATTCTTTGGTTTGTCACACACAGAGGCATGTGGGTATCTTATTGTTCTGTATGGTTTAGGTACCCTTCCAGCGGTGGCTGCTTTAGAACGGGTTGGCGGAATTGGATAAAAAAACAAAAATGTACCTTCTTCGCCGCCGCCTCGCATGCCACTCCTCCGTCCTCACTCTGCAGCACCGGAAGCACCCAGCCTCCCAGCCTCTCCCAGCTAATCACGATGCTGCATAAGCAACGTCTTGGTTCAACTGAGTGGCCTGTTTGGTCACTCAGGCAGTGCCTGGGAGCCTGGGCATGTTCAACACAGCATGGTGGAGAACATTCTAAGAGTGCATGATTGTTTGGTCAGCCCAAGAGGGCCGCCCAAACAAAAATCATACGCACTTTGGGAGTGCACAAACCACTCCTCACTGTGCTCAGCCCCACCCCGTCCCAAGGTGGCTCCACTCCCTAGCAGAAAAACAAAATGATAATAACTGCTTGTTACTATAATTTTATTTTTATTTTTTGCACTGCTCAAATAGCGGTGGGCAACGCTTCTCCGTATTAGCGGAGGAGCCACCACTGTATCCCTCCACTTCTGACATCAGACCTTAATTTTGTCACGATTCGCTCCCTGTGCTCTCATGCCCACCACCAGGGGGGCGAATTGTGGGGCTTTCCAGTGTTCTAATATGCCTCCAGACACTCCCCTGTATGCATATCCTGACTTCCAGGCATTTGGACATCATTTAGGAATTGACATCCATTCCAAATCCATGCCGGGTTTTGTGAAAGCCAGCCTGCTCGTGCCTGAAACTCCATTACCCAGAATTCCCTGCTCACTGCTTTGTCTCCACCCCCTGCAGGCCAAGGATGGGTGGAGGGATTCTGCTCACGTGTGGCTGGCTGCTGCTAGCCTGCTCACATCTGATGCATATGATTACTGTGTGCTCTTTTAAGCCCCAGCTCCCTTCAGGCAAAGGTTGGTCATTGTAGTTGTTTACAGGTGAGACCAATCCTTGTTTCCAGAATTCCCTGAGCTTTTGCTATTCTTGTTTCCAATGTTTCCTGAGCTTTAATTATGCCTTGTTCCTGACCTGCTGCTGTTTTCCCTGTTCCTGAATTAGCACTGCCTGCAGTGCAACCCTGACCCCATAGCCTTAGTATTCCTTGTTCCTGAACTGCAGCAGTTTCCCTTCTCCTGAATTAGCACTGCTTGCAGTGCTACCTTGTTTCCTGAGTTCCTGAGCTATAGCTATTCCCTGTACCTGAATTAGCACTGCCTGCAGTGCTACCTTGTTTCCTGAGTTCCTGAGCTATAGTTATTCTTTGTTCCTGGGCTTAGCTATTTCTTGTTCCTGATTTGCACTGCTTGCAGTGTTCTCTTGACTCCTTGTTTCCTGAGCTGTAGCTATGCCCTGTTTCCTTGAACCAGTATTGCCTGCAGTGCTACCTTGACTCCTGAGCTCTAGTAATTTCCCTGTTCCTGAACTAGCACTGCCTGCAGTGCTACCTTGACTCCTGAAGCTTTGGTAGTTCCCTGTTCCTGAACCAGCACTGTCTGCAGTTCCTCCTTGACTCCTGAGCCTTAGCTCACTTCTTGTTCCTGCCCCAGTACTGTCTTCTATGATACTTTGTTTTCTTGAATCCTTAACCTGCACTGTTCTAGTATACCCTTGTAGCCTCCCCTTCTGTATATCCCTTTCCAGTCCCTGCCTTTCTTCCCATTTCCTTGGTTGCGGTTCCTAGTTTGCTGTCTTTCTATTCTGCTGTCTTACTTCTGTTACTTTGTATGTTTGTTACCTGCTTTCTGCCAAGTGTGCCCTATGATTTCCTTCCTTTCCTGTTAAGCACTCCTCCTTGCTAGCTCCTTGTCTATTGTGCTTGTGTTTAGTTCTACCCCCTTGCTGTTACTGCCTTGCGTGTTCCTGTTTGATCGCCAGGATCCGTGGGCACAGCTGACTACCTAGGTGGTGTTTCTTGTTCACTGTGAGTATTGTCTTTGAGTTACATTTATAAAATCACCATAGGTATAAGCTCCACAGACCTTGCCTTTGCATGCATATCCTACACGTGGGTATTTGCAGTCAGTATCTGTAACAGCAATTGTGGGTAAGAAACTTACTGAGCTTCAGTCTTACCGTGTGGAGCTCCTGAGTGCTTTACCCCACACCCCCCTTTATTGTTAATGTTGTTTCACATATATGTCTTGCACATCTTGTTCACTTGTACAGGCTTCCCCTTTGGATCCCTTTTACTCCCTGTATGATCCTGGGCAGCGCTGTACTCCCCTTCCTGTGTAAGTTTTCTACCCAGTTCCTAGTCCTTGCCCAAGTCCCTGACTGTGTTCCCCACATAGTCCCGGACAGTCCCTGATAAATTTGCTGGCTGTACATTCTCCCTCTCCTTGCTCTCTCACCTCCACATCCCCATTTCCCCTCCCAATTCCCAACCTCACAGTGTCCTCTCGCCCCCATCCCTCTTCTGTTTAGTGACACAAGTTGTTATTGGTGTGGGGCATCTTAAAATAGTCGTGTGACCCTTCCAATATGGCCAACTGTACCCTTTGTTAAAATAAAACAAACACATTCAAATATGCCTGCTCAGGGTGGGCATTCATCCACAAATTTGGTCTTTCCATGCTTTTTGTAATATTTAACATAATGGCATTCCAGTATGGCAGCCACAAATGTGCATTTATCCGCGGTGGCTATCTAGGGCAGCATTAGCAAAGCAAACAGCTTTCACAGCTCAGACCTAATGGTGTTGGTAATACTTGTCAATGTTCCACAACCATATGTAGTAAACCAATATCCATTGACCGACATCTTTAGCAATTTTTCTTTCCTCTTGGAAATTTCTTAAGCTTGATTCTAGTGTAATTTAAAATTATTTCATGTTCCAATTACTTATCAGTAGTCCCCATTACAGTATGTGTTTTCTCCCCCGTCACTCTGCTTGTGTCATATTCTTGCCACAGGTGGGAGCAGGGTTGAAAAGTGATATGATAAGGAAAAGAAGATGCACTGTAATAGCTTTAATGCCACCTTTGGGGAAACTAGAAAGGTCACATCCACTGGATATGAGGTAAAAATTCAAAAAGTAAGCAAATAGTTCCGATTGTACCCATCAGGTATATTTGCAGATTAGTGGCATGGACTTCTCCGAATGCTTTTAACAAACAAAATCCTATTCAGGGTGAGGATTCCTTAGCTGCAGATGTTACTGTGGTAGTCTGTAAATCTGTGCCACAGCAATATAGGCCTGTAGTCATCCAGTGTAGCATGGGCATCATAGTCAGGTGATGTCACCTGGCTATTTTATCTATTTTCCAACTGCACATTCGGTAATTGTAGTGCAAAGAAAACATGAAGGAAGGAAGTGATGTTGAGACTACTTTTTGGTAATCCCCATTACACATTCTAAAGAGAGATAATCTGGATTAATAAACATCAATTGCCCCTGAGACCTCAAGGTGATATGAAGTGGAAAAAGGAGCACTACAAACGGGGCCATGCAATCAGGGCAAAATAAAATTGCTGAATAATGTCTGCCTGAGAGAACACTTTTTTTACGGTGTCTTCTCTGTAGGAGATCTCCCCTTGTACACAGTCCCGACACTCGTCTGAGAAGCATGATTGTTGGATACGCCACCTGGATCTTTCCAATTCTCCATTAAGGGCAAAGCCAATCGTCTTGGGCACCCCCTATCTGGGAAACCTCTCATGCACACAGACTCGTAGGTATGGGATACCCCTGAGACCTCACATACATGAGCACCCACGCTCAAAGCAGGATCCAAGAGCCTCATGCTGCTGGTACCTTTTCTCCATCTCCATCTCATGATTCCCACCCTTAGACTGACTTTATATGAAGATTTTCAGAGTATTACAGGAATTCTATAGCTAGAGTTGGAACATAACACAAACCCTGAAGGTTGGCACACTGTACCTTGAAGGAGGTCTGCTTCTGTAGCGCTTCTGTCACCAGTCTCAGCAGACAGCACTTGGAGCACATCCAGGTCAGAAGCGACCACTCTAGTTCCATCTTCGGGGTCTCCTATTTTAAGAGGAGATAAAACAGGCTAAAAGGTCTCCCCACTACAAGATGAGCCTCCCGATTACTCTTCTCTGTGGTTGCAGAGCTCCATCTGGGTCAGTATTCATTTGAGTCCCTGTGTGTGGCAGCCTGGGTTCAAACACTCAAGGCCATAACTGTCAATAGGGTAAAATATTGCTAGGATGTAAACAACTCCCATCCACACAGCTACTCTGCTTAGTGTAACTACGTCATCTCTTAGAAAACCCAATGGGAGATCATGCTCTTCATTGTGGACTTGGACTAATTTACCATAAGGTAATGGTCTGAGAATACTCAAATATACCCATGGATGTGGTACCTCTGAATGGTCTCGGAGATCTCAGAGAATACTCAGAGTTACCCCTCAAGGACCTAAGAGGAGAATCAGTGGTAGGACTCGTATGGTACCTCATAGTATTCTCAAGGACCTTCTGTCAGAACTGTGGCTGAACTACCACTGAAATGTTTATGAGAGGTGGCACAATGAGCAGCTGTGTGCACCCACCTGAATGTATCAAGATGCAGACATGATTCTCTCTGTGGCCATTTCGGTGCACAGGTGGTGCTGTCAAAAGCCTTGGCGTAAATATAGAGGACCACTGATCTCTTGCAAAGGTTAGTAAATTACTCCTGGTCTTTGACCACTGCTATAAATAAGGCCCCGCCCAAGATAACATTGCAGATTTTTCTGGTGGTCCCTGCAATGTGTCGTTGGCTGATGGAGATACAGATTTTGGAGGAGTTTAGATTCGGCGGGATATTCCAACAGCAAGAGAAACATGGCCTTAAGAATCCATGGTTTTGAAATACTATTCTTGTTCTTAGAGTGTAGAAAACAGGGTTCTGGCTCTGGCACCTGACAACAATTCCCACACTTGGATGAAACATAATGTGCAAATCAAGAAAAGAAAAATTGCACCAGCAAATTGCTTTCTAAACTCATTAAGAGATAAAGGTCAAGAAGTACTCCAAGGTTGATACAACAATACTGAAAACAGCAAGAGAAGCGAGAAGTGATGATTTAAACAACGAAAAGTCTCGAACAGGAGTGAAATTTAACTCAGGACTTGGATTTATATGAGTGAATTAATTTCACATGGTGAGTGAAACCTCTTTGATTAAGAGTTAACTGAAGATGTGTAACTGTTAAAAGAATAATTTAGTAATATCAAGATTTGTGTTTTGTTTCTCAAAGGTATTTACTGAACCAAAAATAAGAAGAGTAAGAGTCAATTTAAAATGTTTTTGCTTTAAGCAGGATTTTATGTATAATTTATCTTTAGTAACAAGAGCCAATTGCATAGACATCTTTACACCTGTTATCTCTAATCTTGTTCCAGATCTTCCTCTCCACAATACCCTGGCTAAAAGCCTTCCCCTCATTTATTCGCACTGATGTTCTGCTAAATATTCCTTGCAGAGGCAATGCTGCTGATAGGTGGGTTTTGGGAGGTACTGTTGCTGAGAACGTGCATTCTGACACCTTCCATCAAACTGCAATGCCTACTTCCCATCAACATGAAATTAAGGAGAATTCCCTGCTAACTCTTCAGGCACAATCTAGTTATCCTCATGGACAGGGTACTAGTTAGAGTCTTTGTAAAACAACTGTCATCTTTTCCCATGTGTCCCTATTGACTGCAGTCAAAAGACAACACATTCTCTAAAGTGTAATTCAAACTCCTCCCTTACTCGTGATTTGATGTCCTTCTGAAAACATTTTCTCATTCCCACCTCCACCTTGATATGACTGCTGAGATCCTAATCCAACTTTCCAGTAATCCCCTCCAGCAGTCCTTCTGTAGACCCTTCTGTTAACCCATGGGCCAGCTCTACCCAAGCTCTTTAGTTTCAGTCTGTTCAGAGTGTAGTAAATGTCAGTGTACCTCTGAAAAACACTGACTCAAGATGGTCTCCCCGTTTAAACAAATTTTAAAGGTCATCTTAAACTTAGTAGGATTCACTTGGACATGTGTTGGTTTCAGAGCAGCATCCACCTAGTTCTCCTAGGTTTGCTGAGGTCTTTCTGACTGCCCTTGAATTACCTCAGGTGCTTTCAGATGTCAGCCCAAACCTTCTTAACAGAATCTCTCAGATGCATTTGTAGTGTGTGAGCTGTGCAAGCTCTGGCACTAGGATGGTGCAAGCACAAATATTTCAAAACTACATTACATGATACTTTATCGATTTAGACACAAAATCCTGAATGTGCTCATTGCACAAAATACACTACGTAATACAACAATAGCAACAAGTGAAGTAACAGCACTGTAAAAGCGTGCTTGAAATGGTTAGTAAAGGAGAGAATGCATTACTAAATAGTTATAACACTTATTAATATATTTTCATAACATGATTACTCATGAAATTAATATTTATTATTTATGTACTGATGACAACTAACAAATACAATGATGAGGCCTAATAGTTCTATTGCCTTTCATCACAAATGCCTTATAATCAAATTGTGGTGCAATTATGCAATAAAATTAGCTAGGAAGTTGAAACTTACAGAGGTGATAGTAGAGACCTTAATGATTTTAAAAACATAGAAATGATTCTGGTAAAATGTTTTTTAAGAATAATTTACATGTATGGATGGTGAAAAATTGTGGAAGTAGACCATAGTTAATGTTAATCAATTTCCTGTAATAATACATTTGTGAAACATTTGTTATTATTCTTTTTATGAAATAATGATTTGATGCATTATATTTGATTTTAATTAAGTTTAATTAATTTAAAGCTGATTAATACATTTTGAGCTTTAAATGTGTTCTTTCTTAAGCTGCAATTTTCCCTTAGCAAGCATAATTCATTGACTTTTTTGCAAATATTGCTTTGTGTCTTCTGTGCATTTTTCAGTATTCATACAAAAGACATTCTTTTGAAGTTCATGGTGGAATGTCTTGGTGGGTAAATAAACTCTCATCCAATGCCATACTTACTTTGTATATTTTCTACCATTGGCTAACCTGTAATGCCTGAAAAGCTAAGTCGTTCACATGAAGTGCTTGGGAAAGAACGCAGGAGTAATTAAATCCATTTTGTGATAACATATGTAAACGAATCCCACGATGAACTGACTAGTGAAGTGACACCACGTCATAAGGTGTCATACGGACTAAGAAAGAAGAAACCTGAAAGGAGGGGCAATGCCCTACCGTTTGTCTCTTTGAAAACGCACTGCTAATTTTCTTTCTATAGGATGCAACTTAACACGCTTTTGATTTTATGCTTAAATCGCAACACCGTAATTTTCCATATCTTGAAACTGCCTTTTTGCTGATGCTGCTGCATTCACGCAGTTGATCTGGAATCCTTCTTTGCCAAACTAATTGATTTTTGCTTTATATTTTCTTTCTGCCGTTGCTCATTGACTGGCACTCAGAGTACTTTAAAACTGATTCCTTTACACTTTTGCTTGAAATTGTTAGATGTAGTTATAAAGGACTGAACTATCCTATTGCCTTTAATGGTGGTAGAAGTCTGTAATCTTGTATCTGATGTTTATCTTAACCATCTTCTTTGGATTTCAACTGCTGATTAAATGGGTGATCTAATTCTACATGCTTTAATATTCTTGACTGAGATGCTTAAGACATTACTCATTTGTATCAATTTTGTAACAATAATATAATACCTATCTAAATTGCTTGAGTCTACTATTGTGTCCTGATGTTCTTTGTTTGAAACTGTATTAAATTACTCTCTTAATCAAAATGAGTTGTATGGAAAATTAGCGAATACTTTCAGAATTTAAAGTTCTGCTTCTTCTATTCTGTGGCAAAGTAACAGAGCTTCTAGTTTGTATTATTCTGGTTAGACTTCATTTCTTTAGGAGATTAGGTCTCCCCATTGCAAATCTTTACTTTTACAGTATGGTCCCGAGAATAGTGTATTTGAACCTTATTTCAAACTTGTGAGTTAGTCACCAATTAATGGTGGCTAACATTGTGTTGTTGTGTAGGAATCAAGGACCCTAGTGTAATTTTCCCGATTCATGCCCATATATAGGTATAAATTACCCAATCCTTATATAGGCATAGAAATCATTACTATGTTTAGACTGAGCCTATGCAGCCCAAATACGGCATGGCTACTTCAACTAAGTTCTGAGAATCAACAACGATTTCTTAGAAAAACCCGCCTTCAGCAGCTGGGGACTTCCCCTCGCCCGAATACTAATTTATCTAGGAAAGCATGGAGTTTTCAAAGAACTGAGTCTTTGAGTGACGTTATTATGTCCAATCATATGTCAAACTCGCCAACTTCAAGGTATAAATATGCCTACATTTGCCCAGACAAACACACGGTGGTTTGGAGCAGATCGACTAACTACTTGCCCGACGCCCTGCAGCAGCAAGTGCCGAAGGAAGCCGACCCTCCAGCTGACGCACCGAGAGACGCTGTCTTTTCTCCTGCCGAGAAATCCAGCTCCACTGTTTCCAGGGTACCCTAGCGGGTTGCTGGGAAATCGAGTCCTGAGAGAGAGATACAAGACCTCCTTCATTCTAACACCAAGGTACGGAGCTGATTAGACCCGTAAGAGAAATTCTTGGAATAGATTCTTGGCAAAGAATACTAAACTTAAACTACACCTCATTTACTTCTTCCCTTGTACTAGACTTAGGTTAGGTACACCGGGGTAGGCGTATTTTAGAAGCACCAGTTGAGTACTTTTAGTCATTATTTTATCACTGTATGTATTTTATGTATTTTATGGCTTAGAAACCATATCATGCTTTTACAGTACTACTTTATAATACTTATCGTATTATATGCCTTGTACTTTATAACCAGTATTACAATTGTAGCGGTACATTTCTTATGCTCGAGAAAGAAGACTGTTCAATAAATACTTTTTATTGAAAACGCCCGTCTCTCTATTTTCTCAGCACCTCTGGTGAAACGAAGCATGCACGATTGACTGAGTAAAATAGCTATCTATTGTTTCCGCGACTCTAGAGATTGATTTCTTATTCTTGGGAAACAAAGTTGTCATGTTTATGCGGTTGTCAGAAGCTAATCCCTTCTTGTGAATTCGAGAAAGTTTCTAGTGACCTCTGAGCTAGCTGGCACTCACAATTAAGTTTAATATACTCGGTAGAGACCTAGTCGACCTCAGTCCTACGTCTAAACTACAGGATATATTATTCCAATGCGCAGACCCTATTGGGAATATAGGAACTACACTACAGTGTTTGGACTTCCTAATCCCACCCCTCCTATCGCCAAAGAAAGATACATCAGAGGACCATTTGCCTTTGTGGTGAGGGTAATGATGTAATCCGTCTGACTGTAGGAGGCCCAGTGCAGTTAGAGGAATAAATAAGTAAGTAGTGAAGTGCATGTTAACATTTTAAATATTTATACCGCTTAACTAGATCAAGGGCATCACTTCCCGCTGAATGTAAGCTCTGTGTAATCCCCACCCCACAATGCTGCTCTTTTGTTTCATGAAAACAACTGGCCAACTTAAAGGTTTCAACCCAATAGCCTAGGTCATTACCAACATAAATAGGTGATACTTAATTTAGAAATTTGAGTTTAAGCTCCTCCACCACAGCTGATTCACTGCCTGCTGGTTTGCTGCCACCATAAACATAGGATGCCAGGGGAGGGTGGGAGTCTATCTCCATTCTCTTCATGGAGAATGGCAAGAGCCATTTTCTTTTCTTGAGAGCCACAGCTTCTTCCTTTTCTTGAAATGTTATGGAGGCTTTCAATTGGGGCAACTGAAACTGAAATTTCCTTTCCACTTCCTTGTGGCCATCTCCTTTCTCTTGCCTTCTATTTTCGCTGCCAGTGCCTTCTTAGTATGGCTACCACTAGTTCTGAAGGGCACAGGGAAAGAGGAGCACTTTCTCCTCCGCGAAAGGATTCTTCCTTTCTTGCCTTGCTTCCATCTAGCTTCCAAGGGCTTCCGTTTACTGTGGTTTGAGGTAGACTAAGATATCTGTCTTCAGAGTCCCTTTATGACTGGCTTTGTCATTCCTGCTCAGCAGATCATGTAAATCTCCATGCTCCGAAAAACGAAATTACAAATAACACTGATTCTGATAAGCAACATTAGGTATACAGCGCTAACACTGGTAGTTCCTGAACACACACAACACAACACAACACACACACACACACGCAGGCACACACACACACGTACAATCCACATCAAAACAATGTGGAGATCAGAGGGGATCACTGACAGAATATCAACACCAAAAATGTCGATCTACAATATCGGAACAAAAGTATTGTTGTCCAAAATATCGAAGTCCATCTACAAAATGGTAGGCAAAAAAATATCGAAAAAATGTTGTTGTTAAAAATATCGTTGTTAAAATATTGTTTTTAAAATGTTTAAAAAATAACTTGAAATAAAGTAAATAATATATATATAAATAAATAAAAGATAGAATTATCAGAATTGTTAAAAAATAATACAGAATTAATATAATGTTAAACAAATTAAACATACATAAAAATAAAATATAATATATAAATGTACATAATAATAAATAATTATTTCAATACATTATAAAAAGTTAGAAACATATTAAAAATTATAAACACAGATATAAGTATACATACACAAGTAAAATAAAAACAAAATAAAATGTATATATAGTAATTTAAAATATTACAATATTTGTATTCTTTTACAATTACATTTGACACTACATTAACAACAACATCATCGAAAATATTGGATAGCAGAGGGTATAAAATTACTATTCCCACTCCAGGGAGTACCACAGTAGAGATAGTGTTCGAAAGCGGAGGGGACTAATGTACTAATCCCACTCCAGGAAGTGCAACAGTAGGGAATGTGTTGGATAGCGGCTGGGAATAATTCACTATTCCTACTCCAGCAAGTACAACAGTAGGGAAAGTGCTGGATAGCGGAGAGGAATAATTTACTATTCTCACTCCAGCAGGTACAACAGTCGGAAAAGTCTTGGATAGCAGAGGGGAATAATTTACTATTCCCACTGAAGCAAAATAGTTAAAATGTATTAACAAATAAATAACTAATTAAAACAAGCTTTTACAATGCAATGGTTTCGCCTTTGGAAAAGTTAGAGCTATTGGCATTGCTCATGACTTTTTTTTTTTTTTTACTTATAAATAAATGGCATTGTTATTTACATTGCCAGCAGCTCTGAGAGAGAAACATTGAACATAGGGGGGTGGAAATTTTGTGGGGATCACACTGGGGACAGAAGAAAAGAGCTGATAAACCTATGCACTCTCACGGAGTACAATCCGAGACAAAAAAAGTCATCGAATAAGAAGCAAATAAATGAGATTGACAATAAACACAACCAATGGTAAGCAATGGACAGGTTGTAGGCACACAGTAGGCCGTTTGCAATCAGACAAGTTAAACTACGTGGGCTGGACCACAAAAAGTAATGTGTTCACGCTGCGTCAAAATGTCAGGAAGTTAAGAAACAAGCATGGCCAGTACAAATAAGTATGACCTTAATGGGCTGCACTATCAAAGACACACTCATCACTCTGAACTCACACTAGCACTGTTCATCCCGTGCACTTGTAATTGTGGTTTGGCTGTATGTATGTAGTAGTGTATGGATGGATGGATGGATGGAGTTTATGGGATGGATGGATAGTATGGATGTCTGGATGTAGTGTTATATGTTTGGAATGTAATGTATGGATCGAGTGGCTAAAGGATGTATGCTTTGGGATGTATTGTTGGATGTAGTGGGATGGATGTATGGATGTATGGTGTGGTGTTATGAATGAATGTAGTGTGGTGATGGATATATGGATGGATTAGGGGATGGCTGGCAGAATGGAGTGGATGTTTTGTATGGATGGAATGGAGGGAGGCTATGGATGGATGGAGTGGTGGATGTAAATAGGGATTTAGTGGGATGGATTGTGATGGATGGAGTGTGATGGTTGGATGCAGTGGGGAGATGTATGGATGGAGTTGGGGTATGAATGAATGTAGTGGACTTTGAAGCTGCGGATCCAGGTTCGAGTCTGGTTAGAGGCTCAACATCAGTGTGATTCTGGGCAAACCACTTATTCTACCCGTACCTAAAAAACACATGAATGTGTCCCTCCATAATGCATCTGGCGCTCATGTCAAGCGCTCCGATATCTTGGGGTCGAGTTCAAGCAGTATAAAAACTGCAACAACAAAAAAAGATAATAAGTGGCTGAGGTGGGATTCGAACCCATGCAGCTAGAGTAAAAGGCTCATACAGGTCACTGGCGTGCAAAAATACAAGGGCTGAATATACGGTGCTCAACTACTAGGAGTGGCCCGGCCATGCCTCAAGAGGGTGTGGCTTAATGGCCAGATCGGCCGACTTTGAAGCTGCGGATTCAGGTTCGAGTCTGGCTAGAGGCTCAACATCAGTGTGATTCTGGGCAAACCACTTAATCTACCCGTGCCTAAAAAACACATGAATGTGTCTTTCCATAATGCAACTGGCGCTCATGTAAAGCGCTCCGATATCTTGGGGTCGAGTTCAAGCAGTATAAAAACTGCAACAACAAAAAAAGATAATAAGTGGCTGAGGTGGGATTCGAACCCATGCAGCTAGAGTAAATAGGTCACTGGCGTGCAAAAATACAAGGGCTGAATATACGGAGCTCAACTACTAGGAGTGGCCCGGCTATGCCTCAAGAGGGTGTGGCTTAACGGCCAGATCGGCCGACTTTGAAGCTGCGGATCCAGGTTCGAGTCTGGCTAGAGGCTCAACTTCAGTGTGATTCTGGGCAAACCACGTAATCTACCCGTGCCTAAAAAACACATGAATGTGTCTTTCCATAATGCAACTGGCGCTCATGTAAAGCGCTCCGACATCTTGGGGTCGAGTTCAAGCAGTATAAAAACTGCAACAACAAAAAAAGATAATAAGTGGCTGATGTGGGATTCGAACCCATGAAGCTAGAGTAAAAAGGTCACTGGCGTGCAAAAATACAAGGGCTGAATATACGGTGCTCAACTACTAGGAGTGGCCCGGCTATGCCTCAAGAGGGTGTGGCTTAACGGCCAGATCAGCCGACTTTGAAGCTGCGGATCCAGGTTCGAGTCTGGCTAGAGGCTCAACATCAGTGTGATTCTGGGCAAACCACTTATTCTACCCGTGCCTAAAAAACACATGAATGTGTCCCTCCATAATGCAACTGGCGCTCATGTTAAGCGCTCCGATATCTTGGGGTCGAGTTCAAGCAGTATAAAAACTGCAACAACAAAACAAGTCAGGTCCCGGGCCGGCAGCCAATCACAGTGCGGCCCGGGGAATGACGTCACGGGGGTGTCCCGCCGGCAGATTCGGGGGCGTGTTTTTCGCGCTCTCCCCTTCCCATTGGCTGGAAGGTAAAATTCCAGCCAATGGGAAGAGGAGAGGGCGGGACTTAAAAAAAGACACAGAAACGCCCCCGAATCGCGTTTTCACGGGGAAAGCGTGATTGACAGCTTCTGTCTTCCAATGGCTAGCCTCCATTTATGGAGCTAGCCAATGGGAGGCAGAGGCGGGACCAAAGCCCCATATCTAGGACATAAGATTTCGCCCTGGGCGGAGCAACTGCTACGCAGTTGCAACGGCCAGGGCAAAACCTAAAAAATTACCTCCCACCATAATCCCCTATAAATGACACCATCAATGTTGTAAAACATAACACAATTAACACAATTAATTAATAATGAATGAATTAATTAATGATATTTAACAAACAATTTAAAAACAATCAATAATAAATTAATTCACATAATTAGCACTGTAAAATAACTTAAAACAAATTTTATAATTTTTTTAAATAAATATATTAAAATTAAATTACTTGCCAGCCTACTCCTCTATCAACCCACAACATGCTCTTAACGAAATGACACAAATAACAATTAATAATTATTATTTATTAATAGCCACTTAATTAATAATTAACAATACATTATTTACCACAATTAACAATTTTAAATGTTAAATACATAAATATTCAAAAATAAAAATTAAATAATTATTATTAAATTACTTCCCACCCTACTGCCCTATAAACCCACATCCAACTCCAAAAAGAATAACACAATTAACATGTTTACCAATTACATATTGATAATTAACAAACAATTGATAACTAATTATTAATACATTATTTACCACACTTAACAATATTAATCATAAATACCAAATGATCAATTAATAAAAAATATGAATTCATTAATTATAATTAAATTACTTCCCACCCTATTCCCCTATAGACTCACAACCCGCTCCTTAAAAAAAAAAATATATTTACAAAATAATTATTAATAATTAATAACTAATTAATAACTAATTAATAATAAATTAATTACCACAATTAACAATATAAAATGTTAAATACATAAATATTAATTAACAAAATTGATTAATTAATTATAATGAAATTACTTCCCACCCTGTGCCCCTATAAACCCACAACCCGCTACTGAACAAAAAAAGCAAAATGTAATTAAAACAAATTAATAATTCGTAAAAACTATTAATACATTTTTTACAATTAAATTACTTCACACCCTTTTCCCCTTTAAACCCACAACCCACTACAGAACTAAAACGCAAACATTATTTACAATATTTTTTACTTTTAAAAATGTAACACATATATTAAAAAAGAAATGCAATATTACACACAAAAAAAGGACACATACATGTAAAATGCATACACACTAAAATACATAACACTTAATCAAATTATATTTTTATCAACAATATTTTTGCAAACAATATTTATGACTTCCATAATTTGAAAAACGATATTACTTACTTTCAACTCGATAGTCTTGACAACGATATTCTGACAGTCGATATTTTTGTAGTCCGACATTTTGCACTTGATATTAGTGCAAGTCGATATTTCCAACTCGATATTATGTCTGTTCACCGATCAGAGCATCCAACTATTCTCCATGGAGGCCAAGAAAGCAGACCCATAAGGGTAAACTGGTTTTGTTGAGAAATCTCTTCCCAAGGATCAGTCTTATCAAGTTACAAAGAGATCTTGGTATCAAGGTGAGAAAGGCTAGAGGAATCGAATAAGACAACCATGGCTCAGTGGCGGTAGCGGCCTGTGGAGGGAGTTCCGTGGGGCGGTGTGGCGGGGGAGGTACAGGGTGGGGAGTAGTAAACACCGGAATATGGATGAACAGATGTAAGTAAACATTTAAATAAATAAAATGAATTTCGTTGGGCGCGCTGCATCGCAAAATGCAATGCAGCACGCGCAACAAAATTCAATTTATTTATTGAAATTTTTACTTACCTCCGTTCATCCATATTCCGGTGTTTACTACCCCCACTCTGCCCCTCCCCCGCCCCACTGCCCCATGGAACTCCCTCCACGGGCCGCTACTGCTCAGTGGTGTCCAGTTTGCTAGTGGCAGCAGTCCGAGACCAAGATGGCAATTTTTTTGTGTGCTATGACCTATGTTTCCCAAACAGAGATGCCGACTAGCAACACATACAGGAATGTCTGGGTTAGAACTGGCAGACCATGTGTAAAAGAAGCACATGCAGCAGCAGGTTGCCTGACAACTGTATGTATATTCGTTCATTCCATCGCAGGCCTTTCATATGACACCACGCTTTATTATTTTAATCTTCCCTTTTGAGTTCCTTCCAGTTATCCACAGTTTCTGCCACCTGTGTAAAAATGATGTGTTTGCTGCTCTTTCTCACCTTCTTCACAGCAGTGCTGCCTGCAGTCCGATCTGCGCTCACACTGCGCGTCTAGTCCTTCACCTGCCGTGGTGACTGTAATATTGGGTCAACTGCTAGATGTTCTATATGTATTCACATGACCAAACACTAACATTAATAATATCCAAGTTCGTATTTTCCTACTGCATGGTGGTATTGCCTCTGGGGTGTTGGAGTGATTTTCCCTTTCATACCCCTTCTCCCCTATTTCTCTTGGTTCTGAATTACAGTAATTTTTCATACTACGAAGTGTTCATATTTCTGGTTTCAGGCTCTCTGTAAACTCCAGCCATAAGACGGAATTTCCCCATGGGTCTTTTGTTAATAAACTTCTTCCAGGCAGGCAGCATCTTCTTCTGTTTCAGGACATTCTGTACCTTTCTAGCTACAGCAAAGAAGAACCATTGGGGCAAACAGACTTCTCTGGTGGGACACAGATTCCTTTAACTTCGTGTGTCAGCAGGATACTGGTTGTGGAGGGAAATACAGAAGCAAAAGTCAACACAACAGCTTGAGGCAAATATCCTCAATACATGTTAGGGATTTTGTCAGTGCACCAAAGGAAAGGAAGCCATCTCCACACTTCAGGTCCAAGCGGTGCTAACCTGCTGCCTGTTGCCCTCTTTCTTGGGTGAAAAGGACTGCACCTGCATCTTTTGAACCCATAACCCCAGAATGACTCCAAGGACTAATTGACTGGCTTCTTGATATGAAGCTTCAGGGTCAAACAGGCTTCCAACAACATTGCACCTTCACCTGGACTCTGCCATCCGTGAGTCTATCCTGCCAAGTAGTCCCACCCAAGTCCTGGAACCTTAGTGGGATTAAGGTGCTCTGCCAGCCTCTGTGGTCAAGCAGAACCTATGCATCTCTTCTGCTTTGTGGCACAAACACAGGCAGAACTGATGCATCACCGTTGCTGCATGGATTGGACCCATTGTAAAGACCTGCATCACATCACAGCCCATCAGAACCGTTGCTGCATGACGCAGCCTCGGCGCAGGCCCTCACATCCCTCGTTGATGGCAACTTTAATGATGACAGACTCCACATTGCAGAACCGATGCATCACCTTAACTGAAAGATGCATCCTTGATGCTGGACTTCGCATCACCAGCTCTCGATGATGACGCAGCCCTTTGCACCGCAGCCTTGCTGCATCTCAGAACTGAAGCATTGCTTTGGTTGTGCGACGCATCTTCGACAAGGATACTTGCAATGCCCTGCAAATCAGGATTTAAGGTACTTTGTTTCAGCGGGCCTAATGGAGTCACTGTAGTTAACCCATGCTTCAGTATGGCTGGCTGGAACTTGTGACTTTGTCCTGGTCCAGTGCGACCAGGTATCCAGAAGTGGCACTTTGTGCTTTTTGACACTATTTTCACTAAAACCTTTAAAACAGCATATCTCTGGATCTAATGATTGCATTTTTGTCATTTTAGTCTTGTTTTATTTATTAACAATTACTCAATTTTTCTAGTCTGGTGTGGGATCCATTTTGTGTGGTGTTTGTCACTTTATTACTGTTTGAAGTATTGCACACATACTTTACACATTGACTCTGAATTAAGCCTGACTGCTCTGTTCCAAGCTACCAGAGCATTGATCACGGATTAATTTGGGGTTGGCTTGTGCCTCATCCTGACAAGGATTGTGGTTTCTACTTGACCAGGCTAACATCCCAGTCAACCAACAACCCAATTTCTTACAATGCGCACATAGTTGTTTTTTCATAATGTCGCAAACACAGGGACACATTTATAGTTAACGCAGTACAGCAAGGGAACTTGCTGTGTCACGTGGATGGGAGGGAGCAGAAACACCCTAATTAAAAAAGATATTGAATATTTCTACTCTCACGTTGCACTGGCTCACTGTGCTGCCCTATCCCCAGTGCAGGCACCTTTGCACCACAATGCAAATGGGCCTGATTGTTTTGTGAAGGAATGGACACCTTACTGCACTTAAACAATCTTTTTTATTTTTGACTTTATTTAAGGATTTTAACAGTTACAGACAGCGACAAATCACCTTAAAAAAGAGCAAGACCATCAGCGTAAGACAGAATGTGCATTTGCGTGCCAGTGCTGTAAAACTTAATATGCCTACAAGAGTATACAAAAGTGTCCGGTAAGGCATTCTTTGGGCCATAGAGTCTAACCTCTCTCTCATCAAGTCGTTGCTCAGCATGAGCATGTGCAGTCACCATCTAACAGTAGGGGAACATCGGAGCACCCAGGAAGTAGGAGGAACAAGGGAGGAAAGAAGGGAGACACAGGGGAAACCTCTCTGGCGGATCTAAAAGACTGTTGGAGCACAGACGCGGGTGCCCCCCATCAGGCACACATCACATGCCACTTTGCTTATCCATCCGCCGCAGGGCCTGAGCCTGATCATCTCACTGCGCTTATAAAAATGTTCGTAATGGTTCCCATATATCCAGGGGCCAGCCTCGTGTGGGCATAAGATCTCAGAACTCAGTCAACTGCGTGTGGCAAAATGCTGCGTCCTTCAGCCAGACATCCCTGCGCGGCTTACGTCTGCTGCCCCAGCACATCGCCACCCATCTCTTTGCCAGCAGCAGCATCATTGCAGCAAGTCTTCCAATGCCTTTAGGTAAGTGTTTGACATAGCCCAGCAGGGCGATCAATGTAGTATGCTCAATTCTGTGTTCCGGTACAAAAGGGGGATGGTGATGGACGGAGCATCAGAACCAATAAAACACTCACACCCAGTCAAAAGATCTGGTAGAGTGGGCTAAAGAACGGTGATGGATCAAACCCAGATCTTTTGACTCAGTGTGAGTGTTTGATTGGTTCGGATGCTCCGTCCATCACCACCCCCTTTTGTACCGCTTTTGGCCGCCATGTGGCAGGGTATGCTCAGACGGGAGTCCCTTGCTCACTTTGCCACTGGATTCAAGCAAGCCGGGCTGAAGACGGCTGTAATGCCAGAAACCGGTCCTCGGAAGGTTGTTTCCGGTCCAGGGAAGGCATGGCTTGGCAGTTCGGGCTGGACTGTTTCCATGAGGCACAGGGTCAGACTGATTTGCATATAGCCATGTCTGAACTGGGGTGGCAGAGTGGTCTAAAGAACAGTGATGGATCAAACCCAGATCTTTTGACTGGGTGTGAGTGTTTGATTGGTTCGGATGCTCTGTCCATCACCACCCCCTTTTGTACCAATTCTGTGTTCCAGCATAACATCTAAGTCATCAAACACACGTACCCAAAAGCTTGCAACTTCCCCGCACTCCCATGCGAGGTGCATGAATGAGCCCTCAGGCGCTCCACATCGCACACAACGCGCCTCCACACTTAAACCCGCCCTGCACATCCACACCGGGGTTCTGTAAAGTCTATGGAGAAATTTAAAGTGGCTTAATTTTATAGTTGGGCGACATGTCTCTGGATTACGTGCAGCAATAAGGCTACACACCCTCCTCAAAAGGAGCCCCCAAGCACTCCTCCCAAGCAGTCTGGCCAGGGGCACACACGCAGGATAGTCCTGCTGCATACCGGTGTACAGGTGTGTTATAAGTTTACGGGGCGAGTGGTTTGACAAAAATGCTTCCAGGACATGGAACGTTGGTGGCGCCACTGGAAATGAAGCAAATCGAGCCCGCACGGCTGCCCACAGTTGGTAAAGGTCATCCTGTCCAGGAGTCCCGTGTGCTCATCATCCTAAGCGAAGTCCAGGCTTATGAACACCCCATCTGGAAATGCCCCACCCATCGTATTTATCTGTAGCTTACGCATCCGCTGACAGACTCCCACCTCCGATGTGAAGGCAGCTCCGGGTGTCCAGTCACCGGCACCGAGGGTGCAAACAGGTAGTCCAAACCTGCCCGCTGGCAGAGCATCTGCCACGCTAACACCATACTGCCGACTGTGTCGATCGCAGCCCGCGGGCGGCTCTGGGATCGGAACATCGCCATGTGCAGCGAAGTCGGGTATGCCAGGTGTCTCTCAGGGGCCGCATGCACAAGGAACGGGTTCGGAAAAATCCAGTGAAAAGCGAATTGTGCCTGAGCGCAGGAGTGGTATAGTTCCATATCCGGCGCCCCTAGACCTCCCTGCTCGAACGGGAGCGTAAGAGTTTCCCAAGTGACCCGTTGCTGCCCACCCACTCATGCCAGTGAAACCAGATTAGAACAAAGTAGTTTTTTCTATTCAACCTTGAGAGGAAGTGGGAGATTAACGAAGGTGTACAGGAACTTGGGCAATATCACCATCTTCGCAATGGCAAGACGCCCCGTTAGTGAAAGTGGGAGCGCTCTCCAGCGGGGAAGCCTGCTCTACAACCACTCCATAAGTCTGCCATAGTTGGATCGCCATAGCTCCTCCTGGTCCCTGCTGATCCAGATTCCCAAATATTTCACGGGTGAGTCAGTCCATTTTACTGGGAACTCTGATTGGAATGCTACCGGTGCAGCTGTATGCGGGAAAATTGTAGATTTCCCCAAGTTTATGGTGATGCCCGAGAGCCTGCCAAACCAAATGATCTCCTGTATGAGGGTATCAAGATTGTCCACAGGGTGCTGGTGAGGGTCCGTGGTTTTCGGGACCGGACTCCATTTTGTTTGCGTTGCTCGAGACGCCATTTTATGTTGCCCTCACGTAGGCCGTGGAAGTAAACGAACAAACAAAGTTGCATGGGCTTCGTTGTCCATGTACATATTAACTTGCCCTTTTCGACTTGCGAGTGAACTGTAAGATGCTGACCCCGTCACCTGAAACTGACCCTTCCACAAAGCCAATTTCTTTAACTGATCGTTGTCTGTAATTGCCAATCATTGTTCAGGATATCGTTAACTTTTAGTTTCTTGCACATATCTTATCCTAATCAGCATCTGAATTGTTTCTTTCCTTACGACTTTTCATTATATGGGTAGTGCTTTCAATTATGGGGTTGTCCGACTTGTGGAAATTGAATTTGGGACATTCCTAATAATTAACTCGTGGGTTGGTACGATGTAAAGTGAGCTTCTTGGAATGTAATAATGTATGTAAAATGTATTTCATTGGTCAGAATTTGCCGCAGAGGGTGTGCATTTGTAATGAATTGAAATTGTGAAAATAAGGTGATGTCTTGCTCTACGAAAATTGAGCAGTTTCCTGAGTTGTACACCGTGTTGTATTGCTTGGTTTACTGTTATTAGCTGCAGCTAATAAATGTGATCTCTGACGCCACCTAGAAGTATTCTGTGTCTCTGTTTGCCAAGACAGGAGAACCCGAAGACTTTGGGCGTGTCCCTGGCGCCGCTGGGTTCTAAGAAAACCCGTTTTTTCAGTTGGCGCCCAACGGTGGGGCGACTTCAGCGGTACCGGTCCAAGCCTGAGGATCGTGAGGAGCCACGTGAGGAAATTCTGGAGGAAGGCTGCCACTTCATTGACCCCTGCATGTCGTCGTGGACCGAAGGTCTTTTCTGCAAGGCTTCCCGCTTTCCAACGGCTACAAAGGACTGCTGCCCTGACTGTCGCCCTGTCTTGGACCCTTGATTGATCCTTTGTAAAGCGAGACGATAGACGGTCTTCTGGTGGCGTGACAGATATTTTGGTTAAGTATAAGTCGGTCGCTCCCACGACTTTGTTTTGGTTCTTGGTTTTGATTCGGATGTTGCAATAGCTGAAGCCGAGGGGCTCGTATATTTACGAGTGTATCGATAGTTGATAACCCCTTGAAGTTTGAAGCTAGATTAGTGAGCTATAAGATGCCTGGTCTTAGCAAAATGAGGAAATGGTTTAGTTGTGGTTGTAATAGGGATTCCCGATTGGAGGATTCGTGTCCGATACCTCCGGTTGGAACTCCGACTTATGAGCTCTATTCAAAACACGGAGTGGGTCCTGTTACTCATAATGAAGTATGGGTCCGCTATACTAAAAAAGATGGTGTTTTACGATGGCCCCAACATGGTAGTTTCGAATTAAATATTCTAGATAATTTGGAAGTTGCGCTATTTAAGAAGAAAGCCCGGCCGGCAATGTTTGACTCTTTCCGCCTCTGGCGAAAGGAAGCCAAACAGCGAGAAATTAAGCAAGCAAAGAGAGATAGGAAAGATAAGAATATGTCCGTACTACAAGCTGCTAGGCAGTATATGGATGATGGAGAAGAGCGAGCGAGTGAAGTTTTAGATAGACAGCGTTGCATGGCCATTGATAAATGTTATCCGGCCTTGCCGTCTTCTCCTCCAAAAGTGATTGAAGATCTTGAAAAAGATCCTTTGATCTCTCATTTGTTGAGATTGCCACCTCCTTATGTGCAGAGTGCTACTGCGCCTCCATTACCTCCTGTTGTTCCACCCTTTGTTGTTCAACCTCCTGTTATTGTTTAACCACCCGGTGTCCACAGATGGTTTTGCCTCCTCCTGCGCAACCCGCTCTAGGGTCGCCATCCTTGCTACCAGCCTTGCCTCAAACTCCTTTGCCTTCTACTTCTGCATCTTCGACTCCTACTGTTCTTATCCCTACACCTTCTCTGCCCCAAAATATTTATTCTCCTGTTCTTATGTCTGCTTCTTCTCCTTCTGTTCGAAAACGAATGACAGAGACTGTCTCTAATTTGTTGTCTCCATTGCTTGGGTCATTGAATATGACCCCTGTTTCGGAACGTAAGCAGAGTCGTAGTCAGCTTCCCGGTCCCGAGGAATGGGCAGTGTTGGATTTGTTGGCTCGTAGATGTGTTTCAAATGCCTCTAGGTATAATTTGCAAGCGATTATGGATGTTTTCTTTCAATGGGAACCGCCTAAGCAAAGGTATGTTTTTGATGTAAAGTGTGTGTTTCTGCATCGGGAATGGGAAAATAATGAGTTGGGTTTGATTCCGCAGGAACTACTTGATGTTCAGTCCGAATTTGCTAAAGGGACGATAGCAGAATCTGATGTTACAGATGCCGTGGAGACGATACTTGTTTTTAGATCTCAACTTCCGCCTCAGACATTGTATGAACCTGATTCCTTCGTTAGGAGGAAAGTGAAGCAGTATCCTATGAGAGAGGTTCCTCTTGTATGGAGAGACGCAGTTCAGGCTGATGCCGCTCATAACATTAATGCTGTACCGGCTCATTTTCAGCGAGTATGGGTACATGTCCCTTGGAAGAGAGCAGAGGTCTTGGCTCTTAAGCAGACCTTACCTGACCCTCGTAAGAATCCTGCCGGTTATTACAAGGAGTTGTCTCAGACAGTTGATGCGTGTGTCATGAATTTAGCCGACATTGATATGTTGATGGGTAATGTAGTTCCGCAACCTTTGTGGGTGAAAATTCGCCATGAGAATCATGTTGCAGAATTAGGTGATACTTGGGCGAATATTGTTGCTGCGGATGGTCGACAGGTAGGAGGTACTAAACCTGAACCTTTAGTTGCAGATTTACCTGGTAGAATTATTAATTTAATGAAAACTAAGATGCCTCCTTTACGAGTGAATTGGGACAAGTTAGCAGCATGCAAGCAAAAGAAAGATGAGTGTGTCTGATTTCTTCACTAGGTTTGAAGAAACGTTTATCGATCATAGTGGTCAGGACATGAGTACTGAAGGTGGTCAAAGGTTGTTCGTGGATAAATTTGTCTTTAATTTGCTCCCCGAACTTTCTACTAAGTTAAAGGACTCTGAGAGTTCATGGGCTGTTTCTTCGTCGGTCCAGATATTGGCTACTGCACAATATTACGAGAATAGGGATAAAGATGAGAAGGATAAAGCGGAGAAGAAAACGAAAGATTTAAAGACGAAAGTTCTTCTGCAGCAAGCTTATCCGCCTCGTCAGGATCAGCCTCAGTTTCAGCAACCTCCACAGTTTCAGAGGTTGTTACAGAAGCCTGAGCCTTATGTTCAGCGATTCTTTCCTGGCCCTAATCAGTGTGCTTATTGTAGAGAGGAAGGTCATTACAAAAATAGTTGCCCGGCTTTGTTACAGCGTGCGAATGGTGTGTCTGGTCAGAGAGGTCGTGGTGGCTTCCAGCAAGCCCCTAGTGGTAGGGGACGTGGTGTGATCCCCAGAATGTGCGTTTCTCTCCCCTACAGAATTCTGCAAATTATTTTGACAGACAGAATGTTCCGAGTGGTCAGTCTGCTCAGTACTATGCTGAGGATTACTATGTCGAAGGTGAGAGTTCTGGTTATAATGATAACTAGGACAGCCAAGGACAAAGTGAGGGAGTAGTGTCAGTTCCAGTAGATCAGAGAGGACCTTATGTTGAAGTGATTACATCAGGTGTGGCAGAACCTTTTCTTTTGGATACTGGTGCGACGAAGAGTTCTATTATGCACTCTAAACTTCCTGGCGCACCTTTGTCTGGCTTGACCAATGTTTCCGTAGGATTTTCAGGCGCCCCAGTTCGTAATCCGGTTTCTAGTCCTTTGTCCCTTTCCATTGGTCCTTGTGAATTGGAAGCGCCACTTATTCTAACGACTGGTTGTGGTGAGAATCTGTTGGGTTTGGACTTGCTGAAAAGATTTTATGGGACATTGCATTGTTCTCCTTCGGGAGTACAACTTACCCTTGGTAAGAAAGTGATTTCTCCAATGTATTTGTCTAAAGGTTGTCTGCCATTGGAATTGCGTTCGCTTCCTGATACGCTTTGGGCTACAGGTCCAAATGATGTTGGTCTTTTGCAGATTCCACCGTATGTTGTTACGCTCAAGTCGAATGCTAGACTGCCTCGTATTCCACAATACAAGATTTCGAGCGATGGTGAGAGAGCTCTATTAGCGATTGTCTATGATCTGGTTGAGAAGGGTGTAGTTGAGGAAACGAGAGGTAATGTGTGTAATAGTCCGGTTTTGCCTGTCCTTAAGCGTACTGATGCTTCTCAGCCACCTGTGTACCGGTTTGTGATCGACCTTCAAGAGGTCAACAAGATTGTTGTGCCACAGTTTCCTGTTGTCCCTGATATCACTGCTTTGTTGACTCTGATTCCTGCTTCGGCAGCCTGGTTTTCTGTCATCGACTTGAAGAATGCTTTCTTCAGTATTCCAATTGCCGAGGAAAGTAGAGATATTTTCGGCTTCTCTTCAGGAGGCCGAAGCTTCGGTTTAAGCGAGCTCCTCAAGGTTATTGTGAAAGTCCCTCCATCTATAGTCTAGCGTTGAAAACTCAGCTTGATGGTTTTGTGTTGCCTGTTGGTGCTACTCTTATTCAGTACGTTGATGATTTGTTGATTACTGCTGATGACGAAAAGATTTGTAAAGAGGCTACTCTTTCTCTGTTGCGGTATTTGTCTGACCTTCATCATAAAGTGTCACCTTCAAAGTTACAGTATTGCCGACAAGAAGTAACCTACTTGGGTCATCTCTTGTCGAAGGAGGGAAGAAGGTTGACCCCAGAACGAATTCAAGCGATTGCGCAAATGAGTGTGCCATCCACACAGAGAGAAGTGCGTGCCTTTTTAGGAATCACATCGTATTGTAGACAGTGGATCCCCAATTTCTCATTGTTAGCGAAACCTCTGTTGGCATTGACTCTTAAAGATTCTCCGTATCCTCTTCCCTGGTCTGACGAATGTCAGAAATGTTTTTGTGAATTACGCGATGCACTGTGTTCGGCTCTTGTGTTGGGTACTCCAGACTATAGTAAGCCTTTCACGTTGTACGTGCACGAGAGAGAAGGTTGTGCATTGTCAGTGTTGACACAACCATTCGGGGACAAGCAGCGTCCATGTGCATATTTTTCAGCTACGTTAGACCCAGTTGCTAAGGAGTTACCGAGTTGTTTGAGAGCTACAGCAGCAGCGGCTGTTTCTATCCGACAGTCTGCTGGTTTGGTATTGGATAATACGTTGATTGTGATGGTCCCACATAGAGTGGATACCTTATTGAACAGAACTAAGACACAGCACCTTACTAGTGCATGTCTGTCAGGTTACGAGTTGACACTTTTGGCTAGCCATGTGCACATTAAAAGATATAATGTGTTGAATCCAGCTACGTTGTTGCCGATCTCTACAGAGACGGATGCTAAAGAACAGCATGATTGTTTTCTTTGTACAGAGGAAGAAACGAAAGCTAGAGTTGACTTAAGGGATACTCCCCTTACGGATGTTGATGGTACCTTATGGGTAGATGGTTCATGTTTCAAGCTTCCGAATGGTGAGACGACTGCGGCATATGCTGTCACAACTTTACATACAGTTGTTGAAACAGCACGCATAGCACAGAATTCTGCGCAAGCAGCAGAGTTGATTGCATTGACTAGAGCGTGTGTGTTATCAGAGGGAAAGCGAGTGAATGTCTACACCGATAGCCAGTATGCGTTTGGTGTTGCCCAGAGTTTTGGACATTTGTGGAGAGAAAGAGGATTCCTTACTTCTCATGGTGCAAAAATTCAGCATGGGCAGTTAGTGAATGAACTTTTGGAATCACTTACTCTCCCAAAGCAGATTGCAATTGTGAAGTGTAGTGCGCATAAGAAAGTTGTGGATGATGTAGGTCGAGGGAATGCGTTTGCGGATGAAGTTGCGAAGGAAACGGCGAAAGACATGATGAGCCGTATGTATATTGCAGGCCCTGCTAATTGGGTTATGGCTGGTGGAATGTGTGAAGACACGATAGAAAGTGTGAAGTCAATTCAGGCTGAAGCTACGGAAAAGGAAGTGAGTACGTGGAGAGAAAGTACGGGTATGTTGGATTCAACGGGTTGTTGGGTTGAGTTGTCAGAACACCAGCGATGGTTGTTGCCTGACGCGTATGTGCTCCCAGTGGTTACTATGGCTCATGGAATGGCTCACATTAGTTCGAAAGGAATATGCAAGTTGTTGGCTCCGGTATGGCAGAATGCTGGAATTCCTAAATGTGCTGAGAATTTGGTGAGGCATTGTATGATTTGTTTGATGCATAATCCTGGCAAGGGAACCCCAACTCCAGCTGGTCATTTTTCCCCTCCAACATATCCGTTTGAAGTGATACAGTTAGATTACATTCACATGGAGAGATGCAATAATTTGAAATATGTCCTTGTGGTTGTTTGTGCCTTTTCCAGATGGATAGAGGCCTACCCCCTAAAGGATAACACTGCCTTGTCTACAGCCAAGGTTTTGCTCAAAGAGTATTTCCCCAGATTTGGTTTGCAGAGAATTGTATGGTCGGACAATGGGAGTGAATTCGTGGGTCAAATCATGAAGAAAGTATGCGTTGGTTTGGGCATCAGGCAGAAGTTCCACGCAGCGAATCACCCCCAGTCTGCTGGACTTGTTGAATGTTACAATAGTACCTTGAAGCTGAAATTAGCTAAGGTAGAAGCGAGCACTGGTCTTACATGGCCGGATGCCTTGCCGTTGGCTCTTTTGTCAACAAGGACGACAGTGCATTCTCGTGTGGGACTCAGCCCATACGAAATAGTTTTTGGTCGTCCAGCGAATGTTTGGGGTGTGCCTCGTCCAAAAGAATACAGCAGTATTGAGTACCCTATGTTGGTGGATTACTTACATGACTTGACTGCTAAATTACGTGTTCTCCACCAACAGGTCTATGACAGTTTGCCGACAGCTACTGCTGATCCAGGCCATACGATTCATTCTGGAAACTATATTCTGACCAAGAATTTTCAGCGCACCAAGAATTTGGAACCAAGATGGACTGGTCCCTACTTAGTTCTTCTGGTCACTAGAACTGCTGTTAGAGTAGCTGGCAAAAAGAACTGGGTGCATGCCACCCACTGTAAAAAAGTTCCTTTGCCCTTACTGTATGATCAGTGGGTGAGGGATGGAATAGCTGACTTAGATTGTGAGAGAGTTCCTAGATTTGTGCCTTTTAGTGATGCTCATTTGACATGGACACGATCAGAGCGCGAGGATGATGATGTTCTGCCAGCTGCTGTGCCTCCTCATCTAAAGATCGACACCACCAATCCGGAACTTTTATTTAAGGATCCAACTGTACCTGGTAAAGAACGCTACGATTTGAGGCCAAGAAAGCCTATTGCTATGGACAAATAAAGATTGGA
Organism: Lissotriton helveticus; assembly: GCF_964261635.1. NCBI lineage: Eukaryota > Metazoa > Chordata > Amphibia > Caudata > Salamandridae > Lissotriton > Lissotriton helveticus. The sequence goes on along the minus strand of NC_136067.1, from coordinate 1,773,513,936 downwards.
ATTTTTTTATGCAGTGAATTACACCTTGGCAGATCGAGAGACTTTTTTGCTTTTTGCTTTTTCGAGTCACCATCCGGACTCAGCTGCAGAGTCGCGGTACAGCCTTAAGGGGTGAGCCGCGTATTGACATAAGGTCTGTGGTTCAGGGTCGTTAGTGCGATCTTGGCGCACACTTAAGTGAAGAAGGTAATAGCCGTGAGCAGCACGTTAGAGGATGGAGTCTTTTGAGTCCAACAAGGGTGTTAAGAGAGTTAATTTTAGAGCGAAAATGTGTACATTGATCCGTAACAAATGTTTTTTAATAATGTGTTTTCTAATGTTTTTGAATATTACGATAGCCTGTGTGGGTTGGATTTTCTATGTCACTCAACAGACGCTTGCATCTACCTCCCAACCTACTCTTTCTTTTTCTACTGTTTCTCCACATGAGTTTCATACATTACCTGAACATGAACAGACACGAAGATCAGAATTTGTGAACAATTCGTTTATACAGATGTTGCATCAGCATCAGCTAGTCGTAAATACCACGAATTGTTGTGTTTGTGGTCTTATGCCATATACGACAGATAAGGGAATGCCATATTTGGTTTTGCCTTTTTCGCCCAATGGGTCAGTTTGGGCACTCCAATCAATGTTTATCTATGCGAATGAAGCCTCTTCTGTACATTCCGTTAAAGACAATGCGAGTAATAATGCCTTGATACGGGGAATAGTTGATATGATTAGAGATATCGATGCGTACAACGCTATCCCTAAAGATGAGGTACGAGCATATGTCGGTTGGAATAAGACGACATATAGTGTTAGCTTGACGGAGAAAGAGAGACAGCGAAGGTGTCCTCCTATTTGGATTGTACCCCACCAAGGTCATCTTTGTCTGCAAGGTAATGGTCAGAATCCGAGAGCTCAGCTTGGTAAGAGTGTGTGTGTTCACACATATGTCTATACGTCCTAGAAATCGCCACCGTTCGTGCCAGCTAAAGGCACATATTTTGTTTGTTATGACAGAGCATATACATGGTTGCCTTCTGATTTTTCAGGCACATGTTATGTAGCGTTTTTGCTTCCCCCTACGTACACAGCTGCTTTCAATTACCATAAGACAAGATATGGTAGAGGTGTTATCGATGCGAAAGATACTGTCGCACAAGAAGTTGGAGACTTCTTTAAGGGTTTTCTGCCCTTTTGGGGTCCTATGGCTAATGGTAGAAATATTCGCCAGCTTACGAGAGTGGTCGAGGCCACTATCAATGAGACTGCAGGTGCTCTAAGCAATATTACAGCTGAGCTTCAAGCGGATCGCCTTATGACATTACAGAACCGCTTTGTTTTAGATATTATACTTGCAGATAGAGGTGGGGTATGTAAATTGATCGGATCTAGTTGCTGTGTTTTCATACCAGATAACGCCCGACAGTGTACCAAGACATTTTGAGGTTATATAAGTGCGCTGAGTCTATACATGTAGACGAAGGGAACTGGTCGTTGATGGAATGGTTTTGGGAACTGCTGTCCAAATGGGGATGGAAGATTCTGATGTTTCTTGGTATGGCTTTAGCAATCCTTTTCTCGTGTTGCTTATGCATCCAGTGTGGTCCCGCAATTTGTAGTCTTTGTGCTACGATCTGTGTGAGAAGACCCGTCCCGAGAGAAGCGAAGGATAATAAGATGATGTTACAGCAACACCTTGATGACCTGATGAGAATAGATATAGACCAGGATTCAGATTGACGTGAGTTTAGGTTATTGCCTACGTAATGGCAAAAGGAGGGTCTGAGGTTCCGTGGTTTTCGGGACCGGACTCCATTTTGTTTGCGTTGCTCGAGACGCCATTTTATGTTGCCCTCACGTAGGCCGTGGAAGTAAACGAACAAACAAAGTTGCATGGGCTTCGTTGTCCATGTACATATTAACTTGCCCTTTTCGACTTGCGAGTGAACTGTAAGATGCTGACCCCGTCACCTGAAACTGACCCTTCCACGAAGCCAATTTCTTTAACTGATCGTTGTCGTTAACTTTTAGTTTCTTGCACATATCTTATCCTAATCAGCATCTGAATTGTTTCTTTCCTTACGACTTTTCATTATATGGGTAGTGCTTTCAATTATGGGTTTGTCCGACTTGTGGAAATTGAATTTGGGACATTCCTAGTAATTAACTCGTGGGTTGGTACGATGTAAAGTGAGCTTCTTGGAATGTAATAATGTATGTAAAATGTATCTCATTGGTCAGAATTTGCTGCAGAGGGTGTGCATTTGTAATGAATTGAAATTGTGAATATAAGGTGATGTCTTGCATTACGAAAATTGAGCAGTTTCCTGAGTTGTACACCTTGTTGTATTGCTTGGTTTACTGCTACTAGCTGCAGCTAAAAAATTTGATCTCTGACGCCACCTAGAAGTATTCCGTGTCTCTGTTTGCCAAGACAGGAGAACCCGAAGACTTTGGGCGTGTCCCTGGCGCCGCTGGGTTCTAAGAAAACCCAGTTCTTCACTGGACGTAAAGAGTCACGTCGTCTGCATACATGGTTTTAAGAACTGCCCAGGGCGTGAAATCAAGACCTCTCCATGCGTGGTGCTAAGCAACCGGGCCGCCAGCGGCTCCATCGTGACAGCAAAAAGGAGGGGTAACAGCGTGCACCCCTGTCTAGTACCCCAGGTGATTTTAATCATGGGGGAACAACTCCATGTATCCGCAGCCTGGCGGAGGGGGAGGTATAGAGCAAAGCTATCTTTTTGAGGAATGGTGGACTGAGGCCGATACTGGCGAGCAATGAGAATAGATAGGGCCACTCCAGCGTATCAAACGCTTTGGTTGCTTTGAGGAATATCGCTTCCGCAGGGAGGGAGGGATCCACCCCCTGCAGCACCGTGAAGAGGGTGTAGAGATTATGAGCAGTGCTACGACCCGGGACGAAACCGCATTCATCTGGCCTGAGGATCGTGGGAGAAGACATGGCTTGGCAGTTCGGGCTGGACTGTTACCATGAGGCACAGGGTCAGATTGATTTGCATATGGCCATGTCTGAATTGGGGTGGTGGAGTGAGCTAAAGAATGATGATGGATTAAACCCAGATCAGTTGACTGGGGGTGAGTGTTTGATTTGCTCAAACGCTCCGTCCATCATCCCCTTTGCTATCGCTTTGTTCGCCCTAAGTTGGCAGGGAAAGCCCAGACGTGGGTCCAATGCTCACTTTGCCAATGGATTCAAGATAGCCTGGCTGATGAGGGTTATGAACCCAAAAGAGGTCCCAGGATGCTTGTTTCCAGTCCAGGGAAGATATGACCAGGCAGTTCGGGCTGGTCTGTTCCCATGAGGCACAGGGTCAGACTGATTTGCATATGACCATGTCTGAACTGGGGTGATGGAGTGAGCTAAAGAATGAGGATGGATTAAACCCAGATCAGTTGACTTGGGGTGAGTGTTTGATTTGCTCAAACGCTCCGTCTATCATCCTCTTTGGTATCGCTTTGTTCGCCCTAAATTGGCAGGGTATGCCCAGACGTGGGTCCCTTGCTCACTTTGCCACTGGATTCAAGATAGCCTGGCTGATGAGGGTTATGAACCCGTAACCGGTCCCAGGATGCCATGTCTGAACTGGGGTGGTGGAGTGAGTTAAAGAATGATGATGGATTAAACCAGATCAGTTGACTGGGGTGAGTGTTTGATTTGCTCCATCATCCCCTTTGGTGTCGCTGAGGATCGTGGAGAGCAGACATGAGGTGGGACGTTTAGCAATAATTTTATTATCACTATTTATCATTGATAAAGGTCGGTACAAGTCGCACATTAACGGATCCCTATCTGGCTTTGAGTATGGTCACAATAAGAGCCTCGCTGAGGGAGGGTGGACACCCTGTTCTAAGGAGTCCTCATACATATTAACCGCATGCGTGCGGGCGGAATTCCGCTCGTACGCTGAGATTTTTAAAAGCGCATGTTACGTGACGAGCTGGGCTCGTCATCAGCGTGCGAGGAGGCTACGCCATGACGAGCCCAGCTCGTCTTCAGCGTGGAAGGGGTTAAGAAGATGGGGCGCGAGCAGCGGCGCAAACTCCTTATAGAAGGCTGAGGTGAGCCCATCCAACCCCGGAGTTTTATCGCCGGGCATAGCCTGAATGACAGCGATCAATTCCTCTACAGAGAATGGTTTATCAAAGTACCTGTTGTGAGCATCACTGAGCCAGACCAGCTCGATCGAATCAAAGAAGGAAAGCAGATCTGAAGGAATAAAACTCCATCATTTCGGGCTGGACCACTTCCTGCCCGACCACTAACTCGTCCTTGCCTGTGGGTACCTCACAGATGTACTCATTTGCCCAAGGGCTTCCAAAGCAGTCCAGCAAGGGTCTTTCCAGCTCTTTCACCATCACCATATTGACGAGCCCTCGCCTCCTTCCCCAAGTAATGGGACTCCTTGAGCGCAGCCTCCTCGATTTCTACCATCTTTGACTTGAGCTGCTCAAGATTTGGGAGTCTATTAGTTTCAAAGTATTCTTGCTCAAGCGACCGTATCTCGCTTTCAAGTTGCCTCAAGTCCCACCGGGGAGAGTGAAGGATGCCGGCCTGTTCAGCGATGCACTTACCCCTAATAATTGTTTTAAATGCCTCCTATAAAGTGGATGGGGATTCCACAGAGTCCTCATTCAGCTCGAAATATTCCACTATGGCAACTTCGATGTCCTCCCGGAAGACATCGTCGCATTGGGGCTCCGGCAGGGAGTCTCCAGCTAAAGGACCTGCTTGGCGCATCTGGTATTGCAATTCCAGCAGCACTGGAGCGTGGTCCGAAAGGGAGAGGGTGAGATGAGCACAGTGTCTAACCCAGGTGTTAAAATCTGGGGAGATGAACCAATAATCTATTCTGGACCACGTAGGGCCCGCTGTAGAGACACATGTACCCTCATGGCCAAGAGAATAGGTCTGACGCCAGACATCAATCATGCCGTAGCCTTCCATCAACACCTGCAGTTGCGCCGCACTTAAACAATGTTTAGATGCATATTCCTCTTTCCATGTGTGCTGCAAAAATGCAGCACACATTGAAAGAATAAGTAACAAGGAGAAATAAAGATATTTCTCCTCATTATACCAGCCTCGGGTACGCACACCATTTTGACGCAAACCCAACTTTACAAATCTTTGTAAATCTGGATTTGCGCCAAAATACATAGGGGGTGCATGGGAATGCCCCTCTCTCCGTGTACTGCCTACCAGACACAAAGTAATGTAAGGCTGCGGTGTGCGTTACTTTGTATTGTGTTACTTTGTATTGTGTTACTTTGTATTTATTAAACCACACAAAGCGTCTTTGCATAGCTTAGTCAATACCAAGAAAGATCTTGCTTTGGGGCTGCTCCACAAAAGTGATACAACCCCAACACAAAATGATAGTAAATGTGGGTAAAACTTTTCACTGCAGGCATTCTGTCTTACATGTATACTCGCAGTTCTTTTCATGAACAGTCTGAAAAACAAGACCTGTCTATTAAAAAAAAGGTTTGCTAACTGCAAAATAGTTTAAGTAGCCCGTGGTCTAGTTGGAGAGTTCAATTCCAAGTTAGAGAACAATCTGTAGGACAAAAGCACAAGATGCACATGACCTTGGACTGCTGACGAAGAAAGGGCAGAACACATCCTAGATAGGTGACATATGCAGGTATTAAATACATTTCCTCAGGACTTAAACAAATAATTGAGGATTCTATTAAGGTGTTTTTATGTTAGGTATGTTGCTTGCAATCAGTTTATGATTCACCATTAATACACTAATATTAAATGCAATAATTGCTTGTTCATTTTTATATTCCAGTGGCCCTATAGGGCGCACTTTTCCGCACCGGGTGCAAACAGGGAAAGTTCACCCTATTAGGAAGAAAGCGCTGCCCTCAGGGCAGCTGGGAGTTGCGCTGCCCCGAGGGCTGAGAATTCAAGAGAAATACTTTTAAACTGCTGCTCAGTGTTTCTCTGTGCAGGCGGGTTGCCGCCTGCTCTTTCAAGAGGGGAGAGAAATCTCCTAGCAGACTGATGCAGTGACTGGCTGCACCCGCCTACAAGGGGATGTTTGGGGTATCCATGGAACCGCTTTCTCCCCTCCAGATGGCTGCCTTTCGGAGGCACACATTCAGTGTGCCACTTTTTTGTGGCGCACATTCAGTGTACCTCCTAAAGGCATACTTGCCTCTGCATCCACGTCGGTAATACGCACGTACGCAGAGTCAAAGTGATTCCCTCATTTAAGGCAATGCCCTCTCCTAGAGTGCTGGTGCTGCATGTGCGCCAGCACTATTTGTATTACAGAAGGGGACCCATAAGCGTCTGCGGCCCCTTCTGTAACACCAAAGTGCCCCAGGGGCACACAAAGTGGGTGCAAACACACAGTGCGCCCCCGGGTACTTTTGTAATACTGGCCCAGTTTGCCAACTTACAGAAGTTAAAGAATTGTAGATGCTCTATTGTTGTGTTCCTTGATTGCTCAGAGCCAAGCAGGGGGCCCCACCTAAGAAAAAACCTGCAAGAGAATATGAGAGGTCTGGTGCAGTCTCCACACCATATCATCTCAGTGAAATAGGTCATGGGTGTGCCAGTGAAATCCCAGACTGTTTTTCTAGCTATGTGGGCCCACAGGCTACCACCAAGGGTACAAGGGCCACAGGAAATCTACAAACTATTTTTTGCGTATGGATAAGAGGAAAATAAGTGCTAGTGCACAACATTATTTGTGTTTTAGCATGTAAAAAGTTTACTACATGTACAATTTTATAGGGTCAGATGCACTTGGACAAACAAAAAAGGATTCGCAGAAGGTTTCTTGAAGAATGTCTCGGAATCTGCAACTGGTGCAGCTTTCCATGCATTCATATGGAAAACTTTGTGAATACCCAAAAGTCTCAGGATTGGGTCCCAGACACCCAGAGCAAAAAATGGGAGGCACTCTACAACAATATCAATTTCTTCAAACATTAAAATGTTGTGCTTGATACATAAAATTCTGACTACTTTTACTGGAGTTTTTGTTGTTGTTCACATGTCCAACCACTGTATGACTGTACGATTTTCAAGGAGCTCCTAATAGTAATGGAGTCTGCAGGCAGCTTTGAAAAACTGATGTGCATTTTAGACTCCCTCAGTGACTATGTTCCTATGGCAGTGGCGGCTCCTCCGCTAAGGCAGAGGAGCGCCGTCCTACTGTAAAAAGGAAAACAAAAATGATAATTACTAATATTATCATTTTTGTTTTCCTTCCTTCTTGGGTGCGGCGAGGGGCAGGTGGCGCTGGGCAGTGCAGGGGGCAGGGAAGGAGTGTTAAGCACACTCCCTAAGTGTGTATAAATGCTTGGTTGGCCCTCATGGGCCGGGAAAACTGTCCTCCGCACTTTGCATCTTCCCCAACAGGATGCATTACACAGCCTGGTGAGGAACATGCAAAGCATCCAAGCCCCTGTCTGAGTGCCTATCCACAGTGCTCACACCAATCAAAATGCTGCCTTAGCAGGGTTGTGATTGGACAGGTGCTTCTGGGAGGTTCCTGTTGGGCGCAGAGGAGACGGAGCAGAAGCCGCAGCGCCCGGCTGCATTCAGGTAAGTCCCTTTAATTTATTATTTTTAGTTACCAACTGTGGAAGTCCTGCATGCAACTATAACAGTGAAAGGATACACTTAGGTTGCATCTCCGCCTATCCAACTCTCTGTGTTTTGACATGCAGTTTGTTATTTCTGAAACTAATGCACACAAGAGCTAAATGTCTTATTTATATGTTCCTCTTCATTTTCGCTCAAATGTTTATAACTACCTCAAGTTTTAGAACTTTGGGCACTCTCCTGAAGATTAGCTCAGGAACCCCTTGACTTTTTTGTGCCACTGAAAAGGTAATTAATAGTTATTAATGTTCTACGGTTTCTAAAAAGCATGTATAATTGTTAGGAACTCCAGCTTTTGCATAATCCCATATATCTCTCAGGTGTACCCTAGATTGACATTAAAATCCTTCCTTTTCAATCACAAGAATAAATCGTAAGATCCAAATGAAACAATCATTAAATAAAGGCCAAAGTCAAAAAAGAAACAGGTCAAATGTCAATTTCTCTGCACTAATTGATTTTTTTTCACAATTGTTCTTCGTAAGCCCAATGTTTTCCAACAACCATCAAGGAAAGTGATGCTCTCAAACAACATATAAGGTAAGCTATTGTACTTTCCAACAGAAACTGGGGATTTAAAAGGTTCTCGCACCTCCCGCTTGGCGGGAGACAAATCGAGTTCGGAGTTGATGGCAGGAGCCAGCGGGGGCTAAACAAACAGCGAACTCACCGCCCCAGGAGCCTGCAGGGCACACAGCGGCCATCCAGCCCCACCCACCTGACACCGGGGATTTAAAAGCTTCTAGGCCTCCCGCTTCGCGGGAGACACATCGAGTTCGGAGTTGCTGGCAGGAACCAGCGGGGGCTAAACAACAGCGGACTCACTGCCCCAGGGGCCTGCAGGGCACACAGCGGCCATCCAGCCCTGCCCACCTGACACTCGGCGGTATTTATCCAATAAGCCTTTTCCGCCCCGTCAGGGGCTGGCAGAGGCTGGGCTGGGCCCCCCCCCTAAGAACTTCCGAACGAACAGTGGCGCAAGCTCAGGAACCATTATTGGGTTTGTGAAAAGGGTGGCTTTGTATGTGACTAAACAAATAGGGGGGGTTGTTCCAGATTGTTTGTGGGCCTGTGACTAGGGGGTGTTGTAGGCTTGTGGTGTTTGGCTAACCGGGGAGGTTTTGACTGGTTTTTACAGAGGGTTTTGTACCTTATTCGAGTATGTAAGTCAGCTCAGTAGCAACTGTTGTAAGTCTGCACACTCATAGACTTCACACATAATGACCAGCACAGTGCAAACAAGGTCATCCAAGCACTCTCTGCTTACACCTCCAGACTCCCGCCCGGCTGGCAAACTAAAGGGAATTATCCCCCCACACTCGATAAACCAACTGCAATTGACAGAATGTTGCGCAAAGCCATTGGGGCGGTCGCCAATGAAATAGAGCGTACAGAGAGGCGTCTCTCATTAACCCCGCAAATTGATCTCACACACTCGTTACATGACCTTGAGATAGAAGCTTCTTTAACCCCACTAAACACTCTGCCAGACTCTAACTAACTGACAAACCTTGTGCCCAGTTGGTGATCACTATCGACCCAGAGATACATATAACGGGGGAGATGGGAAAAACTGGCAAAAAAAAAGAAGAGTAGCACGAAGAAACCAAGGCAGAAGAGGGGTAAATCCAGCGAGGCTCCGACTGAAAAACCAAATACAGCGGTAGGGGTACACAGAGGGAGCGAGCCACAGACACAAATTCCCCCGACGTGGGTAGCCCAAATTGTTAGTGACCTGCAGTCTAAATTTGAGCAGCTTAATAACACTCAAATGAAATTAATTCTTAGCAGGCTAGACAAGGTAGTAACCCTGGCAAAAACAAAGGGGTTGGGGAGTGGTATCACATTGCCCCCACCAACCAATACCACAGTAGAGGAGGTTATTACCACAAACCCGGCCGCGGTACTACCTAGTAATTCCCCAAAAGGACAAATTACCACTGCCATACACCCTTCACAGCCCCCAGGTCCCCAGCGGGCATACACTAGCCAGGCTCCTAATGGCCACACTACAAGCTCAGGTGAGGTCATCCTTGGTGCAACGCAAGGTACTCATCAAGCCATGGTACATAGGCAGCCTTCACCTGAACCCCCACCTCGGCACCAAGCAGAAGGGCCACCTCCTAGGGCAATCATAAATCCTTTACCCTGTATAAATGTACTCCCTGAGGCGGCACCATACGTAATCGTATTAACGGGGGTCCCAGAGCTGAAGCCAGATCAAACAGAGGCCTATGACGAGCTGTAGAATAAAACCATGTTCTGGCTGAATAAGCATTGGCCGCTAGCAGGAAATGAACAGGGGGAAATTTTGTTGGTCCGTAGGGTAAGTTGGTTGGGGAACAGGCCCAAGGATATCATTGGGGATTGCGTGGTGGTAAACTTCAGGAACCACCGCGTGGTCGACCAAATATTAAGGTGGGAACTGACTGGCTATTCTAGCAACATCAGATCTATGCCCTTAAGTTCTTTTTATTTAAGGGGTACCCACAGCCCGGGCTTAGATCCCGCTTGGCAAAGTAGAAGTGACAGCAACTTGGTTAGGTTTTGTCGCCCACTCCCATATGCGTCCCTAATGAACCAAGGAGCACTGAACCTGAAGAATAGATTCGACCACCTAATGTCCTTGGAGGAGTTGGATTGACTATTGAATGATAGAGCCTCCCCTACGAGACACTGTGGGAAAAAAGTTTCCTCCCCCCAAATTGCCCAGACACTATCTACACCCTATTACCCCTCACTGACTGATTCACCAGGCACAGTCTTAGAGTCGACGGGTGGGTCTAGTGATGGATCACTGGTTAGGCCCCCAGTTAGTACGGAAACAACGGGGTTGGACCTTATCCCCTTATGCCCTCAGCAACTGGTGAAATTTCACAACCCCCCTAGACCAAAGGCAGTCCCGAATAGCGATGGGATAAACAACTATAACCCAGCCACACTGCCGATAAGAGTGATACAAACGCAGGAGGGGGTTAAGTTGCTATCATGGAATATAGCAGGACTAGCAGCGAAATTTGATACTCAGGATTGGAAGCAATATATCACCAGGTTTCAGGTAATTTGTTTGCAGGAAACCAGGGAGATTGACTGCAACCCTTTTTATCTAGCGGGGTATAAGTGTTTTTCGGTGCCCGCACAGAAGTCACCCTCGGGGAGAGCCATGGGATATTTGATCACATACGTGGACCTACAGGTGGAAGGAGTGTGGACAAATCTAAATTGGACATCACATAATATCCAGGCCCTTGGGTTACACATAAATGGGTTAAACATCATCCTGATCAACTTGTATAAGGCAGTGGGAGCCAATGGCAAGGGATCCACAATAAGAGAATTGGACACCTGTCTAAATGTTGAGACTGCCTCAAGGAAGAGCGCGGTGGCGCCGCTTGTCGTGTTAGCAAGCAAATGTAATTGTCATCTGTGCCCTACCCTGAGACCTGTCAATGAGGATTGGTCCCGTTGCACGGTGGAGGATGACCTGCACTTCTTGCATTCCCTTGAGGGGATGGAATTGGATATGGTCTTGAAAAGCTATGCCCTTGTTCACTCTATCGCTCTTGTAGCATTGTGAAGTGGAGATGAGATCAATCCCACGTTTAAGGGGAGCCAATGGCAAGGGATCCACAATAAGAGAATTGGACACCTGTCTAAATGTTGAGACTGCCTCAAGGAAGAGCGCGGTGGCGCCGCTTGTCGTGTTAGCAAGCAAATGTAATTGTCATCTGTGCCCTACCCTGAGACCTGTCAATGAGGATTGGTCCCGTTGCACGGTGGAGGATGACCTGCACTTCTTGCATTCCCTTGAGGGGATGGAATTGGATATGGTCTTGAAAAGCTATGCCCTTGTTCACTCTATCGCTCTTGTAGCATTGTGAAGTGGAGATGAGATCAATCCCACGTTTAAGGGTAAAGGATGTCGTTCCGTCATTGACTATATTGTGGTCTCCAGCCTACTTAAATCCTGGATTAAAGGCGCAGAAATTGAATGGAGTATATTCAGTGAACACAACTCCCTAGTGTTGGAGTTAAAAGGCCTGTCTCCCAGACGTGTTAGTAGAGGTGTAGGGGTAGATAGTCTAGAGAGCGCAACGGATCAGGGGAGAAGACTTAGATGGTCCAAAGTGGATGGGGACATTTTCTATAAATCTTTAATGGAGAAAGGTATAGACTAATTTAAGGTGTGTCTCGACCTCTCCGTGGAGGGTGTTGCTGTTGTTAAAGCATTTGAGGAATTGACGGACTAGTAAGGACCACTAAGAAAATGAGAGTAATCACCACTCCCAGATGGTTCGATAAGGACTGCTCTCGGGCACACAAAGAGCTGATATGCAGCCTGAAAACTCTACTCCAGGACAGGTCATGTATCACACATTGTAGGCTGGCATACAAAAAGGCACTAAAATGTAGGAAATACTCCCTTCAATCTCAAGCCTGGGAGGACTTAAGGGAGGCAGCAGACAGAAGGGATCTTACAAAGTTCTGGAAAATTATAAATAACCCATGTTTCCAGGACACTAATGCCCCAGAAATTGGCAACACTATTCTCCCAGAACAATGGCAGAACCACTTTAAAACCACACTGCCGATAATAACGAGGATGATGGGTTGGGCCCTCGGTGGGTAGCCAGGATTGAGTTTACACTGGAGGAAATAGTAGAGGCCATTCAGGGCTTAACCAAAAATAAAGCGCCAGGCCCAGATGGCATACCCTCTGACCTTTATTTAAGCAGGGTGGAGCTGTGGGCCCCTATCCTCACGAGGGTTCTAAACGCGGCGGTGCATCTGGCCTCCCACGCTCCTGGTCGACAGCAATAATAGTCCCCATTTTTAAAAAAGGGAATAGAGACAATCCCCAATGTTACCGACCGAAATCCCTGATCAATGTAACAGTGAAAGTGTTGGGCCGTGTGGTCCTCAATCGCCTCACGGAGTGGGCTGATGCACACCAAATTATTACCGACACGCAATACGGGTTCAGGGAGGGGAGGTCAACAATGGACCAATGCCTGAATCTCTATCTCCTGGTCGCTAAATACACCCTAGCTAGTAATGAGGCAGTATACCTAGGGTTCATGGATCTTTCTGCTGCTTTCGAGCATGTGAATAGAGAGAAGCTGTGGGCCCTGCTGATTAGATTAGGATTTGAACAGGACTTAGTCAATATATTGAAAGCACTGCACTGGAATACCTCTGCTAAAGTGCGTTTCAATTCGGAAGGGGGCATCACATCACCTTTCCCATGTAACAGTGGGGTTAGGCAGGGTTGCATTTTAGCCCCATTTCTGTTCTCCATATATATTAATAACTTAGAGATGGAACTACACAAACTAGGAGTAGATTCCCCACAAGTAGGTTCCCGCCCTGTCCCGGTCCTGTTATACGCGGATGACGCAGTGCTTTTAGCCCGTACTCCTAAGGGACTCCAGAGTTTGATTGATGGGTTTGTCAGCTTTATGAATACATTAGACTTATCTGCAAATCTGGTTAAGTCCTACGTCATGCTGACAGGGACCAAACCCTGCAGGAAGTTTTCTTATAAGATAGGCACTCACAGACTAGGGCAGGTGCAGTCCTTTTCCTATCTAGGCCTGTTATTTGATGGGTTTTTAAACTTCAAACTTCTAGTGTAAGAACGATGCTCAAAACTGGTGACCTCGACCGGGGCGATAATGAACTACAGACGTAGGCTGGGAAGGTGGTCGCCCGAACAAGTAATGAACCTATATAGATCAATGTTTTGCTGTAAAGTGGCATATGGGTCTGAAGTTTGGGGTTTTGCAAATACCCAGCAGTTACAGGCAGAGGAAAAAAAAATATTTAAGAAAGTTACTCAAAACCCCGCAAAGTATCCCTGCTTGTATCATTCACGAGGAACTGGGAGGGGCATATATGGAGGATCTAATAAAGGTTAGACCTCTTATAGCCTGGCTGAAGATCTGAACTAACAACGAAGCAGCTCTAAGCAGACAAATTATTACAGACTGCCTGAAAAGGGATAAAGGAATGTGTATTCCCTGGTTAAAATATGTGAAGGGCACATTCGAGGGAATTGGTTGCAAGAACCTTTTTACTAACCACAATGAAATTACCCACCATGACAAACAGAGTCAAAAAAAATGTTGGGAAATGGGCAGCTTCACGCCGGGCCGCTGTAGAAGAACGTAAATCCACAGTTGGTGCCTATAGAGTAATGAAAACAGAGGAAGGAATGGAACCTTATCTTGCCCTCATGCACAATGCACAGGACGGATTTTTAATGACCCATTTTAGGCTCAACCTTTTACATCACAAACTGGCTGATCCACCAGGTTTTACTTCAACGGTTGAGCAGAAGGGTACCTGCGGCTGCGACAATAGGTCTCCGCAGGATACCCTTCATTTTGTACTTTTATGTTCATTTTACACTTTACCGAGGCGTAGTTTTTTAGTAGGAATTTTAAAACAGTCAAAGTTTAAACACGCCAAGGTTGCTTTACTGTTTCTGCAAAGGGCTAATGATCCTCACACTTTGTTTTGTATTATGAATTTTATCAAGGTTTCTATAAGGCTACGGAACTCAAGAGGGCGGTGTTGAATGTTGAATCTCTTTTGTCTATTGTTTAATTACTGGCACATGAATTGTATTTTATGGATTTTAACAGTTTATCATGTACTTTTATGGTATTTTTTGAATACCGAATAAAGATCTATTGACTTGATTTGACTCCAAGGGCCAGACGGCTGACCTCTTGTTTGAGATATGGGGTCACAATAAGCTTCCAGAGGCCTTCCCTGCAAACTGACCAGCACCAACAAAACCTGCCTGGACCCTGTTGCTGCCCTCTGCTAGAGTGAGTCCTGACCTCCAAGAGGTACATGGATCCTTGGCTGGTGTCAGTGTGTAATACCCCAGCCTCCAAACTCCAAGACCAGGACTCCAGGTGACAATCCAGAGGTTCTAGGCTCCTCCGGTCAAAAATGAACTGTCCTGATCGCCTTATAAACACAAGCAGAGATCACCAAGGCCAATGCAGAGGCTGATCCGATGGGCGATGTAACCTTCCCAGATACAGACTCTGGTTTTCATTTGAACAGTGCTCATGTCGACAACAACCGTCATGCATTTCCCGCCAACTCAAAGCTCCAACTGGTGACCAACTCTTCACGATGATCTCCTCACAGGCAAGATCTGACTGGTGACCAGCTCATTGCGTAAACAACTGTCTCCTCGCTGTCCCCCACCAACGGGAATCTCTGACTGAGGCTCCTTGCTTGGAACTAGACTAAGTTTGAATGTAAAAATTCCGGTATGAACATGGTCCCTGCATCTGGCTCGTGCTCCATCACGGTCAGCTTGAACTGATTTTGTCCCTGTGCAGCGCAACCAGATAAGCGCTATTGGCACTTTATGTGTCTTGGCGCTACCTTTACCGTAAACTTAAAAAATGCATAACTCTAGTTCTACCTATTGGATTTTTGTCATTTTTATGTTTTATTTATTAATATTTACTCTATTTTTCAAAAATGGTTAGGGACTTTTCTTGCATTGTGTTTTCACTTTTTTACTGTTTAAGTGCTGCATACATACTTCTACATATTGATTCTTGGTTAAGTCTGACTGCTTCTGTGCCAAGCTACTGGAGGGTTGAATACAGGTTTATTTAGTGACTTTTTTGGTTTCCCCTGACAAATATTGTGTTTATTACTTGAGTGGGGCTCTCCAGCCTCTCAAATAATAACCTAATTTCTTACACTCTATTAGAGTGAATTCAGAGCATAATAATCCATTCAAAGTAAGCCAATAGTACCATTCACCTTATTATTTGCAGAGTTGCCACAGCCTCACAAGCTGTGATCCAACAGGGCTGATATCTCACCTACCGAAGCATGGAAGTTGTCATTCTACACTGTCTCAGAACATTCACATAGCATTGTGGATTTTGGAACAATGAGCTATCATGCCATTTGGGAGGAGTATATGCAGAAGAATTAAAGAGTGGACATGAGCTCTCAGCCTGCTTAAGACAGGACATGATCTCTCTGCGATGTGACTACTGTCAACACAAAACAAAGTAATGTTGTGTCTTGTAAAAACAGTCACAAAGGACAGAACAAATTAGTAATATTAATAAGAGTTAGGACGAAAGTCATATACATTTTTGAACAATACATTAATTTCGGAAATGGGACTGACATCAACTTAGGAGTGACACGAAGGGCAGAGTAATTAACTTGACTTCACACAGCAAGAATCAGTTACTAGCAAGAGGAGGGTGCTTAAATGAATAGCCTTGTGTTTATAGAGCTTACTGTTCCTGCAATTCCTCACTTCCTCTGGCTAAAGGGAGGGTGAGAAGAATGTCCTCCTTTTGCCAGACAGGCTCTGGCACACTGTCTCTATAGCCAATAGGAATGTCACTTACTTACTTACTTACTTATGTCTACTACCCCTTCTGGGGTATAGGCCATCAAAGAGGACTATCCAGTCATCTGTGGCCTGGGCTTATCTGTCTCCAGGTGTAACCGATCTCCTTGCAGTCATCCTCGAGACCTCAATGCCAGGTGTTTCTTGGCCTTCTTCTTTTCCATTTTTCTTGAGGGTTCCAGGTGAATGCTTGCCTGGTGGTGTTTGATACAGGCTTGCGAAGGGTGTGACCTATCCAGCCCCAGTGTTTTTTCATGATTTCTTCATGAGCAGATAGTTGGAAAGTCTGCTGTAATAGGTTGATGTTGCTGATGGTGTTTGGCCAGTGGATTTGGAAGATTTTCCTTAGACAGGTGCTTATGAAGGTTCAGGAATTTCTTCGTGGTGGTCACTGATGTCCTCCAAGTTTCTGCTCCATATATCGAAGGATAGATTTTACATTGGTATTAAAAAGCCTGATCTTGGTTTGAAGTGCTAGGCCCTTAGAGCTCCAGATCTTTATTTGAATGAAGACAACCCTACCTTTGCCAATTTTTGCCTTGGCGTCGGTGTCTGTGCCACCCTGTTTGTCTATGAATCTGCCCAAGTGTGTGAAAGCCTCAACCTCTTCCAGTGCATCACCTGCAAGAGTGACTGTAGTTGTGCTGGCAGTGTCAGCCTTCAGGATCTTGGATTTTCGCCTCTGGATGTTGAGACCAAGTTGTGCTCATGTGGCTGCCACTTTGTCGGTCTTCTCTTGCATCTGCAGATGGGTATGAGAGACCAGGGCCAGGTTGTCTGCAAAGTCTAGGTCAATGAGTTGCATCCAAGTTGTCCACTAGATCCCATTTCTTGTCATTGCAGCTTCCTGGGCTTCTGTGGCAAGACCATCAATGAATCTTCACCGGACTGTTCTTGAACTTCTCCTTGCTTCCTTGTTGGTTTTGATGTATTTGCCTTGAGTTTTCTCTTTTTCTGCTCTCGTTTGGCTGGAGTTGACTGCAGCTTTCTTTTCCTTTCTCGCTTGGATTTTGTAGAGAGTCTCGGTGGAGATCCATTCTTAATGCTGGTGTTTCTTGAAACCCAGTACCTATTGGCAGGTTGATGTGGAAAATTAGTGCGTTTTGGTGAACATTATCTGCGCCATCTTGCCTCTTCCCCTGATGCCACACTTTTGTCGTGCGCGCCCGCCATTTTAAGATGCCCCGATCAGAACGAACCCTTTTGCATGCCGCTGGCCCCTGACATAGCCCTTTGCCTTCACTAAGCCTGCACGCTGACCACCCCCTGCTTGCACCTGCCTTGAGTCATAAACCCCTCTTCGGCGCTGCTCTGCCCCAGGCCCTCATCCTGTTCCCAGCGCGACACCTCCCTGCTTTCCTTTCATGATCTCCGGCCCTTAGATGCAAACCCCCTTTTCCCCGTGTGCCCGTTTTGTCCCCCCCGTTCCCAAGCCGACACCCAGCTCTGCCGATACCATCCTTGCCCCTCCCCGTACAATAGAAAGCTTCCCCCATCAAAGAATCCCTGGGTTGATCAAAGCCCCCACCCCATGAGATCCGATCAAACTCCCCACATTCCGTGAATCGGCGGATTATCCAGCTGCGCGATGCTCATCACCTGTTGTGACTAGGGTGGGAACTTCAACTGTAAATGTGTGTGGGAACGGGCCCAAAGGGGAGTTCCGAGAATGTCTTTTCCGTACATCAAAGCTTTAAACATGTATGTGTAATCTACAATAAAGTCATAAATGTGGGTATAAGAGGCCAGGCCTCAGAAATACAGTTAGAGCACCTCAGAACGATACCTTCTGTCCGTTTCGTTGTGTTCTCCTCCGGAGAGAATAAAAAAACCTTGTTTCCTGCTTTCCAGTCTCCAGCGCCTGCCTCTTCATTGATTTGAATAACTAGAGGGTCACAGAGGCAATACCGCCGGGCAAATATCGATTGTCCCCGACCCGATTGAACTTTTTACAATTGGCGTCCCAAGCGTGGGGCCCATCAGCGACTCGTGGATCCAGTGGGAGAGGTCCCGACGACAGAGTGAACGACTGCAACGATCGGGAGAGCTCTTGCCCAATAGACCCTCGTCTGGCAGCCGATCATCCGAACTTCACTAGTTCCGAACAGACCTCTCTCGAGTGATCTACGGTCCTGACTGGGAACCATCAGGAGTGCCGTGAGAAATACGAGAAAAAGAGGACGATCGGGCGCTGGATTCGGAAGACAAGAAACTGTCCACATGGTCCGGGTAAGGTCGTGTTGCCACGACAAGTTGCGAAAAAAATTTGTTTTGATTGCTTGATTGTTCAAAATACTAGTATTGCTCTGATTATTTTTATTTGGAGATTCACTGTCTGCAAACGGAGAAACAACAGGCTCTCTCTCCCTTTGCAAGCAGTGGAGGATAGGTAGGGTAGCAGCCGTGCTTGTTCTTTTTCTCCCCCACTCAATAATTGCTTGAAACTGAACTGTTGTTCACAAAACTATTGTTTCCTGGAGATTCCCTGTCTGCAAGCAGGGAAGAGACCACCCTTTTTTGCAGATAGTGAAAAGGGTAGGTAACGCAGATCTTTGCGGACCTACTCATTCTCCCCATTGTTATTTATTGGTCGTTTGGTTTTATATTTTTTTTTGATCCATGAGGTATTCACTACCTGCAAACAACGTAGAATAGAAATATTCTGTCTAGTCTTTGCACCTAGTGATAAGATAGGCAGTGCTGACTTTTTAGTCCCTCGTTACGAGCCGTCATGTCTGTCTTCTCCCCACTGATAAATAGCCTGTTTAGCCCGGACCGGGTGTTAGAGGTGGACCATATAGCTCCACTAGAAGGCACCCCTAATAAGGACATGTTCATAAACTATGGGTTAGTCACCATAGCTTATAATAAATTATGGCACAGGTATACCGAAGATAGCCAAGACAAACAGTGGCCACTGGCAGGATCCTTTGACCTTGATAAAATAGAAACGTTAGAAATAGCCCTTCGAAATAATAAGACGACGCCAATCATGCTCGACAGTCTCGGTATGTGGCGCAGAGAGGCTACGAAACGACAGAGAAAAGACGAGGATAAACCAAGTAGGGAAATATACCGACAGGACAACCCCAGGACACCGCCACCCACAACTTATCCCCCGACACTATGCAAAGGACGACCAGACTTAGGGTCAGACCAATGCGCTTTTTGTAGGTATGTCGGACACTGGAAAGCCCAATGCCCGTCTCTACTGAGCGTGAGTAAAGGCAAAGGGCCGACAAGAACGACAGACCGACAGTACGAGAAAAGGCGCGAGACAGAGAAGAACCCGACTTACATAGACAGACCAGACAGAACCACCACGTTTGATTATGCCCGATGGCACAGATTTCGCCAGGAAAATCTCAGCGGCATGATCAAGTTCTCCTAGGTCGGGCAATGTCAAGACGGGAACCCAGCCTCGTTTAAAATTCACAGACGGAAAGAGATAATTATGACCAATAACTGTGTTTATATTTGTCTTGGGTCTTTGTATGTCGTACTTGTACTGTCCCCCGTCTGAGTTTGTGTGTATGTAATGTACAAATCTGCGTCATCCCTCTACACGTGTTTCCGTGTTACTCGACCTCTGTTAGCAGAAACTTAGCATAAAAGCAACCTGGAAAGAAAGAAATGGTAAAACAAAATCCGTAGACCATTAATAAACTTGAACTTTTAATTTAACACAACAAACAAGGAATAATAACGATAAACTGTAGAAAATGAAAGTCAAACAGAACATTCGCCCCCCCCCCCATTCTGGAACCTTCCAAAGTGGGGCAGGGTTACGGCTACGCCCAACCAACGGCAACCCATATAAGGCAAGCCCCGCCGCCAACTCTTGGTCAGGAAATCTTAACGTATGGGGGAGCCGGAGGAGAGGCAGGAGCCCGCAGCCTGGGCATTTGCAGGTAGTCCCGCCACATGTCTCCTTGGCCGGCCGCAACGGGCCTGGAAAGACTAAGGTAGTCCCGCCACATGTCCAAGAGGAGAACGAGGCACCTCTTCCTTTTCTCTTCCGTCACAGCCGCAGCAGTCCTGGACGGCGGGATGTCCTGCACGTACCTCCACAACAATTTGTCCAAGTTGGGCTGGGAGGGAGAGGCGACGCGGACGAGCCTCTCCCACCTCCACCGGTAGGAGGTTTCCCAGCCCCCAGCCCGACGCCGAACATCCCCAGTCAGGCGATGGTGCCCATACTTCCACAGCACCGAACACACCATGGTGGCACCCCAGTACTTGCGCAGCACCGAACGTACAATGGTGGCACCCCAGTATTTGCGCAGCACCGAACGTACAATGGTGGCACTTGTGGAACACCGGATGTGGAGAGGCCTTCATGCGGGGCGATGAAAAGGAGCGGCATGGAGTGCACCGGGAGAAGGAGACGATGTGAACGAGTCTCCCTCGCCCCCCCCCAGGTGGGGGCATCACAGCTGCACCCCAGCTGAACGTCCCGCTCTCACAAAACAGGGACCTCTTCCTTTCACTCCGAAGGGTCTCTTCCATTCTTGCAAACTCGACGAGAGTGGCCCCTGTAGGGCCTCAAAATGGCGTCTGGATCCGCTGGAAGGCGGGCCCCGGCCACTAGAGTAACTTTGGCCAGCCGTATAACTCGAACATTTGTCCCATGGAGCACGAGCCCCCATCTCCGACAGCATCTCCGCAGCCTTGAAGATCATACAAAGGTCCCCGGCGGAACCTTCGGCCTTTGCAGGTTTCCGGTAAGGGACGGCTGCCTCGATCGCCAACGAAACAAACATGACATTGCCACACCTTCTGTTAGCGTGAATTCTAGAACTGCCGAAAAGGACTCTGGTCCAAACTGCCAGTAATGGAAACATTTCCCCCTGATGCTGCTTCCGGACTGTGCCGGCCCCGCCCAAAATGGCGCTGGTATCAATCGGAACTTACGAACACCTCGTGGTGTTCCTTCGCACTAATATAAACTTGATGTTCTGAGATTCTATATGATCCTTTGTACACTTGGCTAGAAAAGACGAGGAGAACTCACTCGACGAAAAGTGTGAAAAGATCCCCGTTACAAATGTTGATTACGAATGTACAATGTATTATATTTTTTATAACTGATGTAAACCCCATTTACGACGCACACGTACGGTATGCATATAGGAAATCTGATTACAACTGTTATGATTATGCTTCTAAATTATGAAAATATATGCCCCCGAACCCCCAGCCGATTAATAGACGTTTTAGTCTCTTACAAATGAATGAGTAAAACTTTCCGATGTTTTTATTGCTGCAAACGACACCCCCCACTGTACGCACTTTAGCCATTGCCACGACCGACCAAATACGACCGCACCCTCATAATCCATATGCTGAAATGATTTTGCAAAATAAAGTCTTTGAAACTATGGACGGGTATTGCATGCTTTATTTTAAAACAATATGGGATGGGTGGGAAAGTTCTTTTCTGTGCACCCTACTCTGCTCTCTCTTTAAGGTTAAAAGAAGATGGTTGCCCAGCCCTGGAGGACGGATCGGATCGACGACACGACACTCCGCCTTCAAAGTACGCGACTGACTCATGAACTCTCGCGTAGAGGAAGACCTTGACTTCCAAGGATGGGTAAAACGAATGGTGTAAATGAGGGAATGTAAAAGGAGGGTGAAATGAAATAATGTAAATATTATAAAGTACAACGTTCCAAAGTAGCAGGGACCCAAGAACCGAAGAACTTTAGAACGCCACGGCGTTGAAAGAGGTTTAAGGATCCCGATAGTGAGATATATCCTTTGACTAGATACCTCGCACTAGGCACCTCTGGTTTCCTTTTTATGTTTCCCCGCACACGCCCTACATGAACACACTACCCCCCCTCGACTCCGGAAACCATATCCCCGGGGACCCTGCCCCAAGGAGGAAAAGACGAGTAAGAGGTAAGTAAAGGACTTATGAATCCATGTATTTGAATGCGCGCGAATGCTGTCTCCCCCACCCCCCCCCCCTTTTTTTCCTCCTTCTGCAGGTTACATCAGAGATTACAGCTGAGGTGTGGCGAAGATCTGAGACCTTGCCATGTCTAAATACACGAAACGGACTAGCGCCGCAGGGTGGTGTCTAAGCACGCCTGCAAACTACTCACATATCGAACAAACCCGAAAAATTAGCACAACCTGATAAAAAGTGATCACCCTTAAACCAGACCGGACGAATGAACCCATGTCACGTATGATGTGAAACTATGAGGGAATGTGTGTGTGTGTGACTGAGGCGTTGGCCCAACTGGTCGAAGGACCGAGAATGCGAGAAAGTGCGACAACATGGTACCTCCTTTTTCTTTCCTTTTTCTCGAGGCACGTCCCCTCTACCCTGTCTAATGCTCAAACTGCATGATTACAAGATTCTAACGCAGACTCGTGAATGCCCTTTACTGTGTAATGCACTAAATAGCCTTTCTTGAATACACTGCCACCCTCTCTGTTGCACGTGTACTATTTAGCCTGCCGTTGCACTCTCTCTCTCTCTCTCTCTCTCTCTCTCTCTCTCTCTCTCTCTCTCTCTCTCTCTCTCTCTCACTCTCTCTCTCTCTCTCTTTTTTTCACTACCACTCTTCCGAGTGGTTATCCCCGAAATTGGCAGATTGCCACCCCTAGCACACCACCCAATTGGCTTCAAATACCGTCAGTATTTGCACAAACGCTTGTCTTTAATACAATCACCCTGAAGCCGCGTCATTACCTCTCCTTTTCCGCTAGAAGTCAATGAACCCAGGTTGGGCCGTAAGGGAAAGGACAGGTAAGACGACAGAGGTTCCCTAATCTGACCCGAAATAAGGGAACTACATGTCAAACGGCTCCTATAGTATAAGACAAGGACCTCAGAATACGCGACCCTCCCCTCCCCGAATTGTCGCAATACCCAAACCGGAAAAGTGACCACCCCCGTTACCTCCCCTGTCTATGTCCCTGGTTGTTTCCCATAAAACCCCTGTCCTTCCTAGTTAAGTAACCGGGCTGTAAAAGGTTACGTAGGACCCAGAATGATGTTTTACAAGGTTAACAGACTAGACCAAGGTAAAGAAATCATCAAAATGAACCCCGCAGTAGGTGAAAAAAAAAACAGGATGCACCGATAGAAAGGAAATGTTTAGCCATGTTCGTCTCTCAGCAAAATACCTGTGTAGTACCATGTTGACGACTCACTGTACCCTTTTGTAAATGTGAAACTCTAGAGAACGGCATATCTTTGCCAGATTTGTCTCCCGAAGGTGGGTTACCATCAGATGAACTGTCATGCCTGTAATAAATAATTATGAAGGAAAGTCATAGTAAATCCAACAGGTCCGCCACCGGTCATTCATATGCCAGTTGTGAACATTAAATATAACGGACATTTTCATTCTTTGCCTGGAGCTGGGAGAGAAATAGACTTTTTTGATTATCTCCATCTGCAAATTTTCTAAAGACTGTCTTTTCAAACTTGTTTAAGGGTACTGCTGTTGGAGGAGAGAAGGACCGGATGTGGGAGCACGAGGCCCGACTGCAGACTAAGGAACACCTGCGACATTAGCCAAGGCGAGACCACGACTGAAAAGAGCTGCAGGACGAGGCACTGTTTTCGACAGCATGAAAAGAAAGGGTCGACCTGATGCCCCTGCTCGACGTCCAGTGCCTGTCGACAAGTCCCCGCTCTCTGAATTCCGTCACACGCCCGCCTATTTGAAGTCTCTCGTTCCCCTAGTTTGTTCCCAATTTGGCCTTGCTCCATCCCCCTTTTTCCTCTGACCTACCCTATGGACTGTTTTGAACGCTCTTCTTCCATCGGAACTTTCTGACAATCACCTCAAAGGACACAGGGCGAAAAGGACCTTTCCGACCAGAAACGCGAGGAAAGGGTCGTGCCCTGCAACGCAGAACTTAGAACAGAGCTGGACTTGTAGCTCCACCGCCGGTGCTCAACAGCGCCAACGAAAGACCACAAAGAACAATGAGAACTCATAAAACTTCGAACATTTGACATCCTCAATCACCGTTTTTTTATGCCTCATTTCTCTCCCAGCCGCCATTGTATTGATCCTGCTCCAATCCGAATCTGAAATATGTATTAACCTGCCAGTTCACGTTATGATATGTACTTGCTGCTCGCCGTTTTTGTATTTCATTCCTATGACTTTCCTGCTGAACAAATTTATCAAAATTTATCAAATAGGTGCACCTCCTAAAAACTAGAAACCTCAAAATGTATTGTTTACAACTCTTTTTCATCTAGGGTTCCTACCGTTTTCTTTCTCATGCTCACCACAGTAGAACCGAATAGAAAATGAACCAGCAAGATGTCTTGAATATGTTAAAGGGAGGACTGTGGAAAATTAGTGCGTTTTGGTGAACATTATCTGCGCCATCTTGCCTCTTCCCCTGATGCCACACTTTTGTCGTGCGCGCCCGCCATTTTAAGATGCCCCGATCAGAACGAACCCTTTTGCATGCCGCTGGCCCCTGACATAGCCCTTTGCCTTCACTAAGCCTGCACGCTGACCACCCCCTGCTTGCACCTGCCTTGAGTCATAAACCCCTCTTCGGCGCTGCTCTGCCCCAGGCCCTCATCCTGTTCCCAGCGCGACACCTCCCTGCTTTCCTTTCATGATCTCCGGCCCTTAGATGCAAACCCCCTTTTCCCCGTGTGCCCGTTTTGTCCCCCCCGTTCCCAAGCCGACACCCAGCTCTGCCGATACCATCCTTGCCCCTCCCCGTACAATAGAAAGCTTCCCCCATCAAAGAATCCCCGGGTTGATCAAAGCCCCCACCCCATGAGATCCGATCAAACTCCCCACATTCCGTGAATCGGCGGATTATCCAGCTGCGCGATGCTCATCACCTGTTGTGACTAGGGTGGGAACTTCAACTGTAAATGTGTGTGGGAACGGGCCCAAAGGGGAGTTCCGAGAATGTCTTTTCCGTACATCAAAGCTTTAAACATGTATGTGTAATCTACAATAAAGTCATAAATGTGGGTATAAGAGGCCAGGCCTCAGAAATACAGTTAGAGCACCTCAGAACGATACCTTCTGTCCGTTTCGTTGTGTTCTCCTCCGGAGAGAATAAAAAAACCTTGTTTCCTGCTTTCCAGTCTCCAGCGCCTGCCTCTTCATTGATTTGAATAACTAGAGGGTCACAGAGGCAATACCGCCGGGCAAATATCGATTGTCCCCGACCCGATTGAACTTTTTACATTGATGTCACTATTTATTTGTTCTTCTCCCACTGGCTTTCTACTGGTAATCTATCATCCTCTAGTTCTTTCAGGACTTGAAACTTGTTACTGAGGATGACTCAGTATTGACTCCATTTCTGTGCATCTTTGAGGAGGGGGTCTAATATCACTGGCGTTGGTCAGTCGGTTTTGGCTTTAGTGTTAGCGTAGCCCTGACACGATGATGGTCTGACACCACGCCCACTCCTCTCATCACTCTCACATACTGCAGGGACCGCTGGAACTTCTTGCCAATGCAGATATGTTCAATCTGATTCTCTTTTGAATGGTCCGGTGACACCCACGTTGCTTTGTGTATTGTTTTGTGTGGGAATACACTACCGCCTATCTCCAGACTGTTGAAGGCACAGAAATGTGCAAGCCTCTCCACGTTCTCATTCATGTTGGTGAGGCCATGGTTGCCGATTACTTCTTTATACCCAGTGTTGTCACTTCCAATCTTAGCATTGAGGTCCCCCATCAGTATGGTGATGTCTCTCTCAAGGCATTACTCCAGGGTGGACTGGAGTCTGTAAAACTGTTCTTTTTCTTCTTCTTTGCTGTCATTTGTAGGTGCATAGCTTGTGTGGATGGTCGCTCTAATGATTCTGGGACCAAGTGCTTCCCATCCAATCAGAGCTCTGTTGGCTGCATGCGTTAGCGTCAATGCTGCTCACTGAGTAAGTGGGGCATTCTCTTCCTGGTTTCCAGATTTCAGCAGCAGTCCTCCTGGAGCCAGACTTTTCAACTGGAACTGTGTTCATCTGGTTTCAGTGATACCAAGCAGGGCAATGGTATATTATTGCTGCCACTTGGAAATGTCAAAGACCATGTAAAATCATTGGAGATTCCATGGGTTACTTTTTGTCTAGCAGCATGTGGTACAGCCTAGGACAATTTTATTGTTTATATAACCAAGAAGCTAGCCTATGGCAATCTTCATGCTTTACAATTAGTCATATGTAACATACAAGTGCTGATAACATCACGTAGTTGCAGAGAGTGTATGCAACATGCAGGTCAAAGGTCTGAATTGCTGCAGATTGACTTGATCTTCTATTTTTATTGGGTATTTAGACCACTAAGTTGGGTTTAGTTGTTGTTCCCTGATGCACCCTGAAGGCCTTGACTATATATTAAAGCATTGTCTGTGGAAAATCAGAAGCAACACTTTCCTGGCAGATCATTCAGCACTCGTAGTAATCAACATGTTCCCATTTTATACAACTTGTTTTGTGAATGAACTTCATGCTTGAAAAGTGCCAGGTTGGCAGCGCTGGAACCAACTGCCATACATTGATGCCAAAGTGTGAATCACCAAGAAGATGTTTTTCTACCCACCTAAGAGCCTTATGAGTCAGAGAATGAACACTTATGCTTTGTTCTCACCTTGATGATTTATGTTTGCTACTGTCAGGATGCCATATCTCCTTATTTTGACACATCTGTGCCAGTTTTTTCCAAAAGGTGCAAAAATCACTCAAATATACGACAGGTTGTTTTCTCCAAAGCTGTACAAGAAGCCGCTTCTTTCTCAAAGGGCCTGTAAAGCTGCCAAGTCAGTTTTCTATCACGTACGCATTAATCACAAAGAAATGTTTTGGGACACTTCCAGACGTTGGAAGACATTATATTGATACCAACATTTGCCCAAGGCATTTCCAATGCTGGGGATAGAAGAAAATAAGGAATCTGTAGCCTGAGATGAACTTGGCTAATGGAAAGGTACAGTCACATCTGTATATGGAATGAGCACCCAATCCACTGCATTTCTTTCGCTTCCTCCTCCCACCAGAGCTAGTTTTTAGATAGCTAAGCAGTGCAGTGACGCCTAGCTAGAAATAGGACATTGGGAAGCTAAGGATATAAAAATTGGCTTTATACTGCATTGGCAACTGACCTTCATTACATATAATGCTGCTATCTGTGTGACTTGTAAGCTACTTTTAGCAGAAATATTCTCTACTTTTTCACATTTGGCATTGTCATTACTGAGGCGAAGCCATGCATAATGCCATATTCTAAGAATAAGGGATGGTTTCACAAAATTAGTCATGATCCTTCAGCACAAGATTCAATATGCATACAATTTAGCACATGATTTTGTCTGATCTTTTCTTTCCTCAGTGTTTACTTAGGCTTGTTGTTGTAAGGAAGTGGGCTGGATGTATTGCTTACCACGTGGACTGAAGCTACGCATGCAAAGAACGTGGTAAGTGGCAGCATTTTGTCAAATAACTGCAGTTCCCAGCAGGCAATGAATTCTCACATTTTGAGAGACGGTGGCCATTTTGTATATCTGTGTATAGCTTCACTCGTAGCCCCTGGGGTCTTTGCTAGGCAATCATGATACAATGTTGCCTCAACCAAGACCTTGCTATGCAGATCGCAGATTTCTTTGCCAAGAACCATTTGCTTTCCTAAGGATTTGTATTGAAGGACATTTGTAATACTGAAAAGTATTCAAAGAGGTGTGTTGTTGATGATGAAACTATTTTTTGAACATTTATAGAATCTCTTTAATGAATGTGAGTTGTTACATTTCCTAAGGTCATCCTTTGATAGAACTAGAAGGATTTGTAGATTGGAGTACTTTGCTCATGTGCTTTACGGATGCCAACTATAAGCCATTAGAGTTCTAGTGTGTACATCTCACCTGCCAGAAACAGGAACAACAGTACATTAACTTTAATGGTTACCTTGGAGTGCTAAAAGAATTATAACTCACCTTCCACAGGGAGTGCATAGTGATGAATACTGAGTTAGTTATTAAAGTCATACCGAGAAGAGTTACTGAACATATATCTGACATACTAATTACTGTGCACTTAATTTTCAGGAATTAAAAGATACACTTCAAAGTACAGAGAGTAGGTAACACAGAAGTAATTACGGGGACTAGGTTTCTCAGAAATATATTTTCACTGCCTTTATAGATCTTTAGGTAACAGCTGCAACTAATGCCAATTTAGTGGTACAAATACCTAATATTAATTGAATACCAAGTGAAACTAAAGGGATTCAAACCTGTGATCTGCATATTGCATAGATATCTCTGCTATTACCAGTTGCTAAGGTATATACATTCACTTATACAATTAAGCATAGAACCTTTGATGGCAAGTTACTTAAGGTATCTCCTTGCTGTGAAGACATATGCTACATTCTGCAAAGATTCTTAATCAACACAAATGATGGGTCAGAGCAGTGGAGTTCAGACTCTTTTTTTCTCTCCTATCTGATTCTCCTTCCTTGTTTTTACCACTGGTCTTCATTTTCCTGTATATGTGGACACTGTTGTAAGCAGCGAGAGACAGAGAATCAGCCTACTCTTCTCGTTGGATACCAACCACAAGGTTAGTGCATCCTGACAGTTGTTCATCTACTTTTTGAATTGATTGCCTTTCATTTCAAGTGCTATGTAGAGCAGGAAGGAGGTAACGGTGTATTTTACAACACATATTACAAATTAGTTTGCTTAAAAAGCCATTTTAGGTGTATGTTTTTTTAATTTTGAATACTGCATGCAACCACAATACCATTGCTTCAGAACATGCTATAGCCAAAGAGATAAACAACTGTTGGAATGCTAAGGTATTGTTAGGGAGCATATTCTATTGGAAAAGTTGGGTTGGTCTTTCATAGGCTTTTTCAAGGATGATTATTCTACCCCTGCCTCTCATGGGTTTATGGTTAATGGGATGAAAGGAAGATCCACTAGATTTGGAGTGCCAATTTGGGTAGCAGTGATGAGCTGATGCGCAGTGGATTGATCCAGGTTCCCTTGTAGTTGGTGAAAAGAGTCTTCAATTTTTTCTGAGGAGGTGCTAACAGCTAACAGAGGCATTTCAATGTTGGATATTTGAAGTCATGGATTCCATCAGTCTGTGATTTTCTAATCTGTGAAATTGGGGTGAAGTGAAACGTGCATTAATCTTGTTCCACTGGGACGTAATAATACACAAACAAAGTGCCTATAATCACCCTAAACCATGGGCTATTCAAATGTTATATCACGTACCTAAGAGCATCAATTATCAAGCTAAAAAGTAGCCTTTTTCTTACAATGTTAACAACTAGTCTTAAGGCGGGTGGCCGGTTATTCCACAAATAGAGACAAATGGCTTGTATTTCTTTGCTCATCACTGTATAAACTTAAAGGAGGCCACTCACTCTATAGCTTAATGAGAAAGAGGTAGTGTTTAGTCAGGTTAAGGTAAAAGTTAAAGATCTTGAAAATCTGACAGATTTGGCTACCAAAGGTAACTCCCGATACCATTCCTGGTTGACTGAAATGGGACCAGTAGATCCCACAGAATAACAAACCACATAAAAAAGATGGGAGATGTTGGGGATGATCCCATTATTACAATTTCCGTCTTGTCTTTGTTTTAAGGCTAATAAGCTGAATTAAATCCATGCTTGGATAGCAGAGAGGCAGTCAATCCACAACCGGCAGAGTGTCATTAGTATGTTACTTAGAAATTGAAGTGCAATGTCCTAACGGTAGCTGAAAAAGGACCTATGTAAATGCAGAAAATTGAGGAAGAAAAGTACAGACTTGAGGAACATAGTAAGAGAAGGTACAGTTGATGAACAATAACAAATTAATTTAAAATTTTTACGAGCACTTGGAGGGGAAGAAAATGAAACTGTTTATGGATTTTATCAGTGATTATAGCGTACACACCCAGATACTCTAGAAAACCCTGCTGACGTTGAATGATAACAATCAGTACTATAGGACCAGGAGTGAGGAGGAACTTTCATTTAACCCCCTCTGGAAGCACTGCTAAACATCTGAAAAGGGTGTTGCTGTCACAGGACTATGGTATATAACAGATTTATTGAACAATGAGATTGTCAAACTCTTACTTTTGTATGAGCTGGATTTCAATAATTCTATCCATTGTGACACTAGGATGGAAAAAAATTGAATACAGTGAGGACATTAGAAGAGACTGCCTAGGGGAGGTAGGCCATTTTTAGAAGAGCCATAATTACTGCATATTTTAAGGCATCTGAGCAAACAATCTAGGAAGCAATCTGGTAATGATGGAGATCATGGGTTTGAAGAGCTTTAGAGAAATCTCTGCAGGTAAGAGATGTAGCAAAGATAAAGAATTACCTGCATTTATGATAGATTTGAAGCGCTGTGATTGTTAGCAGGACTTTGAGAATGGCTGTTGATTGTGACTGACTGGGTGACTGACATGTCACTGCTAAGACAGAAAGTACTTTGGAGAATGTAACTTTGGTACAAAGTGGATTCAGAAAATCTTTCGTCAGACCCTTTCTTGAAAACTTGAAGAGAATTGTAATGACATTACCAGCTCTCTTCATAAGTTGTTATGTGTAGCCTTTCTTGGCTCTGAAGATTGTTTTACAGAATCCTCACTGGATCCTCTTTAAGCCATTCCCTAGCTAACCTCTCCAAATCATTATAAAACTGTCATTTACTTAGTTAAAATGCAGTAATCAATATCATATATTTTATGCAAATTAAGTGGGAATTCAAATAAGATATTACAGCTTAAAACTCAGTAAAGATTATATCAAGTTATGTACAGGTATTCTCATAGCTAAATATTTGAAACAAATAGAGTAAAAACAAACGCTGACAAATTCATAATTGTCCAACTGTTGTTTTTAAAATTATTTGAATCATGTAAAATGTCAGATGATTACCTGCGTTCCCTACCCACATTTAATGTTATTCAGATTTCTCACTAAAATGTTCTAGCATGCCATATGGGAAGAACTGATTCAATTCATACACAAGAGCTTTATCATGGGTGGTTCATGAACTCATGGTTCACAGGGCAATATCCCATAACATGCATTATGACAAACAAATTTCTATTTATTGACTATCGAATGGTCCCAGAAAATGCTAAAGGTCTTGTATCATTGGCGTGCAGTAAGCTAAGGCAAGCGCTTGCAACTTCTCAAAGGTAGCAGCTTAGTTTTGAGGTACATAAATGGTAAAGTGCTGTAAGCTACATTATGTCTACATTCATCAATTCTTTTAGAAATATGTTACATTATTCTTGCCCTGCCAGGTCAGTTGTTGGATCAGACAATAGTCTAACCAGGCCAATATTATACAATACCATTTTTATGTATCTACTCCTTGGAAGACATCTCCAAGCCAGCCCTTATAAGGAGATTCTTCAGAACTGCTCAGAATAGTTTACCATTTTAATTGGTCCATAATCTTTACAAGTAAAGGATCCGATGTCGAGCAACCTCCTGCACTATACCCCGTTCACCCATCTCAAAGAGCCAGATGAATGTTGAGGTTGCTTGTGACATGCAATCCAAAAATCACAAAAATATTTTACCCAGCTTTCACCTAAATAAAGAAATAAGGCAAAGACAAAGGAGTGATTTCAGATATATGTAATACTGTAATCTCTCACCTCTTCTCTAACTTCAGGAAAGAGTAAGAAGGCTGCACTAGCAAAAACAACTACTGTTCGATAACACCAAAGATGACAGGATCACTTTATTAGATGAACATGATACAAAAATGAAGCAGGCTTGGCTTAAATGTGCCTATTTTTTGCCTAACTGGTACCGGACACCTATAGGCTATGTAAAGCAAGGTTAAAAATAGATGCCTTTATATGTATTGCGGTAGCCAGTAGGTAGTTATAGTTAGGACCTACTTTCCATAGGAAAAGTGTTATTTGACTTGCCTATATCTTTGGTGCCGGTTGACGAATCGTCACAGAATTTTCCTTAACTAGCGTGCTGGTGGGTCTTATTGTGCATATAAAGTTTCAGCGCAATTCGTCAATTGGATCCTGGGGAAAAGGGATGGGTCAAAAAAGTGCGTTTCCCATGGAGATATTGACATAAATACAGCTCAAACTGCTGAACGGAATTACACAAAATTTGGCAGATAGCTGCATCTTGGTCCAGAAAAAGTGCTTTTTGTGATTTGGTGTAAATCCGTTCAGTAGCTTTTGAGATATTAAAAGAAAACCAAATTTGTATATATAGAGACGCGAACCCTCAGCGAATTTTGCCGATCTGATGCAGAGATCTGATTGGGTGCCAGCACTTCAACCAGGAAGTGTTGTCAGTCATTTTGGGAATTGGCCTCAGCCTAGTCCCCCCAAAAATGTAAAAATACAGAAATGGGGGCAGAGTAGGAATACTGTGACCCCGTTTCCCTGGTGCTGGGGTCCCCAGGGCAAAAAACATTATTTTTATTAAATTGCAGCAAAATCACAAGTATTTGTGAATTCATGGCAAAAATACAAAAAATAAGCGTGTTCTCCTGTGCTTGTTTAATGCTTAGCCCCCGGGTGGGCCAGGTCCTGAGGTCCTCTTTATTTTTTTATTTTTTTTTATTTGTTTATTGGGATTTAGCATTTCATGTTACACGTTGATATAATACAGTTATAATATATTGACATGCGTCTGCAGGAAGTTGAAAAATTACTGTAGATAATAGAATTTACAGCATTGCTGCCTATCAAACATATTAGACACGGCACCGTAAAATATTCTGAGGTCTTCTTTACATATATATATATATAAAATAGGGAAGGGGCACACGCTGCCCTTTTTCCCATAGTCAATCTTGGCCCGGGGACTGCCACCTCTCCGGGGCAGTCAGATATAGTTTTTAAGTGGAGGAGTCTGTGCGGCCCCCCCTCCTGTGGCTATTAGAAGCCCCGGGGACCACCACCTCCCTGAAGCTTTAGAAAACAAATTGGAGGGGGGGCACCGTGGACCTCTCTCCTTGTGCCTTTAAGGCCCTATGAACTCCCAACTCCCCGGGCCACAAATTAAATTTATCACTGATGTCATTTGAGATGTCATCAGTGATGTCACTGACCATGTCAGGAGTGATGTAATATGTGACATCAAAAGCAGTGCATTGCAGGACATAGGTTATAGTTAGCTCAGGAAACTATACTGCAGAATTTCACAGGTTTTGTATGAGTGGAATCTGAGCCTAACTAGAAATTTGCTGTAACCTTTGTTTTGTATATATATATATATTTATATACACATACACATATATGTGTGTGTGTTTGTATGTACATATTTCATTAAATGTCTTTTATTTATTTCTAATATAACATTTACAATAATAGAATCAAGAGCAAATAAAATCATTTTGATTATTAATGTAACATTTTTAAAAATATTAATATTTGTAATAGTAGAATATGAAAGTGAAAAAACATATATATGTATAAAACATATGTACAATTTAATAAAAGATAAAATACATACAAAAAATAAAACATACACCAAAAATTACTACATATTTATAGTGATAAATAACTCAAACATTAAAGAAAAACTTAACAATCATTAACAATTCAAACTAAACAATAGTAGAAAAAGTGTTTGAAGGGGTTATATTTACTATTCCAAATCCAACATAAGCAAAAGCAGGGAAAGTGTTGAACTTTGGATGGTTTTGATTTACTATTCATATTCCAATCTTAGCTTCAGCAGGGAAAGTGTTGGACTTTGGAGGAGTCACATTCAATATTCCCTCACCAACATAAATGAAAACAGGGAAGGTTTTGAAGGAGTTTAGTTTTTATTCCCACTCCAATCTGAACAACAGTAAAGAAAGTGTTGGATTGTGGGCGGGTTTGATGTACTGTTAACACTCCAGTATAAACAGAGCAGCAAGGAAAGTGTTGGTCTTTTGAGGGGTTATATTTACTATTTTGTTACATCAATCTGAGCAATAGTAGAGAAATTGTTGAATTTTGGAGAGGTTAAATCTACTATTCCTATTCCAGTTTGAGCAATAGTATGGAAAGTGTTCGACTCTGCAGTGGCTTGATATACTATTCCCCATCCAAAATAAGAGAGAGCAGGGAATGGGTTGAACTTTAGAGTAGTCAGACTTCCACTACAATTTTAACAACAGTAGGGACAGTATTGGATTTTGGAGGGGTCAAATTTAAAATTCCCACCCCAACATAAACACAAACAGGGAACATGTTGAACTTTGAAAGGGCAAGCCATTCCCAGCAGCAGTAGGGAAAGTCTTGGACTTTGAAGGGATTAGATTTACTATCCCTACTCCAATCAGACAACAATAGGGAATAGGTTGCACATTGTAAAGGATTGATTTAATATTGCCACACCTACGTAGAAAAAATGTTAGGCCTTATTTATGAAGGCCTGCGTCACATTTACGCCACCATTTCATCACTTTTAGTGATGCTGCAGGGGTCTAGATAATGCGCCATGTTGTACCATATTTATGAAGTGACGCATCTAGGCAGATGCGTCCCTTCATAAACCCCTGTGCTACATTATACCTGTGTCAGGTATAATATATGCAAGGTGGGTGTTCTCCCGCAAGAAAGGGCCATAGGAGTGGTGCAGTGAAAACTTTAAGATTTCACTGCGCCACTTCTAGGATGCCAATACGTCAAAACCTTACGCCTGTCGCATGGCAGGCGTAAGGGTGACGCAGACCCATGCCCCATGTGAAAGGACACATTGCTGGAGTTGCTTCTGTTTTCAGACACATCCCAGCAGTGCGCCACTTTTGACCCGACAGATATGTCAGTAATACTGACGTATCTGTCATTCCTTGCGACACAATGCATCATACAGTAAATATGGCGCATCCACCATGTTGCAAGGAGGGCACACTGAGAAGTGTTGCATCACTTCTTTAATGCAGTGATCGAACACTTCTCATATTTGACGCCCATTGGGTTTTAGAGGGTTTACATTTACTATTTCCACTATAATGTGAAGAACAGTAGGGAAAGTGTTTAAATTTAGAGGGGTTACATTTACTTTTCCAACCCTTAAACATACAAACACATTTATATCTAAAACCAAATATTTAAATTCCACATTAACAATTACAAACTATAGTAAAATAATTAAAATAAGATCTACTCAATTAAAAGAGTTACAAAAATAATTATCTATTAATAATTTAACATAAAAATAACTAAATATTTTTTTTAAATACATTTAAAATAAGATCCACTCTAGTCCCCTACTGACCCAACACTCAGCTGCTAAATTACAATTTACTAATCAAACTTCAAATTAAAAATGACAAACTATAGTAAAATAAAATAAGAAGAACAAATATAAACATAATGCAAATGCTCATAATTATAAAATAGCTACTGTATAAAAAAAATACTTAAATACAGTATTTGATATAACTATATTAAGGAAAACAATACTATATATAGAGATATTTAGTCAAACAATATTATGTGCTTAAATAACAATATTCTTAACTTCTATATTCAGTCCCACAATGCTTTTGAGTTGACAGTAGTTTTGAGATAATATTCTTGTATCGCAATATTTGTTCTTTAAATAAATTCTGAATACCGGTGCAAGGCCTCAGATATGCCCTAGTGCACATTATGTGTTTCTACTCGAGTCTGGCACACTATTGTCAGTAGCCTGTCAGCCAAACTAGCTCTATTTCGCAAAACGTTAGACCTGAAAAACATCAACTCACACTGGCTGACAGGATCGACCCAGCACTGTACAGGAACCCACAGTAAATCCCACACCTTTCTAAACCCTTACATCAGGTTCGAGATATCACAACTCTGTTTTAGTCCTCATTAGTGCAATATTATTAGTAAGGAGTTGTCGGGGCCCCAAACTCTCTTTGGTTTTTAGCCTTCACCAGTGCTTTAAATGGAAAAAAATAAGTGCAGGTACTCACCAAAAGGAGCAGTGGGCGGAGTTTAGGGTGGGCACAAGGGCGGTGCTAAGGCAGAACAAGGGGCGTGGTTAGCTTTTTGATCGTGCCAAGATCGTATGCAAGAAATCTGCATATATTGTTAGAATGTGGGATGTATCTGTCCATTAGTTTTTTTAATGATATGACACTGTGAACGCTGGCCACATCACAGCACTTTTTTAACCTTCCCCACCCTCATCCATCTTGTTTCTTCTCCCCTCCACCTCTCCCCATCCTGTTTCTTCTACCCCCAACCACTACCATTCCTTCCATTTTTGCTTCTGGCTGCTTCATAAACTTCTTTAGAACTATCCCATTACAAGACCTATTGGCTTTGCCAATGCTGGTTTTACTTCTTATTCCCAATTCAGTTTATTTGTTTTGATGCCAACACAATAACCTATTTATCTTCGCTGTTAAACTGTTGCACACTCTAATTTCCTTCAGGGTGGTAGGCAGATTTACCCACTTCTGCACTGTTAGGAGGTTTCAGCTTTAAGTTGCCTCCACTGTCACTTACTATGACTTTTGATAAACCATCCTTTCGGAAAACAGCATCCACAAAGTCCACTTCAGCAAATATTTCCCATTTGCTTCGATTTCGTATTCTGTACATAAAAGTAGAACTTTTTAAAGGGAACCACTCGCACTTCCAAACGGTTTAAAATAAAGTTCGTAATGTGAAGCTTTCCAAAGAAATTAGGACAGTTTATGTATCAAGCCTCAAGGTCTGAATACTAATGAGGTCATTGCATGACGGGTTTTTTGATAATCTAACTAAAACGCATTCATTTTATCTACCGCCTAAGGATGACATGCTGCTTCAGCCTGCCTTAAATCGAACTTGTGCCCTCCAGTACACGAGTCTCTCCTGGAACATTTGCGTTAGGGCTAGAGCTGACGTCTGCACTGGGGAACCAGGCACCAATCTCCACATTTTTCATTGGACTGTCCAAGGTTGATAAAATAGGAATCAGCGAGTTTGGTAACAGGATCCATTCTTATTTACACATGCAAGTAGGCAATTCAAATGCGTGGCGATGGTTAAAGCATTAGCAAACGTTCTTTTGTTTTGTCCTGAACTGTCCGTCCCACCCCACCCATTTGATTGTACAGAGGCCCACTGTGAAAGATCAATGGAAGCGCTAAACACTCTGTCACCCCTGCCCTGATTACTTCTATAGCAGCTCACGCTGTGTCCTGGTGACAAGAGCTCCTATGATTTATTCGGAATTCTGTGCAGTGCTTGTTATAAGTGCTGCTGTGGTATCACTTGAGGGATAAAAGGAGCGCTGCCTGGGTTAAAGTCAAGTCCCCATGAGTACCGGTACTCTCTTTCTTCTAGAAAAAAGTGCCGGTACTCAAGGGGAGAAAATGAAGAAGTGCTGGTACTCAGTACCGGTGAGTACCGGCCCATTTAAAGCACTGGCCTTCACTGTCATATAACCGAGTATGTATATCTAGACAGTTCCCCTGAAACGTTTGAAAGAGAGGAGGATTCCCTTATTTCCATTACTTTGTAGAAGGATTTAGTGCGAGGGGGGAGCTAGCCATTTTGGCTACTCAAACAGGCCTTGTTCCTGATTTTCCATTGCTTACACATAATCATTGGACTTTTGTATAGGTCTCTCTGAGCCGTATCAGCCTTAGGAGCAATATCAATTCAAATACAAGAACTGTCCACCAAACAATTTAGCTAAAGCTAAGCTGGTAATTTTCCCAGATGTCCCAGAACTTAAGTTTTTTACTTGGGGCTTTTCTTTTATCAAGTTTGTATATTCTTAGAATTGATGTTAACCAATCACTGTGGGATGGAGGGACCGGGCTTACCCATTTCACACAAATTTCTCTCCTTGCCAGCAGTATTAACATGAAAAGTAAATTTTCCTGTGCTATAGAAAGTTTTTCTGGAACATTTGGATTCCTTACCCCAAAGATAATTAAGTCAATACTTACATTTAGATGTCTTCCTAGGACCCCCTCAAGTGTCTTACCCACATCATTGCAGAAGCCGTCGAGAAGGGGGCACTGCCGAAACATATGTAAGTCGTTGGCCCTTTCCAATCCACATTTTGGGCAGACTTTCACTACCGTCCCAGCAAATTTCGACAGGGGAAAGGAGGATATAGACCGACCCTGGACTCTGGCTTCTTGTCACTGCTTTCACTCTCAAGCCAATAGTCTGCCTCAATTGTCTCTAATACTCATACTAAAAACAATCAACAGTGGGATTAATCAGCAAAACACATGTAATTCCAAAAACAGCAAGTACAGTTTCCCTTACTCGTCTTTGTGGGTGAGAATGTGGTAACAAATGTTCAGGAAGACTTAGACCCACGCAAGATTTGCGAAGACTGAATGCAGGAGCAAATGGTAAGTATCTACTCTAAGGCAAGAGGTGAAATGGAAGCATAAACAAAGCAAATGTGTGGGATTGAGAGGCAGGATGCAACTAGAGCAAAATGTGGACAAGCCATAACAACCTCGATATGTTGCTAGGCACTGATTTTCTGTACTGATTGCTACTTATACTCTCTCTATTTGCCTTAACCCAGAAGTGGCCAACCATCACCTGGGAGTGTAATGCTGAAACCTGGCTCACTGCCATTCCTGCTATGTACATAACCCCCCCCGGCATCACCGACCAGTGTTCCAAAGCTTCGCTAACCTATGGAGGTTTGTAATGCGTCACTGTAGGGTACACCTTCATCCTTTAGCGCAATGTAATTTTAGATGTGATCATGATCGGTGACCTGAATGCCTGATACAGGTAAAAATGGATGGTCCTCCCACTATCAACATCAAATTTATGTAGTATTAGACATTAGACTGATCCAGTGCCTTCAGAACGTCTCAAGCTGTCTTCATATGAGCACACTTTATTCCAACCGGAC
This sequence comes from Lissotriton helveticus, assembly GCF_964261635.1. Taxonomy (NCBI): domain Eukaryota; kingdom Metazoa; phylum Chordata; class Amphibia; order Caudata; family Salamandridae; genus Lissotriton; species Lissotriton helveticus. The sequence continues at coordinate 1,773,475,047 of NC_136067.1, read as the reverse complement.
TGGTATACCCTCCCCCTATTCCTCCCATATTATTCCCACACACACAACTATATTCAAAATGTACATGTATTCCCCTACCAGATTTGTTTTACCACCTCGACTTCTGTTTTTCAAACAGGGAAGATCCATGCATACCATCTTCGTTTCTTTTTTAATTTGTATTTGATTTGAGCCCCGAGGGAGAAAAAAACAGTTTGCTATCACAATGATTACAAGACCTTCACTGTCATAATCCTTATTTCTAACCCATAGGTCTTAAATTCATGCGGGTCATCTAGACCTTTCAAGTACTACTTATGGGCAAGATTTATGTAGAGCATAATCTTGGTCAGATCTTCAGATGTTACCTCAACATTTGTGGATTACAATCTGAAATCAGAGTCCTTTTTCTATAATGATAATCTTCATTTAGTCCCTTCAGTGTTTTATACCAATGATGTTGAGTATTTTCTTGGGTTTGAGGGCAATTATCTCTAAGCAGATGATGCAGATGTCTGTCCATTTTACCAGCTGCACATAGGGGGTGGTGAAGTAAATGTTGGAAGTCAAGACCCAGTCAAGAGGGTGATCAAACTCCTGTATTAATTCCATAATAGGCTGATTGAAGGTTATGTTTTCAGAAGATATTTTTGTCTTAACTGTGTGTTTATTGTGTTTGTCCTATCTCCAGATAATGATGTCTCCAAGAATAAAAGTATTCCTAGTAAGATAGATTACGTCTTTCAAGAAAGCATTGGGTTGGGTGAAGGATACAGACAGCACTGAGTGAGAACAAGGAGATCATTTGAGAGATTCCTGACAGAATTGAGGTTCCGTGGTTTACGGGACCAGACTCCATTTTGTTTGCATTGTTCAAGACGCCATTTTGTGTTGCCCTCACGTAGGCCGTGGAGGTAAACGAACGAACAAAGTTGCATGGGCTTTGTTGTTCATGTACATATTAACTTGCCCTTTTCGACTTGCGAGTGAATTGTAAGATGCTGACCCCGTCACCTGAAACTGACCCTTCCACGAAGCCAATTTCTTTAACTGATCGTTGTCTGAATTCCCAATCAATTTTCAGGATATCGTTAACTTTTAGTTGCCTTGCACATATCTTATCCTACTCAACATCTGAATTGTTTCTTTCCTTACGACTTTTCATTACATGGGTAGTGCTTTTCAATTATGGGTTTGTCCGGCTTGTGGTAATCGAATTTGGGACAGTCCTAATATTTAACTTATGGGTTGGTACGATGTAAAGTGAGCTTTTTGGAATATAATAATGTATGTGAAATATGTTCTATTGGTCAGAATTTGCCGCAGTGGGTGTGCATTTGTAATTAATTGAAATTGTTCATAAAAAGTGATGTCTTGCTCTACGAAAGTTGAGCAGTTTCCTGAGTCGTACACCGTGTTGTATTGCTTGGTTTACTGTTACTAGCTGCAGCTAATAAATTTGATCTCTGACGCCACCTAGAAGTATTCTGTGTCTCTGTATACCAAGACAGGTGAATCCGAAGACTTCGGGTGTGTCCCTGGCACCGCTGGGTTCTAAGAAAACCCGGTTCTTCAGAATCATAGATGAACAGGAATCCAAAATTAAGCTGAAGTAGGATGCTTTGGGAAACTGAAAATGACAATGATTCCACTTCTCCCCACTGCTGCAATCAAAGTTTCAGGTAAGCTAATGTAATAATCGAATATTTTAAAGTCTGCCACAATATTTAGGAAAATGATTCTTGTGTTGCGCCCAAAAAAAAAAATATTCATCAGGAAACTGTGTGCACTGTAAAAACGCTAAACATGCATTAAACCTCTGTTTATTCCACGGGGCAAATAGTGCTTGATGTACACAAAATGCCCATCATAAACAGTGTCTCTAGAAAAAAAAAACAGTTCTGCATCAGGAGCCACAAAGGCAATCACTATCATATCACAATCAGAATTGCTGTCATTATGTGCTAGACAGATGACATACTATGTCGCTGGCCTAACAATTGTTAGCTGGGTGCTACTCAAATAATGCAGGGTGGTGACAGTAATATGACGGTGCTGCTAAAGTATGCCAAAAAACTGTTCTATTATGAAAATGGAATAATAAAAGGAACAGTCATATGAACCAACCATACCCTCAATCACAAAATCAGTTGCACGTAGAGGTTGAACCTGGGTAGACGTACAATTCAAGATTCACTGATGAAATTCAGTCAGAAAGGTAGTTAGCCATGCTCATTCTGTTTCCTCTATTTCCTCGGTGTGATGTGATATATTCTATGGGTGATTCCTCTACCCGAGTTTTGTCGAGTGGGCATTTCAGGGCAGTGATGTCCTGAAAAGCTTATGCATAACTACAAACACATGAGTTTTTAGCTTATGCTTAACTGTAAATACATGAGCTTTTAGCTATCCACATGTATGATGTGCACATGGTATTTCTATTGCACAAACCTAGCCAAAAGGCAGTGGACCACTGTACAGGGACAATGGCAAGCAAAAAGTCAATCAGTGGTGGGAGGGGTGGCTGGTTAATGCACTGTGATGTAACGCTTTTTAAAGATGTCAACTCTATCCTAAATTGGAGCAGCACTGGGGCTGTCCTTAGGGATACAGGATTGTTGATCCAGATCTTAGGTGCACTGATGGAAAATGTCGCTGCCTTGTTTTTTCTTTTTTACACTCTTCCCAGTCTGCAGTGTAATAGTGTCCTGACTGCCACTTTACCGGGAACCACAAAAGCTGGTGAGTCTGTCGGAAAGATTAGAGAGGATGATGGCCATGATGACTTTGTAAATGATCCGGCTGGTTTTGAAGATGATGCGAGCCGGCAAGAGGAGCCTTTGTAGTTCAATTAGAATAGAGGTGATGTGATCAGAAAGACAGTGCCAAACCAGGAGCCAAGACATCACCTGACTGGAGATGAAGAAATTTAAGAAAGAAAAAAATAGAAAGAACGTCTTCTCCATAAGCACCCAAGTTCTAGAACTATGAGCTCCATCAACAGCAGAATGCCTCCAACCCACCCACAAATTAGAAAAGAAATGAAGACGTATCTCTTCAGAGAGCATTATCCCATTTGTAAATAATCAAGGAATGCATCCTAGAGCCCATGCCTAAAGTTCAACACTACTGGTGCTATACAGCTAAGTCTCCACTTTATAAGTACCATTACATACATATCTGCAGTTTGTTGATATTCACAAACTTCTCCATAACCCATTCCTTGGAGCAGTCAGAGGTTTACTTTTGTCAAGGGTGGGAGTAAATCTATTTCCACAATGAGAATAGGCAGAAGACTGCTCCAAAACTGGTATGGAGATAGTGGAAGGAGTTTCTCCATGGGTAAAATATTTAATTTATACAGAAAAGAAAAGATAATTAAAGGTGCACTTACGCTTATGCAAAGGCATTTTCTCATGCACAATTGAACTATGTACATTGATGCATGTTGAACTGCCTTTGCATGCCCATAAGTAGGAATCCTCAAAAGATGTGCACGATGTTCAATATTGTAGGAATTGGAACGTTCTGGTCGGCCGCGTCCCACTAACGGAACTACAGTCACTCCCCCGGACGTGTCGTCAGGCAGGCGTGTGCGTTGAGGCAGGTGGGCGGCGCTCAGCAGAGCCGTGCAGCAGGATTGTGGTAGCCGCGGTGCCGCGGTGCGGTCGGGGGACCGAGCGGGTTTCAGCTCTCTGTGGCTCTCCTGGTCTGATCCGGGAGTACGGGAGCCCGGGAGCCAGGAGCCTGGAAAAGGGTTTTCTGCGGCAGCTTCTGGCACATCGGTAAGTTGGCAGGTGTGTGTGGGTGAGTTCCGGAGAGAGTGCGGGTGTGGAGAGGCGTGAGGCGTGTCTCCTGTGCTCTGGGGGGTAGTGGGAAGCACCCTGTTGGCAAGACCGTGCCTCCTTGTCTGCCACCCCCTCCTCGAACCACGCATTGCCGCCCGGTCCCTCAGCATCCTTGTTCACTCTTGGTTCCCCCCGTGTTTGCCCTCTGAGCCCCCGTGCGCCGGTCTCCGTTTTGCGCTCCTGCGCTGCCTCGCTCGCCCGTCCAGCCGGTCGGTCGCACGGGTGTCACGGCTGTTTTTTCCAGCTCTGGGGCTGCTCCCCCCGCCTCCCACCCCCGGGTCCATTAGCGACAGCCAGCCCTGCTTCCTGCCTAGGGCCATTGATTGGGTAGCGGCTGAGTCGTTGAGTCAGCTCTATCCTCTATCCTCCCACTCGCCCCCACAAGCCAACGTAGCGGTGGGTTATCGACTCCGACTCACAGCCAGTCCCCAGCCAGGTCTGAGTGGTGCGAGGCATCGGCTGCCGCATGGACCGGGGTCGGTCAACAAAAGAGCGGGGGGTGCCACCATAAGACCGCACTGCAGCGACAAAGCGACGAAGAGCCGCGAGTGTTGCAGAACAATTGTCCGAAGTGTCATAAACCAGCACAACAGCATCGGTCAACCAGTCGTCTAGCCGGGACTCAGGAGTGGCAAAATATTACGATCTACCTGAACCAGAGCCTCGGAGTCGCAAGCCAGCGCAGGCCATCGCAACCCTCTCCAGACTTTCAACAGCTCCGGTTGTGTTATACCAGCGCCACCCCAGCTACCCCAGCTGATCCAGCAGCACAAGCCTCAGCCAATCAGTCAACGCTGTGTGTATCAGCGTTACCCCAGGCATTTCAGTCAGCCCGGCTGTTAGCCCGGCAGCATCAGCCATAGCTAATTGGCCAACGCTAGTCAAACGCTATGAGATCTGGGAAAGTAAGAAAAACGGCGGTGGCAACAAAATGGAGGAAATCAAAACAGCTAGTACCCGGCGGGGAGTCTCACCCGGGTACCCATAAGCCTACCGGGGCCAGCCAGGAAATATCGACTGCGGGCATATTCTCCCCTAACGTCTTTAGTAATTCTAGCCAAAAAAATCCAAAGGGCAAGATTACGGGCTCGGACATGACAACCGCCTTAAAAACAGCGAACCTGTTGGATTATTTTAAAAACACTCCAACAATGACTAATACTTCTTTACAGTCCCAGCGCCAGCCCCAACTCCAATCCCACCCCCAGGAGGCATTCAAGTGCGGAGCTCTGACCAGGCTCCCGGTCACCAACACACTTCTTCCCCAGCCTTTATCCCCACAACAGTGACCGACCGAATCCAAAAAGATAGCCAAACCAGTGGGAGTATACATCTTTGGCTCAGTACTCAACGACTCCACACTGGCATGGCAGGAGGATGCAAGTTCCAAACCGTACCCTTTTATCCATCACCCCGACCCTCCACAGGACCAGCAACTAGGACAGCGAGTCTCACCAACAGCAGCGGACAAGCAAGGAATAAGCCCGCCGCAGTTAGCTCCATCAAGTTCATGGGATAGCCCGAGTTCCATCACAGGTCAAACCCAGAAATTGGGCACATCGGTTACACCCTCCCGACAAGTCTCTGACGCAGCGAAGGCAGTCACAATGACCCCACACCGTCAGTCAACTCTTGCTCAAATTCATGTGCAAAGCTCCCCTTCGAGTAACAACATCTCTCAATTGCTCCACCTGTCTCAAACTGTGAGCACACCCAAGGAGTCACTGACTGTGTTAAGTCCAAAGGACATCGCATTCTCATCGATTTTGGAAAAGGGGGGTGGTGATGGACAGAGTTTCTGAATGATGCAGAATACTCTTACCAAGTCAATAGATCATGGTTTTAATCCATCACCGTTTTTTAGCTCACTGCACCATCCCAGCTCAGAACCTGGCTATATGCAAATTAGTCTGTTCCTGTCCCAGTGCATGATGGGAACAGGGCAAACCAAACTACCAAGCCAATTCTTATACTGGGAAGGAAACAAGCTTCCGGGGACCGGTTTCTGGCATCACAGCCTTCTTCGGCCCGGCTTGCTTGAATCCTGATGGTGCAATGAGCAAGGGACTCACGTCTGAGTATACCCTCCCACACATAGTGTGGATAAAAACGATTTTGGAAAAGGGGGGTGGTGATGGACAGAGTTTCTGAATGATGCAGAATACTCTTACCAAGTCAATAGATCATGGTTTTAATCCATCACCGTTTTTTAGCTCACTGCACCATCCCAGCTCAGAACCTGGCTATATGCAAATTAGTCTGTTCCTGTCCCAGTGCATGATGGGAACAGGGCAAACCAAACTACCAAGCCAATTCTTATACTGGGAAGGAAACAAGCTTCCGGGGACCGGTTTCTGGCATCACAGCCTTCTTCGGCCCGGCTTGCTTGAATCCTGATGGTGCAATGAGCAAGGGACTCACGTCTGAGTATACCCTCCCACACATAGTGTGGATAAAAACGATTTTGGAAAAGGGGGGTGGTGATGGACAGAGTTTCTGAATGATGCAGAATACTCTTACCAAGTCAATAGATCATGGTTTTAATCCATCACCGTTTTTTAGCTCACTGCACCATCCCAGCTCAGAACCTGGCTATATGCAAATTAGTCTGTTCCTGTCCCAGTGCAGGATGGGAACAGGGCAAACCAAACTACCAAGCCAATTCTTATACTGGGAAGGAAACAAGCTTCCGGGGACCGGTTTCTGGCATCACAGCCTTCTTCGGCCCGGCTTGCTTGAATCCTGATGGTGCAATGAGCAAGGGACTCACGTCTGAGTATACCCTCCCACACATAGTGTGGATAAAAACGATTTTGGAAAAGGGGGGTGGTGATGGACAGAGTTTCTGAATGATGCAGAATACTCTTACCAAGTCAATAGATCATGGTTTTAATCCATCGCCGTTTTTTAGCTCACTGCACCATCCCAGCTCAGAACCTGGCTATATGCAAATTAGTCTGTTCCTGTCCCAGTGCATGATGGGAACAGGGCAAACCAAACTACCAAGCCAATTCTTATACTGGGAAGGAAACAAGCTTCCGGGGACCGGTTTCTGGCATCACAGCCTTCTTCGGCCCGGCTTGCTTGAATCCTGATGGTGCAATGAGCAAGGGACTCACGTCTGAGTATACCCTCCCACACATAGTGTGGATAAAAACGATTTTGGAAAAGGGGGGTGGTGATGGACAGAGTTTCTGAATGATGCAGAATACTCTTACCAAGTCAATAGATCATGGTTTTAATCCATCACCGTTTTTTAGCTCACTGCACCATCCCAGCTCAGAACCTGGCTATATGCAAATTAGTCTGTTCCTGTCCCAGTGCATGATGGGAACAGGGCAAACCAAACTACCAAGCCAATTCTTATACTGGGAAGGAAACAAGCTTCCGGGGACCGGTTTCTGGCATCACAGCCTTCTTCGGCCCGGCTTGCTTGAATCCTGATGGTGCAATGAGCAAGGGACTCACGTCTGAGTATACCCTCCCACACATAGTGTGGATAAAAACGATTTTGGAAAAGGGGGGTGGTGATGGACAGAGTTTCTGAATGATGCAGAATACTCTTACCAAGTCACTAGATCATGGTTTTAATCCATCACCGTTTTTTAGCTCACTGCACCATCCCAGCTCAGAACCTGGCTATATGCAAATTAGTCTGTTCCTGTCCCAGTGCAGTATGGGAACAGGGCAAACCAAACTACCAAGCCAATTCTTATACTGGGAAGGAAACAAGCTTCCGGGGACCGGTTTCTGGCATCACAGCCTTCTTCGGCCCGGCTTGCTTGAATCCTGATGGTGCAATGAGCAAGGGACTCACGTCTGAGTATACCCTCCCACACATAGTGTGGATAAAAACGATTTTGGAAAAGGGGGGTGGTGATGGACAGAGTTTCTGAATGATGCAGAATACTCTTACCAAGTCAATAGATCATGGTTTTAATCCATCGCCGTTTTTTAGCTCACTGCACCATCCCAGCTCAGAACCTGGCTATATGCAAATTAGTCTGTTCCTGTCCCAGTGCATGATGGGAACAGGGCAAACCAAACTACCAAGCCAATTCTTATACTGGGAAGGAAACAAGCTTCCGGGGACCGGTTTCTGGCATCACAGCCTTCTTCGGCCCGGCTTGCTTGAATCCTGATGGTGCAATGAGCAAGGGACTCACGTCTGAGTATACCCTCCCACACATAGTGTGGATAAAAACGATTTTGGAAAAGGGGGGTGGTGATGGACAGAGTTTCTGAATGATGCAGAATACTCTTACCAAGTCAATAGATCATGGTTTTAATCCATCACCGTTTTTTAGCTCACTGCACCATCCCAGCTCAGAACCTGGCTATATGCAAATTAGTCTGTTCCTGTCCCAGTGCATGATGGGAACAGGGCAAACCAAACTACCAAGCCAATTCTTATACTGGGAAGGAAACAAGCTTCCGGGGACCGGTTTCTGGCATCACAGCCTTCTTCGGCCCGGCTTGCTTGAATCCTGATGGTGCAATGAGCAAGGGACTCACGTCTGAGTATACCCTCCCACACATAGTGTGGATAAAAACGATTTTGGAAAAGGGGGGTGGTGATGGACAGAGTTTCTGAATGATGCAGAATACTCTTACCAAGTCACTAGATCATGGTTTTAATCCATCACCGTTTTTTAGCTCACTGCACCATCCCAGCTCAGAACCTGGCTATATGCAAATTAGTCTGTTCCTGTCCCAGTGCAGTATGGGAACAGGGCAAACCAAACTACCAAGCCAATTCTTATACTGGGAAGGAAACAAGCTTCCGGGGACCGGTTTCTGGCATCACCAGCAATGACATCGCCTCAAAACTCGCCCAAAAAAGCCGATGCAAATGATCAGCTTTTAGCGGACCAGTCTTTTTTCTTTAAAAATACTCAAAATCCCATCAAACATACGTTAAACACCACACCTAATCAAGAAGACCCTACAGCAACCAGCGTTTGGCCACAACTTCTCCAAACATTCCAGCAGACAGTCAACGCACTAAACTATCACTCGGACAAGCTGGATGTGCAGGTTGATCTTTTAAATACTCTAGCGTTGTTCACTGCAGGAATTGACAACAAACTCGATAAACGGAATAATCTAATACTCGGAGTGCAAGCCTCGGCAAAGCTTGTACAGTCGGTTTGTTGCTGTTCCCCAATAATTGATTCACTCTCTTCGCTTCCAGACTTCTTAACTAGCGTTATAAACGAAGTAAAGATGCTGAAAGGAGGTAACTCATATACAACCCCTCGCTCGCAACTACAAAATTCGTCTGGGATGACTCAAGCTCCAGCCAACTTGAGACCCATCGCAAACAACAGCGCAAAACCAATCGGGGGTCCAGCTCCCTGTCAAAATCAGCAGAGCAAGCAGCCAAAATCCGGTCAGTTACAACCGGACCCGGCCAAAGCAATAACTGAAAATGCCGGGAGTCCAAGCAGGTGTATCACCCGCATGGATCATTCAGCAATGGGGTCTACGGCCAGCCCAGTGATCCTGGCCTCTCCTAACCAGGAAGTGTTGCCGGCTCCAGAATTCCACCTTAGCAAGAGAGAGCGAAAATGCCAGCGCAAGCACAGAAACAAAGCTAGGGCAAAAACAATAGCTGTCCATCCGGAATACTATCCCCTCTTTGCAACGGCAGCCAACAAACAGCCTTTGAGCAAGGTAGCCGCACCTTCTCCCTTAGGAACCCCCAGCGTGATCAATCCAAAAGGGGACATACCTGCAAATGTCATTCAACTAACTGCGGAGAGATCACAAGAGGTAAACAAGCCAGCAGTGCGATCAGTAGTAGACGAGCTCAGCACTGCCTCAGTTAAGCCAAGTACGAACATCAAGGATCTAAGGGCATTGAGGCCAAAAGAGACCCAAGCAAAACTAAAAGCAGTGCCAGTTTCAACGAGGGGTCTCTTCAATAACAGGATTGATCCCAACAAAAACAATCTACAACTTTTTCCATAAATCGCCAGTGCTCGGGGGAAGCCCGTCAATGCCAGACACAAGTGGAGCAGGAATCGGAGGGTGGTCCGTTAAATAGCAAATTGAACGAGATGGCTCCAAGCCCAAAACACATGGAGACTAATAAGGAACCATCATCCCTTCACATCTTACTGGCACCTGAATATACATCAAAAGGTCGCCAGGATATTCTCAACAGAGCAAATATATTAAAACTAGTAGAAGGCATCCCGGGGTTCGCAGGTTTGGTTTCGGACGATATAGAATCTATCGAATTCCTTCCACCAAGAGGTGCCCAACACTGGTGACCCTCAAGTCGGCCAGCTGGGTAGGCGTGTTTTTGGACCAAAAGGCCACACTGAGGGAATGGGGCATTCGAGTGTACCAATACTCCATGCCAGGCTACCTAACCGCACTACTAAACCAGCCAACAACACCTCAAAAAGCTGGAACTGTAAGATGGAAAGTCCACCTGAAACCGTATTCGACACTAAAAAACGCGTCAGGACCGGAAAAGATCACAAAACCTCGCCAAAAGCAGTCCCTAATGAAGACTTATGCCAATCATGGAGATGGCTCCCAACCATCCTGTCAACTACAAGCAAAGAATGACCTCTTGAATCAGAGTCTGTGGGCCATAACAACAAACGCCCGAGCAAGCCGATCCTTCCAGCAGCTGCATTAACAACTGTATCTAATCCACTAGCGGATCCCATTTTCCAAATGTGTTCTTGGAACATTAGCGGCCTCCATCAAAAAATTACTAATCCCGACACTTTAGCTTTCATGTGTGACCACGCAGTAATAGCTCTGCAGGAAACTTGGGCCACACAAGGATGTCCAGTTACTGGCTTCATAGAGTTATGGAAACCAGCACTTAGGGACAGCTGCTTCGGTCATTCCAAAGGTGGGCTGTCAATATACATATCAGACACCATAAAAGGACCAACTTCACGAATACCCCTTGAGGAAGACTGGCTACTTGGGGTAAAAATCAACTCATGGCAGAAACACCGCCCACTTTTTATCCTAAACGTGTACATTAATCCTAGTACACGTACAAAAAAAGACCATCTGGCACGTTTAACGGAAATCATGAACGAGTTAGTCTCCGAACACCCCAACTCAGATTGTATCGTTACGGGGGACTTTAACACCAATTTATTCCAAGGGGATCCAGCAGACCTTGATGGGCCTTTCTTATTTCCTATCACTGAGTTCATGACTCAAACTAATCTGCCTAACCAAGCTCAATGCGGGCTGGGCGAACTCTGTGCGATGAGATTCTACAGCGCAGGATATCTTGTTATTAACGGTAGGTCGGCAGATGACACCCCACCAAACTGGACCTGGACAAATGGCAGCAAGCAATCCTACTTGGATTATTCCATCTGTAACGCCACTCTGCTCCAATGTTTAGCTAACTTCCGCATTTGTCCACGAACTGAAAGTGACCATAGGCCCCAGGTCATATCCTTCAATATAAGTCCAGTTAATCACAAATCCGCCCCCAACCTGCCGGGGAATATACATGGAAAACCTAACGCACCTCAAGTGGAGCGAAGCCATCAGCCCAAACATCCTGCATGTAAGCATGGACATTATAAGTGATGGAATCAAGCAAGAGGCTTCTCCAACTGTAACATGGTTGACGCTCTGTTCCCACCTGACCAACCTTTTCCCTGCAAAACCACAGCCCCAAAGGGCAATCCAGGCTCGTCAGTTTACAATTTCACCTCTGACTAAGTCACTCAAGAAACATAGAAACAACGCCTTGCGGGTACTGGCAAAATCCCCAGGGAACAGTGATCGTTTAATGCTCTATCAAACCGCCCAAAAATCGTTTAAATTGGCTATAAGAAAAGACAAACGATCACACGATAACCAATTCTGGTGTACGCTGGTGTGGGAGAGTAAGAGCAGAAACTCCAGAACATTTTTTGCCCTAATCAATCGGTCAAATGGTAGTCCATCGATGTTGGGATCTGCAAATATCCAGGAATCAGACTGGGTCTCATTTGTAACGGACCACTTTAAGTCTCCAGAATATCCAGTGCTCACTGGAAGCAGTACCCCAATAGGTACTGATACGGGCCCTTGTATCAAGCGGAGTACACCAACCGAGTGCACACACCCCGCCTATGAGGACCTTGAGGTGAGACAAGAAGGGGTTGCCAACCCCCCGCCCTTCTTGTCTAGAATTGTTGGAGAACATGCCGGCCGTCGGCTAGGACGAGTCGCACGCTCCAAGCAGCTCTCCGGAAAGTCCACTCTGCTGCCGAAATCATGCCACAGAATAGCGTGTTTTGAGACGCGCTGATTGAGGGAAAGTGACGGAAAGTGACGGACGAGGTCGCAGCAAAGACGGGGGTTTGTCTGTTCTGGCCATAGCTTCTTGGTTTTGTTTGTCTCACCGACGCTACTTTCCTGGATGTGCCTGCCTGCCGCGTCCCGCCCTCTCCCCTCCGCCTTTCTGCTGTATTGGGGACGGGCAGCCTTGGAGCTCACGCGTGGCCGTGCGGCGGCTGCCCGGGTGCTCCTCGGAGCAATTGCGATTGCGGGCGGTGGGAGAAGAGGAGGGTCAGTGATTTGCCCGGTCTCACCCGTGTCTTTGCCTCCTTGCTCAGATCCTGGAACCACGGTGTTAGAGGCTTCACATAGCCGGGAAGTGGATGCGCCTGGATCAGCTGGCTCAGACGACTCCCTGCCAAACAGAAGTAAGGTGGCTGGACAGGTTGGAGGCAGAATAAGTTCGGCTGGTAGAGGTAAAGGTAAAGGCTTTGGTAAAGATGTGCCTTTAAGGTGTACAAGAAGCACAACTAGAAAGCAGAATAAAGGACACAAGTTGGCGAAAAAACTACAATTTCCAGGGTGCACCACAGGGCGGGCTCAGAACGTAGACAGAAGTGTCGCTGGGGGCCTAGAGTAGAATTTAGATTTAGAGGGAAGTGAGGCGAAGAGTGCTAATATAAACAAAAATACCAAAGGCAAAAATACAAAGCAAAAACATAAAGGAACTGGCAAGAAACATTTGAAGAGCTCTAGTGGTGTAACACCATCCCTACGCTCCTTCTTTAAAGTTATACCCCAGGTATTAGACATCTCATCGGGTATGGCAGCTTCCGTAGAGGCAGCTTCGCAGGCAGTCCTGTCTGTCTCCGTTCCTGTCCTGGTCTCAGTCCCGGTCCCAGCCACTGTTCCTGTTTCTGTTTCTGTCTCTGCGCCCGGGTTCGTTTCGGGTCCAATTTCTGAGCCTACAGTGCCTGCATTAACTTCTGTAGTGGTATCTACCCCCACACTTCCCTTTTGTGCCTCTTCACTGATTGCTTCACATTCTGTACCACCTAATGAACCTGGTGCACATGACCCCTCTGAGTCTGTTAATGTGAGAAAGACATCTATCTCCCATGATGGGCAGGCTGAGGAAAGAGACCAAGGGGCGCAATTAACAGAGAAAGAGACAGTGGATGGAAGCAGATGTGGGGATTTGGGGGTAGGTCAAACGCTTGAGGCCTTAGTTCAATCAATCACTGCAATGAGGGAGGAATTCAGGAGTGATTTTGCAGTCTCCAAAGCTAATCAAAACGATATTAGAGCATCCTGTGAGGTACTTGACAAGAAGGTGGATGGTCCGTATGAAAGGACGGAGATATTAGAAAGTTCGGTGGGCCTACTAACATGTAACCTTGAGACCGCTAGGTCAAAAAATTCAAACACTGTAAAAGGATGGGGAGAGTATGCGGGAGCTGATTGAAGTGCTGGAAAATTATTCGACGGAAAAACATTCGGCTTTTGAAGATTCCGGAAGGAAAGGAAGGTACAGACCTTAAAAGCTACGTTACTAAGTTATTAAAAGACTCTCTTAATCTTGAAGAAACAGTCGAGGATCTGGATAAAGATATCCAGCGAATACATAGGGATCCATTCCGCCTTAATCCTGGAAGAAATAAACCTAGAAAGGCTTTGATAAACTTCCTGACATACTCCCTCAAGGAAAAGATTCTGAACCTCGCGCTGAAAGCCAGAACTCTACAAGGTCCGGACTTCTCTTTTGAAGTACGGTCAGATCTATCAAAGACCACTCTTGATAGACAGTGGGAGTTGGGGCAGCGCATGGATAAGTTTAGGTCATTGGGCGCCACTGTCCAGATGAGGTTCCCGGCCTTTCTACGCATTATGTACAATAACAAAATGCACAATATTCGTTCTCCACTAGATGCTGATGAACTATTGGAGAGTATTAGAGATCATCTCCAGGCTCAAGGCGGTAGTTGACCTACGCACCTCGTGGCCTGTATCTACAATCATCTAAACTCCCTGTCAAACCCCTAATTTGGTTTACCTCAGTTATTTTTAGGTGTGTTGACAAATGGGCAATACTAAATTGAATTGAAGGGTCTAAGGATCTAAGGAAACAAAGGGAATTGTAGGATGTAAGACGAAATAAACAATTAAATAAAAAAAAACAATGGTAAATAGAAGTAGACTATGATATAATTGGGTAAGCAAAAGGGGAAGAACATTTTTTTTCACTTTGGGGTGTAGTAAGGAACTTGCAAAAAAGGGAAAAAAATTGTAGAATGCACTACATTTCAAGAGTCCCCCCCCCTTGCACCTTAGTCAATTTTCCCCCTAATGTATTCACCTTAGCAAGAGTTGCAGGTGTAGGTGTAGTTCGCCTGCGGAGAGAAGCAGCAGGGTGGGGTTGAGGGCGGAGGGCTGTTGGAGGGCGTAAATCTGGCTAGACATCAGGCCAGAGTAAGTAGGGGTGGGTTCTCTGGGGGGAGGGGGGGAGGGATGTGGGGGGGGGAAATAGTAAAAATTCCTCATTAGTCTGCCTTTTTTTTTCCATTTCCCAGTATGTATTTCTTTGACATCTTCTCAAGGTCAGAATTTTAAAATGCTAAGGCTAGGTTCCCGCAAGAGGAGGTTAAGAGCAGCGGGGCGGCTAGATGTGACTCTATGACGTTTATTCAATACATGTCCTGGAATGTCAATGGTCTGCGCTTGAGAAGTAGGCGGGATCGCATCCTACAATACTTGAGAGATTCTCCCGCGCAGATCATCGTCATCCAGGAGTCACATCTATTGAAAGCAGAGGCCACAGTAATACTTAAAAAACAGAGATGGATAGACAAATTCTGCAGTACAGACCACAATGCGAACATCAGGGGGGTATTATTTATCTTTAAAAAATCCGCCAAAGCCCAAATTTTAGATCATAAAGAGGACCAGTCAGGGAGATGGCTGATAGTAAGAGTCTCGTTGGAGGGTCAAATTTATACTTTGGTGGGATACTATGGCCCTAACTCTGATGATCCATTTTATTTCGATACTATCAGAAACCATCTGGTAACATCTCATGATCCGGTGATCTGGATGGGGGATTTTAACATCAAGCTTAATCCTCGTCTAGACAAATCGGTAAAATCTAGAGCCCGTGACTCTGTTAAGTCTAGGCAAACCCTCACTGCGATCATGAAACAGCTTGGGTTGGCAGATTTATGGAGGGAAAGAGCTGGGGATAAATTGGGGGTCTCCTTCCGGAACAGTCGATTTAAACACAAATCTAGAATCGACTATGCTCTTTTCAGCTACAGTTTGAAAGACACCCTAACAGAGATAGACTATCTTCCTTCTCATATGTCAGATCATTCAGCTCTTATATTTACTGTAAAAAACGATAATAAGTTAAATCATTCATCTTGGTCGTTTGACCGGACAATCCTACTGGAGGATGAAGAAGTTAACTTTTTGGTGGCAGAGACCATTTCATACTTTGAGTTAAACCTTGACTCTGCCTGCCTAGCTGTGGTTTGGGAGGCATTCAAGGCCTTTTTAAGAGGCCGCATTACTAGCAGAGCCTCCTATAGGCGGAAGCAATACAGACTTTTGACATCCAGCTTGGAACAAGAAGTGAAACAAATAGAGTTAAATCTTGGCCTATCTTTAGGATCTTTAGAAGAGCAGACAAGACTCGCCGAATTAAAATCACAATTGGAAATCATACTGCAAGAGAGGGTCAGTAAAAGGTGGGAGGCGAGCAAAATCTTCCTGTCTGAATTTGGTGAGGCCGCAGGTAGGGTCCTGGCATGGAAGACAAAGTCTGATCAAGCTCTGAAGTACATTAAAGAAATCAAGGTAGAAGGGGAGGCTGTAGTAAGATCGTCGAACTCAGAGATTGGCAATGCCTTTTTTGAATTTTTCCAGGCAATTTATACGGAGGACCTTCCCAATGACCAGGTGGCAAGAGCAAGAGACACTTGGCTAGAGGGAATCATGCTCCCAACTCTTTCAACAGCACAGCGGAACAGCCTAGAGATGAAAATAAACGAGGCCGAGGTAAGGGCAGCCATAGGGAAAATAAAAAAAAGGAAAATCGTCGGGCCCTGACGGTCTCCCTGGAGAGATGTATCGAGCACTGGGAGAGTCCATCATCCCAGTGCTGACGGCTCTCTTTAATGGCATTTTAAGTGAAGGGGATCCACCGCCAAAATCATGGGGGGAGGCCACGATTGTTCTTATCCCTAAACCAGGGAAAGTATTATCGGAATGTGGGTCTTATAGACCGATATCATTGTTGAATAGTGACTATAAAATCTTCACTACGATCATGTCGGCGCGATTGGGCAGTGTAATTGGCACCATCATCCATCAAGACCAGAAAGGCTTTATTAAGGGACGCCAATTATCTGACCTAACGCACGACTTGATAGGTGCAATAGATATCGCCTCAGCTTTTTCCCTACCATTGGCCACCCTTACACTAGACGCAGCCAAGGCCTTTGATAGGGTTAATTGGCCCTATCTGAATGATGTACTAAAGAAGTTCAACTTTGGGGAGTATTTTTGTAGGACCATCGCCCTGCTGTATGGGTCTCCTACAGCTAGGCTGCTAATCAACGGGGCTCTGACAGATGCCTTTAATATCACAAGAGGCACAAGGCAGGGCTGCACGCTTTCCCCCCTCCTCTTCAATTTATATATTGAGCCATTTGCTCAGGTTTTGCGGGAGGAGGTAAATATTCCATCGTTTAAATTTAAGGAGTGGGAAAGGCGGGTAGCACTGTATGCGGACGATATTTGGGTCCTTACCTCAGACCCAGCTCTTGCTTTCCCTGCTGTTATTATGCGGGCTGAGGAGTTTGGGCGTATCTCGGGGTATAATATTAACTCGAGCAAAACTGAAATTATGGCATGGAACATACCGGATCTGCGATTGGAAGTAAACATTGCGACTTCCATGCGTTATCTCGAGATACGCATTACGCAAGATCTGGGTAATATTGGACCCACCAATTTGGACCGAATATCAAAGGAATGTAAAGCCCAATTAAAATCTTGGACTCACCTGCCCCTTTCCATACTGGGTAGGGTGAATTTGGTTAAAATGTCTATCCTCCCCAAATTTACGTTTGTTTTCAATGCCATCCCCTTAGCATTTGACATTAAATCGATAGACAAGTGCCAGCGAGAAATTAATTCCTTCATTTGGAACTATAAATCCACCAGACTCGCATGGAAGAAGCTGAGGAGGAGAAGGGAAAAGGGAGGTCTTGCTCTGCCTGACCTATTATATTATGCATGGGCCTTCCAGTTGTCACACTCTAGGATGCTTTTAAAAATACCATCTAATCTTCCTAGCGGGTCGATATATAGAGCTATGCTAACAGGGGCAAATCTACCAGTTGACGGGTTTCTCTTTAAATTTGGGAGCCAGATGTTTTTCAAAAAAATAAACTTAAAATTCTACAGTCATGGGCCAATGATTGGTTTTTCATTAGGAAAAAATTGGGGCTGTCCTACTATTCCAACTTTGCCCCAATATGGGACTCCCCGGGTCAACCTTTGTGTTTAAGGGATAGCCTGTCCTCTTCGTTGGAGGAGGCCGGGGTCACAAGATGGGGAGAGCTATTGGTGGAAGGATCAATAATAGCCTGGGATGAACTACGTGAGCATATAGGCTCAGGGCTCTCCAGATTTAAGTTTATCCAACTTGATAGTTGGGTCAGGGCCCAGTGTGGTAAAGGGTTACAACTAGGTAAGGCCAGTAACTTGGAGCAGATGTTGGTGGAACGATCTAGTGGCGGTAAAGAAGTTGTCCTATGGTATTGGCAGTTGATGGAAGAAATTGATGGGGAGTTTGTTCTCCCAGATGAACTTAGGGGGAGATGACTGGCTTTCAGTACGAGGAGATATGGTCAGAATCTTTCGCCCTCCTTTATAAAATTGTAAAACCATCATGGTTAAGACGTAACCACCTGTTCACAGTTCATCGGGCAGATATTACTCCGTTGAGACTCTCCAAGTTTCTCCCAGACAAGAAATGCAACAAATGTAATTTAATGGAAGCATCGGATATTCATATGTTCATGGAGTGCCCTAACATTGCCCAGTTCTGGGAGGAAGTGAGATCTACTCTAAGCTCCATTTTAAATACATCACTGTCAATCACTCTGCCACTTATGATCTTCGGGTGGGAAGACAGTATTATTGGCAAGGCGAGATCCTTTTTGTTCTATGCCATTTTACTGGCCAGAAGACAAATCTGTATTCATTGGGTAGATAAACTGCTCCATTAAACTCTGGCTGGCTTACATCCCTATATGAAACATCGAAAATGGATTTGAGTAGACCATGCAACAAAAGTAGTCTTTCTTTTTGGGACCTGTTGACCCAGTGGAGATAGTAATCCAGGTTTTTTTTTGTTTTTTTTTTTATCCCCGGGTCCTATGATTATGCCCTTAACACTCCTTGGTCTGGGTCTGGCCGCGTCACGATGGTAGTCCTACAGGTTGAAATATACCTTGATGGAGTCAGCGTAAGCTCCCAAAGTCTCTCTTCCTCCTGGGATCTTTCTGCCACCATTCTATTACACTCGCGTTCTGGAGCTGGAGTCGGGTAAAGGTCATCTTCTGGCCTGACTCTCAGAGGAGGACACGCATGGTGGTTGGTATTTCCCAAATTGAGGGCAAGGCAAATGAGGACCAAAAAAAAGAAGGTGTTGCCAAAGCAATAACAAAAGCAAGAGCCAATGGCGCGCCAGGCACTAATGGATTGCCACAGAGCCTGTTTAAATCGGACATTGCCTTCTGGTCTGGAACGCTAACAAATCTCTTCTTCAACTACGCTCTGCAAACAGCTACAATCCCGGATTCATGGCGGGGAGCTATTATCCACCCAATTTACAAATCAGGTCCACGCGACTCACCCAACAACTACAGACTCATCGCTCTTTTGGACATCGAGGCCAAGCACTACCCAGGCCTACTTTTGGCGGACCTGAGGCTATGGGTAAAAGACCACAACCTGATGCCGATGAATCAAACAGGGTTTACTGCTAACTCAGGGACTAGGATTAATTTGTTAGCAGTATCAACCATTGTCGACAAAGCTTTTTTAACATCCAGGTCAGTGTTCTGCTGCTTTGTCGACTTCAAATCAGCATTTGATAGCGTCCCCAGGGCGGCCTTATGGGTAAAACTAAGGAAGTGGGGGATACCAGAGTCTTTGTTGGAGGCCATTATCCAACTACACTCCCGTACCTGGGTCCGGGTGAAGTTGGGGTCCGGCACACATCTCTCGCGGAAAATTATGACAACTAGGGGCGTGAAGCAGGGATGTGTGCTGGCCCCCCTCCTCTTCAACCTGTTCATAGCAGATCTCCCGACGACCTTGGATGATACAAATAGCCATCCCCCAAAGGTGGGAGGCCTAGCACTAAGCAATCTATTGTATGCTGACGACCTGGTTTTCTTTAGCCTTACGAGGGTTGGGCTACAAAGGCTCCTGGACAAACTGCTCAGCTATACGAACTTGAATTAGCTAGAGGTAAATTTAAAGAAAACGCAAGTTGTCCCCTTTGGTAAGAAACGTTAAACTGGCGGTGGGTGGTCATTTAACAGTGTACGCCTCGTCACTGGCCAATCGTACAAATACCTAGGTGTCCATCTGGATTCTAGACGCAACCTTTTAAAACAGCGTCAAGAGATCACAGTCAAAGCCACGACCCTAGCGCTGTCACTAGGCAAGCTCTCTAAAAAACTCTCAGGTCCAACTCTAATGCCTCTTTTAGAAGTAATGAGAGCTAAAAGTGGCCCCACTTTATCATACGGCATGGAGACATTCAGGGGTAAATTGAACACCGCTTTGAATAGGCACACGACTAAAATTTATAAAAGGTTCTCCAGTTACCAAAGTCTGCATCTGCTGCACAGATAAGACTAGAGTTGGGGCTACTAAACTATGAGGCCTCAGACATCGGGGTATACCTGAACCTCTGCCACAAACTGAGGCAGGCGGACCCTGGCACGCTGGAATCCTTAGTCTGGTTAGAAATCTCCCAGAAAAATTCAGATGGAACGTTTGGTCGCCTCTTCAAGGACGCAATTCAGCAAATCTCAGCGAGTGAATTATGGGCCCTTAACCCCAGTCAGACAGCTTTTAAAATGGGGATTAAAAAATGTGCGAGAATGAAATCTCTTATCATGGACAAAGCACACTTTTCAAAACGCAGCCAAGCTTGGGCTCTTTTAAACTCATACAGCCGGTTAGTCCCTGCCTCTTACTTGGCCTGCACATACACATTGTATCTTAAACGTAGTTTTACCGCTATCAGAATGGGTGATTGGCGATTTCTGCAAGATCTACCCTCATGGCGACGCATGGCAGAGGACGTAACTTGCAGAGGATGTGGCAAAGCAGCTGAAACTCTGATGCATGTGGTCTGCCTCTGCCCAGCCTTTAACTCCGAACGTAGGTCCAAACTTAAAGTTGAATGGAACAACCAGGGCGTCCGATCCTGTAGGCAAGCGATTATGGTGGCTTTGAACCCCGAAAACACCGTTTTAAATATAAAACTCACAAAATTCATTCAGCTGGCATACCACAACCTTAACCAAATTGGGTCCTGCTAACGCACCCCCCCCCCCCCCAATACTTTTTAATTTTGATGTTCCCCACAACAGTTTTTTAATTTTGAGGGGGGACAAAACGAAATCTTAACATAGAGATTTAGGACTGTTGGCGGTCTTGCACATGTACGGCATCATGGACAACGGGTAATTTACAAAAGGGTTGATGGAAAAAGTATCTCGCACAACACGTTTTAACCTATTCTTTTTCTCATCATTATTGCCCTGTGTTTTTGTTTTTATTTTTATTTTAACCCGTTATGGATTAAGGAGGTCCAAGAGCGGATAACCTCTTTTTTCATTACTGCTGGCTAATTAACTGTTACATGTTTTCTTCTTGTTTTTAACAGTAGCTACACAATGTGAACTTTGTAACTTCTTTTAAAGATATATGTTTATATCTAAATAAAGATATATTTGATTTTTGATTTTATGTGCACGAGTGCTCTTGAAGACCTGCGACTTTTACCCGTTTTTTGTCTACTCTAGGAAATCTTTATCAAATCTTTGTGAAGTCAAAACAAATCTTTTGCAGCAGATTTACATTTACTGTAAGAACCAGTCCATCAATGTCCTTCAGTGTTCTGCCCCAGGTCAGCAATGTTTTGTCAGGATAATAATATGGCTGCAATTTAGACAGGAATTAAGTATTTGTTAGTGAACCTAAAATTAATATATAATAAAACTCATCTCTAATACTTCAATAGTCACATTCACCTCAAATGATCGAGCAATCATCAGGCCATCAAGAACTAAATCTGAGAAATAGGTTACAGAGATAGTGACCAAAAAGCATTTTAATGTGGTAGGAAACAATGGGAGTGGCATTTAATCTACATTAATATATTATGGCCTTTTGGTTTGTGAGATAATGCTTTAAATACAATGCATATATGCATCACAAGAGTTGTTTCAAAGAGCGCTCCCATTTATGGGCAAAGTGTGGCACTGACAGAAGTCATTTCCCCCTGGAGTAGGAGTGAAGTATCTCCTGAATAGCTCAGTAAAATAATTTTGAATGCACTGCAGCCCTCTCCGTTTTGGACTTTATGTGGCAGGTTGTTGAAGAGTTTTGCCCCTAGCAAGTCAGGGTAGTAGTTTTAGGATTGAGTCACTGGACCTTAGTGACTTTTCTAGGCTCTACCTCATGGAGCCAAGGATAGAAGCGAGTAGATAGGATTTTTGATTGGCTAGCAAAACAGAGAATTTTGATTTCTATTTTCCTGTACAACTACAGTCTCATTCTATTATAAATATTGTGTTTTTTCACCTCCAGAGATCCCCTTTTTAGGTTACATATGTTTATTGTTTTAAGTATGAATGTTAAATATAAAGGGCTTATTTGTTTCATAGTACTGATAGTGATACTGAAGTATATAGAGCTTCAGTGTAAGGATTTTCAAAGCCCTAGACAAAATGGCATTTTGCCTTTCAGACGCCATATATGAGGACACTTGTTGCAGTCTGGTTCCAGTTTCTGGTGGCTTCGAAGACCAGCTGCCTACAGTGGCTTTAAGGTAGCATGGGAATCATTTTTATTGAAACCTTTGTCACAACTTCGCAATAATTATTTTAGAACAGAGAATGCAGCTCAGATTACATACTTTGAATACATTTAAGCAGACTAGATTATAGCAATAATCTGGGAAAAAGCCTGAGATACACTCAACCACTATTTACAAGAAGCCTTTGATTCTCCACTGCATCGGGTGCCGTCCAGATTTGCTGCCTCCGAGAAGGGGTCTATTGCTGCAAGCTAATTGATAACAAGACTACTCAGCTTTTCCCCAGCCTCTGCCTCTCAGTAGGGCCTTGTCGAATCTTTTATAGCCTTACAGCATTAAAGGCCCGAACGGAAGGAGAGGGCCTTTAACAAGGGAGCGGGCCTTTAATGACCGGTAGAGCCCGCTACTGGAGGGCAGAATTTTCTAATTTGTAAAACAAAGGCCTCACGGAGGCCGAAGGGGTTGAAATCACCTCGGGCTCCGTGAGGCCTTTGTTCACAACTGTTGCTGTGATCAAACATTGGAATGCTAATGCTCTGGGCTTCTACCTGCCATTAGAAGCACAGAGCACTCCATTGTTTTCAAATAAGTGCTCAACATTCCAAGGTTCTAATATCTGTATACCTCATGCCAAGGGTATTAGCAACTCACCTGGATGTGTTTTACAAGAGACATTTAGATCTACTTAGAAAGGTTTCTAGCAGCACCTGTAGACTCTGAGTGATCACTGGGCCACAGATGCCTTCTCTGTTGGGTTAGCCCTATGTGCCTGGTTCTGTTCATTTGGTTCACAGATGTGTACAGTACCGTGTGTTGTCTTCACATTCAGGAATCTGATGACTTACTGTGTCACAGCTTTTGTGTGTAACCCTGACCAAACTCCCCAATGGTCACTTCTCTTCCTTGAACTGCACTACAGTGGCCTTATGACTCCCTGTGCCAAAGCCATCCCGTGGACAGTGGTGTGGCAGAGGGTCCTACTTTCCCCTGGGTGCAGTGCCCATGCTACCTTAAAGCCACTGTAGGCAGTTGCTCTTCGAAACCACCAGAAACTGGAACCAGACTGTAACAAATGTCCTCATAAATGGCGGCTGAAAGGCAAATTGTCACTTTGTCTAGGGCTTTGAAAATCCTTACACTGAAGCTCTATAGACTTCAGTATGGTCTGCTAACCTAATATAAGACTCCCAAATATTTGTCATTTGATGTTTGCAAATGTTACAGAACAAACCCGGGCAGTGCTTAATTTGAGACGGTGGTTGCCGATGGGGGCACTGGCACTTATTTTTCGGGACCGGCACTTATTTTATGCAACAAAGAGCAAGAGACAGTAAACAAACCAAGTGGAAAGAAGGAGGAAGAGAAATGCGGAAAGCCCCTCATAAAGGGAGAAAGCAGGAGGCTGTAAGAATTAGATAAAGAGGCAAGGAGTTGCTGGAAGTGGATTAAAGAGTTTAAGGTGAATTCAAGACTATGCAGCCTTGGTATTCAGTGGCTCGACATTTAATTGCACCAGTGGGGTGGGGGGGGGGGGGGGGGTTTAGAGCAGAGAACTTTGGGCACCGGGACTCATTCCATTACAAATTAAGCACTGCCTTTACTTCACTATCTCGGTCTGTGTATTTTTTATTGTTACTACGTGAACAGAGAACGAGTTTGCTGTCCTTGTAGCTGCAGTCATTGTTCCCACCGCTGCAAATGAGGAACATTGTCTGATTGGGCAAAAATGGATTAATTTTCAACTTCTCGTGCTCATGTTCAGTCTTCTTGCACGCGACGGGGCAGCACTATCCCTCAGATAGGTGAGTGACCCTTTCTTAGCTGCGCAATCGATGTGACCTATCTGTAACCCCGGCTCTTTGGTTATTTGGTTTCCGACATCCATCGCGCGCCGACTCAAATCTGCCTCTTTGCGCACTGATGAAGCAATGGCCCCCTCCGCGCGGCCGCGGCCTCGGTTTCATTTGCCACCACTACTGCTATGAATTGCCAGCGCCAGCTTCCTCAAAAGACCACAAAACGAAAGGTTCTCGTGGGAAAAAGGCATGTACGTATTTTTATCCACTAGTGAAATGCTGATTAAAATTATTGTATCTATGGAGTCATGTAAACGATGCTAGTAAACAAACGGAAGAAAACCGGATCGCGTGGGCCAAGTGGCGTGCTGTGGTGACCTGCAAACGCTGCCCGTGTGCTACAAAAGGCACAACTGGTGCTGAGTGCGGGGTTTTGTGAATGCCAAGCGTGAGTGGATGACAGCCAGCGCATGCATAGAAAACACACTCGTCTGGAAATAAGGCATTCTCACTCACTCAAGGTCGAGTGGAACTGGGGCTACTATGTTTTGATTAAATACGCCAAGGTGTCACGCGGCTCCACGTCACGTGGGATACCTTGTGCTTGCCCTGACGTTTTCTAGACATCATCACTTTGCATGCGTGAGTTTTTAACTATAATAGGTAAATGTGAGATTACCATATCCAGAATGCCTGGGCTGTTGGCTAAAACATCAGGAGTGGCTAGCTGGCATGGGGGAGGGTCACCTAACAGCTGTGTATGGCAGGGAGCAGTTGTTGTTGGAATGGAGTGTCTCGTGCCTGGCATCTGTGCCCTGTGTAGGTTTCCTGGAGTTCCTGTTGTTTTCCCCCCTGGACTCGACGTGAGCTCAGTGGTGGTTCTCAGTGTTTCCTGATCTGAAACTCCAGGGGCCATATTGCAGAAAGTGTCCAGGGGGCACACGTGAATGCGCAACAGCTTTGTGCGCTCCTGCGGCACTTTGGTATTACAGAAGGGGGCCCATATGGTTGTGCGACCCCTGATAGTGCTGGCGGCTTACACCATACTATGGATGTGGACGCAGAGGCAAGCATGCCTTTAGGAGGCGCACTGAAAGTGCAGCACAAAAGGGTGGCACACTTTAACGGCACCTCCTACAGGCAGCCCTTTGAAGGGGAGAAAGGGGGCTCCATGGACCCTCCAGACATCCCCTTGCAGGCGGGTGCAGTCACTTATTGCATCTACATGCAAGGGGATCTCTAATCCCTCTTGAAAGTGCAGACGGGTGCTGCCTGCACTTTGAAACTCAACGCAGCTTTGATGCAGTCGCTCTGTATTTCACTTGAATGCGCTGCCCTTGAGTTTGCAGCTGCCCAGAGGGCAGTGCATTCACCTTAATAGGGCGTACTTTCCCTGTTTGCGCTGTGACGCAACAGGGAAAGTGCTCCCTTATCATAATATGGGACCAGGACTGTGCTTTGTGTTGAATTGGCACCCAAAATGCATCTATTTGGTACCTGCCCTCTCCACCCAGGCTTCGTGAGACTGGCAGTGACGGCATAGTGATATATAGTGAAATGGCTGGCCTTTTTCCTTTGCCCTTAAGGGGGATATGTCTACTTGCTTTTTCCATATGAAGGGGAGAGGCTGATAGGCTCCTTCATTTCCATGTAGTGTGGGACTTGATTGTTGGATAAATGTGCAAACCTGTCTGTGTTGGTGGTTGTATGTATAATTTAGTGCATGGTGCAGTCTCTTTGACTCCAGGGGCTGTATTATACATTGGGACCCCGGTGGTGTAGCGGGTATGACCGTCTGCTTTGTGCGTCCCCGGGGCACAATGGTATTACAAATGGGTACATAGGTGCTTGTGTGTCCCCTTCTGTAATACTGATAGCAGTGACGCACATGTTGTGAAAAGGCTATCATGAGACAGCACTCTGGGAGGGGTGAAAGGTGGTGCTATGGAACCCCCCCAGCCATCCCCCTGCAGGTGGGTGCAGTCACTCACTGCATCCAGCTGCAAGGGTTTCCCTTTCCCCTCTTGATATTGATTTTGATATTGCAGACAGCATGCTGCCTGCAATGTGAAACACGTAGAGCGCCAAGAGACCTGTTTGGTGAATGTGCGCTCTACAAATTTTCAATAACATAACATAACAGAGACTTTGAAGCAGCTGCTCCATATTTCACTTAAGTTTCACGGCTGCCCTGGGGGGTATCACATTCTGGAAAACAGGCTGCAATTTCCCTATTTGCACCAGATGCACCTTTTGAAAGGTGTGTGTGGCATATGTATAATATGGCCCCTGGTGTGTGTAGGAACTGAGAATGGTTTCAGACCCTGTCCAAGGCTGCCCAGGTCTCTGCTGACCTGGAGCATGCACAGTTACATGCTCCTTTCCCTCTTGTCCTAGTAAAGTTGTTCATGTGGATAGGAGCCTCAGGCCATTTGCCACTGTAGTTCCTACAAGGCCATTACCAGAGAGTTCCCTACTCCACCCCCTCTTCCTTCCTCAGTCTTCATTCCTGTCTGTCACTGCCTTCTGTCTGGGTCCAGTAAACACTTATTATGTGGGACGGTTTGACCAATCCTAGCAGAGGGTCCTTTTGCTGCAGCAGATGCTGAGCATGCAGCGTCCATGACTGCTGTGATTAAAGGAGCCTAACCGAATTCAAGGATGCCAGCCAAGCCGATTGGTCAGCTCTTTATTTGCTGTTCATTTTGACCAGTACAGAGTTCCAGGAATCTCAACTTCCAAGGCTGAAGCGCCAACAAGTGCAGCTGAGGAAACAGCCAAGCAGATGTAGCACTCCAAGGGTGACTACCTTCCTTTCAAGCTGGGTAAAATCACGTGACTGTGCCAACTTCAGTATAGAAAGTGTCCTCCACTGGTTGCGTTCTTCATTGAATCATCATCTGCACTGTTTGGGCCCAAGGGAAAAACTCTTGGCGTTCCCATCTGTGGATAAATGTCCTACATTTGTTACCTGTCCGTGGTGTAGGGAAGCCTGTGCATGCATTGCGTTTCTTCCCTCAGAATTTCCATTACTTTACAGTTTCAGAGACATAGCAAGAGGACGTTACTGTGAGTCGGTTCGGTGTATCTCTTTAGGATGTGCAGTTCTGGAAATATTTGCATTTAATTTTAGACTCCTAGTGCTTTGACTCACCTTATTCTTGCTGTGTCAGTGGCCAGAGTCATGCCTGTCCCAAGACGGTGGGCACCCTTACCACCATCATTTCTCTACCACTACTGCCAGTTTCCCCAGACATAGGGGCTTGAACGATACTGATCATCAATGCAGGGATTCTGGCCTGCTGGCACCAGACCAAGTGTAATCCTTGGACTGGCTCATGAGCTTGTGGACTCCAGCTCACTGTGCCTAGATGTCGGGCACTGGGCAATGGGTGTTGCACAACAAGCGACTGCTGGTGTTTGCTAGGCTTTGGTAGGTACTTCATGCTTTTTTGGATAGGGTTTCCATGCGTCGCTTTGGGCCCAAGAAGTTTTGTGGTAGGTGCCATGAAACCGTGGAACCATGCCAGTACTAGTAAATGAAACCCCAAGCTCTTAAGCTTCACTTGTAGCAAGTGCAGGGCTGATACTTGTGTTATTGCTCTTTTAGTTCCTGGTGTTCTGAGTTTGGTAGACTTTGCACCATTAGATACAATTGGCCCTAGGCCATCATGTAAAATATTTTATATTCCTTTGTGCTTAGCACTGTATTATCACTGAGGCCAGGAAGGAAAGATAGTTCTGGTTTACTTTGCTTATCAATATTTCATGCCCAGGCATATGTGCATTAAAGTGTGTTTCTTTTTATAAATAAAGGCACTGACTGAAGCAGTATTACTGTGTTAACCCCTTGGTTGCTCATGACGGGGTCAGCTCGTCATGAGCTACGGCGCTCCGGTGCTCATGACGAGCTGAGCTCGTCATGACCGCGCCCGTTCCGTGGAACGCTCGCACGCTGGGCTGATTCCTCTGCTGTGCTGAACGTTCCATGGGACCGGGTGTGACCATGACGAGCTCAGCTCGTCATGAGCACCGTAGCGCCGTAGCTCATGACGAGCTGACCTCGTCATGAGCACCGGGGTGCTGTACGTGCCCCCCGCCCCCCAGCACAGCAGGGGAAACAGCCACGCACGGAAGGGGTTAACTGTGCTCTTACACCCACAACATCTCCTTGAGTAAGGCTTTGGCTGCAGAGTCTCACTATCCTGAGGGAGTCAAGCACTAAAGAGGGGTACTTGGTTATCTACTTTGGGTTTCAATTGTACTGTGGTCCTGGGAGGATAGTATTAAATGACTGAGATAGTAACATTTGGAGCCCAGTCCTCTGACTGCCCTGGGACCCCAGGAAACATGACTCACGCTTGTTAAATCTCTAGAGGACAGTCTTTCGCCAAGATTGGAAAACATTACTAGAAAATGTACAGCTCTGCCACATAACCCAGAATGGTGCAAATTTGCCTTGAAATTCCTAAATGGATGTTCTAATACTGTTGCTGCATATTAACAGTGTAGACCTTGTTTCAGCAGATGAAGCAGCACTGCTGCAAATAAACTAATGCCCTCTTTCTGCCCCTCGACCCACCAAACAAGGCTGGGCTACTTACTTATGGTCACAATAGGCAAGACACTGGAAAAATCAGTACATTATTATATAGTATCATACATGTTTGCATAGTGCCTCATACTTCTCACAAGGCCCCAAAGCACTTCATGTGAACAAGTAAGAAGCTACTGCTTTTGTAGTGTCTATTTGGTGAAGTCTGTTTTTAACGTGTGATTTTTATGGGAAGAATGGTGTTGTGTGTGATGTTTAGAGACTGCACTATATGTGTTGTGGGGTGCTGAAACAAGCAGTGGAGAGAGATATGAGATACAAATTTACCATTCTTACCATGGTCATGCTGGTGGAAAACAAGGTATCTCAATGACTGTGCTTGATTGATGTGATGATCTTAGACAATAGACTTGGATGCCATCAGTACATAACTTGTAAAAAACATAAATACCGGGGCCCTCATCAAGAGGCCACCGCAGTTACACCACACATTGCCACTGTACTTACACAACTACTAACCATCACACTGCTACAAGTGTGACAATTCAAACTGTTTGAGGCCCCCAAAGGTTTAAGAATGGCTTGGGTGGCAGGTATTAGTTGTTTTTTAATGTATATTGAATTAACAAACAACAGTTTTTCTGCTCATCTTTAAATTGCAGGATTTGTCATAAGTGCAGGTGATGGCAATTAAGTGCCAGGGCCGAGCACCGGAAACTACCGGCTCAAATTAAGCACTTGATGTCATTCTTGAAATCTCCTAATTTTCTAAGTGGTCCACCCGGGAGCAGAAGATCAACATAGGAGTAGACATAGTTTGCCAACCCCAACAAGAGTAATATGGGTCTGTTGGGTCCCCCCTCAGGTGGCACAGGTCTATCCATGCCAACCCCCCTCGAGGGCAAATGGGAGTAAACTTCGATCTGGCCTCTGCAGGGGGCCTTCAGGGTCCAGGCCCTTAGAAAAATACTCCCCTTGATGTGGGTCCATGAGTGGTTATTGTCTGGTGGTGCTTGTGAGTGGGAGCCAGTGGGTCGGTGTGCTTTGGTATCTGCTGGTCTTGCGGTCCATTTAAGTCGGTGTCTACAAATGTGAATGTCTGTAGATGTGCCGCTCTGTCAGCAAATGTGCATGTTTTTTGTGATATACCTCGATATGTGCCTGTTTGTTTGTCTGTGTGCATGCACTATAACAAATCCAAATATATTGGCTTTGTCGAAGCTTTTATCACTTGCCCTTGCAATTATGTATAATATGCCGCCCCACATTTTGGTTCTTTTGCATCTCCTGTCCTATTAGGAGTCGAGTCTATGATTCCAATTCTTGGCATTGGAGTAAGTTCATAAAAGCTACGTTCACAAAGATGATTGTAAATCATGGCAATTAATATTCCTAAAACTGCCCATGTACTAAGACTTAACCCATCTCTCCCCGTGTGTACATTAAAAACGCCGGTTATATTGACTTGAAACACTGGATGCCTTGAGAAAGTTTCCTTCTGGAAAGGATGATGTGTGATATGAAATGTTAAAAGACTGGAGGCATCTCCTTACAGATATGCTACACGCTTAACAGTAACGTTTCTAGTGAGAACATGACGACTGCCA
Source organism: Lissotriton helveticus (assembly GCF_964261635.1). Classification (NCBI taxonomy): domain Eukaryota; kingdom Metazoa; phylum Chordata; class Amphibia; order Caudata; family Salamandridae; genus Lissotriton; species Lissotriton helveticus. The sequence goes on along the minus strand of NC_136067.1, from coordinate 1,773,444,874 downwards.
GGTGGTAGCGGTGAAGTAACTGATGCAGTCAGTGGTGCATAACTAACACAAGTGTGGTAAACTGACATGAGTCATTTATTACATCACTCCACATTTTGACACACACCGACACGTTAATGAATACATGTAATGGAATACAAGTACACACACACACACACACGCACACATATTTATACACATAGATACACATGTCTACCTCTATGAGAAAGACTCCAGAGAGGAGTCGTAATGAGTCAGATCTGCTCTTTTTTCACCACCAATAAAGAGACGATAACTGAACTATGCCTCATTTGGGAATTACTTCTTATGTCGCAGAGGTGTGACTCCTCAAGAATAATGTGGGTGTCCTCACCCCCTGAAAGGACTCGGCCTCTTTGGGCTGAGACCGCCACACTTTCCTTTGCAACAGTATATTTTTTAATTTCCCTATATACTTTGACCCTGTGTGCGGATATGCACAAACATTTGCAAACACTTTAATTCAGCTGAGGTCCCAAATGCACATTTTCACGAATATCCATGCAGGGTTTCAGGGGTGGAGGGTGTCAAAAACGTTTTCCCATGTTTTTTTATTATATTTTTATTTAACAGAGTTTTATATAGCACAAACTTGACCCGAATCAGGTATCAGAGTGCTTTACATAGCACCGGTTGCATTACATGAGGACACATTCATTTTTGTTAGGCACGGGGAGATAAAGTGATTTGCCCAGAATCACAGGATGTTCGGCGTGGGGAACAGCCTTTACGACGCGGCTGTTACACCGCGTGCCGTTACAATGCGGTTTTTTCAACGCAAGTCGTTACTACGACTTGCGCTGGAGGGCGCTGCAGGACAAGGATTTTTTTAATTTACTATCCAACACCTTCCCTACTGTACATAGGCTGGTGTTAGAATAGTAAATTTAAAAATTCCTAAGTCCGCACCCCTCCAACGCAAGTCATGGTAACGACTTGCGTTGAAAAAAACGCGTTGTAACGGCACGCGGTGTAAAAGCACGCGTTGTAAAGCCGTACAACCGTTCGGCGTCATTGCCGAGACTCAAACCCGGTTCCTCAGATTCAAGGTTGACCGCCCTAGCCGTTAGGTCAACTCCTCTCTCTCTTACTTTCACAAACATTTCAACACTTCCGACAAACGTGCTATACGGATTGGTTCTTTTGCAGGACACAAAGCAGTAAGTCTGATAACAGAATTTACAGTCACTACAACATTCCTAAGTCCATCTATTCTGCTATATCTATCCTGCTGACTTTCACATTTTTAGCCACGGAGCAATAAGAATCATACCGTCTTTGAATATGATAGTACAGTTCAAGAGATCAGACTAGCTACTGAACCCCTCTTCCGCAATAAATGCTAAGCATAATAAACAACGTAATAAACACAACAATTGCCAGTGCTGGGGAATTTCTTTAGAACAAACTATTCAACCTTATGGCGTGCATCACAAAGGACATACACACCTGCTTTAGGAATTGCAGTGATTATTTATTTCTTTTGTTATCTGATTTTTAAATCTGCATCATTTTTTGATTTTATGCATGGGAACAACAAACACTTTCTATATACATTTATATACAAACAAAACTAAATAAACAAGTGATTCGGTATGTACAATGAATAAACAACTTCCATACAACTCATTCATGGCCTTCCATTCATACAAAACATACACTCTGGTCCCAGTGTCAAATAAAATGTTAAATTCAACCAATGTACAGTCTATTCTTGATCTACTTTAAGTTAAATTTTAACTTTTCAGACAAAAAAGGAAAAACAAAACAATTTTTTTCTCGTGTTCCCCTAAGGGGTTCCTTTAAGGTAGACTCTAGATGATGACCTGGGACCTGGTCGGTCGACGCGTTTCGAGCCCTGTAATTGTCAGGGTTCTCTTCAGGACCAAACATTTACTCTAATGTGGGTCATAACTCCAACACGGTGTTCCGTGATGCAGAAAAGAGGAAAGGCTGTTCTGTGGGTTTTCAGTTCGGCAGGTGGAGTCCGTTGCGGAGTGTAACTCCGCGTTGCTAAGGTAGTCGGCTCTCGCTCCAGTCAGAGACTGTAAAATCGGTAGTGTTATGTAGTCAATACATGCCCATTAGTTTGAATGCCGTATAGAGTATGTGCCGCGCTGGTTCTCACTCCTTCCTCTTTATGAGTGAGAACCAGCGCGGCACATACTCTATACGGCATTCAAACTAATGGGCATGTATTGACTACATAACACTACCGATTTTACAGTCTCTGACTGGAGCGAGAGCCGACTACCTTAGCAACGCGGAGTTACACTCCGCAACGGATTCCACCTGCCGAACTGAAAACCCACAGAACAGCCTTTCCTCTTTTCTGCATCACGGAACACCGTGTTGGAGTTATGACCCACATTAGAGTAAATGTTTGGTCCTGAAGAGAACCCTGACAATTACAGGGCTCGAAACGCGTCGACCGACCAGGTCCCAGGTCATCATCTAGAGTCTACCTTAAAGGAACCCCTTAGGGGAACACGAGAAAAAAATTGTTTTGTTTTTCCTTTTTTGTCTGAAAAGTTAAAATTTAACTTAAAGTAGATCAAGAATAGACTGTACATTGGTTGAATTTAACATTTTATTTGACACTGGGACCAGAGTGTATGTTTTGTATGAATGGAAGGCCATGAATGAGTTGTATGGAAGTTGTTTATTCATTGTACATACCGAATCACTTGTTTATTTAGTTTTGTTTGTATATAAATGTATATAGAAAGTGTTTGTTGTTCCCATGCATAAAATCAAAAAATGATGCAGATTTAAAAATCAGATAACAAAAGAAATAAATAATCACTGCAATTCCTAAAGCAGGTGTGTATGTCCTTTGTGATGCACGCCATAAGGTTGAATAGTTTGTTCTAAAGAAATTCCCCAGCACTGGCAATTGTTGTGTTTATTACGTAGTATATTGGTTCAGCCTTGCTGTAGTTAGGAGCCAAGACCCGTTCGGTTTCCTAAGCATAATAAACAGACATTTATGGGTCTATTAGAATGGCGGGCGGAAAGCCTCCCTAACCGCCATGGTAGAGGGAAAAGACCGCCGCAAGGACCGCGGCATGATTGCCGGTCCAATTAGGATGATCCGCAGTCAAAATTCAACTGCGGCGGTCGGATTCTGGCGATTAACATTGCGACGGTCGCTGCTGCCAGCAGCACCGCTGCGATGTTAAAAGGAGCATCCCTGCATCTCCTTGCGCTGCGTGACAGGCACTGCACAGTGCCTGCCACCTGGTACAGGGACATGTAGGCAGGTACCATGGGTACTCCCCCAGTGCACCCACACACCCCCCCAACACATTTCAGATAATGTCCATTCACGCACATCTCGCATCCATGCTAATACCTCAGGGGCCCACGTCCGGATCAACACACAATAACGATTCTGCACCGGGCTAGTATTAATAATAATTGCTGAAGGCTGGATGCTATCTTGCCCTGCTTTTTGGGTTCCGTATTAACCCCAGTAAGCAGTGGACAGGTGTCAACTGTAATCGCTTACTCACGCCGCCTCTGATCCGCTCCACCCCCTCTATTCAGAAGCATCTAACCTCAGGATATTCCCAAGCCAGATGCAGAAAATAAGCCCCCTCCCTACGACACCGAGGGCATAGGATGGGCCTTTTGAGGGACAGCGTTGTAGTCTAACTGGGGTGATATATGTGCCATGCATGACTGTAGTGGATGAACAGGAGACCGAGTGTGTAAGTGCACCCATGGCCCTCCAGTCCTTGTCCTCCAAAGGTACCTCAAGGTAGGCGTTCCAAGTAGCAAACACCCCGGGTGGAGGGGCACTGGCGCCCTCCCCCATAGCCCTATACAATAGTGATATGAGACGACTACCCGCACCGCAAGTGAGTAGAATATCTAGTGTCTGCATAAGCTGTGGGATCGCTGGGGACATGGGCCATACTTCTTTAAATATGTTAGCTAGGGCTACGTATTGTATATATTGTCCCTGCCCCAAGTCAAAGTCATCAAAAGCTTGTTCAAATGTAATAAAGTTTTCGCCTGGGTACAAATCCGCTAAAACACAGCAATCCCCCTCCCGCCAGGCCCGGAATATCATGTTGGACATCACCCTTTAAACAGGAGCAATGTCCCAGACAGATAGCTCCCAATGGAACGGAGCACGTTTTAAGTTACGCACCGCAAAGATTTGCCAGATGCACACAGTCTGTCTGACCACATATGGTACAGCGCCCCATACGAAATTTTGATTGCAGTCTTCATATTGTGCACAACAATAAAGGCACCATTTTCTGCTTGACATCGTGAATTTCATTAAAATCAAGATTTGTCACTTAAAAAAAATATATATATTTTTTTTTTCATGGGAAAACAATAGGAGAAAAACCTGCCCACACAGCTAAAGAACATGTCTAGCAAAGTTTGGCTGCCTGCATTGACAACTAGTGGTGGGATGACACCCAACTACAGATTTGTGGCATGGCCTGGCTGTTTAACAACTCCCAAAGAAAGTGCGCACCAGGGGTTATGAGCTGACAGCTTGGCCTGGAGCTGCGGTCAAACCTTGTTGTGCATGGCCAAAGGCAATGCTTAGCAGAAGTTGACAACCCATTGTGGGTTGGTCACAGGGACTAGCTGCTCCCTCTGTGGATGGCCTTGTGGCCAGTCCTGGCTGAGCACCACCAAAGAAAGGCCTTCCACAGCAGGAATTTAAATTATTTACAATTTAAATGTGTAGTACTTGTATAGCGCACAAATCACCCATGAGGCATCTCGGCACATACCGCTGTGGAACACTTCCTGGCTTTTCCCTGTGAAGTGCCCACTCCTGGGCCAGGCATCCTAGCGTTGTTGGGGCCGTTGTGGAGAGTAAGCAAGCTATTGCCCAGAGTTGGACCCATGATTAGAATAGGCACCGAGGAGAGAATTATCAGGTCCGAGGAAATTGAGCCCGAGACCACCGAGGCGGGAATTGAACCCTGGTCCCGGGCTAGATCTCTGCATCAGGGTCTGCCGCTCTAACCATTGAGCCACACTTCTCCACAGAATGAAACAGTTGAAACTGAGTTATGACTCTTTCTCCAGCATGCAAACCTAATGAAATTATAGTTATCGATGCTCACGATGAACAACATAACTCACGTCGTAGCCCTTGTGGAATCAATCACTTTGGCAGTGACACAAGAACACAAGTCAGACTATCTAGATAAAAACACGGTGGGTGTCATGAGTAACGGCGGGAGCCGTGTTTCCGCTGCTAATCAGAACTAGTGAATTTCTGTGGTTTTTCATGTACAGATTATAATTGTTTTTTTATGTAGAAAAAAATTGGATAAACATCAAAGGTTCAAATTCAATACATGAACACACTTAGAGTATGCTGAGATTAAGTAACTTCATACTCTGCACATGACCCTCACGTTTAGGGACATGATTGTGGAGACAGTGGTTGCCTGCCAACCAGCAGTGAGAATAACACGTCAATACTTGCACTGCAGGACAAACAGTGCTTGTTGATCAAATCGCATTTCCTGGAGTAGCTGATTTGTGCAGCAAAGCAAACTGTGCCTAAGCCCCTTGATGAGCACAATGCACTGACCAGGAAATCAAACAATGCCATGTTGAAGCAAACCCGCCTAATTAAAAAGCTGGCAACAGCATTTCATAGAACATCCTGTCATGGCCCCCGCCCAGCTGAGGAATGTGCTGGCCTCCTTGCCAACATCCTATTGTTAGAGGCCATCCCAGACCCTTGCAGACTCAGTCCTCATGGCTTCAGTCAGGAAGCTGATGCTGGAGACCGCCACGTCACCAAGTAGCAGGATGTGCCCACCTTCAAGTATGCCAGACACAGCCGAGGTGGCATATTTCCAGCAATTAACCAGCCTCGATTCAAAATGTGATGTTTTGGAGCAAATCACTTGCTCATTGTTCTTTTCATGTTTTTTTTAATTGCAACAAAGATGTCTCTAAATGGATGGCCATAACAGTGATACTTTCATGTGCAACTATGAAGCCCAGATATTTGCTCACTGTATCTTACAGGAGCACCATGAGTATAAAAGGTGTGGCAGACATATCCACATGTGCTCTGCACTGGTAATGCCAAGCAGCACATGGTATTTAATATGTGGTGCACAAAATTTGTTTTGCGCTGGAGAGGTGGCCTTTACGCAGCACAAAAAAAACGCTTTACCTTGCTCTGCGTCACTTTGTGTCGAGGGTGCTTTACTGAGGCAGATCAGCACAAACAGCCTCAGGTTTTGAAACAAAGCAGGCCCGGACTGGCCGTTGCGGGCACTGGGCAATCCCCCGGTGCGCCGCAAGGGTGGGGGCCGGTTTTGGGCCCCTGGGGGCTGGTTTTGTTACAGGGCCGTTTATGCAGCATAGCTGCAAAATCGGCCCTGCAACAAAATCGGCCGAAAACCGGCCCCGGCAAAGAGCTCAGACCTCCCCCCGGGGGCCGGCCGGGCACTTTGCCGGGCCGGTTTTGGTTCCCAGTCTGGCCCTGAAGCAAAGCTAAATCTACTAAAATAGCCAGACTAGGCGTTGCATCAGAAACTAACACATCCTCAGGAGCGGCTTATGTCAGTGAAAAGAGGCGGGGGAGACGGAAGCAGGAGAAGTATTAACAAAATAAAACAGAACTTACCTGCTGCCCACCAGGATTGCGCTTTTCTGCTCCTTTCCTCTCCACTGCAGGCAGGGACAGACTCCCAGACTGCCTTGTGGCCAAACCTGAAGCTGCTCTCCAATCCTGAAGCTGCTCTCATACATGAGAGCAGCTTCAGGATTGAGCGCCAATGATTTGCGCTCCAAGTCACACTGGGAGCCAGTGCCTGCGCTCTCCAACCCAGCAATGCAGCTGGGGTTGTAGAGAGCTTCATTACCCATGTGGGTTTGGCTGGCCTCAGATGTCAAGCAAAACCCACATGCTCAGTGAAGGCAGTGCCCACCACTCCCTCTCCAGCCTGACCCCACTCCCAAGACCTGGCACAAGAAAAATAAAATAATAATAAAACGGGTTTTAAACCTGTTTTATTATCAATTTATTTTTAATGTTTTTGAGAGTACCGAAGGGAGGGGGGACGCTTCCGCCATTGCTGAGGTGTTGCCGCTGCACATCCCAACAGCCAGCGTAAACAAGGTGAAATGTGTTTATTTCTCAAAAAAGATGCAAGCGCTGTGTTGGGATTTATGTTGCAACACAAAGCATTATTTTCATTGGAAAGTTGACTAAAGTAATGAAAAATAGCAATATGCACTACTTTGTGCTTATTTACACCAAGTGGGCATTCCATGGGTGGTACATAGGTGCTCCAATGCATGGGTTTTAATGCAGATCCCTATCTACTAACATTTGCAGATAGGAATTTACGCCAAAATTGTATGCCTCCTTGGTGGAACAAGTTTTAAATCTCTCCACATTTTTCCAACTGTTTACATGTGCTGTGCTGTACTGCACACCACCCATACGGAGAAGTGTGGCTCACTGGTTAGAGCAGGCAGACCCTGAAGCAGAGGTCGGACCCGGGACCAGGGTTCAATTCCCGACGCGGCAGGGTCTCGAGCTCAAATGTCCACGGACTCATAATTCTCGCTTCGGTGCCAGACCTAATCATGGGTTCACACTCTGCAACTCTGGGCATTAAGCTTGCTTAATCTCCACAACGGCCCCCCCGCGGCGGGATGCCTGGCTTTCACCTTGGGGATGCCCTGTAGGGGCTATCTCACAGGGAAAAGCCAGGACGGGTTCCCAAGGCAAAGCGCTTAGAGACCCCCGGGTTATAAGCGCTATATACATACATACATACATACGGAGTGGGAAAAGAATTAAAGCATAGTGTTTGGAATGGAAGGGTGCACTTTCAGTTCAAAACTTATGCTTGTTAGAACGACTACACCCTTACACTAGGGTGCATGAGTGTTTACACTGGTGCATGATAAGATAAAGTGCACCATTGCTGGGGAAGAGAAAGCCATTACCATATCTTAGTCGATATGGCGCTGTTCTTCTCTCACCCATTTTTGCAATGCAACGCAGTGCAGCAAGTTTGGTTGCTGTGCTTTGCCAAAACTTAGTTGATGGATTCCCGAATCCATGGGATCCTTCTGAGTTTGGCTGTGTATAGGATTTTGTCCTGGAAGGGAATGCCAGCAGGACAATTTCTATCCTAGACAGTGGATGCTCAGCTGTGCACCATGGTGAGAGGCTGTGAGTTGTGCAAGCCAGCCTTGTTAGAATGGCAGTGCAGGGATGACAGCAGCAGCAGGCCGATCTGAGTATATATGGCTCTATGATGTATTTCCCCACTTGGTTGCTGTACTGCATTGCATGGAAAATTAGTAAATCTGAGCCTCAGTTTCCTATCTTATATCAACATTGACATCATCAGTGACATCACTGAAACTACTCACCTGCCCAGCAACCAAGAGGTCACTGGGCTTGGCCTTCTGGCATGACAACTTGTGCAGTTTCTTGAAAGGGGTAATTATAGTGGGGTCAAAATATTATGCACCCTTTAAAACTCCAGATGTTTTGCCAAAAGATAGCTTAAACCAGCTGGACAGGATGGCTCCAAATTTAGCATGCAGGCAAAGGCCATAAGTTTGTATATGCTATTCGTATTTTAAGTAAATCCACCTATGGATTTTGAAATATTGACATATGAAAATGTATAGTCATATGAGTTGAATTTTCAGCTTTGGACGAGTTCTTGAGCTCCGGAGGTTCTCAAGCCGTATCAACGACCAACAAATTTCTTGAAGTCTGATCATCTGGCAAAAAGTGAATTTTGGCGATCCATGCACCACCAAACATTGTGGGTGGCTTGGGAGCACCACTTTCATTGAAAATAATGACAGGAAACCATATACGGATGATATACAGACTAAAAAGGCTTTTCCGCACGTGCAATGGCTATTGTTAGTCAAGCGAGTCCACGCCGGGCAGTATGTAAAAGTTTTCGTTCAAAGCCAAGTTATGTGGGAATGAATTAGCCCCCTATGTCCTGAACCTCCTTATCCCTTCAGTGCTGAGCTATTTTTTGGGGCCTTTGGGTCAGCTCACGCTGAAGCCTTCTTCGCCTTTTTCCAGATACGATATCCGAGCTACCTTTGCTTCCTTATCTTCCCACATAGTAAACATGCAATGGTACCCAGGGTTTGGGATTTAGTTGGAAGAGGCATACAAGAACAGCCAGCCAAGGCAATGGTTCTGATTTAGAGCGAAGGGTGAAGGATATAGGTCTGGATTTATGATTAAGTATTATGGGTATAGGATTAAGGGTTTGGGGTATAGTAATGGCGTTAACTCCATGATTGCATTTGTTTAGTGCTACAGTTGGAAATGTGATTAATTGACCTTATACTGATAAGTGTAGGAGTCATTTTTAGACTGTGAATAAATATGAAGTGTCACTTTCACAGTGCTCCACTTAATACATTTGAATGGTGCACGCTTCTACTACAAAATGATGCACTCAGAAGAGTTAAAGACGAACTGGTGCTTTTTCTCTGTTAAAATCTTACATTACCGAGGTGCAGCCCTATCCCACAGGTTAGCAGGGCCCACAGCCTCTGGATTTACTCAGCAGGCCTAATTGTCATGTCACAAAAGTTATAGGTTCGTACCTCACACTGAGTCTTAATACACAACCTCTCTCACACCCTATGTATTTCTTTTTTAGCAACCTTTTCTCCTCACCCCTCTACGAAAAAAAGGCTGACATTCTTTCAGAGCTCTCCACGTCATATTCTGTTACAGTGACGTAATGAATAATGGGAGGATGGTTCTACGTCAAGTGAAGAATACCAGTAATGATGGTGCTAGAATGACCAGTACCATGAAAAAGCATGCCTTTGGGCCCCTGGCATCTGCCCATCTCCAAGACAACCACTGCAGCAGTGGCTTTCAGCTGCAATATGTCCCTCTTTGCTGTTGCTTATAAGTGGCATTGTCAGCAAGCTGCCTTACCTCGCCTTATCAGCATGACAGACATGTATTTGAATGTGAACAAAAGAGCAATGATAAATAGCTGAGAGGAGAAGGTGGAAGATATTCTGGACACCAACCCTACTTTGAAACTTCAACACTATCCCTCAGCCTAGGTGCAGTCTTCTTTTCCCAAAGCACTTGAAATCAACCATTTCCTATAAGGCCAATTGTGCAATATGTGATTTGTGTAAGTGTGTCTTTTAATTAGTGAGGACTCAAACTAATGGACTTTTACATCTTTATGGATGGCATTATTGAAGAGTTTGTGGTCCAAAGTCTTGACATGAAAGTGGAGGAAAAAAGATAGCGACTCTCCAAAAGAGAAAGGAATCCAACCTCTTCCCAGAAACAGGCACTGCCTTCCCATATGCCACCATCAAAATCAACTGCTTCTTTTTGGTACACTTTAGAATATATTTAAGTACAGGCAAATACCTAAAGAAACATATCACTCGAACAGCCAAGATATATGTCAACCATTCTATAAAAGTGTGCACCAATTCTTCTACTATAATATACACATCATTTTGCCTTACAAAAATGCAAGATTAAAATTATACATGTCATAGAACACATGGCCACATCATGCTAGAGATGAACATGTTTATTGTACCTTGCCATATTATTTGTTCAGCATCAATGCTTTGAAGAGGTTGCTCGTTCATATCACCAGTTGTACAAGTGAGCCTGACATCCTGTAGTCCCCCCTGTAAAAAGCGAAATATAAAAAAGACAACTGATCGACAGACATAGACAGGCACATAATCCCAAAATCTTTTGTGTGTTTGATGTAACACTCCACGAGGTAAAGGGTATGTGGGTCCTGTGCTCACTGTGCCACTGGAATCAAACTACACCCGAATGAAGAGCCCTAACCAGGGCGACACCAGTCTTGGGTTACTAGTGTTCCATTTCAAGGAGGACCTGGCCTGGCAGTTCATGCTGGATCGAACCTGAGCCCCATTAAGAGAGAGGCATTGGGTCATATGTATCATCAACCTGATTTGCGATTCTCAAATAGCGATTTTTAAGAAATCGCTATTTGAGAATCGCAAATAGGTATGTATGTACAAGATCGCATTTTTTTTAGATTTCTTAAAATTCCTTAATTGCGATTTGCAAATTGCGAATCGCAATTAAGGAATACTTTCCCATTCATTTCTATGGGCCTTGAGGCCCATAGAAATGAATGGGAAGTTATTCTCAATTTGCGATTCGCAATTTGCTAATCGCAAATTGAGAATAATTTCAAGGGTGCAGGGGTGTCCAAAGGATACCCTGTTGCAACCCTGAAATATGCATGGGTGCACATGTGGCGCACATACATTCCCTTAGGGCATGTATGTGCGTCACATGGCACTTTAAAAAATGCTGAAATTTGCATTTTTCAAGGAATTTGCAACTTACCACCAACTAGAAGTTGGTGGTAATTTGCGATTCCTTAAGGGCATTTTGCAATTTTTTTTTGCTTCATACATTGCATTTAAGGAATCGCAAAATTTGCGATTCCTTCAATGCAATTGCAAAATAAGGAATCGCAAATTTTGCGATTCCTTATTTTGCACCAGATTTTTCTTTATACATACCATTTTGCAAAATTGCGAATTTCGGCCTTTGCGAATGCGAATTTGCTTCATACATATGGCCCTAAGTCTGCTTCATACTTGGGCCTTGATGGCAAGTCTCCTGGAATAATCATTATTTCCCTCACCCTGAATTTACCTTTACTACACGTCTCAGTAAATCCAGAGACTGGTGGGGAAATGATTAGCCCTGGGTAAAAGATTAAATATGCTGGAATAATCTGAGTAATTTCAGTAATTAGGCATTATTCTTGTGGTGGGAAATTACCGAAATTATATGTGCTTACTCCAGGCTTAAGTAATTAAGAGTAATTTAGGGGAGAAATCCTACCGCAGGAGCACAGGAACAATCAACGAAGAGAGAGAGCGGCTGCTGACGACTGCTGTTTATGTCCTGTATCATTTAGTGCTATTTTCTTAGCATAAAAGACATCCATCAGCACATTTAGGACGAAAGAGTGCATTGTGCAGTAAGAAAAGAGCACTAAATACTGGATTACGTGTCTCACACAATTAGGCATTATTACACATTTTTATTAAACGATTAATTTTTAGATTACGATTTTTGCAGTAATTACGAGTTATTACACTAGAGAGAATTACATCAATTATGCCCACCTCTAGTAATAAAGAGGATTACAAGTCATTTGAGAAAATGATGCAGAAATCTGTTTTTCCATGATGCTTCCAACATGATTTTTCACTGTGTTTCACACTGTTGTTACGGGTTGCAACATGCCAATCATAATCAAGACCTTGGTGTTAACAGTGCAGGGCCTGATTTCACCCTCTTCCTGGTCTTGTCTCTCATTGATGTAGCAAGGTTATCACTGGCCCTAATAGAAGCAAGGAGTCCACCTCATTCGTCCCTCGTTTTAACAATAAAAAGGAGTCATTATTAAGGTGCTGTGGGGGCCGCTCACAACCCAAACCAATGCAAGTGCTACATTAATGGTAGCTGGACCCTGGTGACTATCCTCTCCTGTGTCTGTCTCCTACCTCTGCATATCTTTCTTTAAACCTTTTCAATATCACCTGTCACCTGAGCCTCTGTCACCTATTACCAGTGGCAGCTCCTCCATTAGGGCAGAGCAGTGCTGCCCCCCCCCCCTGCCACCATCCTCAAATAAAACATGTTCATTATCATTTTATTTTAATCCCCTGAACCTGCCCCCAGGACTTGGGGGTGGGTCCAGCGGATGACACTACTGGTGGGGGAGTGGTAGTACACTCCCTTCACTGCGCATGAGGGTTTGGCTGGCAGTCTCAGGCCACCCAAACCCTCATGCGCAGGGAAGCTCTCTCCAGCCTCAGCTGCTTTGCTGGGGCTGGAGAGAGCATGCACATGCTTCCAGTCTTCATGGGAGCGCAAGTTGCCAGAGCTCAGGCCAATCCTGACACTGCTTTCATACAGCGTCAGGATTGGATGCAGTGCAGTCTGGGAGCCTGTGCCCAGAGGCAGGAAGACAGCGATGCGCGGGCGATGGCGGCGTTCAGGTACTTTTTTTTGTTTTTGGTTTTTTTGTCCTTGATGTTCTCATTTTTCTCTTTAGAACCTATCTCTCATCTCTGCTGTAGTTCCTTCTTCTTCTTTCTTATTCTCAGCCGCGGCGGTCAGTGGGAGTAAATGCAGGGCGGTGACGTGTGGAGGGGGAGGGGCAGGGTGGGGGGTAGTAATGTATGGATTACGGAGTTTTACAGGTAAGTAAACATTTAAATAAATAAAACGAATTTTGTTGAGTACACTGCATCCCAAATGAGATGCAGTGCGCGCAACGAAATTCGTTTTATTTATTTAACTGTTTACTTACCTGTAAAACTCCGTAATCCATACATTACTACCCCCCACCCTGCCCCTCCCCCTCCCCACGTCACCGCCCTGCATTTACTCCCACTGCCGGCTGTGGCTGCCTATTTTATCTCGCTCACACACACCCATGCCCACAGCTCTCTTTCTCACCTGTCTTTTTCTAACTTGTCATTCTCATTTCTGCTGTAGTTCCTTCTCATTCTCTCTCTCTCTCTCACACGCATGCACACAGACCAGCTCTCTCTCCCCTTTCTCCTTATAACCTGTCTCTTTGAAGTTGACTTTTCCTTGCCATTTCACCTTCTCCCTCAATCCTCTCCTGGTTGCCTCTCCACTCTCTTGTCTCGTCTCGTTCTTTCTCTAGCCAATTTCACAGAAAGAAACTCACAAGCAGCAAGCACAGCAAGCAACAACATAAGGTATAATTTGCAACTTTGTTTTTTCTGCTAGGGAATGTCACCATGCTGGCACTTGTCAAGCAGCAGGCTGTAGCTAGATAGAAGCTCATGTTCATTGTTGACCTACCATGCAATTATATCAGGGGGACATACTACAGAGCGTGTTGCCACCAAGCATTACTGGCAATCACTACCCCTTCTCTCCGGTTGTGTGATGCTAACAACGCATGCCTGAACCATGCGGTCCCAACCACGACCACGTCTTTACCATGCATGCCTTTACCATGCAATTTCATGGCAAAGCCATGATTGGTAAAGGGATACGAGTGGTTAAGATCACACCCCTGCCACTCTGCCCTGAGCCCTAAAACTTGGCCCTCCTGCGGTATATTCTACCTGCCCCAGCCCTATACACTTCCTGACCCCCTATCCTGAGCCTGAAAACCCAACCCCCTAGCCCAAAACACTACTCTAACCCCAGCACCCTCCCCCTGAGCCCTTAAAACTGCCCCAGCCCAGAAAACTGCCCCTTTCCTGCCCCCTCAATACCTAAAAAGTGCCCCCTAGGCCTGAAAACTGCCCCATTACTGCCCCCTGCCCTGAATCCTAAAACTCAGTCCCCTAAAAACATCTCCAAACCCAGCACTCCTCACTGAACCCCAAAACAAGCCTCTATCCCTTAAAACCTAACCCCACCTTCCCCTGGCCCCAACCCAACTGCTCCATTGACATAGAAACTGCCCCTTTCCTGCCCTGAGTCCTAAAACTCATCCCCCTAAAAAGACTCCGGCCCCAGCCCCCCTCCCTGAGCTTTAAAACCAGCCCCACCCCCTAAAACCTACACCATACCTCCGCCTGGCCCCACCCCAACTTACCCAGGCATGTCCCGGTCCGTCCTTCCTGCCGGATACCTTCTGGTTTCTCTCCAATCTGCTGAGACAGCTAGAACGTTGATTGCCTTAACTACGCCTATGTGCGGGTAAGGCATTACGTGGTTGAGGCAAGCGTTGTTCAACTTGCGGGGAAAAGTTAAACGTGTTTAAGGCTGTGTTGTTAAGGCTGTTTCCCCTCCTCTCCACAAGACTGACGAGTATTCTGGGGCATGTGTTATATAGGCAAATCCAATGGATTATAACAATTGTGCTAGCCTCCATATTACCAGATATAAAATGATAAAAACAGTATATCACAAGTATGTCAGGCCCTATCAAATGGAACAACAAAGTTCCAAAAACTCAACCATGTGGATAAGATACACTTTAGTGATGTAGAGCAGTAGCAGCCAGCCTGGGTTGGCTGGTATATAAGAAAACTTCAAAAACAACAGTTGATGGACAGACTTCAGAACAATGTCATACATTCACCCCAGTACAGAGATCTGGGCCTAAATCCATCGTTTTTTCCCACTCCATACCACCCCAGTTCAGACATGGCCATATGCAAATCAGTCTTGACCCTGTGCCTCATGGGAACAGTCCAGCCCGAACTGCCAAGCCATGTCTTTCCTGGACCGGACTCAAGCATCCTAGGACCGGTTTCTGGCTATCAGCCGTCTTCAGCCAGGATAGCTTGACTCCAGTGGTGTGGAGAGCATGGGACTCACGTCTGAGCATACCCATCCCACTCGGGGTGACAAATGCAAAAACAACAGTTGATGGACAGAATGCAGAACAATGTCATACATTCACCCCAGTACAGAGATCCGGGCCTAAATCCATCGTTTTTTTGCACTCCACACCACCCCAGTTCAGACATGGCCATATGCAAATCAGCCTTGACCCTGTGCCTCATGGGAACAGTCCAGCCCGAACTGCCAAGCCATGTTTTTCCTGGACCGGAATCAAGCATCCTTACCAATCCCAGACATTTCTGAAAACTAGAGATATGGAGGAGCCAATGGTAGTGTGGCTTGGATGAATCCCATCATTTTTCTTACCCAGAATGCCTTGACAACATCAAACTTTGGCCAAAAAACACATAATTTCCTCATAGTTCTGGGATGCTGCAGGTTGTAAAACAGTGCAAAAATATGTCCACATTTTCTGGGACGATCAACAATTTACTAACAGTTTAAAATAAAGGCAATGTGTAATTTTACGTCCCCACAAAAAATAGACTTCATTGGCAACCTACTACCACACAGAAATAAACCTCAGCTCTTTACTTGCACAGACATAGCCATTTGTACCAAAACAACAGGCCAGCAAAACGTTATAGAGAATTTTGCCGTTCCATAATGTTTATAAATATAACAATCAATGCATATCAGGTGGAGATACCTAATGTGGGGATACAGGAAATTCCCAGAAAGAATAAGAAAAGAAAAATACAATACGTCAAAGTTGAGGATAGTGATTCAGGGGCTTATTTGTGAGCCCTTGCGTCCCTTTTGCACTGCGGTTGCGTCACTTTTTGTGACGCAGCAGCGTAAAAAAAGCGTCACTTTACGCCCTATTTACAAAGTGACGCATCTAAGCAGATGCTTCACTTTCTAAAGCCCTGCGCTACATTATACCTGCATCAGGTATAATGTATGCAGGGTGGGCGTTCACCTGCAAAAAGCCTTGTAGAAGTGGTGCAGTGAAATCTACGAGATTGTGCCTCATGGGTGCAGTGAAATCTACGAGATTTCACTGCGCTACTTCTAGGACGCTTCCGCATCAATATCTTACGCCTGCCTCACAGCAGGCGTAAGACTGATGCAGGTTCTTTCACATGGGGCTTGCCGCATGTGAAAGGACATATTGCTGGAGTTGTGTCGGATTTCAGACACACCCCAGCAATGCATCATTTTTGTGCTGACAGATACGTCAGTAATGCGGACGTATCCGTAATTCCTTGCGACATGTTGGGTCATACAGTAAATATGACGCATCCATCATGTCGTAAGGAAGGTCCAGTGAAAACTGTTGTATCGCTGTTTTCACGCAGCGATTCGACAGTTTTCATAAATAAGGCCCTGAATGTTAAAAAAATATCTAAGGAGCATCCTTGCTCTTATGCAACCATTGATGGAGGTGCTGTAAAAAGATCTCGAAAAGCCCATCCTGTAAAGGGGCTAAGAGGAATAGAGGATACTGTAATGAGCAGGTATTGGAAATAAAACAAACACACTGACCAGTCCAGAATGCGTGTTCTCCCTTATTCCGGTTTGGTCTACCTCTGTCTGTGACACAAAAATTAGCACTCATATATTTTTTTATCTCAAAACCATTTTTATTGTTTTCTTCTATTTTCTACTATAGCCCAAAAAATAAGGGGGTGTAAAATTCTAGGACTTTCCCTATGCTAGTTTCTTGAAAGCATTCAAACAACTACACAGTAGTCATATAAATTGTGTAGATCGGTTTTTGTTTTTTAAAATAGTGTGAAGAAATCTGTCAAAAAAAGTGGGGGGCACTCAGATTTAGGTATTTTTTCAGAAAAATAAGTGAAACATGCTTTGGCAATATTCTTTACCTTTTCGTTTCTGATGAAGCCCTACGAAGCTGGTATTATAATTCCAAGCACTGCAGCCTTCAACTTCAACCATGTTTAGTGCTGTTGACTGTAATCCCAGGGCTGGATTAACTCACCCTCGTGATTTACTTTAGCAGAATTTTATGAAATAAGGCCGAAAGTTTTTTTGCAGTTATGTTTTTTTTGTTTTTTATATTGGTTGATTAGCGATTCTTGCAGGAGTGCTGAGCATAGTTACAATGAAGTGGTTTACATAGATAACAAGGCTATATTTTTGGGCATAGAGCGTGAGACATTATTTAGATATTTCTACAAAGATGGTCATACTATGAATTACTTAGATTAAAGCGTAGCAACATTTACTGTTGTGCTGCAGTGTTCCATCGCTGGGGTGAAACAGCGATGCAACACTTTTCAGTGGGCCATCATTGCGACATTATGGATGCGCCGCATTTACTGTATGGCGCTCAATGTTTCAAGGATTAACAGATATGTCAGGAATCCTGACGTATCTGTTGGTGTAAAATTTTCGCATTGCTGGAGTGTGTCTGGAAACAGACGTAACTCCAGCAATGCGTCAGTTTTACATGGGCAACCATGTGAAAAGGCCTGCGTTACCCCTTACGCCTGCTTCAAGCAGGCATAAGGATTTGACACAGAGACGCCGTAGAATTGACGCAGTGAAATCTCAGAGTTTTCACAGCACCTCTTCTATGAGGCTTTTCTGCGTCGGAACGCCCATCCTGCATAGATGCGTCACTTTGTAAATATGACACCGCAGTGTCACAAAAAGTGACGCTATGGTGGTATAAGGGTCTCATAAACGAGGCCCTCAAAGTTCTGCTGTTGAATCCTGCTTGTTGTCCCCGGTGCTTCACCCAGGTAATTTGACTGATTTCAGCAGCTGAGATCTCTGTATGAAACACCAGAAATTGTAGGCCCTCTGGGGCCAGAAACTCCTGACACCGATGCCATCGGGATTATCAGGAACATTCACGAGGGTCTTAGGTGTTAAAACGTTAGGGAGCAAGGTGGTCGCCTTTAAGAATTCTTTTGAGCTCAGTTAGTGAGCGGGCCCAAGTTGTGGGTGGCTGGTCCACAGTGTTGGTACAAGCAGTGGAAGATTCTGACTATCACTGGAGCACATGAACGCCAGAGAATGATGAGAAGGTGCAAGATGGCCGACTGTATGTGAGGAGCAGGACTGCGGCGCATCACCAGTTGAGCCTGGTAAAATGAGTCTGAGCTTTGGATGGTGAGAACTTTGTACTGCCCTTGCACTTAAGGGAGGAGATGTGGCCAAGTGTCTAGAGCCGACGATCTTTGGAACTAGGGAACAGTGGCATAGCATGGGGATGGGGGGGGGGAGTCCGGCACTGTCTTGGGGGCAGCGGAGTTGAGAAACTTGTGTCTGTCAACTACCACCATCCCCCGAGAACAAGTAATCCGTCGGCCACCAGACACCCCCCCTCCGAACCAGTCGTCTGTCATCCTCCACCCTCCTGGCTCTTAACTGCCCGGAGCGGCAAACTTAGGGTCTGCCCCGGGTGGCAGTAGGTCTAGCTATGCTACTGCTGGGGAAGTATGTTTGAATCTCATACTTGACCTAACATCCAGTGATTCTGAGCAAATTAGTTAATCTCAACGTGCCTAAAGAAATGTAAAGTCTGGTTTTCTTGGAAAGCGCTATGATGCCCTCACAACAAGTACGCACTATACAAAACTGAAAAAAAAAACATCTTTTGCCACAGCTAACAAATGCATGCGTGGGCCGTGCAGTTACTCAGTTATTGCAGTAGTTCAGTTTACTGGCAAATAGGGAGTTCTTCATGGATCTGGCCATTTCAAATGCAAGTTTTGGACTAATTTTTATAAAATTAGGCACTTGTGATGGTGAAGATTTTGTTGAGAGTCAGTGTTTCATTTGTAAATGTGACAGTAAGGGGTAGTTAGGTAGGTGCAGTAGAAGTGAGGAAGTGAAGGACCTCAGTTTTTGAGTAGGTTAGGGAAACAGTGAACAGACCACCGCCCAGTTGTCTGTGGCTTTGAGGCTGTTACACAGTTTGCATTGGACCTGAGGCTTGAAAGAAGGGAAGCAGATTTGAGTGCCATCAGCACAAAGGTGATGAAGGAAGACAAATGAAGATACGGTGTGCTCACAACAGATGGAAGAAGAGAAGAGCAGCGGTACCGAGATGGAGCCTTGAGGCATGCTCTTGACAGGGTAGGCAACTAGTGACAATTTTTTGACAATTTTATTAGTGAACTGCATGATTACTTAAAATCTTTACAGTATAAAGTAAGTAACTTGATGAACGTCCCGTCCCCCCCCCACATGTCCCATCCGCTCATAAAAGTAAATATCACTTTAAGTTAAAATACTAACATATTAGTATTGTTTAGTTGTACAAAACAGAGTTCTTTTTAAAGGAGTAGAGTATAGGTTGCACCAATGTTTCCCAACTGATAAGGGGAGGCACATGAAAGTTCGGTAAAGTCAATTCGTGCACCAAGGGCGGTTGACGATAGATGGATTCCTCATGGAGCTTTAAACCAGCCCAGGTTAGATGACTGAGGCCGAAGGATTCCAGTTACTTTGCAGACACTGCCGTTAAGTGGGAGTCGAGTGCCATTTTTACCTGTTGTATGAATTTCCCAACTCTGGCTATCAAACAGGTCGTGGAGACTGAGAGGCACCAGTCCGAAGCCTCTCTGCAAGTTCTATGGTCCGTGTTCCGTAAAATCGGAAGCAACAAACTATGGCGGTCATTGGCCAACTTTGTGCAGCAACACAGCAAGTGTAGCCAGGATTCTCTGCGGTAGTTGCATAGACGACAGGCTATGGCGCCATCCGTTCTGGCCCATTTGGGGTTAAAGTCCACGATCCTAAGGGCAAAAGGCGAAAGTACAGAATTTTCTTTCTCGCGTAAGTGGATACTGGGTCTTGCAGGTAAGGTTGGGGTTTACCTGGAATATATGATTTGTCCAGGGCCTGAGTTAGTGGATTTTGCCGAAGAGATGCAAGGTCAAGCCCAAAGGAAACGGTCTGGACTTGGCGCTTAACAGCTTGGGCCCAGGCTGAGAATCAAATTTTGTGCAGGGGCAAACTCCTTCTCTCGATTTTCAATGCTTCAATAGCTTGTTCTACCTTTGAGTGCCAGGGAGAGCCCACCTCATCAAAGATTGATTTTAGGGAGTGCTTTAGGGTATGTTCTGGCGCTTTCAATGTTCTGATATAGAATTTTAACAGGTCCCCCAGTAATGCCAGCTCTGGTAGGCAACGAGTGTCAGCTGCAGCCGGAGTCTGAAAATTAACAACTGTAGATGTAGGAAGCAGTGTTTAATTTGTGAAAGAATAAATGCTGGAGCTCAAAGTTTAGCTTAGAAGCCCTCAATTAGTGCTCTCAGAGATCAGGGAGCCGAGTACCAAGGATATGTAGTCTTGATTCCACCTCGTGCCTCTTTAATCCACCAAAAGAAACTCTCTACCTCTTTATCTCACTATCGCATGTTCTTTTTGATTCCTGTTTTATTCCTTTGGGATCGTTTTTCCATCTTTCTCTTTCTCCTTCTTTCCCTTATTTGTGCTTTTGTTTCTCTTGCTCTGGGTCAAAGTCTATGAAAAAATAAATGTTGGTCCACAAAATTCAGTGCAGGTGGGCCACACCAGAAACCACTGGCTAAAATTAAGCACTGATAGGAAGAAACCATTCAACCATTATGGTGCAGCACCAGTGAAAAGTAAGACACAACACTCCTTTGGCGTAAGACCTTATTTCAATAGGTTCTAATAATAAAGTTAAATAAAACAACTAAAGAGATGTTGAATTCATTTAATATTTTCCACAAGTTCACAACTGTAGAAAAATATATATTCCCGAAGATTTCAGTGCGCCTTGAAAAACAGGGGTGTTTAGTGGGCGGAACTGAGGCTAAAAAGGCATGTAATGGTACTTGTAAAATATATGGCTCACATGAGTATTCACTGTCGCCTTGCAAATTCTGCCTCCATCTGTTTTGATAAAGAAGTGGGTGGCTGAGGCTTAGACATCGCTAACACACTGGGTAGCTGACAAGATGGGTCAGTGAGCTAAACACTCACCTTTGGCATGTGTTCCAACTAGTAGGTCACACGTTCAAATCCTGGCAAGGGCAATTTGGTGTTGAAAACGCTTGCTATTTGAAGTGCTCGGAGAGGGTAACAGAGGTAGTGTAATGCAGCATGTAATAGACAAGGAGAAAGACTCATTAATGATCTGCGCAGAAGAAACAGATCAACTATCACATGCAAAAGCTATTTTGTGCTGTAAGTTACCTTCCACACTGCGTCCATCCTCCTTTGTGCCATCCCTCTGATGATGTATGCAAGGAAGGTGTGTCTAGGGCAGGACACTACAAAAACCTTAGGTTTTGGTGCAAAGTCAAATTTCCTAAAATAGCCTGATCTAGCTTTGCTGCAAATCCTGATAGCAAAGAAAGCAGACAGAGCTGTATAACTCCTGCCATACCTACAAGCCACAAGTGTGCTCTGCTAGGAATGTAGTATCAGGGGATGGGGGATTTAGGGGTGGGACGTCCCAATAATAACTTCTTGGTTGGGCCATCGCCTGGATGTGGGAGTTGTATCAGCTCTCTGCAGAAACACTGATATCAATTCACTGCAGCTGCAGACTGGCGAGCCAACAAATTAAGCCCAGCCAGAAAGGAGTCAAGCCATGAAAATAACTGGCAAGAAGATCATGCAACACACATCATGTAAAATGTGATAAAGTTGCTTCAAAGTGTTTTAGAAAGTCTATTTCGTTAACATGCATAAGTGTTTCATCTTAGTTCATCAGATTATATCACTGCATTGAAAGGCATTTATTAAAAGTGATAGTTTAAAAATATGAATTATCCATGCCCCCTCCCCGATTACAATGCAGCTAGTGAACTCAGAGGCCAGTCAATTGTAATATGTGCAATATATGTCGCCTAGAGCCTTATTATAGATGGAGCAACATCATAGTCTGTTAAATCAAATATAAGAGAAAGATGTTTTTGTGCAGACTTCCTGAACTTGTACATTTGAATTTCAATCGCATATTTCTCATATGTGTTCACCACGGCCGGACTGGGAACTCTGCAATTTTATCGGAACAGCCCCTCCCTGGGATGGGATGGGGGTGGTGTGCAAGTGTGAGGCACTGCTGCTTTTGTTACTGGAGGCCGATATTGCAGTAATGCTGCAAAACCAGCCCCAGTCAAAAACCGGTCCCCACTGCTGCAAAACCAGCCCCCACCATCCTAGCCTCCTAGGGAAATGCCCGATGCCCAGCAAATCCGGCCCTGGTGTTCATGATTAAAAAGGAGGCTTGCTGAAATAAAATATCTGACTAGAATCACACAGCTTGGTTCAAGATTTTCTGCTTTCATACCATGCAATTCAGCCACTAAATAGGCATTTCTTTCTCACCGATTTTACATCAAAAGTCACTGCTTTCTGAGTATTTCTTGGTGCATGTTAGAACGTGGGGGCACGCAGAAGCCACATGAAAGTTCAGCTTGTTTTGGGTTCAAGGGTTCAAGAGGAAGTTAACATGAGACACAGCCAGGGGTTTGACTCGAGCTTTCAGTAGCTCACTCTCCTTAAGACTGAGCTTGGGATGTCAGAGTGACCTAGGAAGATGTAAATGTAATGTAAATTGATACTTGTATAGGGCACTACTCACCCGCAAGGGTCTCAAGCCACTTGTACAAATACCGCTGTGGAACCCATCCTGGCTTTCCCTGTGAGGTGTCCACTCCTGGGCACCCCCAAGGTGGAGGCCAGGGATCCTTAGCATTGTGGGGGCCGTTGTGGAGATTAAGCAAGCTATTGCCCATAGTTGCAGAGTGGGACTCCATGATTGGAATAGGCACCGAGGCGAGAATTATCCTGTCCGTGGAATTTTTTAGCTCAAGACCCGCCGAGGCGGGGAATTGAACCCTGGTCCCGGGCTAGACCTCTGCATCAGGGTCTGCCGCTCTAACCATTGAGCCACACTGGGTCTGATGCTCAGCAGGGCAGAGGGTACATATCTGATTGGGTTCCTCTATGTCACTCACCACACGTCAGTGTGCTGCCTGCAGAGATTTAAGTGGGCCGAGTCCTGCCAGGTCACAGATATGGAAATATTTAAAAACAGTTTTTCAATGGTTCCCTACTCGATTCTAAATTCATTATCATAAACAATGCTCGAATTCCCAATGACTGGAGAAAGCCTTGAGGTAATCCATAGAGCAATGCAGTCCCTGTGTATATTTCATTTTAATTTCCGTTTGCATTCCCTAGGAGTATTTGTTTCTTCCATATGTTGTATTAGTGTCGTTTTTGCACACAATGTATGACTATTTTATATGATTGAGTCCCCTTTAGGTGTCTGACTGAGTTCCAGTTGTGGGTGAGTGTTCATGACTGGGCAGAAGTGAGCGCTCTTGAGACGAGTCTATAGGTAGTGCCTGTCAGATGGTCATAAAGGTGTTCAGACTTCATGTATGTGCAATCTTTGGCCTCTCCGCAGAGCACACAGAGCAATGGTTACCAGTGGTTAATATGTAAAATAAAAAGTACCGGGCCCTCCTCAGGAGGCAGCGCGAACAGGAAAAATGTGCTGGTGCGAACTGCCTCCTGAACCGGGTTTGAGTCACAGCGTGGCTCAAAATTCCTGTGATTCTGGGGTAAATCTGTACTTTGACAATTAGTTTTTCCTTAATTGGTGCTGAGGATTAGGTGCCGGTGCTGAGCACTGGAAAGCCCCGGCTCAAATTAAGTACTTCGTCACATATGTTCCAGCTGTAATTGTGATATTAACGGAAAATATGTGGAGGTGCACAGTCGTCAAACTATTGACAGCGCCCAAGGGAAGGAAAATGCAGTGAATGAAGCTGAGTTGGCGAGTACCTGCATAAGATGAGAATGACAAAATGGTGAGACACACAGTTCCAGGCCAGGACCCAGACCCCGCAGCAATGTCCTGGCTGCTTCTTGTTGTCATGCATGTCATCTCAGATGCCCCAAGATGTTTATGCCCTACCATGTCCCCTTGTTCTCACTGCTGGACCCTCCTCGTCACCTCACCCTATTTTTGCTGTGTCCCCTCCGTTTATGAGGGTGGGGACAAAGATACCCCGCACACAGAGGTTCTAGTCACTGTAGATTGCAGCAATGTGGACAACGTCTCCTGGACTTGGTAGCGTTACATTTTAGGGTTTGCGTTGTTCATGCACCACGTTACGTTGTGCAAACGCTACGCCAACCCTTGATAAGTATTCTCCTTAGTTTTACCCCATGCTTCACGTGGGATCAGGCTGGTCATTGTGCAATGCACCCCAGGGACTGGTCTGCGCCGGCAGCAGTGTCTTTTCGTCTTATCCATCATTCTTTTCTTTTGATTACTCTGTAATTTCCCCCATAAAATGTTAATTTCATCACTTCCAATGATGAGAACATGTCACCTGTCAGTTACTCATGACTATCTATGTGTTGTGAGCGTACTTGTAGGTTGTTTGGCAGTAATTGTTCTGACATATGGGTTTACGTTTTTAAAGAAAACTTTCGGGCTACTGTTGCCATCTAGTGTTTCTTTTGTAGAATGCAATATGATTACATAATTATAATCACAACGTGGGAAGCAGTCGGTTCATGACTTTACATGGGGGTGAGGGGCTCTGGGGACGCGGCCAATACAATCTCATAGCCCTCCATTACGAAATAATGGTAAAATACAAGGGATAAACGTGGACAAGAATAATGCAATAACCTAAACAAATTACTGATAATACACGGACATAAACGTGTAAGATAGCAAGAGCAATTACATTGCGGAATGACATATAATAAGTGACTAATTAAATGTAAACATGAAATGAAAACTCGTGCTGACAGGATAGCTCACAACACGGTGGATGGGGATAACTACAAAGGGTTCAATAATACCAGAGCTAGCAATTTGTAGCTCTGACTCTTCTTCCGTCCACCTCTCACGCCACCATTGGCACAGAACAACTCCAGAGGTTTCTGATGATCAGAAAGCTGAGAGCAGCAATCAGAATCTTGAAAGATTGCTTTTACAATGGAGACTAGGGAATAGTTCAGAGTTCCTGTAATTATCAAAAATGACCCGGGCCAGGAAGTTGCAAGGTCTCATAGGTGATTTGCATAAACAAGTTCATCAAGCAAAGAACATTACTATCCAATTCAGTAAGTTCCACCAATAGTTACAGCGCCACTACCACCACTACAAACCACCACCACCATTTGACACCACCAAAAGCTGAATATTGGTGACAGATGGACTGCTTAGACGGAGACATTTGATGATTTCATGGATGAGCTAGAAGAAACAGATAAGAAGGAAAATATCAAATACCTAAAGAAGGTGTAAAAGAAGTCACAAAGAAAATGCAACGAGTTGACAATACTACATACTGTCAAATCAAAGAATCATTGAATCACATGTTCAATCCAATGCTGAATATAGATTACAAAAGTAAAATTTTCAGGCACGAATTGGAGAAAGATGGTGAAACCATCGATGAATTTGATGAAAGATGGATACACTCATCAAACATTGTAAGTTCAATGGATTTAGTGATGAGGAAGCTATACACCTCGGAGCTATTGATGGATGCCTGTCAGATTTAGTCCAACGATGAATGCTAGGAGAACCTCTTAGTCTGGAGTGAGTTCAAAAGACTGCCAGAGCTGAAGAGCATGCCGATCGACCAGCTGCTAACATGGAGGCTGGAGGTGCCCAGAGTGGGTGAGTCATGAATGTAAAAAGTAAGCCAAAGTATAAGACAGAAAGACACTGAGTGATGTCTCCACAGAAAAAGAAGTTGTGCTTCAGGTGTAGATTTTCATTTCCACAGGAAGGTAAATGTCCTACCACTGGACAGGTGTGCAAAGGCTGTGGGAAAGAGAACCATTTTGTGACAGTTTGCATGGTGGAGGAAAAAAGAAGTGCACCATGGTGCGAAGACTAAATGGCCATCGAATGCCTCAGAAGCAACACTCGACGCACGACCACAAGGTCAAGTGACCACAGCAATTAAAACAAATCAACACCAAATGAAGTTGATCGTCATCTAAATCATTGAGTGAAAGTGAATATGAGGGTTGTGCAAAGTCGATATTTACCTCAGAAAAATGTGTCAATGTTGGAGTGGCCTCTTGTGAAGAAAAATACAGATCAAAGAAAAGTCAACATGAAAAAGCACCAAAGTCGTTCAAACATTGTCTAAAGATTACACTAAAGGTAAACAGTTGCTCAACACCTTTTATTATCAACAGTGGTGCATCGGTAAACATAATGCCTGAGGAGAAGTACAACAAACCTTTTCAGTTGCCTCAACTTTAGCCAGCGAAAACTAAAATGTATACATGGGCTGCCTTGACGTCATTTAAAAGTCAATGAAATGTGAGAAAACGAAAGTACAAGCACCCATCCATGTACTTTAAGGTATGGCGTCAAGTGCCTGTTTGCCCAGTTTCAGCACAGCTGCTAATATGGAACTGATATCAGTGAACTATAACATTAATACTCATCAGGAAATAGTAGGTCAATTCTTGTCAATTGTTTAATGGGTTAGAAAAACTCAAGACTATGAAAGTACAATTGCACATTAATAATGATGCAATTTTATTGCTCAATGACAAACGAACTGCATTTCATTTACAGGAAGCTGTTGAAAAGGAACTTGAATGAGTGCTCAAACATGATATAATTGAACGTTTCATTGGTCCAACGCCTGGGTTTCTCCCATAGTGGCAGTGCCAAAAAAGTACAGTGAAGGAGCTGTACACATCTGCATTGACATGGGTCAAGCGAACAAGGCAAATGAATGACAATGGTATTCAGGTCCGCACATCGCTGACGTGAGAACCCAATTGAATGGTGCAAATGTATTGTCTCGCCATGATCTGAATAAAGGATATCATCAGTTGGAATGTGAGGAGAGTTGCAGGTGCATTACATTAGGAAATAGTAAGTCAATTCTCATTATTGTTTAAAGGTTAGAAAAACTCAAGACTATGAAAGTACAATTACACATTAATAAGGATGCCCATTCTATTGCTCAAACACATAGACAAACTGCATTTCATTTACAGGAAGCTGTTGAAAAAGAACTTGAATGATTGCTCAAACATGTTATCATTGAACGTTCCACTGGTCCAGTGCCTGAAATGAATGACAATGGTATTCAGGTCCGCACATCGCTGACATGATAAGCCAATTGAATGATGCGAAGGTCTTTTCCTGCCTTGATCTGAATAAAGGATATAATCAGTTGGAATGCTGGGAGAGTTGCAGGTACATTACAACCTTTTCTACACATACTGATCTGTTCCGATACAAAAGACAACATTTTGGTGTGTCATCAGCTGCAGAGCTGTTTCGAGATGCCATTCGACATACTATACAGCCTGTCATGAATGCGTTTAATTATAGTGATTGACATATTGTTTTTCAGAGCTACACAGAAGAAGCATGATAAAGCTCTTACTCATGTGTGTCGTTTACGTGCGGATGCAGGTTTGACTTTGAATGCCAACAAATGTGAGTTTCACATGACAAAGCTAAACTTCTTTGGCCGTATCTTTTCTAAAGGGGGCCAAACACCCTATTCAGTTAAAGTGCAATTATTCTCAACTGCCAGTCCCCAAAAAGATATTTCCATGGTACATTCATTCCTTGGCATGGCCAGCTACTGCTCTAGATATATGTAAGACGTTGCCACTATGAGTGCACTGCTGAGAGAATTGAGGAAAAATAATGTTTCATTTAATTGGTCATGTGAATGTGAGTAAAACTTCAAGAAGATCAAACAAGCTATTGAGAATGCTACTAAATGGCATACTTTGATCCACAGCTTCATACAGAGGTTGTTGTTGACGCTAGACCAGACAGGTTAAGGCGCAATTCTTGCACACCACAGCTGACACCTAATTGCTCGAAGGCATTTTGTGGCATATATAAGCAGAAGTTTGGCCCAAACTGAACGTGCTTAGTCACAACCTGAGAAAGAAAGTTTAGCAGTGGTTTGAGGCTTGTGAACATTCCCACGTATTTTTATATGGAAAGCCTTTCACGCTCATTAAGCACTGTTGACTATCTTTGGCAATTCAAAGACCAAGATGCCTCCTCACATTGAATGTTGGGGTCCACAATTACAAGAATACAACCACACAGTTGTGCACCATCCAGGAAAAGATCAAAACCCTGCCGACTACTTCTCACAAGTGCCTCTACAGTGCCATGGTACTCCTTCTAAGACTGCTGCAGCCTATATAAATTTCATTGGGAAATCCAGCACACCAGCTGCCATTTTGTTTGGAAAATTTTTTACTACCACAAGTCAAGATAGTGACATGTTAAAACTGAAAGACATTATTGCACATCAGTCGTGGAACAGCACACTCAACCTTTTATCAGTGACAGTGAATATCAGAAGTATAAAAAAGTCAAAGATGGTCTGTCACTAAAAATAAGTTTTCCTGAGAGGTTCAAGAATTGTTATTCCAGAGAGTTTGCAACAACAGATAACTGAAGTGGGCCATGAAGGACTGCATGGAATAGTTGCCACAAAATGAGCTCTCCAAGACCGAGTCTGGTTTCTCCATCTAAATAAGAATTGAAAGAGAATTGAAGGCCTGTCATCTATGCAACTGTCTTTCATCGAAAACCACTCAACACACCTTAAACATGTCAGAGCTGCTAAAGCATACATGGGTAAGAATTGCTGTCCCCTTTTTCGATCATCTTGACAATGGACATTGCCTGATGGTGCTTGTTAATGAATACTCCCGCTTTCCAGTAATAGAAGATCTCTCATCCACCACTCGAGAAAGAATCATCAAGAGATTAGACTGCATCTTTGTGACATGGGGTGTTCCTGGGATCATAAAATCTGGCAACGGGCCACCTTTCAACAATCCAGAAATCAGAGACTTTCTCCGTT
Organism: Lissotriton helveticus; assembly: GCF_964261635.1. Classification (NCBI taxonomy): domain Eukaryota; kingdom Metazoa; phylum Chordata; class Amphibia; order Caudata; family Salamandridae; genus Lissotriton; species Lissotriton helveticus. Next base: position 1,773,415,648 of record NC_136067.1, on the reverse strand, counting down.
CTCCTAATGTGAAGCATTAGAAAAGCACACCACTTTGGCACCCAGGCCAATGCCCTGGCTGAACATTTCATGAGTAAGAAAGCTGTTCTGAGTGCTGTATTGGAAAAGCTCGACCTTAAAACTGTCCTAAATTCTGTTTTTCAAGCTCACTGTTTGACTCCTCACTTGACCACAGGTGAAATCCCTGCAACCTTGATGTTCAGGAGAGCCATGATGACCAAGTTACCTCATTGGACCAACAGAAGATCAAGTAGTGAGGAAGAAACCCGTATAAGAGACTGGGATTATAAAAGAAAAATGAAGAACTATGCAGCTAAGCACCAACATGCGTTGACTAGAGGAGATCAAGTGCCTGTACGTCAGCCCTGAAAACAGAAATATGATGGTCCCTTCAATGTTGAACTATTTCATGTTGTGACCAGCAAAGGACTCATGACTGCCCAACGCCACGTGAAGTCTATCATGCAAGTCCCCTCATTTCCGACATGTGGATCACTGCTTATGAAGCGCTGATGTTAATGTACAGTCCGAAACAACAATTGGAGATCCCCTATCTGCTGTTGTTCCTCCATCACCAATGTAGATCATGGACATTTCGACTACATGTCCCCAGTTTCCGAAGACATCATTGGGACGTGTGATCAGAGTGGCAGAAAGACTCATTGAAGAGTTATCATTGTATATATTTGTAAACATTTTTAATTTTTAATTTAACAGAGGGGGAGAGGTAGTGTTGTGCGAGTTAGCAATGGCAAAACCCTTTCGGCTCCTGATGGACTACGTATAACTGTGACATGAGCATTAGAGCGTAGTGAGGTGAATGCAAGTTTAGAATGTTGAGTTCGCTGTTACAGGCAAAAGGATAAAGAGGTGCTATACTAAGCTACGTCTGTGCCGTAGTCATTAGCGGGTACCCAGTCTGGGGAGGATGCAACATCTATTTACTCTATCCTCAATGTCTATGGCATCACTACATTTTGCTTTAGTGTCTTGTCTGTGCAAAAGCCACCATGGAACAAGCAGTCATTGGCCTACGTCCTCTTTATACCTCAAAAGGCGATTTGCCTGTTACAGAATTAGGTATAACCCAATACAACATTAAAGTGTCTAGTAGCCAATTCCTCCAACACTATCACAACTTTATTGTCAATTGTAAGGACATTATCACCACTTTGGTAGACTGTTCAACAAAACCATTGGCTTTGGAATTAGACAAATCCTCCCGGGTATGCTTTATAACACTAGAATCTAAAAACTGGTACATTTTTTCAAAAGTAAACTGTGCGCCATAAATCAATGTTCCACCCTGAGCAAACTTTAACATGAGTAAGAATCCTCATTCAGTATTCAAAATGACAGCAATATTTTTATTCCTTAAGATTTTTCAAAGTATCTTCATTGTTGAACTCATTTCCAAATCAAGGATTATAGAGTTTCTCAATATTCCCTAAGAAGCAGCCTCCTCAAACTGTCATGGTCTTGCACTGATACAATCTCTGTTTAGTTGCAGACAATAAGTCTTGATGAAAGCACAACACGCTAAAAAAGCAGCCAACACGTATTTCGTCATGTGCCTCTAGGCACGAAAACACTTCTTCAGGGCTGCAGATTGTAAACAAAATGATATCCAATTAAAATATAAGCTCTTCTTATGTAGGTTCAACCTCCACCATTTTCACAGGGATAGTGGGTAATTACGTGCACCCCGTGATGCTAAATAGATATCGTGCACTAATAGAGAGAACCTGAGTTACCAGAATCAGTGTAAGAATAAACGTGTAAAGAAATAGTTACCAAAGATATTAGTAAGTTTCTAAGAGAGCAGAGGAAGAGTAAAAGTGTCAAGATTGCAGGAGCGGGAGAAATAGAAGTAAAGAAAATACTGTGCCACGCATGTTAATAATAATTCAGATAGATATCTATATTTCCATATTTCCTTGATAATTAATACCAATATATCCAACTATTATACGGAAGACAATCATAAATAAAATATTCTCAGCAAACCTATAACAAAAGAAAATAATAGGGTCATTACCTCGGACCCGTTTTCATACATCAGTTTATAAAGTGGGACAATAGTACGATCAATATTTAATACCATCCATTTCAGAAATTATCTTTGCCCATATGGCAATATCGTATAACAAAACAAAAAACTGAGTTTAAATCCATTAAAAGTATATATATGCCAAAATGAAACATACGCAAGTATATCTGTCACCAATCAATGCGTATGTAACCATACCAACAGTAGAGTTCATGCCATTCAGAAGTTCAATATGAATCCATTAGAAACAAATAACCAGAGACAACCGTAAGGAAGTGCACCTATCACCACTCAACATTTACGTAACCATACTAATAGTAAAGAATCATGTCATTCACCTTACAGTGATCGTCAAATTTAACGGTAGTATCCAAGTCCGTAGTAACATCAGTGGTAATCCAAATCCAAATTTGTAGTAGCATCCATAGGTATTTAAGGCTAGTTCAGTCAAGTGTTCATGACCTAACGTATAGAAAAGATGAAACGATAGTTGAGCATCTAACACATCAGTAACTCAACCACGACATCTAACTGTTGCAATTATTAGTATAAAGAATATTAAAAGGAAATCTCTTTAAATACAGAGAAACCTCGCTACCCTCAATATAGGCTTACCGCTAGTCGTATTTCTGATAATAGATACTCTCTCAAGTGGTGTTCCAAGTGGCGTACTACTCGAGCGCCATCTTGAATGTCGTATAAGTATATTCGATCAGGTCACATGATAAATCTCATGTGACCAAAGCCCCGAACAGCATAATCCGCCATCTTAGAGTAGAGTAAATACTCTGCAACGTTATTCTCAAAATTGATTTTACGTAAACAATCTCTTAAATTGCCAATTCGTACTACATTATAAATTAATCAGCACAGCCGCACCATCTTTTAATAAAATAAATAAAGACTTGTGTCAAGTGGGGTATATTCATATCAACACTGTAAATTACATGAATACGGCATGAAACTAAAAAGCACTACATGTCAAGATATTACATATTAATCGAATCTATTCTCTCTAATAAACTATAAAGTACTCCCATAGGTCTCTAATTTAAGATACATCTAACCTAATAATTCTTATATTACAAGTCATATAAGTACGAAAATTACAAAACTATACGATAATTCTTACTACATAAACAGTGAGAGAGAGAGAGAGAGCAATAACAGGTATGATTCTAAACACATCAGCTATGTATAAGGTATAGTAAATATTAGTAATAGTGATAAGAAAATATATATAAAAAAGAGAGATGAATGTAGCAAGCTGAGCAAGATGGTGTACTAAAAGAGATGTTCAGTATATAAGAGTATAAAGCAAATAACATTATGGAAGAAAAACATATGTCCTGATAATATACAAACAAGATATTCTTTTCAGTGCAATTCAATTTCAATTAGAATACAGTGCGTAACATATATCATCCAATAATCCAAAAGCTACATATGCATAATTTATACAATTTCATAAGTCATAACCAATCAAATACATTTGTCAAGTTCTTTAGTAATACACGTAATCATAGTCAGCATCAATTATTTGGCCCATCATACAGTAATATAGCATCACTTTCCCCAAAAATATTGTAGCTCATTATCGATATTTAATCCAGATAGCTTCCTTGCGTTTTAAACATAATTCTCTATTACCACCCCTTGATTCACTTATAATATGCTCAATTCCATGAAATTGAAACTTTTGTTCTTGCGAGTCATTTCCATTTTGGATGAGGTGTGAAACAATGGGGTACCTCGTGTCTCCATTATTGAGTGCCCTGAAATGTTCAGCCATTCTGTCACGTAATCTTCTAATTGTGCTCCCAATATATATTTTGTGACAAGTACATCTGATAACATATACAACAAATCTGGTTTCACAGTTAATAAACATTCTTATTAAATGGTCCCCAGTATTGTTATAATTAAATGTAGTGATCTTATCTATAGCCCACCAGCATGTACTACAAAGTCCACATTTATAAAAAGCCTTTCAAGAGTTCTGTTAACCAAGTATGTCTTGTGTCAGATCTTGGGTAACTAGGACTCACAATATTGGCAAGTGTCAAGCCTCTTCTAAACATTAAACTTGTTTGTCTGTGAGAAATGGTTGAAGAGTCTTATCGGCTGTAAGGATATATCAATGTTTGTTAAGTGCTTTGTAAAGTCTATTGGTTTCTGGGCTATAGTTACTAACCAGTCTAACATTTGTTTCCTTTGTAGATTCAACTAACTTAGGTTTCATTTGAAGTGTTCTTTCTCTTTTAAGTTTGTAAGCTTTACTCGCTGCTTTGTCAACTACATTACGATTATACCCTCTAGCTAAAAGCCTACATTTCATATCTCTAATAGTATCAACAAAGTCCTCTTTTTCAGATCAGTTCTTACAGGCTCTAACCATTTCACCATAGGGAATTGAGTTTATCTTACTTTTGGGATGACAACTGTCTGCATGCAAAAGTGCATTACAACTAGTTTTTTTACGATACATTTTACTGCAAATTTTGTCACCCACTATGAAAAGTTCCACGTCCAAAAAAACTATGTGTTAAAATTCATAATGTGTAGTGAATCTCAGGTTACAATCATTGGTGCTCAAATATACAAAAAAATCCTCCAACCCAACTATTGTACCAGTCCATATTAAAAGACAGTCATCAATGAACCTGCCCAGTAATAGATTTTATCAATCCATTGTTTACCCATTAGGCCTCTGATTCGCTCCGCCTCGAACCAACCCATGAACAGGTTAGCAAAAGACGGAGCAAATCTGGAGCCCATGGCAGTCCCAAATAGTTGTCTGTGCCATTTATTGTCAAAAAGAAAGACAATGTTCTTCAAAACTAGTCTGGTCATAGATAACAACATATCTGTGTTCAAAATATCCCACTGGTCTTTTGTTCAGAAATAATCTCAAAGCTTCAATTCCTTGGTCAATTCCTTGGTCAATTTCTTGGTCATGATTAAAATTTGTATACAAATACAACATCAAGGGTAACCAGGATCATCCCTGGTTCCCAGGTCACATCATTCAACATGTTCAATACATGGTTCGGGTCTTATATATGTGAGGGTAGATTAATCACATACGGTCTTAAAAATGTGTCTATGAATTGTGACAATTTCTCTGACGGGCCCCCAATGCCGGAAATTATCGGCCTCCCTGGTGGCCTAGTCGGATTTTTGTGGATCTTTGGTAAAGAGTACATACCTCGGGTGATCCATTTGTAAAAACACATATTCTTCATGGCTGATTAGACCTTTATCATACCATGATTTGAGTTCCCCATTAATCTTAATCATTAGTTCTTGTATAGGATTACTTTCCAGTCTCTCATAGTGTAATCCATCATTAAGTTGGGAGTAAAGTTCGTCATTACAGTCTTTTTTATTCATTAACACTATATTTCCTCCTTTATCTGCCATCCGAACAATTTGGGGCTAGATGTAGATAAATCACAAATACCGAATCGTTATTACCGATTTTTACTGAATCGGTAATAAGGAATCGGTATTTGCGATGTAGGTAATAATTCGGTAAAAATTACTGAATCGGTAAAATTCGGTAATAGTTACCGATTCCTTAGAATTCGGTAAAAATATTACGGAAACCCCATTACCGAATCGGTAAAATACAGATTCTGTAATACCAATTCGGTAAATACCGAATCGGTAATTAAAAAAAACTGGAATTTTGGAATCAGCCAATCCAGAACCAGCACATCACTCCCAACCAGGAAGTGGCCACACCCATGCAGGTGCACTGAATCAGTTGGTGTTTGGAGAGACTGGGAGCAGCAGCAACGGCAGAGGAGCAGAACAGCCAACACCCAGTTCACAGAGACAAACTGCACCATGGCCACACCTGAGAAAAGCAAGGATTCTGCAGCTGGGAGAAAAAGAAAAATGAAATTTAATGGGAAGGAGTTGGAGGTCCTCATTGAGGAAGTAGTAAAAGACCATGACCAGCTCTTTGGTAAGAGGTCACTAAACGTGCCTGAGTCCCAGAAAAGGGCCATTTGGATGGCAATCCAAGAAAAAATAAATGTAATTGGGGTCACACAACGGACAATTGAGGACCTTAAAAAGCGTTGGTACGACCTGAGAGAACATGCCAAGGAGAGGATGGCTGAGCGCCAGAAACAATCAGGAAAAACTGGTGGTGGTAGCTCCACAGCGCCTGCTGCTTCTGCCCTGGACCAACTGGTAGAATCCACCCTCCAGCCAGAGAGTGTCCGTGGAATTGGGGATGTGGATAGCTCTGCTAGACCTTCCAACACACAAGGTAAGTTGCATTACATCATACTGTTTCCCCTCCCTAACCCCATTCCCCCTGCAACAATCCCACTCCAGGCCATGTTTTATGTAAGCTGTGCAATGCATCATGGGAAATGTAGTCCCTTTCAATAGATAGCAAAACAGCCACTCCCCAATTAGCTTAGGCAATTGTTACACATTTATAGATGAGTTAGCAGAGGTCAGACAGCTAGGATGTCCGTTGTGAAATTTATTAGCACACATTTGCTGCAAGAAAAGTAGGTAATGATACATTCTGTATCCACAGGCGGAACAGCGCCACAAGCTTCAGAGGGGGAGACTGCTAATGCTCCTAGGGATGATACAAGAAGTGATGAGGAAGTTCTGTCACCTCCACCCATTGCACCAACTACTCCACCACCACCACCTACAAAGTCAAAGCGATACACAGTTGCTCCACTTCCAGAGATAGATGCCACAGAGGAGGACAGGCAGGAAGTCCAGCATACTTCACCATGCGCAGACACACTGCCATCTGGGGTGCAGTCCCCCATGCGTGAACGCAGCACAGGTGTCCGTAGACGACGCCCAAGGTCACAAAGTCCAGAATTTCAAGGCTCAAATGTCTTTGCAGGCCTGGAGGGCCAAATGCTGATAGTGCAGCGCCTGCAGGGGAAGACAATGTGAACCATTCAGAGGCAGATGGTGGCAAACAACCGCAAGGTGGATGTAATGAAGGAGGCCATATACTGCCTCAACAATACAATGGCAGAGGGACTGAAGGAGGTATCTGAGGCAGTGAACAAATTAAGTGACAGAATGGAGGGGGAGCGTGCTGCAAGGCGGAGAGACAGGCAGGTGATTGCAGGCTTCACGAAGTCTGTGAACAGACTGTGTAATGCCACCCACGGGCTGAGTCGAAGATCTGTGGCCATGCAAATGGAGATGGCCAAGTGCAGCCGTGAGGTTACCCAGGGCCTGGTCACAGTCACCAGTGTCGTGGAAATCATGCAGACCAGCCAAATTGCTGCCACCGGTTGCGGGGACATTGAGGAAAGTGAGGAGGCAAGCAGTCTTAGCACTGAACCCCCCCCCCCCCCTTGCTAGAGAATAGGAGGTGCAGTGTGAGGCATGGCTCTGTTGCAAGACACAGTGCTGCTGAGGACAATGTGCAAGCAGGACGCGGCAGTGGTGTGCGGGGGTGCAGGAGATAGGCACGGCCCTACAATTCAGATCTGTAGTGGGTGAAATAACCTTTTTGAACACATAGCTGGTGTCATGGTGTGCTGATAATTTGCCTGATGAAAGGTCTATTAAACACCCTGTGCATTACATGGCATTGTCTCATTACTTACTTAAAAATAATTATTTGTGATCTCTGACCGTCTCTGTCTCCCACCTGCTGCAGATGCACCGCCTGCTGCGCTGTGCTGTGGCTGTGTACCTTCCTCATCCTCATCCTCCTCTTCAGAATCACACATTTCAACAGGTGTACCCTTCTTAGTGGCAAGGTTATGCAGCATGGCACATACAGCTATGATTTTGCAAAACACCAGGGGCTGGTACTGCCGTGCACCTCCATTTTTGTGCAGGCAGCGGAACTGGCTTTTGAGGAGTCCAAATGTTTGCTCAACCACACTGCGTGTCGATCTATGTGCCACATTGTATCTCCTTTCACTTGGGGTGGATGGGTGCAGGTACGGAGTCAGGATGAAAGAGCGCACTGCATAGGCACTGTCACCTGTGTGTGAGATGTAAGTAAGTATTACACAGCGTACAATCTCATCAACAGTTGTGTAATTCAGGGGGTGTCACATGTACTTACCTAGCAGGTAGCCTTCACCAAATTCACCTGCAAGGAGCGGGGTATATATCCCACTGTTCCTGAATACGTATGAATCGTGGTTGCTCCCTGGAAACTTGGCAACTAAGTTGGTGATTATGTTCTTCGCATCACATATAACCTGTACATTGATGGAATGTGTGGATTTGCAATTGCGGTAGATGTACTCAGTCGCAGCAGGGGGGCAAATTGGTATATGTGTCCCATCAATGCAACCTATGACGTGTGGGAAGCGGGCCTTCTGATAAAAGTCCAACTTGGTCTTCAGCAGTTCTGCCTGTGTGCTGGGGAATTTGATGTAGTGTGCCATCCTTTGCAACATGGCATCCAGGAATTTGCGGAAAAAACGCGACAGGCAACTTTGTGAAACTCCACCTGCCACAGCTATTACCCCTTGGTAACTGCCAGATGCCAGGAGGTGCAGGCAACAGAGTACCTGTACATGAGTGGGTATTGCGTGCACGCTTAGTGTCTGGTGCTCCAGGAGTGGGTGCAGGTCCCGTATGACGTCCAAGATGGTGTTTGGGTGTAGCCTGTAGCACTCATGGATTTCAGCCTCAGTCAGTTGGAACAGTGTTATTCGCACTCTGTACACGCGCTCCTCCTGTCTCCAGATCCTCAGTCCTGCTGCACGCAAACGTAGCCGCCTTGCTATCACGTACAGGGCCACCATTGTGATCACACTGATGCATTTTGGGGCTGTTTTTATGCAGTGCACCTGATTACCACCTGCTTTCACTTAGTGTTAAATACCTATTCTTAATTACCGATTTTTGTCAAATTCGGTATTACCGATTTTTGGTACATCGCATTACCGAATTTTTACTGATTCCTTATTTCCGATTCAGTATTTTTTTTTCTGATTCGGTATTTTTTATTCTCTGAATCGGTAAATAAGGAATCGTTAACTTTTTTTCCTTATTTTTACTGATTCATTATTACCGAGGCCAATCGGTAATACCTACATCGCACATGGCTAAATACCGGTCGGTAACGGTGAAATTTACCGATTTTCACCGTTACTGACCGGTATTTAGCCACCTACATCTAGCCCTAAGTCTTTTTTGTTTTTAATATCACTAAGCGCCTTTCGTTCTCTCAATGTTAAGTTATCATGTACTCGAATATCATTTTTCATCCTATTATTTGATGTTATCTTATCCAATTCCAGGCACATTGATTTATAAAATACATCAATACTGTTACCTGGAGTCAATTGGGGAATCCATTTTGACTTTAATTTTAATCAACTCTCAACACTCAAGTCAGTGCTGATTTCTAAGTCTTGCAATAATCTAGTTATTGTCAGGGGATCTTCTTCATTTTCTGTCAAGGATAACAACATCTGTGTGTCATAAACAGCCTGTATCGTTACATTGCTCAGTTCTGAAATATTCTTACAGCACTTCATCGTAATCGGATTGGTTGCAAAGAATTTTTTAAATTTCAACATCCTTACAAATTTAAACAAGTCAACCCTTGTCATACACCAATCATTTGACATTACTGGGCAGAATCCTAAACATTTTTTCAAAACCAAAATCATATCATCAGTTAATACAGTATCAGACATGTTGATAACATTAATTTCACTAGTTTCCATAGTACTGCTCAGATCTGTTAATTCTTCCATGAACTTGTTCTCATTCCTTGTTTTACGTTTGTTTGTTCCTTTTAACCTTGCTCCTCTCCTTGTCTTTGTACTCCTACTTCTCGCCGTCTTGCACTCGTCTCCCTGTTCCCTATCCTCATACGACGAACCTCTTGTAAAAAACTATTATCTGTAAAGAGCATTGCAGCACCTTCTACTTGATCTTCACTTTCACTGCTAGTGATATTATCTGATGATGAGCTAGCCTCACTTGCTGATAGTGGTAAACTGTACGCCATTATAAGACACCAACTCCTCCTGAATTCCTTCACGGCAAACCAAATCCTCCAACACATCAATGAGCACTTTAGTAGTCACACTTCCTGCCATGCCCACTTACAACCACTTGGAGTAACAGTCAATTAGTATCAATGAATAAAACTCCTCCAGGGATCGGTTAGAAAATTATCCCATAATATCAATGGCCATCTTCCTCCATGTCCCATCAGATACATAACCATATATGCAGCGTGAAATGCCTGAGTAGAATTATCACTACAGCCACACACTATACACTCTCTTACCCACTCATCACCCCTTCAATCCATTCCAGGCCACTGAAAGTATTCTCTCACCTTCCTCTTAGGTTTATACACATGACAATGTCCTTTGTAAGCTAAAGCCATAATCTTCTCATGTACACCACAGTGTGGAACAATCTTACTAGCTCTCATTAGAACAATGATCTTCTACAGTAATGTATCCTTAACATTTCAATAAGCTATGCATTATTCCTGTAATGTGTTTAACCAAGCACATATAGTGGTTCACCTCCACTGCCCCTTCCCATTCCTGTACACATATTACTCCACCTTGGGAGATTACACACTCTTCCACTTCTTTGAATTTTGCCACCACATCACATTCCACATCCTCCTCTTCTCACCACTTAAAGTTAATGGGAATCTGGATAATTAATCCGATTGTCCATTCAACTTCCCGGGTGCACACTTCAAAATGATACACCTGCAAATTTGATGCCCATCTTGCTAAACTAGGTGTTAATGGTCTACCACCACCCAGAGCCAAAAAGTTCACTAATGGATGATGATCGGTTCTTAACACAAACCTTGTTTCTCATAGATAGGTTAGGAAATGTTTTATTGTCCAACAACATGCCGACATCTCATGTTCAGTGACAGAATAATGATTTTCTGCATCATGTAGCACAAGAACTGTTGGACCTGGCCCTTTTCGCAGGGTCCCCCCCAAAACCTTTGCCTTCCTCCTGTATTTTCTCTGACCTGTTTGTTGGTTTTATGACTCTGAGCACTTTATCACTTCTGATCAGTGCTAAAGTGCATGTTCTCTCTACTGTAAACTTGGTAAGGATGGTCTACACCTGTTTGGCATATTTAATTTACCTGTAAGTCCCTTCTACAGTGGTATCCCATTTACCCAGGATCTGTAAATGAAATGCTACTAGTGGGCTGGCAGCGCTGCTTGCGCCACCCACCAAAGTAACCTTTCATACCTGTCTCAGACCTCTGTCACGGCAGGGCCTGTGCATGCAATTTACTGCCACAGTGACATGGCATATAAAGTGGTTGCCACATCTAAAACTCCCCTTTTACTACATATAGGTCGCCCCTAAGGTAGGCCCTAGCTAGCCCTATAGGCAGGGTGCTGTTTAGGTAAAAGGTAGAACTTGTGCCCAAACTGTGTGGCACGCCCTGGTAGTGACAAACAGCCTATTTGGTTTCTCACTGCTGTGAGGCTGCTCTCTCATAGGTTTGCATTGGGAATTACCTGATCTGTGCTTCAGTGGTAATTGCTGATATGAAAGGGGTAGTATGTCATGCTTGATATGTTTGGAATAGTAGTGATAAACCCTGCTAGTTGGTGAAAGCGGATTTGTCATTACTATTTTAGAAATATCACTTTTAGAAGTGGGGAATTCTGTGTGCTTATGGGTCTTTGTGCCCTGCCTGGATGTGTATTCACCATCTGGTTTAGACTGACAGGAGAGAGGGGATGTGCACTCACTCTAAACAGTCACAGGGGGGGTTGAGGTATATCCTGCCTTTCCTGGGTGACTCAGCAAAAGGCTGAATAGAGTTTCTTTTGCACTTGAATAGGCCTGGTCTGCATTTAGAGTGGTGGGAGAAGTTGCACCTGCACCTAAATAGAGCTGCGCCTGCCTTGTACAATGATGTCTCCACCCCCTGTAGTGTGTCTGGGGCCAGGGCTTGGGATGTAAATGGGGGTGTTGTGCACTTCTAAACAGTAATTGAAGTGCCCCCTAGAACAAATACTTTTTGAACTATAAGTACAGCGGCTGTGACCCCATATTTTAGACTTGTATCCAGATGCGGCTGGCTCTACATGCTCCACATTACCAGGAGGGAACTGTCAGGCTGCCAGAAGGAACTACCATGGTACTTGGCTGTGTTATGATGACTAACCCCGGGCAGAACTCTGCTCCACCAGCGGAGTTTGTGGAGTTTTGCCAAATCCGTGCTCCGTTTAGAACGCGGTGTTCAGGCAAACCTCCGACTCCGCAGAGGAGTTAGCCGGCCCCTGACCATGCCCAAAAGCAGTAAAAAAAAAGCACCTTTCTCCTGTGGCGCCCACGCAAACCCCTACGATGTATGTCTTTGGAGGACAGTGCATGCGCACATTTGCTGTTCTCGCAAGATGTACAACGTAAGGGTTTACGAGGAGGGCGACGATGAGGAGGAGAGAGAGACCACGGTGAGGAGGAGGGCAGCTCGGAGACCCCACACCAGGTAAGTGCTTTTTTTAATTGCATTTAAAATTTAAATTAGGGAGGGTGTAGGGGAGGGGAGCGGAGTTCCCTGGAGTTTTTTCCTACTCCGTGGAACTCCACATAGTGGCACTCCGCCAACTCCGCGCGGGCTTAATGATGACCTGCTAAGGAGGACCCTGTGTGCTGGACTACTGCCTGCACTCCTGCTTTGGTGTCCCAGTGCTATTCAAGGAGTGCTGTTTATACTCCTTGCCTCTGTTGAACGCAGTGCATGGAGCACTGTTTCTGCCCCTGCCTAAGAAGGGAGCACTGCTGTGTTCTTGGCCCTACAGCGAGTTGCATGGTGGGCGTTGTTGCCCCAGAGGAGCCATGCAGACTTTTCTGCCTTCACTTGTGACTCCTTCTGGCACCAGGAGTGCAGTGTTGCCCCTCCCCACCCCGTGAGGTGTGGTTGGGGAGAAGGGGAAGGACAGCCAGGGCAAGCGCAACCTCCCAAAGATGCGCTGAGGTCAGCGATGTGCTCCCCCGTGAAGCGATATAAAAGCTACCATAGAGGCTCAAGGAGGAGCGCATGAGGACTCCCTCAGTCGTCCTGCTTCACTCCGTGGGCAGCTGCCATCCAGCATTCGCCCCGCAAAAGGCACAGGCGGTCCATACCGGCAGGGCTAGTTGGCTGTCCATGAGGCCCCGGAGGGCCCAGGATACCCTGCAGAGCGGGCCTGAGTATTGCAGCACTGCCTCCCCTCTGGGGATAGCGAGCCTGCCAGCAGGCAGTGGCATTTAAGTGCTTCTAAATGCGAGTGACCTAGTGAGCACCCTGCTGACCCTGCTGTGTGTGCCCCTGTTGCGACATACCTTGGGAGGGGCATAGTGGTTTTGTTGGCGGCTGACAAGCGTTGCCATCACTCGCCTAATTTTCGGCTTCGCATCTTTCCTCATGGCTTCCCCGTCCGAAGGGCCGAGACCGGCCTCAATTTCACGCCCCAAGTCTCCCCGCTTGATTGGTCAGTACGTTTGAGATGTCATCAGTGATGTCACTGACCATGTCATGAGTGATGTAATATGTGAGGTCATAAGCAGTGCATTGCGGGGGCGTAAGTTATAGTTTGCTCAGCAAACTAGAATGGCTGAATTTCTCCGGTTTTGTATGAGTGAAATGCCAGCCTAACTATAACGTCCCTGTAACCTTTGTTTTTTTCCATTATCCCCTTTGGGTCGTTTGCTTGTACCCAAATCAGAAGGGCACATGTTGGAGGTTCCATGAAGTGGACGTCATCTTTCTACATATATGGTGGATTGTGACCACAAACAGCCTTTTCGGAAAGAAGCACTTTGTGCATTAAGGGATGTTCTGGGGTATCCAGTCACGGAAGGCCCAGGAGTTGCGCTATTGGGATTGAGAAACGTGAATGGTTAAGTGGTGCCACATGGTGATAGGAAAGAATGAATCAGACTTTAGGTGCCTGGACTCACTTCACCTTAGATTTACTTCTTTGATGGATGTGGGATAAGGGGGAATTGAGTGAGGGGGGTTTAGTCAATTTCTGCGGGGTGGGGGGTAATAATTATGTTATCTTACAGTGTGATCAATTGGTACACTATGTAATTTAATGGTTGAGGACCTCAGCTATTTTTCAGTTTACCAAAGTCTAGAAAAATGTTGAAACATAAAACGGGTTTGTGTTGACCATATTGGAATGACAAGCTTTTAGTGGCAACAAAGCTGTCACCGTGCAGATGATTTGCCGCAAAATTCCCAAGAAATTGGTAGAAAAGGTTCATAAGGGGTCCCTGTTTATGAATGTTTGAGATTTCTAGAGCATGCATCTATTCCAAAGCAGCAGATTACTGTACATGGAATGTGTACTAAACGAGGGGTCAGAATGGACATCTGCCATTCAGAAATCTCAGAGTTGTAGGCATTTTGAACACTGATTCTGTTTCAAGATTACAAACAAACGCCAGTTATACTTTCCTTTATAGTAATGCATATAGATCAGGATGCAACAGGGTAAACCTTTCTCAAGTAAGCAGAACATGCAGAGCATAGTCAGCAGCTCTGCAAGTTATCTGCACACAAGGAACATGCTTATTACAACTACCTTCTTCCTAGTTTCATTCGATACTTTCCACAGACACATTCAAGTCCTCTGCTTCATTCCAGAAATCCCTTTTTGTATCCCAAATGAGCTTTTACAAAGTGTCACCCACTCTGTCTCCCTTATCAGTGTAGAGCACCATGTTTATATTTATTTTATCCATCTGTCTTCCGACAGACTTAGCCAGAAGTTTGGGAATGGTGGTTCTCTGCTAGGGGCTAAGGGCCCAGCCAGCTGTTACAAGTCACCCTTTCAAATATCTTTTCTTAAGAACTTCAGGATTCCGTATCGCTCTTCCCACACAACAAGGTCAGGCAGCCAGGCAGTGATCATGGCAGCGTGAGATGGAAGTTGACAGGAGCTGGTATGATGTTTATGGAGTTCTGCTGAGTGTAGCTTATATATGAGAAATTATAGGGGAATTGTTTCCAGAGGGTCAAAATTAGGCTTCTGAATAGCTGCCACAACTCAGGGAAGATCCTATGAGGGGGCACCATATTTTGGGGTGGAAGTATAAAACTTACACAACTCTTTAATCATCTAGGAAGCAAAAATGTAGAACCACCAATCCATCCCCAAGAAGCATGAAAAGCTTTGATGTCTGCCTACTGCACCACAAGAGTTGTCACTACTATCCCCTGATGGAAACATTGTTAATGAAATCCAAAATCTTCAGCAAGGGACACGAATGACACTAAACACCATTTTAACAAACACCATGATTGAAAAGGAACCCAGCAGTGGGTGTACGCCCTCCTAGTAGAACACCTTCTGGATTGCTGCACAGCTTTTCCAACTTCATTAGAAAGCTTCAGGCTAATGTTTAAGCGTGCATATAGTCAATTTAATCTGGTTTAGTTGAACATTTGTCATTACTAGGGACTCAATAAGATTAAAAACCACTGTCAAACTCCAAGGTGTTCCCTGAGCCACTGCTAACACCAGGGTAAACCAACTCCTGCTGGTCTAAAATGGGAGAACTACCACTCCCTCTAACCCCGCTGTATGGATTTTGCCCATGATTTAGGGGATAACCTTTCAGAAATCAACCCACTCTCTCTGCTAGCAGATCCTGAAACCTAGCAAAACATCTCAGAACCATCCTTTTTAGAACCATCGACAGACAAATCTATGACTAGGTAAATGAATTGTCTACAAACTCTCATGAAGACTTGATTGGATAGTACAAACTCCCTGAAGTCTAGAAAAGCCTTTAGACACAGCCATCATAGGGATGGACCAGCCTTTTCTGTTCACAACAGTATGTTGCTTCTAGAGAAGCAAGACTCTGAACCTTGGGATCCTCTTGTCTATTGAGATAGGCCATGGTTGCCTTGCTGTGCATTTTGATCACCATCAAATGCTTACTAATGTACGAATAAAATCCCATCGCCCCATTCTGACTCTCCTTGCTCTGCACTTCTCTAACCGTCCTTTGCTACCAGCTTTCCCCACTACACTGCAATATGTTATGACACAAGGAATAGGAGGGTCCAGATCTATCCCTTTCTCAAATGTACAGGATGAATCCATCAATGTATAGTTGAACATCGCTCTGAACCTTCAACAATAGGTTGGTAAAAATCCTCCAAAGCTGGATCCCATGACATTAAAAGATATTGCATCAGAGGTTTCAAGTGGAGCTTGAGCTTAAGGTACCAGAAACACCTCTGATGACATTTGGCCCAATAGAGCTGATAGTCTGGATTACAGAACCTGAAGTCAGCATTCTGCTAGGTACACTCCCGAGATAAATGCAACAATCTGCTCTGATGTATTCCAATGACTGCAATTCCATAGGTGAGATTTCGGCCAATTGATTTGAAATCGGTAATGAAGTAGGATTGCACATCCCCTCATCATGTGGATCTCTTTTAGTTATTTTGATGGAGTGTTTACCAACCAGTTATCGAAGAAGAAGTGTACCATAATGTCTTCCATAAGCCAAAATCATAATGAAGATTCTCAGTGTTGAGAGACCAAACGTCAGGGCTGCAAACGAGAAACAACCTTCACACACAGTGAATTGAAGAAACCCTTAGCGAGGATACCGGAAAGGCACATGTACATATACATCTTGCAAGTCTTGTGCTGCCATGAGCCTCTGTGCTGCAGAGTGTCCATAGACAATTAGATATCTGGGATTCAGTGAACACATTCCAGAGGTGTAGGAATAATCTGAATACTCCTAATGCTTTGGGAACCATGGAAATTGAGTATGATCCTGATTCTCACTGTTTCTTCAGCAGATCTTTGTGACCTAAACAGTGCTGGTCTCATGACTTGGTCTGTGAAAACAAGAAAACTGTAGTCAACACCAGACCTGATGGCTCTGGAACTTTTGAAAAATCTTTCTGTTAACCCTGGGAGAAAAGTGCCACAATTCATGAATCCTTGAATGAGCAGTGTCAAAAAGTCCTGAACATCCGGAGTCAATCTTATACTAAAACGTACTGTAGTGAGGTCCATAAGCAGTCATCACATACACTATTATTCATTGGCCAACAGCTTAAAGTTAGGCTTCTCTCCATTTGAATCATAGGATATGAGGAAATGACCAAAAGATTTATTTGAAGGAAGCACCACCGCCCACACCTTCCTTACCTTTACCCGTGTTCCAATGATGATTTCTCCTGAAAAGGATGAGCATATTTCTGAATTTAAAAATGTTTTTTTTTACCATTTCCTCCAATTCATTACCAAACGATTTTGTTCCCTGAAATGACACATGAAGGAGCAGTTTCTTCTGACTTGCATCTGTGCACCCTTCTCTATTTCAAATGTTGCAACTGGCGGCCACATCTGAGCTTCCAGTAAATGCAGCAATCCTGATAGCATTAATATTCACATCTGTTAGATATTCCACTTGCTGTTCAATCATAGATAACACTTCGGAACAGTCCTGTTCATTTTGCATTTGACCAAAACGACACTGGAAATCCTGTTTTAATTGATTTGCCGCATAAATAGGGGTACACCCCAAAGAAAAATCAGATCCTGCCTAAACCCGCCTTAAAGTGGACTCGACCTTAAAGCTACTAAATCTTTAGTACCATATCACCTGCTGACATTGACTCCCTTCCAGCGACTTTTGGCTGCATGGCATCAATAGCTATTACATCAGTCAAACCCAGATCCTCCTCATCAATGGATGCATTATGGCCATAAATTTAACTGTCAGTTTTTTGGGTCATACCATTCTCTCTACATTACATTTTCCATTGATTTGGGTAAAGGAAAACAAGAAGTGGCTGGCAAAGCATATCAAACAGGTCTTCTCCCTCATTTGCATCTATTTGCACAGAAGAAAGACCTATATTGCCCCAAACATGAGTAGCCACCCACTGCCACCGCAGCCCCCTCTTCCATCATATAGTCTGACGATTAACTATTTCTTTGTCTTTTTTCATCAGCTATAGCTTTTAAGAGCTGATTTATCAATTGGTGATTGTGCTTTAGCCAAGGATCGAAGTATGTGGTCTCCTGACGGTGAAACAGATCTACTTTGTCTCTTGGGAGAAACAGTGATTTCTCATGCGCGAGTGGGACCTGCGACTTCCCTTCCAAAGATATGATGCTTATCAGAGCTACACCAAGCAGCCCTCGCCTGACTCCTTAGCAATCATAATGCCCCAAATAGCACACCTGTCCCGGCCATACCCATCTTGCGCTGCCAGTTTCTGAAATGATCACTTGATTTCCCCCTGACGTGGTTAGGTGCGAAGAGTGAAGCATAATCCAAGGCACCTGCCTCAAACAAACAATTACCTTCCCTGAACTTCCGGATGCATCTGTCAGAAGCAGGCCAACAAAATAGGTAGTGATTTGGTTCTCTACACAGTCAAGGGAGACTGTGTGGATTGGGATATGTCACGGTTACTTGAAGAAATAAAAAAGGTACACCTGGAATGAAGGTGGAGGTTTTTATTTGTCTGGAATGAGGCAACATCCATCATAATGCAATGAATGGAGCATGGAATGACAGATTTGGCATAATGAGAATTAACCAAAGTAATTCAAACATTGCCAGTAGCAGCAGAGATCTGGTCACCATTGGAGAAGCCTTCCTGAAAGGCTGGGACCCTGGACAAGAACTTCATTTGACTGTTTCTTTAGACTTCTGCACATGGCTTTCAAGAATAGACCGTTCAAGATGGCAGTGGGACTACTGGCACATCTCATCATATAGTTCTAGGAATCTAGGGTATATTAGCTCTTGCTGTTTGTTAACAATAGTTTGTTCAACATGGGCCAATCCAGATTTTGAGGCAACCATGACAAAGAAGTATAATTGGATATTGAACAAAAACGTTTGCAGGTCCAGAGACAGGAACATCCTGCAATCTTACATTGATTTGATAAATCAGTTGCATCAATAGTGCCAACCTTTCCAACTTTCTTGTACATCTCTATAACTAGGGCATCAGTTTGGGGAGTTTTGACATGCTGGTGGGCTATTCACAGAAGGTGAAATTTGGACCTGTTATCTCTTTCCAGCTGAGTCAGCTGTGGGTGACATAACACTTTTCATTCAGCTGTAGTAGTGAACTTTACGATAGGTACTTGCTTAGAACTTTTCAAGCTGAATAGTCTTAATATATTTATTTATGAGCTCAAGCAGGACACTGGGCCTATAGACACCAACAACAAAAAATCGTTTCTTAAACTTACTCGATCACAGCATCTACCCTGAATTAGAATGCCAGAGGACCAGATGTAGGTGGATCATTACTGGTCGGTAACGGCCGAAATTAACGAATTTCGGCCGTTACCGACCGGTAATGGGCTTTTCTTATGTAGGGGGCCGAAATTAAGGATTCGGTAATTTACCGAATCGGTAATTTAAGGAATCGGTAAATTACTGATTTCTTAAATACCGATTAAGTAAATTACCGAATTCCCAATGTAGGGAGCACTTAAATGAGTGCTTATCCCATGTTAGTATTCGTTATTTACCACCAACTACAAGTTGGTGGTAAATAACGAAAAAAAAAAAAAAAGCAATTTAATGCAAATTGCTTCAGTGCCATGTTGCAGACATACATGCCCTTAGGGAATGCATGTCTGCAACATGTGCACCCATACAGAATTGAGGGGTGCAACAGGGTGTCAAAGTGACACCCTGCCACCCTTCAATGTTTTCCCCGTTTTACCGAATCGGTATTTACCGATTCGGTAATTGGCATTCATTCCTATGGGCCTGGAGGCCCATAGGAATGAATGGCAATTACTGAATCGTTAAATACCTATTTGGTAAATACCGAATCTTAACAATTCGGTAATTTTTACAGATTTTTTAGCTACATAGCATTTACCGATTCGTAAATACCAAATCGGTAAAATTCGGTATATACAAATCGGTAAATACTATTTACCTACATGAGGCCCTTGGTCCCTTACATATATCTCCTTTTACCCGTGGATGTAACAAGAGGTTTGAGGGGTATATTAGATTCCCACCTAGTTTTTAAATACCACATGATCTATGAAAAAAAGGTCTTCCGTTTATTTATGATTAGAACTAAAGCTAAAGCCATACTCCAGTGATCGCAAGCACACATTTCTGGCTTACACAGTCTTGTTTTGCCACGCACTAATTACTGCAGCTAAGGGTTTTGCAGGCCATTAATTTCATCCAAACACTGTAATTCTTCTGTCATGTACTACATTTGCTGTCAGTGTCAAAAGGGAGAGATTATCACTCTCACCATGGTCGGTGGAATATTTTTAAGGTAGGAATCTGATATCAACAAAGTCACACACACAGGTTCTAGTCAGGCTTGAAAGAGAAACATCCATAACAACGCGGGCATTACCCCGCACTGCTATTACAACGGTGCTATTACAACGCAAGTCGTTACAACCACTTGCGCTGGAGGGCGCTGTAGGATAGGGAATAGTTTAATTTTCCATCCAACACCTTTCCTACTGTCAACGTGGGCTGGAGTTGGAATAGAAAATTAAACTATTCCACTATCCAGCGCCCCCCAACGCAAGTCGTTGTAACGACTTGCGCTGTAAAAACTGCGTTGTAATGGCATGCGCGGTAAAAGCCTGTGTTGTAATGCCGTACAACCGGCTTGAAACAGTGCTTCTTCTACAGCTGCACACTAACAGTACTCGTCTGCTCAAAGTTTGGGTTCTCCCCAGAGATGCAAAGTCACAAGGGCTTCGGCAAGGACAACTTTCCAACCAGACCTTTGATTTTTCATCACATTCACGCTGAGTCATACTTAACCTTCTCAACTGCCTCTTCATCCCGCTATATACCTTGAATTATCTTATCTTTAATTGAAAATCAATGTATGCCCAGGTTAACGTTCCAAAATATACAACTGGCAATATGCCACCATATTTTTGTGACAGAAGCTCACTAAAATATGAAAATGTAACTCTCAGTATTAGCCAAGACTCCAACACAGGAAGCTCCTGTCCACATAGAGATGTAACTTCAGACACACTGTGTCGATAAGTTGGTACACAACTTTGCAGTTCTCTGACGAAGCGTGAACCTCCAAGGGGCAGCAAGGCCAAACAAAACTCTTCTGCGAGGCATGAGGTACAAATGAAATACGTGTCTAAGGAAAGCAAGGATCCTCCCAATGTCCACATGGACTTGATCAAGACACAAAGGGGCCGATTATGATGGCGGACGGACCTGAGTCCGTCCGCCACCCTAGAGTAGGAGGGACCGCCCGCAGGGGCAGCGGCGGTCCCTCCTTGCAAATTAGGATGTGACCGCCACCCTGGCGGTCACATCCTGTATTTTTAACATTGCAGCGGGTGCTGCTTGAAGCAGCACCCGCCGTAATGGTAAAAATGAAAGTTGTGCATTTTCAGGCACAAAGCGGCAGGCAGCGCGCGGTGCCTGCCGCTTTGTGCACACAAATGTGGTACCCTCATGTGCATCTCCCACCCCCCCTTCACCCAGGGGGCCCGCAACGGGCCCCCGAAGTGAAGGTCCGTATGCTTTTCCACGGCAGAAAAGCATACATCTAACACCATCCTAATATGGCTGGCGGTGTCTGATAGACACCGCCAGCCATGTTAATGCTTTTCCGCCGCGGTCGGAAGGCGACCGGGGCGGAAAAGCTGCAGACAGATTTCAAGACCCACCGCCATCCTAATATGGCGGTGGGTCTTTTGAGGCTCCGCAGCGGTTTTCCCGCATCCTCCGGGCCGGCGGTGGCTTCCGCCGGCCCGGAGGATGCGGGAAAACTGCGATCCTAATCTCCCCCAAAGTTAGTAGGTCCTCAACTTTCTTCTAATAAACTGCACCTAGGGTAGGTATACACTTGTGCACTATCTGAAGAATAGATGCACAGGGATTCAACTTTGTTTGTCCAAAGTCCGATGTAGTAAGAATACATTTCATAAAGAGGTAATAGCAGTTCATCAATGTTCATGAAACAGGCTGAGATGATGCATCTCCTTGTGCATGGCTATGCCTTCAGAAACACCGGATGGTATCCAACTTTGGAAAATGCTTCCCAATACTCTCACTTATGTGACCCCCTGTGCCTTCAAGTCTCAATGGCACAGGGATCCTGCATGCTGATTGGGCAGGAGACTTTGTAAAGTGGGAAAGGTCCACCAGGTATATCAATAACCTACCCAAAACCAAGCAATGTTTCGTGAGTCTGCAAGCAGTCGTAACGGATTGAGTAATGTCAAATACATTGTTGGGACTACAATAACTAAACACGTTACATAACAATTGAAAAATTGTAAGAGTGATTTTCAACACGGATCTCAAGAACCTGCAAACAATCACTACCCCTCCCCCACATCTTAGTCATCACAATAATCATCCAGGGTAGAGTGACAAATTATATCCTTACTACTGTCTGCCAACAGGAAATACCATTTTGTTGTCACGTGCAGCACAGTGGGTGAAATTATCGGCTTGTCAGCTGTTATTGCGATCGTGGGACGCGCTGTGTGCACTGCAGGACCTGAGCTGCTGTGTGTTTTTAAACTACCTCGTTTTTCTATTTTATTTTGATTGATTAGCATTTCCCCTGCTTTTAAATCGCGCCTGGCCCTTACCTACACTCTAACTTTGGGAACCACACCGCTGTTGGGCGGGTCCGCATCCTCGCGTAATTTGAAACTTTGGAGCGCCATTTTAGAAGTACTTTGTGCCGCTTTTCGGCGCTAGCAGGTTGGCTGGACGCTCTAGTCGTCAGAAGGACGCTAGGCGTGTACTTAAGCCAGGTAAACTAGAGGCTCCCCCTTGTCAGCTGTTATTGCGATCGTGGGACGCGCTGTGTGCACTGCAGGACCTGAGCTGCTGTGTGTTTTTAAACTACCTCGTTTTTCTATTTTATTTTGATTGATTAGCATTTCCCCTGCTTTTAAATCGCGCCTGGCCCTTACCTACACTCTAACTTTGGGAACCACACCGCTGTTGGGCGGGTCCGCATCCTCGCGTAATTTGAAACTTTGGAGCGCCATTTTAGAAGTACTTTGTGCCGCTTTTCGGCGCTAGCAGGTTGGCTGGACGCTCTAGTCGTCAGAAGGACGCTAGGCGTGTACTTAAGCCAGGTAAACTAGAGGCTCCCCCTTGTCAGCTGTTATTGCGATCGTGGGACGCGCTGTGTGCACTGCAGGACCTGAGCTGCTGTGTGTTTTTAAACTACCTCGTTTTTCTATTTTATTTTGATTGATTAGCATTTCCCCTGCTTCTAAATCGCGCCTGGCCCTTACCTACACTCTAACTTTGGGAACCACACCGCTGTTGGGCGGGTCCGCATCCTCGCGTAATTTGAAACTTTGGAGCGCCATTTTAGAAGTACTTTGTGCCGCTTTTCGGCGCTAGCAGGTTGGCTGGACGCTCTAGTCGTCAGAAGGACGCTAGGCGTGTACTTAAATCAGTCATGCTGACGCGCAGCGGTTACGCGCTGCGGGGACGCCAGATTGACGCCGGAGTTACGCCAGAGTTCAGCCCGTCTGCGCCCGTCCGCGCTGAGGACGCGCTGCTGGACGGGCTGGACTCTGGGACTCCTGGCGTCCATGCGCCCCCCATCCGGGAGGATTTGTTTGGTACCCTTTTGTCCCTGAGACCCCCTGCGCTTTGCTGCCAACATCGGTTTAGACCCGAGGTATTGTTTCGTGCCCGCTCGTGTCCTTTCTGTATTATTCCGTTTGCTTGCTCTACTCTGGCCTGTACCCAGTCAATTCCCTCCGTGCCTGTCAGTCATATTTCCCAATCCCATCAGGGATTTCTGATCAATGCACGTTCTTTGATCAAACATGGAATCGAATTTTCCGATTTTGTTAGTTCGAGGAATCCCGACTGGGTTTTCGTTACAGAAACGTGGGCTTCCGAGTCTTCTGGCCATGATTTGCTCTTGGCCATACCTGAAGGATACACCTGCTTAAGGTTAGATAGAGAACGCTGTAGAGGGGGTGGAATAGCTATTCTTTTTAAATCGACTCTCTCTTGTACTATAAAACCCTTATCGGTCTCTACTGATCCCTTTGAGGCACTATACTTTTGTATTGTGCACACCCCGGTAAGTTCCTTTTCTGGTATCTTGCTTTATAGGCCCCCTGGGTCCAGAGCCAACTTCTGCCCAGAACTTTTTAGAATTTTGGAACCTTATTTTGGCAGATCTCATTTTACCATTTTGGGCGACATTAATTTTCATTTAGAGGACTTAGCTTCGAAAGACACCCTCTCTCTGCTTAACTCTCTGGAGGCATGTGATTTTGTCCAACGAGTTCTCCACCCGACTCACAAGGCAGGGCATGTCCTTGACGGGATTTTTTCTAACGATTCTAGACTAGATGTTGGTGTACCGGTACCCATTACCTGGTCTGACCATCTAGCAGTCCCGCTGTCCTTAGACATTCCCTGCCGTGATGTTACTGTGGGCATTGGCAAAAAACAATCTAAAAGGAGCTTCATAAATTTTACTAATGAGGCTCTAGCCCCTTTTATTCTTAACATCAATATATCAACTGAGCGGAAGGTGGACGAGTCGGCTCAAGAACTCACTGATGCTATTACTAGAGCCGCTGACGAACTAGCCCCTCCTTCCTTGAAATCTGCAGCTCGACGGAAGCCAACTGCCCCTTGGTTCTCCGCCGATCTGAGGCTTCTCAGACAAAAATGCAGACAGAAGGAACGTGGGTGGCGTAAATCTTGGGATCCCAAAGACAGAGAAGGCTATAAAATTCTATTACGAGAGTACAAAAATAGAGTCATTAAGGAAAAACAGGACTATTTTTCCAACTTAACCTGTACCTTAACCTCTTCTAAAGAGCTTTTTAATATAGTTGACTCATTGTGCTCTCTCCAGGTGCCTGACCCGGTAGTTGCTTCCCAGGAGCTATGTAACGATATATCAGACTTCTTTTACAAAAAGATAGATGATATCTACATAGCTCTAAAGTCGCAGAGGAACTCTCTTAGCTCTGAGGATTTCTCTCACACTAAACGACTGGAAGCTTGGAATAAAGTTTCCCCTCAGTCCTTTGAACATTTTCCTGCTCTTTCTTTAGAGGATCTTAACAGTCTGTTGGACAAAACAAAATCTTCATCCCCACTTGATCCAGTTCCTCTGAAACAACTTAAGAACTGCAGAGAGATCATTCTTCCTCCGATGCTGGAAGTGATGAATGGAGCCTTGGAACAGGGCATTTTCCCGTCACTTTGGAAGAAAGCCATTGTAAAGCCGCTGCTGAAAAAGACCACCTTAGACCCTGGAGAATTGAAGAACTTTAGACCCATCTCTTTGCTGCCGGCCCCTGCTAAGATGTTGGAGACCCATTTGAATCTTCATCTTTCAAATTTCCTTGATACCTCGGGCTTCTTGGACGGGTCCCAACATGGCTTTCGAAAGCTACATAGCACAGAGTCTGCCTTGACGAAAGTCATGGATAACATACGCAGAAAAGTGGATTCGGGTCAAACCACCATACTGGTGCTGTTAGATCTTTCAGCAGCTTTCGATACCCTGTCTCCCCTTACTTTAACATCTAGGTTAAGGGAGGCAGGAGTAGAAGGCCCGGCTCTTAGTCTCCTGAGCTCCTTTTTACATCAACGAGAGCAGCGTGTCATGCTAGGTGAGTACCTCTCCCCTGCCAAGTCTTTGCAATGTGGGGTGCCACAGGGGTCGGCATTGAGTCCGACCCTGTTCAACATCTACGTGGCCCCCCTTGCAAGACTAGTAAGATCTCAGGGGATGGAGGTAGTGTCGTATGCCGACGACACGCAGATCATGGTATCCCTGACCCACTCTGTGAATGAAACCGCATCGAACTTTAGGGCCTGCATGCAACTTGTTGCAGAGTGGATGATTTCCAACTCCCTGAAGTTGAACGGGGATAAGACAGAGGTCCTGGTCTTTGGCAAAGACCAGGGCATGTGGTCGGGTGATTGGTGGCCTCCTTCTTTAGGTGACTGCCCTATACCTACACAATCTGCCAGGAACCTTGGTGTCATCTTTGACACTAAGCTCTCTATGGAGCTTCAGGTCAATAGAACGGTGGCTACCTGCTGGGGTGTCATCAAGACCCTGAAAAGGATCGTGCACTATCTGTCCCCACAAGCTCGGAAACAGGCGGTGATCGCCCTTGTTGGCTCAAGGCTAGATTACTGCAACTCACTGTACGCCGGGGCCAATAAGGGCCTGCTCCAGCGTTTGCAGGTTATTCAAAACGCGGCAGCTCGGTTTGCTCTCGCTCTGCCTTGGTTGGCATCTATGACCTTAGCGAGGAAGAACCTCCACTGGCTCCCCATTCCTTCAAGGATCACTTTTAAACTCCTCTGCCTAACATATAAGGCTCTAACCGCAGGCTCAGCTGATGCTCTTGGGGCGCTACTCATTAGATATGTTCCGAGCAGATGCCTGCGCTCCAGTGAGCTTAACCAACTAGTAATCCCCAGAGCCAAGAAGGCTAGATGGGGGAGCAAAGCTTTTTCCATACTGGCACCTCAGATGTGGAATTCACTCCCCCTGGAAATTAAACTATTGCCTTCCCTTGACCTCTTTAGGAAGTCATTGAAAACTTGGCTCTTTATTAATGCATATCAGTAGGCCTTGTTCCTGTCTGCTAACAGCCTGTTATTTGACTTAGGCGCCTTGACGCCCACTGGGCATAGCTGCGCACTACAAATGCTATTTAAATTAAATTGTGATTCATCAGCAGGCTGAGAAAAGCACAAGGGTGTGAAATATGAATGAATGCGTGGCCTTTCATAGTGTAAAAAAACCCTACTGAAACTTAGTGGTGTGATATATGAGAGAGATTGATCTGAAATTGGCAGGCTTGTATAATTTGGATATCTCAGTGTCCATGGTCATGTTAGAGTTAAGCCTGACACCTAAGTCTCTTGAGGTAACTTGCTGTGGGCAGTCTCCGAGGGTATGGGGCATGGTGAGTTTTCTCATTTGTTAATTTTGTTGAAGATAGGAACAATTTCTGACTTGTTGGGTTTAATTTTAAGAAATTGTATTCCATCCAATTTTTGATGGTGCACATGATAGCTTGGACCCCAATTCAGTATGGGGTCTGTGCTCTACAAGCACCTAATGTGTATATGGTTAATATAAAAAAAGTTGCACTTTTAATAACTATATAAGCTATATCAATTTACAAAATTAGACATTTTGGATAGCTTGTGGCAACGTTGTCTGGGCTTGGGGCTATTCTTGAACATTTTATGTTTAAAAAATTGTATTTTCAATAAATGTCAGCAATTACGTAATATAATCTTACAAACTTAACTGAGACACTGAGAAATATTGAAAAACCTGATGGACATCTTTTGAGGAGTTGGCTCGTCCTTTGGCTCACAGAGCCTAACCCCTTAGAAATTTAGGAGCAGATCTACTAAGGTTTCACTCAATGCAAGGCAGCAAGCAAAGTTGAAAGTTGAAACGGAGAGAGAAGAAATGCACTTTGTCTACTAAGATATGGCACACTTCGACTCCCTCCTTGTGCTGGTGCACTGTATGCTGCCTAGCACCAACGCAGGCCCCTTTGCACCAGGCTGCAAGGGTACCTGTATTATGAGCAGGATTGTTTTTGTGATGGAAGGGATACCTTCATGTACAAAAACAATCCTTAAAGGCAATATCCCTTTTCTATGTGAGATGCAGAATATATCACAAATTGAAAAAGCAAGTGTTAGACCTGGCATCATTGGTGTGGGTCTCCCGTCCTGTGTTCACTTCCTATCTTGTATGTTGGCCGGATTTAGATGCTCTGGGCGCTGTTCCACTGTTAATCAATGCCACAGCGCAAATGCTCCCTGTGTAAAGATGACTGTATATATTGGGATAACCATAATGCCTAGGTCTGTGTAGCATGTTCTAATAGCGAGTTACCCTCCATTTCACTGTTTACTATTATGAAGTTATCCGTTCTCATAGGCCACACTGGGCAGGCTGAGGATTACCTTCCATAATCCTATCTGACCCCAGGAACCTGATAGGAAATTTGAGTTTGATATGTTTATGCTCTGGACATTGAGATACACCTTTTAGTAAGGACCCTTTATAGATTCCATGTTCGAAAATGCCTATCTAGAAGCGCGGTATTTTCTTGCCTAAGCTGTCCTGTAGGCTTTACTAGTATGCGTATTGGCCGTCTGGTTTTGGAGCAGCAGGGCCAGCTGGGTCAGACCTGGCTAGAGGGAGAGATCGGCATTCAGCGCATGGGGAGTGAAGAACTGTAATCTTCATTCTCAGGGAATACTTACTAATAAAAAGAGAACTTGGCACAGAAGCTGAAAATATGAAAAGACATCTTTATTAAATTTAATAAGTGAGGCCACGTCACACAGAAGCCGTAGCAACTGAATGAGGTAGTCTGAGGAATACAGAGGACAGAGGCCTTTTATATGTTTTAGGGTTACATGACTCAGCACAAAAGTAAGGGGCAGTCCTAGCTTTTGCAAGCATGCAAAAAAAACAACATTCCTTCTTACACAAGCTGAACAAACTCATAATAAAAGACCACAACCCATATCGTAAACAGGTCATAAAAAGAAGGAACAGAAACAGATGAGAAGCAAGATAGAAGGGTGTTTGCATGTACCATAAACTCAGCAATGTCCTGCTCTTTGATCTCTATCTTGATCAGCTAAAGGGCAAAAACTGGTTTGGCAAGGTCAGCTTCAGGCAACAGGGTCAGTTCACTCAGGTCATCTAAGAGTCAGCTAAATTCATCGGCCTATGTGAGGGCAACCACAAAATGGCTGCCATGCACAAAATGGAACCCAAAGGTTAAGAACGAAATCTTCAAATACACAGTGAATCCATCGGTGTAACATGACGAAAACACTCATACTTGCTTAGCTCACTGTTTACGGTTCGCTGTTACCAAAATCGTAACAGAACCACGACCTTTATGACCCAGGTTCAGAATTCACGGAACCTCAGACCCTCCTTTTGCCCTTACATAGGCAATAACCTAAACTCACGTCAATCTGAATCCAGGTCTATATTCATCAGATCATCAAGATGTTGCTGTAGCATCATCCTAGTACTTAGTAACTCTCTCTGGACAGGTCTCCTTACACACGTAGTAGCACAAAGGCCGCATATGGCAGGACAAAATAGGGAATACCTCTATCTGTAGTATGTGGCATAAGACCACACACCCAACAATTAGTGATGTTCACTACAAACTGGTGTTGATGCAGAAGCTGTACAAAGGAATTATTAATAAACTCTAACCTCCTAACCAGTTCATGTTCAGGTAAAGTATGGAAAGAATGCAAAGAAGTAGTAGTAGGAAGGTGGGTACAGATGTCAATTGGGTAGCAAAACCAATCCCACCCATAAAAGACAATGTCATGTTTAAAAACACTAGAAAACACGTTGTTAAGAACATATAGACAACAGTAGAAAGTAGTGACCACTATTCCAAACGAAATTATAATTTTTCACAACCCTTAGCAAAAAGTAAATCCTAAAATCATCTAGTAACATTTTTAGGGCTCCTATGCATTTCAGTAATTTATCATATGTTCAGGTGAAACAGTGGTGATCCTTATTAATGCTCTCAGATGAAAAGGGATACTCTTCCACAGAGAATGGACTTTATTCTGCTTTTACTAAACAGAATACTACTTTAAAACAATGCCAGCAAAACAGCAAAAATTTGTCTCCTAACACCTATTATATGCAATCGCACGGAAACCACTTGTGAAACCAACTATGCCCAGAGTCCGTTCAAAAAGCCTCTCTGGCAGGCTTCTATTGTCCATCAAATCTTCTTTTATTGTTTTCTTCCGCATGGGCCTCTTCATTTAAGCCTTTCATGTAAATGGTGCTTCTCAGTATCCGTTGGAGTGCCCTCCTGGCAAACACTCAATGCTCACTTAAAAGTCTCAATGTCTCAATGCAGTGCACCAGTATCTCTCCTCTGCGGCAGACACTACAGATAGCATGATCTTTATTGATCATGGGCACAAATCATCTCGTGCAGACCCGGGACCATTCTCAGACTCCAACACTCATCATTCAGTGTCAGAGGACGCTCAGGCTGCTCTTTCATGGGCACCAGAATGGAGTGCCTTTTGCCAATTTTGGATCCTCCGGTGCACTGCACTTCCGTTGAAGCAAAGGAAAAGGGGGGTGTGTGTGGCAAAAACTTAGGCCAAGGGGCTCAAGGGACTGCACACTGTCAGAGGTTACCAGTACATGACAGGCGCTCTTTTGCACTGAAATTCTGGTTCTGTGATGTCCAATGTCGTCTGATGGAGCAAGCACGATGCTTTAAACAGTTCATTGTATAACAAAAGGACTGAAAACAGGTGGCCTGCAATCTTCAAAGGAGTGGCCATACGCCATGGGACAATTCTGCGTTGAAATACACTGTCATTCTCAAAGGCAATACAAAAACAAAGGCAGTAGGCAAAACAGTGCCTCTAGGCTCTTCAATTGGGTTTCCATGTGAGGGCATATCCTTCACCATCTAAGGGTAGATAGCGACATGGGAATTCTATCTGAATGGATGTCCTCACACATAGTGGCATCGTCTAATGGGGCAAACACATTTTATCTCAATGATTACATATAGGTGTCCCTAAATTCCTCATCTAGAACATCTCAAAAGAAAAATCGCATAATGCAGATTATCAGGGAAAACAGTCTGGTTATGCAAAAGAGAATTGGGGTCCATGGTACATTACTGCAATCTGAAAGTGTGAACCTGAACAATACACTAATAATAATAAAAGCTGACTGGTGAAAGGAATACGGAAAAGAGAAATGGGACTAGGACACAGCTAAAATCCCCAATGACTAGGCACGATGCGCGTGGGTGATAGTCAGGCATGTGACACAATACCAAGAGTATGGGTGATACACAAAAAAAATCACAATAGTTTACAAATTTAACTCTACCGCTGGCCGCTACACCATATACGGTAATCTCAGCTAATGTTCCAGTTCCTTCTTCATTGAAAAATGAAACCTGGTTTCCTTTATGGTACAAAGCCATATACTACTTAGGAAGCAGAATAAAACTGACTAATGTAATATAGAAATTAGGTCACCATGTACAAGAGTCACAAAACTATAATTTATCCTTACATCCAATCAGGATACATAATTTTAGGGCTGCCTGTTCCTTACAGGAAAGGGGGCAGTAATGTGACTGTAGGTGAAACCTTGTTTCCTGTATATCTTTTTTATTTTCCTTCAAATACCATTAAAGCCAAATTTGACATACACTGATGAAGTGTTGTCTGTCTTTCTGTGAAATTTAGTGTCAAAGCAAATCTACCCAACTGTTTGCAGGATACACATCGTCATGTATATCCCTTCACAACACAGGTAAACTTGTAATAGTATCATAAGCAGCAACATAAAACATAAAACATGCAAAAAAACGCACAAAACGGACATGTCAAGCCATCAGATATACTCGCTGTAAAACAATAGCATATATAAATGAGCGGTGACGCATAATACCGTGTCAGGTTTAAAATCCTTACCCTCCTTTTTGACAGTAGATCACCAATTAGTGGATATCTGCTGTCAAATACAACTTTCAGACACACAGAACCAGCAAGAACAATTCATGATAGAACCAAATACACAAATATGAAAAACGCATGGACATTTCTTTCTTAAGGAGTTACGCAAAAAACACATCTCATGTCAACCAACCAAACTCACGTGTCTTGTCAGCCTTAAAATCCCCCAGAGCAATCCATGGATGATCTGTGAGCAGAAGCAAGCAAAAAAAATACACAACACACAAAAGAGAGACATTTCTCTTAACAAACAGACATCAATTATAACTTTTAATCAGAAGACAAAACATAATACATATGAACAGACAAAATTAAATTTCCATTACTTAACTGTTACCATCTTGTCGGTCACCTTGCAACATAAAGCCCTTTTAACTTTCCAAAAGTACAATTCTTTCACTGACACTCCATGTTAGCCTTGCCCCACAATTCGTTCTCACTTGGGCATGTAGCCTTCAACATTTGAATAAAGAGCTTCCTCTTATTTTCTGTCTAAAACTTAATGCAATGCCTCATTTTCTGTCAAATAAAAGCAACTAGCGGACATCATTTTTTTAGAGCAGAAATACAAATGTATCATTTCTGCAGAGCATTTAGCATGTGTTGGGACTTTTAAAGAAACCTTTTTCATATTTTTCCCTTTGGAATTAAGTTCTTTAATGTTTTGGAGAAACCAGAAACCCTTTCTTTTAGAGGCCTGTTTAGCAAGGTCATTCTGCATTTCACAGAGACCAAGCACTAATTTAAAAGGTTGCAAATGTCAACATGACAGCCTCCTTCCATTGTTTACAGGGAAACCAAAGATAGCATCTCAGCGCGACTTGAGCCAGCTGCAGCTTCTTCTAGCCCCCACTCTCTGCTCATTCTGAGGCTGACAAAGGCAAAAGGCCTACTACATTTACTGTGAATGATTCACAAAACCTAATAACACACATACCAGTTTTTAGAACAAATGCTTGTTGCAATGGTACTCATTTCAGCAACTTTAATTGGATCTCACTGGGCCGTTTTAAAGTAAACCCAAATGGGGACAACCTGCAAATTTGTATTATACCTAAATGTATGCATTTACTGAAGCCTAAAGCACTTTAAAGCTATTAAAAATGGCACGAATGCTGTTTTAAATGGTCTATTTTACCCAAATTCGACTTTGATATTAGGGGCACTTAAAAATAAATATCCTATAA
Source organism: Lissotriton helveticus (assembly GCF_964261635.1). Taxonomy (NCBI): domain Eukaryota; kingdom Metazoa; phylum Chordata; class Amphibia; order Caudata; family Salamandridae; genus Lissotriton; species Lissotriton helveticus. The sequence continues at coordinate 1,773,382,852 of NC_136067.1, read as the reverse complement.
TTATGTTACATATTAATCATCCTCAGAATGTTCTTTACAAATTACAGAGATTTTTAATCAGACATATCCCATGTAAATCTTTAGAAAAATGAGTTTTTTACGCCTGCGCTAAGTGAAATTCTATATGCTAATGTTCTCATTATGCGGTATAGCACAACTTAAATTAAATTTTAACGCTAGGATGTCATAGCATGAGCATTAAGCTTCATGAATAGTAAAAAAAACGAATTTTGTAGCACTTAATTTTAATAATTATTTTACATAATTTAATAATTATTTTTAATAAACCCAATTATTTTTGATAATTCCACATATAAAAGCGAGCTGCATCCCTTGCCTATCATTTTAGACGCATTCATTTATAAGCCTAAGCACAGAAGCCTAACTTATAACATGACAAAATGTTTGCGCCATTTTTTCTTTCTAAAAAGGACAATTTTATTTAGCAACAGACCCAAGAATATGCTTACAAAATGTTGCTTAATAGACTGAAAACATCAAGAAAAACCATGAACAGACATTGAGCTCATTTCAGACATAAACAGAAAGGGGTCAAAACACTCAGGACACACAATACAGCGGGCTTTAGCCATGCATCTCGTGAATAGCGCCATCGCTATGTACTTACAGAAGTTGCACTAATGGGAAACCCACATAGACATTTTAAACACACATTTAACCCACAAATCAATACTCAGGACAGAAACCAAGGACAGCCCACAGACTGTACTTAAACCAAACCATTTGTAAATACTAGTTGTAAGTCATATTTACAAGAAACGCTTCTCAATTGTGTTTCAAAAGACTGCAAAAACAGCCCAACAGACTGATGTATGTCCAAGAAGCAAAAATACACTCAATTCACTAGCTTTGGCTAGCAGAACACCACACAAAATCGTTCTGCATATCTTTGTTCATAAAACTGCGCAGAACAAAGGATCTTTGTTTTGTATTATGTCATATTTTAATTCCCTGGGGATACAAAATCACCAAGGAAGAAATATGTTTTTAAATCTAAACATATGTAGATATTCCCTTTAGGGGAAGCCGGCCAATCCAAACATATACAAAGTTGGCCAACACAAAGCTCCAAATTTGCTGAGATCAGACATCTTATAGCTCACTAATCTAGCTTCAAACTTCAAGGGGCTATCTCTATCGATACACTCGTAAATATACAAGACCCTCGGTTTTTGAAAATTGCAATCTTCAAATAAGAACTAAGGACAAAACAAACTAAGAACCAATCAAAACCAAAGAACCAAAGAACAAAGGATTGAGAGCGACCCACTTATACTTAACTCTTACTTTTACTAATCAAAAGGTTATCCAAATTCTAACTGTCAAGTTCTACATGACCTAACGGTCTTTTTAAGAATACTCACGCCAAAAAAAAAGGTTCTCAGTCAGGAGTGACATCATGTGGAGGATCAAAATCAGGAAGATCAGAAATATACTGGGCTGCAGAGAGGAAGAATCTCCAGAATCCCTGTGCACAGAGTACCTTCTTAGTAGAATCCTGTTCTGTCCTCCTCAGTAGATTTCAGACTCCTGACAAGATCACTCCCACAGAAAGCCACTTCTCTGATGAGCCCCACATTGGGCGCCATTTGAAGAACTGTAATCTTCATTCTCAGGGAATACTTACTAATAAAAAGAGAACTTGGCACAGAAGCTGAAAATATGAAAAGACATCTTTATTAAATTTAATAAGTGAGGCCACGTCACATAGAAGCCGTAGCAACTGAATGAGGTAGTCTGAGGAATACAGAGGACAGAGGCCTTTTATATGTTTTAGGGTTACATGACTCAGCACAAAAGTAAGGGGCAGTCCTAGCTTTTGCAAGCATGCAAAAAAACCAACATTCCTTCTTACACAAGCTGAACAAACCCATAATAAAAGACCACAACCCATATCGTAAACAGGTCAAAACAGATGAGAAGCAAGTTAGAAGGGTGTGTGCATGTACCATAAACTCAGCAATGTCCTTCTCTTTGATCTCTATCTTGATCAGCTAAAGGGCAAAAACTGGTTTGGCAAGGTCAGCTTCAGGCAACAGGGTCAGTTCACTCAGGTCATCTAAGAGTCAGCTAAAGTCATCGGCCTATGTGAGGGCAACCACAAAATGGCTGCCATGCACAAAATGGAACCCAAAGGTTCAGAACGAAATCTTCAAATACACAGTGAATCCATCGGTGTAACATGACGAAAACACTCATACTTGCTGAGCTCACTGTTTATGGTTCGCTGTTACCAAAATCGTAACAGAACCACGACCTTTATGACCCAGGTTCAGAATTCACGGAACCTCAGGAGGGGTGACTCTTTGATCCGAGCAGGGCCATGCCTGGCAAGGTGAATGATGGCTCCACCTCCCACCGGGCGTCTGATAGCAGAGACTCTCATTCTGAAAGGGCAGGATGTCGCCTCGTAAACCAAGTGCTGCCCGACCCAACCGAACTGGTTCTGGCTGGATGCAGTGATTTGTGACTTTAGAGAAAAAAGACTTTTTAGGTATAAAACGCTGCCCTGGAACCTTGTTCAAGTGTGTTCCTTCTGGATGTCAAGACGAAACTCTGTCCGAGTGAACAGAGGAAAGGACTTTGAAACTTTCACCAAGCTTGCTGAAGAAACTACCCGAGGGCCTGAATCGAGAGCGCATCAAGCTGAAGTCTCAGAGACATTAGACTTCACCTCGCCAGCCGTCGGAATCCCTGTGTGAGGAATTCTACTTGCAGGTGAGGCCTCCGTTGAGTAATCCAGAGCCTCTCATTCTACTGTGAGGAGCGTGGACTGGAAACCCTTGTAAACTCGGTGTGGGCAGCTGCAGCTAAGAGAGAGTTGCCGCCGCTGAGAGCCTGCCTTAATCTGAACCTTCGAAACCTTCACTGAATCTGTGTTGGCCACTGCAGCTAAGAGAGAGTTGCCGCCGCTGAAAGCCCGCCTTAATTTGAACCTTCTGAACCTTCCCTGAATCTGTGTGGGCTGCTGCAGCTAAGAGAGAGTTGCTGCCGCTGAGAGCCCGCCTTAATTTTAACCTTCGGAACCTTCGCTGAACATGTGGGGGCCACCACAGCTAAGAGAGAGCTGCGGCCACTGAGAGCCCACCATTGTGCCAGCCTGGTCGAGCTCATCATTAGTCCTGTGGGCCAGCGCAGCTAAGAGAGAGCTGCTGCCACCGTGTGCCCGCACCTTTGACAACTTTGCATCATCGTGATTTGTCCTGTGGGCCGCCACAGCTAAGAGAGCTGCTGCCACTGAGTTCCCGCACATTGGCCAACTTTGCGTCATCGTGATTTGTCCTGTGGGCTGCCACAGCTAAGAGAGAGCTGCTGCCGCTGCGTGCCCGCACCTTTTCCAACTTTGCATCATTGTAATTTGTCCTGTGGGCCGTCGCAGCTAAGGGAGAGCTGCAGCTGCTGTGTGCCTGCATCTTGTTCACCATTGTTGGGGATTGTCACTATTGTCTCGTGGGCCGCCGCAGCTAAGAGAGAGCTGCTGCCACTGTGATCTCACTATAGAGCTGCACGAAGAGAGTCATCGCCATCACGAGCCCGGGCCGCTGCGTGCTGCTGCCGCCGAGAGCCCGCCTGTCCCGGAGTGCCCGAATCATTGTGGGTGCACGCTGTGGATCACTGCAGCCAAGCCTTGTCGTCGCTGGGAGTCCGCCTGTCACAATCTCCACTTCTTCGAGAAGCTGCGTGTTGAGTCCCCCTCCAACGGCAGGTATCTGGTGTGCAACGGGTCGCGTAGGCCACGGCCTTGAACTCAGTCAGTGCCACGTTCTGGTGAATACATTAATGCATTTTTAAGTCCCTACTGATTGCCGTACCTTATAGTTTGTTAGAATGCTTTGAGAGTTTTGAGTTAAACTTTAGATAAAGATACTTTTTTTCTATACCTACTTGAGTTGTGTCCTTTTGTGGTGTCGTTACTGCCTTATTGTACATGGTCATAAATGCTTCACACACTGCCTCTGAAATAGGCCTAACTGCTTGTGCTACGTTACCACTGGGTTGAGCAGGGGTTTTCAAAGGGTTTAGCCCACTTGCCCACACTTAGGAAGAAGGGTCCCTATTTGGACAAAGGTGCCAGCTATTGCCAATCAGAGACCCCCATTTCTAACAGCAAGTAACGAGGAGAAATAAAGATATTTCTCATTGTTAAGTCTGGGTCTGGGAGGAGCACCATTTTGGCACAATTCTAGGTTTACTTATCCTAGTAAATCTAAGATTGTGTCAAAATCCATGAGTGGATGCATGGGAACACACATGCTCCACCCATGGAATGCCTCCCTAACACAAAGTAACTGAAGGCAGAGCATACACTGCCTTGCATTACTTTATATTTACTATATCTTTTAAAGATACGCAAAGTGACTTTGCATGACTTCAAAAAATAATTTTGCATGGTGGCAGTGTCATAAGAGTGACGCAGCCCATGCAAAACCTTAATAAATCTGCCCTGAGTGCAGGGCCGGCCTAGGCTCACGGAGGCCCTGAGCAGGGAGTGTAGGTAGGGGGCCCGAGGCCGCCAAATCCCTGCCAGGGGCCGCCACGCAAATATGTATTTAAGGATATATATTGGCGTGGCGGCCCCTGGGGTTTGGCGGCCCTGTGCAGGTGCACAGCTTGCACATGCCTTAGGCCGGCCCTGCTGAGTGTCTTCTACGCCTTTGTCCTTCTGATACTTTACATGCGCTTTGCCTCTAAATTGTAGCCATGGGCACTGGAATTATGCACAAGAACAGTCCAAATTATGTGGCAGCGTTGAGTAAAGTATGTGTCAAAAAAGTCATAATATGTAGCATAACGTGGCACTTTTTGTAATACTATTACTTTATTATTTTGACATTTTTTAAACTTGGAAACACTGTGTGGGCATTGGTTGCAGCTCATCTGTACCAGTTTATCACCCAATATAGCAATAACCATCTGAAAGGTGAGCAGTTTTACGATAGGCCTTCCACTGTGCAGCAACGTGTCGCTGGATTTTTTTAAACTTTTGAACCGTTTGAGCTACAAAACAAAACAAATTTAGGGGCAGATTTACAAGCCCATGTTAAAAGTGACGCAAAAGTGGCGCAAGGGGCTTGTAAATGTGCCCCTTAGTCTTTTGTTAAAATCTGCAGATTATGTGGCAGATGATGGATTATGTATCAAATGCGGCAAATCTGTAGTCATGGGAAAATCGCCGCAGCCGCACAATCGTATTCCAGTGCCTCTGCTTGTAGCATTAAAAAAAGTACATCAGTCCTGTAATACTTCAATATTACCACAAGGTGGCACAATATACCCGTAATGTCTGTCTTTAGTTCATTTTATGCTGTTTAGGCTTGAAATCAATTTACAAAAATTACACCATATTATCACATTTATAATATGAGGAATTATTGATAGTCTCATTGGTAATAATGCTTGAGGAACAAGTGAATAGTATGAGAACACTATACATATGTAACTGAAGAATGTAATTGCAATTATTATTGTTTATTGTTCTAACAAACTCTGCTTGTCTGGGTACTAATTTGTTCCTAGGACGTCTTTAAGGGAATCTCATTGAGTAAAGTAGATGGATGGAAACTCCATGTTATTAGAAAACTAGTTGGGAGCCATTGCAAAGATGGGCCAAGACTCCAGACTTCGCCCAAGGTGACGTTTCCCATCACTAACCCCATTTCTTGAAGCTGATATCCTACCAAAGACGGCCAGGATGATGGGTATTACTTCCCTGCTGTATCTCATACTTCCTATACCCACAAAGCGCCAAAGACAATATCCACAAAATGCATACATGACAACAGACCCCATTCAGACGATTTCTGAAGCCAAAAATGGGGTTCTTTTTTTAGCGATCTTCCACATAAAATTGCTTCTGCTTCAGTAAAAGTCCCCCCGATTTTTTTTCAAACTCTCCCACTTTCCTGTTGTAAAATGTTGGCATCTATGAAAATGGCCCAGAATAAAAGTACCTCGGCGGTCGTATAGGAGGTTTTCAACTGCATCAAAACACCCATAAGGATGGGCGCAATAATTGCCCTCCTCCTTTTATCCCTTTATCCCTGTCTATAGCACATCCATTACATTTTTCGCCTCCCAATCTCCCCACTTGGTTCTTATCCAATAGGCACTTCCCATATAAGGCTACACCTGCCAGCATTCCTGAGACTGTTATACAGAACAGCTGTTTCTCTCTCATGTTCATCACAAAGTTCACTACATCTGATTTCCGAGTCTCCTTCACCTGCCCGCCCCATGAAGTAGTAGATATTTATTAACCTCTTCAGCGCTCACGACGAGGCCAGCTCGTCATGAGCTACGGCGCTCCGGTGCTCATGACGAGCTGAGCTCGTCATGACCGCGCCCATTACTTGGAACGCTCACACGCTGGGCGGATTCCCCTGTTGTGCTGAACGTTCCATTGGAACTGGCGTGGTCATGATGAGCTCAGCTCGTCATGAGCACCGGAGCGCCGTGGCTCATGACGAGCTGACCTTGTCATGAGCATGGGGGTGCTGTACGCGCCCCCCCCCCAGCATAGTGGGGGATCCCGCCAGCGGCGAAGGGGTTAACCTCATATTTCACCCTTGGGTCTCATAGGACCCATCTTCGCCCCTGTTGCTTGCACCGCTCTTGCAAAACTCCTCCCTCGACTGTCGATAGCACCTTCTTGTTGATGGTGCAAGTGACCCTTCTACTAACTGCAGCATCCTTTGGTCCAGCTTGCCCCTGTCTGGCTACCGCCAGTGCCAGCCAATGGAATCTCGACCACTAAAATCAAGAGAATATCAGGTATTTCGTTATCAATACCTTTTATTTTTGCTAGTATGTGTTGCGCCCAAGACATGGTTTTCCATCGTAAACACCCCAGCACCAGATTTCTCAGCAACCTTAATACACAACGGTCATTGGCTGACAATTAATCACTTGTAATATTCTAGTACGTCTCTTATAATGTTCTTACCAATGCTTTTTTTCTTTATATATTGGTTCAGATTGCTGTAATGCTCATTCGTCCCATTTCCATACTTGCCTCCCATTTTAGACAGTTGGATCAGTTGAGCCTGTTTCTCCAGATGGGCTCTATACTCCGCTAGTAAAATCTTTATCTTAGCTCTCCTTGTGGGAATAATTGTATTTCAATATAACATTGACAAACTAACGGGGTTTCCAACACCCATGGGGTAGACTGCCCATGATAGAGCTGGTCGGGAATAGCTCTGGCCATCATGGTTGCATTGGATTTTATTTGGAGACATCATTTGATTTAAGGGTGATTGGAGCAAGTGTTGGCCATGACAAACAAGCATATTGTGCCCTGTAACAAACTACTTCGCAAGGCCATACACATCACTGCATTTTCTGGCCTGTGAGTATCACAACGCAAGTTCATCGTTGGCGGCACTTGAAATCCTTATCTTTAACTACCTCTGCTTTTGGACATTATGTTACATCACTCTTACTACAGGTTTGTGGTCAATGATAAATGTCTCCTTTGCATTTCCAATGTCTTGACCCCACAGCCTCATCACCTTCACAACAGGGAAGAACAATGCTATGCCTGCACCTTCTCCAATCATCTTGCCACCACTTCTTCGTATAAGAAAGTCTCTACCAGCATATATTGAACCCGCCTGCATCTAACGCATTAGAAAAAATCTTTGCACCCAAGTGACCAGGTCGGACTCCACCCACATTGTCACTCCATTATAGATTTCTAGGAAATGAATTCAGGCACACATATCTTGTCTCTTCCATTCTGGAATCCTGGCCCTATGATGTGGTTTTGAGGCTCCTCTCTTAGCAAATGCTATGTATCAGCACAATGCTCTTCCAAGAGTTAATATTGAAAATGTTTATTTCATTGTGAATAATGATACATTCATGTGTAAAAATGAAATCGCATCTTTATTGACAAAGTTGCCCGTTGTTTACTCCATGTCAACCCCGACTCAGAAATACGTAGTTAAACAGGCCCTAAGAACCAGGCCTGAGGTCACTGATTGACAGATCACATGTTGGGTGGCAAATAGCCAGCAGACATACAGGCAAACAGGAAATCCCTGGTCAATCCCACAGATAAGCGCAGCGACACCACAATGGTCCAGGGAGATTGGCCCCAATAAAGCACACCTGGCCAGAGGGGTGCATGCGTTCCCAAAACACTATCAATTCAGATGTACATGCAGAGATCACGTGCTCCCCATATCAGACATGTGGACACATTACCCACTGGCTGTACTGTCTTGGTGATTTTCATAATAGTTACTATTTATATCATGTGCACCAGGATAGGATTTTAATTTTAATAAATACTGCAAAAATATTTCCAGCTTCTTAGTGTCAGTGGTTTGCAGAAGGTTATAATCCACTAGGTTCTTTGTCTCATGTTGGGACACTGACTAAGCCATTAGTGCCAGAGGGTCTAGAGAACATATTTCTTGGCTGTGTTCTGGAGAAGACCTGCAGGAAACCTATCAGCCCCAGGCCATCAGTCACCTACAGTCTCCTAGAACTATTGCTTTGTCCTTCTTCTCTGTTATTCTTGCTACCCGCCCCTTTGGCCCTTTTCTTACTTCTTGTCACTGATGCTGCAGCCACTGCTTCCAAGATCTGTGAGCTCCTCTGATAGGGATCAGTCCGGTCACATGCCACTTAATTCTCACCAAGTGCAATGCTTTGTCTTGCTGTTGAGGTCTGCAACCCACTGCTACAGGGATCCAGTCTGCTCACCACTATCGTGGTAGCCTAAGCTGATGGTTTGCCTTTTTGGACATGGTGCTGACGTGTTTGTGAACAGCGAGTCTACTATCAAGAATGAAACAAGTGAATTTCACTTTTAATCTTGGTTGGAGAAAGGTCTAAAATGTCAGTGAAATCCAGGCATTGTCTCAGTGGTATAGAGCAGGTGTCTCCAACCAGTTGATCGCGAGCTACCAGTAGATAGCAGACACCTTCAGAGCAGCTCACAGCCTTGAGTTCATTTTTAAATAAGCACAGGCTCATATTTTCCTTTTAAAGTTAGGGGAAGACTGTGTTTATTTTACATTATTATTGCCAGGCTGCTGACAGCAGGGCCTGAGCAGTGTGCTCAGTCAGATTTATGAGCAAGGCTGGGGCACAAAGGTGAAGAACTGAAGCAAAGAGGTTTGTAACTCTTAAATAAAAGTCCTTGTCAACTTAATAATGGACAATGGACAATGAGAACTAAATGATGTTTCTCAGTGCTTTTAAATGGGAGACAATTAAAATAAAAAGTAATTTAATGATTAGGTTAACCCTTCATTTTTATTTTCTCCCATTTCAAAGTGTTGCATTTACAAACAGTGGGCCTCTTGCTTTCAGTGGCCAGTAGACACTGTGCCATTTTTATGAACAATACCGTAATTGTTTTTAAATAGGAGAAATTTAGAGTGAGGAAACATATTTCTATGAAACATTATGTTGTAATGTTTTTCGCCACTTTCAATTACACCAATTACATCTTGATCTTTTATGAAGCATGTTTCTTCACTTTAAATTCCTCCCATTTAAACAAATGGCTGTATTTTTCTGTTACAAATATGGCACCCTCCTTACAGGGCACTGGGAGAAAGCTGCCTGCTCTTTGTAAATGTGGTACTTGGAAATGGGAGAAAATTTAAACGATGAATTTTATGGAATCCATACAACCATGCAAACATAAAGTTAACTCTTCAGTTCAATTATCTCCCATTTCAAAGGGTTGCTTTACACACAGCAGGCATCTTGCTCTCCTATTAACCACTTGGCCACATGATTTGGCCAACTCACAAAGCTACTGTACCCTCCTATCCTCAAAGAGTTGGGGTAGATTGGATGTATGAAAGTGTCAGAGGATAAAGACTTATTTAAGTTTGGGCAAAAGGATCAATCTCAAAGGAGAAAGTAGGAGGATGAAAACAATGTAAAGTAATTATCTTATAAATCAAATAATATCAAAGAAGATTAGGTGTTTTCCTCTCCGACTCATACACTGTCCACCTATATATTTGCAAAACAAGGAGATGATGGACAGAGTGCTGAAACATTTCAGACACTCACCCTCAGTCACAGATCTGGTCTGAATCCATCATTGTTCTTTAGCTCACTTCGCCACCTCAGTTCAGACCAAGCTATATGTAAATCAGTCTTGACTATACCTCATGCCAACAGTCGAGCCCGAACTGCCAAGCGAGGTCTTTCCTTAACCGGAAACAAGCATCCTGGGACTGGTTTCAGGGTAACACCCCTCATCAGCAAGGCTAGCTTGAATCCAGTGGCAAAGTGAGCAAGGGACCTACATCTGACATACCCTGCCAACTTAGGGCGAACAAAGCAAACACAAGGAGATGATGGATCGAGTGCTGAAACTTTTCAGACACTCACCCCCCCAGTCACAGATCTGGGTTGACTCCATCATCGCTCCTATATATTTGCAACTGTGTTTATAATACAGGTAAAAATGACCATTCATCCACAGTAATGTACACACTAATCCTGCCTAGGGGAATTTTAGAAGCCCTAGTTGTGGTCAATAAGAATGAACAAAATCAGTCAAGTTTTCTAAAAGATATATCAGTATAACTTAAAATTGTTAATAGTTGTTTGCCAACCGTCAATGAGCTGGTAACCTCCCTTTAATAAGCAGAGTCAAATGAGGATAAAGAAAGAGCAAACGCATCTAGGCTGATCCGGCCATCTTTAAGTCTTTTTGTGCGAATAAAATCAGATCCCCAAATCAATCACTTAAATTAAGCAGAGCTGCAGCCCCAGATACCCTCCACCACTAGCAGTTAAAACATTGTAGAATGGTGCGCCCATTCTTAACTCCTTTTTTTAAAGGATAGCAAAGACCGGTATAATGCTGAAGGGGGTGAAAGGGGATGGAAGCTTCCCCAATAACTACAGACTAATAAGCTTGACAGATGCCATTTCAAAAATTGTTGCAAAACTTATTTTGGCACATCAGAGGTCAATTGCTAACAAAAACCGTATACCCCTGGAACAGAATCACTTCCAGCAAGTACATTCTACATTGGACCATAGTTTTGCACTATGAGCTTTAGGTTGGAAGTCAATAGAGATAAACCAACAAGTGTGCATCTATTTCTCCTATGTTAGAGCTGCCTTTATAACAGTGAATAGAGGCCTGCTTTGAAGGAAACTGTATCTGTGGGTAATATCACCCAGCTTGCTGTCTTACACACTCCTCAGCACTTCCAACTAGGAATGGGTTGAGTTAGATCAAACTGGGCTCCTTCTTAACTGAATCAAGATATACAAATGGCTTGTGTCAAGGCAGTATCCTTGCCCCATCTTTAGTTAGTCTGTATATGTAGATCTTCCTTCACTCCTTAAAGTAGGTACTAATTTTCTCTCAAAATGGATGGGGTATGTATTCACTGCCTTCTTTATGGTCTAAATGTAATTTTACTTGATTATACCTTTGTATAGGAAACTTGGTACTCTCCCTCAATATTCCAAGGCAGACCTAAATATAAATATTAAAAAAGTAAAAGTAATAACATTTGGGAAAATGCAGCCCAAAAACAAATGGCATTTCTTTAATTAAAATGTTGAGGAAGTTCAAACTTAAAAATATCTTGCTCAGCTTTATTCGAGCAACTTAAAGTGGGCTGGACATTTTGAATTGTTAAGTGTTAGAAACAGAGATTCCCGGTAGGCTAGGGCATGCGCCAGAGCCAGGCAGAAACCCCCGGTCTAGTCAGGGCGAGGGAAGTACACCCTGAGGATAACCACTGCTCACCCCCTTGGTAGTTTGGCACCAGCAGCCAGGCCTATCCCAGAGGCAATGTGTAAAGTGTTTGCGCAACACACACACACAGCGGCGACACACTAGGCACACTACAAAAGAGACTCCACACAAGGTTATATAAAAATAGCTTTTGTATTGTAAAAACATATGAGAATCACAGACATATACACTGTGCCTACAGGCACCAGGGCATTATTTACAGGGGATTATGTACAGGGCAGCGCCAATCGGGTCGCTTCCAGAACCCTCGCACAAGTACATGTAGTAAGTATAAAACCAAAGGAAATGATGGACGGAGCGTTGACAATACAAGCACTCACCCCCAGTCAACTGATCTGGGTTTAATCCATCACCATTCTTTAGCCCACTCTGCCACCCCAGTTCAGACATGGCCATATGCAAACAGTCTGACCCTGTGCCTCATGGGAACAGTCCAGCCCGAACTGCCAAGCCATGCCTTCCCTGGACCGGAAACAAGCTACCGAGGACTGGTTTCTGGCATTTCAGCCTTCTTCAGCCCGGCTTGATTGAATCCAGTGGCAAAGTGAGCAAGGGACTCACGTCTGAGCATACCCTGCCAACTTATGGCGAACAAAGAAAAACCAAAGGAAATGATGGACGGAGCGTTGACAATACAAGCACTCACCCCCAGTCAACTGATCTGGGTTTAATCCATCACCATTCTTTAGCTCACTCTGCCACCCCAATTCAGACATGGCCATATGCAAATCAGTCTGACCCTGTGCCTCATGGGAACAGTCCAGCCCGAACTGCCAAGCCATGCCTTCCCTGGATCGGAAACAAGCTACAGAGGACCAGTTTCTGGCATTTCAGCCTTTTCTTTGTTCGCCATAAGTTGGCAGGGTATGCTCAGACGTAAGTCCCTTGCTCACTTTGCCACTGGATTCAAGCAAGCCGGGCTGAAGACGGCTGAAATGCCAGAAACCGGTCCTCGGTAGCTTGTTTCCGGTCCAGGGAAGCATGGCTTGGCAGTTTGGGCTGGACTGTTCCCATGAGGCACAGGGTCAGACTGATTTGCATATGGCCATGTCTGAACTGGGGTGGCAGAGTGGGCTAAAGAACGGTGATGGATTAAACCCAGATCAGTTGACTGGGGGTGAGTGCTTGTATTGTCAGCGCTCCGTCCATCATTTCCTTTGGTTTTTCTTTGTTCGCCATAAGTTGGCAGGGTATGCTCAGACGTGAGTCCCTTGCTCACTTTGCCACTGGATTCAAGCAAGCCGGGCTGAAGACGGCTGAAATGCCAGAAACCGGTCCTCGGTAGCTTGTTTCTGGTCCAGGGAAGGCATGGCTTGGCAGTTCGGGCTGGACTGTTCCCATGAGGCACAGGGTCAGACTGATTTGCATATGGCCATGTCTGAACTGGGGTGGCAGAGTGGGCTAAAGAACAGTGATGGATTAAACCCAGATCAGTTGACTGGGGGTGAGTGATTGTATTGTCAACACTCCGTCCATCATTTCCTTTGGTTTTTCTTTGTTCGCCATAAGTTGACAGAGTATGCTCAGACGTGAGTCCCTTGCTCACTTTGCCACTGGATTCAAGCAAGCCGGGCTGAAGACGGCTGAAATGCCAGAAACCGGTCCTCTGTAGCTTGTTTCCGGTCCAGGGAAGGCATGGCTTGGCAGTTCGGGCTGGACTGTTCCCATGAGGCACAGGGTCAGACTGATTTGCATATGGCCATGTCTGAACTGGGGTGGCAGAGTGGGCTAAAGAACGGTGATGGATTAAACCCAGATCAGTTGACTGGGGGTGAGTGCTTGTATTGTAAACGCTCCATCCATCATTTCCTTTGGTTTTTCTTTTTTCGGCATAAGTTGGCAGGGTATGCTCAGACGTGAGTCCCTTGCTCACTTTGCCACTGGATTCAAGCAAGCCGGGCTGAAGACGGCTGAAATGCCAGAAACCGGTCCTCGGTAGTTTGTTTCCGGTCCAGGGAAGGCATGGCTTGGCAGTTCGGGCTGGACTGTTCCCATGAGGCACAGGGTCAGACTGATTTGCATATGGCCATGTCTGAACTGGGGTGGCAGAGTGGGCTAAAGAACGGTGATGGATTAAACCCAGATCAGTTGACTGGGGGTGAGTGCTTGTATTGTCAACGCTCTGTCCATCATATCCTTTGGTTTTTCTTTGTTCGCCATAAGTTGGCAGGGTATGCTCAGACGTGAGTCCCTTGCTCACATTGCCACTGGATTCAAGCAAGCCGGGCTGAAGACGGCTGAAATGCCAGAAACCAGTCCTCGGTAGCTTGTTTCCGGTCCAGGGAAGGCACGGCTTGGCAGTTCGGGCTGGACTGTTCCCATGAGGCACAAGGTCAGACTGATTTGCATATGGCCATGTCTGAACTGGGGTGGCAGAGTGGGCTAAAGAACGGGGATGGATTAAACCCAGATCAGTTGACTGGGGGTGAGTGCTTGTATTGTCAACGCTCCGTCCATCATATCCTTTGGTTTTTCTTTGTTCGCCATAAGTTGGCAGGGTATGCTCAGACGTGAGTCCCTTGCTCACTTTGCCACTGGATTCAAGCAAGCCGGGCTGAAGACGGCTAAAATGCCAGAAACCGGTCCTCAGTAGCTTGTTTCCGGTCCAGGGAAGGCACGGCTTGGCAGTTCGGGCTGGACTGTTCCCATGAGGCACAAGGTCAAACTGATTTGCATATGGCCATGTCTGAACTGGGGTGGCAGAGTGGGCTAAAGAACGGTGATGGATTAAACCCAGATCATTTGACTGGGGGTGAATGCTTGTATTGTCAACGCTCCGTCCATCATTTCCTTTGGTTTTTCTTTGTTCGCCATAAGTTGGCAGGGTATGCTCAGACGTGAGTCCCTTGCTCACTTTGCCACTGGATTCAAGCAAGCCGGGCTGAAGACGGATGAAATGCCAGAAACCGGTCCTCGGTAGCTTGTTTCCGGTCCATGGAAGGCTTGGCTTGGCAGTTCGGGCTGGACTGTTCCCATGAGGCACAGGGTCAGACTGATTTGCATATGGCCATGTCTGAACTGGGGTGGCAGAGTGGGCTAAAGAACGGTGATGGATTAAACCCAGATCAGTTGACTGGGGGTGAGTGCTTGTATTGTCAACGCTCCGTCCATCATTTCCTTTGGTTTTTCTTTGTTCGCCATATGTTGGCAGGGTATGCTCCAACGTGAGTCCCTTGCTCACTTTGCCACTGGATTCAAGCAAGACGGCTGAAATGCCAGAAACCGGTCCTCGGTAGCTTGTTTCCGGTCCAGGGAAGGCATGGCTTGGCAGTTCGGGCTGGACTGTTCCCATAAGGCACAGGGTCAGACTAATTTGCATATGGCCATGTCTGAACTGGGGTGGCAGAGTGGGCTAAAGAACGGTGATGGATTAAACCCAGATCAGTTGACTGGGAGTGAGTGCTTGTATTGTCAACGCTCCGTCCATCATTTCCTTTGGTTTTTCTTCGTAAGTATAAAACCACCAGTAATAACTGCCCGTAGCTACTGGTATAATAATGAACTTAGCAACATTGCAATCAGCGTAGACCACATTAGTTCAGGCATGAACCTAATCACCTGACGTTAGGCATCCCCCTAACATAAATGCAACATCATTAGGGTAAAAGACATTCTGCATAACCATATTAGGATGGGCATAAATCATGAGCATGAGTGCATTTTCACTAGCATAAAGGCATTAGGCATAAACCTCAAGCATTAGTTATACCCACTTAGACCAGGCCTAAACCTAGAACATCATATTAGGCACCTCATTAGGCATAAATGCATTAGGCCTACAAGCACATTAGCCTAGGCATAAACCTAATCATCATAGTCCACACAAAATCAGCCTGGCAAACCTTAGGGAAAACATGAACACATGATAAGTGCCGCCAACGTTGCATATGTGTCTCTGGTGCAACTGCGCCTGGGGAGCCCCTACTCTGGGACTGAAAAGTTCCTCCCGCATTGCAGCTGCCCCCTATGATGGCGCAGCTGGGTAAAATGGGGCCCACAAGTCCCTGACCAAGTGGGAGCCCCTCTCGGGGACTCTAAGATTAAAAATGATGTGGCACCCAAAGTACTTGCCCGTTGGAGCCCCCTCCGGGACTCTAGAATTAAAGAAAATGCCTCCCGCTCCTGCGGTGCAGCTGTGACCCATGTGAGCCCCTACTCTGGGACTCTTAAAGTAAATGGTGCCCACACGTTGCAGCTGCCGCAACTGCGGACCAGCTGAGGAAGAATAAGACCCACAAAAGCAGAAACATCCCTGTGACTCGCTCCCCGTCTCCCGCCGCCCATCCATCCATCGTGCCCAAATTTGAGACCCCACTCACTGGGCTCTTCTTTTGCAGGCAGGAGCAGGACTTCTGTCGGGCAACTCCTCTCATCACCGGCGATCTCCGCGGGCTGGCCTTCCCCTTTTGGTAGGTGGGGGGGAAGTCTGTAGAGCAGCAGCGGGAGTCTGCGAGGCTCCGGTCTTCTTGGGTGGCAGGCTCATACCAGCTCCCGGGAGCTCCCGCTCGGGACTCAGTGATTTCCTGGTTCCGGGGCAGGCCCCGCCCACAGCCTGCCTGACTTCCGCTTCTTCCGGTGCGCCTGTCTCTGGCGCCAATCACAGCGCGGCTCCCCTAACGTCACGGGGGAAGCCCTCGCTGTCCTGCTCGCGGCTCGGGCTGCGGCGGTGATTCGGGGAGTGGGCACCCACTTTCAAATAAAAACAATTGAGGGGTGGGCACCCGCCTGAATGCACCCAACATGGGGTAGGCTCCCGTGAATGAGTTACGCTGAAAACGCGGGGTGGGCACCCGCGAGAAAAATGAGCAGAAATGCGCGGTGGGCTCCCGTGAGAAAAATGCAGAAAATGTGGGTTGGGCACCCACTTTACTTTAAAAAAAAAACAATGTCCACATGCGGTGCAGGGGGGATCCCCACGCTGGGATTCCTCCAGGACGCTTGAACAGCTCCTCACCTTCCTGGGGCACAGAAACATGGTGCAGTGCTCACAAAGCACTGGGAAGCAAGCAGGGTTGGGCACAGGTCAGCAGACCACAGGGGAGCTCTTCCAGGCAGAGCAGCAATCCCTTGGGATAGTCAGGCACAGCGAGGATGGCGATCCTGAAGTGCAGCAGCCCATGCTCCAGCGTAGCTCCTTCTTAGTTGAGCACAGTGTCCAAAAGGCGGAGGGACGGAGCTGGGCACAGGCAGGCCAGCACGCAGGGACCCTCAGGAACCAGCAGCTGGGTCCCGCGGCGGTTCCTCCCAGCAGAGTGTCCCCTCCAGTCCAGTTAGCACAACAACCACAGGGGCTCACAGCCCCTGTATTTATACACCTCCCAGCCCTGCGTCGGGAAGGGGGTAGAAGCTTCTGGAAGGGTCTGGGGGTATGGGCTTCTGGAAGGTTCTTGGAAGCTCTAGGCCCAACTGGCACTGGGAGGGGTGTTAGTAGGGGGCGAAGCTAGCCTTGTACAGGGCAGGCACTGACCTAGTCAGGGATAGGGGATTTCTCCACCCACTACTTTAGTTGCAGACCTCCCTTTTCAGCCTGACCCTGCCTCCCTGGAGCCACCCACTCTTCACCTACCCTGGTCACTACTAGAAACAGCCATGCAGGCAGGCACACAGCACACAGAAAGGCCAACTTCTAAAAGTGGCATTCCTCAAATAGTAAAAACTAAATCTGCGCACACCATTGTGCAGCATTTATCATGTCCATTCCACACATACCAAACATGCCATACTTATTTTGTTTTATTTAGGGATTATCCCATAAGGGGGGAGTTCCCAATGTTAGCCTATGGAAGGCAGAGTGTGCACGCGCTCTGCACTGCTAACCAGTGTTAAAGTGCCCAGAGTCCTAAAACCCCCAACCCCACATCAGCAAAAGGGCTAGGAGGAAGGCAAACATTTTAGAGATGACCCTGCAAAAAGGGCTAAGTCCAACACAACCCCCTTCCAGCCAAAAGCCAGGGGAGACCAATCTATACCTTAATGGACTTCCCTGCTTGGGGCGATAGAACACGGATGCAGGCCCGCAACTGCAAGGGTACTGGCCAGTTCTACGCCACCCCGAACCCATGTGGTCCCCTTGGTCAGAGCTCCCTGGACCAACTAAGCTACCCCACGGGTACTCCCTAGCTGTCCGCGGCCAGGACCAGGCCCTAGGCCATCCAGATGTCTCTGGTCCCTGCCGTCTCACAGAGTGGGGGGCAGTAGCCCCAGGCACATAGTACCCATTTACCACACTACCTCTTATCAAGGTAGTTCTAAACAGCCACTGATCCTCCAGCCTAGGGTCTGCACCTTCAGGCTGAACAGAAGTCACGAGTGAGGCTTCCCCCCCCCCACCTCTCCTTCTGGGGTTCCACACTCTCTCTCTATGAGAGGCACCCTCAGAACACAACACTCTCACCAGTTCAGGACCTTGATCCTGCAACTGATCCACCAACCTAGGGTCTAAACCCTTAGGTTAAACCGGTGCAAGAGGTGAGTACTCCCTCCCTCTGCACTCTCTCCCAGAGTTCCGCACCCCCCACCTGGAGTGGTATACCCCCTGGAAGAAAACCCGGGGGGACACTGATTACAGATGTCCCTCCCTCCAGGTCAGGCAGTACCTGAACCTGGCCTCCCAACCCAGGATATAAACCCTGTGGCTGAGCCGGTGCCAGAGGCAAGTCCTCCCTCCCTCTGCACCCCCTTCCAGAATTCTGCACCCTCTCACATGGAGAAGTACCCCTGAAAGACAATCCCGGTGCCAGTGGTGTGGACTCCACCCCTCTGCACCTCCTTCCAGAGTTCTGCACCCTCCCAACTGGAGAAGTACCCCTGGAAGACAAACCTGGTGCCAGGGGTGGGGACTCCATCCCTCTGCACCCCCTTCCAGAGTTCCGTACCCTCCCAACTGGAGAAGTACCCCTGGAAGACAAACTGGGGGGAGGGGGCTGATTACAGATGTCCCTCCCTCCAGGTCAGGCAGTACCTGAACCTGGCATCCCAGCGCAGGATCTAAATCCTGTGGCTGAGCTGACACCAGAACCACTGGAGCTCTGTTTAAAGAAGACCCTGGTTCTCCTGACACTAGGGGATCTCCCTCAATGGACGGCCCATCAGGACAGCCTATGCTCCCAACCTGGGGTTCCCTTATGGAACTCTCCAGGCCCTGAGACTGCAGTTGGGGCACTCGGGACACCTCCCCCTCTCACTCCCTCTCCTTGGAGACAGGATGTGAGGCCCTACAACCCTCCCACTACACCGGGACCTAGCTGGGCTACTCTGAACCTCTCCCACCTCTCTGGGTTGGAAGATACTTGAACCACTCCCTTCAGGATCACTCCCCAATGCCTCCTCAGACACTCTGGCGCTCACCCAGAGATCTGCCTCCCATGCAAACTCCCTGGGATCAGGGAGCCCACACTACAACAGGTGTTTGTGCAACTCCGGAAAACAATTACTGAACATGTGCTCTCTGATAATCAGATGGAACAACCCGTCAAAATTGCTTGCCATGCTACGGACCACCCAATCCTCCAACACACATACACAAACCTGTACCCCTCTTCCTGGGAATCAGGCACCATACTCTGAGATCTGGGAGTGGGACTTCCTACAGAGGAGACCATATTGCTGCCACCACTGGATCCCACTCACAGTGGTGAATCCAGACTACAGAAACCACTCTCAGGGGACAACCTACCCCCTAGAGCTAGTTTCTCCCTGGCAAAGCCCTCTCTTCCTCCGCCATCCTTTCCTGCGCTAGGACCCTTTTGGTCTCTAGCCTCTTCTCTTTCAAGCTCAGCTGCGCTAACTCCACTCTGAGCCTTTGCAACTCTAGCTGATGCTCCCTTTCTTCCCTCTTATCTACCCACTCCTCAGGGGACAGGGAAAGGGATGGGGCACTGGACCCAGCAAGGGACATCCTATCTATGGGGTTCTCACTACCTACTGGCGTCCCCGCCCATTCATTTTCTTCCTCCTCTTCAGGGCCACTGCCCCCCAGGGGTATGGACTGAGAACCCTCGCTCTCAGAGTCCTTCCAACTCTCGGGGTCCTCCTCAGGGTCTCCCTTAAACCCAGCATTTAGGTATGCGGAGGGGCTTAGGTATGCGAGGGGTAATCTGAAAGGTCCCCCGCACGCTTTAAGCCCCTGTATTTATACACCTCACTGCCCTGCTTCTGGAAGGAGGTAGAAGCTTCTGGAAGGATCTGGGGGTAGGGGCTTCTGGAAGGGTCTTGGAAGTTCCAGTCCCAACTGGCACTGGGAGGGGTGTTAGTAGGGGGCAGAGCTAGCCTTGTACAGGGCAGACACTGACCTAGTCAGAGACAGGGGATTTCTCCGCCCACTACTTTAGTTGCAGACCTCCCACTCAGCCTGAAGCCTCCCTGGAGCCACCCACTCCTCACCAGCCCTGGTCACTTCTAGAAACAGACATGCAGGCAGGCACACAGCACACAGAAAGGCCAACTTCTAAAAGTGACATTCCTAAAGTAGTAAAAATAAATCTGCACACACCCATTGCGCAGCATTTATCATGTCCATTCCATACATACCAAATATGCCATAAGGGTGGAGTTCCCAATGTTAGCCTATGGAAGGCAGAGAGCGCACACACTCTGCACTCCTAACCAGTGCTAAAGTGCCCGGAGTCCTAAAACCACCAACACCACATCAGCAAAAAGGCTAGGAGGAAGGGAAAAAGTTTAGGGATAATCCTGCTAAAAGGGCCTAGTCCAACATTAAGGTTCGCTGGGACTGCCAAGGCCAGCTCACTGACCCAATAGAAATCAACAGGGGGGTACGCCAGGGCTGTGTTCTGGCATCTACACTCTTCTCCCTCTAAGTGAATGGCATTGTTCAGTTTCTTTCTGAGGTCCCTGCGGATGCCCCAACCCTTGGGGGGCGGGGGGAGTGGTAGCTATATTGTTCGCAGACAATACTTTGCTAGTATCAATAACACCGGGTGGGCTCCAATTGCTCTTAAATCATTTTAAAACTTTCTGCGATTCCACTGGCTCAGAAGTTAACACCACAAAGACAAAGCTTCTATTGTTCAGTCCTCATAGGTCTTAGGAGGGGTTCCTTTGTAGAGGGTGAGCAACTTTGACTACCTGGGCATCACTATCTCAGAAGACATGTCATGCAAGCCCCATGTAGCTAAGCAGACCCTCAAGCAGAAGCAAACAGTAGGGGCCTTGATTAAAGAACACAGCAGCTCCTTTAGCAAATTGGTGGCAGCCCCACTCCAGATTTATGATGCCAAAGCCATAGGTTCCGCTCTTTATGGACCCTAATTGGGGGTTTTGAAAAGATGGATGTCCTCTTAATTTCTGAGAACAAGTTCCTTAGGTCCCTGGTTTTGCTAATGTCTCTATTATTGAGAAGGCTAAGTTACGCCCCTTACTGTTTTGGCTATGTATAATGTCCACCCCAGAGTTGCTCCTGTATGCTGCTGCCCTAAGGTAAGTTAGCACACTTGACCTTTTCCAGAAGATAGACTGGATCCGTAGTGTGAAATCCCTGCTAAGCGCAATAAGATTAGAGGGTCACTGGGATACCAAGGATCCATCATTGCCTCCAAGCAAAGATGCAATCAAGAAGCAGTATTAGGTTTGGGTGGCACAGGGCTCGTTCACTGGCTCATCCTGTGGATGCCTAACCACGGAGTTCATGAATTTTAAATTGACTGGTTCAGATAAACCATACTTAGAGATTATTAATGTACCACAGGACAGGACACTCTATATGCAGTTCAGGTTTGGTTCCCTCCTTCTGAACTCGCTCACTGCTTAATGGCGGTAGTCATTGACTAGTTCTCAGTCTTGCCCCAGCTGTAGTTCTGCAATAGAGTCCATTGCCCATGTAATTTTTGTCTGACTCAAGTATACCTGTCCACGAAGAAAATAGCTGAGGCCAATATGAAAGCAATTGGGCACACGTTGCCACGATGAAGCCCTTCTCATCCTGAGATCAGAGTCCAGCCCGGCAATTGTTTGCTCATTTCTTGTACATATGTGGGTAATCAAAAGATTTTTGCTGAAAGTGTGAGACTGTTGCACCTGAATTTATCCCTCTTTTCCTATGTTTTATGCTCACTTGACAATATCCAATTGGCCTTAAGTGTCAAATAACCCTAGAACCTAGGCAGCAAATCAGGCCATGACATACACTTTAGAATAGGCAAAGGCTTTTGTTGACTTGGTCCCTCATGTACACTCCTGTTTAATCAACTCATGTAACAAATTTTAGATTGTGCCTTGATAGATATTTTTAATAGGTTATTAATGTATTTTACTGGCATCTTAAATTGTTTTGTATGGAATGCACCCCTTTGCACTTTTATGGTCCACGACCGAAATAAAGTTTTATGAAATTAAATGAACTGTTAAAAGCAGGAACCTGCTTGTCGCTGGGGCCTCACCCCGTCACTGCTGGGCCTTTTCCGCTCCAGTACTGACACAATTTTTGGTATTTTGGCGCTTATGGCTCCATAACTTTTTTCCGCATAAAGTATCTGCGCCAAAATTGCATTCTTTTTTTCAATGTTCTGGGGATTGTAAAGGTCTCCAGGTTTTGTGGGTTTCTCTGGAGGGGATTGAGAAAATAGGCAAAATGTATCTTAAGTTTGAGGTTTTGGGGAAAAATAGCAAAAAATGTGCTCTGGATAAAAGTAGCAGTTTTTTCCTGAAAAATGGCATCAACGAACGGTTTGGTGTGCTAAAGTCACCCTCTTCCCAGATGTCCGGGACATGCAGAGCCAAAAAAAAATAAAAAATAAAAAGACATTTTACCATACGTTTTGCATTTTTTTAAGTGGTAGCTCCTTTTTCTTATTTTTGTGCCTTCAGCTACTTCCAGTTTGTGATGAAAACCAGTGCGACACCCATGGGTGACCCAGGAAAACCATAGATTTCTGGAAAGTAGACACAATTCCAAATTCATCAAAGGCATATGTTGATCCATGAAGGTTTTCCCAAAGATACTAACTGTTGAAATAAAGAAATATTGAAATTGAGTAGAAATAATGGCCATTGTGACACCGTTTTCATCTGTAACTTTTTCACGATGGCCGATTTCCAAAAGCAATTCACCATTACTTCACTTAGACCCTTCTCGTTGCAGGGATGTATAGGGTTTGCAGGTTCACCATGAACTCGAGGTACCTAGAGCTAACAACCGAATTGCACTGTAAAAAGGCCTTTCATTGTGCACTGAGTATAGACCAATTCATATGGTGAAATATGTAGAGTGAAAAATGGGTACCAAGGAAGCCTATGTATTTCTGACATAAGCACAAGATATGGAGTTTAGGGGTAGTGATTATCTGTACATCTCCAAATTTTAGGATACGCATACTGGCATGTGATTTAGAGGGTATTTTTCAAAAGGTCTTCTTTCTAACACACTGGCTTGGATTTAGAAGGCACATTTTTCCACTCAAAATTTACCTTTTTTTGTAAAGAAGATAGCTGTGGATTATGGGCCTTTGCCTAGCCGCACCTAGAGAGACCTAGCAAACCTATCAAATTAAAAAAAATAGGCAACTAGCCAAGTCCAGGGTTCTGTGACTTGTGTGGTTCTCGCTCTGTAATTTTACCCAGAAGCCCTTGCAAACATCAAACGTGGGCACCATTTATCTTTGTAGATTTCTAGCAACTTTAATGGGCTTGCTGCTTAGTCTAGCAGCAAAGCCTAGGACCGCTTCAGCTGCCCTGCAGACTTTCACAGAGCTCCAGGTCAGCCTCTCATTGAATTATATTCCTAGACAGTGGTAAGGAGGGACCTTGCTAATATTCGTTGTATTGAGGAAAAAAGGCCTGTTTTCCTTGTCTCGGTTATCGAACACCATGATGTGAGTTTTTGACTGGTTTACCAGCAGGTCTAGGTTAGTCATGAAGGCACAGAATTGATCCAGTTATCAATGCAAACCGATTGCAGTCCTGGCCAACAAAACAGTGTCATGGGCAGAGACCAAGGCCAGTACACTGCGCTTGCCAACGAGGGACAATCGGTACTAGAATTCAATAACGGTCTCTCCACACTGCTGACATACAGGGAAAAGAGAAAGGGGGCCAATACGCACCCCTGCTGCACGCCACATTCAAGTCTAAAACTTTCAGCAGTTTCCCCAGCTGGGCCGTATCTCATGCTTGCGGTTACCTCTGAGTGGAGCTCCCTCAAAAAGTCTATAAAACTGGGCTTAACCTCTAACTCAGCCATAAATTCCCAGAGGTTTGACCTATTGACTGAGTCAAAGGCTGAGCTCTGATCCATATAGCCTGCATAAATCTTGCCTTCCTTTGCTGCTGTGTACTTGTTTATTGACAGGTATAGGTTAAAGCATTGCTCTACGGTCCATAAGCCGACACAGAACCCAAACTGGAGACTGGAAGGGACTTTTTTATCAGTTGCCCAGGTTTGCAACCGCTTCAGTAGGATCCTGCGTTAGACCTTGACCTCCGGGGCCAGGGCCCGCACTCTCCCCAACAGCTGAGCCTCACCGTTGCCCGCGCGATGACTGAGACCGACCCCCGAGCAGGGTTCGAGCCAGCTGCCCGGCACTGCGCATCAGGGTCTCCCAGTGATCCACTTCGCTTTTTCCCAACTGTAGCTGATTGTATTTTTGTTTTTTTTGTTACTTTTCTCCTGCGTTGTGTATTTTCCTTTGTTGTATTGACCTTGTCTTCCCATTCCCGCCGCTGCTGCCCCTGCGGCCCCGCCCCTGACACAGCCGCTCCCCCCTCCCTGCCTCTGCTCCCTCCCCCTCCCCTACATATGGCGACCGCCGCGGGGGAGCGCTCGTGAGACCTTGACCTCCCGGCTAGGGCCAGCACTCTCCCCAGCAGCTCCGCCTCACTGTTGTCCAAGCCAGGACTGAGACCGACCCCCGAGCAGGGTTCGAGCCAGCCACCCGGCACTGCGCACCAGGGTCCGCCTGGTTGCCTCAGGTAACCCCCAGTGTTCCACTTTGCTTTTTCCCAACTGTTGCTGTTGCTGATTGTATTTTCGTTTTATTTGTACTTTTCTCCTGCATTGTGTATTTTCCTTTGTTGTATTGACCTTGTCTTCCCGTTCCCGCCGCTGCTGCCCCTGCGGCCCCGCACCCTCGACCCAGCTGCTCCTGCCTCCCTGCCTCTGCTCTCGCCCCCCCTCCCCTACATATGGCGACCGATGTGCGGTCGTGCCGCTGGCGTGCCTTAGGCAAGCCCGACTGCACCCGTCCGTGCCTGGACCGCGCCCAGTGCCAGAGCCACGATACCTGACGCCACCACGACGCCAACTTCCTCCACGAACTCAACGCCGGACGATTATACAACTGCTTCCAGGCCACCGAAAAGCTCACCCACAGACCCTTCACCTGCCGAAGCTGCAGCTTCACCAGGCGCCGAACACCTGCACGCCCTAACCTGCCCGTAAGAGTAGAACGCAACTACCTCAGATGCATACTACTCAATACTTGCTCCGTCCACAAGCACGCCATCGAACTCTGGGACCTACTCGACTCAGCCTCCCCAGACGTTGCCTTCCTAATAGAGACCTGGATGAACCCCTCCTCAGCACCAGACGTCGCCATAGCCATCCCAGATGGCTACAACATTACCAGAA
This sequence comes from Lissotriton helveticus, assembly GCF_964261635.1. NCBI lineage: Eukaryota > Metazoa > Chordata > Amphibia > Caudata > Salamandridae > Lissotriton > Lissotriton helveticus. The sequence continues at coordinate 1,773,357,494 of NC_136067.1, read as the reverse complement.
GGGACCGCACCTACAGACCAGGAGAAGGAATCGCCATCGTCTACAGAACAGCCTCAGAGTCTCAACCTGCACAGCAGACACATCCAGCACCGCCGAACACCTGCACTTCCAGATCCACATGGACTCCAACACCACTCGCAGAGGAACACTCGTTTGCAGACCCCCTGGACCCAGGCCACAGTTCATCGACGCCATCTCCGACATCATCAGCATGCACGCTCTACATCCTCCTCGGAGACCTGAATTTCCACCTCGAAAACACCGACAACAGCAACTCTTTCCCAATGAATGGAAGAGTGCATGGGTAAAGCCACTCTTGAAAAAAGTGGTAGCAGACCCGAATGAACTATAGGCCAATCTCTCTTCTCCCTTGCTGCTCGAAGGTTCTTGAAACGCTGGTGAACCATCAACTTTCCAGCTACCTGGAACAGCATAACCTCCTGGACCCCTCCCAATCGGGATTTCGTGCATCTCACAGCACGGAAGCTGCACTGTTGGAGGTGACAGATACTTTGAGAATGACCCTGGATAGCGGGACCCCAGTAATCCTAGTCCTCCTCGATCTGTCAGCAGCGTTTGATACCATCTCACACACGACACTACTAGGCAGATTGGGGGGAATAGGAGTGCAGGGTAGGGCACTCAAGTGGATCCAGAGCTTCCTTTCAGGGCGTACCCAGAGTATCCAGCTAGATATGTTCATATCACAAACTGTCAAGGTAGACAAGGGTGTACCACAGGGATCGGTGCTCAATCCGACCCTGTTCAATGTATACTTAACCCCGCTGGCCGACATCATCAGGGGCCAAGGTTTTCATACCATATCATATGCGGACGACACGCAGCTAATCGTCCCGATTGGGGAGGATGTCATCTCCACCCAATCAAGGTTCAGAAGCTGCATGTCTAGCATTGCCACCTGGATGAGAAAAAAATTTCTACAGCTAAACTCATCTAAAACCGAAATACTGCTGTTCGGGAAGGCGGAGGACATTTGGTCCTCAGAATGGTGGCCCACTGAACTTATGAACGCCCCCGCACCCGGGAGCTGTGCGAAGAACTTGGGCATCAAGATAGACAATAGATTATCCATTGAGGAACAGGTCAAGTCGGTTTCAGGGGCCTGCTTCGGCACCATGAGAATGCTTAGAAAGGTCTTTCCATAGATTCCTTTGTCTGCTAGGAAGACCCTCATCCAGTCACTCCTGGTGAGCCGGCTGGATTATGGAAACTCGCTGCTGGTAGGAGCAAGGGAGGACCTTCTATCTCGTCTCCAGGTAGTGCAGAACACCGCGGCCCGGCTTGCTCTCAACAAACCGGCAAGAACTACATCAGCTCCTCTGCTGCACCAGCTACACTGGCTCCCGGTGAGGAAGAGAGCTATCTTTAAGATGCTCTGCATAACCTTCAGATCTCTACTGGGAAAGGGGGTGGCCTACCTCAGGAACAAGATCAGATGGTATCGGCCGGCCAGACAATTGAGATCCAGCAACTCCAACTTTCTGTGTACCCAGAAAATACGGAAGGCACGTATGGGAGGCAGAGCCTTCTCCTACCTGGCAGCCAACTACTGGAACACGCTCCCACAAAACCTCAGGTCCTGCAGGGACCTAACCAATTTTAAAAAACTGCTGAAGACATGGCTCTTTTAAACTCACCCCCCCCCCTGACCTTTCTCCTGCAAAGCGCCAAGAGATCCTTCCGGGGATGATTCGTTTGCGCTCTACAAATCCACAAATAATAAATAATAATAATGACCCCCACCCACACTGGCAGACAGACGCTCAACCCAATCCTCTCCGCCAGCAACCACGTGTCCTTCAGCCACACCACCGAACTCCACTGGACCGATCATTGCTGCATCCACTTCACCTTCAAGAAGCCCACCTTGCCCCACCACCCGCAACAGATCTCCTAACGCAGCTGTAAAAAGGTCACTGAAGACCAGCTCATCTCCACCCTCGCCCGAGACCCATCGACAGACACCACCAACACAGCCGCCCGCAATCTCAGGCAATGGATCGACGACTGCGCCAACACTGTCGCCCTGATCAAAGAACCCTCAAACAGACGCACCAACAGAAAGGCCAGTTGGTTCACCACCGACCTCTAGGAATCCAAGCAAACCTGCCGAAGACTCGAGAAAAAGTTGTGCCACGAACAGACTCCGGACAACCACACAGCACTAAAGAACGCCAGCCACAAGCACCACCAACTCATTCGAGCCACCAAAAGGACCTCCTTCAAGGAACGCATAAACAACAATGCACACAACAGCAAAGAACTCTTCAACATTGTGAAGGAACTCTCCAACCCCAGCTCCAGCTCCAACGACATCCCGCTGTCGCAAGACCTATGCGACTCCTTAGCCACCTTCTTCCACTGCAAGATTGCAGACATGCACAACAGCTTCAACGCCCAGACCCTCTCTACAGCCGCCGACACCGCAGACTCACAACCCCCAGCCTCACCAACTGCCTGCTCTCCTGGACCCACGTCAACAACGACGACACCATCATGACCATGAGCACCATCCATTCCGGCTCACCATCCGACCCCTGCCCCCACCACATCTTCAACAAAGAAAACCGCATCATCGCACCCCAACTCCAGAAGATCACCAACAGCTCCTTCAAGACTGCCACCTTCCCGGAAAGCTGGAAGCACGCTGAGATCAACGCCCTACTCAAAAAACCCACAGCAGACCCAAAGGACCTCTAGAACTTCCGGCCCATCTCCCTGCTTCTGTTCCCGGCGAAAGTCATCGAAAAGATCGTCATCAAGCAACTGACCGACTTCCCCGAGGAGAACAACATCCTAGACCCGTCCCAATCTGGATTCCACAGTAATCACAGCACCGAAACAGCCCTCATCGCTGCCACAGACGACTTCAGGACCCTACTGGAAAACGGAGAAACCGTGGCCCTCATCCTCCTGGACCTCTCGGCCGCCTTCGACACCATCTGCCACCACACCCTATGCTCACGCCTACACGACACAGGAATACGCAACAAAGCCCTGGACTGGACCACCTCCTTCCTCACCAACAGAACCCAGAGGGTTCGCCTCCCTCCATTCCATTCGGAAGCCACCAAGATCATCTGCGGCGTGCCCCAAGGATCATTCCTCAGCCCTACCCTTTTCAACATCTACATGGCACCGCTCGCCAACATCGTCCGCTCGCACAACCTCAACATCGTCTCCTACGCCGAAGACACTCAGCTGATTATCTCACCTACCAAGAACTCCACCATCGCCAAAATCAACCTCCATGAAAGAATGAAGGCCGTCACCTACTAGATGCAGAACAGCCGTCTGAAACTTACCTCAAGAATCAAAACACAGGAGAAAGCCCGTTACCCCAGTTGAGACCGGGTACAAGTTATAGCCAAAATACAATGTCTCAACAGGAATATCACATGAACAGACAAATAAAGTAGTGAATAAATCATATAGCACAAGGAAAAAGGAGTAAGGGAGACCAAAAGTATAATTCAAAAAGTTATTATTTGCATATAGAAGCACACTGGCATATATCAATTGCAGTAACCATAACAACCAAAAGTGTACTGGCAATGGTGAGTGAATAAACGGCGCAGTGACACAAGTGATTATGTGACAACGTGAGGCGGCGCAAAGTGAAGGAATAATCAGTGACGGTCAATATACAATATTTACAATTATGTACAAAGTTCCATTATTTGCACAATGACCAATATTAAGCCGCAAATGGCTTTGTTGAGTTGACGGCGTTTCAACCTCTATGATTTGAGGTCATCATCAGGACGATGGTTACATGGATATAAACAGTGCTCTGTTAAGTAGGTAGAAGGAGGCCACGTCTGGAATCCAATGACTAAAGTATGGGAGCAATTTCAATCCAGGAGGTAATCAATGGGCCAAGTACAGCGTCAGGGGTTAATGAAGGGATGAAGAATCAAATTCTAAATCGCTTTAGGCTGTCGAAAAAACGGCATCGGGGGGTCAATTATCAAAAATTCCGCGAGTCTAGGGCGCGCCGGGCAAAATCAGGCGTCCAAGCAATGAGCGGGCCGGGGGCCGTCTATGAATCCTGGCGTACCATAGGGCAATTAAGCGAGGGCCGTATGGAAGCAACGACGAGTCAAGCGCATTGCTTGGACGCCTGATTTTGCCCGGCGCACCCTAGACTCGCGGAATTTTTGATAATTGACCCCCCGATGCCGTTTTTTCGACAGCCTAAAGCGATTCAGAATTTGATTCTTCATCCCTTCATTAACCCCTGACACTGTACTTGGCCCATTGATTACCTCCTGGATTGAAATTGCTCCCATACTTTAGCCGTTGGATTCCAGACGTGGCCTCCTTCTATCTACTTAACAGAGCACTGTTTATATCCATGTAACCATCGTTCTGATGATGACCTCAAATCATAGAGGTTGAAACGCCGTCGAACCAACAACGTCAATTGCGGCTTAATATTGGTCATTGTGCAAATAATTAAACTTTGTACATAATTGTAAATATTGTATATTGACCGTCACTGATTATTCCTTCACTTTGCACCGCCTCACGTTGTCACGTAATCACTTGTGTCACTGCGCCGTTTATTCACTCACCATTGCCAGTACAATTTTAATTGTTATGGTTACTGCAATTGATCTATGCCAGTGTGCTTCTATATGCAAATAATACCTTTTTGAATTATACTTTTGGTCTCCCTTCTCCTTTTTCCTTGTGCTATATGATTTATTCACTGCTTTTTTTGTCTGTTCATGTGATATTAACTCAGACAAGACAGAGGTCCTCATCCTGGGCTCCACTCCCTCCGCCTGTGACGACTCCTGGTGGCCAGCCGCCCTGGGAGTTGCACCCACACCCGCCAACCACGCACGCAACCTGGGGTTTATCCTGGACTCATCGCTCTCAATGACCCAGCAAGTCAACGCTGTCTCCGCCATCGCCACCGTCCCGTGCATCCACAGGACCTCCACTGGTGGCAGATCCTTCACCTACCTTGCCGCCAAGACATGGAACACCCTACCCACACAATTGTGATAGACCCAGAACCTGCTGACCTTCAGGAGACTCCTCAAAACCTGGCTGTTCAAGCAATAGTTGCCCCCCCCCCCCCTCAGCGACTTGAGACATTCAAGGGTGATTAGTGCGCTCTACAAATGTTTGATTGATTGATTAATTGATTGCCCATTATCTTGGCAGTTGAATTTATTAATGATATGGGACGATAACACGTTGGATCCCCTTAGATCCTTTCTTTAAGATTGGAACTATTATGGAATGTGACTAGGCTTTTGGAGGGCCTGTGAATTGGGCAGCCTTGAGTACATTGGTCACGAGGAGAGCCCAAAGGTGCAAGTTAGCCCAACAAGATCCACCGGGTCCTGGGGCTCTTAAAGCTGGGCACCTTTTAATGGCCCACATCACATCAGTAATATCGATCTCTAAATTATAAAAGGGTTGAGTGGATGCTATCAGGGCCGTAGGTGATTGTGCCTGAGTCATGCTCGGAGAGTGCCCCTCTGAGGGGGCAGGGTCCGAGTATAGCTGAGAAAAGTGTCTGACCAGACCTGTAGTGAATCACTGTGACAAGCTCGGTATCTTGGGCTTTCTCTAGGTAGTTTTTATCCACCAGTTTCCAGAAGAGCTTCCTATCTTTGATGTCGGTAGCCTTGACTAGGTCATGATAAGATCCCTTAGTGTCCTTTTCCAAGCTAGCACGGCAGCCCTCTGCCCGCTTCAATAGGTAGGGACCCATTCCAGATCTCTTGGTACCGTTTGAATGACAACAATCGCAGATAGTGGGCTTCAGTGCAGGTGGTATCGAACCATCGCGTGGGTTTGTTATGATTGGTGTTCAGCCTAATGGTGAGCATTTCCCTTGTGGTTCGACAAAATGTATCAAAGTTGTTAATTAGCTTGAGCCACCCGTCCAAACATATTATAAAATCCCTAGATTGCGTAGCAATTAAATTCGGAAGGAAAGAATCCGTATCTATTTTTTCCCCAACTCATAATGACCCCTTTATTAGAAGATAAGGGCAGGGGTAATGGTAATGGTAATGAATAGGCCGTCACCTGCTGTATTTCAAGAAAGGCATCGCTTAAAGAGACTGCTATCAGCCTGTGGTCGCTCAAGGGGAAGCCCAAAACCTCATATCTTCCCAGCCATCCTCTCAACTTATGTGACAATAAAATAAAGTAAATGAAGCTAAAACAACCATGCCCCGCAAATGTAGGAATAGCAACTAAGCTACTGTTAGATGAATCAAAAGCAAAAAACAAGTTGTACCTGATTAGCAGCAGGTCGAGGAAATTCACTAATGGATTGTAGCTAAAATGTGTAGTGGACTCCCCATCAATACTCAAGAGGCCACATGACATTGGGATGCTAGACAAAGTTTGGCATTGACATCCCATTCACATAATCACATAACTACCATGAAATCTAATCAAACTATGCTCTATATCCTCCTGCAATAATTTGAGGTGCTGGCGTCAAAAACATTGTTATAAAAATTCACCAATAATATATGTGCTTTATCACAATTCATAAGTATGATTGAAAATGAGGCAAGGCCAGATTAATCACTTGAGCAGTTATGTTATGTTATGTTATTCGTAATTTGTATAGCGCACGGGCACCCAGAGGTTTCATGGCGCTAGAGAAGAGGGAAGATGGTGATCAGTATCCTAACCGTGTGCTTGTTTGAATAACCAGGTCTTCAGTGCACCCCTGAATTGCATTAAATTGGTGCAGCTCCGAAGTGAAAGTGGAAACGTGTTCCAGATCTTTGGGGCCAAATAAGCAAATCGGCATCCGCCGAGGCGTTTCTTTTTAAAGAGGGGCAAGGTGAGGAGGGACAGGTGGGCAGAGCGGAGATTACGAGTCGGTTCGTGTTTGTTTATGAGATGATTTATAAACTTGGGGCTTTTTCCGTGAAGAGCCTTGAAGGTCAGGCAGCCTACCTTGAAGGTTACCCGTTGGGCTATAGGTAGCCAATGAAGGGTGGCTAGCAGTGGTTTCGCCGAGCTCCTGCCATTGCATTTGAATATTAGTCTGGCCGCTTGATTGTGCACAATCTGCAATCGATTGGAAAGGGCCAGGGGGATACCCAGATAGATGGAGTTGGAAAAGTCAAGACGGGAGAGGACCAAGGCAATTACCACCTGGATGAGAGCGGAATGCGTGAGCAGATGAGCAATTTTCTTGATCTTCCGTAACTGGAAGAAACATAAGGAAATCGCAGTTCCCACCTGACTTTTTAATGATAGATCGGTGTTAAGGGTGATCCCAAGACTTTTTACTGATGGAGAGGGAGACGGGGTGATCCCATAGAGGGCGGCCAAAAATGAGGGCCCCAGCTGGTTGCACTTTTACCCGGGAGTACCAGCTCGGTCTTTCCGGGGTTGAGCTTTAGATGGTTCGTCTCCATCCACCCTTGGATGTGCAACATAGTGGCCTGAAATTCTTCAACGGAGTCTGGGGAGTTTAGGGGAAATATACGCTGCAGATCGTCCGCATAGTTGTATATAGTAACCTTCCTGTTTTTTAATGAATGCAGCAGCGGTTTCAGGTACAGATTGAACAGGAGGGGGGACAGCGATGAGCCCTGCGGAACGCCGCAGGTGGTGGGAGTTTGGGCACCGCAAAGTTCTCAAGCATAACAGCCTGGAAACGGTCATTCAGAAAGGACTTGACCCAACCAAGAGCTGAGCCTCTCAGGCCGGCCTGTTCGACACGGTGTAGTAGGATGGTATGATCCACCGTGTCGAACGCTGCCGACAAGTCCAGGAGCACCAAGGCCTGATGTATGCCCTTGTCGGCATTGGACCTCATGGTGTCCAGGACCGCTAGGATTACCGACTCGGTAGAGTGCGCCTGGCGAAAGCCGGCTTGATTGGGCTCTAGAAAGTCGGATGTCTCTATGAAGCTCGAGATACAGCTCGCCACATGGGCTTCTAAGATCTTTGCACCGAAAGGGAGAAGCGATATGGGTCGGTAGTTTGAGAGGTTGGAAGGGTCGGCGCCAGGTTTTTTAATTAATGGGACCAACGTGGCGTTTTTGAACGAATTAGGGACTATTCCCTGTGATAGGGACTCGTTCAAGAGGGGAAGTATTACTTGGGGTATTGTCGAATAAACTTCCTTTAGTATGTGCGGGGGGCAAGGGTCGTTAGGAGATCCGGAAGTAACTCGGTTCATTAATTCTGCTAATCTCGGTTGTTCTATAGGAGAAATAGCATAGAGTTCGTTAAGGTTTCTGCAGCTATCTACTCTTCCCGCAGTAGTCGGGCTGGACTGGATACTGTTTGTTATATTGCCAATTTTATCCTTAAAAAAGTCATTGAGTTGATTGCACAAAGTTTGCATGGGAGCTTGAGAGGGGGAAGTTCTGGTATCACTACATAAGTCGTTTACGACCCTGAAGATTTCCTTGGCTTTATTTTGGGCGTTTAAGATTTTTTCGGAGAAAAAGACTGCTTTAGCGGATAAGATAGATTTTTTGTACTTCCTGCAGTCCAGGAAAGGTGAGTGCCACCAATGTGACTAGTCCTCCTTTGGCTCTGCCTTTAGCTCTTGGAAGTGCTGGAGTAGAATAGGTCACGAACCAGTCAATAAAAGTGGGTTCCAACAGCCAAGTTTCTTGGAGGTTTGATTAAATTTAGACAGTCCAAGTTCTTAAGTTTTGTACCCAGCTCTGCCACATTCCATGATGCAAATGATGTGTCTCCACCTCCAGTATTGATAGGGTACAGGGTAGCTAGATTTTCCTCCATGATAGGAGGAGAGTCAATTGCTCTCATTTGGGGAGGGGACACGGCCCCACCTGTATCAATGCCCATGGAAGGCTCTGGAACAGTTGATTCACTTGTGAGTTAATCTAGTTGATCTAGCCTTGTTAGGGGGAGAAATCTATTCCTAGTAGTAACAGCGTTTGTGGCACTTGGACATGGGCGGCTTGGGATGTCAGCTGGTCTGTACAAATGACCCAGAGGAAGGACGTCAATAGTTGAGCGACTCATTGAGAAGCTGAGTCTGCCCTAAATATACTTGGCAGTAGCACCTTTCCTAATAATAATGACGATACAGTCATTGCTGTCTGGTTTTAGTAGGCTGCCCACCCATGGGGCCCTATGAACATGATTAACCTTGTTGTTTAGTTGTCCCAGGCCATCCACCCTGATACTTACACAGTGCACTACTTCATTTAGCAATTGGTCATCATTTTCTCCGGCGCCTGGCTTCAGTAGGGGGTGCGCCTTTGAGGATCAGCACAAAAAGGGGGGCCTGCGGAGGTAGCTGGAGAGTCTGTTCCCTCTGAGCTAAGAAAATGTGCTTCCCACCTCTCTTCACTTGCAATGTTATGGGGACATTTTAATTAATCTTTGTTACATGAGAATGCAATCATTTCCACCAATTTAAATTAGGTTATCTCATAGTTCCAAATTAAACATCCCTTTCCACTGAACATGATGCGTAATTACTATCCCATTACCCATTATCCACCTTACCCCATTCTCTGTATCAAGCACCCCCAATCCCCATGAAAAGTGCTGTGTTCACTATTTCATAATGCTGTTTTAAGACAGCTGTTGTTCGTGTTGCTATACCCTTCTATTTCAAATTTTGATTCAAAGCTCATTCCATCCCACAATTAAATAAAAGTAACATACAAATGATGGCTGTTTTATAGCAATCTAGAATAAAACTTAAAACATACTGTGAAACCACAATGCTGTACAACACACTTAAATTAAACCAATAGCTCTCACAGAAGGAGACCTATTGGATTTGCCAATGCTTGCTTTACTTTCCCTCAATGTCTTCACTTGCCACCCACAGCAGACACCACGTGTGCGTGTACCCAGACTTATGCCAATAACTGCCATGGCTAAAGAACACACTTCTTGATTCCTACATGCACACTGACTTCCACACTCAAAAGATTTCCTTCTGCAACCTTCCCCCTAGGTTCTTTATGACGATACACATTGGATATCTTTATCTTTTCTTCATTTTTTTTGTTTACAATATATCAACTGTTTAGTGGAGTTAACTGTAGACACCACTTTCTCAAAAGTTGGATTTTCTACTAGCCCTACATTGCTTGGATTTGTTTAAACTGCTAGGAATTATCAGTTGGTTGCCTTAACTTGGGGCTACAGAATGCAAGGTATTAACATACATCGTTACGTTAGTAACGGATATAGAATTTTATGTGTCAATGACTTCATTGATTTTTTTCCCCCAAAACGCATTTCCTGACTAGCAACTGCATTATCAAATTCTATTCTATCTACTTTCTCTCCGATTTGAGAAGCCAGAGGAATTCTAGAGAAATTCTACTGTCAGTCTGTGTTCCTCTTTTGCCTTCCTTCAAGTTCAAGGCAAGGTCCTGTTTACAGTTTTCCTCAAACCTTCAGGTAATGTATGTGGGGTTTCAAAAGAGGGAGAAACATGTTACTTTTGGCGCAACACAGCCCAGCCACCAATGGCCGGCATTGTATCACATGGAGAGAGAAAACCAACACCTTCTGTCGCCTATGATAATATTTTTCTCTACCCCAGCACTGGTGTACTTTTGAGTGCCTTGCACTAAATGCACACACATTTGCACTTGTGCTTTTTCAAGAATAGGTTTTGTACTAAAATAGGACCCTTCCAGGACAAAAATAATACTTTAATACTTTTCACACCTTGTATGTGTGATGAACAGCGCAGAGCACATTTGAAGCTTGGAAAATGTGAGTTATTCAAAGTTGCTCCATGGTTATGCCTGCCTTGAGAAGGCATCATTGTTTGGTGCAAATCCCTGCCTACCAATGTTAGTAGTTAAGGATGCCTGTTCAAATCTACGTGTGGTTGCATGGAAAGGCCCAAGTACCACCCAGGGTATGCCTCATTGATGCAAAATAGAGCAAGGTAACGCATAGCACTACTTTGCATTACTTTAGGCACATAAATGACAACACAACACTTTGCACCAGGTTTGCATCCCGTTTGTAATGCAATGCTGGAGCAATGTGTTAGTACATGTCCCCCATAGAGATCTAAAGATTATAGGGGCAGTCAGTGTTCAGCTAAGTAAGCTGCTTTCCCCACTGTGTGGTATGCTGACAGAAGGCAGTGTGACACCACGTCTCCAAATAAATAGATGATTACATTATGGTAGTGATGCCATTTCCCTACTACATATCTGTAGTGATTTTATAACTGCACTGTAATAGGAAAATTTGAAAAAAAGACTACAGTGTCACTACAAGCATCCATGTGTTATAATACTAATAAATAAGCTATATAGAAAAGAGAAGACATTAGAGTAAGGCTGCTTAAGGGCATGTCTTTTACTGAGAGAAGTAACATATTTTAAAGGACTACTTAGCCTAGCCTTGAACAAAGGGCGGACATATATAGTGTTGCTTTAATAGACTGGGTAATTTGGGCCTTTTCAGATAAAGAGCACAAGGTTTGAATAGAACCTAATGGATGGCACGTCACCAGTCCATGTCCATTGTTGTGCATTTGCTTCAGTCGCAGGGTAAGGGGAGCTATATAATCTAGTCCTCTTAGGAACATGCTGGAGTACTGATAGAGAGGTGCAATCTGATGCATTTAAAATTCTTAAATAAGGAGAGAAAAACTAAAGGACTAGGGGGTGGGGGGCAACGTGATTTAGTGCACCAGCATCAGCAAATGTCTCATGGAGGATAGGTAGATCAAAGCTAATTTAAAATGGGCCATATGGCTGTATTCAATTAAGTCTGATCGCTTCTTGTTCTTAAATTGTGTGCCACAGTGAGACCTCAAGTGGAATCTTTTTGATTCACTTCATGCTTGGCATTATGGTGTTGCAGTCTCTCCATTTTCCATGTATTCATTTTCCCAATTGCAAATCCTGATCCTTTGTGTATAGTTTCATTTTCTATAAATTCCTTTGAGGAATATACTGGCTTGAATGTAACTTTTAGGCATGCGGAAGACAGTCCATGACCTGTCTCAAGTCTCTGGGCCATCACAGAGTCTGCTAGGTAGCTGGGTGTCATCAGCCTATACGGGGTATTTAATATTGTGACTGTCTATGATATAGGTGACTAGTGTCATGTAAGTGTCGAAGAGGACCAAGAACTGGACAGAATCACTGAGGATCCCTTCGAAGATATTAATGGACCAAGATCGTAGGGTGCCCACTGCCCAATGTAACTGGGGAATTTGAGAGAAAAGACTTGAATGACTGTGAGCTCTCTGCCTTTCATTCTGCACGAGTTTCTGGGCAGTGGAGAAAGACATTGTTGACCGCTATGCTAAAATACTGCTGCGGACCACGACAATTCTCAGGATTTCATACTGGACTCAGTGGTACAGGTTTTTGGCAACCCTCAGTGCAAGTCATTTGGTATCTCACTTTGTCTCCAGAATAGGAATGCATTCTCAATGCCACATATTGATATCTATTGATACAAGAGGGTATATTTACAAGCCCCCATCACCACCACAACGTCACTTTTAGTGATGTTGTCGTGGCGATAGGGGCTTTGCCTTATTTACCAGGCATTGTTAGGCCACCTAACGTGGCTTAACTCTGCCTGGTAAATAATTCACCCTTTCACACTGTACTTAGCGTGAAAGAGGAGGGCAATGGGTGTTGCGGTGGGTGTCCAGCACAACACCTATTGATTTTGATGCTGCTCCCTATTTCCAAGGGTGGTGTAAATAGGAGGCAGAGCCAAACTTAAGACCAGAGAAAACCTGGTCCTAAACAGGATAATCGAGGAGAAATGCTTTATTTCTCCTTGTTTTTGCGGTTTCTCGGTGTGCTGTACATGTGTGATGCATTGTGCAGCACACCTAGAAACAGCAAGTTGCCATTGATTGTTTATGTGCAGGAAGGTCTCCCTTCCTGCACATGGACAATAAAAAAATGACATGCATTAAGCAGCATACTTAAAAGTAACAAAACACCATTTGAAGATTGTTTATGTGCAGGAAGGGAGACCTTCCTGCACATAAACAATGTTCCCCTCAACGCAAACACCCTTGCACTATCAGCGGACTCTTGTTGGAAGCCATTACCAGAATCACCACATGCCAGTGGAAAATCTAGGGTGAGCTGGGTAACTTTTGTCACAGCTGGCGAAGGGTGGTACCCCAGGATAGATGTAGACTTAGAGGTTTGCTAGGGTGCCCTAGGAAGGGGCTAGGGGCACGTGAGTGTCTATCTAGTCTGGCTAGCGCCAAGGTGAATTAATTTTCTGATAGGAGAGAATGTTATACAAATACAAACTATGTACAAAATGCATTTACAATGCAGTAATAAGACAGTATATATGTTAAAGCGAGCCTAGAAGTGTTCCGATGTATTTGCGAGCACCTATGTATTTATAAGCAATCCTTACAATAATTAATGTATAGAACACAGTAGCCACCTCCTTTCCCCGAGATACGTGTCCGCAGTCATCTACAGCAGTGCTGTGGTTTTCGAGCAGGAAAAGGCAGTAGGAGGTCTGCGGTTCGTCGGAGTGAATAATGCACGTAGTAACCTCAGGGAAAGGTACGGTAAAGGCCGCCCTGTCACGTCACGTTCTCAGATGTAAGGCGAACTATACGTTCATTTTCACAGCAGTTATAAAGAGAATGCACACAAATTTATAGTACGTTTTGCCTCGCGCAAAATGCTCCTCAGCACTTTACTTTCGACATAAAAGTATAACACAATTATTCTAGCAAACTCGTGGAAAGCTGTTTTAACTTGTAGCTCCAGTAAAATGATGCATCAATATGCAATGAACAGCGCTGGCGTATATTATAATGAGAAATGCGTATATCAGTATATTGATGGTAAACGACCTTACTAAGGCAATACAAAATAGTTACATAATTCAGGTTTGATTTTTGAAGATCTCAGTGTAATTCTTGTGAGCCCCATAGATAATGCATTGTTCTTATGAACACCATCTGCCTCCCACATAGAATGCTACATTGAAAGCAGGGAATGCTTCAATCAATTATTCAACGCTTAAATCCCGCCACAAACCTGGAACGCTTCACTGCTGTGCTGTCTCTCAAAGCCAACGCCGTTCGTACCAGAGCACCTGGAGACACTGTGATCTCTACAATGCATCTGCACGTGCAGAGCTCTATTCGTATTTATTAGTTATGCAGCCAATGAGAGAGCACGTCCTCCGCTTTGACATTTGATTGGTTAACTTTCCTCACCCCCCCCTTTTTTCCTCTTGTGCAATGAACTTTAGTCAAACCATTAGTTAAAAGGTGTTACAGTTTAATGAACAAATGTAGCGTTTTGTAAGTTATGTTTACTCGTGTATTAGTTTCCTTTTTTTTTGCTAAGCTGCGTACATTTTCTTTAGTGAGAGGAGCACAATTTATGCATGGATTAAATTGCTTTTTGATATTTATTGGTTTCACAGAAATAAAAAGTATGCACGCAGCAAATTCCAAAGAGAAGAAGCTGTCTAAATTGTGAAGTGTATTTTTTTTACTTACTAAAGCGAATCTAAAAGTGGTGTGAAAACCTTATCTTTAATGGAAAAAAACCAATCTACCGGTAAAAACACCTTTTCTTAATATAAACGTTGGTGCCAGAATGAAAAAAGATGGATTTAACCCCTTGCCTGCTTATGACGGAACCACGCCATCATGAGTCACGGGCGGCGTGTGCTCATGACAGCTTGGTTCCGTCATGCGGCTGCCGCTCCGCCCACGCGGCATTAATTCCCACCTGTGCGGGCGAATTAATGAGCGGGCGGGCCGTGACCGGAACCACGCCATCATGAGCACACGCCGCCCGTGACGTAATGAAGGCGTGGTTCCGTCACGAGCAACACAGCGCCGCGCTCATCCCCTAGCCCCCTGCGGCAAAATTCGCGCAGCGATGAAGGGGTTAAAAAAAACTTTTTGATTAGGTTTTCTATAACAGTAACAAGAAAAATGTTCATAGCATCATAGTGTAACAAGGACACAGCGCACAGTTGTAAATACAGTATATCCTATATTGGTGTCAACAAATGGAAAACCTTGTTCTACTATAGTGATAATTACTAGGGGTGGGTGATAAACTCCAGTCCTCTGGAGGAGGTTGCAGAGTTTTGCCCACTCAGCGCTCCAAAGAGTTCCGGAAAAACACTGCGTGGCAAAGTTTTTTCTCACGTGTGGCTCTCCAGTGTTAAGTTGGTGACTGTAAGAGAGAAAATCGGGCGCTAGACTACCTCACGGTGAGATTTCTCAACGCGGGGGGTCGCGGTAGGTCGCACCTGTTTGTGTTGAAAAAGCTGCCACTCAAGTAGAAAATCTACAGTGACAGAAAGAAGCAGCACCCTCTGGAGCACCATTTGGTGCCAATCGCACTGGTTTTACAGTGTGGGGCAAGCTCCCTGCGCTAAAAATCAGTACGACATACTGACTTCTGCTGCTCGCAAAAACTCCATGGAATCTCAAAGAGTTTAGGCAACTGTGCGGAATTCCATGAAGTGAAACTCTGCGAGTTTCGCCCACCCCTAATAATTACAAAGTCTGCTTTAAAAAGATTCTCCTTTATGCAAGTAGACCATCACTTGCATCTCCACCCCCACCTTCAGCACCCCTTGGACACTTCAATGCCATCTCACACTTCTTTTCAAATGAAGAGTAAGTTATGCACAGATGGGCTGATTTACAAATGTATTGACTATGAGAAGTGGTTCTATAGGAGTAGACTTTTAAGTACTCTTACATGCCTTTGGGAATCTGTCCTGAAATGTCCAACTACCTATTAGTAAAGGTAAAAAAACAGCAGAGGAGTACGCGTTTACATCCTCTTAGATGCCTTTGTGTATCAGCCTAATTCAGTTAACGCTTATGCTGCAAATTGGCATGTTGTTTTCTTTTGTGAATCAATTACAATTTACTCATGCAGACATTAGGCATCTACTTTGAAAGTAAAGTCCCTTTGAGGGCCAGCTCTCTTTTTCTGTGTCATTCTCTGTGGTTTGGAGCCTGACCTCTTCTTTGGTCTAAATTCAAATATGTACTTCGACACAGGAGTTGCAGATAAAATATTTACTAAAACAACACAATAGAGGAGGAAACAGATATAGATATAAAAAAATCAGGAAAGAAAAAATACCCTTCGAGCAAGGTCCTTTACGGATGATCAAATCTTATCGGAAATATATGTACACTAAGCAATGTCTTGAAGAGTAGTGTGACCCCTTATCCTACATTAAAATCAAGAACAAGCCATTATATTGTTATTTGTCATGTAACAAAAAAGTTGCACTTCCCTCTAACACAGTGGGGCACTGTGACCAGTTTTAAGGGAGATGCTTCTATGCTCCACAGATGTTAAACCTTATCCTATTTTCTTATCTCTGTTGTCATAGTGGCTCTAGTAAACACAAGGTGATAGATTATTCGAATCTGCACTAAAATCAGTTTGGCTTGTCTCATTCTAGGATACATGGATGGATAAATGGGTAATTACTGCACATATGAAGCAGACTCCATGGTTATCGTCTTAGTGCTGATCTGTCTGTTATCTCACTTCTATTCAAACTACCATTTAAGAAAAATCTCTCTGTTTCTTTGAAATGCATGGGATTTTGTGTTCCTACCTTAAAACACAGAAGAGCGCTTTCCATCATCTAGGTGCAAAGCATGAAAGACGCTGAAGGCACCTAGGAAAAACCAACTCATTCTTATTCGAAGATCTCAGCAACCACTTTGAGCATGAATGCGTTTTTTCATGTAAGCTGTTCACCCCTATATAATGGCTTTGGGTATTTTCTTTCTTTACCCAACTAAGGGCCCCATTAGGATGGCGGGCGGATCGCCCCCGCCGGGCCGGCGATAGCGATCTACCCGCCATCCTTCCAGCAAACTCTCCCCGCCATATTACTATGGCTGGGGGGTCCGGGCGGACGGAAAGACCGTCTGCCGCTTTTCCGCCCGGTCGACAAGTCGGCCGGGCGGAAAAGGGTTCATTATGGTCAGCCATATTTGAATGTGGCCTGGAACATGCATTTCCGCCATAGAAAGGCATTCGGAGTCTGCTTGCGGGGGCCCCTGCGGGCCCCCAGGGACTCCAGAGGGGTGGGGGGTGCACATGGGGGGTACCTTTGATACCCCCCTGCAGTTCCATGCACAACATGGCAGGCATGCCTGCCATGTTGTGCATGGAAGTGCACGACATGCCTTCCTGGCATTGTGGCGGGTGATGCTGAGTGCACCGCCCGCCACAATGTCAGGAATGCAGGATGCGCCCGCCTGTGTGACGGGCGCATCCTAATGTATGCAACGGGACCTCCGCACCGATGGCGGGCGGTCCCATTCCACGGGAGGATGGCGGGCGGACTTTGTCCTAATGACCCCCTAAGTGTCTTTGCTTGGTTTTGTGTAAATCCATTTAGAAGTTTATGAGAAATGTTCATTTAAGAACTTTTTGGGATGTGCTTAAAAGGGCTAGAAAGTTAGAGCTATATGTCATCATTATCCTGGAGATTGTCAGTGAACCCATGTTCACGGACCACCTTTGGAATACATTTCTAAAAAATAAAAAAAATCGCATTGGATAAGGAAGTTGTTTCTCCTGTTATGCTTTTTTGGTTCATGAACTTAAACATTGGCCAATCGAACCAAAGATATTACAAAACCTGAAGAATCTGTTGCAGCCCTCGAAAAATCTGTTGCTGCCACCATTACAGGATGTCTGTCCCATTCAGTGACTCTCTGCATCCTGAAATAAAAATGAAAACAACGTAAGAGGGAAAAGGAGCATCCTCTAACCCAGTTGCCTCATGTGGGGTGGCACCAAAGGGACACCCATAACTCAAATTAAAAAAAACATATATGTTGTTGTAGGTTTACAGATTATATGGACACCAATGTGTTTGCAAGATCTGGGAATCCTGTCTCAGGTCAGACCCTGAGGCCAACCCTTGTACAAGACCTTCGGCTGTGCACAGCAGGATTGGCCATCCACAATGGGCTGGTGCTCTTTAAATAACCTCGAAAGTTCATGATTTTTGACCATGCTCAACGAAGTTGGCTGCTCATGGTGAGCTGTAAGAAAGGACCTCACAATGTATATACTAATATTCAACAAAACATGAAAGTACAAGATCATTAAATAACAACACATACACAAACCAATAAATAATACTACATTTGTTGGGCCAGATTTACTACAGGCCTGATTTAGAGTTTAGCGGCAGGTTACTCCATCACAAATGTGACAGATTTCCAGTACACCGTGTTCCAAGTGCCATTGGATATAGTGCACTTGTAATACTTGTAACATATTTTGGTCCCGCGACCCCATCCAACGGGCCTCCATTAATAATAGGTGGGTCACCTGCTGCCCCTCCCTCCATAACACCCACCAAGCACCAGGTATTACTAACAATATGTACCAGAAGAGTATTCCACAGCCTAGCAGCTGCCACGGAAAATGGCCGCTCAACCCATCTTGCCTTCCTGGCGTGGGGGATCATAATTTTCCTCTAACCAACTGTCTACTAGGAAGATACCAATTGAACATGCCCTCTGCCCCGCCCTCACTGATTGACATTTGGGAACTCCCAAAACCAGTTGTGCCCCCGCATTCTGAATAACCTGAAATGTATTCTGGGAACACCAGTGGCGTTCAAATACAGAGCATTGCAGTAGTCATGGTGAGATGTTATGGGCGCAATGACCTCTGAAACACTTAGCTCCTTGTGAAGGAAGGGCAAGATCTTTTTTAGGTACTTGATGATCCAGAAGCTGGAGCTCACCGTCCTCTTGACCTGGAGGTCGAAAGTCAAGGTGTTGTCAAACAGCACTCACAGGCTTTTAGCATACGTTTTAGGAGTAGATAGTGTGCCATAGGTCTCCGGCCACCAGTGATCGGACCAGACCGAATTCTCTGCCCCGAAAATCACAATCTCTGTCTTATCGGCATTTAAATTGAGCCAATCTTCTTGCTTCCCATTACTGAATCGCCCCATGCACAACCTGTATGTCTTTCCAGTCACCTGATAATAAGACAATAATCTGTGTATCGTCCGCGTAGGACAGTACCTGAAAGTCAATAGAACAGACCAATTTAGCCAGAGGGGCCACATAAAGGTTAAACAGCGTGGGGCTGACGGATGACCCGTGCAGGACCCCGCACGGAAGCTGAAATGCCTTAGCTCTAAAGTTACTGCAGCTCACTATTTGGGTCCTATTTGTCATGAAGGATTCTAGGAGGTTAAGAGCCAAACCCTTTAGTCCGCCCTGGTGCAGACTTTGCACCAGTCGCATTGTAGAGATGGTATCAAAGGCTTAGGATAATTCTAGCATGACTAGAACTGCACCACCTCCCTGATCTAATTGGTGACGTATAGAGTCTACCACTGCAATAATTACCTTCAGCCTCCATGTAAGTCCATGTAAACTAGATACCTGTGGCAGAGAGTGGTGAATGTGTTCATGTCATCTTACAAAGTGTCAACAAGATGATATACTTTAATGGAGTTGGATTGGTGCTTGAAGGGCTATGCCAGGCCATAGATGATCTTCTGTTCAATTGATTAAGCACTTTAGGCCTTACAAAGAGTATGGAAAGCACACTGTAAATACCAATGTAATGCAAAACAGGATTGGCCTCGTCTGGGTATTGTTGGCAGTTGTGGTTTATACAAGTGCATGACATGGTGGTGATGGTCATGTGAAAGCATGTAAGCATTGATGAGGTCTGGTATCATACCTCTAGAGCGATAGAGGGGTCTTGGCCCTGGCAGGAGGAGTTATCAGGTTCTTTCTTTTGATACTGGGTGGAAGAAATACCAAGTATGATAGAGGGATAGAGGGGTCCTGGTCTTTGTGGGAGTAGTTATCAGGTTTTTTCTTTTAATATTGCGTGGAAGAAATACCAAGTATGAACTAGTGCATTTGGATTTTTTTACATTTTCTCCCCTCTCTAACTTTTTTTGTGTAAGTTTTCATTGCCATCTATACAATAAACATAACAACACTGACATACTGCAAGAACACTTCAGAATGTCCATGTATAAGTGCGATAATAGCCTACCCCTACCTTCCCCGCAGGCTCAATCAATTTCCCCAATGCTGTATTAAACACCACATAACGAACCATGTATAGTGTAGAAGGTATAACGGTGGCATAGTCTCCTGATTGAAGATAATACTGTGAGCCTTCCTCATCTCCCTTCTCAGTTAAACATTATGCGCTCTCTAACTCCATTCTCCGATCACAGGGGCTAGGTCTCTAAGTGGTCCAGTAGCTCTGTGAGCATTGCTGCCCAGGTTTGTAAATCATCTGAAAGTTTATTGTCCCTGCACGTTTTACGCAGGTGACACTTCTCAGCATTTGCTCACTCAGCCATATCTCTCATCCACTCTCCAATCGTTGGTGCTACTGTGGACATCCATCTAAATGCAATCCTTTGTTAAGCCAGTATGAGGCCAAGCAGGTGGACCTTCCTACTCAGTTTCTCTTTTTTATTTATTGAAATCCGTCATAACAGACAATGCCCTTCATTTCAGGGAATGGACCAACCAGTGGTCGCGTTCAGGGACTTCAATAATGCCTCCCAAAATTCATCCAATTTAGGGCATCCCCAGATCATGTGCATAAAATCCTCATCTAGCCCAGTGCAGCGGGGGCAGAAGGAGGGTCGCATAGGGTGAATTACATGGAAAGTATTTGAGGTGAGATGTATCACATTAAATTGAATACATTTTAACCAGGCATTAGAAGAGCTGGTCTTCACCCCCTCATGAATTCCCTCCCATTCCTAGGACTTAAGTGGCGTCTTCAATACTTCATGTTATTTGGCTTGTTTCAGTTGTTCCACAAGAGGTAACTCCTCTTTCAATGCCCTATAGTCATGTGAAATCAATCTTTGACCCCCTGCCATATTCAACAGAGTTACCAATGTCTGGACCTCGGGGTAGGAGGGCCATATTCTATCGGCCTTTGCTGCTATTTTAACAAATATTAGAAGTTGACCAGTCCCTAAGTAGTGCAATTCCATGGCATCTGTCAGAGTGATATAAGTGACCACTGGGGTATACGTTTTGCAAGGTTTTACAGCCACCCTCGCTCCACCTGTCTATAGACTTCAACTGTGCGATAAGCGAGAATGGCATAGTGCCCAAATATTCAAGTCCAGTGCAAATGGGCCCCTATGCAATAGCAGTCACACTGCTCTCTCCCATGTCCTGCTAACCTGTCAGACCACATATGGCATGGAAGCAGGAACCCTCGCACCCATCATCAATAGTTCTGTCAACGGAAAATCATTGCAAGTACTACTTAGCAATCTGGATTCCCAATTCTCAAGGTCCTCCATTCAATGGACTGCATGTTGCAGTTGAGCTGCAGGATAGTAGAGCTGCAGGTTTGGTCATTCAAAACCTCCCTTACTCCTTGTGCGCTTAAGAGTAGACAGACTAAACCCTTTCCTCCCAGAGGCCCACAGAAGTCCGACTATCAGCTTATCTAGTTCCACAAAGTATTTTCTAGGAATCTCAAAGAAAGTCCCCTGAAAAATATAAAGGCATCGGGGCAAGATTATCATTTTAACTAACACCAATTTCCCTATCAAAGATAAGCGAAGGGTGTTCCAAACTTTTAAGGATGGTTTTAACCCTTCCAGTACCCTACCAATATTTGCAGCTTTGATCTCCAGCGCCCTATTTGTGAGTCTAATCCCAAAATACCAGATACTTTTCATTTCGCAGGGAAGATCCAATCGATGAAGGTCCTTCTCTGGCCTGCTGGCCAACTTCTCCAATAGGAACAGTTTGGATTTAGAGTGGTTAATTGCAACCCGGATAGCACGTCAAACTCTCCAAGGAGTGCTAGCATAATGGGGACTGAGTATGTAGGCTTGTGGAGATAGAGTAAAGCATCATCAGCATAGAGGGAGACCACGAGTGTATTCTCCCCGATCTATATTCCCCAGCCTCGCAGCACACTCCATAGCCAGCAAGCAAGTGGCTCCATCGCCAGATCGAATAGTCGGGGCAATAAACGGCAGCCATGTCTGGTCCCTCAGTGTAAAGAAGATTGCGGCAGCACCATCCCTCCCACTCTCACTTGCGCCATCGAGTCACTGTATAACAATTGCACCCATTTTAGAAAATGCTCAGCAATGCCAACCTTCTGTAGAACCCTCAACAAATACTTTCACGACAGGGAATTAAACGTGTGTTTGATGTCAAAGAGCACTTGTGCAAATTGGCCTTCTTCAAGGGCAGGGGTGTGCATGACCAAAGAAAGTGTTCTCAGGTTGCATAGTGTATTCCTGCGTAGTATAAATCCGCATTGGTCCTCATGGACCAGCCACGGCATGAGCTCCAGTAGTTCAAAAGCCATCATTTTAGTGAGGATTTTCACTTCGACATTTGGCATTGACAGGAGGCGATAGAATGGCACCTCTGAAACATCTTAATCAGGTTTAGGCAGCATAACAATAAGCGCCTCCCTCATCGAGGCCGGAAGCAGCCCTCTCCCATATGCCTCATTATACACCTCCAGTAATGGGTCTGCTATTGTCCCCACCTTGCGTTGGTAAATTTCGGCCGGCAGGCTGCCCCCACCCGGGGCTTTAGCGGTCCTCAATGCCTGTATTGCTGCCATTATTTCTTCACTAGTTATGGGAGCATTTAGACAATCCTTTTCCTCATTCAACAAGGAGGCCATACTCAGACCAGCTAAATATGCACCCCCTTCAAGTGGAGCGTCATCTAGAGTTGCTGTGTAAACCCTTTGCAGGTGCGCAGCAAAGACTTCCATTATGCCCCGCTGCATACATAACATCCGCCCCCCCCCCAGCATACCTGGAATAAGAGATTGCAATAACCTGTCAATGCCATCATCGTCTCAAGTGTGTGATGTAGTCCCCCCAAGTCCCCCCTTCCTGACTTCCTCTCCGCCCTCCCCGACTCTTACTATGCTCTTCGGGCAGATCGTCCCGCTGGTAAACTCGGGGGGGGGGAGTGGCGATGATCATCCGTTCTAGTCTCCAGTTTCAGTCTCTTTCTTATTCTCCCATGTGTGGAGTAGATTTCCTAGTTGCCCGTTCTGTCAATCTTAGGGCCCCTCTTACTATAGCCCTTTTCTATCGCCCTCCGCAGTATATGTCCTCCTTTTTTCCTGCACTCCAGGAACTTCTGGCTACGCTCGTTGTCAATAACTCCTCTGTGCTTCTTCTAGGGGATTTTAATTATTGGCCGGGCGACCCCAGAGAAGATTTGTCTTCTAAGGATTTCTCTGCTACCCTTCAGTCTCTTAATTTCTCCTCCCACATTCACTCCCCCACTCACATTCACGGTCATGTCTTGGACCAAATTTGGTCAGTTAACTGTCCCATTCCCACCCCCACTGTCCTTCCCTGCACCTGGTCTGATCATTCACTGATTTCCTTTTCCATTGAGCTCGGAATGCAAGAGAGGCCCCCCTACCTAAAAACATTGTGGCCCGAAATTGGAATCGGGTGGACCTTGACTCTTTGTGTGTCTCCCTTGCTTCTTCTGGCCCTGACCTATGCAACCTCCCTATTGACCGTCAAGTAGATGCCGTAAACCATTGGCTGTCCTCCTCCTGTGATTTGATCGCCCCCCTCAGGAGAGTTAAGACCTGTCGCCCCCATGACGCTCAAAAATGGTTTTCAGATGAGCTAAAAATCCTCAAACTGGACCTTAGACGCTCTGAACGTCATTGGAGGCGTAAATACTGCCCTGTTTTGCGAGCCAAATACAAAAAGCTTTAAGCGAGCTACAAAAAAGCCATATTGCAAGCCAAAACCATCTACTTCTCGGAGAGAATATCCCTTTCAGCAAATAAACCTAAGGAGATCTTCTCTATAGTTTGCAATCTTGTTGCATCCGACAGAGCCAATTTGACCACCGTCCCTTCCCAAGACCTTTGCCTATCTCTTAATTACTTCTTCCTGGAGAAGATTGCCAAGATCAAATCTAATATTCCCTCTGTCTCTCCGTCCCCTTTTCTTTCTGTCCCCTCCCTGTCCTCTATTCTTCTTAATCAGTTCTCCCCTATCTCCTTGGATGTGTTCTTGGCTCTGCTCCAGAAAGTGAAGTCTGGTTCCCCAGCCGACTGTGCGCCTGCCCGCTTTCTGAAAGTATTTTTCACCCATTGCCCTGACCCTCCTCTCTCTCTTCTTAATTCCTCCATTTCCTCTGGTTCTGTCCCCAAGTATTTCAAATCCGCCATAGTTCGTCCTATTTTTAAAAAACCTGGCCTAGACCCTTCCCTCCCCTCTAACTTTAGACCTATTTGTCTCCTCCCCTACCTCGGAAAGATCCTGGAGAGCTACATCACTTCTTGTCTCTCTTCTTACATCGAGGACAACCACCTCCTGGCCTCTCACCAAGCGGGCTTCCGACCGGCTCACTCCACCGAGTCTGTTGTCCTGTCCGTCTTGGACGAACTAAAGAGTAGGGCAGATTCCAACTTGCCCCAAGCCTTGGTGCTCCTCGATCTGTCTGCTGCATTTGACACGGTCGACCATGCCATCCTTCTCGACCATGTCAGCGCAGCGGGCATTCGGGGTACTGCCCTCTCTTGGCTCGCCTCTTTTCTTAAAGATCGGAATCAGGCGGTTCATCTTTCCGGTTACTCTGCTCCTTCCCGCTTGGTCCCCTGTGGAATTCCCCAGGGCTCCTATTTGTGCCCCCTTCTTTTCAACATTTATATTCGTCCTCTTATTCTTTCCCTTCTTGATATGGGGGTCTCCGTGTACAACTACGCGGATGACCTCCAGCTTGTTTTTGATCTTTCCTCTCCCTTGCACTCCCCACCTAAATTTCACTCCACCTTGGTCTTTATTTCAGATTGGATGAATCGGAACCAACTGAAGCTCAATCTGGACAAGACGGAGCTGGTCTTGACTGGCTCCTCCTCTTCCCCTTGGTCGACTGCCTTCTGGCCCTCCATCTCAGGCCCTCCACCTTTACCAGTGGCCTCGGCAAAGACCTTGGGCATTAGAGTCAGTCGGGACATCTCTATGCATGCCCAGATCAGCTCGGTTGTCTCTTCCTGTTTCATCTCCCTCCGAATCATCCGAAAGGTGTCCCGTTTCTTCTCCTCTGACGCCCTTAAGCTCATTATCTTGGCCATGATTCTTTCCCGTCTTGACTACGGGAACAGCCTGTACGTGGGCATTCCAGCGTATGAACTTCGCCGCCTACAGGCTGTTCAGAACCAGGCCGCCCGTCTTATTCTTCACCTCCCAAAGTCCTCCCACATCACCCCCGTTCTGAAAACACTTCATTGGCTCCCCATCTCTCAGAGATCTCTCTTTAAGATGGGCTGTCTGGTCTTCATGGCTCGAGCCCGCACCGGCCCAGCCTTTATTAATTCCCTCATCACTCCCTATACCCCCAACCGTTCCCTTCGTTCTGCCAATCAGTTTCTCTCCAATGTACCTCGGTTCCGTAGATCCAAAACCGGAGGCACCAGATTTTCTGTTTTGGGCCCCTCCTTTTGGAACAGTCTCCCTCTTTCAATCAGATCCATCACCGTTTATTCCCAATTCCGCAGGGCTCTAAAAACCCACCTGTTCTCCATTGCCTATTCCTGTTAAACAGTTCTGGTTCCCCCTCTCCCTCAGCCTTTCACCTCTAGCGCCAGGAAGCCGCTTGGTCACAGTGCGCTTTACTAAGAACCTTTTTCATTTCATTTCAGTGTGAGTCTCCCGCAAGAACGCCACAGAAACCCCATAATGCCTGAGAGAGGAGTGAATTCCATGTAACATCTTTCAGGTGGTAGCCATAGACCCTGCAAAGCATGCACTCCCCTGTCCCAGGGTGCCCCTCTCATTCTCTGCCCTCAAACCTCAACAGCCATATATTGCACCAAGTATGTGCTTCGAGCATAGTACAGATAAGTCCTACAACCATACAAACAATCTCACACAACAGAAACAACTTATAATCCCCCCCCCATAGGCATTGGGTTCAAACAACTTTGTCCCCAGACAACTAGGCCAACTTTGTGGTCCCACTGCCCCAAGACCCCTCAGCGGCCAAGGCCTCACCTTTGAATAACGCTTTGAGCTGTGAGCCTTGCATCTTGCCAGGGTGGCAAGGCCAGAGGCACTCAAACCACCCACACATAGACCACAGCCCACCAGGACCTCCCGCCAGCAATCAACATACCACCCAAATGTAATAATAAAAATAGACAGTGTTGAAATCAAAATATGAAGCAAGTACGCCCCCAACAGCACATCTTCACACATAGATCAGAATGACAGTATCCGTCACTGAGCCCACCCGGACCTGCAACATAGCTGCATAGGAAAAACCATAATGTTACGTTAAATGTTCAGGCAAGTTATTGGAACTCTGCCAGTCCTCCCTTCTCATGGTGTCACTCCAACGCGTGCTCCGTGCCATCATTACGATAGTCTCTGACCCCCGTGGGCCTGGAATGATTCACAACACAGAGTTCGAGTCCTCCAAAGTTCCATCAGGGCACACACAGATTTTTCCAGTTTGGCAGACGCCAGAACTCTGTCCAGAATCCGCAATGTACCTGCGCAATCTTGTTACTCTCTGGTTGGTGCACTCCCACCTGTTTTGTTGTTTGATGAAGATTTACTTGGAATCCCACTCAATGTATCAATCCAGTCATTGGTTTCCTCTGGGTTGACAAAGAATAACACTTTTCCCTCATATTGTACCCTTAGTTTTGCAGAAACAAAGAGGCTGTATTGGAGGTCCTGCTCCTGCAGGCATATCTTGGTTGGCATGAAGTCCCTACAGAGGTCCTGCAGCCAAGATCATGTTTCTGTCCTCAAACTGAGTGGCCCCACAGACCCTCACATATTGCAGAATCACGTCACTGTCTCTAAAGATAAACAAGTGGGCTATAATAGCGCAAGGCGGTGCCCCTAGCTTAGGCACTTGCGCCTGTGCATGATGGGCCCTCTCAATGGTGAAAAAGTGTGAGAGATGACTAGGCTTCAGAGTCTTTATGTTCCACTCTAGAAGGAACAACTCTACAGCCGTCCCCCCTGCCTGCTCGGGGAAAGAAGAGGTTGTTCCTCCTTGGGCACCCTTCCGCATTTTCAATCCTGTCTTTCATGCATGACAAGAACCTTTGGAGCATGAACACTGTCTTTTTTAGGGCCTCCACTTCTTGTTGGAGCATCACGAGTTGCACCACTGCCTCGGTGACCCTCTCTAAAATTTTGCAGAAGTCAGCAAGGAGCAGGCCCACCTTCAGGGCCACTGTGTCAATCTTCACCAGCATAACCTCTCTGGATCCCTTTATTTCTGCCATGATATCTGCTATCGTGGGGGACCCCTGGTTCACCAGGGAGCTTGTTTCGCCTGTTCCCCTACAGCACCTGGGCATAGTTATTGATTTTGTTATTCTGTACAGTCTTCACGAGCTTATCCTTTGCCATTTTGTGCCCCCCAAAGAAAGTCTCCATCTGTTACTCACTGTTTGAGTCTGTTGTCGTTGCCCAGTAAGGGCCCACCCCAGATCTCCAGGGGCTCTTGTTCTCAAATAACAAGACCCATTACGCGAGGCAGTTCAGAGGCCACCACCCTATCTGGACACAGTATAGGTATCAAGCTACGGATGTTGTCTCCACTCTCATCAGTAAGCCTGCCCCGCCATCCACAACTGCTCAGGTCTAACCCAGGCTCAGCAATGCACACCCTCCCAGGAAGTTCTCGAGAGTGCGGGGTCCAAAATGGGACCACTCATGGACAATGCTGTTCCCCTGTCCAGGGGGTGTACGGAGGATGGGCATGGTCACCCCCTACCCCCACAGTGGCCAACAGGCATACCCACTGCAGTTCAAAGGTAATCATAGGTCTACAGGGAACCACCGGGCCTGATTACTCTCAAGTGGCAGGGCCCTGACACCAGGGATCACCCACCGGTGTTTGCCTTTGTCCGCCACTTCCCTGGGATTAGTCCCCCAATTGTCCCCCAGGGACTCCAGGTCTCCCTAAAGCATGTGGGTCAGCGCAGTACTTCAGAAACAGCAGCGCTCAGGTGGCTGCCTCGATCCACGCACAGATCTCTGTAGCTCAGGCCCCTTCATCCCCCTGGGCACAGTGTGGTGATGTTTCAAATATGCATATCCGGGCTCACTTGGCTCATGTAGCAGCCCAATCGATATGCGGTAATAGTGTCCCCCAAGGCCCGCCAACAAGTCCTGTTAACAGTCCCGATTAGGCGGGGAAACTAGCAGCAGCTTACCCTCTGTGCAGCGCTGCACTGAATGTGTCCGCGCACAGCGTTGTTCCAGTCTGTGCCCAGGTGCCCGCCGGATCGGCTCCGACTGTGCCTGGGCCTCTGGGTCAACGCCGGGGTACTCTGAATGGGTCAGCGATCTGCTGGTAAAGTGATGGATGGCAGCAAACCCTATGTGCCCCTCTCTCAGTGGCTCTCAACACCCTGAGGACTTCTGGGTCTGGCTTCGAGCATGCTGGCTCCACCATGCAATCCAGATCTACGTTTCTGCGGGAATCAGGTGTCCCAAATCTGGCAGCACAGGGGAGAGGCAGTCTGGTGGATTCTGCGTTGACTCAAGGAAAGCAGTTTTAAAGGCAGTATTAGCAAAGGATTAAGGTAGGATTAATAGTCTGCCAGTGGGAGCTCCGGGGAAACTCTACTAGGCAGCCATCTCGCGAAGCCACATCCTTTCAAATTATTAATTTGTCTCTAAACCAGGTTTCAATCAGATATTTTGTTAAAATAGAGCACAATCTCCCCCTACTCGTTTGGCCAAGCAGACACTTAGATGTGTGCTCAAAAACTACAGAGATATTACAGTACTCCTTTTTTTCTCAAACATTAGTGGAACATTTGGAGCAGCCAGCTAGATTAATACTTACTTACTTATGCCTACTACCCATCTGGCCTATAGGCCATCAGCCAGGACTCTCCAGCCATGTCTGTCCTAGAATTTTCTTCCAGTCTGATTCCAGGTGTAACGCATGTCCTTACAGTCAGCCTTGAGGCCTCAACGCCAGGTGTTTCTTGGCATTTGGTGTCTCTTTTCCTTTTCCCTTGAGAGTTCCTAGGTGAGGGGTTGCTTGGTAGTGTTTGATTTGGGCTTGCGGAGGGTGTGATCTATCCAGCTCCAGCATGTTTTCATGATTTCTTCATGAGCAGGGAGTTGGAAAGTCTGCTGCCATAGATCATTGTTTTTGATGGTGTTTAGGCAGTGAATTTGGAGGATTTTCCTCAGACAATTGTTGATAAAGGTCTGGGCTTTTTTGGTAGTGGTCACAGTTGTCGTCTGAGTTTCTGCTCCATACAGAACGACCGATTTTAAAAGCCTGATCTTGGTTTGCAGTTTTAGGTGCTTGGAGCGCCAGATCTGCTTTAGCTGAATGAAGGCAGCCCTTGCTTTGCTGATTTTTTGCATTGACAATGGTGTCTGTGCCTCCCTGCTTGTCTATGACATTACCAAGGGAGGTGAAGGCCTCAACGTCTTCCAGTGCATCACCTGCAAGAGTGACTGCAGTTGTGCGGGCCATGTTAGCTGTCAGGATCTTGGTTTTCTCCCTGTGGATGTTGAGACTATATTGTGTTGATGTGGCCGCCACATTGTTGGTCTTCTCTTGATCTACAGATGGGTATTAGAGAGTAGGGCCAGGTTGTTTGAAAAGTCCAAGATGTCCTCTGGATCCCATTGCTTCTTCTTGCTGTGGATGTCGTCAAGATACAGTCTATAGCCAGCAGGAAAAGAAAAGATGAGAACAAACAACCCTGGCAGACTACTGGCCTCACTTGGAAGGCTTGCGTGAGTTGTCCTACATAAACTATCTTGCAGGTGATTCCCTCATAAGAGTCCCTGATGACTGTTACAAGTTTATCTGGCATACCTAAGTGGTGGAGGAGTTTCCAAAGAGTTTCTCTATTCATGCTCTTGAATGCCTTCTCATTGTCAATGAAATTGACATAAAGGGGGGGGGTCAATTCCATTGATTGCTTAATGATGATGTGCAGTGTTGCAATCTGGTCTGTGCAGGATCTATTTTTGCAAAAAACAGCTTGCTGGTCTCGCAATTGAGCAGCAACAAGTTTCTTCATTCTCTTCGAGAGGACTCTGTTGAATGCTTTGTCTGGGGTTAATAGAATAGTTATCCCTCTGTAATTTGCACACTTACACAGGTCACCTTTCAAGTTTCCATGGCTTACTGCTTCCTGGGCGTCTGTGGCAAGACCATCAATCAATCTTTACTTTTCTGTTCTCAAGTTTCTCTTTGCTTCTTTATTGGTTTGGCAGTACTCACCTTTCAGTTTCACTTTTTCTGCTGATTACTGCGAGTGACTGAAAATGCTCTCCATTTCTGTGCACCCTTGATGAGGGTGGTGTTATATCACTAGCATTGGCTTGTGTCGGTTCCATTCATGCTTTCTTCAGCTTTAGCCTAGCCATGACAAGGTGATGATGTAATGCTACACCAGCTCCTCTCATCACTCTCACATCCTGCAGGGACCGCCTGAACTTCTTGGCAATACAGACATGGTCGAACTGATTCCATGTTGAATGGTATGCTGACAACCATGTTGCCCAGTGCATTTGTGCAGGAATACACTACCATCTATCACCAGACTTTTCAGGGCACAGAGATCTGCAAGTCGTTCACCATCCTAGTTCATGTCACCAAGGTCATGGTAGCTCATGACTTCTTCGTCCCCTGTGTTGTCGCTTCCTGTCTTGGCATTGAGGTCCCCATCGGTATGGTAATATATCTCTCAAGGCATTTCTCCAGGATGGACTAGATTCTGTTGTAAAGCTGTGTTTTTTTCTCTACTTTGCTGTCATTTTTTATGCATGACATTCATGATGATCCTCTTTTTCTTTGTGCTGAAGGTAGCTGTGATGATTCATAGACCATGGGCTTCCCATCCAGTCAGAGCTCTGTTGGCTACTGGCGTTAGCCTCAGTGCTACTCCCTGAGTATGTGGGGCATTCTCTTCATGTCCAGAATACAGCAGCATTCCTCTTGGAGCCAGTCTTTTCTCCCCAGACTGTGTCCATCTGGTCTCGCTGAAGCCAAGCAGGGCAAGGTTGTATTTTTTCATCTCCCCTTCCACTTAGGCTGTCTGGCCTTGAGGTTCCGTGTTTTTTGGAACTGGACTCCATTTTGTTTTGCGTTGTTCGAGACACCATTTTGTGTTGCCCTCACGTAGGCCGTGGAAGTAAACGAACAAACTAAGTTGCATGGGCCTCGTTGTTCATGTACATATTAACGTGGGCCTTTTCGACTTGCGAGTGAATTGCAAGATGCTGACCCCTTCACCTGAAACTGACCCTTCCACGAAGCTAGTTTCGTTAGCTGATAGTAATCTGGGAATCCAATCATTGTTCAGGATATCGTTAGCTTTTAGTTTCTTGCACATATCTTATCCTACTCTATATCTGAATTGCTCTTTTCTTTATGTCTTTCCATTACATGGGTAGTGCTTTCAATTATGGGTTTGTCCGGCTTTTGGTAATCGAATTTGGGACAGTCCTAATAATTAACTTGTGGGGTTGGTACAATATAAAGTGAGCTTTTTGGAATGTGATAATGTATAGAAATGTGTTTCTATTGGTCAGAATGTGCTGCAATGGGTGTGCATTCGTAATGGGTTGAAACTGTGCATAAAAGTAGTGTCTTGCTCTACGAAAATTGAGCAGTTTCCTGAGTTGTACACTGTGTTGTATTGCTTGGTTCACTGTTACTAGCTGCAGCTAATAAATTTGACCTCTGACGCCACCTAGAAATATTCCGTGTCTCTGTTTGCCAGGACAGGAGAACTCGAAGACATCGGGCGTGTCCCTGACGCCGCCGGTTCTGAAAGACCTGGTTCTTCAGTTGGCGCCCAGCGTAGGGCGACATCAAGCGGTACCGGTCCAAGCCCGAGGTTCGTGAGGAGCCACATGAGGAAATTCTGGAGTCAGGCCGCCACTTCATCGACCCCTGTATGTCGACGTGGACCGAAGGTGTTTTCTGCGAGGCTTCCCGCTTTCCGATGGCTACGAAGGACTGCTGCCCTGACTGTCGCCCTGTCTTGGACCCTTGATAGATGCTTTGAAGAGCGAGACGGAAGACGGTCTTCTGGTGGCGTGACAGATACCTTGGTTAAGTATAAGTGGGTCGCTCCCACGACTTTGTTTGGTTCTTGGTATTGGTTTGATTCGGTTACTGCAGCAATCGAAGCCGAGGGGCTCGTATATTTGCGAGAGTATCGATAGTCGATAACCCCTTGAAGTTGGAAGCTAGATTAGTGAGCTATAAGATGCCTGGTCTTAGCAAACTTAGAAAATGGTTTAGTTGTGGTTGCAACAAGGATTCCCGACTAGAGGACTCGTGTCCGATACCTCCGGTTGAAACTCCGACTTATGAGCTCTATTCAAAACACGGAGTGGGTCCTATTACTTATAATGAAGTATGGGTCCGCTATACTAGGATGGATGGTGTTTTCTGATGGCCCCAACATGGTAGTTTCGAATTAAATATTTTAGATAATCTGGAAGTTGCACTGTTCAAGAAGAAAGCCCGGCCGACAATGTTTGACTCTTTCCGCCTTTGGCGAAAGGAAGCCAAACAGAGAGAAATTAAACAAGCTAAGAGAGATAAAAAAGATAAGAATATGTCAGTACTACAAGCTGCTAGGCAGTATAGGGATGATGGAGAGGAGCGAGCGAGTGAAGTTTTAGATAGGCAGCGTTGTATGGCCATAGATAAATGTTATTCGGCCTTGCCGTCTCCTCCTCCGAAAGCGATTGAAGATCTTGAAAAAGATCCTTTGATCTCTCATTTGTTGAGATTGCCACCTCCTTATGTGCAGGGTGCTACTGCGCCTCCATTACCCCCGGTTGTTCCACCCTTTGTTGTTCAACCTCCTGCTGTTGTTCAGCCACCCGGTACTCCACAGATGGTTTTACCTCCTCCTGTGCAACCCACTCTAGGGTCACCAGCTTTGCTACCAGCTTTGCCTCAAACTCCTTTGTCTTCTACTTCTGCATCTGGGACTCCTACTGTTCTTATTCCTACACCTTCTTTGCCTCAAAATACTTATTCTCCTGTTCTTATGTCTGCTTCTTCTCCTTCTGTTCGAAAACAAATGACAGAGACTGTTTCTAATTTGTTGTCTCCATTGTTTGGGTCACTGAATATGACCCCTGTTTTGGAACGTAAGCAGAGTCGTAGTCAGCTTCCTAGTTCCAAAGAACAGGCTGTGTTGGATTTGTTGGCTCGCAGATGGATTATAAATGCTTCGAGGTATAATTTGCCAGCGATTATGGATATTTTCTTTCAGTGGGAACCGCCTAAGCAAAGGTATGTTTTCGATGTGATGTGTACTTTTCTGCGTCAGGAATGGGAAGATAATGAGTTGGGTCCGATTCCGCAGGATGTGCTCGATGTTCAGTCAGATTTTGCTAAAGGATGATAGTGGAATCTGATGTTACAGATGCCGTAGAGACGATACTTGCTTTCAGATCTAGACTTCCGCCTCAGACATTGTACGAACCTGATTCCTCTGTTAGAAGAAAAGCGAGACAGTATCCTATGAGAGAAGTTCCTCCTGTATGGAAGGAAGCAGTTCAGGCTGATGCTGGTCGTAATGTTGTTGCCGCTCCGGCTCATTTTCAGCGAGTATGGGTACATGTCCCTTGGAAGAGAGCAGAGGTCTTGGC
The DNA here is from genome assembly GCF_964261635.1 of Lissotriton helveticus. Lineage (NCBI taxonomy): Eukaryota > Metazoa > Chordata > Amphibia > Caudata > Salamandridae > Lissotriton > Lissotriton helveticus. The sequence continues at coordinate 1,773,323,822 of NC_136067.1, read as the reverse complement.
TCTTAAGCAGACCTTACCTGATCCTCGTAAGAATCCTGCTGGTTATTACAAAGAATTGTCCCAGACAGTGGATGCGTGTATTATGAATTTAGCTGACATCGATATGTTGATGGGTAATGTAGTTTCGCAGCCTTTGTGGGCGAAGATTCGTCATGAGAATCATGCGCAAGAGTTAGGAGATACTTGGGCGAATATTGTTGCTGCAGATGGTAGACAAGAGGGAGGTGCTAAACCTGATCCTTTGGTTGCAGACTTGCCAGGTAGAATTATTAATTTGATGAAGACAATGATGCCTGCTTTACGAGTGAATTGGGATAAGTTAGCAGCATGTAAGCAGAAGAAAGATGAGAGTGTGTCTGATTTCTTCACTAGGTTTGAAGAGACGTTTATCGATCATAGTGGTCAGGACATGAGTACGGAAGGTGGGCAAAGATTATTTGTGGATAAATTTGTCTTTAATTTGCTTCCCGAACTTTCTAATAAGTTGAAGGATTCCGAGAGTTCATGGGCTGTTTCTTCGTCGGCCCAGATATTGGCTACTGCCCAATATTACGAGAATAGGGAGAAAGATGAGAAGGATAAAGCAGAGAAGAAAACAAAAGATTTAAAGACGAAAGTTCTTTTGCAGCAAGCTTATCCACCTCGTCAGAATCAGCCTCAGTTTCAGCTACCTCCACAATTTCAGAGATTGTTACAGAAGCCTGAGCCTTATGTTCAGCGATTCTTTCCTGGCCCTAATCAGTGTGCTTATTGTAGAGAGGAAGGTCATTTTAAGAATAGTTGCCCGGCTTTGTTGCAACGTGCGAATGGTGTGTCTGGTCAGAGAGGTCGTGTGGTTTTCAGCAAGCCCCTAGGGGTAGAGGACGTGGTGTGATTCCCCAGACTGAGCGTTCTCCTTCCCTACAGAATCCTGTGAATTATTTTGACAGACAGAATGTTCCGAGTGGTCAGAGTGCTCAGTATTATGTTGAGGATTACTATATCGAAGGTGAGAGTTCTGGTTATGATGATAACTAGGATAGCCAAGGACAAAGTAAGGGAGAAGTGTCAGTTCCAGTAGATCAGAGTGGACCTTATGTTGAAGTGATTACATCAGGTGTGGTAGAGCCTTTTCTTTTGGATACTGGTGCGACACAGAGTTCTATTATGCACTCTAAACTCCCTGGCGCACCTTTGTCTGGCTTGACCAATGTTTCAGTAGGATTTTCAGGCGCCCCAGTTCATAATCCGGTTTCTAGTCCTTTGTCCCTTTCCATTGGCACTTGTGAATTGGAAGCTCCACTTATTCTAACGACTGGTTGTGGTGAGAATCTGTTGGGTTTGGACTTGCTGAAAAGATTGTATGCGACATTGCATTGTTCTCCTTCAGGAGTACAACTTACCCTAGGTAAGAAAGTGATTTCTCCAATGTATTTGTCTAAGGATTGTTTGCCACTGGAATTGCGTTCGCTTCCTGATACGCTTTGGGCTACGGGTCCAAATGATGTTGGTCTTTTGCAGATTCCTCCGTATGTTGTTACCCTTAAATCAAATGTTAGACTAACCTCGTATCACACAATATAAGATATCGAGTGATGGTGAGAGAGCTCTTTTAGCGATTGTCTATGATCTGGTTGAGAAGGGTGTAGTTGAGGAAACGAGAGGAAATGTGTGCAATAGCCCGGTTTTGCCTGTCCTTAAGCGTACTGATGCTTCCCAGCCGCCTGTGTATAGGTTTGTGATCGACCTTTGAGAGGTCAACAAGATTGTCGTGCCACAGTTTCCTGTTGTCCCTGATATCACTGCTTTGCTGACTTTGATTCCTGCTTGGCTGCTTGGTTTTCTGTCATTGACCTGAAGAATGCTTTCTTTAGTATTCCTATTGCTGAAGAGAGTAGAGATATTTTTGGATTCTCATTAGGAGGACGAAGCTTCCGGTTTAAGAGAGCTCCCCAAGGTTATTGTGAAAGTCCCTCCATCTATAGTCAGGCGTTGAAAACTCAGCTTGATGGTTTTGTGTTGCCTTCTGGTGCGACTCTTATTCAGTATGTTGATGATTTGTTGGTTACTGTTGATGACGAGAAGATTTGTAAAGAGGCTACTCTTTCGTTGTTGCGGTATTTGTCTGACCTTCAGCATAAAGTGTCACCTTCAAAGTTGCAATATTGCCGCCAAGAAGTAACCTACTTAGGTCATCTCTTGTCGAAGGAGGGAAGGCGATTGACCCCAGAACGAATTCAAGCGATTGCGCAAATGAGTGTGCCATCCACACAGAGAGAGGTTCGTGCTTTTTTGGGTATTACATCGTATTGCAGACAGTGGATCCCCAGTTTTTCATTGTTTTTGGCAAAACCTCTGTTGGCATTGACTGTGAAAGATACTCCGTATCCTATTCCTTAGTCTGACGAATGTCAGAAAAGTTTTGCTGAATTACGTGATGCATTGTGTTCGGCTCCTGTGTTGGGTACTCGAGACTATAGTAAGCCTTTCACGTTGTACGTGCACGAGAGAGAAGGTTGTGCGTTGTCAGTTTTGACACTGTGTTTTGGGGACAAGCAGCGTCCATGTGCGTATTTTTCAGCTACGTTAGACCCAGTTGATAAAGCATTGCCGAGTTGTTTGAGAGCTACAGCGGCAGCTGCTGTTTCTATCCGACAGTCTGCTGGTTTGGTATTGGATAATACGTTGATTGTGATGGTCCCACATGCAGTGGATACCTTATTAAACAGGACCAAGACACAGCACCTTACTAGTGCTCGTCTGTCAGGTTACGAGTTGACACTGTTGGCTAGTCATGTGCACATCAAAAGATGCAATGTGTTGAATCCAGCTACGTTGTTGCCGATCTCTACAGAGACGGATGCTCAAGAATAGCATGATTGTTTTCTTCGTACAGAGGAAGAAACGAAAGCTAGAGTTGACTTAAGGGATACTCCCCTTATGGATGTTGATGGTACGCTATGGGTGGACGGTTCGTGTTTCAAGCTTCCGAATGGTGAAACAACTGCAGCGTATGCTATCACAACTTTACATACAGTTGTTGAGACAGCACGCATACCACAGAATTCTGCGCAAGCAGCAGAGTTGATTGCATTGACTAGAGCGTGTGTGTTGTCGGAAGGAAAGCGAGTGAATGTTTATACCGATAGCCAGTATGCGTTTGGTGTTGCTCACAGTTTTGGGCGTTTGTGGAGAGAACGAGGGTTACTTACTTCCCATGGCACGAAAATTCAGCATGGGCAGTTAGTGAATGAACTTTTGGAATCTCTCACTCTCCCTAAGCAGATTGCAATTGTGCAGTGTAGTGCGCATAAGAAAGTTGTGGACGATGTTGGTCGAGGGAATGCATTTGCGGATGAAGTTGCGAAGGAAACGGCGGAAGAATGTGATGAGCCGTATATATGTTGCAGGCCCTGCTAATTGGGTTATGGCTGGTGGAATGTGTGAAGACACAATAGAAAGTGTGAAAATGATTCAGGCTGAAGCTACAGAGAAGGAAGTGAGTGTTTGGAGAGAGACTACGGGTATGTTGGATTCTACAGGTTGTTGGGTTGAGTTGTCGGAGCACCAGCGATGGTTGTTGCCAGATGTGTATGTGCTCCAGTGGTTACGATGGCTCATGGAATGGCTCATATTAGTTCGAAGGGAATATGTAAGTTGTTGGCTCCAGTTTGTCAGAATGCTGGAATTCCGAAATGTGCAGAGAATGTGGTGAAACATTGCATGATTTGTCTGAAGTATAATCCTGGTAAGGGAACTACAACTCCAGCTGGTCATTTTGCTCCTCCGACGTAGCCGTTTGAGGTGATACAGCTAGACTACATTCACATGGAGAGATGTAATAATCTGAAGTATGTCCTTGTGGTTGTTTGCGCCTTTTCCAGATGGAGAGAGGCTTACTCCCTAAAGGATAATACTGCTTTGTCTACAGCCAAGGTTTTGCTGAGAGAGTATTTCCCTAGGTATGGATTGCCGAGAATTGTATGGTGGGAAAATGGGAGTGAATTTGTGGGTCAAATTATGAAGAAAGTGTGTGCTGGTTTGGGAATAAATCAGAAGTTCCATGCAGCGAATCACCCCCAGTCTGCTGGACTTGTTGACTGTTACAATGGTACCTTGGAGCTGAAATTAGCTAGGTACAAGCGAGCACTGGTCTTACATGGCCGGATGCCTTGCCGTTGGCTCTTTTGTCAACAAGGACGACTGTGCATTCTCGAGTGGGAGTTAGTCCGTATGAAATAGTTTTTGGTCGTCCAGCGAATGTTTGGAGTGTGCCTCGTCCGAAAGAATACAGCAGTATTGAGTACCCTATGTTGGTGGATTACTTACATGGCTTGACTGCTAAATTACGTGTTCTCCACCAACAGGTCTATGACAGTTTGCCGACAGCTACTGCAGATCCAGGGCATATAATCCGGCCTGGTCAATACGTCCTCATCAAGAATTTTCAGTGCACCAAGAATTTGGAACCGAGATGGACTGGTCCTTATTTAGTGCTTTTGGTTACTAGAACCGCTGTTAGAGTAGCTGGCAAAAAGAACTGGGTGCATGCCACCCACTGTAAAAAAGTTCCTTTGCCTTTACCGTATGATCAGTGGGTGAGGGATGGTATAGCTGATTCCGAATGTGAGCGAGTTCCTAGATTTGTGCCTTTTAGTGATGCTCATTTGACATGGACTCGGTCAGAACGCGAGGATGATGATGTTCTGCAAGCTGCTGTGCCTCCTCATCTAAAGATTGACACCACCAATCCGGAACTTTTATTCAAGGATCAGACTGTACCTGATAAAGAACGCTACGATTTAAGACCAAGAAAGCCTGTTGCTATGGACAAATAAAACCGAATTTTTTATATAGTGAATTTACACCTTGTCAGATCAAGAAACTTTTTTGCTTTTTCCTTTTTCGAGTCACCATCCGGATTCAGCTGCAGGGTCGCGGTACAGCCTTAAGGGGTGACGTATTGACACAAGGTCTGTGGTTCAGGGTCGTTAGTGCGATCTTGGCGCACACTTAAGTGAAGAAGGTAACAGCCGTGAGCAGCACGTTAGAGGATGGAGTTTTTTGAGTCTGATAAGTGTGTTAGGAAAGTGGATTCTAAAGTCCGAATATGTATATTGGTTCGTAGCAAATGTTTTTTAATAATGTGTTTTTTAATGCTTTTGAATATTACGTTAGCTTGTGTGGGTTGGATTTTCTATGCCACACAACAGCCGCTTACATCTACCTCCCAACCTGCTCTTTCTTTCTCTACTGTTTCTCCACATGAGTTTCATACGTTGCCTGAACATGAACAGACAAGAAGATCAGAATTTGTGAACAATTCGTTTATACAGATGTTGCATCAGCATCAGCTAGTCATAAATACTACGAATTGTTGGGTGTGTGGTCTTATGCCACATACGACAGATAAGGGAATGCCATATTTGGTTTTGCCTTTTTCACCTAATGGGTCAGTTTGGGCACTCCAATCAATGTTTATCTATGCGAATGAAGCCTCTCCAGTGCGTTCTGTTAAAGATAACGTGAGTAATAATGCTTTGATACGGGGAATAGTCGATATGATTAGAGATATCGACGCGTATAACGCTATCCCCAAAGATGAGGTACGAGCATATGTCGGTTGGAATAAGACGACATATAGTGTTAGTCTGACGGAGAAAGAGAGACAGCGAAGATCTCCTCCTATTTGGATTGTACCCCATCGTGGTCATCTTTGATTACAAGGTAATGGTCAGAATCCGAGAGCTCAGCTTGGTAAGAGTGTGTGTGTTCACACATACGTTTATACGTCCCAGAAATCTCCTCCGTTCATGCCAGCCAAAGGCACGTATTTTGTTTGTTATGACAGAGCGTATACATGGTTGCCGTCTGATTTTTCGGGCACATGTTATGTAGCATTTTTGCTTCCCCCTACGTATACAGCTGCTTTTGACTACCATAAGACAAGATATGGTAGAGGTATTATCGATGCGAAAGATACTGTCGCACAAGAAGTTGGAGACTTCTTTAAGGGTTTCCTGGCCTTTTGGGGTCATATGGCTAATAGTAGGAATATTCGTCAGCTTACGAGAGTGGTTGAGGCCACTATAAATGAGACTGCAGGTGCCCTTAGTAATATTACTGCTGAGCTTCAAGCGGATCGCCTTATGACATTACAGAACCGCTTTGTTCTAGATATTATAACTGGCAGATAGAGGTGGAGTATGTAAATTGATCGGATCTAGTTGCTGCGTTTTCATACCAGATAATGCCCCGACGGTGTACCAAGCCATCCAGAAGTTGCGTAAGTCTGCTGAGTCTATGCATGTAGTCGAAGGGAACTGGTCGTTGATAGGATGGTTTTGGGAATTGCTGTCCAAATGGGGATGGAAGATTCTGATGTTTTTTGGTATGGTTTTAGCAATCCTTTTCTCGTGTTGTTTATGCATCCAGTGTGGTCCCGCCATTTGTGGCCTTTGTGCTACGATCTGTGTGAGAAGACCTGTTCCGAGAGAAGTGATAGATAATAAGATGATGTTACAGCAACACCTTGATGATCTGATGAGAATAGATATAGACCTGGATTCAGATTGACGTGAGTTTAGGTCATTGCCTACTTAATGGCAAAAGGAGGGCTGAGGTTCCGTGGTTTTTGGAACTGGACTCCATTTTGTTTTGCGTTGTTCGAGACGCCATTTTGTGTTGCCCTCACGTAGGCCGTGGAAGTAAATGAACGAACTAAGTTGCATGTGCCTCGTTGTTCATGTACATATTAACGTGGGCCTTTTCGACTTGCGAGTGAATTGCAAGATGCTGACCCCTTCACCTGAAACTGACCCTTCCACGAAGCTAGTTTCGTTAGCTGATAGTAATCTGGGAATCCAATCATTGTTCAGGATATCGTTAGCTTTTAGTTTCTTGCACATATCTTATCCTACTCTATATCTGAATTGCTCTTTTCTTTATGTCTTTCCATTACATGGGTAGTGCTTTCAGTTATGGGTTTGTCCGGCTTTTGGTAATCGAATTTGGGACAGTCCTAATAATTAACTTGTGGGGTTGGTACAATGTAAAGTGAGCTTTTTGGAATGTGATAATGTATAGAAATGTGTTTCTATTGGTCAGAAGTTTCTGCAATGGGTGTGCATTCGTAATGGGTTGAAACTGTGCATAAAAGTAGTGTCTTGCTCTATGAATATTGAGCAGTTTCCTGAGTGGTACACCGTGTTGTATTGCTTGGTTCACTGTTACTAGCTGCAGCTAATAAATTTGATCTCTGACGCCACCTAGAAGTATTCCGTGTCTCTGTTTGCCAGGACAGGAGAACTCGAAGACATCGGGCGTGTTCCTGACGCCGCCGGTTCTGAAAGACCCGGTTCTTCAGCGTGTCTCATACATGCTCCTCACATTCCATGTCCTGATGGTGATGGTGATGGTCTTGGTCGAGAGCACATGGATTGGCTTAGTGGCTTCCAGGGACCTCTGGCTTTCCCCACAAGGCCATCAATTAACAACAAGAGAGAAAGAGAATCTTAGGAGTACTCTTAGTCCCCTGGCTCATATAATCTTAACAACGAAAGAGCGTGCCTTATTTAGTGACGAGCAAGCATGAAGAATCAAACTGGATTCCTTGAAAAGTATGAAGAATCACACTGGATTCTTTAAAAAAGCCCTCACTCACCAACCTAGTTGGTGACATGCTTCATCATCGGGCCCCACCAGGGAGACTGAATGTCCCCCTGGTGTGCTTCAAAGCCAGGAATACTGCGGAGCGTTTTTTTTGTTTGTTATTTGTGTGATTGGTGAAAGTGCTAAGTGTAGTGGGTTAAAACTGTCTAGATTGTGTCCCAAAAATGCTTTTTATTATGTGACCAATCTGACATGAATAAAAACAGAACAAGGGATGTGTATGCTGGGTAAATTGATCAGCTACATCCCACTGTGCATGGTCAACATGTTTCTGCCTATATGGTGTTAATAGCCAGGCATTCTTCAGGACCAAAGTGTGGACCTCGGCGGTATGGTCACGCTAAGGTCCTCCCTAACCAGAGGTCAAAGTGTAAAAAAGGGTAAAATTGTTTCAGTGACTCACTGTTACCCGTGAGGTCCTCCTATTTGGAAGAACCAAAAATAAATCTGTAAAAGAGAGAAACAGACAAAGACAAATACACAAAGAAAAGAAAAGACAATGTGTATTTAAAAGTCAATAATCGTGTGTTTGCCATTAGAGTTCTTTAATGCACTTGTGCTCTTCTCAAAGTGCACTGTTACCGTACCTCGGGGAATAAAAGTGCACTATCGTGAAAAACCGTGCAAGTATTTTCACAAACTCAGTAGTTGTAACCATTTAACAGACTAGCCTTGTGAAGGTACCTTGTTCAAGAAGGCACTATATCACCTGCATGCCAACTAGGGCATTAACGGTATCAGTGGATCTAAGGGGAAGCGCTGCCTATACTACAAAGATCAGCCGATGTGTCTCGGCGAGTGGAAAAGACAATAAAGAAATAAAACTTAAGCGGCGTAACAACTAATCACACCATGGGTCTCGGGAGGGGCGTGGTGGCAAGAAGGCACACCCTAAAGGAAAACAGAAGGTTGGAGTGATTGCTCGATATTTCCTCCAACCGGCACGCAAATTACTTAACTCATGTTGCGGTGAAGTCTCACTCACGCCATCGATGCCAAGCTCCCACTAGGTACCTTCTGCAACCCTTCTTAGCCGGACCCAGTCGATGGATTGTACGGTGACCCGTTTAGTGTTTTAAAGAAAAGGGAAGTCGGAACTCACGGCTCGGGAGGGGGCATGGCTGTCCACGTCATCGCGTGATAGTCAAGGGCGCCGAATCTGATCGGCCAACCACATGCCGTTCCTCCTGTCAAGGAACATCAGCCAATCATGGCTCTCGTTAGGGAGCCACAAGGCGTCATAGCTCTCGGTGAAGGAGATTCCCTTCTCCCCAAGGTTAGGATGTCTTTTGGTTGACATTTCTCTAGCTAGGATTTTTTACAATGTGGGGTAGCTAGCCCCACAGATAACCCTTCTCCTTTTTGAACTAGGCTTTGGATCGGCCATTGCGGAGTTCATAATCCTCCTTCTTACGCAGCTGGGATTGGGACCGGCCATGGCGGAGTTTAGATGAATACACCAGTAATAATCATCTTCTAGGAGACTTAGGCAAATATCATTGTACATGGGGTACAGCTAAACATGTGAATATGCCTTCACTTTGCTGTACTTTCATTTTTATTTTTTTCCTGAGCAGGAGAAATAGTTTTGCATGTGGAAGACTCCTTTTGCTCCACCCTTATTAACTTTGACTGGGTTCCATTCTCACCACTGTCCTGGAAATTGTTTTACTCCTGCCTTTGACAAGAGTGCTACAGGTTGAGAAGCCCGTCAAGGTTTGTGAATATTCAACAACATGAGAGTTTGTGAGTGTTCCCCAACTTCCAAGCATCCACACCCTGGAACATCTATTCCCAGACCCTTGGAACGGATTTATCATGCATGACATCACATTAAGCCAGGGCAACTTTGTGTATGGGTAAACCTCTGCGTACAATGTAACACTCTGTGAATTACAAAGGAAATTTTCTCTCATGACAATCTGTATTTACACGCATCAGTGGCTTTGTGGGTCCGGCCCAATGAGCAGAGGCAAGATCATTTTTTTTGTACCACACATTTTTATCCTCCCTGCGTCACTCTAAATGAGACAGTCAAGGGCCAGCTGGCGGTAGCCAAATAGTTACAGTGGGAAATGGAAAACCACATAAAAGGGGCCCCTGGGAGTTCTGAAACGTTGCGGAAAGCAGAGCGTCTGAATGAAAAAATAGACAGAGAGGAGCGGGTCGGGTTTTCTAAATAAACTCTGGCAGCTGTGTGTTTCACTCTGCCTGGCATCCTCGCTGATGCGGGGTGAATACATGTATACCCTCCCAGCGCGCCCTTCTACTCACACACATAATTCGAAGCAGATTATTCTAAATCTATGCGGCAGAGCTGTCTCTGGATGCGCCGCACAAATGAGCTTGAAAGTAAACTGGAATTCATTAGGTACACCTCGGCGCCGCTGCTTGCAGCTGAGCTGAGACGCAATGCCCCCGTGACAAGAGTATTTCACAGTGCGCGCGCGCTCCAGTAATTATTCACAGTAGACATAAGCAGGCAGGATCGCTGCTAGGTATCGATGAACCATGGGGAGGTGCAATTCATCAGTCCTAAAGCCTGAGAAGTATCAGGTGAAACACTTCCCAACTGTACCTGGAGCACGACAAGTGGGGTGCCCACACTTGGAGGTGTGATAAATAAGACAGGTATAGAAATTGTGACAAGCATTGCGAGTTACAACATCCGGTTCAGTTTCATATAACTTTAGGGTGACCAAATGGCATGGGTGCAAATTCAGGATGGCGAGTGTAAAAATTCAGGACAAAGGGTCAAAATTCAGGACAAAAATTCAGGTCAAAAGGTCAAAATTCAGGACAAAACTTCGTGATAAAAGGTAAGTTTTACAGACGCGTCAGAGGAGGTCACGCAATAGTATATAAGTAAGTAAATAGACAACCACTTAAGTACAAGTCAAAATACGTTTATATTAGGTTGAGACAATCGTGCACATCACTGTTTTTCAGTATGGCCGCTGCTTGCTACCTTAGACGATTCAAAACTCACATCTCGCTCCAGCAGGTACATTAGTGACCAGACGATGGTGAACCACACCTGAATACAAGTGGGGCCGCTTTTATTGTTGATTGAAAACTATTGGATATACAAGGAACTTTGCAGTGCCAGCTGTAAAATTGGTAAAATATGTAATAAAATCAGGAATCATTTAGTAGAGAGGTTAAGTGGGTTTATTAAAACCTCATCCCAGGAACAGCTATCAGTAACTGCCACAGTGGGAACTTGCACACAGGTACATTCTAAGAATGCTGAATGAGAATAAGAACATGAAGAATTTAAAGGGGAAGTATGTAAAACATCACACATCTCCCTCTTATACAGACAAGTAAATATATACTAAAAACATAGAATAAAGATTGCGTAAAACTTAGACTCAAACATAGTCCTTCAAATAAGCGGGAGCTTTCCTTGCTCTCAGACTTTTCCTGGAAGAAACAGAGGACCTGTGAGAAGAAAGATTAGTGCTTACACGAGTACCAGTACTTAGATTATCATTATAAGCAGAAATATGAGATGATACCAGATCAGCATCAACAACTACAACTCGACTCTTATTCCAGATTCTACCATCATCTGTTTTAACAGCATTTTTAAAAATCCTAACAACAGATCTAATGTCAGTGTACTTGGACCATGGTTTACATCCTACAGGAGTCTTTATTCTTACAAAATCACCCACCTTGACCTCACACGGAAATACACGTTTTCTGAGATCAAAGTTTGTCTTCCGAGCATCCTGTTTGAGGATTTCCTTGGTTCTCCAATCACCAACATCATTATCAACAAAACCCTTGTTAAAACACATCCACCCAGGACACAACAATGTGTTAGGAGCTCTCCCTTTGAACAGCTCAAATGGAGACCTACCAGTAGTGGAATGAGGGGCAAAACGATAAACATTAATTCTGTCCTGTAAAGTGGACTTCCAATCTAAACCAGAAGAGCGAGCAAGTTGTATGGACTCCTTCAGAGTCCTATTAACTCTCTCCACTGCACCATTTGTTTCAGGATGATACAGTGAACATTTTTTATGATGAATACCACATTTTTTTAGATAGTCAGTAAATAGAGAGGAACAAAATTGGGGACCATTATCAGACAAAAGACTGTTGGGAAAACTTTCCTTATTAAATATAGACTCTAAAAATTTTATGACAGAATTTGAAGTAATATCTCTGACAGCAGAGACTTCTATCCATCTCGAGTATAAATCAATTAAGACAATAAGATAAGGAGTATCTGAAACCCCAGGGAGAGGACCAAGAATGTCAATAGCAACCTCATCCCATGGATGAGCAGGTAAGGCCCTTTTCACCATAGGCATTTGTCTTGTTTTTAAGATTTTGTCACTAGAGCAACACTCTGGACATTCACGAACCATTCTCTCAATCTCTAAGTCCATGCCAGGCCACCAGAACTGCATGCGAAGAAACTCTTTGGTCTTAACTATGCCTAGATGACCACAATGAGCAAGAGACAATAATTTACTTCTTAAAGAATAAGGCGGAACGAGCTTAGTTCCACGGGTTAAAAGACCATCACTCACCGAAAGTTCATCAGCAACCAACAACCATGGCTTGTCCAAACGAGAGTTATTTTTTAACGAAAGAATAACCTTTGAAATATCAGTATCTTTCTCCAATTCAGATCTCCATTCAGACTCAATAATGGCACCATCAGTCACTTCACACACATTTACAAATTCCTCAGAATCACACACATCATCTTGCTCGGAGTCCTCATTGTCAACCAATCTGGATAAGCAATCTGCTGATTTGTTCGCAAATCCAGGAGTATACTCGACTTCAAATTCAAATTCCTGTAAAGAAACAATCCATCGTCTTATTCTAGATGAGATTGCGTCTAGACCTTTTTTTGAAAATACCTCTTTTAAAGGTTTGTGATCTGACAAAACACAGATTTTAGTCCCCCAAATCAAATTCTTTAACTTTCTTAGTGCCCAAAAAATTGCTAAAGACTCCTTTTCTATTACAGAGTAATTCAACTCCGATCCTCTGAGACAACGAGAAGAACAACATATCAATGAATCTTTTCCATCTTTCTTTTGAATTAGAACCGCACCAAGTCCCTTATCACTTGCGTCAGTGAACAAAATAGTAGGCAAACCAGGGACAAAGGCATGAAGTGAAGGTGCCTTATTCGAATCTTTCTTTAAGTTCACGAATTCAGATTTGCAATCAGACGACCAGTTAAAAACAGAATTTTTTACCGTTAACTTTCTCAAGTTGTGTGTCTGTTCTGCAAAATTAAAAATGAATTTTCCATAAAATTCTACCATGCCTAAAAAAGAGAGAAGTTCATCTTTGCAAGTGGGTTCCTTCACTTTATCAATAGTTTCTACTAACTCCTTTTTTGGAAAAACTCCATTGCACGTGATGCGATGACCTAGATAATTAACCTCTTGTACTCCAAATTTACACTTTTCTCTTTTCAAAGTCATGCCTGCACTTTCTAACCGTTTCAAAACCATAGAAACACGAGTATCATGTTCATAAGTACTGCCACCATAAATTAATAAATCGTCTTGATAGCACTTTACCCCAATTAACCCTTTCAAAATTCTTGCCATAATTCTCTGAAAAACAGAGGCCGCAGAAACTAAGCCAAACGGCATTCTTTTGAACTTAAACGTACCCATCGGTGTAATGAAGGCAGTTAAATCTTGACATGAATCATCTAATTCTACCTGGTGGTAAGCAGAGGCAAGATCAAGAGTGGTAAAATATCTTGCACCTTCTAAAGTACTAATCATTTCATCAATGTTGGGAAGTGGGAACCTATCAACTATTACCTCCTTATTTAGTGACCTTAAATCAATGCAAAGGCGAATTTCTCCTGTGGGTTTCTTCGCTATAACAACAGGAGCAAGCCATTCTGTAGCCTCAACTGGAACAATTATGTTGTTCTTGATAAGCTTGTCCAACTCATCTTGTACTTTGGCTTGTTCTGAAAGGGGAATTCTCCTAACTTTGGCTACAACAGGGAGGGCATTCTCTTTCAATTTGATCAAATGTTTATATCCAAGTAAACATCCTAATTCATCTTTAAAGACATTGGGAAACTTTTTTGTTAAGGTCAGAGACAAATTTGCATCACTTGTTGTACTAGGTATATCAGATATTTCTTGAATTTGGACTTGAGGAGAAGCATTGGGATCAAGAGTGACTCCTAACTGTCGTTGATGCAACCAACCTAACAAAGCATCTCCTTTTTTTGAAATATACACTTTTCCCACAATTATACGAGAGCCCAATTCAATTTTTGCGAAAAAATATCCTAACATTGAGATTGGTTTATCACTATAACCTAAAGGAACAATATCACATTTAAACATTTTTACTTTTTTTACAAACAATTCATTAAACATATCCTCATTAATAATAGTTATCTTTGAGCATGAATCAAATTTCAGGTTTATCATGTTATTTTCTACCTTGACCAGAAACGAAGGATGATCAGTTTCTTCATCATTTACCTCAAAACAAATGGATCTTACTTGAGGCTGCGACCACCTTCTCCTAGGATTGTCACTGTTTAGTGGTTTTGACCTGCAAAATTTAGCATAGTGACCCTTTTTATTGCATAGATTACAAGTTGTTCTCAGAGCAGGACACATAGGAGAATTAGCTAGATGATTAATTTGACCACATCTAAAACAAGAAAATCTAACATTAGAAGAATTCATTTGCCTAAATGTTCTCTCTTCAAAATTTGTTCCATCTGTTTTTTTAACCTGACAAATCGTTTCATCGACTTTTACTTCTTCTTTTGAGTCAGCAACAGAGGGTTTATCCTTCTCTTTTTTAAGTTCACCAACACATTTTGTCATATGTTCAACTTGTTTGGCAATCTCCAGTACTTCTTCGAGAGGTGGTTCATCTTTTAACCAAAGTTCTTTTTTTATGTCATCATGGGCACATCTTAAAACAAACTGATCACGAATTCTCTCGTCAAGGGACTGACCAAAATTGCAAGAGGAAGCAAGTTTCCTCAAGGACGAAACATAGTCTTCTACGGACTCATCTTTCTTTTGTTCTCTTAGACCAAAGTGATAACGTTCCATAATGGTGCTGAGTCTAGGTAAATAATGCCTGTCTAGTTGAAGAATCGCAATCTCATATTCATTTAAATTTCTTTGTTCTGCAGCTGAAAGGTCAGGTAAATGTTCAAGAACATCCTGACCTTCTCCCCCTAAACAGTGTAATAAAAGAGAATGCTTTCTTTCCGCACTGAGATTTGTTCCACATACTCTCGCATAGTTCGCAAAAATCTTTTTCCACTTCTTCCATTTTACATTTGGTTCACCAGGACTGACTAGAAAAAATGCTGGTTGTGTAACATTTTGCATCTTTGTAATTGAGATTGTACTTTAATATCTATGTAAGTAATAAATTATGTGTTCAATAGGTAGAATTAATCTTCTTCTTCCTTTCTCTATAGGTATTTAATTTACTATTTCCCTCATAGAATTATCTTTATATCACAGAATTTAGTCACTTTAGTTTATTAAATGAAATATAGAGTGTTCAAATAAGTAACATTCTCACATGTGATTATGAGATCACCATATTTCTTATTTTATTAATGTCTTCAGGGAGTGGAACACATTAACAATAGGAAAGAATTTCCTTTGTTTAACGTTCTTGGTGTTCTAAAAGAAAAGGAATCTTGAACAGAGTTGAGTAGAATCTATTCTTAAGAAGTGTTCTACTGTGTGCATTCTAGCACATTGTATCGCATTATAGCTGACGAGTGAAACCGACGAGTTGAGTTGTTTGACGTTGAACCGCAGCGTAATCAAGAGATTGACACGCAGCGTACGGTGTCTTAAACAGAGCAGTGTCTGACGTATGCGCGTGCTGTTCAGTCTCGTGTGTTGTGCGAGTGGTCTGCGCGCGCAGCTCTGTCTCATGTGTCACGCGAGCAAGGAAGGCTGTTAAGCTCGCGCATCCATTTAAAGTTCCTTTCCTTATTTTCTTAAATTTACTAAATATCGCTGGATGATTTAATCTATAAATATTCCTCCCGCTCTCCTCACCGAGTATTAGACGTGAATTCAGCCGCTGGGAAGTCGTCGCTTCACTTCTCGTTTTCGCGTTCAGCCGCTGGAGGAGAAAGCGAGGTAGTTTTCTTCACAATTAAGTTGTTCTGGTTGAGGTGCCCAATCGTCGCCAGTGTAAAATTGGTAAAATATGTAATAAAATCAGGAATCATTTAGTAGAGAGGTTAAGTGGGTTTATTAAAACCTCATCCCAGGAACAGCTATCAGTAACTGCCACAGTGGGAACTTGCACACAGGTACATTCTAAGAATGCTGAATGAGAATAAGAACATGAAGAATTTAAAGGGCAAGTATGTAAAACATCACACCAGCCCCAAGTAACAGAACCGCTCATCCCCTTTCCAGGCTCCCAGGGAAACACCTGATGCCCGGTTGGCCAGTACGGCCTTGCTACCACCCTCCAATAGCGCCCCTCATCTTCACATAGACTGTCTCTCACGTGTATTTAATTTCTTTTATAGTGCTACTCATCCCAAGTATGTAGGGCAGGGTGTCTGACTGCGTTACATTACACACACATTATGTGGAGACAATGACTCATATAAACGTGAAAGTCAATGTATATGAATTGTTACTTAGGATAATGGGTGCTACAAGGTGTAATCATTCTTTAATATATCATTCAGTCTTTCACCATTCTGTCCTTCCATCTATGTGCCCATCTATATCCAAACATATTCAACCATTTGCAAACCAATCCACCATGTATCCTTTCATCCATCATTTCACTCATCCATCCCTCCATCCACCCTTTCACTCATCCATCCATTATTTATTCACCCACCCTTTCACCCCATCCATCCATACAGTTATCCATCCATTCTTCTACCCATCCATCTATTCACTCATCTATCCAGCCGTTTACCCGTTAACCCATCCAGCCATCCTTTCACTTACTCACCCATCCACCCAGTCACATATTCTTCCACCCATTCACCCTTTAAGTCATTCATCCTCCCTGTCTCTCTCCATCCCCCTTTCACGTATACATCCAGCCTTCCGCCCACGCACCCATCTACTCATCCATTCATGAATTCATCCATTGGCCCAATTACTCATCCATCCGTTCTCTCATCCATCCACCCTTTCACTTCTACACTCATCTATCCATCCTTTTGTCCATCTACACTGTTTCACTCACTCATCAATCCTTACATCCACCCTTTCACTTATCCATCCATCCACCCACCCTTTCACTTATCAATTCATCAATCCATCTAACCTTTCACTCATCCATCCACCCATTCACTCGCCCATCATCTACCCTTTCACTCATCCATCCATTCATCCATCTATCCTTTCACACACCTATCCACTCTTTAACCCATCCATCTACCCTTCCACCCATACATACATCTATTTACCTTTTCTCGCATCCATACTTCCACTCATCCATCTATCCTTTCTTTCATTATCTATCCATTCACCCTTTCATTCATTCATACATTCATCCTTTCACTAATCCATCCAGCCATTCACACATTCCTTCACTTATTTACTCACCCACCTTTTCACATTATGAGCTGAGCCTTTGTCTGCAGAGTTGCAGACAGAAGAGGCCCATCGAGACCTTCACATTGCTGTAGTTCTTAAAGAAAGGGGTGGGGGAGGGTTCACTATGCTCTTGCACATAGGCAATCTGAGAACTAGAAGTCATGAGTCATGCATGATGCACAGTGCCAGGATGTGAGGTGACTGTGACATGGTGTTGTTTACAGGGATTTAAGTGGCGTAAAAAAACTGGGGGAGTCTCTTCAAAGGGGGTGTTCGATGTAATTAAGGGCATGGTTTAAAACACCTAGGCTAAAAATCTGTGCTTAGCATAGTGTTTCGCGCGACTGGTTTTATGTTGTTTCTGTCATTGCATCCAGATATATAATACAGTAAGTATCATTACGCCAGCAACAAGCCAGGACTACTGGCTTTGTCAATGGTTGTTATTTGCTTAAAATAAAGAAGCCGTAACCATGGCTTTGTTGAATATAATATTTAAAATACTTCTGTTCTAAAATGATGAGACAGTGAAAGAACATAACCTGTTCTTTTTAAGTTGTTTCACAGGCTTCTTTATGTAAACTGTTCTCTAACGTTGCAGCATGGGCGTTCTACCTTTTATCTAACAGAATGCCCTGCTGTACGCTGAGGATGGAGGAGGCCGCCACATGCTGTCACACCCCAGACTGCATACCAAAGGTCTAGAAACATCAAAAATATACTAGAATCTCGACCCACTGAAACATCTACCTGCTTTATGGGCACTAGACCTTGTCAGAACTGCAGTCATTGCCACAACATCATTAAAGGTAACACTGTAAGTCATCCATCTTCAGGCAAAATCATTAAACTTATGACCAATGCTACATATGACTCCAAAAATGTCGTCTATCTACTTAAATGCCCATGTGGACTCCCGTATGTGGGAAAAACTGAGAGAAAAATAAAAGTTCGCTTGACGGAACATAAGAGTACCATAAGGAACAAGACTGCAAAAGCACCCCTAGCTGCCCATTTCACCACGCATCATCATAATGTCAGCCAACTACGGTTCCTTGTTTTGGAGATTGTACCTCTGAGAACAGGTGTCGATAACAAAAAAAGACTCTTACAAAGAGAAACTGTTTGGATGAAAAGACTTGATACCTGCCAGCCGAAAGGTCTCAATGACCGAATTGAATACAGCTGTTTCCTCTAATCCTGATGTTTTTCATATTTACTCTGTTCACACCTGACTGTGTTCAACCTGCTTACCGCTTTGTCTTTTTTTTTTATTCTACCACTCTTACCCTCTTCATTAATCTGACCCCTTTCGGGTTTATTTATTCATTTTTAACTTTATTCATACTTTCTTATCCTCTCCATTTATTTGGCTACGTCATGTACCCTTTTCAGGTTTATTCATTCATCTATATTTATACCTTCTCTCTTTTACATCATTTTTTCCCTACCTAAGATGGCCGCCTTTATGTGTTTGCTCTTTACTTTCATTTTTCATTATCCATTTTTCAATACCAGCGTGATTTCCTTATATGCCTGTCGTTTATCCCGCTCGAATCACATAGGAGCTTATTATATTCAGTTTGTTTGTCTGTTTATCTTCATTTCTAGTTTGTTTACATTCCCACTCTTTCCAATCACGATAGTCCATTGTTTGTTTCTACCTTTCGCCTCCCCCGGCTCGGTTTACTGTAGTCCTTTGGTTGTTTCTAACCCTCCCACATCATGATGCTCACTCCCACTATTTACTTCCACGTCCTGAACCTGGGAGTTTCACCCGCTGCACTGCATGAAGCAGATTGCTTGTTATCACGCCGATAAGATTTTTCACTATCGTACTCGAGATACATTAGGATATCCATTCACGAATTCCACGGGGTGCACTGTCCAGTTTACCATCTTCCACATTTTTGCTTCACCCGGCTGTGTTGACATCTTGACATATTCATTTTTAAGCACGCTATTTCGAATTCCTTGCACGCTATCTTTTATTTTTGGGACCTTTGAATGTTTACCGAACATTTTCCGTTCGGATCATGTCTAGCACGTTTTACTTTCCATTTTGCACTCAACGCCAGATGCTGTCAGTCCATTATTCATCACACCGTCTACTACTTTTTCACCTTACTGACTTCCTATGTTATTTTTACATCGGTATGTCGTAGTTTTAAACTTGCTTTTTCACCTCACTGACTTCCTACGTTACCTTTACACCGGCACATTGTAGTTTTAAGCCCGCCCTTTTATAGTGTTTTTTGTACCTTTGTATTAGTTCTGTGGAGGTTCTTCCATTTCCTGATTTTGTGAATTTTGACTTACAGATTGCCAATTATCCCCTGATGAAGGGACACCGTCCCGAAATGCATAGGGATATGGGATATTATTAATGCAATTGGACATTTTGGAACACGATAAATTTACATGTTCTTTTGAATGAAGTTGCTATGAATACAATATGTGATTCTTCAAATAAATACATTATCACGAACAGTTCATGAACAGTGATTTCTCATACATTATACTGGTTACACCATCAGAACTTTTGTTAAAGGAGTTGTTTTCTCCATCTGGAGTGCCATTGGAAGTAGTGTAGGAGGTTCCTACACTCCCCCAATTTTTCTGTTCAAATTCCAGTGTCCTGACTGGCCAGGAAGGACCATTCCTCGGCACCCGAAGATACTTATCACCTTTAAATTACGTTAGCCTTGCTAAGCTTTTCTAAAGTGTGTGCCGCACTCCCACCCCAGTGTTCATTCACACCCCAGACTGCCCCATTGACGTTCTGTATGTGTCAATCAGCTGCATACGGAATGACAATGGGCGGGTGGGGCTGCTCTTGTGCTCCAGGAGAAGTGTAAGGTGGCCCCATCAAGGGGGGGGTGAGGCCTCTCACAGAGGAGCAGTGCTGCTCCCTCAGATGGCCAAAAATACGGACAAAAGGCGTCCGTAAAAGGGATCCTCACGGACAATGGACGTGAGGTCCAAATTACGGACTGTCCGTGAAATTTACGGACGGTTGGTCACCCTATATAACTTCCTTATTCCATCATCCTCGACCAGGGCTAAACATCGTGAGCTTTGTGACATTTATTCTTTAGGCTGTGGCCTATCCAGGGCTTTGAAAGACACTGACACCAAAGTAACTGTAGAGAGCGACCCATGACCAAGATCGAAGACAAAATGTGGGCGATACAAAGGTAAGCCAGGAGGCCACCTTCACCTCAAGCCACCCACAAATCCACACTCGTTTTTGACCAATTTCCGACCCACAGCAGGTGCAATAGGTTTGCCCATCGCCTATTGTTTTACTGCCTTACCGAATTGCCAGACTGCGAATTACACTTTTAATGACAACTACTTTTAAGGGACGAGGCAGGGAAATTGCTGCTGTGGATATGACATGGATGGAGAGTAGGCTTAAAAGAGAATTAGCCTGGGGTCGCCTGGGCTTATAAGCG
Organism: Lissotriton helveticus; assembly: GCF_964261635.1. Lineage (NCBI taxonomy): Eukaryota > Metazoa > Chordata > Amphibia > Caudata > Salamandridae > Lissotriton > Lissotriton helveticus. Next base: position 1,773,303,136 of record NC_136067.1, on the reverse strand, counting down.
TCCCAGAATGCCCCACCTAAACCATTCCCCCTGGTAGTGCTCAGGTCCCAAACAGAGATGTTTTAAGGCATATGCAATTGTCTAGGGCCCCAAGCTTCCGAAGGGCGCCATGAGCAATGAACATTTTTATTACTGGACCTCTATCTATGCTGTCCATTTCACTCTATACTGGTGATTAATTTGAGCTGGTGGTTGAAGGTGGGGCCCACAGCAATCATTTTTGAGGTCTGGCACTTATTTTTCCTCATCAGACTTTCACCCAGAGCAAGAGAGAAAGAAACACAAAAGGGGGAAAGAAAGTGTAAGACAGAGATGGAAAAACAGTGGCTGAGAGAAAAAGCAGGGATGTAAAGGAATGTAGAATTGTGAAATTAAGAAGCAGGGAGTATCTGATGGTGGATTAAAAATCAGGTGGGATGAAGACTAGGCACCAATGGTAATCGGCACCCCTGATATTTGTAGTGCTGGCTGTGGGCTTCAGGCCAAACTTTTGGCTCCGGCACTTAATGTTTTACAAATTAAGCACACAATATAGTTATTTATTTATTTATTTATTCTTTCTTTTCGTATTGTTGCTCACGAGGTGCCGGGCAGCCATGCCGGATTGCCTGAGCGGCCCCCGCCTGATAGGGGGCCGCTCCAACGTTGGGGGCCAATTTTATTTAGAAAGGCCCAGTGGGGCTGAAGAGGCACCGACGTGCCAGGGCCCCCTTTTACTTTGTTTGTTCCCTGCTGCCCTGCAAGAGCACAGGCGGCTGCAGCGATTGGGCATATTTGTTTAGAGGGCCCCTGGAGTGCCCATGCCTACAGAGAGTTTCACAGCTGCCCAGCAATTAGTGGGCAGCTGCAGCGTTTAGGCCTGCACCATTGCGCACTGTTGATGTTGCTGCAGCGGCAGCCGAACCCTTACACTGTGGACAGAGGGCATTGGGGCCCCCTATGAGAGGCCAGTTGGCCTGGGTGTACGTTTAGGTGATAGGTAGGGCGCAAGGCGCTACAAGGATTGTGTAATGTGTTTATACCTGATCTGATTATTGCCAAACGTGATTCCTTCACCATGAGTGATGCATAATGTGTTTATCCTAATGCCTAATGTCATGCCATGATGTTTTGAGATAGTTCCTATTAGCGTAATGTAGTTATGCTTATGAGGTTATTGCATAATGTGTTTATGCTAGTAAGGCCCATTGCGTAATGCGTTTATGCTGATGAGGTTTGGGCCTAATGTGGATTTATGCTAATATGATAATGCTTAGGTCATTATGGTACCAGTAGTTACTGGTTGTGTTTTATATTTGCATTCTGATGGTTCTGACCGTGGCCCGATTGGCCTGGTCCTGTATATAAAATATAATATAATATATATAATATAACTATATGTTCCTCTGTCTGCCTTTACATGACTCTGTTTCTCACCACCCAGTGTCACTTTAAGGATTGTTATGGTCCCAGGCTTGACATTTTCGGCTATTTGTGTGGCACTATTTTTGAAAGTTTAATGTGTAATTCAGTATAATATGGCATCTTGTGGGCATGAATTGGCAGGAAATGGATAATAAAATTTGAAGTTGCTCGGAACAAGGGCCCCAATATGGAATGTCTATCTATATATATATGGAAGGAAATATATGTAGATTTAAGTTGGATTTAATATACTCAGACTTTCAAGTGTTGCTGTACTTTAAACAAATTATTTTTTTATAATTAATAATATTGTTTGGATAATGCAATATTGAAGAAATTGTAGAAAAATAGTTATGATAAAAAATCACTTATTTATGCAGTGACTTATATACATGTTAAACATAGAATAATATAACCATAAGTAATATTTACATTTGTTGAGCATTACTAAGGAATATCTATATATTTATAAACCTTATTATTATACATGTTTATATAAAGCAATACACATGTCTAGGTACACATATATAGTCCAAATAAATGCTTTTATACACAGGGATATGCTGTATATTTATGTTTGTGTGGCTGGTTCTGTGGGGAAGAGCCAACTCTTGAGTAGTCTTCTGAAAATAAGGTAAATTTCCGTGGCCTTATGTTTGGGGGTAAAGAGTTCCAACAGTTTGGCTGCTTGAACAGAGTAGGATGTGCCACCTATGGTTTTTTTCTTGTTTAGTAGGATTTTGTGGCGCAGTGCAAATCTCGAGCAGAGGTTCTTTTGTTGAATGTATTTCGTGATTTTATTCCTGATGAAGAGCAGTTGTGTTCCATGTATCTATTTGTGGGTAATACAAAGCAGCTTAAATGTGCATCTTCTGGCAAACGGTAACCAATGTAGGGCTTCCAAGGCGGGGAAATATGGACTTGTGGCTTTACATGTAAGAGTAGTATTACAGCAGAGTTCTTTGGAGTCTTTTCATAGTTGTTAAAGATGATCCATGGTGGATGCTATTGGCGTAATCAAGTTTAGACAGAATGAGAGAGATAGTAGCCTGGACCTTGAGTGGAAATCCCAGGTGGGGTAAGATGCGTTGCAGAGTTTTGATAGTAATGACGTTTGAGCTTGCTAGTTTGTCCACTTGGGCATTCATTAAAGCTTGGCGCCCATGGTAAAGCTGAGGTTTCTTACTTCCTCAGATACTTTAGGCGGTGTTCTCAGATCACCAGGCAGGGAGTGGGTCATAATTTTTGAATCACCACATGTGAGTATTTCTGTTTTGGAAACATTCATTTTGAGATGGCTCAATGTCATCCACTGATCAACAGCTCTGAGGCAACTGAAAACTTGTAAGTATCTAATGTGTTTTTGAACTTTCTAGTTTAACCCCTTGGCCGTGGCGGTAATCCCGCCGCGGCGCTAGGGGGCAGGGGGGCCGTGCGGCGCCGCCATGCTCATGACGGAACCACCCGTCACGAGCCGCGGTGGCGCTGTGCTTGTGACGGAATGGTTCCGTCACGGCCCCGCCCGCTCAATAGAACGCGCTGCGCAGGTGCGAAATCAGTGCCGCGCAGACGCGGCGGCCGGGCCATGACGGAACCATTCCGTCACCAGCACAGCCCCACCGTGGCTCATGACGGAATGGTTCCGTCACGAGCGCGCAAGGAGTTAAGGAGCATTTGTGTGTCATCTGCATATTATCGAATGTGAGGAGAAATTAATAGATCTGTGCCAGTAATGACTTCATGTAGATGTTGAAAAGCATGGGTGAGATGATAGAGCCTTGAGGGACCCTTGCTTTTGTGAAGTACGGTTTGGATGAGAAAGAGGGAGTATGGATGACATTAGTTCTGTTGTGAAGGTAGGATGTGATCCAGTTGAGAGCCGTCTCCTCTATGCTGGCTTCATAGAGTCTTTGTATTAGTATTAATTTGTTTCCAAAGTGGTCATATTTTTTGTAAATATGTTATATCAAAATTTTACAAAATAACATTTTGTATTTTTTTGCTGGCAACATTTTAAATGTTGTTTTGAATTAATATTTCTTACATGTTATGATTTTTATTACATTTTCAATTTATTTCTTTAAAAAATTTTAAAATATGTTTTGAAGTAAAAACAAATGTTTTCATTTTTTATTATTTCTTTAATTAAAATTATTTTGCAAATATGATTTATTAAATAGAATATTATAAAACAATACATGTTTAGAAATATAAATATAAAATAGGTTTAAGTTATCTAAATTTATAATTTGTAGTATTTACATATTTAAAATGTTTAATCAAAAATCATTTATAATTTATCATAACTTATATTATTTTTTGTTTACTTGATTGATTTCATATCTACGCAGGTTGTAGAAAAAGGCATTTTAATTAACATTTTTATAAATAATGTATATTAGTTTTGCTATCACAGTTAATGTTGTTTAATTGAAAAAGAGTGTTTTGTCATTGTTTTGAAATCAATGTTTTTTCACATTTATACATTTAGTTTTTTAAAGTGTTTTTCTTTCACTAATTTTCCATGTTTGTAGTGCAAAATGATTATATATGTATCTTAATTATTCAATCATTCAAAATTATACACATTGTTAATAATATATGTTGTTTATTTTTCATGTTAATTTGTTTTATTTGATGTAATATTTTAATAATGTTAATATTATTATTAAACATTAATTCGTAATGAAATATATAATTTAACATTGTATATATTTAAAATGTTTTTTTATTTGTATTGCAAATTACATTAAAACTTTATAATTGTTGGAAGTAGAATAATAAATGTCACCCCTTTAGTGTTATTTTCAAGAAAAGTGGACAAGGCTGTTCCTCGGGTAGGAAGGAAAGGGAGTGAGATGCACTGGTCAAAGGAGAAAGTGGTGATTAAAAGGTGTTAGCCTCCCACTGGGTATCCATTATGTTGGATATGTTTGCCTCACACACCCTTGCAGGTGTCATGCTTCATAATAGGCATTTGCTCCTCGTCGGGTATGCGGTGCAATTCCCAACGGGCTCACCTCAAAGAGGGGCTCTTTAGCGGGGATCTTTTGAATCCAACTGCCTATGGGTGAAGTGTGGGTATGGGGCCAGAGGGCTTGTAGACGTAAATGTGAGTTAAAATGTAGCGTAGGGTACCTGAGACTACTTTATTCGGGTGGTCCCTCGTTACAATTAAAAGGTGAAGCTAGACTAGACTATCTGGAAAATAATGTTTCCTTGTTCTAGACTAGACTAGAAAGTATAAAGACGGTCGACATGTTTCTCGCTATGTGCAATGACTGCGATTCGTCAGGACCTATAAGGTGTTGTCTACAAAGGAAAATTACTTGTGTCAGATATTGTTGCTCATTCCTCAAAATATGGGGTGAGTTATTACCTCAATGGTGCTGTTCCTTGCCTATAGTAGGGAACAAAAGAGGCTGATTATGAGCAGAAGTAACATAATAACAGTGACCAGGTGCATACATAGTGACATGCTCTGTGGTGCAATTGCGCGCTAGGCATGTAACCGGTTAAAAGCTGGACCACATGTCATGCTTTAGTGTGGAGCAGCGTGGATTTAAAAGTGCAGCATATGAGTGTGTGGCTGCATGCTGGTGGATCAAGTGATTAAAAACAATGTAGCAGCATTCAGGTTGTTGTAATGAGAATGGAAATTCCCCACTCACCTAAAGGTCAGGAATTTTCCGCCCCATCAATACTCGGCGGGTTGTACAGCGTGAAAGGTGCCTCTGAGTTTGAGGCTGGGTAGTAAGGAGTTAAAAACAAAGTTTGCATCGTGTTGTATCTTTCAATTAACATCCATAAGCTGTGTGCTGGTGTCCCTAGCTTATCAGATGGAAACAGGTGCTAGCCAGTAGGAGTGGCCACATCCCTGTACTGTGTGTGGGGGCGGTCAGAGACCCTGGTCCCAAAACTCAAAACAAAGACTAAAACTCAAAGGGCACTTGCCTAATAAATGTCACCCCTTTAGTGTACAACACTTTCCCCTAAATGGCGTAGATTAGAGTGGGAATAGTAAATGTCACCCCTTTAGTTTTTCACATCTTCTCCTAATTGGCTTAGAGTAGAGTGATAATAGTGAATGTCACCCCTTTAGTATCCAACACATTCCTCTATATTGTTTATATTGGAGTTGGCATAGTAATTGCCAACTATTTTGTATCCAAACCTTCCCTAAAATGGCGATTAGAATGAGAATAGTAAATGTTATATCTTTAGTGCCCAACACCTTCCCCTTAAAGGGCATATATTGGAGTTGGAATAGCAAATGTCTCCCCTTTAGTGCGCAACACCTTCCCCTAAAAAACTTTGATTGGAGCGGCAATAGTAAACCCGATAGTCATGTGTTTGTGCACCAATCTGCATCCGTTCAAAAATGTGCCAAAAGCACACCTCTTTTAGCTACCGAAGGAGATAGAATAATGATGAATATTTGGCCAAGGGCATGCTATTGAAAACAGTGTTAATATGCGTACAAACAAAAAAAACAACTACTTAAACAAATAAGTAAATAGAATCAAAGGCTCAATAAAATAAGAGAAAATCATGCCAACCCTGAAGGAACTTCAGTGGTAACTCTTAGAAACCAGGTCTAAAGGGAGTGTGCAGTTCCTGGCTGGACGTGGGGGAAGGACAGGTCTTTCTTCTTGATGCCCTCACACACCCCGAAGGATGTCATGCTTCATCATCGGGCGTTTGCCCCTCATCAGGCCGGCGCTGTAATGCCTGACGGGCTCTCATAAACGGGGCTCTTTATCGGGGATCTTTTTGAAGAAGCCGTTGGGTGCGTGCGGGTGTGGGGGCTGGATAGTGCACGGAGGAGTGAGATAAGTATAGGGCATCACGAAGAAAGACCTGTCCTTCCCCCACGTCCAGCCAGGAACTGCACACTCCCTTTAGACTTAGCTTCTTTGGGAGCGTGTGTGCAGGACATTATAACTCGGCTCCCTGTCCCTCCTTTGATAAAACTCCTAGAAACCCTCATCAGTTTCTAAGCCTGATAGCTCATCCAGGGGCGGCTCCTTCATATGGGCAAAAGGGCGGCGACCCCCGTACCATCACGTCTCACTCTGCATCTAATGGCTACAATATTACAGCTTTTACATGAATGAAACTATCTCACTGATCATTTGCTTACATGTAAAAGCTGTAATATTACCCTGCACCAGAAGAGGGCTCCCGGGGTGGTATTGCGCATGTGTCTGGTGTGGGCTGTTACAGCCCGTCCTTTCACATAAGCAATACATATCTGACATGCTGCACTAGAGGAAGGCCGTGCATCATGTTAGATAATGGTAAATTGGGGCCTGTCAGTCATGCGCCCTTATGCCCCATCAGAAGCCACGGTAATGTAAAAGAACATCCTCCCGTCCTATTTGGGCATCTGATTTGGCATAAGGTAATGAGCCTCACTCTGGAGCCCTGTTTGTTGAATCTGGGCACTTGGACTGTGTTGGGAATCGTGATTCACGATGTGCGGGTTAAGAACGACCTCAGGTAAGTTTCACATTGTGTGCATGACTGAAAGCATGTGATATTATGTGTGCCTGCACCATTGTATGTGCGTGAGTTTCAACACAATTGTGTCCATATAATACATTAAAATGTCCTTTGTGGCAATGTTGCCTGCATCGCTCTTCCGAGTCGCCCCTTCACTCTGGCAGTGCAGTCTAGGTCCAAATCAATCAAACTTCCCAGGATGCTACGGAAAACATTTTAAACATTCCGCACCCTCCCACAAATATACTCTCACAGTTTATACAGGGACCACCTCTGCTCACACCCGGCAAACCAGAAAACGCTTTCCAAAGCCAAGTTCAAAAGTTCAAAGCCAGAGGATTAACGCGCGATCGCGCGATACAAAATGGCCGCCGCCTAGTGAGCTCCGGCGCGACGGCCCAGTTTTCTATTCTTTAAACGCCGCATTTGTTTCAGGAAATCGGCAAAAATCAGGTCGCTTATGTACTGAAGGCATTACCTGCATGGTGTGATGTTTTCAACGACTTCTGTGCAGTGAGCAGTGTTTTTCCTTCGATGTGCTTCCTGCTGCCTGCTTTGCTCCAAGGAACAGCCAGGTCAGCCAGTCAGGGGGGCGGAGCAACTCTTCAGGAAAGGGCCTGGCTTGGGCCTAGCCACTCACACAGTATATTATAGCTGCTGCACCGGCTTTCTTCAGGATTTTCTTTTGCTGCCTTCTAACTTTGCTTCTATTTTTCATTTTCTCATTTTTCCTTTTGTCTTTAGTCATTTATTTAAAATGGAAAATAAAGCTCCTATTCATTCTAAAAGAAGGCAACAAGTTTCACCTCCACCAATTAAATTCAAGGCGGTTGAGTCAGCAGAACCTTCATTATCTCTAATTTTGGAGGAAATTCAAGCTCTTTGTATTAATACTGACACAATTGCTTCAGAAATTAAAAATGTTCGTAAACAAATGGCGAGTTTATCAATGAAAATCTCTGATAATGCCATTAAAATTCAGGATAATAAATCTAAGCTTGACTCTTTTACTTCACTTGTTGGAAAAATAGTACCATTGTCTTCTTAATTTTTAGACATGGAAAATCGCAACAGGCAATACAACCTGCGCACTTTTAATTTGCCAGAAGAGGTTGAAGGTGAAAACTGCAGATTGTATTTAGAAAATTTGATTCCGGGCCTTCTACAAATTCAATTTCCAGAAAAATTCGAGATTGATAAGGCCCACAGGATTCCTTTACATCACAATCTTAAGCATTCTAAACCTCGTCAAATGATTTTCAAAGATCTTCGACATCATCATCTAGTCCTGATTCGGAAGGCTGCAAGGGAGATTCCTTCTTTGATGGTTAATGGGAATAACATTTTCATTCACCAGGATTTCGCAAAAGAAACTATAGCAACGTGTAAGGAATTTTCTGCCCTACGTCCTCAGCTGCGAAGTCTTGGTTTCAAGTATGGTCTTTTTGACCCGTCTACTATGCGTATTTGGAAAGACAAATTTTCAAAATCTTTTCAGCGTCCTGATGAATTACGTCATTTTTTGGATCAACAATTGCACCATTCCATGGATACACATGACTCTAATACTTGATCCTAACCAAACTCATATGTCCTGACATGATATTTGCTGATATTTACTTTGGGCTCCAACGGTGTCGGTCATTTTTGTAGAACGCATGTGCGTTTCTTTCTTCATATTAATGTGTTTTGTTTGTCCTTTTCTCCCTGCTTTCTTTTCCCCCTGGCCTTTTTCTACATTAGAGTTACTGTTTTCTTTCTACTTTATATCTCTATTCTCTTCGCCTCTTCTTATTTTATTACTTCTATTCCTTCTCTCATCTTTTATTTATGGCTCATTTTCATAATATTAAGGTTGTTTCTTTAAATGTTAAAGGCTTACACCACCCAGTTAAGCGTACAACATTTTAGATTATTTAGGTAGTTGTAAAGCTGATATTTGTTTCGTTCAGGAGACTCATATTGATGATAAAATATTAAATTATATGAAAAAAGTGGGTTGATACTATTGTTTCATCTCCAGCTAATGGTAAGAAAAATGGTGTTGCTATTTTCTTTGCTAAAGAATTGCTTCGTCAAGTTTTAAGTAAAACCTCAGATGCAGAAGGAAGATTTATTATAGTTAAAATAAAAATTCATGATTTATGTGAGAAGTTGGCCTGGTTTATGATGTTCACTATTCTAGTGAGCACCTTGCACCAGTCCAAACAACCTTTATGGTGATGGTTGTAAAGTCAACCTTATAGACCAGCTATTCTAGGGGTAGCATGGACAAAAGCAGTCTTAGGCTAAACTCAAGAGGGCATGTGAAGCCAGCTGTTTTACCATAATCAAACCTTTTAATACCAAATGAAAGGACACCACCCAGGTTATATATTCAAAATATATATGTATTTATTGCTAAAACAACCCTCTGAACTCTTTATGAACACAGAAGCACAAGCGCATAACAAGTAACTTAATATAACATACAAAAGTTGCACAAATATGGATAGGACCTGGTGGCCAGCTAAACCATATACTAAAATAGTGGTATAAGAACCACATCACGAACAATGGTAAGGTCTAGGGCCTTGGGAATCGCTGGGACTACTCTGGACTAACAGTTGTTAGGAAGCAGGAGGCCCACGGGATGCGGGTGCAGTGTCTAAATGCACATGCGTGCACACATAGAAGTCAATGGGTGCGTAAAGTTAGAAAGTTAAAGGTTTAGGAGTCTTCCGGCTGGACTAGAAACTAACCACTTGAAACTAGGACAGTAGGAGAGTTAATCTTCACAGGAGCACCGCAGTCCTCGCGTTACCTCACCCACAGGAAGCGGGTACATAGGTCCCAAAGTGTGTCGGGTTTCGTCGTGGAGTTCTATGGAGCCTTGGAGAAAAGATGCTGCAGGCGACCAGGAGATAAGAGTCTGGTTGGATCCAAGGGTGAATCGAGGATGAAGAGTACCTGAAAGCAGAGGGGACAGAGTCTGGGTCCCTAGCCAGTGACCAGGATGGAACCAGGAAGGAACCAGGCGATGTCGCGAAGCAATCATGTGCTGTTGAGGAGCTTGTCTCCGCTGCCACGTGGACCAGGAGAAGTCGACGACAACCAGGAGCTGGGCACAGCCTGTCCTACAAAGGCTCTCGCTGTTGGCGGTGTCGGTTCTCGATTTAGAATCAACAGGCCTTGGCAAATGCAACCCACGCAGGAATCAAAGATGGCTTCTGGATCAGACCAGCAAGGTCTGATGGGCTGCTCCTTTTCAAGGGAGCAAGGGCCATTCCGGAGCAACCAGACCAGCATTGGAAATTCAAGGTTTCGTCATCGCAGAGGCCACTAGCCAACGGGCAAGTGACCGGACAGACGCGTCAAGCAGGAAAATGCAAAAGGGCCCCACGCAGCACTCGGTGAGTGTGGAGAGGTGATCTTCGGTGCAGTTGGTGCTCGGGGCTGGGGCTTCTCAATCCCCAATGCACAACTTCGAGGGTGCCTCAGAAGTTGCGCAGAAAGCAATTCGCTGGCTTTCCAAGATGGCCGGTCCCATGGCTCGCTTCGCATCCACGGGTCCCAGCTTTGCTGTGGCTGTGGATCGGACTATAGGAAGTCTGGAAGTCCGGGTCTGTCAGGCTCTGTGTTCAAGCTCCGGCGGGAGCAATGACAAAGCAAACCATTGAGCGCTTGATGGTGCCTGCTTGCACAGGGTGGTCACTCCTTGACCACAAGGGAGATTCTTCAGTCTTCTACGTCGAGTAGGATGTCGAAGGTCCAGAGTTTTGTATCAGAGTTTCAGTCAGGATAAATCTAAAGTCTTGGGACTCAGCTCCTACCTATATACCAAATCTAGGGGCTGGATTACCTGCTAGGTCCCTCCTATGGGTGGGACCCAGGAAGGGGGTGGTTACACCCCTTTCCCTTTGTCCAGTTTCACACCAGAGCTGGGGCTGGGGTGCCCCAGCACCGGTTTGAACTGGACTATGCATGGGACACCTTGTGTGCCCCAGGCAGTGTCTCCTTTCATTCAGCCCTCCATGCCCCAATACACTATAGCCTGTCTGGGGTGGTGCTCGCACCTCCCTGTGACAGGAAATCTATTGTCCAAGCCTCCCTCGCTGGAAGGACTCCCAGCAGCAGGAGGTCTGAAGTACTGGGTTTTTAAGAACCCAGCGGTGCCAGGGGGCACACCCAAAGACTTCGAGTTCTCCTGTCTCAGACTACAGAAACACAGAGTCTTCTTGGTGAAGTCAAAGATCGAATTTATTGGCTGCAGCCAGTAACAGGTATCCTAGAAGTACAACACGGTGTATATTCTCAGGAGACTGCTCAACTTTACAAAGCCAGTCAACCCTTTTTATACAAAATATTATGCTTCAGGCAAACATTCCTTATTTTACAGTTGACCACTCACATATTTTCACGACAAAGAAAAAGCAGAATCATGATGACAAGCCCATATTTCAGTTTGTCCAGCCCACAATCTATTACCCGGCAAGGCCCAACACTTCCCATCAGATAATCGGACGGACCCCTAATAAAAACGGGCACCTCCTCATCGTAAAGCAGGCCATAAAAAAGAACAGAGACAGGTGTGAGTAAGATTAGACATAGTTGTGTGCAATGAAGGGTTTATGGCATGTTGTGGCTTGATCCCTAATCTCGATCGGCCACTGGGAAAGGAACTGGTCAAACAGGTTTGGCTTTGGGCAGTGGAGTCAGCTTGCCCAGGTCACACAAAAGTCAGCAAAGGTGTACGTGTCCCTAGGACTCGTTTTGGCCTTAGTCGTCGGCCTATGTGAGGGCAACCACAAAATGGCTGCCATGCACAAAATGGAACCCGAGGGTTCAGGACAGAATCTCTGATTTCAGGGTGATCTTGTCACTCGAATACGCCGAAAATACTCGTATATAGTATACTCGTCATTTTCGGTCTGCTGATACCAAATTCGTCATGCTACGAACATGTTTATGACATGGGTCCAGAATCCACGGAACCACAGACCCTCCTTTTGCCCTTACATAGGCAATAACCTACACTCATGCTAATCTGAGTCCAGGTCTATATTCATAAATTCACTGAGATGTTGCTGTAGCATCATCCTATTACTTAGCTCGTCCCTCGATACAGGTTTCCTTACACACGATGTAGCACAGAGGCCACATATAGTAGGAGCACACTGTACGCACAGACAGAACAGGAAAAGAATGGCTAAGATCATCCCAATGACCATTAGAATCTTCCATCCCCAGACGGATAACAGTTCCCAGAACCATCCCATCAAGGACCAATCTCCTTTATCCACATGAATAGATTCAGAGATCTTATGCAGTTTGGAAATGGCCTGGTACACTGTCGGAGCGTTATCCGGAATGAAAACACAGCAACTTGATTGGATCACTTTACATACCCCACCCCGGTCTGCAAGTATGACGTCTAACGCAACTCTGTTCTGAAGAGTCATAAGACGATCCGACTGGAGCTCAGCAGTCAAGTTACTAAGGGCACCGGCATTTTCAACTACGGTGGACTCGACCACCCTTGTCAATTGCCTTATGTTCCTGCTGTTAACCATAGGTCCCCAAAACGGCAGAAAACCCTTCAAGAAATCTCCCAATTCTTGTCCTGCAGTATCTTCCTCACTGAAGACACCTCTAACTACCCTTGTCTTGTGGTAATCTGCCGCAGCGGTGTAGGTGGGAGGCAACAGGAACGAAACAAAACATGTGCCCGAAAAGTCAGGGGGCAACCATGTGTATGCTCTATCATGACAGATGAAATAGGTACCCTTAGCTGCTAGGAACGAAGGGGAAGTCTGGGACGCAAAGACATACGTCTCATTGCAGATACTCTTCCCTAGCTGAGCTCTCGGATTCTTGCCATTACCCTGCAGACAGTAGTGACCCTGATGGGGTACAACCCAAATCGGGGAGGATCTTTTCGCTCGCTGGTTCTCACTCAGACTGACTCCATATCCGGTTACGTTCCATCCAATATACGCCAATGTCTCATCTCTCGGGATAGTCTCATAGGAAGTAGCTCCTCTAATCATATCTACTATACCCTTAACTAGAGCACTACTCTTTGGATTATCTTTTACAGAACGTAGGGGATGGACTTCACGAGCATAGATGAACATCGTTCTGTATGCCCACACAGAACCATAGTAGCTGAATGGCAGGACCAGATAAGGGATACCTTTATCAGTAGTATGAGGCATAAGACAACACACCCAACAGTTAGTCGTGTTCACTACTAGTTGGTGTTGGTGCAAAAGCTGAACGAAGGAGTTATTAACTAACTCTAATCTTCTAACGCACTCATGTTCAGGTAGAGGGTGGAAAGAATGCTAGGAAACAGTAGAAGGAGGTATGGGCTGTGTAGTGGGTGCAAATGTCACTCGAAAATAAAATAAAACATATCCTATTAAAAACATCATTACACTAAGCAACATGAAAATGCATAATATCAGAAAACGTTTTCTAGCCATTATCATACACATTTTGGTTTTAAAGTTCATCTCTTTGGCAAGTCTCTCCATCTCGAGAAACTCCATCCTCTAACCTTGCTGCTCGCAGAGGTAGGGTGTTCCGTGCTAAGGAATGAGCCTGTCAGTCCAAGGGAAACGCCCAAGAACCAACCAGAACCGTCGACCTTGTGTCTTCGGCTTGCACTCCAAAGACTTGTCGCCCGCGACCCTACAGCTGAACCCGGATGGTGGTTCGAAAAACAAAAATAAAAAAGTTTCTCTGATGAGAGAGCTGCATTTTCAAAAATAGCAAAGAAAAGGAATTTATTTGTCCATAGTTCTCGGCCTCAGATTATAACGGCTTTTTCCATATAATGTCTGATCTTGGAACAAAAGTTCAGGCTCTGTAGTGTCCAATCGAATTGACGGTGGCACAGCTTCTTGCAAAAGATTGTCATTTTCACGTTCAGAATTTGTTCCTTTTATACGTGCATCGCTGAAAGGCAGAAAACGAGGCACGGTCTCAGTCTCAGGATCAGCAATACCTTCCTGGACCCACCGGTCGTACGGCAGAGGCAAAGGGACCCTCTTACAATGTACGCCGTGGATCCAGTTCTTTGTTCCTTCCACTCGCACTGCGGATCTTGTTGACAAAAGGACTAGGTAGTGGCCGGTCCAACGGGGCTGATCATTCTTTGTCCGCTGGAAGTTTTTAACTAGGACCCATGATCCAGGATCGATGATGTGCCTGGATCTTCAGACACCTGAGGCAAAGTATCGTGAACCTGTTGGTGTAAAACACTCAATTTAGCCGTCAAATTATACAAGTAATCAAGCCGTACAGGGTGTTCAATCTCACTGAATTTTGTCGCCCTTTACACTCCCCATATGTTGGCCGGGCGACCGAACACAATCTCGTATGGACTAAGTCCCACTCGCAAATGCACAGTCATTCTGGTCGATAGAAGTGCTAATGGTAAAGCATCGGGCCATTTAAGGCCAGAGCTTGCTTGTATCTTGGCCAGTTTAAGTTTTAGAGTGCCATTGTAGCACTCTACTAATCCAGCTGATTGGGGGTGATTTGCAGCGTGGAACTTTTGCCGGATTCCTAGCCCCTCACATACTTTCTTCATCACTCGACCCACAAATTCACTCCCATTATCACTCCAGACCATTCTCGGCAAACCAAACCTAGGGAAAAATTCTTTGACAAGGGCTTTAGCTGTGGATAAGGCAGTGTTATCTTTCAGGGGGTATGCTTCTACCCATCTTGAAAAGGCACAAACAACAACGAGTATGTATTTCAAGTTGTTGCACCTCTCCATGTGGATGAAATCTAGCTGCAAAACCTCGAACGGATACGTTGGAGGTGCAAAATGACCAGCTGGAGTTGGGGTTCCCCTACCAGGTTTGTATTTCAGACACACCATGCAATTCTTGACCACATTCTCTGCACACTTAGGAATTTCAGCATTTTGCCATACTGGAGCCAACAACTTACAAATCCCTTTCACACTGATATGAGCCATTCCATGGGCCATTGTAACCACTGCAAGCACATATGCATCGGGTAACAACCATCGCTGATGCTCTGACAATTCAACCCAACAACCATTTGCATCCAATTTACCCGTACTCTCTCTCCACACACTCAACTCTTTCTCTGTAGCTTCAGCTTGAATAGACTTTACACTTTCTATCGTATCTTCACACATTCCAACGTCACCAACCCATCTTGCAGGGCCTACAACATACATTCGACTCATCACATCCCTTGCTGTTTCTTTTGCGACTTCGTCAGCAAACACATTGCCACAACCAACATCATCAGTAACCTTTTTGTGTGCACTACATTTCACAATCGCAACTTGTAATGGCAAGGTAAGTGACTCAAGAAGCTCATTCACCAACTGACCATGCTGAATCTTGGCTCCATGCGAAGTCAGAAACCCACGCTCTTTCCACAATCGTCCAAAACTATGAGCCACACCAAACGCATACTGGCTGTCAGTATATATGGTCACTTTCATTCCTTTTGATAATACACACCCTCTCGTAAGTGCAATTAACTCTGCTGCTTGGGCTGAATTATGTGGGATACGTGCAGCTTCAACAATCGTATGCAAAGTCGTAACAGCATATGCCGCAGTCGTATCACCATTCGGAAGCTTGAAGCATGAACCATCCACCCATAAGGTACCATCACACTTCACAAGAGGAGTGTCCTTAAGATCTACTCTCCCTTTCGTTTCTTCTTCTGTCCTGAGAAAACAATCATGCTGTTCAGAAACATCTGTCTCTGCTACAATCGGCAACAACGTAGCTGGATTCAACGTGTTGCATCTCTTTATGTGCACATGACTTGCTAACAGTGTCAACTCATATCCTGACAATCGAGCACTAGTTAAGTGCTGTGTCTTAGTCCTGTTTAACAAAGTATCCACTGCATGTGGAACCATTACAATCAATGTATTATTCATTACCAAACCAGCAGACTGTCAAATAGAAACAGCTGCTGCCGCTGTGGCTCTCAAGCAACTCGGCAACGCTCTAGCTACCGGATCCAAAGTCGACGAAAAATACGCGCATGGACGCTGCTTGCCCCCAAAAGATTGTGTCAACACTGACAATGCACATCCTTCTTTCTCATGGACATACAGTGTAAAGGGCTTACTGTAGTCGGGGGTACCCAACACAGGAGCCGAACACAATGCATCACGCAATTCGGAAAAACTTTTCTGACAATCTTCCGACCACGGAAGGGGATTTGGTGTATCTTTACGGGTCAATGCTACCAAAGGTTTGGCCAGCAGAGAAAAATTCGGTATCCATTGTCTGCAATATGATGTAATACCCAAGAAAGCGCGCACCTCTCTCTGTGTAGTTGGCACACTCAATTTTGCAATCGCTTGAATTCTTTCTGGGGTCAGTTTCCTTCCCTCCTTCGATAAGAGATGACCTAAGTAGGTCACTTCTTGTCGACAATATTGAAATTTTGAAAGAGACACTTTGTGATGCAAATCAGACAAATGACGCAACAACGACAACGTGGCTTCTTTACAAATCTCCTCAGTATCGGCAGCTATCAACAAATAGTCAACGTACTGGAGAAGAGCAGCACCATCAGGTAAAGCAATTGTATCAAGCTGTGTTTTCAAAGCCTGACTATATATTGACGGACTCTCACAATAGCCTTGGGGGGCGCGTTTGAACCGGAAGCTTCGACCTCCTAAACAGAAGCCAAAAATATCCCTGCTCTCCTCGGCAATCGGGATGCTGAAGAAAGCATTCTTCAAGTCAATCACCGAGAACCAAGTCGCGGAAGCTGAAATCATAGTCAATAGGGCAGTGATATCAGGAACAACTGGAAATTGTGGCACAACGTTTTTATTCACCTCTCTAAGATCAATCACAAACCTGTAAACAGGTGGCTGAGAAGGGTCGGTACGCTTCAAAACAGGCAGAACAGGGCTATTGCAAACGTTGCCTCTTGTTTCTTCAACTACATCTTTTTCAATCAGATCATAAATGATCGCTAGCAACGCCTTTTCACCTTCACTAGAGATCTTGTATTGGGGAATGCGTGGCCTTTTAACATTGGCTTTCAATGTCACAACATATGGTGGTATTTCCAAAAGACCCACATCATTAGGACCAGTAGCCCAAAGAATATCCGGAAGAAACGACAATTCTGTCGGGAGTTTATCCTTCGACAAATACATTGGGGAGACCACTTTCTTACCCAATGTAAGTTGTACTCCCGAAGGAGAACAATACAATGTCGCATACAATCTTTTCAACAGATCCAATCCCAACAAGTTCTCACCACAACCTGTTGTCAGAATAAGGGGTGCTTCGAATTCACACGGTCCAACAGAAAGAGACATAGGACTAGAAATCGGGTTCCTAACCGGGGCGCCAGAAAAACCTACTGAAACGTTCATTTCGCCAGACAAAGGTGCGCCAGGGAGTTTAGAGTGCATAATAGAACTCTTTGTAGCACCAGTATCCAACAGAAAAGGTTCTGACACACCTGATGTAATCACCTCAGCATAAGGTCCACTCTGATCTACTGGAACTGAAACAACTCCCTCTCTTTGTCTATGGCTGTCCTAGCAATCATCACTTTCCATGTTATCAACTTATGCATAGTAGTCATCAGCATAGTACTGAGTTGCCCTACCAGACGCGTTATTCTGCAGATCAAAACTATTCATTGAATTTTGTGGAGGAAAGGAACGTGTGTTCTGGGGGAAATTTCCACGTCCTCTACCTCTAGGAGCTTGTGGAGCACCTCGACCTCTTGCGGTAGGAACACCATTCATACGTTGTAACAAAACAGGACAGCTACTTTTAAAATGACCCTCCTCTTTACAATATGCACACTGATTAGGGCCTACAGGAAAACGTGGTTGAGAAAATTCGAACCTTTGCGAGCTTCTCTGAAATTGCTGAGGTTGCTGATAGTCACGCTGGCCACCACGAGGCGGATACGCCTGCTGTAAAAGAACCTTCGTCTTCAATTCTTTAATTTTCTTGTCTGCGCTATCCTTCTCATCCTTATCTCTATTTTCATGGTACTGTGCAGTAGCCAATATCTGTGCTGAAGAGGAAACGGCCCAAGAACTCTCTGAATCTTTCAATTTCTTACACAGCTCGGGAAGCAAATTGTGCACAAACTTGTCAACGAACAACCGTTGACAACCTTCTGTACTCATATCTTGACCACTGTGGTCGATAAACGTCTCTTCAAACCTAGTGAAGAAATCGGACACCGTTTCATCTTTCTTCTGCTTACACGCAGACAGTTTATCCCAATTTACACGCATTGCGGGCATTAAAGTCTTCATGTAAGTAACGATCTTACCAGGGAGTTCTGCAACTAAAGGCTCAGGTTTAGCACCACCAACTTGTCGGCCATCTGCAGCAGCAATATTAACCCAGGTATCACCTAACTCCTGTGCATGATCCATGTGACGAATCAATCCCCATAAAGGCTGTGGAACCACATTTCCAAACAACATGTCTATATCAGCTAGATTCATAACACATGAGTCTGCGGTCTGTGATAATTCCTTATAATACCCTGCAGGATTTTTACGGGGGTCAGGTAAAGTCTGCTTAAGAGCCAAGACTTCAGCACGTTTCCATGGAACATGTACCCAAACACGTTGAAAATGTGCTGGCACAGCTGGGGGGTTATTATTTGCACCAGCAGGTACTTCTTCCTTCCATACCGGAGGAACCTCTCTCATTGGATATTGTCGCGCTTTTCTCCTAGCAGAGGGATCAGGTTCAAACAACGACCGAGCGATAGCCTCACTCCTAAATGACAACAATGTCGCAACTGCTCTTTCAACATCAGAACCAACAATCATGCCCTTTGCAAACTCAAACCGTACACGGCACAACTCAGGCGGATTGGATTCCAAATCATTATCCTCCAATTCTTCACAAAGAAAAACACACATTTTATCAAAAACATATCTCTGCTTCGGTGCTTCCCATTGGCGGAAGACATCCATAACAGACTCTAACTCATATCTTGCAGGGTCAGTAACCCATTTGTGCGCCAAATGATCCAATACTCCCTTCTCTCTAGAATCAGGCAGTTGGCTACGCAACTGTTTACGCTCTGAAACGGGGGTCGTAGTTAATGACCCAAAGAAAGGAGACAAAAGACTAGTAACAGTATCCGTCATTCTCTGTCAGACAGAAGGAGAAGTCGACAAAAGAACAGGAGGAAAAACAGGATGAGACAAGGCAGACGCAGAGGCAGTATCAGGAGGGATATCGGAAGAAGTAGTTGATACAGTAGGCAAAGTTGTAGGAAGTATTAGCGGAGTAGGTAGCAAAGTCGGCGGCCCTTGAGGAGGCTGCGCCATAGCAGTAGGAGCCAACTGAAGAGGGGCTGGCGGCTGTGGGAGAACCTGAGGCAAAACAATCGGAGGTTGTACAACTAAAGGTTGCGGAGGTGCTGCAGCACTCTGCGCATAATGTTATGTTATGTTATGTTAATAACATTTATTAGGCGCAACAGCTGCCCCAGCGAAGGGGCGTCCTGGCGCCTGATCATATGCAACAACACAACAGATCAGAGCTGACAGAGGGGGATATTAGCCTACAGAGATGAACAAGTGGGTTTTGATGGCCCTTCTAAAAAGGGTCAAGCTGTTGAGGGCCCGAATATGAACAGGAAGGGAATTCCATAAGTCTGCCGCCAGCACGCGGAAGGAACGTCCTCCCATCCTGCTAAACCTGAACCTAGGCTTGTTCGCCAGATACTGGGCTTCGGATCTGAGGGATCGCGTGGGGACATAAGAAGAAATAAGGCCTGTCAAGGCCGGAGGAGAAGAAAGCTTTAAGATCTTAAATGCCAGACAGAGAACCTTGAATTTGATTCTCTGTCTGACCGGAAGCCAGTGCAGAGAGGCCAAGACAGGAGAGACAGTACATCGTCTCGGAAGACCTACAATGGCCCGTGCAGCAGCATTCTGCACCCTCTGGAGCCTCGTCGCCTCAGCCTGATTGACTCCAAGGAGCAAGGCACTCCCGTAGTCTATCCGTGAGAGGATAGAGGCCTGAACCACCAGTTGACGTGTGGGAGGGTCGAAAAATTTGAGAACTGGTCTAAGTCCTCGCAGAATGCCATAGCAGGTGGCTGCTGTCTTCTTTGTATGGCTGGCAAAGGAGAGGTTAGAATCCAGCCATACCCCCAGATTTTTTACTTCTTCCACTGGGATAGGCATCGCCCCCAGTTCGAGAGGCCACCACTGGTCTCCCCAGAGTTCCGCCTGCTTCCCCACAATCAGGACCTCGGTCTTTTTTGCATTAAGCTGTAAGCAGTTGTTACGCATCCAGCTAGCCACAGCTATCAGTCCTGCCCGGAATCTGGGCGCAGTCACCTCAGGGTCCCCACTGAGTGTCACCGCCAGCTGCGTGTCGTCGGCATACGATGTCATCGTAAGGCCATATTGCCTGACGACAGCAGCCAGCGGTTTCACATACAAGTTGAATAATGTGGGGCTGAGGGCAGAGCCCTGAGGGACTCCCAGTTCCAGAGAATGGCACGAGGACTGGCCAGGTGGAATGGCTACTTTAAAAGACCGGTCCGAGAGGAATGAGCGGAACCACTTAAGAGCCTTCCCGACAATCCCCACTTCCTCCAGACGCCGCAGCAAAATGTCATGAGACACCGTGTCGAACGCGGCGCTCAGGTCTAACAATAGGAGCGCCGCGGTCTGCCCCGCGTCTAGCACTGATCGCAAGTGCTCAATCATAAAGAGCAAAGCCGTTTCAGTGCTATGTTGAGCACGAAACCCATTTTGAGTCTCGTCAAGGATGTTGTTACGCGAGAGGTGGGCAGACAGAATGGTATTCACGTGTGCCTCCGTAACCTTGGCGGTCCAAGGCAGGAGGGAGATGGGCCGGTAATTCTCCGGGAGCAGGGGGTCAGAATTCGGTTTCTTCAAGATGGGTTTGACCACAGCCTGCTTCCAGGGTAATGGCACCACACCCTCACTGAGGGAAAGATTGATTAGTTCCATAATAGGCTCACGACAGAGAGGCGGGAGAGAGGCGAAAAACTCCGGTTTCAGAGGATCTGAGGGAGAGCCAGATTTAATTTTAAGGCTCAGAGTATCGAATACCTCATTGGACATACTCGGCAGGATTGACAGAGTTTCAGGCACCAAGACCTCTACTTCGCTAGGAGCATCCCCGGGGGCAGCTGGTACGAATCCTCGATAGATTTTCTGTACTTTCTCCACGAAAAAGGATGCCAAGCTTTCGCAGTGCGAGTCCGTACAGATTTCTTGCGAGGTGGCCCGTTTCCCCATCAGGTCTTTGAGTACCTTGAAGATCAACTTAGAGGGGTTGGGGCTGTTGGAAAACTCAGCAGCGTAATAGGCGGCCCGGGTTTGGCAAATAGCTCTGTGGTAGGACTTAAGCTGGGCAAAATAAAGTGATTTTAACGTGGGATCGAAAGCTTTTCTCCACGCCCTCTCAGCTTGCCGGCAAGTTCTCTTAAGCTCGGCAAGCGCCTCATTATACCAAGGGCTACGATTTTTCGCATGGCATTTTGCCCAACGCATCGGTATAAGAGAATCGAGGGCAGTAAGAACCCAGTTGCAGAATTGTTCATAACCCTGTTCTGCATTCTGCAGTTTGTCCAGGGGTTGAGCCTCCAATAACCTGACAAACTCCTCCAGCTTAAGTTTACGCCAGTCTCGCTTTAAACTCTGTTTACCTGCAGGTTTCAGTTGTGGGGTGTCCAGGGGACATGACACTTTGACCAGTAGGTGGTCAAAGGGGGTGGCGAACTCAATAAATGAGACATTAAAGGATCTTTTTGGAGTTCTTTTGCTGCATCTTGCTGGAGAGGCGGCAAAACTGGATAACATTTGTCAATCGCCATTTTACGTTGCCTGTGCAACTGCTCGCTCGCTTGTTCTTCTTCATTATCTTTATACTGCATAGCAGCTTGCATTATCGAGATACCCTTTTCTCTTTTATTTCTCTTTGCTAATTTAATTTCTTTCTGTTTGGCTTCCTTTCGCCATAGGCGGAAAGAGTCAAACATCGCCGGCCGGGCTTTCTTCTTAAAAAGTCTAACCTCTAGGTTATCTAAAATTTCCGTGTCAAAACTGCCATATCGGGGCCATTGTAGGACACCGTCCTTTTTTGTGTAATGAATCCATACTTCGTTATATGCGATGGGGCCCACGCCATGCTTCACATACAGTTCATAGGTTGGAGTTCCAATCGGAGGAACCGGACACGAGTCCTCCAATCGGGAATCCCTATTTCGACCACAACAAAACAAATTTCCAAGTCTGCTAAGACCAGGCATCTTCGCTCACTAGTCTAGCTTCAAACTTCAAGGAATTATCGAATACGATAGTCTCGTGAATACACGAGTCCCTCGGCTTTGGTACTTGCAAGTTCCAAATCAAAGATCCCAAGGGGATACCCAAACTAAGAACCAAACTAAGGACTGGGAGACGCTCCACTCATACTTAACTGAGGTATCGATGACGTCACCAGAAGACTCGTCTATCGTCTCGCTCTACAAATCATCAAAGGGTCCAAGACAGGGCGATAGTCAGGGCAGCAGTCCTTCGTAGCCGTTGGGAAGCGGGGAACCTCGCAGCAAAAACTTTCGGATCACGACGACATACAGGGGTCGATGAAGTGGTTGGCCTTCCTCCAGAATTTCACACGAAGCTCCTCACGAACCTCAGGCTTGGACCGGTACCGCTGAAATCGCCCCACGTTGGGCGCCAAATGAAGTACTGGGTTTTTAAGAACCCAGCGGTGCCAGGGGACACACCCAAAGACTTCGAGTTCTCCTGTCTCAGACTACAGAAACACAGAGTCTTCTTGGTGAAGTCAAAGATCAAATTTATTGGCTGCAGCCAGTAACAGGTATCCTAGAAGTACAACACGGTGTATATTCTCAGGAGACTGCTCAACTTTACAAAGCCAGTCAACCCTTTTTATACAAAATATTATGCTTCAGGCAAACATTCCTTATTTTACAGTTGACCCTTCACATATTTTCACGACAAAGAAAAAGCAGAATCATGATGACAAGCCCATATTTCAGTTTGTCCAGCCCACAATCGATTACCCGGCAAGGCCCAACACTTCCCATCAGATAATCGGACGGACCCCTAATAAAAACGGGCACCTCCTCATCGTAAAGCAGGCCATAAAAAAGAACAGAGACAGGTGTGAGTAAGATTAGACATAGTTGTGTGCAATGAAGGGTTTATGGCATGTTGTGGCTTGATCCCTAATCTCGATCGGCCACTGGGAAAAGAACTGGTCACACAGGTTTGGCTTTGGGCAGTGGAGTCAGCTTGCCCAGGTCACACAAAAGTCAGCAAAGGTGTACGTGTCCCTAGGACTCGTTTTGGCCTTAGTCATCGACCTATGTGAGGGCAACCACAAAATGGCTGCCATGCAAAAAATGGAACCCGAGGGTTCAGGACGGAATCTCTGATTTCAGGGTGATCTTGTCACTCGAATACGCCGAAAATACTCGTATATAGTATACTCGTCATTTTCGGTCTGCTGATACCAAATTCGTCATGCTACAAACATGTTTATGACATGGGTCCAGAATCCACGGAACCACAGGTCAGACTTGTGTCTGTGGCAGCAGCATCCATTTTGTGATGCTGATGCTCTGGTTAACTTTAACCGGGATTAATGGAAGTAACATGTCTTCTCCCTCTAGAAGGGTGGAATGCTACCCCTGTCACCAGAACTGGCGAGGGCGTAGTATTCCAAAGCGTATGACACCTTACACGACATGTTTTGATAAAGCCAAACCAAAGATAGCATTTAACCGCGAGGTTCATGATGCACTTAAGAGTATATGGTATGGCATTATCCTAGAACAGCTATAAGGCTACAGGATAAGGGCAAAGATCTTCTCTCTTCCTTCCTCTCCAACCGCACCCAAACAGTACAACTGGGTAACTTCAGCTCCGCTCGGATGACACTCCCCTGCGGCGTCCCCCAAGGCTCATCCCTAAGCCCAACGCTATTTAATGTCTATGTGACAGATCTAGCAAGGGTCATCAAGGACTCTGGGATGAGCCTAACATCTTATGCGGATGACACCCAGTTGATTTTAGCAATAAAAAACAACGGAGATACAATTGCGGCCAATTTTCATCATGGCATGATGACCATCAGTAACTGGATGGCAACTAACTGTCTCAAGTTGAATTCCAGCAAAACGGAAGTAATGATATTCGGAAACCTTTCCCCTAATTGGCCAGGAGTATGGTGGCCCAATGAACTAGGCCCTCCACCCACACCAGTTACCAAAGTAAAAAATCTGGGAATATTGTTGGATGACAAACTAACATTTGCTGCACATGCAAATTCCATTGTCTCAACCGCGTTCTACAAACTTAAATCCATCAAAACAATTCTTCCTTCCTTCCCCCTAATTCGGGTAAAACTCTGGTCACTGCTTTTGTCATGTCATCCCTTGACTACTGCAATGGACTTTTCATCAATGCTCAACAGAAAGTCATTCCCAAGTTACAGTCTGTACAAAATGCAGCGGCGAGAATGCTTTCTGGTACCCCAAAATTCAATTCAATCACCCACGTGATTAAAAACTACCATTGGCTGGCGGTGAAGAATCGAATTAAATTCAAGACACTTTGCATAGCCTATAAAGCCTCCCGTAAACTAGGGCCCCGTTTTCTTATGAAATCCTTGGCATTCTATGCCCCCAACAGAACACTACGTTCTACGAACGCTTTTCTGATGCCTGTGCCCCGGACCAGAACAACCTCATGGGGTGACCGCCGTTTCACTGTTGCTACAGCTAAACTGTGGAACTCCCTTGATATAGACATCAGATCCTGTCCCACTCTTACTGTTTTCAGAAGAAAAATAAAAACCTGGTTCTTTAACCAATAATTTCCACCACCTCTCTCTGTTCAGTTTCTGTCTATAGCGCCGAGACGCCTTTGGGCATTTGCTTGCGCTTAATAAATTTCATAAATAAATAAATAAATAAATATAAGGACATGGTTCCGAAAGCTGCAGACAGGCTCAGCTCATGCTAGAGCACCATCTCACATAAAACCAAGCACTCTGCCTTCAGGATTGTTAAGGCCTGCCATAGGGGTGATGTATAGGTGTATATGTGTCCAGATATAGGGTTAGACATAGGAATACTATACCTAAGCAAGGTGTGATTACACGACCTTGCCCCAGCTGAGTGATCAGCCAGTCTTGTCAGTTTGGATGGCCAGCCAAGGGTGGCAAAAGATATGCTGCAGCCCCTGGTAGGCCTTGGTGCACCTATGCCCTGGGTGCCTATAGTAAACTGTACAGGGACCCACAAGAGTGACCCAAATCCCAATTGGTGATGTACCTAAAGTACATGGTGTGAAATTTAGAGAGAGAACAGCAGGGCTGTGGGTCTGATTAGCAGGCCCACAGCCACATTAAGTTGAAAACCACTGAAGCAAAAAGCAAAAAATGGGGACAGCAGACCCTACTCTCCTACATAACCCCCCCCCCCAACGCAGGGACATTAGACTAGCCTTGACCAGTTGTGTCTTCATGTTCTAAGTGGAAATATCTGGAGAGACCATCTGCATTGCCATGGTCAGTCCCTGGTCTGTGCTCCACTGTAAAGTCCATCCCCTGTAGGGAAATGGACCACCTGAGCAGTTTGGGATTTTCACCCTACATCTGATTTAGCCACAAGAGGGGCTTATGGTCTGTCTGAATTTTGAAGTGAGTGCCAAACAAGTGTGGTCTCAACTTCTTCAGGGCCCAAACCACAGCAAAGGCCTCCCTCTCAATAGCTGACCAACGTTTCTCTCTAGGGGTCTGCCTTCTGCTAATAAAAGCAATGGGCTGGTCTTGACCATCTACATTAAGTTGTGAAAGCACAGCTCCCACCCCCAACTCAGAAGCATCTGTTTGGACAATAAACTCGTTGGAGTAGTCAGGACTCTTTAAGATAGGTGCAGAGCACATGGCCTTCTTCAGGTCATCAAATGCCTTTTGACAGCTAACTGTCCTCTGAACCTTTTTTGGCATCTTCTTTGAAGTCAAGTCATTGAGTGGTGTCACAATGGACCCATAATTCTTGACAAATTTTCTGTAGTAACCAGACAGGCCCAAGAAAGCTCTGACCTGTATCTGGGTAGTTGGAGGAGCCCAGTCCTTGATGGTCTGGATCTTACTCTCCAGTGGTTGAACCTGACCTCCACTTACAAGGTGGCCCAGGTACACAACCTTACTCTGCCCTATCTGGCACTTTGTGACCTTGATAGTTAGGCCTGCTTTATGCAGGGCCTCTGAAACCTTCTTCATATGGATCAGGGGATCCTCCCAGGTGGAGCTGTAGACAGCTATATCATCAAGATAAGCTGCACAAAAGTCCTCCAACCCAGTGAGGACTTGGTTCACCAACCTTTGAAAAGTGGCAGGTGCATTCTTCAAGCCAAAGGGCATTACCACAAATTGATAATGACCTCCTGGGGTTGAGAAAGCAGTTTTGGCCTTGGCATCCTCAGCTAACCTGATTTGCCAATAGCCAGCTATCAAATCAAATGTGCTCAGAAACTTGGCAGAAGCCAATCTATCAATGAGCTCATCTGATCTTGGAATTGGGTGAGCATCTGTCCTAGTGACAGCATTGAGACCTCTATAGTCCACACAGAACCTCATCTCTCTCTTACCATCTTGGGTGTGAGGTTTTGGTACAAGTACTACTGGGCTGGCCCAGGGGCTCTCTGATGGCTCAATTACTCCCAACTCAAGCATTTTCTGTACCTCAGTCTTTATACAGTCCCTGACATGGTCAGGTTGCCTGTAGATCTTACTCTTCACAGGCAGACTGTCACCAGTGTCCACCTCATGGGTGCACCAGTTAGTCTGACTAGGTGCCAATGAAAACATATGTCTAAAGGCCTGTAGAACCTGTCTGCAGTCCTGTTGCTGCTGGTCAGTGAGGCTGCCTGCCAAGGCCAACCATCAACTGAGCCATCATCAGGGTTCTGAGACACCAGGTCTGGGAGAGGGTCACTCTCTTCCTCCTGTCCCTCATCTGTAGCCATGAGCAAGCCCATGTCTGCCCTGTCAACATATGTTTTGAGTCTGTTGACATGGAGCACCCTGTGGGAGCTCCTAGGGGTGCCAAGGTCCACCAAGTAGGTGACCTCTCCCTTTTTCTCAACAATGGTGTGGGGTCCAGGCCATTTGTCCTGGAGTGCTGCTGGGGCCACTGGCTCCAACACCCACACCTTCTGTCCTGGCTGGTAATCAGTCAGCACAGCCTTTTGGTCATGCCAAGCTTTTTGAAGTTCTTGGCTAGCCTCAAGGTTTTTAGAAGCCTTCTCCATATACTCAGCCATCCTGGAGCGGAGACCAAGTACATAGTCCACTATGTCTTGCTTAGGCTTTTTGAGAGGTAACTCCCATCTTTCCTTCACAAGACATAGGGGTCCCCTTACATGATGCCCAAACAAAAGCTCAAAAGGGCTGTAGCCAACCCCCTTTTGTGGGACCTCTCGTAAGCAAACAGAAGGCAGGGTAAAAGGATGTCCCATATTCGCCTCAGCTTTTCAGGTAACCCTTTTATCATCCCTTTGAGGGTCTTGTTGAATCTCTCCACAAGCCCATTGCACTGTGGGTGATAGGGGGTGGTGAACTTATAGTTGACACCACACTCCTTCCACATTGCAGTCAAATATTCTGACATGAAGTTTGCACCTCTGTCAGAGACAACCTCCTTTGGAACCCCCACTCTATAGAAAACTCCAAGTATGGCCCTTACCACAACAGGAGCTGTTGTGGTCCTCAGGGGAATAGCTTCTGGATACCTGGTGGCATGATCCACTACCACCAGTATAAATCTGTGCCCAGATGCTGTTTGGGGGTCCATTGGTCCTACAATGTCTATCCCCACTCTCTCAAAGGGTACCCCCACCACAGGTAGTGGTATGAGGGGGGCCTTTGTTGTGCCACCTGATTTGCCACTGGCTTGGCAGGTAACACAGGAGCGACAAAACTCCTTGGTATCTTCTGACATATGGGGCCAGTGAAAGTGAGGGACAAGCCTGTCCCAAGTCTTGTTCTGGCCTAGATATCCTGCTAGGGGAATATCATGGGCCAAGGTAAGAAGGAAGCCCCTAAATTGCAGAAGTATAACCAACCTCCTGGAAGCACCAGGCTTGCGGTCTCTAGCCTCTGAATAAAGGAGCCTATCATCCCAATATACTTTTTGGGTACCTTGAGCATTCCCAGCAGCCTCAGCAGCAGCCTGCTATCTGAGGGGTTCAAGAGAGGAACAATTTATTTATTTATTTATTTTTGCATTTGTAATGCGCACAGATACCCACAAAGGGTTTCCCGGCGCCATGGCTAAAAGAACAAGGCACAGAAAGCAACTGTTGACAACACATTGACCGCTATTTGTTTAAACAGTTATTTATTAAACAGCCAGGTTTTAACTTGTTTCTTAAAACTGGCATAGTTCTCCTCTTTACGCAGGGCTAAAGGAAGGGAATTCCAAAGAACTGGTCCCAGGCGGGAAAAAGATTTACCTCCCATTCGGGCCAGTTTGAATCTGGGTACTGTGAAGGTTGCTCCATTTAAAGAGCGAAGATTACGTACAGGTACATGAGGCTTAACCAGTTTCTGCAGATACCGTGGTGCGGTTCCCGCTCTAATCTTGAACATGTAGGTCAAGGCCTTAAACCGGACCCGGTTCTCAACTTTCAACCAGTGTAGGTCTCTAAGGTGGCTCGAGATCCTTGCTGTCCTAGGGATCTTACACAACAGCCTGGCTGCGGAGTTCTGGACAAGCTGCAACCGCCTGGTTACAGCTAAGTTGGAGCCCAGATATAGAATGTTAC
Organism: Lissotriton helveticus; assembly: GCF_964261635.1. Lineage (NCBI taxonomy): Eukaryota > Metazoa > Chordata > Amphibia > Caudata > Salamandridae > Lissotriton > Lissotriton helveticus. The sequence continues at coordinate 1,773,274,374 of NC_136067.1, read as the reverse complement.
CGTAGTCAAGCCTAGATGTTATTAGTGCATTGACTACGGTCTTCTGGGTATCCACAGGCAGCATCCAGATAATCTTCCGCAGCCATTTAATAATCGTGAAACAAATGCCAGCCACTTTATTAGCCTGTTGTTTCAACAATCTAATTGAGCCTGCCTCAGATCTGCCCTTGAGGGTCCCCCTGTCCCAAGAAACTCAACCTGAACAGGCTCAAGTTCTTCTAGGACAGTTCCCTCTTAGATCACAGAATCATCCTCCTGGGAGGGCTGATCCTCAACCTGAGGCAGGGGGGAAGGCACTGCCTTAACCCTCTTGCTCTTTCTCTTGGGTAGTGTCTGGTCTATTGTTCCAAGATCCAGCACTGGTTCAGGTAAGCACTTTTTGGCCTGTGTCCTGGTCACAGCAAGGATATGTGCTGAAATTCCCAGCATTTCTGCATGGGTACTGTACTCCACTTCTGACCATACTGAGTTTTCTAGATCATTGCCCAAAAGACATTCAACTAGGAGGTCTGTACTTACCACAACTCTTTTGAGGCCAGTTACCCCTCCCCAGGAGAAATTAACAACTGCCACACTATGTGTAGTAGTGACATAGCCGGGCTGAAGAGAGGTGTTACCTCGAAACCGGGCCGGTCCTCGGATGCTTGTTTCCGTTCTGGGAAGGACATGGCTTTTGTAGTTCGGACTGGACTGTTCCCATGGGGCACAGGGTCAGCGCTGATTTGCATATCGCCATTGTCTAACCCAGGGAGGTGTGGAGTGGAAAAACGATGGATTTGGGCCCAGATCTTTGGACTGGGGTGAATGTGTGACATTGATCCACATTCTGTCCATCATTGTTGTGTTTGCAGTTACCGCTCTAAGTGTACTGGGGATGCTCAGACGTGAGTCCCAGGCACTCCACACCACTGGAATCAAGCTAGCCGGGCTGAAGAGAGGTGTTACCTCGAAACCGGGCCGGTCCTCGGATGCTTGTTTCCGTTCTGGGAAGGACATGGCTTTTGTAGTTCGGACTGGACTGTTCCCATGGGGCACAGGGTCAGCGCTGATTTGCATATCGCCATTGTCTAACCCAGGGTGGTGTGGAGTGGAAAAACGATGGATTTGGGCCCAGATCTTTGGACTGGGGTGAATGTGTGACATTGATCCACATTCTGTCCATCATTGTTGTGTTTGCAGTTACCGCTCTAAGTGTACTGGGGATGCTCAGACGTGAGTCCCAGGCACTCCACACCACTGGAATCAAGCTAGCCGGGCTGAAGAGAGGTGTTACCTCGAAACCGGGCCGGTCCGCGGATGCTTGTTTCCGTTCTGGGAAGGACATGGCTTTTGTAGTTCGGACTGGACTGTTCCCATGGGGCACAGGGTCAGCGCTGATTTGCATATCGCCATTGTCTAACCCAGGGTGGTGTGGAGTGGAAAAACGATGGATTTGGGCCCAGATCTTTGGACTGGGGTGAATGTGTGACATTGATCCACATTCTGTCCATCATTGTTGTGTTTGCAGTTACCGCTCTAAGTGTACTGGGGATGCTCAGACGTGAGTCCCAGGCACTCCACACCACTGGAATCAAGCTAGCCGGGCTGAAGAGAGGTGTTACCTCGAAACCGGGCCGGTCCTCGGATGCTTGTTTCCGTTCTGGGAAGGACATGGCTTTTGTAGTTCGGACTGGACTGTTCCCATGGGGCACAGGGTCAGCGCTGATTTGCATATCGCCATTTTCTAACCCAGGGTGGTGTGGAGTGGAAAAACGATGGATTTGGGCCCAGATCTTTGGACTGGGGTGAATGTGTGACATTGATCCACATTCTGTCCATCATTGTTGTGTTTGCAGTTACCGCTCTAAGTGTACTGGGGATGCTCAGACGTGAGTCCCAGGCACTCCACACCACTGGAATCCAGCTAGCCGGGCTGAAGAGAGGTGTTACCTCGAAACCGGGCCGGTCCTCGGATGCTTGTTTCCGTTCTGGGAAGGACATGGCTTTTGTAGTTCAGACTGGACTGTTCCCATGGGGCACAGGGTCAGCGCTGATTTGCATATCGCCATTGTCTAACCCAGGGTGGTGTGGAGTGGAAAAACGATGGATTTGGGCCCAGATCTTTGAACTGGGGTGAATGTGTGACATTGATCCACATTCTGTCCATAATTGTTGTGTTTGCAGTTACCGCTCTAAGTGTGCTGGGGATGCTCAGACGTGAGTCCCAGGCACTCCACACCACTGGAATCAAGCTAGCCGGGCTGAAGAGAGGTGTTACCTCGAAACCGGGCCGGTCCTCGGATGCTTGTTTCCGTTCTGGGAAGGACATGGCTTTTGTAGTTCGGACTGGACTGTTCCCATGGGGCACAGGGTCAGCGCTGATTTGCATATCGCCATTGTCTAACCCAGGGTGGTGTGGAGTAGTGGAAAAACAATGGATTTGGGCCCAGATCTTTGGACTGGGGTGAATGTGTGACATTGATCCACATTCTGTCCATCATTGTTGTGTTTGCAGTTACCGCTCTAAGTGTACTGGGGATGCTCAGACGTGAGTCCCAGGCACTCCACACCACTGGAATCCAGCTAGCCGGGCTGAAGAGAGGTGTTACCTCGAAACCGGGCCGGTCCTCGGATGCTTGTTTCCGTTCTGGGAAGGACATGGCTTTTGTAGTTCGGACTGGACTGTTCCCATGGGGCACAGGGTCAGCGCTGATTTGCATATCGCCATTGTCTAACCCAGGGTGGTGTGGAGTGGAAAAACGATGGATTTGGGCCCAGATCTTTGAACTGGGGTGAATGTGTGACATTGATCCACATTCTGTCCATAATTGTTGTGTTTGCAGTTACCGCTCTAAGTGTACTGGGTATGCTCAGACGTGAGTCCCAGGCACTCCACACCACTGGAATCAAGCTAGCCGGGCTGAAGAGAGGTGTTACCTCGAAACCGGGCCGGTCCTCGGATGCTTGTTTCCGTTCTGGGAAGGACATGGCTTTTGTAGTTCGGACTGGACTGTTCCCATGGGGCACAGGGTCAGCGCTGATTTGCATATCGCCATTGTCTAACCCAGGGTGGTGTGGAGTAGTGGAAAAACGATGGATTTGGGCCCAGATCTTTGGACTGGGGTGAATGTGTGACATTGATCCACATTCTGTCCATCATTGTTGTGTTTGCAGTTACCGCTCTAAGTGTACTGGGGATGCTCAGACGTGAGTCCCAGGCACTCCACACCACTGGAATCAAGCTAGCCGGGCTGAAGAGAGGTGTTACCTCGAAACCGGGCCGGTCCTCGGATGCTTGTTTCCGTTCTGGGAAGGACATGGCTTTTGTAGTTCGGACTGGACTGTTCCCATGGGGCACAGGGTCAGCGCTGATTTGCATATCGCCATTGTCTAACCCAGGGTGGTGTGGAGTGGAAAAACGATGGATTTGGGCCCAGATCTTTGGACTGGGGTGAATGTGTGACATTGATCCACATTCTGTCCATCATTGTTGTGTTTGCAGTTACCGCTCTAAGTGTACTGGGGATGCTCAGACGTGAGTCCCAGGCACTCCACACCACTGGAATCAATCTAGCCTGGCTGAAGAGAGGTGTTACCTCGAAACCGGGCCGGTCCTCGGATGCTTGTTTCCGTTCTGGGAAGGACATGGCTTTTGTAGTTCGGACTGGACTGTTCCCATGGGGCACAGGGTCAGCGCTGATTTGCATATCGCCATTGTCTAACCCAGGGTGGTGTGGAGTGGAAAAACGATGGATTTGGGCCCAGATCTTTGGACTGGGGTGAATGTGTGACATTGATCCACATTCTGTCCATCATTGTTGTGTTTGCAGTTACCGCTCTAAGTGTACTGGGGATGCTCAGACGTGAGTCCCAGGCACTCCACACCACTGGAATCAAGCTAGCCGGGCTGAAGAGAGGTGTTACCTCGAAACCGGGCCGGTCCTCGGATGCTTGTTTCCGTTCTGGGAAGGACATGGCTTTTGTAGTTCGGACTGGACTGTTCCCATGGGGCACAGGGTCAGCGCTGATTTGCATATCGCCATTGTCTAACCCAGGGTGGTGTGGAGTGGAAAAACGATGGATTTGGGCCCAGATCTTTGGACTGGGGTGAATGTGTGACATTGATCCACATTCTGTCCATCATTGTTGTGTTTGCAGTTACCGCTCTAAGTGTACTGGGGATGCTCAGACGTGAGTCCCAGGCACTCCACACCACTGGAATCAAGCTAGCCGGGCTGAAGAGAGGTGTTACCTCGAAACCGGGCCGGTCCTCGGATGCTTGTTTCCGTTCTGGGAAGGACATGGCTTTTGTAGTTCGGACTGGACTGTTCCCATGGGGCACAGGGTCAGCGCTGATTTGCATATCGCCATTGTCTAACCCAGGGTGGTGTGGAGTGGAAAAACGATGGATTTGGGCCCAGATCTTTGGACTGGGGTGAATGTGTGACATTGATCCACATTCTGTCCATCATTGTTGTGTTTGCAGTTACCGCTCTAAGTGTACTGGGGATGCTCAGACGTGAGTCCCAGGCACTCCACACCACTGGAATCAAGCTAGCCGGGCTGAAGAGAGGTGTTACCTCGAAACCGGGCCGGTCCTCGGATGCTTGTTTCCGTTCTGGGAAGGACATGGCTTTTGTAGTTCGGACTGGACTGTTCCCATGGGGCACAGGGTCAGCGCTGATTTGCATATCGCCATTGTCTAACCCAGGGTGGTGTGGAGTGGAAAAACGATGGATTTGGGCCCAGATCTTTGGACTGGGGTGAATGTGTGACATTGATCCACATTCTGTCCATCATTGTTGTGTTTGCAGTTACCGCTCTAAGTGTACTGGGGATGCTCAGACGTGAGTCCCAGGCACTCCACACCACTGGAATCAAGCTAGCCGGGCTGAAGAGAGGTGTTACTTCGAAACCGGGCCGGTCCTCGGATGCTTGTTTCCGTTCTGGGAAGGACATAGCTTTTGTAGTTCGGACTGGACTGTTCCCATGGGGCACAGGGTCAGCGCTGATTTGCATATCGCCATTGTCTAACCCAGGGTGGTGTGGAGTGGAAAAACGATGGATTTGGGCCCAGATCTTTGGACTGGGGTGAATGTGTGACATTGATCCACATTCTGTCCATCATTGTTGTGTTTGCAGTTACCGCTCTAAGTGTACTGGGGATGCTCAGACGTGAGTCCCAGGCACTCCACACCACTGGAATCAAGCTAGCCGGGCTGAAGAGAGGTGTTACCTCGAAACCGGGCCGGTCCTCGGATGCTTGTTTCCGTTCTGGGAAGGACATGGCTTTTGTAGTTCGGACTGGACTGTTCCCATGGGGCACAGGGTCAGCGCTGATTTGCATATCGCCATTGTCTAACCCAGGGTGGTGTGGAGTGGAAAAACGATGGATTTGGGCCCAGATCTTTGGACTGGGGTGAATGTGTGACATTGATCCACATTCTGTCCATCATTGTTGAGTTTGCAGTTACCGCTCTAAGTGTACTGGGGATGCTCAGACGTGAGTCCCAGGCACTCCACACCACTGGAATCAAGCTAGCCGGGCTGAAGAGAGGTGTTACCTCGAAACCGGGCCGGTCCTCGGATGCTTGTTTCCGTTCTGGGAAGGACATGGCTTTTGAAGTTCGGACTGGACTGTTCCCATGGGGCACAGGGTCAGCGCTGATTTGCATATCGCCATTGTCTAACCCAGGGTGGTGTGGAGTGGAAAAATGATGGATTTGGGCCCAGATCTTTGGACTGGGGTGAATGTGTGACATTGATCCACATTCTGTCCATCATTGTTGTGTTTGCAGTTACCGCTCTAAGTGTACTGGGGATGCTCAGACGTGAGTCCCGGGCACTCCACACCACTGGAATCAAGCTAGCCGGGCTGAAGAGAGGTGTTACCTCGAAACCGGGCTGGTCCTCGGATGCTTGTTTCCGTTCTGGGAAGGACATGGCTTTTGTAGTTCGGACTGGACTGTTCCCATGGGGCACAGGGTCAGCGCTGATTTGCATATCGCCATTGTCTAACCCAGGGTGGTGTGGAGTGGAAAAACGATGGATTTGGGCCCAGATCTTTGGACTGGGGTGAATGTGTGACATTGATCCACATTCTGTCCATCATTGTTGTGTTTGCAGTTACCGCTCTAAGTGTACTGGGGATGCTCAGACATGAGTCCCAGGCACTCCACACCACTGGAATCAAGCTAGCCGGGCTGAAGAGAGGTGTTACTTCGAAACCGGGCCGGTCCTCGGATGCTTGTTTCCGTTCTGGGAAGGACATGGCTTTTGTAGTTCGGACTGGACTGTTCCCATGGGGCACAGGGTCAGCGCTGATTTGCATATCGCCATTGTCTAACCCAGGGTGGTGTGGAGTGGAAAAACGATGGATTTGGGCCCAGATCTTTGGACTGGGGTGAATGTGTGACATTGATCCACATTCTGTCCATCATTGTTGTGTTTGCAGTCTCCACTTCTGACCATACTGAGTTTTCTAGATCATTGCCCAAAAGACATTCAACTGGGAGGTCTGTACTTACCACAACTCTTTTGAGGCCAGTTACCCCTCCCCAGGAGAAATTAACAACTGCCACACTATGTGTAGTAGTGACATTGCTAGCGTTGGTCACCAGGTAATTATCAACCAGTACAATCTGTCCAGGGTCCACAAAGTTAGGTGTCACCATAGTGACACTGGCACATGTGTCCTTGTAGGCTTAAGCCACTTTATCATTAATCAAAGGTGTCTGTCTGTAGTTGCCCAAAGTATTGGGACTCACAGTAGTGGACATAGCCATGTCCACATCACAGATCAGGAGAGCCTGAGTTGGAATCCTGACTAGGCCAGGATCCACCTCAGTACCCATGGTTAATCCCACTATAGCCTTGGGTTGGGAACTACCACTGCTGACTGTAATGAATAAGACTTTTAATGCTCATATCACTCATTTGGAAAAACAAATAGCTCATTTTGAAAGACTCTTTATTACGTCCAATGATCCCCAATACCGAGTCAAGTTGCAAAAGCTTTGTTATGAATTTAATTCGATCCTCAGTAAAAGAGCTGGTATCCAAATCTCCAAATCCAATGCTAAATTTCGTTTTAATGTGAATCGATCTGGAAAGCTTTTAGCGAATTATCTGTGTATTAAAAAAGATAAGATGCAGATTACTTCTATTCAGGGTCCTAATGGCAAAATTGCACTATCCCATAATGATATTGTTAGTAAATTTTTAGATTTTTACTCCAATTTATACAATAAACCAGATTTTCATGATACCTCATTAATTGATTCTTTCTTAAATACTTATGATTTGCCCAAAATTTCACAAACAGGAGCTGGGCACAGCCTGTCCCACAAAGGCTCTCGCTGTTGGCGGTGTCGGTTCTCGATTTAGAATCAACAGGCCTTGGCAAATGCAACCCACGCAGGAATCAAAGATGGCTTCTGGATCAGACCAGCAAGGTCTGATGGGCTGCTCCTTTTCAAGGGAGCAAGGGCCAGTCTGGAGCAACCATACCAGCATTGGAAATTCAAGGTTTCGTCATCGCAGAGGCCACTAGTCAACGGGCAAGTGACCGGACAGACGCGTCAAGCAGGAAAATGCAAAAGGGCCCCACGCAGCACTCGGTGAGTGTGGAGAGGAGATCTTCGGTGCAGTTGGCGCTCGGGGCTGGGGCTTCTCAATCCTCAATGCACAACTTCGAGGGTGCCTCAGAAGTTGCATGGAAAGCAATTTGCTGGCTTTCCAAGATGGCCGGTCCCATGTCTCGCTTCGCCTCCACGGGTCGCAGCTTTGCTGTGGCTGTGGATCGGGCTGTAGGAAGTCTGGAAGTCCCGGTCTTGTCAGGCTCTGTGTTCAAGCTCCGGAGGGAGCAATGACAAAGCAACCCATTGAGCGCTTGATGGTGCCTGCTTGCACAGGGTGGTCACTCCTTGACCACAAGGGAGATTCTTCAGTCTTCTACGTCGAGTAGGATGTCGAAGGTCCAGAGTTTTGTATCAGAGTTTCAGTCAGGATAAATCTAAAGTCTTGGGACTCAGCGCCTACCTATATACCAAATCTAGGGGCTGGATTACCTGCTAGGTCCCTCCTAGCAGGTAATCCCAGGAAGGGGGTGGTTACACCCCTTTCCCTTTGTCCAGTTTCACGCCAGAGCTGGGGCTGGGGTGCCCCAGCACCGGTTTGAACTGGACTATGCATGGGACACCTTGTGTGCCCCAGGCAGTGTCTCCTTTCATTCAGCCCTCCCTGCCCCAATACACTATAGCCTGTCTGGGGTGGTGCTCGCACCTCCCTGTGACAGGCAACCTATTGTCCAAGCCTCCCTCGCTGGAAGGACTCCCAGCAGCAGGAGGTCAGACTTGTGTCTGTGGCAGCAGCATCCATTTTGGGATGCTGATGCTCTGGTTAACTTTAACCGGGATTAATGGAAGTAACATGTCTTCTCCCTCTAGAAGGGTGGAATGCTACCCCCGTCGCCAGAACTGGTGAGGGCGTAGTATTCCAAAGCGTATGACACCTTACACGACATGTTTTGATAAAGCCAAACCAAAGATAGCATTTAACCGCGAGGTTCATAATGCACTTAAGAGTATATGGTATGGCATTATCCTAGAACAGCTATAAGGACATGGTTCCGAAAGCTGCAGACAGGCTCAGCTCATGCTAGAGCACCATCTCACATAAAACCAAGCACTCTGCCTTCAGGATTGTTAAGGCCTGCCATAGGGGTGACTTATAGGTGTATATGTGTCCAGATATGGGGTTAGACATAGGAATACTATATCTAAGCAAGGGGTGATTACACTGTAGTGTAGCTCCTATTTTCCCAATAGGCTCTGCGCATTGGAATAGTACCTACAGCAGTAAAGGCCTAGGCCAGACGTTAACTAGGTCTACTACTGTCGATACTAGACTTAATTTTTGGGTTTGCCAGCTAAGCTCAGAGTTCGCTAGAAACTTTCTCGAATGTTCAAGGAAGGATTAACTTCCCTGATTAGACAAGAAGGGATTTAGTTTCTGACAACCATAGAACATGACAACTTTGCTCTCCCCTAATCAAGAGTCAATCTCGAGAGTCGTGTGAGCACAAGGCAATTATTTTACTCAGTCAGTACGTGCATTCTTAGTCTCATCAGAATGTAGAGAAAAGGAAGAGACGGGCGTGTTCAATAAAAAGGTGTTATTTATTGATCAGTCTCTTTTCTCGTACAAGAGAAATGGATCGATATTATTGCAATACTTATAGTTAAGTAAAGTGCATACATTAAAAGCAATAGTATAAAATAATACTGTAAAAACATTGATATGGTTTCTGAGCCATATGATGTTTAAAATGATTAAAATATATTTACATACACATATACATTTGACTAAACGTACTCAACTGGTGTTTCTAAATACGCCTACCCCGTGTACCTGACCTAAGTCTAATGCGTGGGCGGGAATAGAAAGTTACAGTTTAAGTTAAGTTTGTTTTTGCCAAGTGAATAACTAAAGAATTCTCTGTGAGGGGTTATTCAGTTCTGTACCTGGAAGTTAGGATGAATGAGGAATGGTATCTCTTTCTCTGCTCTTGATATTCCAGGCTGCCTGCGAGGGCTGCCCGAAAGCGCCGGTGCTGGGTCTCTCGGCTTGAGATAGCAGCGCGTCTCTCAGCGCGTCAGGAAGGCGGGGCTGCTGTCAGCGGGGTCTGCTTCTGCTCTCGGCTTCGGCAAGTATGGCTGCTCCGTCTTGTCACCACGCGTGTGTTTGCATAGGGCAAGGTCGGCAATATTTATACCTTAAAGGTGCCGAGATTGACGTAAGGATGGACATAGATACGTCAATAAAGATGTCATACGACTTGCTCGTTAGCACATTCTTTACTAAAGTTCTCTGTGAAATCAAAACAATGGCCGCACGGATTTTCCAGGTTGTCATAGGTTTGATTTGTTATGAGAACGTCGTATGCCTTATCAGGGGCTGGAGGAATGTCGCTTGTCTAATTAGATCTCAAGCGTTATGACCTAATCAGATAACACGTTCCTGTGCCGGAGTGTGACTGCGTCAGATAACGGTATCTGCATCATGGGGGCTTTTCTTGCCTCATGGGCTGACTGTTAGTTAACTTGATAGTTAGTTTAACCAGAATAGGGTCAGGAATAGGGGCACTGATTCAGAACCTATAGAAATACACGACACCCACTCCACGCTAACTATGGTCATATCTACTAATCTATGCATAGTATAACATAGTACAACATACTATAGAGTATAGTGTATACCTTACCACCCCAAAATACATAAATGCATTTCGAAATTTTCAAATATACTGAAAAATTGCAGTCATATATATTGTATGCACTTAAGCTATGAATTAAATGCAAAAGTAAACACGCATTTTTATGCATTATTGCTTATCGGTATATGAGAAATACACATGAAATGGCTCTTAATATGGCTATACAGAAAGGAAGTCCGAGACCATTTCATCACATAATAAAATATTTGTGAACCTACCAGCGGGCAGCTAAAGTCTATAAAGTATCTAAAAATAGAAATTTTAGTTCTCTAGGAATAGTTTCTTACTTTAAGCAGAAGATCAGTGTCCCGGGAAAAAATATGTAGAAAAATATTTTAAGGGGCATGCTGAAAAATTGCTGTCCGTGAACTGGAGTGAAATTGTTCATGTGACTTTATTTTTAAAGTTGAAGGCCGAATTCAGGGAACGCCGTGTGCGAGTTTACTCAAAAGTCTCTATTTCTGTTCTGCAGAGAACATCATATCATTCAGGCTTTCGAAAAAACTGTCAACAGCTTCATGGGAAAGTTCCACTAAGTCGGAAATAGGGGTAACCATGCATTCATGCGCATGATTGTCTCCATTGACATTCTGATTCGCATTGCTGACAGAAGGTCGTACCTGTTCGATGCTGCTTTCATCTTGAACTTCACTACTCTTCAATCGTAGTGGTGAAGATTCCAGGAATGCCGTCATCAGGATTGGCAGCCTTTGAGGGCAGCACAAAGCGTGAACCTTGGTAGGAACCAACAGTGTATCTGCATCCACCGGCGCATCCGATTGTAGCGTCAGACAGGTGTCTAACACGCATTCTTCTCCGCATAGCAGACACCTTAGTACAGGTAAAACACACCTTTGCCACATTGGTCGAAATGATAGAAACCAAGTCATGTTTAGGTCTCTAAGCCGGGAGAGTCCCAGGATTTTTGATATCCGGTCCCGGTATCCAATGGCTAGGATCGTATCTTCCATTGTCGCGAGAGTTTGATCTGTGACATGGGTTGCCATAACGAAAAATAAGGACTAGGAATAGGATTCCTGCAATTAGTCCCAGGATCAGGGGAAGTCCGCCAAAAATCGAATGGACGAAATCTGGAAAAATACCCAGTATGGCTTTGAATGGTGTTAATGCCATCGAAAATACTGTCTTAAATACCTTTGAGATCCCATTGGTATCAGAAATATTTAAGATTTCGCTTAGGATTTCCGCGAAATGTACGGGGGAATTAGTTGATAATAATGTATGTATCTCTGCAGTCGTCCTTGCGACTTGTAGATCATACGTTTCTTTTGATGACGTGAGCCTTGTAGGCGTCTGAAGAAGCACTGTTTTCATTCTGCTTAAAGTGTCTATTCGAATAGAAGTAATTTTCAAACTGGGCCATGCCCTTGCCTCCCTGTCTGGAAAGGAGCTGGGGAATAAAGAGCGTCCACAGCACTTGACCTTCGCCGTTGTAGTTACTAGATAAGGAGTCCCGGGCATAAGACTGCAACATCTGCGGTCCACAATAAGAATGTAACTCCCATTATAGAGTCTTTGAAAGAATGGTTCTATTTCAGTTGCAGGTGCGCCTTGCTGGTGACATGAAAGGTTGTATGAATTCCCTTCACAGGCTCCATGCAAACTAATTCCGTTACACAGAAGCGTGCCGCTTAGTGACATAGCACAATTGTTGCCACTAAGAAACACTTTCTGTCCTTTATTACTGACACATGCATGTGAATAGGGCAGGTTCCATGTTGTTTTAAGGTACCCCTTTCCCAATTTCTCGTACATGCCAGCCTGTATATATTTTTGGCAGTATTGAAACCTGAAGGTTGAGATTGGAATATTTATGATTCCGTGTATTATCCATTCACTGACAGGTCGTTCTGACATTGTCATTGGTAATCTTTCTAGTTTTTCAATGCTCAAGATTGTATAATCAGCACCCTTTTGCGCCATACCGATTTGTCTATCAGTAAGGTTAAAGATTTGGAATAGTGACGTTGTGTTGATTAAACGCCAAGGCACATAGCCTGAACGCAGATTTTGTAACGTCCAGCCAAGCTGTACAATGGAACGCAATTGTGACTGACCATGTTGTAATAACAGTAAGTCTTGCGATAATATATCGATTGCTGAAGACACAATGCTGTCCAATGAAAAAATTCTGGAGGACAGAGTCATTAACCCATTGTCCAGTACAGAAAGTGATTTTTCCAAATTAATACGGTCAATTTCCCGTATTCTTTCTGCTGTCTCAATTTGAGTAACCTTCCAAGCCTCATTGTATGCTGCATATACAGAGGCTGCTATGAAACGCTTTTGACACTGTTTGCGTGGTCCCATTATGAAATCACGCAAGTCAGCACCATCAGTAAGTGCCCACACTGTAGGTTGTTATTATCCCTGGGTGATGTCTTTGGGGATATCTAGGGTCTGGCCTGGTCATTTTAAAACCCTGTGTTTTATTCAGGAATCTATCTTGACAGTTATTTGTATCTGTGGGCCAGATCAACCATTGTTTCCAATCAGGATGTGTTCTGTTTTGGTTTAGTATATGGTTTACGTCTATCTCTTCATCTGTATCAGAGCTATTGCTAAACATTGTTGGCTTTGGAATAGACGGTTTAATTAAATCTTTGATTTTGGCTAAGCCAAGACAGGTGGTTTGTTGAACAGTGTCATTTAAAAATATCATTTGTTCTGGGATCATGCAGGCTCTAAACAAAGCTTCTATACCCTGTACTTGCCATTCTTTTGTACCCCAAACACTTTTCAAATCAACATTTTTGTCCCAATAATCAAATCCAAATGTATTCATTTTTTCAAAGAATGAATCTGAATATATCAATTTTGTGTTGGTTATCATGGTTTTCATCCCTGTCTTGTTTGACAATTTAAAATAAAATGTTTCAGCATTACTTATGTTAAAACCTGAAAAATATGAATATTTGTCATACACGGTTCTAGAGCTCCCTTTTGGAGGTGTAGCGCAATGTTCCCATTGATTATAATTTAAAACATTTCTAGGTTGTGCCGATTTATGCAAAAAATGGTTACCATAATGGTTATAGCAATACATACTATCATAATTTGTAGAACCTTGCAAATAATCATGTTTTGTAAATTTAGCAGACATTACTAAGTCAGACATCATGTTGTTAATACTCTCGAAGTCCCAATCATCAGCAAATGAGTTTGGTTTTGCAAAGTCACTCAAAGAGATCTTGATTTGGTGTGGATATTTCAGGATCTCGACTGGACCATAAATTTCATAGTCAGTGTTGTCCCAGGCTACCCCACCAGGTATAGGATTGGCTGTGAAGTTGGCTGAAGAAAGTTCTGAAGAAAGTTCTCTTTTCTCGACGTGTGAAGATGTGTGTGGTTTGAGGACCAAGTTGATGTTCTGACTTGCTGTGTCCATTTTAGCATATTTTCCCTCAATGAAGCGTCCCAAAGTAAATACCATGATGAGCCAAAGTATGAGGATAAATGCACCAAAACCCACCCAAAATTCAATCCATGGAGAAACCAGATATGTTTCTTTCAGATGTTTCAAGAGTTCCTTAGCTTTGTCTTTAAAGGATTTTGATGATGGCTGTGTCTTTGATTCACTGAAGCCGTCAGAGGAATCATCGAAGTTGATGAAGTAACCGGATGCAGTTCTGTCAATTGTTCCAATTGGTTCAGGATTTCTGTTTTTTGCATTTTCACTTGGTACTTCAGTATAGATTGGTGTGTCTCTGCTAAATGTCTTTATTTGGGTTTTAAGAGGTCTGAGTTCTATTGCATTGTTGCATAGTCCTTCTTGTTCTTCTTTAGGCGTTTCGAATGTGATGAGCCTTTTTGTTAGGACCTCTGTGCTGGTAGCAAACCTTGGTGTTCTGCTACTTATTGGGAGTCCACTTGGCCTACTGTTTGTTATCGGCCACATGTTGTGGTTTTACCAGGTCGATGGATACAACTCGGTTCTCCTTTTTTCCAGCAAGTGGCGGTAGTACAACTGATCTTGTCCCGTTGACAGACAAGACAGGAACTGCTTTTCTGTAAGAAGGCCCAAATTCCTTCTTTACCGCGATCTTCTCCCTGACTAGATCCCCGACTTTTGGAATCCAGACAGGTCTTGCTGGGACAGGTGGTGATTCTTCAGTGGTCGTTGGCTGTTGTTTCAACTGTATGTTGCTCAGGTCTTTTCTTGTTTTGTTTAAGTCCTGCAAAATAGCCAAACGGTCTTTGACATCAAAGGTTTTTTCTATTACCACTGAAGTCTGACTATCAAGGTCAGAGATCAACATCCTAGTTCCGAATAATAATTCGTACGGACTGAATCCCTTCAGAGAATTTCTTGGCAAGTTATTTAGACTACGTTGGACACTTATTAGATGTTTGACCCACCCAGCTCCCGAACCTAATACCTTTGCCGTTATAGATTGCTTTATGTCACGGTTTTTTCTTTCAACAATTCCGTTCCCCTCAGGGTGAAATGGACAAGAGTACCGCAATTGCACGCCCATGCTGACCATGGCCTCCTTATAAGCCCGAGAGCTAAAAGCAGGACCATTGTCCGAATGCAGAATGCCAATTGCGTATGTGCCGATGAAGACCCGCAAATCTTTTATAACAGTTCTGGCGTCAGCCGTTCGCTGGGGCCACATCCATATAAATCTCGTGCATGAATCCACTGCGACCAAGATATATTTATAGTTACCATCCCTTTGTAAGGGACCGCAGTGGTCTAGATAAACACAGGCTAATGGTTTATCCGAGATTAGAAGGGGTGTCTGTGCTGGACGTCTCACAGTTGATACTTTCATTTTTTGACATATTTCACATGCTAGAACATAATTCCTTGTTTGTCTTCTCATTTGTGGCCACCAGTATCTCTGTTTTAATAATGATACAGTGGCTGAGACGCCAGCATGGGTAGAAGCAAGCCCTTCGTGTGCCGCTATTATTAGTCCTAACCTATGTTCCATGTTTGGAATTGCCCTATCCCCCACTCCAGGGATTCGAGCAAAAGGAACATTGTTTGCATCAGTTATGTATGAGTATTTTACTGGAAAGCCTTTAGGGAGTGGTTCTATCGAATCCTTTTCTGAAACGCTGACAGCTTGTAATATTTCGCTGTCTATTTTTGTTTTTGACCGGGTGACAGCAGCTACGGAAGCCGTTTGCACAGCTGCTTTCGCGGCCTCATCAGCCAATGAATTCCCTGCAACGTGAACGCCATCACGTTGATGACTCAGTGTATGTATCACGTGAGTCTTTGGTAGTTCTTTTTGCAAAAGAGCTACTTGTTCCCAGAGCATCTTATGCTTGATTGTGCCACCCTTTGCATCCTTGAAACCGTTTTGAAGCCAGATCTGCAAGTATTCATTATAAGACTGAACGCAATAATACGAATCGCACACTATAAGTGTGGGGAATTCTCGATCGGTATTTTCAAGCGCCATCTTGAATGCTAGTAGTTCAGCTCGCTGAGCTGTGCAATCTCCTAGAGATTGTGTTTTAGTGAGGGTTGGTTTAAATTTCCCTTCGTGCCAACGACCTTTAACAATCGCGCACGCAGCACTGTAAGCTTGTTTACCCCCTACTGCGGGTTGTGCTGATCCGTCTGTATATATTATACAGCCGTAGTGTTCTAGAGGCAGAATTTCAGTTGGCGGAGGACATTCAAATTCATATTGGAGAAATTCTTGTGTTTTTAAGTAAGGATCAAATTCGTACACCACGTCTGTTGCAGCAAGAGAGTTAGCCCATTGTATCCATCTCGGATGGAGTGCTTTAGCATTTGGAATGCTTGCCTTTGTTACCGCCTCTAAGGCTGGTATTGGTGTCACGATTACTATTCGTTTACCTTGTGCCAGGGCTCGTTCTTTTGCTATAGCTGTCTGAGTCGCTGTAAGAATTTTTTCCGTTGGGCTAAATTTCATTTCAGCCTTAGTGTACAGGTGTGATTTGAATGCAATTGGTACCTTTTCTCCCTCATTAGAGGTTAGGTACGTGAATCCGCATCTCCCTGGGATGACTCGGATCACAAGGTTGCGTGTATTATCACGTGTTTCTAATTTTGTTTTAATTAGCATGTCTGTTTGTAAGGATCTCAAAATTTCTGTGTGTGTTTGAGTCCAACTGGATCTTTTAAAGTCTGGTTTAATTAGATCATAAAGGGGTTTGACCCTTTCTGCGTAATTTGCAATGTATGTTCTTCCGAAATTTAGGAAGCCTAGAATTGACTGTAGGTTTTTTAGTGTTTTAGGAGCTTGGATTACGGCACATTTCTCTAGGAAATTGTCTGCCAGGCTTTTGCCTTCACTTGATAACTCATATCCTAAGAATAGGACCGTCAGATGGGCAATTCTGGACTTTTTGAAGTTGAATTTGTAACCCTCTGCAGCGAACCCAAGTATTATGGTGTTCACTCTTTTCAAGTGAGTCTCCAAGTCATCATCTGTTAGGTAAATGTCATCAACATAAGATAATGCTTCATCATCATATAGTTGTAGTAATTCTGTTACTCTCGCTGAGAATACCCCCGGGCTGTTCTTGTACCCCTGGGCTAACCGACAGAATTGCTTTTGAGTGCCATTTACTGAGAATGCAGTTAAATATCTGCTCTCTGGTGCTATGTTTTGACAAAAGAATCCATTGGAGATGTCCAAGGTTGTTTTGTATTTTTTGCGCACTATGTTATTCATTAGTGCAGCACTGTGTGAGTTTTGCACTGCAAAGGTTTTGCAACATGTGTTAAGGTGTCGGTAATCCAAAACTAGACGATATGAGTTGTCTGGTTTGGCGACCGGAAACAAAGGATTGTTCATTTGTGAGGTGCAAGTTTCAATCACCCCCTGGTATTCTAGCTGATCTAGTATTTCATTTACCTGTTTTTTAGCTTCTTGCTTAATTGGGTACTGCCTTTGTGCAGTAGGTTGTGATTTTAACTGGATTTTGTGAGGAGGAGAATCCTCATCCCATCCTACATGATTTTTATATAAAGCAGGTGCTAAGGCCACTGCCCACTTTCTAGCAAGTGTGTATTTTTTATGAATCGGTATTTGATTCGAGAAGGCAGGCATAATTATTTCTTCGCCATGAGGGCACTCCCTGACAAACTCTGGTGGCCAGTCTTTTTCAGCTAGAAGGATGTCATAGCCTTTGGAGAGGTTATCCCAAAATAGTCCCCTTATTTTCCTAGTCTTATCTCCCTCTATACGTAATGTTATCTCGTATATCTTGTGGGGCTTGCTAACTCTGGTGTCTGCAGTTTCCACTTGAAGGTATTCATTCGTGTCCACTGTCTCCAGATGATTCATAAGGACTTTGCGAGCTATGCTCACCTCTGCTGCGCTGTCTAGCATTGTCTGAGCCCACTCTCCGTTTTTCAGTTGTGTCCTCAGTATTCTCGGCATTGTTAACTACCTTGATACTGGCTACCTTCTTTTTTGGAAATTGTAATTTCTTTTTTAGCTGAGCAGGTTCCTTGTCTTTGGACTTGGCGTGCTCTTCTGATCGCCCTCTTCTTTCCGATTTCTGCGAGGAATTCTGAAAAGATTGAGAGGGACGTGTATCAATGTCTTGATATCTATCAGGTTTTTTAATATTATCCCTATTTCTAAGGTTATATCTATTCCCAGAGGGGTCACTCTGTGGTGACCTCTGTCTTTGGTTTGGAGATTTCTCTCTTTGCCTCGGAGACCTTCCTCTGGACTGGAATTTCTTTTCTTTAGGATTGGATTGTTTATTTCCATCCCAGTTCTTTTTTGGTGAATTATTATTATTAAAAAATATTTTTTCTGGACTTGTAGTCAGTTGCGGTTTTACTGGTATTCCACCTAGACTATCTCTGCCTAGTTCTTCATAGGATTTTTCTATGATTCTGGCAATTTCAGCTGGTTGGTCTGCTATATCTGTCTCTTTTAACCTCTGGCGGATCGCCACGTTTGCTGCTTCACCTTTTATGTTGGCTAATAATATAGCCGAGACCTGCTTGAAGTCTTTTAGTAATTTCATACCAAGAGTTAAAGCAGGTTCTGGACCGTATTCATCTTGAATTTGTTTTAGCACATCTGGTATTACCGAAATGGATGGAACACCGTGCGTTTTTGTGTAGATGGAAGCAAAGACTGTACCCCAAGTGTCACAGTCCTCAATGTGTGGTGCGATTCCCATTGGGAGACATATAGTCAGAATCCTGTGTTTTTCCAGCGGGGTGGTGTCAGGAACACCGCCTCTATTTGGGTGATTTTCTGTGCCAACCAGAATGGTATTTGTTCCCGTTTAGCTGGAACTTTACCTAGGCAGGATTGGATGTTCTGTGGTGTAATTTTATTTGTGTTCCCCTGGTGAGGGGTCAGCTGTGGAAGTTTAATCGCTGGCTGAATTGTTGAAGTCCGCATTACATACTGAACTAATTGTCTATGAATTTTTAGTAGTTGTTTTAGCTGTATTAACAGCTCTGCTGCAGGCATTCTTTCGATGTCTGGATGTGGTGTGTATCCGGCTAAGACCGGCCACGTTGCTCCTGGTCTTCCTAAAGGACCGAGCCTTGTAATGTGATTGTTATGTTTTAGGGCGCCATCAAATAAGAGCAAATGCTCTTGGAATTTGAGTGGTACTTCCACCTCCTCGAAAGGAGTGTACGTTTCAGGAGGTTCCTCTACTTTGTAATAGTGGAAGTACTTTGTTACAGCATTTGCTGCTGGAAAATGTATCCATGAATAGTATACCTCTGTCTGCCGATATTCGTGTGCCTCGATTACGAATATGACTGTGCCACCTCTAGGTGTCAGTCCATTTTCTATAAGTTTTAAGGTTATAGATCTCCTTTTAATGACCGGAATGAGTATTATATCCGCGTCTGCTGCTTGCATGGTAGCATCAGCATCTGCGAGTTCAGTTGCTAATCTAACTGCCTCTCTTTCTTCATCACTGTCTCCCATTTTACAGACAGGATGGTATTATGTCTATTTGCAGATCAGGTTTCTTTATGGAAACAGAGATTAGATGCACAATATTTTGGAACTGTTTATCCTTCAACGTTGACTATACCAAGAACCATACATAGGAGTTCCCTCCTGCGAGGTTTTGGAGGATATAACCTTTCACCCACTCCAGACGTCTTTGGAGTATTTGGGAAAAGGGGTCTGAGTGAGAAAGCACGACTGAGTTACTCTAAATGTCTTACGTTAGTTTTATCGCCCTTTCCAAACACGTTGGGCGCCATGTAGTGTAGCTCCTATTTTCCCAATAGGCTCTGCGCATTGGAATAGTACCTACAGCAGTAAAGGCCTAGGCCAGACGTTAACTAGGTCTACTACTGTCGATACTAGACTTAATTTTTGGGTTTGCCAGCTAAGCTCAGAGTTCGCTAGAAACTTTCTCGAATGTTCAAGGAAGGATTAACTTCCCTGATTAGACAAGAAGGGATTTAGTTTCTGACAACCATAGAACATGACAACTTTGCTCTCCCCTAATCAAGAGTCAATCTCGAGAGTCGTGTGAGCACAAGGCAATTATTTTACTCAGTCAGTACGTGCATTCTTAGTCTCATCAGAATGTAGAGAAAAGGAAGAGACGGGCGTGTTCAATAAAAAGGTGTTATTTATTGATCAGTCTCTTTTCCCGTACAAGAGAAATGGATCGATATTATTGCAATACTTATAGTTAAGTAAAGTGCATACATTAAAAGCAATAGTATAAAATAATACTGTAAAAACATTGATATGGTTTCTGAGCCATATGATGTTTAAAATGATTAAAATATATTTACATACACATATACATTTGACTAAACGTACTCAACTGGTGTTTCTAAATACGCCTACCCCGTGTACCTGACCTAAGTCTAATGCGTGGGCGGGAATAGAAAGTTACAGTTTAAGTTAAGTTTGTTTTTGCCAAGTGAATAACTAAAGAATTCTCTGTGAGGGGTTATTCAGTTCTGTACCTGGAAGTTAGGATGAATGAGGAATGGTATCTCTTTCTCTGCTCTCGATATTCCAGGCTGCCTGCGAGGGCTGCCCGAAAGCGCCGGTGCTGGGTCTCTCGGCTTGAGATAGCAGCGCGTCTCTCAGCGCGTCAGGAAGGCGGGGCTGCTGTCAGCGGGGTCTGCTTCTGCTCTCGGCTTCGGCAAGTATGGCTGCTCCGTCTTGTCACCACGCGTGTGTTTGCATAGGGCAAGGTCGGCAATATTTATACCTTAAAGGTGCCGAGATTGACGTAAGGATGGACATAGATACGTCAATAAAGATGTCATACGACTTGCTCGTTAGCACATTCTTTACTAAAGTTCTCTGTGAAATCAAAACAATGGCCGCACGGATTTTCCAGGTTGTCATAGGTTTGATTTGTTATGAGAACGTCGTATGCCTTATCAGGGGCTGGAGGAATGTCGCTTGTCTAATTAGATCTCAAGCGTTATGACCTAATCAGATAACACGTTCCTGTGCCGGAGTGTGACTGCGTCAGATAACGGTATCTGCATCATGGGGGCTTTTCTTGCCTCATGGGCTGACTGTTAGTTAACTTGATAGTTAGTTTAACCAGAATAGGGTCAGGAATAGGGGGACTGATTCAGAACCTATAGAAATACACGACAACACGACCTT
This sequence comes from Lissotriton helveticus, assembly GCF_964261635.1. NCBI lineage: Eukaryota > Metazoa > Chordata > Amphibia > Caudata > Salamandridae > Lissotriton > Lissotriton helveticus. Next base: position 1,773,253,527 of record NC_136067.1, on the reverse strand, counting down.
GCCCCAGCTAAGTGATCAGCCAGTTGTGTCAGTTTGGATGGCCAGCCAAGGGTGGCAAAAGATATGCTGCAGCCCCTGGTATGCCTTGGGTGCACCTATGCCCTGGGTACCTATAGTACACTGTACAGGGACCCACAAGAGTGACCCAAATCCCAATTGGTGATGTACCTAGAGTACATGGTGTGAAATTTAGAGAGAGAACAGCAGGGCTGTGGGTCTGATAACAGGCCCACAGCCACATTAAGTCGAAAACCAGTGAAGCAAAAAGCAAAAAATGGGGTGACCATAGGAAAGCAGACCCTACTCTCCTACAATGCAGTCTTATTTGTACATAATATTTATGGTCCTACTGCTGATGACCCTATGTTCTGGTCTAATATTACCACAGAAGTCTTAAAGTTGGGTAAAGTTCCGTTGATTGTTGGTGGTGATTTTAACGTTATTGCTGACCCACTCTTAGATAGATTATCTAGTACTAAATTCCATCCTCCTAAAGTTTTTCATGCTTTTAAATCCTTTATTCACACCACCAAATTAGCTGACATTTGGCGTTTACATTTTCCTACTGACAAATATTTTACTTTTTTTTCCAAACCCCACAATTCACACTCTAGGATTGATTATTTTTTTAAATTTCTAAACAACTTATTCAATCTGCAACTAATCCTACGATTGGTAATATTGATATATCTGATCATGCCTTGATTTCTTTTGTTTTAAATCTAACTTCCACTTTTGCAAAACAAACTAGATGGTGTATGAATACTAGCATTGTTCTTAATGAACATAATAAACCGAAACTCTTACAAGCCATTCAAGATTATTTTTTGTTTAACCCTGAAGACTCCACTTCTATGGACTCTGGATGGGACGCCTTTAAAGCCTATATCCGGGGTCTTACTATTTCTATCATGGCCTATGAGAATAAGACTTTTAATGCTCATATCACTCATTTGGAAAAACAAATAGCTCATTTTGAAAGACTCTTTATTACGTCCAATGATCCCCAATACCGAGTCAAGTTGCAAAAGCTTTGTTATGAATTTAATTCGATCCTCAGTAAAAGAGCTGGTATCCAAATCTCCAAATCCAATGCTAAATTTCGTTTTAATGCGAATCGATTTGGAAAGCTTTTAGCGAATTATCTGCGTATTAAAAAAGGTAAGACGCAGATTACTTCTATTCAGGGTCCTAATGGCAAAATTGCACTATCCCATAATGATATTGTTAATACATTTTTAGATTTTTACTCTAATTTATACAATAAACCAGATTTTCATGATACATCATTAATTGATTCTTTCTTAAATACTTATGATTTGCCCAAAATTTCACAAACTGATAGGTCTGCGTTGGATTTACCCATTACTGTTGATGAAATTTTAGCAGCCATAAAATCTCTTAAAAAAAAATGTCGCCTGGCCCTGATGGAAATCCAGCTGAATTTTATAAACAATTCCATTCCCAACTTGTACCTTACTTATTTCAACTTTTTACTTTTTTTGGTTCTTCTGGAACTATTTCAGTTTTTTTTACTGATGCTTTAATTGTTGTTCTTCCCAAACCAGATAAAGATCCTACCCTTGTCTTATCATCCTATATCTTTAATTAATCAAGATTGTAAATTGTATGCTAAAATTCTTGCCTCTAGATTAGCCCCTATACTTTATTCTATTATTCACCCAGATCACTCAGGCTTTATGAAGAATAGATAATCTGCAAATAACAAGAGAACCTTACTGTATGTAATTTAACAAAGTCCTACTTTAACTGCTCCCTCAGGAATTATGGCTTTAGATGCAGAAAAAGCCTTTGATAAAATCCATTGGCAATATTTATTTCTGGCCTTATTATCATTTAATTTTGGTCCCTTGTTTATTCAGATGATTTCTGCTTTGTATTCTGCTCCCACTGCTAGGTTATTTATCAATGGACAAATATCGACTAAATTTTCACTTTTCAGAGGCACAAGGCAAGGTTGTCCCATTTCTCCACTTTTATTTTTGCTTGGAATTTAACCTTTCCTTCATCATATAAGACAATGTGACAATATTAAAGGCATTACGATAAAAGCTGTTTATATTAAAACTTTAGCCTATGCTGATGATGTGTTATTATTTATTAGGGAACCTATTTCCGCAATCCCTTCCCTCTTAGAAATTATTACAAAATATTCCATAATTGCTGGTTACAAACTTTATATTAATAAAATAGAATTTTTCCCCCTAAATGTTTTTTGCACTCCTGATATGTTACCTATGAATGACATTCTTTGGCGAAAAGATAAATTGAAATATTTGGGTATATTGTTTTCGTCCTCCTTCAAGGCAACTTTAAGATTGAATGGTGACTTTATCCTTGCTTATATTAAGATAAAACATCTAAATGGTCGTCACTTCATCTCTCATGGTGGGGTAGAATGGATTCTATTAAAATGAATATAGCTCCTAAAATTTTGTATACCCTTGCTATGATTCCTACTCAGTTTCCGTTACAATTTTATAAAGATGTTGATAGAATTTTATCCAAATTTCTATGGAATAATAAATCACCTTGAATTGGTTATAAGAAACCTAAAATACCTAAATGTAATGCTGGTTTTGGTTTGCCTGACTTTTACCTATATCACGAAGCGTTTATATTGAAACAAAGTTCTATATGGCTTATTTCTTCCTCTATAATTAATCCTCCTATTTGGTACAATATAGAGAAATCTCTTATTAATCCCTTCCCATTTCCTACCTTGCTTACTATGTCCAATAAGTCTACAGTCTTACACCATTCAGTTATTATCAAATCTTCTAAACGAATTCTTAATGATTTAGATGCAAATGTTGCATCTCCTATAGGTAATACTGTGGATTTGTCATTATGGCATAGTAACATTATTAAATTGAATAGAAATATACATTTTTGGAATTCATGGATAAATGCTGGTATTTACTATTTTAAGGACTTATGCTGCAATAATGCTTTCGTTCCCTTTGATACTTTGCAATCGAAATTTAATCTCTCTAATTCTGATTTTGTTAAGTATGAGTCTTTATGTAATTCAATGTTAGATTCCTTTCCTCATGGTATTCCATCTACTGTTTCTACAGATTTAATAATTTATATTCAAGCTGTCTCTTTATCTTCTCATACAGTTTCTATTTTGTATAAGAAAATGGCTGCCTCGATAGGCAATAGTCTAAGTATAATTTCGACTTTTTAGAATAACAAACTTTCTCTTTCTTTATCTAATGACACTTGGAAAATTATTTGGCTTAATAGTATTTCTGGATGGCTACCTGTATCGCTTTACCATGCCAACTCTTACATCCTATTTAATTGTTTATGGACTCCACTACGTTTATTTTGAGCTAAATTGCTACAATCTGACACATGTTGGCATTGTAAATTGCATGCTGGATCCATACATCATATGTTATTTAATTGTCCTTTAATTTCTAAATTTTGGTCTGATGTTTGGGATACTGTGTTAAAGATTCTACCTGTTCATGATGTTCTTTCTTATAAATTACTAATTTGTAAATCGGTTGATCTTGTGCATAATCTCACTGATTTAGAAGGAAAATTGTTTAATTTCTTAATATCAGCTGCTTTAAAGTCCATTACTTTTTGTTGGAAAGATGTTTCAACTCTTTCAGTTCATGCTTGGTGGTCATGGGCCGTTTTTACAAGAAGAGGTGCACAATTATCTCATACTGAGATTGATCATAATTCCCTTTGTTATCAATTTTTTTGGTCACCTGTAGATAATTATTTGTTATTATATTTGTATTTCCTCACCTATTATATATTCTAATGTTATAATACTGCATTATTTATATGTTAATAGTAACTCTTCTATATATGATATGCTATAATATGTACCCATACTCCCTCTTCTCCTTTTTGTTATTTTCTTTTTTCCTCTTGTTGAGCATAAAAATGTTGTTACCTTTGTATTTTTCGCTGATATTTGTATATTTATTTCTCTTCTTTTGATAAGGTATTATCGCTTATGTTAGCATGTTTTTGTATTGTCTGTTTCTGTCATTTATTCTAAAAACTTAATAAAATTATTTTGAACTCAAAAGTTCAAAGCCAAAAAGACAGGGCCATGCTGCAGGAACACCTAGGCACAGCGCTTAGAAACGGTAGCCATGTGGGGGTGAAGTACTGTATATTATTATTAGAACCAGTAGTTGCATATTCTACCTCAGGAGACTGGTTATTCAATAGAGCTCGTTATTGGCCTGTGCCCACTGTCTAGATGTGGGGGAAGGGTAAAGCTGTGTGAGGAGAGCTACGGGTTTGAACTAGTATTATTGACTCGTGTAAGGTTGTGAATGGGTAGGAATGGACAGTGCCCAGTGACCACACTGGTCAGGCACTAGGACCAGCCCGAGGGAAAGCCGAGGGCGGGAGGAAAGGGAGGAGCTGGGGGAAGAAGGGGCAGTTCACCACTGACCACCAGAGCTGTATGACCTAAATAAAGAAGCTCCCCAGAAACCGTTGTCCGCGTGGTCATTGAGCCTGTAACGACTCGACAACTGGCGACGAGGGTAATCGCAGCTTGCGCGTGTGGACCCCTGCAGTGCCCTGCAGTGAAAGCCTACCGATTGCCCACCTCGGCGGCAACAGCGGACCGGAAGCGCCCACCGAGTGCCCACCTCGGCGGCGAAATCAGATAAGAAGCGCCCACCGAGTGCCCACCTCGGCGGCGGAAGGCCCACCGAGTGCCCACCTCGGCGGCACCGGGACCCAGAAGCGCGCCTACCGAGTGCCCACCTCGGCGGCACCGAGAGTCAGGAGCGCGCCTACCGAGTGCCCACCTCGGCAGCACCGGGACCTAGAAGCGCGCCCACCGAGTGCCCACCTCGGCGGCACCGGGACCCAGGAGCGCGCCTACCGAGTGCCCACCTCGGCGGCACTGAGAGCCAGAAAAGCGCCTACCGAGTGCCCACCTCGGCGGCAGAAGCGTGGCGAGATCACCACCCACCGAGTGCCCACCTCGGCGGTGGAAAAAGTAAGGAAGACGGACTCTTACCTGTCTCCAGCGGCCCCGGTGAGTGAAACAGCCGACCCAGCCAGACTCCCGGCAGCCAATTGCCTGAGATCGGCCGAAATCCCGCCGGAAACGAGATTCCCGGCGGCCATCTTGAAGTCAGGCGGCTTCAACCAATCCCCTGCGAGGGATTCCCGGCGGCCATTTTAGGGTCAGGCAAAGGCCCTAAAGCACCAAACAAGCACTGGTGAGTGCATAGAAGAGGATAAACAAGCACTGGCGAGTGCACAGAAGAGGATAAACAAGCACTGGCGAGTGCAAGAAAAAAAAAACGGAAACACCAAACAAGCACTGGCGAGTGCAACGCAGTTCATTAACAAGCACCGGCGAGTGCATAGAAGAGGATAAACAAGCACTGGTGAGTGCAACGGAAACGCCAAACAAGCACTGGTGAGTGCAACGAGACCGAATCAAAGAGGATATACGGACTGAAGTAGGCGGCAGACACTACGAGCAAACAATGACCGACCCTCTCCCTGAAAGCATGTCGAGAGCATCTCTCCTGCGGCGCCCTGAACCCCTCATTATCGAATCCGGCAGGAGCATGAGCCTGCGGTGGCAAGAATGGATTGAAGACTTTGACGACTTCATAAAAGCTTCCAAGATAACTGACGAGGAAGGACAACTACTTTTCCTCAGGAACCTGATTGGCAGGGACGGAGTCCGGGTCCTGAAAGAACTGCCAGAAGAAGCGTTGGAGTCCTACACAAAAGCACGAGAAGCGCTGAATGGTAAATTCCTGCACAGAAAGAACGTCGACTTTGAGAGGTACACCCTCAACAGAGCGGTGCAAGAGCGCGGGGAACGGATGGAGGCGTTCGTGACTCGTCTGAACCGCCTAGCGAAACACTGCGAGTTTGACAAATTTTCAAAGGAAGACGCTCTGCGACTAAGAGTCATCGAAGGCTGCCTCTCCGAACCATTAAGACGCAAGCTACTGAAGAAAAGTTACACACTAGCACAAATCGTGGACATGACGAGAGTCGAAGAGCAAGCTGATGACTACGCCAAAAGCATGGAAAGCGGGAAAAGCGAGAGACCGGAACAAGCATTCAGGATGCAATCTCGGCACGAACACAGGCGGTCTCCGCCACGTGACCGCTCGTCCAGGTCTAACAAACACCACCACCAGTCTCACAGAGGGCACAAAGACACGAGATACACGAAAGGACGCTCGGACAAGCACAGCAAATGCTTCCGATGCGGATACGATTATCCACATGCAGATGCATGCCCAGCGCTGGGTGAGAAATGCCGGAAATGTGGGAGAGACAACCATTTCGAAAGCATGTGCGGGGCAGTGCCGAAGAGTGATCACAAGGGAAGTCACCGACGATACCCAGAAAGTCGCCATCATGCCAGAGCCGTCGAAGCCAAACGCGACTCATCGTCGGGGTCGTCACAATCAAGCGACCGCTCCTGCAAGACCTGTCGGTCTCGGCGATCCTCCTCCAGAGGATCTCAATCTCCACCACCCGCTCCTCGAAAAGAATACCTCAATCGAGTGGCAGACCTTGACCAACTAAAGGAATACCCGCGTCTGGATATCAACATCGGCTCTCACCCCACGCAGTTCGTGCTCGACAGTGGGGCAACGTTAAACTATCTGCCAGCCGCTGAATATCACCGGATGAATCCCCAACCCGAACTAATGGAGGCCTATGTGCAGGTGTACACGTACATGGCCGAAAAGCCACTGACATGCCTGGGGAAGTTCGAAACTGACTTGTCATATGAAGGTCAGACAATACCAGCGTACATCCACGTCATTGAAGGGCCCGAGGCTGACTGCCTACTGAGCCTAGCAACAGCCGAACGTCTGAAACTGGTAGACATCCTATTCAGAGTCACTGACAAACCATCACTCATCCGAAAGTTCCCAAAGCTGTTCCAAGGACTAGGAAAATTGAAGAACTGTCAAATAAAGCTACACATAGATGACCAAGTCACGCCGGTGGCGCAACACCACAGGAAAATACCATTTCATCTACAAGAAGCCGTGGAGAAGGAACTCAGCGACCTGCTGGAAGCAGACATCATTGAGAGAACGGAAGGGCCGACGCCGTGGGTCTCCCCGGTCGTGGTAGTCCCAAAGAAAGGAGAAACGAGTCAAGTTCGTCTGTGTGTAGACATGAGAGCGCCCAACACGGCCATCGAAAGAGAGAGACATCCTGGACCACACATCAGTGACATGATCACGTCCCTCAACGGAGCAAAGGTGTTTTCAAAACTGGACCTCAACAAAGGATACCATCAACTAGAGCTGCATGAACGATCTCGATACATCACAACATTCTCGACACATCTCGGCCTATTCAGATACAAGAGGCTAAGTTTCGGAGTGTCATCAGCAGCAGAGATATTCCAAGAGGCCATCAGGAGAACGATACACCACATCCCACAGGTTCTGAACTACAGTGACGACATTCTTGTATACGGAGCAACGACAGCTGAACACAACAAAGCGCTGAATCAAGTCTGTCAAGCCCTGCTAGACGCAAACCTCACACTCAACGAGGCTAAATGTGAACTGCACAAACCAACACTAAAGTTCTTTGGACACCTATTCTCTGGAAATGGAATGAAACCTGACCCAGAAAAAGTAGCAGCGCTAAACGACACACCAAGCCCGAAGGACGTGGGCGACATTCGCTCGTTCCTAGGCATGGCCAGCTACTGCTCAAGATACATTCCCGACTATGCTACATTAAGTTACCCGCTGAGGAAGCTCACTAAACAAGGGCAACCCTTCCAGTGGTCCACCCAGTGTGAAGGAGCATTTCGCGAAATTAAGAGAACAGTGGAAACAGCAAAGAATTTAGCATACTTCAGCCCCACAATGAAGACAGAGATAACAGTAGACGCCAGTCCGGTAGGGCTCGGAGCCATCCTAGCCCAGTATGACAGGGAAGAAGACCAAAGGCACATAGTAGCGTATGCGAGCAGAAGCCTGACGGACACTGAGAGAGCCTACTCGCAACCAGAAAAAGAAAGCCTGGCGGTTGTCTGGGCGTGTGAACACTTCCACATCTTCATTTTTGGGAAGCACTTCACACTCATAACTGATCATCAAGCCCTGATCACGATCTTTGGAAACCCAAAAGCAAAAATGCCACCAAGAATAGAGCGGTGGGGCCTAAGATTGCAAGAATATACATGTACCATCATCCACAAGCCTGGCAAAGATGCAAACCCGGCCGACTACATGTCACGACACCCCATCAAAGATGACAAATCAGAACAATCAATAGCAGACGAATACATTCACTTCGTAGTGAATCAAGCGAGACCTCCGGCGGTATCCCTGGATGCCATCTGCGACGCGACCCAAAAGGATGCCACTTTGCAGGAAGTAAAGAACTTGATCCAAACCAATGGCTGGAGACGCCAGCCAAGCAATGGACAAAACGACACAGACATGGCGGCATTCAAACACGTCCATGAAGACCTGTCGATCGCTGCCAATGGACTCATTCTACGAGACAAGAGAATAGTAATACCACGAGAACTCAGACAAGGAGTCATTCACTTAGCGCATGAAGGACATCGGGGTGTGGTAGCTACAAAAAGAGCACTCCGCGAAAGAGTCTGGTTCCCAACCCTAGACCAAATGGTGGAGGCGACATTGAAGGACTGCCCGCAATGTCAACTCGTGAGTCGTCCGGACCCCCCTGCACCACTGCAAATGTCCCCACTACCGGAGGGCGTCTGGCAACACATCGCCATTGACTTCTTTGGGCCAATCAAATCGGGCCAATACGTCCTAGTCATCATGGATGAGTACTCTAGATTCCCCATCGCCCAATTGTGCGGTTCCACAAAAGCGTCAAGTACCATACCCATCCTAGACGAGGTCTTCGCCGCATGGGGAATCCCCCTAGTGGTGAAGTCGGACAATGGACCACCGTTCAATAGCCACGACTTTGCTGAGTTCGCACAACACCTCAACTTCACGCACCGCAAGATCACGCCGCTCTGGCCACAAGCCAATGGAATGATTGAACGCTTCATGGCCACGATCAAGAGGACCTTCCAGCAAGCAGAAATCACCGGGAGGCGCATACAGACAGCACTTGACGAAGTGCTGCGGGCATATAGAAACACGCCCCATTCTACCACGGGCAAATGTCCCGCTACCGTCATGCTAGGACGCCCGGTGCGCACTAGAATACCAATGATGACCCCAACGGCGCCAGAACTGGACACTGACTCTGAGCACGAAGAGATCGCGGCAAGAGACAAAGAAAAGAAGGAAAAGATGAAAGACTATGCGGATGAGCGACGCCACGCGGCCCCCCCGCAAATAAAGGAAGGAGACTGGGTGCTAGCGAGACAAGAGCAACACCGGAAGACAGACTGTCGATACAGTGAGATTCCCCTCAAAGTGATCCAACAGAAAGGAACCATGATCACAGCAGAGGCCGAAGGGAAGCGACTCACCAGAAACGTGACATACTTCAAAAAGTGCGGACCCAATATCACCAAGTTGCTGGCTGATCCGAAAGCGGAGCCAGAAGACCGCGAGACACTGACAATCAACAGCCCATTGCCCAGTGGACTCACTGACGAGAATAAGAGTGACAACTCCGACCCCCAAGCACGCCCCAGACGGGTGATCAAGAAACCATCGCGCCTGATTGAAGAACCGTAAAGAAACGAACTCGTGACTTGACCAGGGACAATGCCACTGTGTCATCATCCACCGAGGGGGGAGATGTAAGGTTGTGAATGGGTAGGAATGGACAGTGCCCAGTGACCACACTGGTCAGGCACTAGGACCAGCCCGAGGGAAAGCCGAGGGCGGGAGGAAAGGGAGGAGCTGGGGGAAGAAGGGGCAGTTCACCACTGACCACCAGAGCTGTATGACCTAAATAAAGAAGCTCCCCAGAAACCGTTGTCCGCGTGGTCATTGAGCCTGTAATGACTCGACAACTCGGTCTACCGTCAGTGCATGCATATTGGCTTGAAATGGCACACCATACATTGCACAAAGTACCACAATTTACTGCATGTCAAATAACCTAATAATTGCCTGGATTGTTAGCACGATGCCTGGCCCATCATGAACAAAAGTTTCCTTGAGTTAAAAGTGGGTCGGATACGAACTGTTCCCCTCTTACTTCCTATCCCTGCTCCACAGTTTCAAAGATCTTAAAATGCGGTCAAAGAAAATCAGTTAACACTCTTCCCCCACGCACCTCTTTTCATTGGATGAACCACTCCCACTGTTGCCCACGAGCACGAATTACCATTGAATACCTCCTGCTGGTAATTCGAATGATTTTGGTTTTCTCCAGATTCCAGCATAGTCCGTTTTTCTTCATTCAAAGACGGGCTTGAAAGGATAAATGCGTTGCTCGAGGCTGAGGTGTGGCTGCATTTTGTTAGTGTACTTTCGATATCTGGTGTCTCATGTGTTTAACCACCTATTGAGAGGAGTCACATAGCTCTTCAATGACCGTGGTCATATCAATAGGGCCGCTGTGCTTGTTGTAGGCACAACTTTACATGCCCTGTATGCACACACTGAGGGTGCCCAGCAAAAGCTACCACTATCTATAACAGGCTACAGGTCACATTAACATCGTAGTTTTTGCTAGTCATTCAAGGAGCAAGTGTGCGCCAGACCAGCAAATATGACACTTGCCACAGAGGGATCGACCCTTGTATTAGACGATCATCCGGCATCTTAAGTCAGGAAGCTGGGCATGACCATGCTGCAATGATGATGACATTTACAATCTCTGCCGAGTCATTATAGCACTAGTTATGTTAGCACCATTCACATTGCGCCTTACTGGTATTTCTGTGGCCTAGGAGCTCTCTTGGCTGCTTGTAGGAGCCTCTCCGCTTAATCCTGTGCTTTCTCATTAATCTTGCCAGATTTTTTAATGGTGGGATTGATTTTGCATCTATCACTTTTCCATTTATAGGTGACGTTGCATGCATTGGATTGATAAAAGTGCACTGAGGCGCTTTATAAAAAATAATTTGCTGGCATTGTGTGTGCTTGGAAGTTGGGGTCAGCAGGGGGATTGCAACTCCTTGTGGGACTGCAAGTGAATTCAAGGCGCCCCCACATGCCGAAGACCCTGTCCTAAAACCCATCGGTAAACTGTCCCAGTTGGCTGGTTCTTGTTGGCCTTGGGGCCAGCGCCTCCTTCCTCGCTCAGCTTTCTGCACAGTACGTTCTCCTCTCCTGGCAGAAGTCACTCTAGGAGAAGCGCATCATGGAATGAGAACTCTGAGGCTTAGCCTCTGTATTTACCCCACGCCCCCTCACATCTTCTGACAGCTCGGAGGTCATCCCTGCCTCCCCAAGAGCATGTTTGAAATTCTTCAATTAATAGTTAGGATCTAACTGCATTTTCACACCTCGGAGTCCGGGCTGGGGCTTGAAAAGGGCGATTAGAGCCCAGCGGAGGGCCTCTAAATTCGCAGGGGGCACTCAGGCAATTAATGAGGGCTGAGTACTTTCTTCAGAGGGCGGATGTGGCTGGGAACACCGGATGAGCGAAGCTGGAGCATTTGCAGGGATATGGGCTGTGAAAGAAGTCGAGTGCAAGGTGAGGGGATCCCACCTCTAAGGCTGACAGGGTGGGAGTAGAAGTCTGTCATCAACTGTGTAGGAATAGGACTAAGGCAGAGCAGCACTAGCAAGAAACTCCATCTGGCAGGCTCGTGTTAAGTAATTATGTTTGGGGGATTGTGAGTGATTTGCAGTGCTGACCTGTGAGTGGTGTGTATGTATTCGTTATTGTCTATATGAGTGCATATCAGCCTTGAAGCTAATCGCATGGTAAACGCGAGTCGATGAAGAGTTACACATTTTTAAGGTTTTAGTCCTGCTGCATGAGTGATTATGCTGTGCTCCCTACTCCCTGTGCTTTATCAGAGCTAGTCTGGAAGATTATGTGAAGTGGAGTTTAAAGCCTGCTTGGCAGCATGCAATATTGCTATCAGACGACGGATAGCCTTGGGAGTGGGAGATATGAGACATGCATCTGGGGTTACCCCCAATAAAAACAAACAATTTAGCCATTATGTTTACTCTTTTGTGTCTGAGGGAAGCGCCGGGATCCCCTCCTGTCAATTAATAACGGGGGCACATTACACTTGTGAAAGAATAGCACACAGTGGCATAGGTGGACAGAGCACGTGGTAGGCTGGCGTCTGATATGCATCTGATTAGACTGACAGTTTAGCCAGTCATTGTCTTTTTTAGAACAGATCCACAATTGCTTTATTAACCATTCTGTTTTCTCAAATTTGCTTGAAAATGCACCATTTGACCACTTTTTCCAAATTTTTCGCGGGGGAGAACCCCCGACATCCCGTAGGTGGTTCAGGCACGCTCGCTGTGCTCGCTCGCCACAGTGCCCTACCATTATTGTTTTACGCCTCACCACTTTCAAATGTCACCAGCCACCACTGAGCTCATCTTCAGGACAGTACCAACTAAAAGGCCACCCTACTTAGCTAAAAGACACTCCATATTAGCAGTTATTGCAACACTTCAAGCCATGAACATTACCAGAGTGGAAACAAGCTTTCTCAAGTTAAGCACCAAGGCTGTCCAACAACACCCCACTGCAGATCAGATCACCTCCCTCACTTCTCCATGCATCTCTTCAGCGAGCACACAGTCAGCCATCAACAAGCAACCCCACGCTCCGGGCACAGTGAGGCGATGAAGCTTCCTCACGTGTACATGATTCTCTTTGCGCTCTTCTAACCATGTATGGCGCTGTACAAGTCTCAATGCAATCCATACTTACGCCTATATCTACATCTAGCGGTGCAGGACCCCACTGCTACACAGCTAAGCGGGCAGTCTATAAATTCCACTGTACGCATTTATATATATATATTAAAATGTTATTAACACAGCAGTCCAGGGACACCATCAGGCTCATAGACTTGCACAATATTCATTTGCACGAATTGCATTTGCACAATTTGACCATATGTGCAATGGGCTCGAGAAACGTGTATTGTACCCAAATAATGATCAATCGCCCATTCCAGATTTGCATTTTCACTGTCCTCTGGAAGTCCTGCCTAGGTGCATTTTGGCAAATGCACAATTTGACTTGGTGTATCAAACTCTGTTCAAACTTTCTTTCTGGAAGGACTGACCACTTTATCTTTACTGCTCCGGAAATAGGATTGACATTTAATATGTCTGTTCTTGGTGCCTTTGTTGCACATGTTGAAGAAAGAAGTTATGTTTTGCTTTTGTAAAAGGATTCTGTATTGTTTATGAGCTCCCTAAGGAAGAGGCCGTGTGCGCTGCGAACCGGAAGTGTTTTCGCAGGTTATGCTACAATCTTATCCCTTGGATGAAGAGAGTTCTGCCCAAGTGTTCACAGTGTCAAGCGTCCAACACCATGGGCGAGGCGGGGGCCATCTTTCCTACCCCAGGCTGTGCTACATGAGGTCGTGCAGTACTCTGGGCCACTCCTCAAACTGAATTATTAACCGCTAGTTTTGAAGATGTGTTTTGGAAGGGCGAGATTTTGATCGATACCTCATCACTATTGATCCAAACCTCGATCTGGTCGACTGAACCTTTATTGCCTGTCTTTGAGGAAAAAGTGCACCTCTCTGCAAGTTAGTTCACCCAATAAAGGACTCTGCTCCCAAAGATCACAAACAACTTCTAGCTTTCAAAAGTTTATTGTAAAGATATGATAAGCTGCAAATACAGGCATCTCAGAATGAGATTCACGAGATACACAGGTCCAACTACATACATGTGCTCTCTAAAAGCCCTCAGACGAGCAACGGAAATCACTAACACAAGTTCTAAGAATAATAAAGCTATCAGCATTGACGCATATCTCTCCTTCATTTAAGTTGGAGGAAAACGCACAGGTTAGGCTGTCCCTACCCTGCTCTAGATGGTATCCCTACTTAACCAAATCCCAACCTAACGAAGGTGTCAGCAGTGAATGACCCCCAAGGGAAGTCACTCACTCTAAGTCTCTTGGTGAAAACCTATAGTTCTCCAGTCATGACCCCTCTCTGCCTACCCATCCGCTCTCTAAAGGGTCCTCAGGTATCTGCTCTAACTCCACCCAGGGGTGCTGTCCCTAATACAAAACAGTCAACAACATTTGAGACGCCCCTCATGAGACGCCCCTCACGTGGTGTAGCTTCTGGCTTTTTCCATGCTGCTTTGTATTGGGCCTCATACGTTGGAGTTGACCTTGCTTCTCAGACTCTTCTCCGGCCCGCTGATACCCCTTAAACATTCCAGAACCCTCCTCCATGTCTGGGCCGTCTACTGAACAGACCTCTATTCATTCATTTATAATTGGATCCCCCCTTTTCCTTTGCAGACAGATATCTGCAGCCAAGAACCCAACTCTCATAGACTTCCAAAAAGGTTTCGCAACATTTCTCGGCCCAGACATGTACGTGTAAATCAATGTTAAAACATTTCAGGCCTACAGCATTTCTCATAATGATTATAGCATTCAACTTCTTCATTAATTAAAGCATGTTAATACTCTTATTCTATTATTCAGTAAACACATCTATAAATCATGGCCCATTAATGCAATAGCCAAAACATTATTTCAATCTATGTCGTGAAAAGAAACACCTTCCCCTTCCCTTCTAGCTCTGGCCCTGAGGCCTACCACATTCTGCGTTTAACCACATGCCATCTTACATTTTAGCAGCTTACACGACATGAATTCAGGAATAATCACATCTAATAAAATCATATAGTGTCACACATTTCTGTATTAGTTCCACTTCTACTTAAATCTCTACATTAGCTATACATTCAGAATATAATTGCAGATACTACTAGCACTCATGGCATTTCTCCTCATGATTTGTGCTTACTACAGGTAAGTGTGATGCACTCATACATTTAGGTCAGTTTGCGCTCTCTCAGTTCCCCCCTTTGATGACCTCTCGGGGTCATCACTAACATTTAAACTGCAGTTATTGCTGGCATAATTTGTCTCTGCGCTTCCAGAGCCCTCAGACTCCTGTACTGATTATCTTGTATGGCAGCCAATCTCTGCAGCTGTTCTCTTTGGGCTCTTTCTGACCTCCTTGCTCTGTACCATTTGAATACCCTCACCAATCCCCACAATATAATCCCACAGATCAATATTATGATGATAGGTTTTAGTATATACCACACAAAGCTTTTGCCTAAGGTGGAGATCCACCCTCCAACTTCACTCATTCCGTGGCCCACCTTTTCCCAGACATTTTCTCTACTCAAGTCTTCGATCTCCTTGTGAATATCAGTTATGTTCCTAATAACTTTCTCAAGGGGCTTCGAATTGTCTGGAATGTAAGTGCAACATTCCTGGACCTTCAAAGCCTTACAGACTCCGCCCTCTTTTGCTAGTAGGACATCTAACGCAAGACGGTTCTGAAGAACCATAGCCCTTATCGATTGCATCTCTCCCTCTACCAGCATTAAGGACTGAGCAGTGCTGGCAGACAACCTGTCGACAACTGTTGCCAGTCGTCTAATTTTAACATCATTAAGGATTACTCCTAAAAGAGGGAACATAGCTCCAAAGACATCTCCAACCATTTCTGCATCTCCTACCTCTCTCTTTCCCCTTGATGATGTCTTGCCCTCGATGATCACTAAGTCTTGTGCATGATATATTTTGGGGAAGACAATTGCTAGGTAACATGATCCATACCAGTTGTCAGGTAGTCTCACGTAGGCATTTCTTCCACATACAAAATACACATTTGGAATCACTTGCATTCCCTTCAGGAAATCCTTAGTATAGTACTCTATATTGAAAGCATGTTCACAGTCGACTTCTCCCACGTATACATTTTCATAATACGTTTTGGCTCGGTGAAGACATAGCTTTCCTCTCTGCGTCTTATCTAAAGCTATTGGACCACTACTACCCTTTCTCTTGTGTGCCTTCTCTTCCTCGGTCCAATCTGTTTTCCATTGTCCTGATTTTTTCAAAATCTTTTGTCTCCTGTAACGATCATCCACCTGCCCTATGAACTTCTTCTCGACTTCTGACACCTTGCATGTCAGGTTATTTCTACGGGCATGTGAAGTATCTAAGGTAATCCAAGGAATGAAGAATTTGGCCAATCTGTCTTCACTCTTCCAGTAGTCCCATTTGTTCATCTGCTTATAATTTGGGACTTCTGGCAACACTGAATCATAGTTGGAGAAATAGTATTCAAAACTATCTCTCTCATAAAATATACTAAGCAATAAGCTACATGTAATGCCATATGTCAGCGGGAGGTGATGGTATCTAATGCCTTCATCTACAGACGCCGGCAACTGCATGCAGACGTAACAATCCTTAACCTCCATGGCATCCACGTATTCATATAAGAGTTTAGCATAAGCATTTGACCTAAAGTCTCCTTGGGACTCATCTACGTGTAACCTGCGGGCTTCTGCAGCTAATAACGCTTTCTCTTGAATGTTTTCCCTTTTCTCACCAGCAACAGTGGGTGTAAGCGTTTCTACAGATTTCACATCAGTTACCTTCGCCTCTTCCTCATGTCCCTTTACATAAGAAATTGTTACCACTAAAGCTATTAATATTATCACTCCTACTATTAGTGTACCTATTATACATTTAGCTCTGCGGTTCTGGGTGCCGGCTTCCATTTCGTCAGACAATATGGCTCTCTCTTATCTTAGCAAAAAGTTCTTTTCCTCTCGTTCCTTTACAGTCTCTTTTTTTTCCTTTTTGTCTTTAGAATCCACACAACTGGAAGCTGACAACCTTTTTCGCAAAAGTCCTTTAACAGTTCAATAAAGACAACCCTAGCCCTTCTCCATCAACTCAAGGGAAGTTCCCTAAAATTCTCTGCTTCCTGGGCGCTAGGTAATCTTCTTTTTTCTGTTCACTTTATTTACAAAGTCCTTTAACAGTCTACTATCAAGCCTGTGCCTGCAGCTTCGATAGCAAAGTTCAGTATTTCCAAACGAAGATTGTGCTCTTCATGTGCTGTTATCGTTGTACCAAAGTCGGGGAATTGCAATTCTGAAAGAAACATGTGTTTTAACTTGCTGAGGCGGGGAGGTCTGGGGAGCATGAATGTTAGTGACCCTTCTTGTTCGACTCCGGGTACCAACAGTCGTATTTCCACGGTGACGATGGGCTCAGAACTGGACACCACCACCGCTCGAATCCTCCCTGTCTCCTGTTTCACAGACATTTGTCGCCAGATTTGTCCACTCAGGTGTGGAGTATCTTCTGTTAGGCACACGCACTCTTCTTGACCTTCTTCGGTCCGGTGCTTCAGCGCCCTGAGCACCTTCTTCCGGGTCTGAGTCTTCTGATATCGGAGGAAGGGTTACCTCTGGAGTTGACCTCAGGCTAGAACTCCTTCTTTGCGGCCAATTAGCTTCTCCACGTGCCCTTCTACTCCTTCTCCTTCTTGTCTGTTCTCGCTCTCTGTCAGACTTGTCAGTGTCTGACTCGTACTCCCAGCTACTTTCTCCTTCTGTAGCGTCGTCTGTTTCGCTGTTGTACTGACCGTCCTCAGCTTGGTCAGACTCGTTCCCTGCTTCCGCTGGCACCTCTTCAGCTTGGCTAGCCCCCTCTATGGCTTCTCGGTCCTCTGCTGGACGTCTATCCGAGAGAGGAGCTGTTTCTTCCCGAGGTGCTGGAACCCTTCGCGTATGTGACGCGTGGATCCAATTGGGCAGGCCTCCCACCTTCACAGCCGTATTCGCAATCAAGATGATCTGGAAGGGCCCACGCCAACGAACATCCAAGCAGCTTCTTCTCACATGTTTTTTCACCAGGACCCAGTCCCCAGGATACAGGTCATGGCACGGGCCCTGGCACGATGGAACCTCGGCAGCCTGCACCTGAAGGGACACAGAACGAATGGCGTCAGACAGCCCCTTACAATAGTCCAGGATCATATCATCTGTGATATTTAACAGTGCAGTAGTTGGGACAGATGGCAGCCTCATTGCTCTCCCCATTAACACCTCATGGGGTGACAACCCCGTTCTTCTGTCTGGGGTACTACGAAGGCTCATGAGGACCAATGGCAGGGCGTCAGGCCAACTCAGGGTCGTTGAGGAGCACACCTTGGCAATTCGGGCTTTGATCGTGCCATTGATCTGCTCCACAATTCCTGAGGCTTCTGGTCGGTAACTACAATGCAACTTCTGATCGATATTTAGAGCTGCACAAATCATCTTCACAAGCTCGCTATTGAAATGCGTTCCCCTATCTGATTCCAAAGAGGCCGGCACCCCGAAGCGCGGAATGAGTTCCCTAAGCAGTAACTTGGCCACTGTGAGGGTGTCGCACCTACGTGTAGGGTATGCCTCAACCCATCTGGAGAACACACAAACAACCACCAGGACATAGCTGAGGCGGTTGCATCTCGGCATTTCAATGAAATCTATCTGCATTCGATTGAATGGACCTCCAGACCTTCCTATGTGACTCAGTGCAACTGGTGTTCTTTTCCCTACGTTCAGCTGCTGACAGGTCACACAACGCTGGCACACTGCTTCTGCTGCTATTCTAAACTTAGGATTGTACCAAGTCTGTCTAAACACTCTCAGCATAGCGTCTCTCCCTAGGTGTACGGGACCATGTATGAGTCTGGCCATTGGACTCACCATCTCATTGGGCAACACTGCTCTGCCATCTGCTGAGACCCAAAAATGGGACTCACCCACTACACATCCTGCCTTTTCCCATGTTTCTTTTTCAAAATCAGGAGCATTTTCTTGCATGTTTGCCAGTTCATCCCAAGTATCAACAGTTTCCAATATCATGGCTAATTCAGTCCTTACATTTATTCCACCCACTTCCACCTCTGTGAAAGAGTACCTTTGTTCTGCGCAATACCGCGCGACTTCGTCGGCATATCTATTGCCTTTCGAAACGAAGTCCTCATTTCTGGTATGTGCGGTGCACTTTACAACTGCGATACCTGCTGGGCATTGCAACGCCTCTAACAACAGGCGCACAAACTCTCCATTGCGAATGGGAGAGCCTGAAGAGGTCATGAACCCTCTTTGAGACCATAACTGCCCGTAATCATGAACCACCCCATAACCATATTGGCTGTCGGTGTATATGGTGACTCGAATTTGATTGCTTGCCAAGCAAGCACGTGTCAAGGCAATAATCTCGGCTACCTGAGCGGAGTGTACTCCTTCCAGGCACCCAGCTTCCACAACTCCAGTAATTGTACAAACAGCATAAGCTGCTCTCAACTGCCCAACTTCGTCTCTTACACATGAGCCATCGACAAAGAAAATTTCATCTGGGTCAGTCAGTGGCTCATCTACGATGTCGGGTCTGGGTTTGGTGCATAGTTCAGTCACATCGAGGCAGTCATGGTCTGTACATTCATCATCATCCTCGATATCATTTGGGAGTGGCATCAAGGTGGCAGGGTTCAAAACAGAGCATCTCTTGAGGGTCACATTCTCTGCAGCAAGAATAACTTGCTCATAGCGCGTGAGCCTGCTGTTGGTCAGATGCTGTGTTTTGGTCCTGGTCATCAACAGTTCAACAGAATGGGGCACGCACACCTCTAACGGGTGCCCCATGACGATATTTTCACATCTCTCAATGCTGACACCCGTTGCAGCAACGGATTTGAGACATCCGGGCAACGCTGCGGCTACTGGGTCTAAAGTAGCCGAGAAATAAGCAACTGGTCTACGGGCATTCCCATGGATTTGGACTAACACAGACAACGCGCAACCTTCTCTCTCACAACAGTAAAGAAAAAATGGTTTATTGTAATCAGGCATTCCCAATGCCGGAGCACGACACAGGTCCTCTCGCAGCTGTAGAAATGCCATCAAACAGTCTTTGTCCCATGGTACCGGATCGCTCACCTCCTTGTGCGTCAGTTTTTGCAAGGGCTTTGCTTTCAGTGAAAAGTTCGCGATCCACTGTCGGCAATAACCCACCATCCCTAGGAACATCCTGACCTCTCTCTGTGTCTTAGGCGCATTCATTTTCATGATCGCCTCTATCCTGTCTGGTGACACCTTTCGTTTGCCTTTCTCTATTCTGTGTCCCAAGTACTGCACCTCTGTCAGACAGTACTGCAACTTTCCCGGGGACACCTTGTGCCCATTGGCAGCTAGGTGATTTAACAAAGCAATGGAGTCCTCCCTGCAAGCTTCTTCTGTTTCTGACGCCACAAGGAGGTCGTCTATGTACTGGACCAGAACTGACTTCTGGGGCAGCACTAGACTTTCAAGATTTTTCTTCAAAAGCTGGTAAAAGATCGATGGGCTCTCTGTATACCCCTGAGGGATACGACACCATGTTAGGACGCGATTTTCCAGCTTAAATGCGAAAAGAAAATGGCTTTCTTCGTCCAGAGGGATCGAAAAGAAAGCCTGACAAAGATCAATCACAGTGAACCACTCAGCTTGGAATGGAATCTGAAACAGTATCACTGATGGATTCGGTACCACTGGACAACATGAAACGACTATATTATTAATCTTTCGAAGGTCCTGTACTATCCGAAATTTCCCATTTGGTTTCTGCAGACCCATAATCGGGGAGTTGCATGGACTACCCACGATTTCTTTCAGTATTCCCTGTTTAATCATGGACTCGATCACGGGCTTTATGCCTGCAATCGTTTCTGGAGTCAATTTATATTGGGGTGTTCTTGGGAACTCAGCATGCGGTTTCACTACAATTTTCACTGGGTCCACCCCTTTGACCAATCCTATCTCTTCCCCAGTGAAATCCCATACTTCTGGTGCCACTGTCTCTCTCAAGTCCCAGGGGAGCTCATCTACTGTTAAAGTAGGGTACAGCTCCACGCATATTCTTGAGTTTGCAACTTTGAAGTCTGCATCATCATCATTGGTCAATACCTCCACTCCCTGAGGTGTACAGTATATAGTACAATTCAATTTACACAACAGGTCTCTTCCTAGCAGACACACAGGACTTGAATCGCAAACCACAAACTGGTGCTCATCGCTGTACTTCCCTATTTTCACCAGTACCGGTTCTGTCAATTGGCTGGTTATTCTCCTGTTTGCGACCCCTACCACTTGTACGGTCTCTCCAGACATGGGCAGGTCTGGAACTGCAGCTGATCTGATCGTGGACCTAGTGGCTCCTGTGTCCACCAGAAATGTCGTGGGGCACCCTGCTACTTCTGCTTCGACATAGGGTCCCCTCTGGTCCACTTCCAAGGCTGCCCCGAGGGTGCAGTCTTCTCTTTCCACTCTCTGTCCGGTTAATGGGTCCACATAATAGCACTCTTCTCCTTCTACAAACAGGGGCATCTGTCTATAGGTCTTACCCATGGTCCCTACTCGAGGAGGTTGCGGGAACTGGGCTCGGGGAGGAGCCCCCCCCCCCTTTGAGCACCTTTCCTTGGTATGGCGTCACCCCTTTCGTAGGCGCTCTCTGGACCTCTTCCTCCTCTTCCTCTTGTTCTCCTATCTCTACATTGTAGGGACACTCGCGTTTCCAATGCCCCACCTCGTTACACTGGTGGCACCTTGTCGTTTTCTTCAAGGCAGCTATGTCTAATCTGGGTCTAAAGGTGGAACTCTCCTCATTGCCCTTGTTCTGACTGTACTGCTTCTTTCCTCCTGTACCTGTTCCTTGCTGCTGTTGCTGCTGTCCCCCCTTTCCTGCTGCCTGCATCTGTACCACCATCAACTTTTCTTTTAGTTTCTTAGCCTTGGAGTCTATCTCATCACAGCAGTACCTGGCATACCTCAGTATTTCGTCTAGGGGTTTACTTTGCCAACAAATCGAGTGTTGCTGAATCATTAAACTAATATCCGGTCTCAGTCCCAGGACGAACTTGGACACGAATTGCCCTATGTCTTTTGGGTCCATTACATCCAGGCCGCTATACTGTTTAAACGCCTTCAGTAATCTCTCGTAATATTCGTGGACGGTCTCTTTGGGTTCCTGTCTGGTTCGGTCTATTCTGACCCAATCTATGTCTTGCATTGGCACTTTCTCTTTCAGCCAAGTCATCACTCTCTCGAATTTTGCCATCACAATCTCGGACGGCCCATTAGTCTTAGCATCTCTCTCCGGCTCCGTTGTGGGCCACTCAGCGCTAACCTTGCATGCTGTCCACAGATCTCCTGGTACTACAATGTCGAACAGCGTGTTCAGATCTATCCATAGGACCTTCGAGATTTTTACAAATCTCTCAACTTGCTTGTACCACTCCACCGGGTTTTCCCGCAATTTGGGGAAGGAGGTGGTAAAAGCAGCTAAATCTCCCCTACTCCAAGGGACATGCACATAGTTCCCATTGGCGACTTCACGCAAAGGGTATGCTTCTATTCCCTGCAGCCTTCCTGGTGTCGTCCCAAGCGTGCTTCTCCTACCGGTCCCTTTCTTGGACCACCTTTCTTCCCACTTATCTAGTGCCCTCCATGTCCTTATTCCAGTGATCAGTTCCCTTATATGCGTTTTCAGCCCAATCGTTCTCCTCTCATCTAGGTCTCGATCTGTGTAATGTAGCCTGTGGTTACCCTGTAATGCTTTGTTTCTTGACAGATCCACCATATATTTGCCTGCTAGTTCGACTAACTTCTCATGGATTGCTCTCGCCTTTCGAGTGATATCCTTTGCCATATACAGTATTTCATCCTGCTCATACATTTCCATTCTTTCTAAAGGCAGGGTACCATCTATCATGTCATCCAGGTCTGACCTTAAGCTGGCGACATCGAGTCTCTTAGCTTTTATCTCAGCTCGCAATATGTCTTTCGAAGGGGGCTCACTGGTCTCCCTACCATCCCAACTTCGAGCTCTACGTTTGGGCTCGGGAGAGTTAATGAGTACTCTCCCTTGCTCCCATCTCACCAGGTCCCATGCTCGGCCATCCGATCTTGGAAGGTGATGGAACACGGGCCTGTTACCCCCACTCTTACTCTGCCCACTCTCTTCTGCTTCTCTCCTTTCACCGTACGCCTCTCTGTTATTTTCCCTCTGGTCGCTACTCTCCCTTTGCCTAGTATCGCTCAGTATCCGATACGATCCTTCCTGGTTCCCCATATTCCCTGGGCTGTGCTCACTTCCGTCATCACAGGGACTATGGTGCGACCTCTCACAACTCCCATTCTGTTCTCTATTGCCGGGCACACAGTGTGGACACTTAAAGCTGTTTCTGTACTCTTGCGCTCTCCTCTCCCCTTCACTGAGTATTGGGCACGCCACCCCTCCACTCCCGGGGCCCCCGTTTTCCAGATCTGTTCTATTCCCACTCCGGGCCCAATGGGTGACTCCCCTACTATCTCTCTCTCTACAGTCCCACTCCGGGCTGCTCTCCCCAGCCCCGCAGTGAGTCCGAGCTCTGCTGTCCTGACTTTCCCTTTCAGCTTCTGCAGCTATGATGCTCTTGTGAGCCTCCACTGCCTCATCCCACTTCTTCATGTACTCATTTAGCTCTTGAAAGGATTTTCGTCCGGTTCCCCTCAGATCCGCTGGCCATCTAGGGCCCCCAGGATCCCCTCCTGGGTCCCCTGCTGTGTGCATCGGGGTGCTCCACTCTCTCGGTATCGGCATCTGACTTGGGGAATTGATCGTATCGTTCCTCCTTGCCTTCTCTGCTCTTTCTCTGTCCTTCCGTACCCGTTCTTCCCCTCTTGCTCTTTCTTGGTCATATATCGATATTATAGGACCTATGGTAACAGGTACCTGTAGTGCATCTGGTAATCTGTAGGATGTGGCGCACTCCGTTTCCGGCGCTCTTTGTACCACAAACCTCCCGACTACCTGTTGCACCTGACTAGGCTGGGACAGCTCTTTCTTTGCCTCAGGATCCCACTCTGAACTGGGAAGCGGTCTATGCTCTCCTGCATTGCCCCCCTTTTCTCCTTCAGTATGCTCGACCTCTCCCCCTGCTCTATTATACGGGGGTGGCCTGTCTGTCAATAATCTGTTTATCAGGCTGTCCTCTGTTTCGCTCTCATCATCTTCTTCTAGGGGGCTTTTATTTACGGGCACCTCTAACACTGGGTACAGTTTATTTACTTCCATGTTATGCACTCTCCATCTTTTAGCATCCGCATCCCACCTGGCATCCTGCACTGCCCTTACCGATCGTTTCACCCTTTCTTGTCGTCTGTTCATATTCTTTTCATGCGCTGCCCTAATCCATGCTTCAAGAGCTTCAAACTGGGTCGGTCTAGGCAAGGGTCTCATTGAGGTCATGACTGATTTTAATCGATGTAACACCTCTAATCTGAACGTCCCGTACTTCGGGAACGTCAGTTCCTCATTTCCTTCAGTAATCTTACTCCACTCTGATATCCAAAGGATCGTATGCAGCCCAACATTCACTGCCATGTAACGAGCTGGCGTACCCTCCGGCGGGGCTTCTTCCCCCTCATACGATCCCCGCTTCTCTTTTTTAAACACCGCTCTCAGCCATTTAAAACACTTCATAATTATGCGCACAATATCCAGCCTCGCTACTCTGTTTACTTCCTGATGACAATCCACCAATCCTGTCGCGGCTTTGCTAGCTTGGCCTATCGCAGCGCGGTCTTTCTCTGGTCGGCCAATCACGTCGCGACACTTTCTGACGTCTTTTCTAGCTGGCCTATCACGGCGCGGTCTTTCTTCGGTCAGCCAATCACTGCGCGACACTACCTGACGTCACTTTTCTCCGCTTCGCAGCAGCACCCCTCCTTTCTCAACTCGTCTCCCGGTCATGCATGCGTCCCATTCATACACCGAAAAATGACTACTTCCGACCAAGCGGTCACTTCCCTCGACTGTACGTCCACAGTCTATATGTAATTGTCAACACAACTGACGAAATGTCTATCGTCTCTCTGATAGGTTGCTTACACACACAGTAACCTCCGACCAGCGTCCGTTACTCACGCACTCACTCTTACGTTCCCCCTATCTCGGTCTTTTGGGTGATCAATGGTACCTCATGACCCCCTTCACACTATTTGACAATTACTCTGGGTGTCCGATACACCCGAACCACTTAAGCTCTCCTTGAACTTAAGATTTCCACCGGTTGCGCGCGCTCACAACCTGTTCCACAGTCACTCTACAGACATTCAACTCCGCCAGACATTACAACATAGATACAATACAAAAACACCGCAATCTAACACGCATGACCCTTTATACTCACTCTCGACCGATACTGCTGCTTTTTCTGTCTCACGTCATCCGGATCTTCTTCGGCGGGCGGTTCTTCCGATCATCGATTTCTAGGGGCCTTGGGGTAAGCTAACCTGGCCTAGGTCACCGTCCTCAAGAAGGCAACCATCCTCTATAGCTACCAACTGGAAGGGCGAGATTTTGATCGATACCTCATCACTATTGATCCAAACCTCGATCTGGTCGACTGAACCTTTATTGCCTGTCTTTGAGGAAAAAGTGCACCTCTCTGCAAGTTAGTTCACCCAATAAAGGACTCTGCTCCCAAAGATCACAAACAACTTCTAGCTTTCAAAAGTTTATTGTAAAGATATGATAAGCTGCAAATACAGGCATCTCAGAATGAGATTCACGAGATACACAGGTCCAACTACATACATGTGCTCTCTAAAAGCCCTCAGACGAGCAACGGAAATCACTAACACAAGTTCTAAGAATAATAAAGCTATCAGCATTGACGCATATCTCTCCTTCATTTAAGTTGGAGGAAAACGCACAGGTTAGGCTGTCCCTACCCTGCTCTAGATGGTATCCCTACTTAACCAAATCCCAACCTAACGAAGGTGTCAGCAGTGAATGACCCCCAAGGGAAGTCACTCACTCTAAGTCTCTTGGTGAAAACCTATAGTTCTCCAGTCATGACCCCTCTCTGCCTACCCATCCGCTCTCTAAAGGGTCCTCAGGTATCTGCTCTAACTCCACCCAGGGGTGCTGTCCCTAATACAAAACAGTCAACAACATTTGAGACGCCCCTCATGAGACGCCCCTCACGTGGTGTAGCTTCTGGCTTTTTCCATGCTGCTTTGTATTGGGCCTCATACGTTGGAGTTGACCTTGCTTCTCAGACTCTTCTCCGGCCCGCTGATACCCCTTAAACATTCCAGAACCCTCCTCCATGTCTGGGCCGTCTACTGAACAGACCTCTATTCATTCATTTATAATTGGATCCCCCCTTTTCCTTTGCAGACAGATATCTGCAGCCAAGAACCCAACTCTCATAGACTTCCAAAAAGGTTTCGCAACATTTCTCGGCCCAGACATGTACGTGTAAATCAATGTTAAAACATTTCAGGCCTACAGCATTTCTCATAATGATTATAGCATTCAACTTCTTCATTAATTAAAGCATGTTAATACTCTTATTCTATTATTCAGTAAACACATCTATAAATCATGGCCCATTAATGCAATAGCCAAAACATTATTTCAATCTATGTCGTGAAAAGAAACACCTTCCCCTTCCCTTCTAGCTCTGGCCCTGAGGCCTACCACATTCTGCGTTTAACCACATGCCATCTTACATTTTAGCAGCTTACACGACATGAATTCAGGAATAATCACATCTAATAAAATCATATAGTGTCACACATTTCTGTATTAGTTCCACTTCTACTTAAATCTCTACATTAGCTATACATTCAGAATATAATTGCAGATACTACTAGCACTCATGGCATTTCTCCTCATGATTTGTGCTTACTACAGGTAAGTGTGATGCACTCATACATTTAGGTCAGTTTGCGCTCTCTCAGTTTCTGTAACCTGTTTCATTATGCTCTCTCTTAACGAAGGCACTTCCTCGGGCGCATGAATAAGATATTGCTTCCTCCCCTCGCTTGTCTGAACCCAGCGCTGGCCCAAGCTGCTTCTGGGCCCCTCCCATCCACTTAGGTGTCTGTTAATGCCATTACTAAGATTACGAGAGGCAGAGAACGAGCACAAAACTACGCACAGGCTGTTTCAAGTGTCACCATCTCCGCTTTCACCCCCGCTTGCCAACTGCCCCCTCTACCCAAAAATAGTAGGCAGAACATGCATTCGACTCCCCATCACCCCCGAGAGCCAGCAGAGGGCGCCTGTTTGCTTCTGCCGAGAGTTGCGCAGCACTGAGATAAATAAATAATTAAGGCAGGGATGCGCAGCGGAGCTTGGAGGCTCCTGTTAGTTTGACGTCACTGCTTCTGTAGCACCCAAGACACTGCCACGTCACTGCAGCGCAGGTCTTTCCTATTGCTCCCCTTTCCACTACTTGCCACAGCAGTGATAAAGTGCCGTGAAGAAAATAACAAGATCCTTGGTTTTCCAAAGAAAAGTGAACTTCAGTTTTTATAGAACCTCATAGTCAGTGCTGGAAAATGTAGCTACACAGATCAATATACAGAACCACTCAATGACTGAGCTAGCATGATCTGTAATATTGCCTCCTCTAAACCAAATTACTTCTAGGCGCTATGATGGACTGAGTCCCTCTCACATAGGTAACTCGTTAGATACATCTGCCATACTGCACATAATACATGTATTATTAATGATACCCCCACACACATGCACGCGTACACACACACACACACACATATCTAGCCTTGAAACAGAAAAATATTATAAATAGAGACAACTTTTGCTTGTTAAGAACATTCATAAAATGAACGTCGCACGCATACCTTATTGCTTATAAAATAATTCTATTCCAGTAAATATGAATACATAAATAAACAGTGCGTTTCGCAATACCAGTGTTCTATTCAATGTACAGAATCTCAAATTCATTTCAAATGTGCAATAAGTGTACTTACTTGACGTGGGGCTCTGATTATAGTTCTATTGTTCTTAAATGAACTATGAACGTCATTTCAAAAGCTGCTTTGGTTTAAAGCTGACTGCTGTCCTTCTAAACAAGCTTCCCAGGGAAAAGTTAATGCATTCAGTTTTGTCTGTTTTAAATACCTTGTTGCTATTCTATGCACATAAAATGTGGCAACAACCCTTTCTTGAATGTTCATTAGGTAGAGCTTGACTGATTATTAACTTCAATGTTGCATAAATGTCCATGTACATCTCTAAAAGGTAATTAAGGCTTGAAGTGACCGACTTTGAAACTTTACTTTCCCTTTCCTCCTATCCAGCTGTTAGTTTGACTGGGAATTGCGGGCATACAAGCATTTTGGTGGTAGCTAAAATATATTGACGGCCTTAAATCTTTTGGGGAGAAATGTTATCTCTCTACACACTTGAAAGAAAAGTCTCTGAAGTACAGATCACCTTAATTGTGTATACAGGTCTGGGTCAGGCAGAGCCAATCTCTCCCCTCAATTCCTCAGTTTTCACCTGACAGTATCCTGCACAACAATGTCTCTTACATTACTCTGAAAGATGTAACTGTAGTCTGTACTACTACTAAACTACTACTGTCCTCACAGAAAACTCTCTCTCTCTCTCTCTCTCTCTCTCTCTCTCTCTCTCTCTCTCTCTCTCTCAGCAAAGCAACCGGCCTTAGAGCAAGCAGGGACTCTGGAGAACCCTGAGTGAAAAATATCACCTCTAAACATCCTGAAGCAGCATTAACACCTTCTATGCTCATGACAAGCTCAGCTCGTCATGAGTCACGGTGCTTGTGTGCTCATGACGAGCTGAGCTCGTCATGACCGTTAGAACGCTCGCAACCTGGGCAAATTCCCCTGCTATGCGAGCGTTCTAAAGAAACTGGTGTGGTCATGACGAGCTCAGCTCGTCATGAGCATACGACCACCGTGGCTCATGACGAGCTGAGCTCGTCATGAGCACCGGGGCGCTGCACGCGCCCTCCCTCCCCCAGCACAACGGGGGAATATGCCCTGCAGGGAAGGGGTTAATAAATAAATGTCTACAAACAAAGAAAGTCCTATCTTAACTAAAACACTCCTTGATTACCTTCTAGAAAGGCCACATTTGACCCCACTGGACCCTCTTGCCACTATTGCTTTTCAACATATGCGATAAATATCTAGGGGACCTCCTAAGATCTCACAACCTGTCTCACTACAATGATCTCACTACAATGTCACTCCCATGCAGATGATGCAAAAATATATCTGCTAGACTCAGAGGCAAAGATAACCAATACCCAAACTCACCAAATAACTTTAAAGCAATGAAACACTTCAAATGAAACTCTCCTTAAGGATGAGGCACCCTCACAAGCTTGGCAGCAAATGGAGGGAGACTTATAAAAATTCCTCTGGAAGTACTTTTTATTTCCATAACAACTACAGAATTCAGAAGGACAAACTATTGCTGGGATGGGTACCATTCCTATCGCATCTTGATCAATAGACTCCACCACATCAGAATCCAGGGAGATGCCCTCAAATGGATCGCCTCATACCTCACCGGAAGAACCCAGAGAATCTGTCTCCCACCAAAAAAACACATGCCGCTGGACACCTCCTGTACCCTTTTTTTACCAACATCTGAGTCGACAAGCCCACACAAGTCCCCTGGACAGACCACACCAGTGTCAAATTCAGCATACCCATCCCAGTCAAAAGCACATGCACCACAACCAGACCAGTCCACCAAAACTGGATCAACATCACTTACCAGGACTGGAACCCACTCTCATCACCCAACGACCCAAACACAGCCTCTCCAAAGCCATCAAGAAAAACAACAATTGGATCACATCCTGTACCAACTCCTTGGCCCCATTCAAACACAGCAATATAACAAGATCCAGATTCGAGGCCAGTTGGTACACACATACACTCAGACTGATGAAACACTACTGCAAATAACTAGAGCGCAAATGAAAAATGTGCCAGAACAATTCAGACAAGAGCAATTTCAAATCCACACTAAGACGCTACCACCAAATGATCCGGGCCTCCGAACACACCATTCCAGCAGACCGCATTGATGCCAGCACGAAAAGAAGCAAAGAAATCTTCACCATTGTGAAAGATTTCATCTCACCGTCGGCTACCTCCAACTCGATCACCTCCTTGCACACGACCTCTGCAAAAATCTCTCTCAGTTCTTCAGCAACAAAATCACTGCCATGTGCAGCAACTTCAGCCCACAACCGAACCTGACAGACCATACCAAACACCTCCCAATCTTTTCCCAAGAACCAAAGCTCACCACATGGCCCATCATCACCCCAGAAGAAACCACTGCCACCATCAGGTCCATCCACTCAGGGGCCCCATTGGACCCTGCCCCCACCACACCTACTCCAGAGGATTGCAACCTATCAGTAGCACTCTCACAATCATCCTGAATATCTCTACCTCTTTCACAGCCTTCCTAGATGCTTGGAAATGCACAAAGCGGTACAAAAGGGGGTGGTGATGGACGGAGCATCTGAACCAATCAAACACTCACACCCAGTCAAAAGATCTGGGTTTGATCCATCACCGTTCTTTAGCCCACTCTGCCACCCCAGTTCAGACATGGCTATATGCAAATCAGTCTGACCCTGTGCCTCATGGGAACAGTCCAGCCCAAACTGCCAAGCCATGCTTTCCCTGGACCGGAAACAAAGTTCCGAGGACCGGTTTCTGGCATTACAGCCGTCTTCAGCCCGGCTTGCTTGAATCCAGTGGCAAAGTGAGCAAGGGACTCACGTCTGAGCATACCCTGCCACACTTATGGCGGCCAAAGCGGTACAAAAGGGGGTGGTGATGGACGGAGGCCCTCCTATTGCTGAAGAAACCATCTGCAGATCCTTTAACACTCGCGAACTACAGACCGATATCCCTGGTATAATTCTCGGCCAAGGTCTTAGAGAAAATCATCAACAGACACCTCATCGAATACCGAAATGACCACCAACTACTTCACACTACTCAGTCTGGGTTCAGACCCAACCACAGCATGGCAACTGCTATTATCCCTGTCCTGGATGACATTTGCATGACTCTGGACAGAGGAGACACTGCTGCCCTTATCCTCCTGGACCTCTTTGCAGCATTAGACACAGTCTCCACCCCATCCTTATCCAATTTCTACATGAGATTGAAAGCCAAGGACAAATACTCCGGTGGATCTTCTCCTCTCTGACTGGAAGAACCCAGTCAGTCAGACTGGCATCATACACCTCAGGCACCTGCGACCTCATCTGCAGATAGTTTTCCAAGGATCCTCCCTGAGCCTGACCCTCTTCAATGCATACATGATCCCTCTAACCAGCATCATTCACTGTCATGATATCAACATCCCCTCCTACACTGATGAGACGCAACTCATTCTCAACCTTACGTATAAGACGGCCAGTACCTGGATCATTTTCAATGCCTGCATGACTGAAATCACCAGCTGGATCAAGGCTAACTGTCCAAAGCTGAACACTGACAAGACAAACATTTTAATCTTTAGCAAAAAGCACATCACTGTGTGATTTCAACCTCATGCCAACAGGGCTATGACTGACACTCACCCCCATCACCATGCCAAGAAAAGTTTTATCATCATCAACAGCAATCTCGACATGACCGCCCAAGTCAATGCCATCACCTTCTCATTCTTCCATTCCTTAAAGATGCTGAGGAAGATTTTCAAATGGCTCCCACCTGGAAAACCATCAACACGCTCTTGTCGCAAGGAAGCTCGAATATGGTAATACCCCCTTTGCCGGGATCAACAAAAAAGCTCACCAATAGGCTGCAGACCATTCAGAATTCGATGTTCAGAATCACTCTCAACCTCCCACTCCACACACACATCACACCACACCTGAAGGAGCTCCACTGACTTCTTATTCAAAAACGAACACAATTCAAACTCATCAACCACACTCTCAAGGCACTACATAACAGTGGCCCAGCATACCACAACAATTGCATCTACTTTCACAGACCTTCCAGACAACTCCTACTTTCACAAATCGATTGCATACGGAGAACCATATCTGACAGTCGAGCCTTCTCCTACATTGCTCCTAAACTATGGAACGGCTTGCCACTACACATTAGAGCATTCTCCTCACTTCTTGAATTCCACAAGAAGCTGGAGACCTTGCTTTTATAGTAGTCCCACTAGGCCATAGATGTGCCTAGACTTACATCTGTTCAGTGCCAGGATACCCTACCCTCAATAGTGTGCTCTACAAATTTGCATAACAGAACATAGCATAATGGTATGTACTCAGTAAATTTAGGTTGTTTACCGGTCGTTTGTGCTGTCAATCTGCTTGCTGAGTCTGGTAATTGAATGCAATATTGCACAGTCCTTATGATGTTATTAATCACGAGTCCTCCAAAAACAAAAGTAAATTAAAGCGAGGGACTAACAATTGTGTGGTGAAGTGGCAGAGGGGAGTGCTTAATTAAAAAATATATAAGTGCCGACCCCTCGTCAGGAGGCCTTCGCGTTTGCACCACACATAGCCACTGTACTTACTCAACTACTAACCATCACACTTGTGACACTTCAGGCTGTTTGAGGCCGCCAAAGGTTTAAGAATGGCTTGGGTGGCAGTTGTTAGTTGTTTTGAACGTATATTGAATTAACAAACAACAGTTTTTCTGCTTATCTTTTTTTTTGTTGTGAAAATCTTTTTATTGCAAAAATCAGCTCCATTACAATGCACATCAGTCAGTACCGGAAGTTCATTGGCAAATGCAAACAAGTTCAATCAAGTAAAACCCCCCCTTCAGTACCCATATTGGCCTACACCCATGGATCAAACCCCTAAAGAACCATTAGGCAGTAACAAGGCATCAATGGTACCCCTAACTAAATTCCCCCCCGCACTGTCAACCACTCCAAGCGCCATACTCCCTCCCCCCATGCCACAATATGTCCCTTGTCATCCTTGGTTGCGGTTGGTTGAGCCCCGAATGCACAGAGCAGTGCACATCCATAGTACAAACAATTCATATAAGAAGTAAAATGTTGTTAAGGAACTCCCCATCACACCATTGCTGATCCAGTTTGGGTGTCCATCCAGGCCCCCCTGTATCACCTTTTTGCCATCCATACTTTTTCCCATTTCTTGGGGCAACCCCGGCTGTTATAGATAACCTTCTCCGCCCTCTGGCACCAGTCCAAGTCCCGCTCCCACTCTTCCACCGTTGGTAATAGATCACTCCCCCATAGCCGTGCTATATTTCTCTTGGCCACCATACTTGCTAGGGCTAGCCATATCTTGTCCCATTTTGGCCAGGTATTATCACTCATCACCCCTAGGACATGCCATCGAGCCTCTAGCGGGACCTCCGTCCCCACTACCTCCTCCATTATACCTATCAGCCTGATCCAGTATGTTCGAATTTTGGTGCATTCCCATAGAATGTGGAAGAAAGTGCCCTCCTCCCCACATCCCTTAAACAAAATTTTGAAGCTGTATAACCCATCCTATACTGCACCATATGTGGGGTGTAGGACCTATGGAGGATATGCAGCTGAACCAGCCTGAATCTGGCGCGAATTGCCACCTCCCCTGGACACTCTAAGGCCTCATTCCAATCATCATCCTCCAACAGCCCTATATCTGACTCCCACTTTTCTCTCAGGGATCCCAGTGGGTCCGGAAGATTATTAACAAGCTTTTTGTAAGTAAGGGAAATAGCTTTATCTATCATGGGGTCTAACAGTAGCCTATCTTCGAGTGGGGCATATTCAGGCAGCTGATCCCCCTGGCTCATGTGGGCATGTATGGCATGTCTGAGCTGTTGATAGTGCAAGAACTCTCCATTTCCCATTTGAAACTGAGTCTGTAAGGCCACATAGTCCACCATAGCCCCCCTCTTCCAGACGTCCCCCAGCACTTCAATACCGATTAGACTCCACTGGCGTAAATCCCGCAATTTCGCAACTTCCCGGAGGAAATTGCCAGCCCATAATGGCGTGTGTTCTGTGAGCTTCGCCTCCCAACCCAGTAGTTTTGTCGCCCGCTTCCACACCCCTACTACCACTGCCGTCTGGGGCGGCAAAGTCCGGTTATGCCTACCGTTGGTGTAAAGAGCTGGTAGGTAGGTACCGCTTCCTAGGACCATGCGGTCCACCCTATAGGCAGGCTCCTCCTGCGGGGCAAACACCCAGTCATTAACATTAATCAGTTGCGTCGCCCAGTAGTACAGGTGGATGTTCGGAACGGCTAGCCCTCCCTCATATGGCCCCCGTTGCAGTTACTTAAGAGCTATTCTTGGGCATCCTCCACTCCACAATAAGGAGAGCTGTTCCGACTCCACTGTTCTAAATATGTTCTCCGGGATCGGAAAAGGCAAGCTCTGTAGGACGTATATCAACCGTGGAAGGGCCATCATTTTGAATAAAACAGTGCGTCCCATCAGGGAAAGCGGAAGAGTCCTCCAATGTTCCACGTCACCGTGGAGCCGTTCCAGTTGTGCCAGCACATTCAGACGGAGAATCTCTGTATCTGATGTTGTGACCCATATTCCCAGATAGCGGAATATTTCTCGCCAGACCAGACCCCGGCAATCGTCCGTCAACTGCGGCTGGGGCCCGCCAGGACATGCCCCAGGGGACTTGCCCCAGTTGATGCGGTATACCCGGAGTATTCCCCGAACGTGCGCAAAATAATCATCAGCCTTTGGATGAATGCAGCCGGTTGTTGAACATACAATAAGATGTCATCGGCATATAGCGATATGCGTTCCTCCGGTCCTCCTCCTAAATTTATGCCCCACACCCCAGGGTCCACCCGTATCCAGTGGGCCAGCGGTTCCAGCGCTAAGGCAAATAGGGTCGGAACTCCCTTGACATAGCGCCATTGACTCGGACCCGCGCAAGCGGCTCTGTATACAGCAGTTTCACTCATGATCGAAAATTGTCTCCTAATCCTAGTTTTTCCAAGACCGCGTAGATGTACTGCCATTCCATGCTGTCAAAAGCCATATGGGCATCAAGGAACAATAAGGCCGCCGGTACCTCAGGACGCGCAGACACCGCCTGCAGAGCTCCAAACAGACGCCGCAGATTGAGCCGCGTACTTCTGTGGGCATGAAGCCCGACTGATCCGGGTGGATCAAAGATTGGACAACTGCCCCCAGTCTAGTGACCAGGATCTTCCCAAGGACCTTCGTCTTGTAATTAAGAAGGGATATAAGTCTGTAGGAGCTGCACTCCCTCTGTGGCTTTCCGGCCTTATGGATCACTGCAATCGTCGCCAACCGTAGATCCCTCGGAAGCTTCCCAACCTGCCTCGCCTCGATGAACATGCTGCGTATGTGTGGTGCGGTTCTGCTTGCCACACACCCGAACGCCTCTGCCGGCAAGCCGTTGGGTCTCGGCACCTTTCCCGTCTGCAAGTCCCCCATGGCCTCCTCCACTTCCTTGACCGTAATATCAGATTTCAGGATGTCTCTGTTAGCCGGATCCAAAGTGGGCAACTGTAAAGGGGCCAGAAAACCCCGACACTACCGCTCCTCTCTAGCCGTCTGTGACCGACATACCGCCTCATAATAGAGCACAAACTCTTCCGCTATCGCCGTGCTGGTGTCGCACGGTCCCATCCGGCAGCTCTATCCCCGGCACCCAGTTTCGTTCCCTATCCCTCTTCTCCAGCCAGGCTATCATTTTGTTGGCCTTATCCCCCAAGTCGTACACTCGTCGCTGGGTGGCAAGTGCGCGTGATCGTGCCTGTTCCATAAGTACTTCCCCCAGTTCCTTGCCCAAGAGGCGTGCCCTATGTTGCCTATCCTGTTCCTGCTCTTGGGTGTGCCCACTCTCGTCCTCCAGAGCTTGAAGCTCCAATTCCAACTTGTCAATTTGGGCATATTTCTCCATACGCCGTCGTCCGACTTCCGCCTGTACAAAGTCTCTGGCCACGGTCTTATATGCCTCCCAGACTATCCCAGGGGAGCTAACTGAGCCCACATTTTCCGCAAAATATTGATCTACCCTCTCCCAGAACTTCTCCTGGAACTCCTGATCTTTGAATAAAAAGGTGTCGAGCCGGGGGGACACTCAAGTCTCGTCTAGGATCCGTCAACTGTACCCCCACCGGGGAATGGTCCGATATCCCCCGTGCTTTATGATGCCCCTCCCGAAAGAGGCCCATACAGCCCCTCTGTGTGAATAGATAATCGATCCTGGACCCCGAACCGTGAGCCACAGATATATGCATGTATTGCCGGAGCTGTGGATTGTGTGCCCTCCATAGATCCACCAAGCCCATAGCCTGCACAAAATCCGTAAGGTGACTCACCCCCCTGGCCAGTGGAGTCTGCGACCTATCAAGGTCCCTCGCCATTACTTCCTTCATATCTCCCCCAAGGACCAGCGTCCCAGAAGGCATCTCCAAGAGCAGTTTCCCAATATCGGGGAGAGTGGTGGTGTGCAGTTTCGGGGGGATGTAGAGTGAGCACAGGTTCAGTGTCGGACCCTCCCATTGGGCTGACAGCGCCGCGTAGCGGCCTAAGGGATCTAACCATCGCCGCCCTATGACCAGCGCAGGGAGTTTTTGATAAGGATCCCCACCCCCCTGGAGCCTGTAGTAAAACCGGCATGTGCGCGCAGGGTGTAACCAAATATGTCAAGAGCCTTACAATGGTTTCCCAACAGATGGGTCTCCTGCAGGAGGACAATATCTGGGGCATGCCTGTGAAGGTACTGGAGCACCACAGTGCGCTTGATCTTATTCTGTAGGCCATTTACATTCCAGGATGTTATATTAATGTGTTGTGTCTTTGGTGTTTGCATCAAAGTTATCTAACCAGCCAATTGTGGGGGTTGGCAAACTAGCCTCCCCGCCTCCCACCTCCCGCCCGCCCACTGATAGTGCTAATGGAGCCATAGCTTGTATACAACATAAGAGCAAACCTGCAAAACCTGAACAGGAATCCTTTCCCCCCACCTTCCCACCTCCCTGCTACCCTGCTACGTCGGCCAACATGGCCAGACATCCCCCAACAAGCAGAGTGCCTGTAGCTCTTTTAACAAAAAATCTAGGGGGTGAGTACTACAACCAAATCTATCACCCGAGACCCCCACCGGACCCCCTATCATAGTGCATCAGCCACTTCACCATATGTTGTGGCAGGGGGCAGTGTCCCAAGTACAGAATCCACGCTCAGTGACCACGATCATGGCCCCTCCTCCAGCGTATCCGAGTAGTACGACCCAATATGTTCAGGTACCGTCATACCTCCTCCCTGGGAATCACCCTCTAGAGCAGGAACCTCCCTCCCACCAGTGTCTCAGTTTGTCCAGACATAAAAGCGCCAATATACATTACGTTTCCTCAGTTGGTGGACATCCCACCACGACAGTCTTTACCATTTCACCCCATGTCCGGTGATGCCGATAGGCTACGGGCTCTGTTCCCGCCTGTCGGTTGAGGGCTGCCCTGTCGTCGCCGCTCTCTCCCAATGGATCCCGCTGACGAAGTCGGAGACTGGGGCACTGCACTCCTCCAGCTGCCCCCGCGCCCGGGGCCCCCTGTCGAGTGCCCGTGCTCCTCCAACCAAGCATGTACTTCTTACGGGGAAGTGAAAAAGAAGGATTTCCCATTCGCCAGGATCTTGAGGCGCGCCGGAAGAACATCATGTACTTGATTCCATGTTCGCGAAGCTCCCTCTTGACGCCGTCATACGAGCGACGCTCCTGCTGGACCCTGAGCGTAAAATCCGGAAAGAGTCTAATAGTGGCGTTGTCAATACGTAGGTCTCCATGTTGGCGGGCAGCCTGCAAAACGGCGTCCCTATCTCTATAATTAAGGATCTGCGTGATGATTGTTCGCGGTGGGGCCCCGGGGCGTGGCGGTGGGACCGGTGCCCTATGTGCCCGTTCAATGATGAAAAATTTTGATAGTCTTTTGGGTTTAAGGCGGTTCAATATTAGATCTTCCAGAAATAGGCCCACACTGGGCCCCTCCATTTTCTCCGGCACTCCCACCACCCGTATGTTATTCCTTCGGGCCCTCCCTTCCTGATCCTCCAGCTGTGCCGCCACCAGTTTCTGCTGATGTGTGATCCGCTGGACCTGTTGCTGCAGCTGTTTGGCGGTGCTTTGAAGCTCTGCAATGTCCGTGGCATTTTGAGTGGCATTTTCCGAAGTCTTGTTTAAGTCCGCCCGTTGGAGTGTCAGTTCCATAGATATTTTATCAATCTTCGACTCCAGCGTGGTACCCAAAGTCTGTATGGCCTGCATTATGGAGGACAAAGAAGGTTCTCGGGGCTCATCCGGGTTCCCGGGATGTGTCGCGCCCCCCCACCCCCAGATCCACCATGTAATTGTCCATGATATTGGTCTGCGTCACCGTGGACCTCTTGTTTCTCATTGCGGAGCTTAGTGCCTGGTACTGTCCACTGGCTCACCAGCGCTCTTTCTTCGCAGCCCTCTGCCCGGGAGTCACTAGGGCCGTCCCTCACTAAGCTAACAAGTCCACACTAGGGCCAGCCGTCTATCCAATATCTGGGCGTCTTGCCAGGGACCCCGCGCCACTCCTCTCCATTCAGGGCCCCGTACCTGCCTTCGATGTCGCTCCAATGGCCTCCCAGCCGCCTCCGCCGCTGCCTGTCCGGGTCCCGCATCCCGTTGCTCGCTGTCCCTTGGGCTTCCCAGTAGGGGATCTAGGCGCTCACCGCCAATCCAAGCTGCAATGTCGTAAAGGTGCCGCCACTCCAGCCAGATCACACCAATCTCGCTCCACGGGGTCAGGTCCCCGCTCCGCCGTCCAATGCAGGCCGCCACTCTCAGCGGGCGCTCACCGGAGGGGCAGGAGAAGTAATCGCATCGCCCGATCCCAGAGCGGAGCCCTCCGCAGCCCCGTCGGGCCTCGCCCGCTGCCGCTGAGAGCGCACCACTGCCGGCCAGCCAACCACTCGAGGCCGGTGCTGCATACACGATCTTCAGCCGCCCAGGCCCCAGTAGGCCCCAACGAGCCGACCGCCGGTACTCGACTTTCCGACGTCAGAGCGGGGCGAAAAGCACGCCTTTCTGCATCGGAGTACGGCGGCTTGCAGATGCCGTCGTGCAGTGCGGTGAAGCAGCAGGATAAATGCCGGATTTATGGGGTCTCAGGAGCGCCGCGATATTATGCGGCCATCTTGGTTGCTGACAAGCCACGCCCCTCCTTTTCTGCTTATCTTTAAATTACACAAACAGCGCCACCCTGTGGCAGCTGTCATAAGTGTAGGTTTCAGCAATTAATTGCCGGTTCCAAGCTCCAGAAAACACAGGCTCAAATTAAGCACTGGCAGAGAGGTAGCATGACCATTTTTTAGGGTCTTGTACTCTACTTGATGGTTTGTCCTGCAGTTATCCCTGGGCCAGTTAAACTCGATGTTGCCCAGGTGTTTGCCAATGCCCATATAAGACAATAACCAGAAATGACAACCCTGCTACATAAACTTCAGGGTTGAAGAGAAGATTGTTGCAGGAAGATCTAATTCCAGCTTCCCATTTTACCAGATGGTGGATGACACCGTTAATCTCCCCTTGCGTCAGTTCCTTGATTTCAAATGGTATGAGATCTTATAGCTCAGCGGGGGATACGCTATATATAATCATGTCTTCTGCATTACACCCATCACTTGTTTTTCATTCTGTACCAGCCAAATGGCTGCGGTTGGCCTTACTGCCCACTACCCTGGAAATCCGGCTAAGACCTGCAGAGGACTTCTTCTACTAAGGTTTTCCATATCCCCTTCTCCCATGTGGTGACTGTACACAGAAACAGTTTTTGGAGACAGTCTCAAAGCAAGGTTTGATTAGACATCTCTTCTAGTAATTCCTTTTGAACACTTTTACAAGACTCAGTACCCATGATCATTTCCGCATAAAATGGAACTACTAAAAGTGGCATGCAGCAGTCAAAAACACCCACGAATAAAATGCATGTAGGTCACTTGTTCAGACCTGACATGGCTAATACAGCCTTGCCCAACTTGATAAAATGCTGTTGGGTGATGCCTTATTATTGTCCAATAATCTGCAACAATTCAAGTTATGTTGTACTTTATGTATATTAGTCTTTAGCAACAAAAAAATAAAGTTCTAGATTTATTTTCTACTTAATATATCTCATGATGATTGCTTGTTTTGTTTTTTAAGTTGATTGTTCTTACGAAATTATTTGTCAATATTTGTTTTTTTTTATATTACTTAAAAAGGACGAAAACGTAGACAACCAACATAAAATATAGATGTGCACCGAGCCAAAAAAGCTGGCCAGTGGACTTGAGTGCACAGTAAAGGATTGTCAGTAAAGGAACAATGCATTTGCAGCTATAAGAAAATCAATACTTTCCATCATATTACTTTGAAAAATCCTCAGTGGCGAAAATTGACACGTACTGATGTGCTACATTTTATTTCAGCTAGTGGCAACTGAGCGAAAGGCTGACTTAACGTTAGGCAAAGCATGTAACATTCGAGTTTTACTGATATGACATTAGCAACGTTTTTCAATAGGCAACTTACTCAAACATAATATAAAGCATTCCTGTCGCATGAGTCTAAAGCTTTCCTTTGAGACGGATGTTTCTAAGGAGTTTGGTTGGGTTTGTTGCTTGTGTCATTCATTTTCTGCAAAAGAGGCAACGCTCAATGTTGGCAAATCTGGGTTTAATTGTAGAAAAACTAAGCCAAACTGTAAAAAACATTCACATTTAAAAAGTATAAAAAAAATATTTCAAATTCGTATATTTTATTTTATGCATCTAAAAGCAGACCTCCTTGAGCCGCATTTAAAAAACTGAAGCCATTCGAGTGACCCTTTGCAAATCAAGCCATCACATTTAAGCTCTAGATGATTCTTTTTAAAATATTTTTTTTCAACCTATGGCCGAATATAGCAAATTAATTATCAATGTTGTCGTCCAGGAAGGATAGGTTCACGCCACTGTTCAAATCTATTTGTGTAGTTTTAGCTTTGCTCTGAAAAGATGCAGTGCTCTCCAAGGAGACAGCTAATTACAGGGTTGCTGCCAATACCCCAAAAGTAAAGTGCTGGGAAATTTACAGTGCCTCCACTGGGAAAATATAGTCACGCCCCATTTCACCTGTCAGGATTCCAGTACATGGCATGAAAACGGAACTGTTGAGATATATTCTGTAGAAAGAGCACATGATGGACGGAATGCTGAACAAATCAAACATTCATTCCCAGTCACAGATCTGCGTTAAATCCATCGTTTTTTACTCGCTAAGGTATTCCAATTTGGACCCATCCATATGCAAATCAGTCTTGACCCTGCTCCCCATGGGAACAGTTCAGCTGAACTGCCAAGCCAGGTCCTCCCTGGATCAGAAACCAGCATACTGGGACTGGTTTTGGGGCATCACCCCTCATCAGCCAGACTAGCTTGACTCCGATAATCCGGTGGCATAGTGAGCATTGTACCCACATCTGGGCATATCCTTCCCATTTAGGGTGACAAATGCAAAAAGAACAGATGATGGACAGAATGCTGAACAAATCAAACATTCACCCAAATCACAGATCTGGGTTAAATCCATTGTTCTTTTTGCAAGTTATACCATTGAAGTTTGAGCCCAGCCATATGCAAATCAGTCTTGACCTTGCTCCCCATGGGAACAGTCCAGCCCGAACTGCCAAGCTAGGTCCTCCCTGGACCAGAAACAAGCATTCTGGGACTGGTTTCGGGGTATCACCCCATATCAGCCAGGCTAGCTTGAATCCGGTGCATAGTGAGCACGAGACCCACCTCTGGGCATACCCTTCCCACTTAGGGCGACAAATACAAAAGGAACAGATGATGGACAGAATGCTGAAAAAGTCAAACATTCACCCCAGTCACGGATCTGGGATAAATGTATCTTTTTTTTGCTCTCCTTGCCATTCCAGTTTGGACCCAGCCATAAGCAAATTAGTCTTGACCCTGCTTCCCATGAGAACAGTCCAGCCCGAACTGCTAAGCCAGGTCCTAACTGGACCAGAAACAAGTATCTTGGGACCGGTCCGGGGTATCACCCCATATCAGCCAGGCTAGCTTGAATCCGGGGGCAAAGCGAGCACAGGACCCACAAAGGAATACTGAACACTGTCAAACATATTTCTCCAGTCACAGATCTGGGTTAAATCAATCGTTTTTTTTTCTCACAATGCCACCCCAGTTTAGAACAGCCATATGCAAATCAGTCTTGACCTTGCTCCCCATGGAAACAGTCTAGCCCGAACTCCCAGGCCAGGTCCTCTCTGGACTGTAAAACAAGCATACTGAGACCGGTTTTGTGGTATCACCCATATTCAGCCAGGCTAGTTTGAACCCAGTGGCATAGCGAGCATAGGAAAAACGTATGCAGCCTTTCTATCTATAAACGTTACGCACAGTTTATGGATGTTGCTTTCATTGTTTTGACCTTTTCTGACATGATGATGGGAGAGGTCAATTGTCTTCTGCCTTGAGAAAATTTTATTTAGGCCTGAAGCAGCCATAGTCAGAGGCAGGCATCTGGACCATTTCTCTCCCTCCTCATAAACAGCAGCACTTCCTAAAACTTCATAAAACAGTAATAAAAAGACATTCAGGGAATCTCTTAACCACAGAGCAGCGCCTACCTGCACAGCAGAGTACTGCGTCCATTAGAAGGTAGGCCAGAAATGTCTGGTTGTGGATACGTTTTGCAGGTCAGGTGTTTACTGACTCTCCAATGCCCAGAGTAGTAAATGGCAATGAGGAAAAGCCAGGACTGTGCATACATATATGAGCACTCCACCATCTTCACACACAAACCAGTCACATTTGTCAACTTACACTTCACACATTCAATTATATGTAAAATGCAACATCACTCCAAATCTCACTGTCCCTAAACCAGAGCTTCTTTAAAACAATTCCACATCTCTTAGACCCATACTATAGCCTCCCCTTACGTTTCCTACCCCACACACTAGCACAGAAGTGCCACCCACCTCATATCAAAGAGACACTTATAATATTTAATGTATCTGCACTACATATGCAACATGACC
This sequence comes from Lissotriton helveticus, assembly GCF_964261635.1. Taxonomy (NCBI): domain Eukaryota; kingdom Metazoa; phylum Chordata; class Amphibia; order Caudata; family Salamandridae; genus Lissotriton; species Lissotriton helveticus. The sequence goes on along the minus strand of NC_136067.1, from coordinate 1,773,210,659 downwards.
AGGGTGCACTATATGCCTTCTTGAACAAGTAATGTTCTCAAAGGCAGAAATAAATCATATTTAAATAACTCAAACTGTGCCCTGTGTCTGTCCCTCACCATAGAGGAAAATATTGCAACAATCACAGCAAAATTACCATAGCACGTCTGCTGACCGACAATAACTTCACAACATTTTCTGACTGGTGATGAGTTACATTAATGAGGAGCAACATAGGATATTGCCATTGACTCTAAGTTACATTATAGAGATGATTGGTCACAGGCATGTGGGGCAGCTAGATTGATTAGATACCATGTGCCTGCTGATATAGACAACTTTCAGGTCTTTCCAGTTTATCATAAAGTCTGCTTTGGGACAGAGAGGAAAAGGTAAAGGATCCCAGAAGGAGGGACCTTGAACATGTAGGGGTCTACTAAACAACATTTGAGTGCCACTGGCTAAGTTGCTTTTGAGAAGTTGGCATATGTAATACATTGGATTAATATTTGGACTAGGCAACTGCCCACTTCATGGAATAATCCCTACCCTTGTAAGGGTGAACCTTTCAAGTCACTAAATAAACCTGAGATCAACCCACTGGTAGCAATGGCACAGAGCAGGCAGACTTAATTTAGGGCAATGTGTAATGTATGTATGCAGTACCAAAACAGTAATAAAGTCATAATCCAAAACTATACAATTTCCCAAACTAAATTAGTAAATAGAGTAAATAGTAATAATCAAATTGACACAGAAATGACAAAAATCAGATAAGGGAAAATGGAGATATGAATGTTTAAAGTGTTAAGCAAGAATGTCACCAATAAGCACGAGGTGCCAATGAGAGTCTATAGTCGTGATAGACCGGGACCTAGGCAAAAATTCAGGCTGACTATGAGGGAGCGCAGGTCGGATACACCAACCAGGATGCTGGTAAAAGATTTTACTCTTTGACTTAGGGCCAGATTACATATTGGTGGATGGCCCTCTGTTCCACCATGGGAACAGAGTAAATTACTCCATCCCAATGACAGAGGGACATTCCATCAAATTCACAAATGACCATCAAGCAGGCAGTCATTTATAATGCATTGGCAGCAACTGTCATCATGGCAGTTTTTATCAATGCATCTTGCTGTTTGGTGCAGTGCTACATCAGAATGACGCAACCCTACACCAAAAATATAATTTTTTTGGTTTTCAAAAAGAATTTCTAGAGTCTTCTCCCATGGCCGGGGAGCATTATTTGGTTTTAACTGACCCTCACATCTGTGGAATGCCTGGCGGTAACAGACAGTAAAAGAAATGGCTACCTGCCAGCACATCCTGATTAGGTGGATGGACGTGTAGCCATTTCTCCGAAAGCTCTTACTCTGTTGGGCCATCAGAAAGGTTTGGCTATGGTAGTGACTGGGTAGTCACTACCATAGCTAAACCAATGGTACGCCCACATTTAAATCTGATGGGTGGACCTTCACGTTGGGGGTATATGTCCTCCACTGCGATTACAATGGAGTATACATGCTCTGATCTGTAGGATATTCAGGAAAATAGCCAGGTGGGACTGCACCTGTCTCTCTCTTTGTCTCACACTCAATTGACCAGAGAAGGCTCTGAGGATCAGGAGTGGTCTTTTGTACTAAGGAGAACCAATGTAGCTGTTGGCATTTGGAAGTAAGGTGGGGGCTTGGTTTTAAAGCCCAGGAGGTCTCCAGCACAAACAATCATGATTAGCCCATGCTCAAGACAGATGCCAAATGCAAGCGCTGCACCCACTCACGTGTAACACATGGTCCAAGGCAAGATGGCGTCCCCGCACCAGAACGTGTCTCTCAATGCCCGCTCTTTTTTGTTGCATGAGGTGGGGGAGAGGTGTAACCCAGAGTGAGCACTGCCTCTAGAACCTTGCAGTCCAACAGTATAGCCGAACTGGGCTGTGCTCTCTCAGTTCGAGACATTGCGAATTCTTGATACATCAAAATATGATTCACTATTTGGAAATCACTAATTAAGAATCACATTTTCCAGTCTTAAAACTACTGAATGGCCGTTTGCTCGTCGAGCTATGATATTCTTCTGAATAGCCTTTTACACATCGAAAAATGCAGATTTAGCAGTTATAAACCAGATTGTGACTGTCTACAGCTATACAATGGCCAAAATGCAGGACTCATGAAAACATGTAAACCGCCCAGTCAGTCCACGCCACATCAAGATATTTGATAAATCACTGGGATTCTTCTGTTAGCTGTACTTTATTTATTCCACAAATACATTCAGAAATTACCATTTAAAATGGCAGTGGGAGTCCCTGAGAGTAATTTTCTTAGTGGTGTAATATGACAGCATATGCAGGCTTCTGAATGCGGTAATTTCTCTTAGCTTTTTAAATGGGCTATGAGATCTGACTAAAGCCACATTGACAGCCATGAGTACCACGCGAAATTGAACAAACGGAAGCGAATGCCTACACACAGCAAAACATAGACAACCCTTAAATAGATCTTTAATTTTTATATAGAAGGAAAGTATCATGTAATGGCGATTGATCATAATTGGTTACTGGGTATACGAAAGAGCATATTTACAAACGCCTTCACACTGGAATGTCACTTTTTGTGACGTTCCTTTGGTGACAAACCCTTTGCCTTATTTACAATGTGGCTTAAGGACACCTTGTAAATAAGGCCCCCTTAGCATGCAAGGGGCGGGCAATGGGTGTTGCGGTGGGTGTTCTGCTGCAACACCCTTTGATTTTGATGCTGTCCCCTGTTTACAAGGGTGGGGTGAATAGGAGGCAGTGCCAACATTAAGATCGGGGAAAACCTGGTCTTAACATGGCGAAAAGAGGAGAAATGCTTAAGTTCTCCTCATTTTTGCTGTTTCAATGTCTGCTGCATTGTGCAGCACACATAGAAACATCAACTCGTCATGAATGATTGTTCATGTGCAGGAAGGTGTCCCTTCCTGCACATAAACAATAATTTAAGAGAGTACAATTTGCACAATGCAGCACACATAGAAGTTGCAACTCGCCATTCTGGATTGTTTATGTGCAGGGAGACACCTTCCTGTACATGAACAATCATTCCCCCCAATGCAGACAACAAGGGTTCCTGCATTGGCGTGAGGCAGTTAGATTTGTGCCAGCCCTAGGGGAAATGCAGGGATGAGCCACATTCTTGTGAAAACGGCGAACCCTGCGTTTTCAGCATGGCGGAGCTTGGCATTAGCAATGTTTGCTTAACGCTGCACTTCGCCATTCCCTTGTGAATATGCCCCAAGGTGTTTAGCGCTTCACCTCACACATTCTTTAGTGGTATATGTAAGGACTCAGAGTCAGTCAGCATTCTAGTGCTGAGTATGTGGAGTAGTGTGGCTCACTGGTTAGAGGCAGCAGACCCGAGAGCAGAAGTCGGCTCGGGACCAGGGTTCGATTCCCGACGCGGCAGGGTCGTGGACCTTGGTCAGTGGACTCGATAATTCTCGCTTCGGTGCTTACTCTAATCAGGGATCCCACTCGGCAACTCTGGGCATTAGCTTGCCTAATCTCCACAACGGCCCCACCAATTCCGGGGATGCCTGGCTCCACCTTGGGGACTCCCAGCAAGGGACCATCCCACAGGGAAAGCCAGGACGGGTTCCCCAGAGTTATACAGCGCCGGGACGCCCCGTTGCTGGGGCAGCTGTGCGCTTTACAAGTATACTACATTTACATTTACATTTATGTATTCACAGTAAACACCCACCCACCACTGATGTCACCGGTCAGGTGACACAGCTCCAATAAAAGTGGCCGAGCGCACGTGCTCTGGGCCAGTTGCACCAGACCTCCAGTGTGTCCTGTGTGTGCAGTTACTTCCAGCATGAGGGCCTAAGGCCCGACCCTACAGTATATACAAAGGTTCTCTCATTCAAACCCCGGGAGGGATCCTCTCGCAGGAGGCCTGGGATCCGGTGGTGCAGTCTTTCAGGCCCTCACCAGTGCTCGGGTAGGAGGACAGCATGTTCTGCGTTAGCTCTGTCCGGTCCAACTTATGTAAGCGAATCTATTCCTGGATGTGCTAAATTTATCTGATATCTGTGCAAGCGAGACTGGACATCCAGGTACAGGGATTCCCGTTCACCCGAGGATGTTCTATAGAAGCAAACGCACGCAGATGACTGCAACGTACATCGGACTGAAAACATACAGGCTGACAGACCAGAGGGAAACGGGTCCTTTGAGTTTTATTTGGAGCACTTCCAATTAAGAAATGGAAAGACACTGCAGCACGTGAGAGCTGCTGTGTTCAGTGCTGAAAAGAGAGAGCAAAGTTGGATGAAGGACTTACTCTCAGGCTGCTGCCGAATCAGGATGCTGGGAACCTATAGAAAGTACTACTGCAGCCACCCCCCTCCCCCCTGCCCCCACACCTATTCGCCTCCCATCGTTTATCACTCCTCGTTATTGGTATAGTATCTATTATATATAATATAATCTATTTTTTATGTTGCACTAACCACATAAGCACATACATTCATCACATACATAAAAGTGAATCAGCATGAATAATGGGTTGACGTTTATCTTTAATTTTGCTTAAACTATTTTAATAAAAAACATACAATGTCCCAACAGAGAGAAACTCACAAGGTCAAGTCCAAAATTCTGTCTTTATAAGTTTTTGCCCCTGATCATTACAAAGTCATACCTAAGTAAGGCTTGCGTCTTGTACCAGAGGAGACCACTTTCTATTTACATGATTTTGGGCGCTTGCTAACAGCATTCTATAATTCCATGCTGCTCTGTGCTTGAACTGGTTTCCTCTATTGGAAGTACCAGGGCGGCTGACTGATTACTGTTAGCCCCCTTAAGGCAGTCACAGGACCGACAAGCAGGGTCGGATTAGTAATGCGGACACTCGGGCAATGCCAGAGAGGGCGGCGTCCAGTTCCAGCTGTGGGCTGCTTTTATGAGAAGTCTGGGGGGGGGGGGCGATTTGGGTGGTTTCTGCATTGTTCGGATACTGCTAGCGGCTCAGTGACTGCCTGAGTGGCCTTTCTGGAGCAGATGGGCGTCCATTACCTCCCTTTTATCATCCGGCAGAGGTGTCACTCGCTTTCTCTCGCAGGGGGCCTGAGCAGAAGTGTTTCAGCAGTGTAAACTAAGCCGTGCATTCCAAGCCCCACCCTTTTTAAAAAAAAAAAAAAATTCGCCAAAGCAGTGGTTTGTGGAAAGGCAATATGCAAATGTGGGCCACTTTTTTTTAGCGTGCACGGACTGATTTGGTAATCCCAATCCAACCCTGCTGACAAGGAATACTGGGCCTCAATCTTGATAGCTGATGTTGTTTGTTTTTAGTTCCCTGGGGCCCATCCTTCTATGGCTCTATATTGATGGACCCCTAGCGGCTCCACCACCCCGACACCCTACACTTACTGTTTGGGCACAAAGTGTTCTCATGCCTTGACTGCTTCATTCTCCCCACATCTGAGGCCCCACAAATAATAAATATGAGAATACCAGCTATAGACGTCTGTTTGATCATTTCCGGTCCAGCTTACACTACTGCTACATATGGACAAGTGCAGGGTGGAGACTCAACACGTGGCTACTTAAAGATCTAAAAGCTAGAGAACATTTCCGGGGAGAAACGGAACAATACATAAAGCACAACAAACGTCCTGTCAACTCATAGAGTCCACTGTGGGAGGCACTCAAGGCCATACTGAGGGGGTCATCATCAGCTATCAGTCTGGGAGGTGATGGTGTGACCGAAAAGAGATCGCAGAGTGGGAAGCGGGCAAGAACATCACCGACACTCTCCAATTAGTGGCCTAATTTGCAGCCTACTAAATCAAGCTCTACTCTACAATGTTCGGGCCTTCTGACTCAGACATGGCAGCGCTTATTAATGACTTGCCATCCTGATGCCTCACTCCCGAGTACAGAAACTCACTGAAGGGGGCCTCAACCCCAGAGGAACTTTGACAGCTCTGGCCCAACTTCAGTAGGGCACAATCCTGGCCCGATTGGGCTCCAACTAATATTCCTTATGGCATACTGGGCACTATTGACTCTATTGAGCCCAATACTTGGATACATGTTCCAAGAAGCATTCAAAACAGGTTGACTGCCCATAATGGGTATACCCAAGTCGGGTCAACCCCCAATCTGCTCCTCTTGCTATCGCCCCATCACCCCATCTACCTACTGAATATTGAAATTAAGATCTGGGTGAAGGCCCTCGCTAGTAGACTGCTAAAGGTGGTGATCTCCTTTATCCGGGTTTGTCTCACAACACAATGTTAGGTTCACAATGCACTGGCCCTGTGTTGGACTTGGCCCATTTTGCAGGGTCATCCCTGAACTTTTTGCCTTCCTCCTAGCCTTTTTTTTATATGGTGTATGTGGTTCTACGACTCTGTGGACTTTAGCACTGATGTCCAGTGTAACGTGCGTGTGCTCTCTGTAGTAAACATGGTAAGATTGGTCTACACCTGTTTGGCATATTTATTTACCTGTCAGCCACTTGTAAATTGGTATTTCAGATACCCAGCGCCAGTAAATTAAATACTACTGGTGGGCATGCCACGCTGATTGCGCCACCCACCGAAGTCGCCTTTAAAACCTGTCTCAGGCCTCTACCATTGCAGGGCCTGTGCGTGCAGTGTTACTGCTGCTGTCATGTGGCAACTAAAGTGTGTGTCATGTCTGTGACCCCCTTTTACTGCATGTCAGTCACCCCTAAGGTAGGCCCTAGCTAGCCCTATGGGCAGGGTGCCTTTTAGGCAAAAGGTGGGACATGTACCTTAAGTGCGTGACATGTCCTGGTAGTGACAAACAGCCATTTTAGTTTCTCATTGCTGTGAGACTGCCCTCTCATATGGATGCATTGGGGATTCCCGGATAAGTGTTTCAGTGGGAATTTCTGATATGAGAGGAGCAGCATGGTAAAGTTCTTTAGTGAAGGTGATTTTTGCATTCTGTGTTTGAAAGTACCACTTTTAGAAAGTAGGTATTTTCTTGCTCAGTCATCCTGGGTGCCTCTCCTGGAATGTGGATTGCCTGTCTGGATTTTGGATGACCGAAGGCTGGGGAACAGGAGTGGCTCGAGATAGTCTAAGTGGGTTAGGCAAGGGCTTAATAGGCCGGTGCTGCAATTGGGGAAGGGGGAGGAGATTTCCTTGCATCTCAAAGGGCCTGGACTGCCTCTGACCATGCTGTCTCCACCTCCTGCCAGTAAGTCACACCCTAGAAGGCAGAACTGGTCTGGCTGGGCACAGACACTCTCTGCCTAGGAGATCAAAGGATTGGGAGTATAAGTACTGAGGCTGTGACCCCATGAAATGTGCTTCCTTGTGCTTACTTGGACTTGCGGCCGGCAGGCTGCCAGCCTGCCAGGAGGAACCGCTGCGCCGCTGGGGATTGACCTGCTGCCCTGCCTGATAGCGGAGGGGTCTGCTGACCAACAAGCCCAGTGTGCTGGCCTGCCTGCTGTTACTTTGCCCAGCTTTGTGCCCCTGGAACTTTGCCTAAGCGCCTTGTGGGCTAGATCTTTCTCTCCCAGGACGGGGGGAGTGCTGGGGCTCTGCAGCGCTGAGCTACAACTTATTTAAAGGGAATCCCCCACCTTGATGCCTGGGAAGCAGGAGCCCACCCCGCATTGGTGCATCTGAACGTGGGAGCCTACCCCATTGTAATTGTGCTCCTGAGGAGCGGGAGCCTACCCCGCTTTTTGCTGTAGAAGCAGGAGCCCTCCCCGCATGTGTGGTGGAGCGAGAGCCCACCCTGCATTGGTACACCACTGAGGGGGCGCCGCTTCACGAGCAGCGACCCGGAGAAGAGCGCGGCCAGCCTGGAACTCAGGCATCCGGCCTGGTTGTGGGTGGGGCAGGAAAGGAGCATGAGGGGAGGCCCAGGGTAAGCCCGGATCGACAGAGGCTTCGCTCTGTGAGGTGAGGGACTGAGGCACACTGTTGGTGCGTTCCCACGGCCACGAGGTTGGCCAGAGGAGCCCCTTGAGGGGAGCTCCACGAAGCCTTGCAGGTGCCGGGAGCGGCGCCAGAGAAGTCCAGGTGGGAGCCTACCCTGCACTGGTGAATTCCTGGGGAACCCGGAGACTTCACTCCAGTTCCCGCATGGCACGAAAGCGGTGTGGCTGTCAGAGGAGACCAGAGGAGTCTGCAGAGGCCACGGTGAGTGGGGGCCGTTGGGGCGCATGGTTGTTACCGAGTGAAGTGTACCTTGAGGAGCCCAGTGACCCGAGCTCCCTGAGGCACTATTAGTGCCTGTGCTGGTTTCTTTTGGGGACAGTTTGGGTTCCCTAGGTCCCGGAGTGGGACCGGAGAGGCCCGATGGTGCCAGGTCTACTTTCTACAGCTGCACCGCAGAAGTGCGGGAAGCTGCACTGATGGGGTGTTTTTGGGCCCAGGAGCACCGGAGGGGGGTTCCAGTGCTCATTTGGCCTCGCCACCGTGAGAGCGTGGGCAGCTGCAACGTGGGGCAAATTGTTTTCAGAGTCCCAGTGGGGGCTCAGGAGGCACGGCAGTGCCAAGACAATTTCACAGTTGCAACACAGAAGCGCTGGTAGCTGCAACACGGGGGCATTTTGTTGGCTTGATGAGAAAGGAGTTAGACGCACCCCACGCTCCCCAGCGCATTGCGCCCAATGGTTTGCTGCATTGGCAGCCAAGGGGCCAGTTATGCCCTGACATTTGGGACAGAGGGCATTGAAGCCCCAGTGAAAGGCCAGTTGGCCTGGGGGTCATTTTGGTGATATGGGTAGGGCGCAAGGCTCTACTAGGATTATTTTATGCCTAATCTGTTTGTTGCTAAATGTGATTTATGCGCCATGACTATCGCATACTGTGTTTATGCTTGTGATGCCTATGGCATAATCTGTGTATGCCTACAGAGATTGCATAAGGTGTTTATTCTGATGATGGCTATGCATAATGTGTCTTTGCCTAATGTGATGCAGACATGATGTGTTTATGTTGTGAGTGATGATGCTAAGGGCAGTATGGTACCAGTAGTTACTGGTTGTGTTTTACAATTAATAATACCGACATTTATAAAGCGCAAACAGCTACCTCAAACAGAGGTGTCCCTGCGCTCTAGCAGTAGGCAGTAAGCCGACAAAAAGCTAATCACATAGACCTTAAACTACTACTCTGACCTAAAGAGCCAGGTCTTAACTGCTTTCCTAAAAAGAGGCTCTCAATCAATGTGACAGAAGCTGATTGGCAGGGAGTTCCACAGTTTGGCAGCCCCGACCGTGAAGGACCTGCCACCTAGGCAAGCCTTCCTAAAGCAAGGGGTACAGAGCAGCTTTTGCGAATTGGACCTCAATGAGCGAGTCTGCTTATAGCAGCATAGTCCTTGTTTTAGGTAGTTGGGGCAGTTACCATGCATAGCTCGAAATTGCTGCTAGTGCTTTCTGAAGGTCCTGACAGTGGCCGGATTGGCCCTGTCATGTGCATATAATCCCCTGTGAATATTGCCTAGTGCCAGTTGGCACAGTGTATATGTGTGGTTATGATTATAATGTTTTTGGGATAATACAAAGGCTATTTTTTATAGAGCCTTGTGTGGAGTCCCTTTTGTAGTGTGCCTAGTGTGTTGCGCAAACGCTTTACACATTGCCTCTGGGATAAGCCTGACTGCTCGTGCCAAGCTCCCAAGGGGGTGAGCAGGGGTTGTCTGTAGCATGTAACTCCCTTGCCCTGACTAGAGTGGTGGTTTCTGTCTGGCTTAGGCGCATGCCCTAGCCAACCAGAAACCCCATTTCTAGCACCATGGCAGACAGAATACCAAGAGACAAGGCCCTCCTACTGGTTGACTTCAGTAAGGCCTTTGACTCAGTTGGGTGGCCCTGTCTCTTTGCCCTTCTCACCAAAATTAATTTTGTTCCCAAATTCATTAGGTCGGTCAGACTCCTCTGTACTGACCTCAAGCCCCTAGTTTGCGGGGGGAGGAGCTTGATGTTACAGACCTTTCCATAATGCCAAAGCATGCAACAGTTGTTCCCCCTAATCCACTAATCTTTGCGCTAGCAATAGAGCCTCTCCAGTAGTGGATAAGAGTGGATGCTCAGATGTTGGGCTTTGAGTGGTGCCCTGGTATGTCAGATGAGATTGACCTCAATGCTGATGATGTCCGGATCATTCTGTTGGATCCACCTATGTCAGGAACATGGGCTCTCCAGATCCTGCCGATCTTCGGGGAGATTGCCGACTTGCACATCAACATCGCTAAATCTACTTTATATACAGTGAGGTCAAACACAAACACTGTCTTGGGCCACAGGTCTCAAGGTACGCACAGATGGCATCTGATACATGCATGTATACATCACGGAGGACCACCACCAGGCCTGGGAAGAGAACCTACAATCATATATGGCCAGACTGCAAGTCGATTTCTGTTTCTGGTCCGCGCTTCCACCCTCATTTAGGGGTAGGTCGGCAATCTAGAAGTCTTGCTCCCCTGACTATTATACCAGCTGCAAAACTACCCATACCCAAGAACCTCTTCACACGCCTTGGCGAAGCTCTGTAGCGTGTCTTCTGGACAAACTAAGTGACACAAGACCACCTTTGATGTGGTCCTGGTTACGCCAGACCTCTTCTCATATTACAGAGCCACACATCTGATTGTCCTGAACAATGATGGCATGGACACAGAGATGCCCCAGTCTATGCCTCTAGGCAGTGGACTATGCAAGGGATTCTGAATTCACATTTTCTGTTTGGAGGCCTCCTTCTCTTGACACTTCCCCCGGTGACACAGATAGTCTACCAAACTGGAATGACACCCTGCCTACACATGGCTGGGGCAGGTGCCTTACGAAGGAAATCACGCTATTGATTGGACCCTGGCATCCACAGGTTTCATCTCTAGGGGGATTCCGAGAGTGACACATCATTGGGGTTACCACCCTGTAAGGCTTCATGACAGGAACAACCATTAAGTCCTTCTGGAGCCTACAAGTGGAGTTTGAGCTATGTAGAACTCATATCTACCACTATCTACAAATCAGGCATGTGCTCCAACCATAAACATCCAATATGAATGACTTCCCTAAGTTTAGTCCCTTGGAGGCCCAGGCACTATACACTGTATCCTTGAGCGGGGGCACAGGCCCCGGTATGGTACCTCTACAAGGTATGCGCTCTCTATTTGTGTGTGGGGACTTATACGATACCCATGCCTATAGTTGGCTGAGAAATGTAGGTTTTATGTGTTCGACTTGTGTGTGTGATCTCTTCAAGCGTACCCTTCTCCAGAATAAACCACATAGTGCTGGATCTGAACAGGCATATTCGAGAGAACAGGGGCCTGTTCATGGCATCAGTCTGGCATTTAATAGGTAGCCAACAAGTAAAGTGTGGCAAACAATATGTGGTGCTGTATGAATTTAAACATCTTATATCGCCCTCTGTGCAAAGGAACTATGAACGTGGCCCCTCTTGGAGGGTAGGGAGGATTATGTTCATAATACAGCACTTGGTAATTAACTGTGATTTATGATGATAGTATTGGTTTTTATCAGAGAAAATGTTTTATGAATTTCATACCGTTTGTCTGATTGGTATATAATCTATGTGTCATGTAATCAGAAGTGTTTATAATCAGAACTGTTTATAACCAACAAGTGGTACTGTATATGTGTCTTAAGGGAATATGTAGTAATACTGAGGCTTTGTAACAAGATAATGTACGAGACGATATGTAAACATGTGTTGATTGTGAAAAAATGATGTTTTTTAATTGCAGATTTATGGGATGGTTAAATGTTTTCCTGAAGAAGGTGGCTATATTATAGATGTTCACTGAAACGCGTTGATGCTCAAAAAGAAAGGAGAAATACTTTAAGCTTTGAGTGATTGCAATTCTGACGCAAAGCTGAATTGATCTCATCATTTTCGTGTATCTCCTTGTTTACGAATAGGAACCTACTTTTCCTTCTGTGTCTGTCCCTTTATATTGTATACTGTATATTTTATATTGTATGTAATTTTAATGCATTGTGAAATGATTTGATACTAACCATATTGGTTTTTTGCACTTGTTTTGAATAAATTGTGAGGTATATTTACTTGATTTAGGTTTGTTGCATTGCCTCCTTGGTTGCTATGTATGTGCCCTGTCTATTGTGGTTTGTGAATATTTGTAAGTATCTGTACGAAAGTTAACATGCCCAAGGGGAACTTTATTTATTGACATTTGGCCCGACACTCCTCCACCCCTCCCCCCTTTTGTCACAAATTGTCCGCAAAATACAAATCACTAGTAAGACACACTCTGAACTCTTTCCCTGACCTACGAGAAGCCTGGACAAGAGACCTTGAACAATTGGATAATGATGTCTGGCGAGAAATCGTAAACTCCTCCCAGAGATGTGGCTATAGCCACCTAATTCAACTTTATACAATTCAAATACTTATATAGGACCTGCCTCACTAGTTCTAAACTGTGTCAAATGGGTGTAATCACCTCTCCCCTCTGCCTGGGCTGCACAACCCATAAATTAGACTTCTTTCACACAGTCTGGACCTGCCCAGGCCTTACCCTTTCTGGACGAGCGTTCTGGCCTGTCTGAGAAGAGTCCTGGGGTGGCCACTGGCCAGCAACCCCAAACTTGCCTTGCTACATGTCTCAGAAGACATTATGGGCAATAGGTGCAAATAACCCTACTATGGACAGGGCTAGTAGTGGCTAAGAGATACACAGCCAGGCACCAGAAATCTTTGGAAATTCTCCCACTAGAGGAGTAGTGAATTGGTCTGGACAAGCGCATGGCCCTGGAAAAACCTGTATACACAGCCAGAGGATGTCCCCAGAAGCACAGGAGGGTCTAGGGGAGCTGGGCCCACACCAGGGGATTGCAATTGAATCACACAAGACCGCCCCCAATCCTTAAATGCAGAGGTGCAGGTCTACGGACCAGGACAACAAAACCGGGGCGTGCCACAGGAGGAAAATGGATGTTAGAGGCACTTCAGCTGAGTGGAAGGGGTACTGATAGCATTATTGGGACACTGTATCATTCTGGGGTATGCTGAGGGAGCAATATCTAACTTGGGTGGGGATACTGAACTGTGTTATGTTTTATTTTCTAGTTATTAATATGAAAATGTCAATAGAAAAACAATAACTACAATGTGCAGCCCAGTGCTTGTCTTTTGAGAAAATGAAAGTACTTTTAGTCACACAGTAGTACTATATACTACGAAATCCAGCTCAGGGTCCATGCTGGTGACCTTGGGGTTCTTCCTTCTCCTGTGGCACTACACCATTGAGTTGCTAGCTAAAAAACACCAATCAGTTGACCCCTTTCTGATTGCTCCCCCCTCTTGCGATCTGGTACTAGCATGAATCAGGTTCAGGTGTCTATGACTTTCCTCACAAGTCAAATGCCCATTCAGTTGACTGTTTTCCTCAGTTCTTACCATTTATTGTGCGCGGGTAGGCAATAGACTCTGCACTTCTGTAAGCATGAGCCGCAGTGAGCAAACACAGTCAAAGGCCGAAAGGATGACCGCATGCAGGTCATGTCTCAATCAGCATTCCTGCCCGACTTAGTCTGTCCAGGTGTGGTCCCATACACATCACAGTGGAACTTTACATGAGCGGGTCCAGTAGGCCATGCTTCCATTGACACAGGTAGAAAAGACTGGTCACACTATTAATCCTTCTTAATCACAGTATCCTGCCACTCCTGCTTTAGGCGTGGAACCCAAGACAGGACTACCAGTTGTCTGCCCATAATGAGACTGAGCTTGTTGAATCCCTTCAGGCCAGACGACAGGTCCAAGAACTCACATAGACAGGCATAACCCTAGACCTCTGAGCACATGCCTAAAATAGTTTGACACTAATGCCAAAATAAGTCTGGATACATTTGTGGACTCAGTGAAAGGGAACACACCCATGTACCAAACGGGGGACTTTCATGTCCCAACAATTACTTGCACTCACAACAGTGCTATGGCTGCCCATAACAATTAATTGCTAAAAAGTGACAAATTGATTATATAATTTTGGCATTGTTTTTCTGCCTCCGTGATGGCTTTTAACTTGTTGCATACTCTGTGAGAATACAGTCTTCTTGTTTAGGGTGGGAGCTGCTATATTTGTAATGGTTTGCAATATTTTTTTGGATGGATTGGTTGGGAACAATACCACAAATACCTGCATTAGCTGGTAATCAGTGATCTTGCTCTCATATCTGGAAGGTATATTTCATGGTTTATCTCTATATTTCTACATTTCAGCTCTTATGGGAACTATTTTTTATAGGATTCTGTTGAGATAGTGGAGTACTTGTTTGGCAGTTTTAATCTACTAGCAATAGTGCCTGCTTGCCTGGATAATCTTACATTTATGGGCTTCACCACTATATTTGCTCAAACAATAACCAGAATACCTGACAGGGTGAACCACAGAAGTCACTAAATTAACCTGGTGCTTAACCCTTTCCTAACATGGTACAAAAGCAGCCAGGCTTAACTTGGAGGCAATATGTAAAGTCGTATGCAGCACACAAAAAATGAAAACACAACAGTAGAACAATCCCAAACTAATTTAGAAAATTAGGATAAATCTTAAATAAAATGCTAGCAAAAGGACAAAAACAATTAATAGAACCGGAGATAGACAATTTCAAAGCTTAAGGTAGATAGAGCGCCTAAAAGCACTAAGGCCCCTCGCGGTCAACTTGTTGTGCTAGACTGGGGAAAGTCAAAACTTCAGAAGGACCTTGGTGGAGCACAGGCTGGATACAGGGACCAGGTTACTCCCGCTGAAAAAGTTACCTTTTCAAAGTCTGGTGCAAACAGTTTTTTTCACGGTAGAGGAGACCGCGAGGAGTAGGGAGCGCATCACAGAGGGTCAGCACTGCAGCGTAAAGAGCAGGCTTGGTGTCACATAGGTTGTTGCTGTAGCATGAAGTGCAGATCTCGCATTGTCACTCATCACTGGCGGTCACTGTAGCGTGAAAAGTTGCGTTCACCAGAGCTTCACATTGGCAGTTATCACGGTCAGCAGAGTTTTGGCACAAATGGGACAACTCGCGGTCACGAAGACCCAAAACGTAGCGATTCCATCTGTCGTCACAGGAGGAGCTCAACTGATGCCAGCCAAGTGTCCAGGATCTGAGGAGGCACCTCCTGGAGATCAGCAGCTTACTCCAGCAGAGGTCAACAGGGCTCACAGGGCCAATTGCAGGTCCAGGCAGGTCTAGGGCAGTAGGTTAGCTATTTTATTCATTATTATTTATTATTTAAATTTATATATAAGGCACAACAGCTACCCAAAAAGGGTTTCCCGGCACCCGCCAGAACAGGAGCAAAAAAAAGAGAACAACGACTTATCAATTGAAAAGCCAGGTTTGAAGTGACTTGCGGATGAGTGTATAGTTAGTTTGGGTGTGAAGAGACAAGGGAAGAGCATTCCACAAAACAGGGCCCAAGTAAGTAAAGGAGCGGCCGCCCATACAGGATAATCTAAACCTAGGCACCTGGAATTTAGCATGAGTAGTAGACCGAAGAGTGCATGAAGGCAGATAGGGGTGAGCTAAGATTTGCAAATATTGGGGAGCCGTGCAAAGTTTAATTCTGAACATGTAGCTCAGAGCTTTAAACTTGATCCGGTTCTCAACCCTGAGCCAATGGAGGTCACTCAGGGAGCCAGAGATAGAAGCTGCTCTGGGAACCTGGCAGAGCAATCTGGCAGCGGAATTCTGTACCTGCTGTAGCTTGCGTGTCACGTCTTTATTGGCTCCAAGGTAGAGAATGTTACCGTAGTCTAGTCTAGAGGTAACAAGAGCCTGGACTACGGTTCTCTGGGTAGGGCTAGGTAGCATCCAAACAATTTTCTTCAGCCATTTCAAAATGGTGAAACAGGTTGCAGCCACCTTCATGGCTTGTTGACGCATAGATAGTAGGTCGTCAATGATAAAGCCAAGGCAGTTGGGCAGTTGCGTGGAGGCTTCTGGAACTTGTTGTGTCCCTGCGGCAAAGCCTTTTGAAATGTAATTAGGGCTAGGTACAGCTCCGTCACCAAACATTCTGGCAGGATGATACCTAATCCCTTTTGTATCAATGCCTGGAAGAAATAAACAAACCTTCACAGCAGTCATTTACATTCATGTGAAGCAGGATAGTAGCAAAAGGCACAAATGCTTAGGATAAAAAAATGTCAATCAGAATTGTGACTTAAATCTGACTTTGCCATTACAGAGGGTTTTAAATTACAATT
The DNA here is from genome assembly GCF_964261635.1 of Lissotriton helveticus. Taxonomy (NCBI): domain Eukaryota; kingdom Metazoa; phylum Chordata; class Amphibia; order Caudata; family Salamandridae; genus Lissotriton; species Lissotriton helveticus. Next base: position 1,773,194,428 of record NC_136067.1, on the reverse strand, counting down.
AATTTGAGTGTAAACACCCTATTTCTATCTGCTCCCAATCCAAAGTTATCACTTAATTAATGTACTATGGTAATCCCATGTTAGTCAATGGGAGAGATAGGCCTGTGGTAGTTCTTTATGTGGGAATTCTCCGCCCACTGCGGAGTCGCCACAGTTGTAAACTTACTCTTAAATTGAAGTTTTGTGAATACCAAAAAAGAGTAAACTTGACCAAACGTGTAAGTTTACCTTTGTGAATGAGTCCCATAATAGGTTGATCCATTGCATCTTTAAATGTTGATATGATATATATTTACACCAGTTTTTCCAACAGTGGAAGCCCTCAACTTTTGGAACAGGTGCAGTGTCTGGAATTGCTCAGTGCCCGATACATGCATATTTAAAACCTTTTCCAAGAGGTTCGCAAATGCATTAATATCTAGAGCATAGGCTGTGACTGGGCTGGTCCAACTAACAATGACATACTAATATGTAGAAAACCAATGAATCACCATAAAAAGCTGGTCTACGAGGGACAGTAGCAGACCTTTCAGGATGCTGACATGGAATATCATCTAAACGAATGGTGTCAGTTCTCACCTATTGACGCACTCAACAGCTTAATATTTCATGTTCGCTGAGCTACATAAGTTTGTATTAGGGTACCCTGCTGAATCAGTTCTGTGGTAAAGGAAGATTGCACTTACTGTCTCCTGTGAGACAAGGAAGCATGCTTTGCTACTGCCATGCTGCACCTTTATTGAAAGGAAGCAAAGCTTGCACTACAGTAACCCAATATGTGTTTGTCCTGTGATAGTGAAAACGTGTTCTGCCTCTGCCCTTACTAGATAACAAAAAAATCGCCAATACTGTTATTTTTCTTCCTTCTCTTTTAACTTCACATTGCAACTAAACTCAATGTGAATGTGAGACTTTCGCTTCACTCTGAATAAATCAATTATTTTATTTTCATTTACAATACATTTGTTAATTAAATTTCACCAAATTTATATTTTCAACAACTACAAGACACAGAACACAATTTGATAAAACATTGAATTGTACATATTAACAATCATTAATTCTTCGCAGTCACTCAACAAATCCACCATTCATCCACTTGACATCCACACACACACACCAATTATTTACAATTGAAAATTACACTTTCATACAAAAACCATAGACATTGAATTTGTCTTATTTCCTTAAGTTTGGAGCAATGTTTTTTGGTTGGAATCTTATGGCTTTACAAACAAAGGGGGAACATCCTTTACAACGCAACTTTTACCACGCAGTGCCTTTACGACGCAACTATTACAACGCATGTCATTACAACGCATAGCGCTGGGGGGCGCTCTAGGATAGGGAATAGATTTAATTTACTATCCAACACCTTCCCTACTATCCACGGGGACTGGAGTTGGAATAGTAAATGAAACTATTCACTATCCAGCACTCCTAAGCGCTATGCGTTTTAACAGCATGCGTTGTAAAAACTGCGTTGTAAAGGCATGCGTGGTAAAAGCATGCGTTGTAATGTCATACATCCCAAACAAAGGCCTCTGCCCTTACAGTACTGTCATCTGAAGGAGGGATGTTTGCGCAGTCGCACAAGTCATACATGGCCTAGGAGCAAGGGATATTTCTACAGGTGTTGCCCCATCTCCTGAAAATATACAAATGATATATTGACTGTACTAGTGCTTACAATGTAATTGGCCTATAATAGCCCTGTAAACGATGCATGGTTCCCCAATATTTAATGTGAAATGTCAAGATCTATAGTTCTGAGGAAGGCGCCTGACCAGCGAGGAACAATTTACGAGCACTGAAATATGTCAACAGAAAAGAGAAGAAGAGCTCAATGTTCAACCCTCCCGCTATATAAACATATATATATATATATATATATATATATATATATATATATATATATATATATATATACAACAATGTACCTGCTCACCACTCCACGGTGAGAACAGCCAGGTAAGGACCTCTTCCGAATGACTTTTAAACATTCACAACATCAAAAAGCAAAGAAAGGCAGCAAGTCTTTTTTTCAAGTGAAAAGGCAGGTTATTTATTCCACACAACAGAAAGTCAAGGACATAATGTCATCCATGACCCGTTTCGCTCCGTGAAGGAGCTTGTTCACATGGCGCGCCCCGAGTTGTAACACCAATTTATAGGTCAGAAACAGGCGTTTTCAATTGACACATGCCTAAATAAAAATAAAAGACAGACTACAACAGTCGCCATATTGAGTGAGTCACAAATATTCAGTGCTAAAAAATTCAGTGCTAAAAAATTATTATTAATGCCAGTAGTTCAATAGACCTTGCAATGCAATGATTGCCTAATGCCAAAACATTACAACAACAAAAGTGTATATATATATGATTCATAATATATGCAATGTAAATATATACAAATATGAAAAATAATCGACAAGTGTCTCAATAAATACATTGTCAATAAATGAAGAACAGAAAATGACAAGTGTCCCAATGTGATCCATGGTTGGCGCTGTCCTTCATTATAAATTTCAAATGAATCAGAATTTGACAAGTTCAACATAATTCAATTGATAATTCGGTTGTTGATTGGCAAAGTTGAAACATATAGTGAAAATATGGCCTGAAAATAAAATAAAAATTGTGTATATAAAGTGCATAATTTAACGTGATAATTCATACAAAGACGTGTGTTAAAACATTACTAAAGCAACAGCGGAAGCAGTTAATGAAAACCAAAATAGCGTTGCAAATGGCAGCAGATATAAAAATGCCTAATACAGCTTGGAGATAAAGTAAGCACAGTGCAATTTTCAAATACTGATATGATTGAAACTTAATGATAAGCCGCAAATAAAGTCAGAAATACGTTTATCAAAAATAAGCTCTTAATTCATAGAAAGTGACTTATTGCAACTTTAAAGATACAACTGAAGGGAATCGCTATAAGGATATTACTGAAATAAACCAACATTAGGTGGATTACAAAAAAACATGCACATTTTCCGTAAGATTTAAACCATTAGGGGCTCTAGTATCGAGTGATAGAATAAAATGGGATTCTTTTTGTCTTAATATTCTCTCCCGATCACCTCCCCGGCCGGGGACTGGTACAGAGCACAAGACAGTGTATTCTAAGTCTTTTAATTGGTTATTGTGAACAGCTTTAAAATGTCTAGCGACCGGATAGTCGCTGTTGCTGTTCACAATGGCACGTATGTGTTGTAGGATGCGCTTATGCACAGGGAGTTTTGTGCTTCCAATATATTCCAAATTACAGGTGCACTTGAGTTTGTAAACTGCAAACTCCGACCTGCAGGTTAAGTGCTCCTTTATTGGAATTTTGGTGTCACTGAAAGCTGTAGTATAGTGTGTACAGTTCCGAGCAAAAGTGCAAGCGCGACACGAAGTGCATTTAAAGAAACCAGTTTTACTGAGCCATGATTTCTTTGGTAAAACCTCCGGCATCGGTTTATCCAAAGCATCCCGCATAGATGGTGCCCTTCTAAATGTGATCGGTGGCAGACTAGGAAGGATCGAGCCTAAAATGTTATCCTTTAGGACAATTGGCCATTCTGAACAAATGATGCGGCGGATTGTTCTCTCTTGTGAGCTGAAAGTAGTGATCAGTCTGATAGAACATTCCGACTGACACTCCAGATTTTTAGATTTTGGTGCTAACAGCATGTTTCTATCAAGTGATTTAACCTTGACTAGGGCTTGATCCAGTACTCTCCTAGAATACCCCCTATTTAGAAATCTTTGCATAGAGGAATCTAGACAACCAGCAGCTATTTCCACATCACTACAAATTCGACATATTCAAATAAATTCCCCATAGGGGATGCTATTGATTGTGTGTATGTGGTGAGCACTTTGCGCGTGGAGTATGGAATTGAAGAACCGGGTTTTCTTAGAACCCAGTGGTGCCAGGGACACACCCGAAGTCTTCGAGTTCACCTGTCTTGGTATACAGAGACACGGAATACTTCTAGGTGGTGTCAGAGATCAAATTTATTAGCTGCAGCTAGTAACAGTAATCCCAGCAATACAACACGGTGTAAAACTCAATTTTCGTAGAGCAAGACATCACCTTTTATCCTTATTTCGCTCATTACAAATGCATACCCACTGCGACAAACACTGACGAATGAAATACATTTTCCCACACATTATAACATCATAAAAAGCTCACTTTACATTGTACCAACCCACAAGTTAATTATTAGGAATGTCCCAAATTCAATTTCCACAAGCCGGACAAACCCATAATTGAAAGCACTACCCATGTAATGAAAAGTCGTAAGAAAAGGAACAGTTTAGATGCTGAATAGGATAAGATATGTGCAAGGAAACTAAAGGTAACGATATCCTGAACATTGATTGGCAATCTCAGACAACGATCAGCCAGGAAAATTGGCCTCGCAAAGGGTCAGTTTCAGATGACGGGGTCAGCGTCCTTCAGTTCACTCACAATTCAGAAAAGGCCTAGTTAATGCGTATATGAACAACGAAGCCCATGCAACGTTGTTCGTTCGGTTACCTCCACGGGCGAACGTGAGGGCAACACAAAATGGCGTCACGAACAACTCAAACAAAATGGAGTCTGGTTCGAGAATCACGGAACCTCAGCCCTCCTTTTGCCATTACGTAGGCAATAACCTAAACTCATGTCAATCTGAATCCAGGTCTATATCTATTCTTATCAGGTCATCAAGGTGTTGCTGTAGCATCATCTTATTATCCTTCACTTCTCTCTGGACGTGTCTTCTCACACAGATCGTAGCACAAAGACTACAAATGGCGGGACCACACTGGATGCATAAACAACACGAGAAAAGGATAGCTAAAGCCATACCAAGGAACATCAGAATCTTCCATCCCCATTTAGACAACAGTCCCCAAATCCATCCAATCAATGACCAGTTCCCTTCGTCTACATGTATAGACTCAGCAGACTTATGTATCTTCAAGATGGCTTGGTACATTGTCGGGGCGTTATCTGGTATGAAAACAACGCAAATAGACCCGATCAATTTACATACCCCACCTCTATCTGCAAGTATAACATCTAAAACCATACGGTTTTGTAACGTCATAAGACGATCCGCCTGAAGCTCGGCTGTAATATTGCTTAGGGCACCAGCAGTTTCATTTATAGTGGCGTCAACCACTCTCGTAAGCTGACGAATATTCCTACTATTGGCCATAGGACCCCAAAAGGGCACGAAACCCTTAAAGAAGTCTCCAGCTTCTTGTGCGACAGTATCTTTCGCATCAATGACACCTCTACCATATCTTGTCTTATGGTAATGGAAAACAGCAGTGTATGTAGGGGGAAGCAAAAATGCCACATAACATGTACCTGAAAAGTCAGATGGCAACCATGTATATGCTCTGTCGTGACAAATAAAATACGTGCCTTTGGCTGGCACGAACGGTGGAGATTTCTGGGACGTATAGACATAGGTGTGAACACACACACTCTTACCAAGCTGAGCTCTCGGATTCTGACCATTACCTTGCAGACAAAAATGACCTCGGTGGGGTACAATCCAAATAGGGGGAGACCTTTTCCGTCTCTCCTTCTCTGTCAGGCTAATGCTATATTCAGTTTTCTTCCAACCAATATATGCTCGTACCTCATCCTTAGGGATAGCATTATACGCATCGATATCTCTGATCATATCTACTATTCCCTGTATCAAGGCATTGTTACTCGCATTATCTTTGACGGAACGTACAGGAGATGCTTCATTCGCATAAATAAACATCGCTTGGAATGCCCATACTGACGCATTAGGCGTAAAAGGCAAAACCAAATACGGCATTCCCTTATCTGTCGTATGCGGCATAAGACCACATACCCAGCAATTTGTAGTATTTACTACTAGCTGATGCTGATGCAACAATTGTATAAACAAATTGTTAACAAATTCTGATCTTCGTGTCTGTTCATGTTCAGGCAACGTATGAAACTCATGTGGAGAAACAGCAGAAAAAGAAAGAGTAGGTTGGGGTGTAGATGCAAGCGTCTGTTGTGTAACATAGACAATCCAACCCACACAAGCCAACATAATATTCAAAAGCATCAAGAAACACAATATCAAAAAATATTTGCTACGGACCAATGTACACATTTTCATTTTAACATCAATGTTCTCAACACTCTTATCAGATCCAAAAGACTCCATCCTCTAATGTGCTGCTCACGGTTATTACCTTCTTCACTTAAGTGTGCGTCAACATCGTACTAACGACCATGAACCACAGACCTTTCGTCAATTCGCGGCTCACCCCTTAAGGCTGTACCGTGACCCTGCAGCTGAGTCCCGATGGTTACTTGAAAAAGAAAAAGAAAAAAAGTCTCTTGATCTGAAAAGGTGTAACTCACAACAAAAAAACTCAAGTTTTATTTGTCCATTTATTTGTCCCTTCTCGGTCTTAAGTTATAGCGCTCTTTGCCAGGCACAGTTTGCTCTGGAAAAAGTGTCTCCGGATCCGTCGTGTCCAATCTTAGATGACGTGGCACAGCAGCTTGAAGAATTTCATCGTCCGCACGTTCTGACTGAGTCCATACCAAATGTGCATCACTAAAAGGTACGAATCTAGAAATTCTTTCACATTCGGAATCAGCTATACCTCCCCTCACCCACTTATCATACGGTAAGGGCAACGGAACTTTCTTACAATGGGTGGCATGCACCCAATTCTTTTTACCAGCTACTCTAACTGCAGTCCGAGTTACTAATAAAACCAAATGCAGACCAGTCCACCTCGGCTCCAAGTTCTTAGTTCGTTGAAAATTCTTTGTAAGAATATATTCACCAGGTTGAATCGTGTGGCCTGGATCTGCAGTAGCTGTCGGCAAACTGTCATAGACCTGTTGGTGGAGAACACGTAATTTAGCAGTCAAGTCATGTAAGTAATCCACCAACATAGGGTACTCGATGTCACTATACTTTCTGGGCCTTGGGACACCCCAATCATTGGCCGGACGACCAAACACAATTTCATATGGGCTAAGTCCCATACGAGAATGTACTGTCGTCCTCGTTGACAAAATAGCCAATGGTAAGGCATCTGGCCATGTAAGACCAGAGCTTGCTTGTATCTTAGCTAACTTCAGCTTCAATGTGCCATTATAGCACTCAACAAGTCCAGCTGACTGGGGGTGATTCGCAGCATGGAATTTCTGATTGATACCCAAACCCGCACACACTTTCTTCATGATCTGGCCCACAAATTCACTCCCATTGTCGCTCCATACAATTCTCGGATAACCATATCTGGGGAAGTATACTTTAAGCAAAACCTTGGCTGTAGACAAGGCAGTATTATCCTTTAGGGGGTAAGCCTCTATCCATCTGGAAAAGGCACAAACAACCACAAGGACATACTTCAAATTGTTGCATCTATCCATGTGAATGTAATCTAGCTGTATCACTTCAAACGGATACGTTGGAGGAGCAAAATGACCAAATGAAGTTGGAGTTCCCTTTCCAGGATTATACATCAGACAAATCATACAATGCTTCACCACATTCTCAGCACATTTAGGAATTCCAGCATTCTGCCATACTGAAGCCAACAACTTACATATCCCTTTCGAACTAATGTGAGCCATTCCATGAGCCATAGTAACCACTGGGAGCACATATGCATCAGGCAACAACCATCGCTGGAGCTCCGACAACTCAACCCAACAACCTGTCGAATCCAACATACCCGTACTTTCTCTCCACATACTCACTTCTTTCTCAGTAGCTTCAGCCTGAATCAACTTCACACTTTCTATTGTGTCTTCACACATTCCACCTCCCATTACCCAATTAGCAGGGCCCGCAACATACATTCGACTCATCATGTCTTTCGCCGTTTCCTTCACAACTTCTTCCGCAAACGCATTCCCTCGACCCACATCGTCCACAACCTGTCTATGCGCACTACACTTCACAATTGCAATCTGCTTTGGCAAAGTAAGTGATTCAAGAAGTTCATTCACCAATTGCCCATGCTGAATTTTCGTACCATGGGAAGTAAGAAATCCTCTCTCTCTCCACAAACATCCGAAACTATGGGCAACACCAAACGCATACTGGCTATCAGTGTAGACATTCACTCGCTTTCCTTCTGACAACACACACGCTCGAGTCAATGCTATTAGCTCTGCTGCTTGAGCTGAATTCTGTGCTATACGTGCTGTTTCAACAACTGTATGTAAAGTTGTGACGGCATATGCTGCAGTCGTTTCTCCATTCGAAAGCTTAAAACATGAACCATCTACCCATAGAGTACCATCAACATTCGAAAGAGGAGTATCTTTTAAATCAACTCTAGCCTTCGTTTCTTCCTCTGTCCGAAGAAAACAATCATGCTGTTCCTGAACATCTGTCTCTACAGAAATCGGCAACAACGTAGCTGGATTCAACACATTGCATCTTTTGATATGCACATGGCTAGCCAAAAGCGTCAACTCGTAACCTGACAAACGTGCACTAGTAAGGTGCTGTGTCTTAGTCCTATTCAATAAGGTATCCACTGCATGTGGGACCATCACAATCAACGTATTATCCAATACCAAACCAGCAGACTGTCGGATAGAAACAGCCGCTGCCGCTGTAGCTCTCGAACAACTCGGCAACGCTCTAACTACCGGATCTAACATCGCTGAAAAATACGCACATGGGCGCTGCTTGTCTCCAAAAACGCACAACCTTCTTTCTCGTGTACATACAGTGTAAAAGGTTTACTGTAGTCTGGGGTACCCAACACCGGAGCAGAACACAATGCATCACGTAATTCAGAAAAACTATTCTGACATTCGTCAGACCAAGGAAGAGGATACGGAGTATCTTTAAGAGTCAATGCCAACAGAGGTTTTGCTAGCAGGGAAAAATTTGGGATCCACTGTCTACAATATGAAGTAATAACTAAAAAGGCACGCACTTCTCTCTGCGTGGATGGCACATTCATTCGGGCAATCGCTTGAATTCGTTCTGGGGTCAATCGCCGTCCCTCCTTCGACAAGAGATGACCTAAGTAGGTCACTTCTTGGCGGCAATACTGTAACTTTGAAGGTGACACTTTATGATGAAGGTCAGACAAATGTCGTAACAAACAAAGAGTAGCTTCTTTACAAATCTCTTCATCATCAGCAGCAATCAGCAAATCATCAGCATACTGGATAAGAGTAGCACCAGAAGGCAACACAAAATTATCAAGCTGAGTTTTCAACACCTAACTATAGATTGAGGGACTTTCACAATAACCTTGAGGAGCACGCTTAAACCGGAAGCTTCGGCCTCCTAAAGAGAAGCCAAAAATATCTCTACTTTCCTCAGCAATTGGAATACTAAAGAAAGCGTTCTTCAAGTCGATAACCGAAAACCAAGCAGCTGAAGCAGGGATAAGAGTCAACAAAGCAGTAATGTCCGGGACAACTGGAAACTGTGGCACGACAATCTTGTTGACCTCTCGAAGGTCGATCACAAACCGGTACACAGGTGGCTGAGAAGCATCAGTACGCTTAAGGACAGGCAAAACAGGACTGTTACACACATTACCTCTCGTTTCTTCAACTACACCCTTCTCAACCAAATCATAGATTATCACCAAAAGAGCTCTCTCGCCATCACTAGAGATTTTATATTGCGGAATACGAGGTAGCCTAGCATTCGACTTGAGGGTAACAACGTCGGGTGGAATCTGCAAGAGACCAACATCATTGGGACCTGTAGCCCAAAGCGTATCATGTTCTTGCTCCCCTCTGCACTACGGCCGGGCTTGGCTCCGCCATTCTTCCTCTGGAACCGACCGGCCGGGCTTGGCTCCGCTGGCCGGACCACAACCCCCAGCAGCCTTTGGGGTCAGCGACGACGCCTGCAACGAGCGCGCCAGGAGGCGCTTAAAGCACCGACAGGGGCTGAGTCCCCTGTCTTTCTTATTTGTCCTACCTGCAGTCTCGCCTGAACTTCTTGCTCCCCTCTGCACTACGGCCGGGCTTGGCTCCGCCATTCTTCCTCTGGAACCGACCGGCCGGGCTTGGCTCCGCTGGCCGGACCACAACCCCCAGCAGCCTTTGGGGTCAGCGACGACGCCTGCAACGAGCGCGCCAGGAGGCGCTTAAAGCACCGACAGGGGCTGAGTCCCCTGTCTTTCTTATTTGTCCTACCTGCAGTCTCGCCTGAACTTCTTGCTCCCCTCTGCACTACGGCCGGGCTTGGCTCCACCATTCTTCCTCTGGAACCGACCGGCCGGGCTTGGCTCCGCTGGCCGGACCACAACCCCCAGCAGCCTTTGGGGTCAGCGACGACGCCTGCAACGAGCGTGCCAGGAGGCGCTTAAAGCACCGACAGGGGCTGAGTCCCCTGTCTTTCTTATTTGTCCTACCTGCAGTCTCGCCTGAACTTCTTGCTCCCCTCTGCACTATGGCCGGGCTCGGCTCCGCCATTCTTCCTCTGGAACCGACCGGCCGGGCTTGGCTCCGCTGGCCGGACCACAACCCCCAGCAGCCTTTGGGGTCAGCGACGACGCCTGCAACGAGCGCGCCAGGAGGCGCTTAAAGCACTGACAGGGGCTGAGTCCCCTGTCTTTCTTATTTGTCCTACCTGCAGTCTCGCCTGAACTTCTTGCTCCCCTCTGCACTACGGCCGGGCTTGGCTCCGCCATTCTTCCTCTGGAACCGACCGGCCGGGCTTGGCTCCGCTGGCCGGACCACAACCCCCAGCAGCCTTTGGGGTCAGCGACGACGCCTGCAACGAGCGCGCCAGGAGGCGCTTAAAGCACCGACAGGGGCTGAGTCCCCTGTCTTTCTTATTTGTCCTACCTGCAGTCTCGCCTGAACTTCTTGCTCCCCTCTGCACTACGGCCGGGCTTGGCTCCGCCATTCTTCCTCTGGAACCGACCGGCCGGGCTTGGCTCCGCTGGCCGGACCACAACCCCCAGCAGCCTTTGGGGTCAGCGACGACGCCTGCAACGAGCGCGCCAGGAGGCGCTTAAAGCACCGACAGAGCCTTCGTCCCGCGAGGACGCGCGCGGGACGCGCCGGACGAAGCCCGGACTAAGGGCGGACAGTCTGCGACAGTCCGTGACTGTCAGAGACTGGACTGGGCCAGTTACCCTGTTCGTTATTGTCAGGTGAGACTGTTCTATTGATCGAGGAGGATCCTGGACATTATCAGGCATTGACTTTACATGCATTGTGTCTAATCCGATTTGTGAGATCGTGGTACACACATTCAGTGCATTTACACTGTGTCTCGGGGGGGTACTGTTGTTTGTTTTATTGGTGCATTATGCCTAGTAAAAAATTGTCCCCGGTAAAAAACACTATGGACAACTACTTAGTGCAGGTAGTTGCTAAAATTAATAGTGAGAGGAGATCCTCACTTGGTCTGGGTGGTTCCCCAATGTCACCTACATCAATTCTGCCAGCACCCGTCTCTGTTCAATCCCCGAACACACTTAATACCAGTTGTCCGGTTGTAATGCCTGAATCTGATGATATTGCTCCCCTGGACCAGACTAATTGTACACTTGAGGTTAGTGATAGTGAAAATTAGGTTGATTTACACCCCCAAGAGACAAAAGCCCCTACCCCAGTACTTATGAGACGCACTACCAGAGGAGCAAAAAAGGGTCACCAAAAGCGGGGAGGGCTCCGTTCAAGCCGTAAGAAGCCTGCCTCCCCACCAAGTAACACTGTGGTGGAGGAAGAAGTGTTACTTGATGAAGTGGGTGTGTCCCTAACTAATGAGCAGTTTAGGAAGTTGCTGGCTATGATAGACACCAAAATTCAGGGAATTGTAAAGCCATTGGTGGGGAAGATAGATAAGCTCACTAATGAAGTTAAACGATTAGGGGGCCTTTTGAGCAAAACTCTGGAGGAAGTAGAAAAACTGCCTGAAGAAATGATAAATAAGATCGAGTTAAAGAATGCAACATCTAGCGCTGAGGGTGAGGGTGAGGGAGGAGCATCCCCCTTGTCTAATCATCCTGTGGTCTCACAGGTAGAGGTAGGGGAGGGTGCACAAGGGGTAGTTGTCCCTCCTGTTGTACTTCCAGACCAGGATTATACGAAAGGCTCGGTTGAGCTTATAGTTGAGGCTTCCCCCTTAATCCTTGTTCTAGCTAACGTTCCTAAACTGGATCCAGGACAGGACGAAACCACATCTTCATTGCTGTCTAAAGCCCTATACTGGCTAACTAACAATATGATAATAAACCACTGGGGTAAGAAACAACTGGCAGAGGAATTAGTTAAGGCTAAGAGGGTTGAGTGGATAGGCAGCAGTCCGAAAAGATTTAAGGGTGACTGTGTTGTTTTGCATTTTTCAGACCCTGAGGTGCTAATTAACATCTTACCCCATCTTCTACCCCCACAGCAAAGGTCTACTGATATTATCCCTCTTACCCTAGACTTTTTCTACTATCGGAAAGGGGGGGTTTCCAACCGATATACACTAAGAACAAAATGGAATGTGGTACCTGCAAAGGGGAAGAATGTTGTTACTAATTCCTCTGAGTGGGGACTAAATCTTGAGAATAGGTTCTCAGCCCTCTCCAATTTGAACGATTGTGACTGACTTCAAGGGGGCAAACGTTCAGTATCATTTGATGCAAAAACCCAGAGAATTTGCCCCCGGAATGTTCACAAAAGTAGTGAGGTTGCCCATTTGAATCCTATAAGTACTTTAGCGCAGATAAGTTTAGCGATACCTGTAGTAGAAGTGACCTCGCCTTCGATCTTAACTCCTGATGTTCAACTTGATCTCCCAACCGGGATGGGGAATCTAATATCTTGGAACTTGGCAGGGCTATGCTCCAAACTAGATTGTGGGGACTGGCTTAGCTTTGTTAATTTATATGATGTATGTATGTTTCAAGAGACATGGGCATGTAAACCTGAATTTGCGCTGGGATATTTAAATTTTTCTGTGCCAGCAACAAAGGGCTCGAAAGGGAGACCAATGGGGGGTCTTACAATCTGGGTCCGACAAACCCTCAAACTTAAAATAACAAATATTGAGACTAGTCATAATGACATTCAGATAATCAGGGTAACCAGTGACGAAACAGGGTCACTAGATATATATAACATATATGCTAGGAATGTTAAGGGTGTTAAATCTGATGTCTTAATTGCATTGGGTAACCTCCTTGATAAATTTTCACCTGATAACAGGGTGGTGATAGCAGGCGATTTTAATAGGACGTTTGAGCCCCTGGTCTCAAGCGAGGTTTCTATTGGAGCAGAAGAGGATTCCCAATGGGGCATTCCTGTGTTAGATCTGAAGCCAGTTACTCGATGGACTGAGGAAATTATCGATCTGAATGCACTGTGCTTAGAAAAAGGTCTGAGAGCTTTGAATGGACGTACAGTTTCGGATAGAAAAGGCTCCATGACCTTTGACAACGGAAGACACAAAAGTAGGATAGATTATGTTATCTGCAGCTTATTACTGTGGTCATCTGTCCGGGATATGGAGGTCGTTATAAGACCAGAGAGCGATCACAATCCTTTATGTGTGGAGCACAAATGGTGGGCCGTTGGGACAAATCTTACTTGTTCTAACACTCTTGCTCCACCCTCCCTCATCCCAGAGAATAACATGCGTAGGCTTAAATGGGATAGTGTTGTGACCAATGAACAAGCTATTGAAAATAGTAATTACGAAACTGATCAAGCTATAGCTGCTTTTGAAACAATTTGTGTTTCCCCCTCTGGCCTGAAGGAAGTGGTTAACATTCATGATACTTTGTTCGCCAAGATTAAAAAACATTTCCTGAAACCTGTTAGGCGAAATGGGGCTAGAGCTAGTCAAGATGCTAAATGGTACAACGCAGAATGTAGGGCTGCACGTCTGGCTCTAGGGCAGGCTCTTAAAAGGAGGGAAGCTGAAAGCACTTGACAAGCCAGAAAGAATTACAAAGCCTGCATAGTGAAAGCTAAAAGAGCCTGGGACGAGCGTCACTGGTGTAAATTGAAAAAAGCAAGTGATAGAAAGGACTCCAGAGCATTCTGGAATATCGTTAAATGGGGTAGTGTGAGAGTAGAGGAATCCCCTAATAATAATGTACCTCAGGAAGCTTGGGTAGAATTTTTTAGCTCGCAGTACGCTCTCAATACACAGATTAGTGGGGAGGACAGTATTAATATGTCTTTTTCTCACGGTAATCTTTTTAATGTTAAAGAGATTTTGATTGCCATAAATGCTGTGAACAGAGGACGCGCACCTGGATCAGATGGCGTTCCTGCAGATATCTTTTTAAATGATAAAGAGCGGTGGTGTAAATATATCTATTTACTCATCAATTTTATTGCCAAGGGTGCTGAGGTCCCAGCCTCTTGGAGAGGTGCTGTGATTGTCCCTGTGTTCAAAAAGGTAATTATAGGCCAATAAGCCTTATCGATACAGTACAAAAAATAGTCGGCCGTGTGGTGGTAAACAGGCTCCTAGATTGGGCAGAGGACAACAACATCTTATCACCGTATCAAGCAGGATTTAGAAGGGCAACCAGTACGGTTGACCAAGTGTTCCGTTTCCAACTGCTTCAGTGGAAGACTGTGGTGCTGGGGGGAGGCAGCCTTTGTGCAGCATTTGTTGATTTGAGGGCTGCCTTCGACCTGGTCCCGCGGGCAAAACTGTGGCAAGTTCTTCAGAGTTTGGGGGTCCCTGAGGAATTACTGACCTTGGTAATGCGATTACATGAGCTTACTTTTGCCAAAATACAGTGGGGTGGGCACGACATGGTTACAGATGAATTTCCAGTTGAAAGGGGGGTTAGACAGGGGTGTTCAATGGCCCCAACCTTGTTCACTCTGTACATAAATGGCGTTGTCTCCCGTATGATAACAGCTCCTGTAGATGCTCCTTCTCTATCAGGGTTAAAAATCCCTATATTAATGTTTGCGGACGACACGCTCATTATGTCGAAAACGCCTAGTGGTTTGCAGCGTGCTCTGTGTATTTTTGAGAATTTCTGCGGGGAGCATGGGTTAGAGGTGAACGCCACCAAAACCAAACTCATGGCTTTCAAACCGCATCGTAGCTGTAAGCCTAATATCATCATGAATGGGAGGCCTCTTGAGGTGGTTAACTCATTCACATACTTAGGAATTCTCATTGCAGATAATAATAGATGGAGCCAACATATAAATACTGCCACTTTGCGACATAAGCAATTGTCGGGTGCCATTAATATTGAACATAGGAAATCTTTGACCAAACCTGTTAAGCCAGCTTTATTGGTTTATGTAGCAAAGGCTATAGGTTCGGCACTTTACGGTGCGGAGATATGGGGCTTTGGAAATCTGAACTCTTTACAAGGGTCAGAAAATAAGTTTTTAAGATTACTTACTGGTACCCCGAAAAGCACTCCTCTCCTGCCTTTAAGATATGAGCTTGGCAGGAAGCAAATCAAGGATCTGACCAGACTACGTCCAATTTTATATTGGCGACGACTATGGACTACCCCTGAGCTTGCGCATTATGCCGAAGGTTTTACTGATGTCATTAAGGCAGACTGTTTTCATAGAATTAGTTGGCTCAATACACTGAAGGCACTACTGTTCGAGCTCGGGCTAAGTTCTATATGGCTGGACCCAACAGGTGCATCATTCCCTACCAAGTCTGCCCTTAAAATCATATTCTGGGAACATGTTGCTAACAAGAGTTTGAGTAATTTGAGTAATGGGTCTATGTCCGCTGGATTCCTAGAGGTAAAACTGTACCCGGTTTTGGAGTCGTACTGGGATATTGTTTCAAAACCGGGTGACAGGAAGCTCCTATTCCAACTGAGAGCGGGAGCTCTCCCTATAAGATCTTTGACAGTCAAATGGGGCTCAGGGGGGAGTGACATCTGCCCAGCCTGTGGAATGGGGAAGGAAACCCTAGGACATTTTTTGTTTTCTTGTAAAGCATACTGTGTTCCTAGACGCGCTTGGTTAGCTCCTATGTGTAGGAACCTTGATACAACTTGCAGTTCTGTTGCGCTGCGCATTATACGCACAAGCCAATCAACATGGATATTAATAGCGACAGCTAAATATATTGGCTGGGCATGGGCGATTCGGCAGAGACTGCTAGTCAATTAACTATTCTCTGGGTGAACATGCAGAGACTGCTAGTTATTTAACTATTCTCTGCTTGTAAAATCTGTTTTTATAAAATCTCTTCTAGTTTTTAGGACAATAATGAACTTGATATTCAGAGACTGCTAGTTATTTGACTATTCTCTGTATCTAAAATATGCTTTCAATGAAATTGACACCGCTCGCTCTTTAAACTGTATATCCCTTTTATTGCATAAATCAAATCTCATATAACTTTTTTTTAATTTTTCTGTAAATACTGTGAGATTTTGTTCTAACCAAATGTACTGTATGTATTTAGTAGTGCTTTGTAAATGTGTTTGATTGTAAATTTAATTTTATCTTAATATTGTCAATATTTTGTGTTTGTCTGCTTTTATGAGTATACACTCGAATAAAGCACTTTTTGAATTGAATTGAATTGTATCAGGAAGAAAACGCAATTCCAGTGGAAGACAATCTTCACAAAAATACATCGGAGAAATCACTTTCTTACCCACTGTAAGATGTACTCCCGCAGGAGAACAATGTAATGTCGCATGCAATCTTTTCAGCAAGTCCAAACCCAACAGATTCTCACCACAACCAGTCGTTAAAATAAGAGGAGCTTCCAATTCACAAGGACCAATAGAAAGAGGCAAAGGACTAGAAACCGGATTATGAACTGGGGCGCCAGAAAATCCTACTGAAACATTGGTCAAGCCAGACAAAGGTGCGCCAGGAAGTTTAGAGTGCATAATAGAACTCTTTGTCGCACCAGTATCCAAAAGAAAAGGTTCTGTCACACCTAATGTAATCACTTCAACATAAGGTCCTATCTGGTCTTCTGGAACTGACACTACTCCCTCTCTTTGCCCATGGCTGTCCTAACTATCAATATAACCAGCACTCTCACTCTCGACACAGTAGTCATCAACATAGTACTGAGCAGACTGAACAGTCGGAACATTCTGTCTGTCAAAACAGTTCATAGAATTCTGAGGAGGAAAGGAACCCTCATTCCGAGGAAACACACCACGTCCTCTACCCCTAGGAGTTTGTTGAAAACCTCCACGACCTCTCTGATCAGATGCATCATTCTCACACTGTAGCAAAACCAGACAACTATGCTTGAAGTGACCTTCTTCTGTGCAATAAGCACACTGATTAGGTCCTGGCAAAAATCGCGGAGCAAAATATTCGGGCTTCTGTAGCAATCTCTGAAACTGTGGGGGTTGCTGAAACTGAGGCTGATTCGTACGAGGCGGATAAGCTTGCTGCAAAAGAACTTTCGTCTTTAGGTCTCTAGTCTTCTTCTCTACTTTATCCTTCTCATCTTTATCCCTATTCTCATAATATTGTGCAGTAGCCAATATCTGGGCCGACAAAGAAACAGCCCATGAACTCTCAGAGTCCTTTAATTTATTACAAAGTTCGGGAAGCAAATAAAGACAAATTTGTCCACAAACAACCTTTGACCACCTTCAGTGCTCATATCCTGACCACTATGATCGATAAACGTTTCCTCAAACCTAGTGAAGAAATCAGACACACTTTCGTCTTTCTTTTGTTTGCATGCTGCTAACTTATCCCAATTCACTCGTAAAGGAGGCATCATCGTTTTCATCAAATTAATAATTCTACCAGGTAATTCTGCAACTAAGGTAGCTTTGGCACCTCCTACCTGCCGACCATCTGCAGCAGTAATATTAGCCCACGTATCTCCTAAATCTGGCGCATGATCCTCATGACGGTTCTTCGCCCACAAAGGTTGAGGGACTACATTACCCATCAACATATCTATGTCAGCTAAATTCATAATACACGCATCAACTGTCTGAGACAACTCCTTGTAATAACCAGCAGGATTTTTACGGGGGTCATGTAAGGTCTGCTTAAGAGCCAAGACCTCTGCTCTTTTCCAAGGAACATGTACCCATACTCGCTGAAAAGGAGCCGGTTCGGCCTGAATACCCTGATTAGGATTAGCAACAACTGACTCTCTCCAAACAGGAGGAACTTCTCTCATGGGGTACTGCTTCACTTTCCTCCTAACAAAGGAGTCAGGTTCGTACAATGTCTGAGGCGGTAGCCTAGACCTGAAAACAAGTAACGTCTCTACGGCATCTGTAACATCAGACTCCACTATCGTCCCTTTAGCAAACTCTGACTGAACATCAAGCACTTCCTGCGGAATCGGACCCAACTCATTATTTTCCCATTCCTGACGAAGAAAAGTACACATTACATCAAACACATACCTTTGTTTCGGCGGTTCCCACTGAAAGAAAACATCCATAATCGCTTGTAAATTATACCTCGAAGCATTCAAAATCTATCTACGAGCCAAAAGATACAACACTGCTCGCTCTTCAGGGCTAGAAAACTGACTTTGACTCTGTCTACGTTCTGAAACAGGGGTCATATTCAGTGACCCAAAGAGTGGAGACAAAAAACTAGCAACAGTCTCAGTCATTCGCTTTCGAGCAGAAGGAGAAGAAGTAGCCATAAGGACAGGAGAAAAAGTGTTTTGAGGCAAAAGAGGCGTAGGGACAAGAGTAGCAGAAGTCGAAGATTCAGAAGTGGAAGGCAAAGGAGTTTGAGGCAAAGCTGGTAGCAAAGCTGGCAGCCCTAGAGAAGGCTGCGCCATAGAGGGGAGAACCATCTGTGAAGCAACGGGTGGCTGAATAACAGCAGGAGGCTGAACAACAAGGGGTGCAACAACCGGGGGTAATGGAGGCGCAGTAGCACCCTGCACATAAGGGGGTGGTAATCTCAGTAAATGAGAGATCAAAGGATCTTTTTCAAGGTCTTCATTCACTTTTGAAAGAGAAGGCAGCAAGGCTGGATAACATTTATCGATAGCCATGCAACGTTGTCTATCTGAGACTTGACTCGCACGTTCTTCTCCATCTTCCTTAAACTGCCTAGCAGCTAGTAGTACTGATATATTCTTATCTTTCTTATCTCTTTTTGCTTGCTTAATTTCTCGCTGTTTGGCTTCCTTACGCCAAAGGCGGAAAGAGTCAAACATCGCCGGCCGGGCTTTCTTCTTAAATAGCGCAACTTCCAGATTATCTAAAATATTTAATTCGAAACTACCATATTGTGGCCATCGTAAAACACCATCTTTCTTTGTATAGCGAACCCACACTTCATTATAAGTGATAGGACCCACTCCGTGTTTTGAATAGAGCTCATAAGTCGGAGTTCCAACCGGAGGTATCGGACACGAATCCTCCAATCGGGAATCCTTGTTGCAACCACAACTAAACCATTTCCTAATTTTGCTAAGACCAGGCATCTTATAGCTCACTAATCTAAGTTCAAACTTCAAGGGGTTATCAACTATTGGTATACTCGTAAATATACGAGACCCTCGGCTTCGACTATTGCAATAACCGAATCAAAGCCAAGGACCAAAACAAAGATCGTGGGAGGGACCCACTTATACTTAACCAAAGTATCTGTCACGCCACCAGAAGACCGTCTATCGTCTCGCTTTACAAAGGATAAATCAAGGGTCCAAGACAGGGCGACAGTCAGGACAGCAGTCCTTCGTAGCCGTCGGAAAGCAGGAAGCCTCGCAGCAAAAACCTTCGGTCCACGTCGACATACAGGGGTCAATGAAGTGGCGGCCTTCCTCCAGAATTTTCTCACGTGGCTCCTCACGATCCTCGGGCTTGGACCGGTACCGCTGATGTCGCCCAACGTTGGGCGCCAACTGAAGAACCGGGTTTTCTTAGAACCCAGCGGTGCCAGGGACACACCCGAAGTCTTCGAGTTCACCTGTCTTGGTATACAGAGACAGGGAATACTTCTAGGTGGCATCAGAGATCAAATTTATTAGCTGCAGCTAGTAACAGTAATCCCAGCAATACAACACGGTGTACAACTCAGGAGACTGCTCAATTTTCGTAGAGCAAGACATCACCTTTTATCCTTATTTCGCTCATTACAAATGCATACCCACTGCGACAAACACTGACGAATGAAATACATTTTCCCACACATTATCACATCATAAAAAGCTCACTTTACATTGTACCAACCCACAAGTTAATTATTAGGAATGTCCCTAATTCAATTTCCACAAGCCGGACAAACCCATAATTGAAAGCACTACCCATGTAATGAAAAGTCGAAAGAAAAGGAACAGTTCAGATGCTGAATAGGATAAGATATGTGCAAGGAAACTAAAGTTAACGATATCCTGAACATTGATTGGCAATCTCAGACAACGATCAGCCAGGGAAATTGGCCTCGCAAAGGGTCAGTTTCAGATGACGGGGTCAGCGTCCTTCAGTTCACTCACATGTCAGAAAAGGCCTAGTTAATGCGTACATGAACAACGAAGCCCATGCAACTTTGTTCGTTCGATTACCTCCACGGGCCTACGTGAGGGCAACACAAAATGGCGTCACAAACAACTCAAACAAAATGGAGTCTGGTTCGAGAATCACCGAACCTCAGAATTGCCCGCGGTGGATTTGCGGAAAAGCTTAGTTTCCAATTTGTCATTATCCACATATAACTGGACATCCAAAAATTCAGCCATCTCGTTATTGACAGTTGCTGTGAATTTTAAATTTAAGTCGTTGATGTTGATCTCATTAACAAACGACATAGCTTCAGCTACAGTACCATTCCAAATAATGCACACATCGTCTATAAAACGCCAGTAATGGGAATTATGTGGCAACCACCTGGCCTGTGTGACCTTGAGAACGCGCTCCTCCCCCCAGCCAACATGTAAACATGAATAGCTGGGGGAGGAGCACGAACCCATGGCCACCCCACGCAACTGCTGGTAGATATTACTCTGGAATTTAAAATAATTGGAAGTTAGACAAATGTAAATCATTTCCATCAACATGGTGTTCTGCCCTCGGAACAGAATATCACGCTTGTTTAGATAATATTCTGTAGCATGCATCACTTGTGAATGATTGATCGAAGTGTATAATGACTCAATGTCCATTATCAAAAATAGATAGTTAGAATGCCATTGCACATTTTTTACCTGATTTGAAAAGCAGTTGTATCCTTTAGATAAGATGGTAAATTAATCATATGAGGTTGAAGAAAATAGTCTACATATTTAGATATCTTTTCATTGATACTACCTATGGCAGAGATAATGGGACGACCAGGTACAGGGCATACCAGCTTATGAATTTTAGGAAGAAAATACAAAAAAGGGACAATGGTGTGTTCCACATGCAGAAACCTGAATTCATCTTTTGGAAGTAAACCTGATTTATGCCAGTTAAGCAATTTTTTTTCGAATAATTGCATCACTTTTCAACATTTCATGTTGGGTAGACAAAGCATAACATGACAAATCAGAAAGATGTCGCTTGGCCTCAATTAAATAATTGGAACGTGCCCAAAGTACCGTATTATCCCTTTTGTCTGAGTTTTTGAATATGACATCACGGTTGTTTTGCGATTTTCTGACCAATTGATGGTATTGGCTATTGATGTAATTCGTGTGTCTAGTTTTACTCAGAACTTTTCGATTTAAATTCTTAAGCTCGGTAACCACCCTGTCGCTGAATGCGTCCACTGCATCCCTAGCCATAAGAGGAAGGAAAGTCGATTTTGGTTTGAAAGGACTGGGAGCAGGTGAATTAACAGTGAAAATCTGACTGACTGTAGGGCCCGGTTGAGAGTCATCCTCATATGCCAGATCGTATAGGTCTTGAAGTCCACTCGAATCACCCACACGTATTGATGTTGGACTTTCCGCATTTACTGATTCCATTTGAGGTTTTTTGCGTACTGAGTTCAATTTGAAATACTTAATCAATTTGGTTTTTCTAATAAATTTAAAAACATCAATACGTGTTTGATTGTAGGAAAACCTATTACTAGGACAAAATGTTAAACCTAGCGACAATAATTGTTCTTCTGCCCTAGTAAGAATAATGTCAGTTAAATTTACCACTGTATTTTCCGTATTGTCTGCTATTTTCTCCAGCTCTTTTTCACTTTTCCTTGCAAGATATTTTTGCTTGGGTTTGCGTTTCCTTGCGCGCCGGTGTTGGCTGCTGGATTTGCCGACTTTGATGGAGGATTGCGGGAGCGCAGGGAATAACGCAGGTCCTCGTTGACAAAATTTAACTAGTCAATTAGAGAAAAATTAGCCAGGCTAGCTAGTCCCGGTGGCGCTGTTATGTGGTTTTCTTCTGAATCATTAGATGTCAGAGAATTTATAGATGTTGTGTCAGATTGGTCATGAGTGGAGGACGTTGCACCCTCAACTGTTGATTGATTCACATTTTGTTTACTGGTGCAGATCAATGCCTTACGTTTGTAGTTGTCGTATTTCCTTGAAAATGTAAATATTTTACCTGTGGCATAGTCATTTCTGTCCCGAGCGAATTTGAATACCTTCCGATCAATTATTGTTTCCTCCAATTTTTTAATCCGCACATCTATATCTGTCTTACTTTTCTGAATAAGATCAGTTTCACCACTTGCCTCGAAAAGTGTGTTGATTTTTTCGATCTCTACAAGAAGTGCATCGCGGTCAATCTCCGCGTATTTAATTAGTATGTGAATCATATTCATTGAGCTTTGTAGATTATTAACTGCCCATTCTTGCAACATTTGTGGGTTAGGGTTTTCGTATGTCGGCACTATAAGGATACGCAAGCCTCGTAGCACTCGATTTGCATCACGGTATTTTTCTAATGACTTTTTCTCCCACCATTTTGAAAGTTCACTGCGCTATAATTTCTCCAGAGTCTTTAAAAGTGATTTAACATCTTTGTTGGTATCAGTGGCTGTAGTGGAAGGTTGCTCATTAGCAACAATTGGAAGGTATATATATCCAAACACTCCCTCGCAAAGAAGCAGAAGCCCGGAGGGGAACAAGTCAGAAAGGCTTTATTGACCAGAAAACAGCTCCAGTGGCGGCGAATGTATTTCGATGTTTCGCCATCCTCAGCGCCCAACACCAGATGCAGTCATCTCTGTACGATCTTCCCTGTTGCCTCTAAAGTAGCTGGCGTAGGTCCGCACCTCCCCCAAGCAATGCTGCTCACCTGTTGTAGGACGTTCCTGTTCTCCGAACTACAACTCCCAAGATGCTTTGTATTGGCAGCAACTCGGGTCGGTGAAAATGGGGTGAGTATGAAAATTAAAATCTCAGCTGCGGAACCCAATGAAGCAGGACACGATGACACCCTAAACTGTCCTGAAATCAAGAAGCCTCTCCTTATGTCCCCTCGTACCGTCACAGCCCCTGGTGCAGAAAGTCCAATAAGCAGGGGCTAAATGCGGGAAGCACAATGCCACAAAGAGAGGTAGAATACCTCAACTGCTCGGGTCCCTCTGGTAGAGAGGCGGGTACCGGACACATTCCATCCCTGGAAAACGAAAATGCTGTGAAGCGTGCCAGTTAAAGTCCGGACCCTGTTGCGTGGCGGGGGCTTCTGTACTGTGCTGCTGCCCAGCGCAGAAAATATGTCCAAACACTCCCTCGCAAATATATATATATATAGTTAAATCAGTTTTAATGGTATAAGATCAAAATAACAATTAGAAAAACCAGGTTACAATTATATGTGAATACACATTATAACTGCTGTAAACAATCAATAAAATGGAAATAATAAATAAAACATTTTTTTTTAAAAGCAGATGAAATAATTAATTAAATAATTTACTTACAACAGGGATATGATAGAGATGAAAGTTAAATGAGAAGATAGGAATGTAGAAAAAGTTAGCCAAAAGAGATCAAATAAAGGTTTTTGTAGGAGGTTAATATAGCTTGATAGAGGAGACAGTATCAAATCAATGGTTATCCAAACTAGGTTACACCATAACTTAGAGAAATATTTCCAATAAAATATCATTACTTTAAAAGCAATAGCAATAAAAAGATGTAATAAATCAGGGACCTTAATTGTGTATTATATGCAGAGAATAACGATCCAAAGAAAACAGTAGAGAAAGTAATAGGTAATTTACAATTGGCAACTATTGAAAATTTAAACCAAATTGAAGACTAAAACATTTTAACATTGGGGGCTGGTGGCTTGACCTTCCACCAGCCCCCTACAAACCTGTGCTCTGCACACCTCGCCCTTGCACAGATGCCATGTATCCGCTACTCATTTTCTAACCTCGCCGCTAAAGCTTGGAACACCCTCCACCTATGCACCTCATCCTCGCTCAACCTCTTCAGGAAGGTACTCAAGACCTGGCTCTTCAACTGAGACCGGCAGCACAGCACCTGGATACCTCAAGGAGTGATAAACAGTGATCTACAAACACTGATTGATTGATTGGCATGAGGTTCCAATTAGATACAGTAGGAGAACAAAGAGTATCTTTTTAACACTGTACGTGCTAAAAAGAGAAAAAGAGAAAGACAGAGGAGAAGAATAGAAGAAAATACATTAAAAATAGCAGATCAAGTGTCTTAACCCAGATCTGAGAGAAAAGAGAAGAAGAAAAATAGATACCGCATGTTGGTGACATAACAAGGGAGGCAAAAAAGCTAAACAGAGACCAAAACAGTATAATAAGGACACATCATAAGGAATAAACAAATGTTCATCCCATGAGAAGAAATACCTTGAAAAAAACGTTTAAACTTGGCAGGATCATAAAAGGTTTGAATGAAGAATCCCAGACCTGATGTGCAATTTTCTCATAAGAGGACACATGGCAAGAAACTCTTCCGCCTGGCATCGGTAGCATTAGATACATCCTGCGAAATTAACCAAACAATCCACTTTTTGTCCTTAGCTGCTTGAAGTGCACAGAACAAATCAAAAAACTCATAAAACAATATAATAATGCCTCTGGGTTTTGATGAGTGAGAATTAGGTGTTCCCAGACAATGAAGAGGAGATGAGCTAGAGATATCTAAAAAGTTCAAAGATAAAGTTCATTAAATTTTAAGAAGATTGGGTCCCTCATCTCCTTCTGGCAAGGTATAGAGTGCAATTTATTGTAACGATTTCTATTTTTCAAGTCTTTTGTATGTAGTGTCAGTTTCGAGATCCCTTGTTCAAGCAAAGGAATCTTCACCATTACATTCTCTACCAAGCTAATGCATTTTTGCATTTCTGCCATTTATTCTCAGTGTGCTGCAATGTTTCATCAGTAGTGTTCATAAATGAAGAGAGAGCTCTCACTTCATCTAAGGTGGTATCTAAAATTGGATAGCTGGAGAAGACAATAGGAGGTAGAGGGTCATTATTGGTCCTCTTGGGTTTCTCTCCAGAGGACACAGTTTTAGCTCCAACAATGTTATCATTGGTCATTTTTTAGCTAGAGCTTTTAGTGTGATTTATCTGTAAAAGATATTTCATTCTACTCATACAACTGGCCAAAAATGTGAAAAACAGGAAACTAAAAAGATGTTATCTTTGCTGTCAAAGAAAATAAAGAACAAATCCTGCCAGGCAAAAAGCGTAATAAAACGATAGGTAATAAAGCGTTAAGATGTTTCCATCACTTACACAGCCAAATAGAGAACTTCAAGCATCTCAGCTAAATACATTTGTTTAAGGCACAAAAGTCATTGCGTATAGACCAAAGTGTTGATGGAGGAAAAATATCTTTAAAAAACCCAAGAGAAGCACAGTTCCATGTAAAGGTTAGTATAAGAATCTCCAACAGAGCAGAAAAACTTCCCAGAGAATCTCCATGAAGAGGAAAAAAAAGAGAAAGCAGAGTGGTGCACAAAATGATGGCCTTGCGCTGAAGAAAATGGTAAACACACATGAAAGGTATTAGAAAGTTTCAGGAACAAGGAGACAATTCCCTCATAGGCAGCAACATTCCAGCATTTGGGAAATAGGGAAATAGTCAAGAATTGTCCCCAATGAGTGGTGAGTTGAGGAGAAAAAGTCCTGTGCCGCAACAGAGTTCGCAAATCTGCCACCATCTTGCACAGTGCGCTAGCCACACTAACCTCCTGTTTTTCATTTTAATCGAGAGGTAGGGAGATATCAGTAAAAACCATTTAGCTCATCCTTGCACAACTTTAATATAGGTCTGTCGGGTTTAACAAAGGGACAGCATATTATGTCATTACAAGGGACATAACCTTAAACTAACTAGGAATCCCATTACTAAGAGACTGCTCAACCAGTAACCAATAAGACTCTTGGATGCTGACTGGCCAGTGGTGGATGTGGAACCCACTGATTAAGAAAAGTACATTAAGAAAAGAAGCATTCATCATCCTATGTAAGTAAATGAAAATATGGTAATTTAATAAGACGTTTATGGCTGCTTTTTCAAGGAGTTGTGTACTTCTTGTGAGCATATGTCTGTTTACGGATAGTGTAGAACAATGTTTAACTCCTCTCTAGTGAGTAAGCCACATGTGTTGTACATGTCGAGAACGTGTTAGATACTCATTCTACTGCCAACAGTCCTTTACTTATTCTTTGTGTTAGGGAATGTTGTGCTGCTGCTGTCCATTTTGCGCTTTTGCGTGTTGTGAACCTTGATGCAGAAAATCTGTCTTTTCTGCATGGTCACCTCAGATTTCTGGTCTTTTCCTTGACCCTAATTTTGCTGGGTCTGTGAAGTTTACCACTGCTAAACTATAGTAAATTGTCTGTGCTTTCCCTCTTAAATTTGTGCAGCACAATAAGTTGGCTTATTTACCTTCCCTATGAGTCCACTGTAAATGGTTTTTAGCGTGCACCTATCACAAGGAAATTAAAATGTCCAATGTAGGCTGCAATGTTTGTTTACTCATCCATATATAGGACAAAATTATATGTCTGCCAGTCTAAGAACTGTGGCCTGGCAGGGTTCTAGTTTAAAGGCACTGCAGTGAAACATGGCAGGGAAAATGCTGCTGTCATGTAGGAAAAACCTTTTTTGTATATTTATAAGTCACTCATTAAGTGTACCTGTCAAGTCCACAGGACAGAGTGTTAATATATAAAAAAAAGGCACACTACATATTGGGATTAGTGAGCCATCACAGTAAAATACACGCCAAAGGCTATTTGTTTGTGTAAGCCTTGAAAACTATTTACCAAGCAAACTTACATGGATTTAAACACCCTGGATCTTCTTAGGGAAAGGCTACAAAAATGATGAAAACGTTTAACTTCTAATTTAATGATAAAATCACATTTTTGATGATGTAAGCAGAAAAGTAACTTTATAAAAATGTACTTTAAGCTGCCTGAGCCAGAACAGTCTTATCATCAGTTATGTCACTCTTCACACTTCCAGAGCTGCAATACATATATTTGCCTATGCGAGTTAATGACCCTGGCTCAGAGGACAATGCCCTGCCTCACAGTCCAGGAAGTGTCAATGAGGGTTATCTGCTGAACATGAAACAGGGATTAGCTAATGGGGAGTGGACAGAAACGGTTGACAGAACAAAGGGCAGATTTAGCACTACCTCTTGACTTGGAGATGGCAAGGAAAGTTTAAACCCACTCGTCCAAGAACCCTCCAAAACAGCCAAGCCTCAATCACAACAGGAGGGAAAACCAGTTTTGCCCCTCTCACGTTGGAGGAGAACTCACCTAAATAGGAGAGTGGCTTACTATCTGAAGACACGACTGTCTGATGGCAGCTCAGTGTCACCATCTTGAAACAGGGGTTTCTGGTTAATTTAACAGTAAGGCAAATCGGAAAAACACAAAATAGGTGTGTGGAATGCAAGAAAATAGGATTGGGTGGTATCATTTATTCAACCATTGTCTATTGCACTATATAAATCTGGCACATCTGCCACCTCCTAAAAATATTCTTGGACCTGGGAAGACTCCATCTGGAGACGAAGGTCCTGCTGGAATGAGACTACTGCTAGAAGAAGAGGACTCATCCAGGACTGTAGGATTCCTAACTCATGCCAGCACCGAGGGACTGACCTGCTTTCCCAGGATCAAGTTTTTGACCTCCTGTTTTCCTGTTTCAGGGGCACAAAAAGGGGAAGGACTCCTGATCTCAAGAAGGCTCCAGCTAACACCGAGGTCTGGACCCTGCAAGTGGCGTGGCTGGAGAGTGAGCTGCTGCCTACAAGCCTGCCTGAGAGCATTGGAGTAATGCAAAATGATGTGCCCCTCTGCAGAATGGGCTCAATGGGCACCCTGAATGGTTACACCCACTACACTGCATGGACCTCATTGGGAAAGCAGAGTGGTTTCCCAATTCTTCAAATATTTCTTGTTCCATGCGGTTGCACACATTCTGCAAGGCATGCATTGGCATGGTTTAGAGGATGAGGGGGGCCCCTACAAAACAAGAAACTCTGGGAGACCCCCGCACCGCAGAGACTGCAGAACCTCTGTTTCACCCCTGCCTGAGAGGCTGCATGACTGACCAAAAAGAACTTTCCCAAACTTTGAAAAAGTTGGGAATTATTTCTTTTTCTGCCACCAATCAATCAATCATTCATTTGTAGAGCGCACTACTCACCTGTGAGGGGTTCAAGGCGCTGAGGGGGGTGGGGGAGCTGCTACTGTTAAAACAACCAGGTCTTGAGAAGTCTCCTGAAGGTCAACAGGCTCTGGGTCTGTCGCAGATGGATGGGGAGGGTGTTCCATGTCTTGGCGGCGAGGTGGGTGGATGATCTGCCTCCGGTGGTCGTTCGGTGGATGCGTGAAATGGTGGCGAGGGCAAGGTCAGCGGAGCGAAGCTGGTGGTTCGGGCGTAGAAGGTGAGTCATTTGTTGAGGAATGCCGGTCTGGTCTTGTGGAGTGCTTTTGTGAGCATGGGTGAGGAGCTTGAAGGTGATCCTCTTGTTGACGGGGAGCCAGTGAAGGTCTCTCAGGTGAGCAGTGATGTGGCTGTGGCGGGGATGTCGACAATAAGGCTTGCTGAGGCATTCTGTATGCATTGGAGTCTTCTCTGGAGTTTGGCCGTGGTTCCCGCTTAGAGGGTGTTGCCGTAGTCGAGCCTGCTGCTGACCAGGGCTTGGGTGACCGTCCTTCTAGTTCCAGTGGTGATCCATCTGTAGATCTTGCGAAGCCTGCGGAGGGTGTTGAAGCAGGAGGAGGAGACGACGTTGACTTGCTGGGTCATTTATAGTGTTGAGTCCATGATGAACCCCAGGTTGCGTGCGTGGTTGGTGGGTGTTGGTGCAGCTCTTAGCGTGGCCGGCCACCAGGAGTCTTCCCAGGTGGAGGGGGTGGAGCCGAGGATGAGGACCTCTGTCTTGTCAGAGTTCAGTTTCTAGCGACTGTTCGTTATCCATTCTGCGACGTCTTTCCTTCCTTCGTGGAGGTTGGCTTTGGAGGTGGTGGGGTCCTTAGTGAAGGAAAGGGGGCCGGTACAAGGTGCTGAAGTGTGCCCAGGGAGGTCACATCCAAGGCAGGCAAGAAATTCAGGTTCTTCCCACATGGAGTATTTTTCCGTGCTGATTACTGGTTCAGTGAGACCTAATAGCTCAAATATATGGCTTTGAGGAACCCTGTTTGGCTATGACCTCCAGCCCATGGGAGGATTTCGACTTCCAAAAAAGTCTAAAGGTAAAACTTTGGACCAGGGAGATGTGGCAAATCTATATGACCTGCAAAGTAACTTCGTCAGCTATGAAATCCAAGTTTGTCCGGTTCAGAGTTTTTAGAGCCAAAACCAACAACTTCATTGTGAGCTCAATGATGATGTATCCAATTCTGAGGCACCCTCGCCAGCCTCAGCCTGGGAAATTGCCTAGCTGAAAGTTTTCAACTTTGATAAAAAAGACTAAGTTAGAAGACAAAAACTTTGACAGCACCACAATAGGAATGCCAAAACAATTCCTGCATGGCATGGACTGAAAAGCCCATGTCGTGCAGGAACTGGGGTGCGTGCACACACAGGGGCACATGTTGTGCCCCCCTACATGCACCTCTACATGCACCCTACATGCACCTCAAGGCACAGAGGCACGGAAGCACCGCCATGAAAATGGCAGAGAGGAGACTCCTAATATGGTTGTCTGGATCGCGGCAGTCCCATCGAGCATATTAATGCCTCCTGACCACAACACCACCACCAGGGAATAGGGGTTCCCTGGCGGCTGCGGTGGGGCAATGGCGGTCCGACCGTTCTAAGCATAATAGGGCAGTGGGGAAACCGCCGCGCCCCCACGAGTCTGGCAGTCCTTGGACAACCAGACTCTCAATCGGCCTACTATGATGCTCATGAGTCAGCCTTCAAGAAACAACTGAAAACCTTTTATAAACTTCATACTTGTTCAGCTCTGAAATTCAGGCTGTTCATTCAGCGCTGGAAGTACTAAGGGGCAGATTTACAAGCCCTTTGCGCCTCTTTTACGCCGCCGCTGCGTCCCTTTTGTGACGCAGCGGCGGCGCAAAGCCAGCGCCATGGTGCGGGGTACTTACAACGTGACGCATCTGGGTGATGCGTCACGATGTAAAGTCCTGCGCCACATGTAGGCGTACCTGTACAGGGGGGGGGGGTTCCGGCGCAGGAACGCCTCCTAAAAGTGGCTGAGTGAAATCTACAAGATTTCACTCAGTCACTTTTGAGCCCATGCTGCGTCAAATTCCTGCGCCTGCCTGAAGCAGGCGTAAGGATTGACGCAGCCTTTTAAGGATAGGGCACCCCAGAGCCTTGCTTGAGCTGCGTTGCGCTTGCGGCGCAACTCCAACAATGCGCCGCCTTTACGGCAGCAGATGCGTCACACATCTGTCCATTTTTGCCCCATGGTGCGCCGCATTGTAAATGCGGCGCATCTATGGTGGCGGAGCCTTGATGCACAATAACTGGCGCATCCCTGCTGAAATGCAGGGATGCGCCAGTTATTGTAAATCTGCCCCATAGTGGGCAGCCATGCCATATCCAAATCACACATCAAATCAAATCACAATCACTGCCTTGAACAGGTGCAGCACATGCTGCTCCACGAGGATAGCCAGGGTATTCGAAACATATGTAATTACAACAGCAATTACATTTATATAGCGCTTACTACCCGCCCCACCAGCACCCATGACAAGGCATTCAAGCGCTTTATGGCAAACACCAGTAATCAGCTGTGCATGCTTCTCTCTGCAACGCACACTAGTGAACTCCAGTCAAATACAAAATGTCGGCGGGATAAGAGTGCTGAGCTCCACTTCCAAGTCAGGGTGGGGCAGGGTTCAAAAGGGATGTGGAAAGGAGAGGACTATCCTAACGGCTAGGGCGGTCGAACTCAAATCTGGGGTACCAGGTTCAAGTCTCAGCTATGACGCTCAACATCCTGTGATTCTGGACAAATCACTTCATCTCCCCGTGCCTAACAAAAAGGAATGCATCCTTGTGTAAGCAACAGGTGCTCATGTAAAGCGCTCTGATACCTGATACCTTTGTGCCTGGTTTCGCTATATAAAACTACGGATAAAAAATAAAAGTCCCAAGAAAGCTAGAACAGCACTTGTCTGAGTAATAAAAGAAAATCAAAGAGGGAAATTAGAAAAACGAGATCAGTACGTATGATTTTTTTTTCTTAGATCACCCTGCTAAATCAAAATTGAAAACCCTATTTTCAGTCTATTATTTTGGCCGTAAAGACAAACCGCGCCTAGCATAGCTTTCCACTGCTGTTTTAATGCTATTGCTTCGGTCACTCCAGCTGAGGACCCGCAGCAAATCTAGTAAAAATAAATAAATATTTTTTCAAATAGAATAAGTGACAACACTGAGCGAGCGTTCGCTGATACGACAGTGAATCATTATGGTTAGTTGTGCATTGTGGTGGCGCGCCAAGAAAACGCTGCCTGCAGCTCTGTGTTTGGCAGATGAATGCCTCCCCTTGTTTCCTTCTCTCCGTAACTCACAAAAACTTTAGCCAAGCACGCTTCGTGGAGGGATGGCCCTGCAGGAGCGAGAGAAAGGAGAGTGTGAGGTAATCTCCAAGTCACGTGGCCGCTGCAACATCTGTCCGCTGTGATTCAATTACGGAGACATAACTGTGCATTTGATGACATTCAAGCCTGCTTCACAAAGCCTCGCCTCCTCTGGTGTGACAGCCGGCCCAGACTTAGGGATCCTCTGAAAAGTGCCTCATTAAAGAGAGCCCTCGGCTGAAGTGCATCAATTTGCTCTAAAAATAAGACCCTCATACCGAGAGATCTGTAAATGCATTTATTTATTCATTTTTGCGACGGGTTTACGCACTTACTAGGTTAGCTTAGGCGTAGAGCACTAAAAAGGAACGGTAACGGTATGCAGTAAAGGTGAAAGAAGAGAGCAAGTATACCACACATACAAAACATTCCCTCAAATCCTTGTAAACCGTAAGGGGGTCTGTGCAAGAGAGCTGCCGCCCCAGCCAAAGAAAAGGACAAGATTTGACCCCGAAAAGTAAGATAAGAAAGAACCGCAGCACACATGCTCAGACATAGTGAGTGCTCGGCAAAGATCTCCGAGAAGATTAGCTGCATCCTATGCTTCGCATTAGCCAATATAAACAGTCAGAAAGTGCCTCTTTTTATGTGGCCGCTCCTATATTGTACTGATGGTATTTCTTGGTTTGGAACTCTGCACACTGGAGAACCACTGTCCATGCCCCAGTGTATGTGCTCTGACCCCTAAAACATGATAACATCGTCTCACTCCCAACTGGCACATTTAACATCTGAGTAAGGTCATAGTATATGGCGCAGAAAATTCACCAGTTACATTGAAAACAGAGGACTGAGTACTACAGCACATAGCAAACACAGCTTTAGGCCTACATGTATAACCTGACTCCTGCATCCTTCCTTTAAGCCAGAGGCGCAACAAGTGCCACATTTAAGCCAGAGGCGCAACAAGTGCCACATTTAAGCCAGAGGCGCAACAAGAGCCATATTTCGGGCTCTTGAATAATATTGAAACATTTCGGGGGGTGCTGAAACTTTAAGCAGTAGGCAGAGTGGAGCTGCAGGGGCTCTTGGAAGGGGCGAAACAACATCAAAGCCTCATTAACATGCACATGGTCTTTTAAAGACCTGTGAAGTGCTCGAGCCCGGGCTGCCACACACGACGGGGTGGGGGGACTGAAGCCCTTTGATTCCAATGGGTGTTGCGCGCCTGCTGCAAGCAAACCTGCCAAAATAAACCCTTTTGACAGGAAAGAACACTACTTGAAATAGTAAAAAGTCCCCCCTAAGTTGCCATTGTACCCCACAAGATGGGGTGTCTGTTATTTAAAGGTGATATATGCACTAATTGAATGTTGGCATGTGAATATACGTTGATGTCCCGCATTCTTTTTCCCCGCAGGGAATCACAACGCGGTTGTTACAACAACCACGTTGTGATTCCGCATAACATTACTCCGCAAGTCGGAACAACTACTTGCGGAGGGGGGGGGCGCTGGATGTTGGAATAGTATAAGTTACTATTCCAACTCCAGTCAGTGCGGACAATAGGGAAGGTGTTGGATTTTAAATCCAACACCTTTCCCGCCCCCCTCCGCAAGTCGTTGTTCCGACTTGCGGAGTAATGGTATGCGGAATCACAACGCGGTCGTTGTAACAACCGCATTGTGATTCCCTGCGGGGAAAAAGATTTGTGGTAAACGTTGTTTACCTTGGCATGTACCTACAGGGACAAGCCCCAAAAAGCAATTTCACTGTGAATCACAGTTGCTGTTCTATGAGAAAAACCTAAAGTTAAGAATAAAGTCACAAGAGTACTATCCCTGGTTTTGGGACCAGCCACAGCATAATTCAAACACTATTTTTATGCGTATTAAAAATCCAATTCAGGGATGCAGTCGCTAGAACATTTTTGAAAGAAGGGGGGCTAACTGGTTTTTTTTTCAGATATTGACTGATGGTCAAATGTTTCCCAGGCAGTTTTGATGGTGACCTACTGAAAGATCTCAATACGTTGGCGTGCCCTACAGTACACAGAGGTAATATGTCTATATTGCAGAAATTCTTGTTTATGCTCGTAAGACATTTGCAGCCCAGTGCAAAAAAATGCATGCACAGCAGGCAAACATTTTTCACAAATATTTTTCCCACAGCAGGAGCAGTGCCTCTCTAACATTGTGTGCCCCAGATAAATGCTTGCACATAAGCATACCCGAAGGGCCAGATTAAGTGTCAGATGTGACCTGGGGTGCTTCATCTTGAAAGTGTCGGGCACCAGTTGTCCTTTTCCAGCCAAGAGTCATTGCAGTTGCAGCGGTTGTGTCCTTTTTCAGCTCTGGTAGTAGTGGGGAGCTTCTCATCTTGGAAAATGTCTAGGGTCATGAAGAAAGGTGGAGAGCAATACACAAAACCACATAAGCCAGCAATCAATCAAGGTACTCCAGTCCATGTCAGTTTGTGGCACTATTCTTTGTTCCCTCAACTCACAGCAATAGTTATATGTAAAAATAACATCTACAGAAGCATTGCTTGAGATAACAATGGTTCCCTTAATATTGCTTACCATAATAATGTCCCGGAGGGCATAGGAAGGAAGGGATATGTTTGTAAATGGAATTTAGGATACCACATTTATGTCAGATGACATTCTAATGATGATATTTCTGACACCAAAACAAAAACAGAATTCATCCTCTATCCTAGAGCAAATCCTTGGCTGTTCAGGAAGAAGGCAACAGGATGCCCAGCCTCTTGTTCAGTTCTTCTTTTGTGTTTGTGCACAGAGCTTCCAAGAAGTCAACAGTGTCTGATATACTGATTTCAGGTACAAGGTTATATCCAAAAGTTGAGGTCGTTAATGGAAGATCAATGAACCACTCCGGAGTTTGACAAAATGTCCCAATTAAATTACTTGATGAAATCATCATGGCTAAGTTATAGAAAAATGCTGAGGTTAATTTGATATTTGATCCTTTTCAGTTTGGGTTGAGGCCATTCCTGAGCACTGACCTTGTAGCTCTATCAGTCCTAAATCAAGTAAGCCTTGCACAGGATGCTGATATTGTTAGAACTGTCAGACATATTAATCTGTGACTCCCATCACATGGAGCATCCAGGAGATAGACTGGTGTGAGTATTTTTCTGTGTGAAGACAATGGAAGTCCCGTCATGATGACTCAAGTTGTGTATACTTCAAGGATCCAGGGTTCATTTCTTTGATGTAATCATTTCACGAGACTCCTGGCCGTGATGCTGCATGGATACAATGCATGTTTTTACGAATATGTTGATGCACCCAATGATTATCAGCCTTCAGGATAGCAGCAGGATATCCCTGTTTTTCCATGTTCAGATGGTGGATGTTGATGAACTTCGTAAAGCTCAGTTCAAGCAAGACCAAGATTCTTTTGACAATAGCCTCCGACTATGGGATTTCCAGACTATGACTAACATCCATTCGAACCTGCCCTCAACCTGTCCAAAAATTGGAGAACCTCAGATTTACAACTGATCACAAGCTGCATTTGGAGATGCAAGTGAAGCTGTCCAATACTGTTTAATTAAGTAATGCTAAATCAATGTATTCTTCACTTTCGGGATCCTCGCAATTCGATTTTAGTTCCCAAGAAATATCAGGTAGCCTATAAGGATATTATTGGTCTCTTACTACATATTCAGAATAACAGAGTCTAGATTTGTATGGATCTGCGGGAATAGAACCATGTATCATTTGAGCTAGTCACGTTACGTTGACTAAAGATTTTAAGGACATGATAAGTGTTCATCAAAAAGAATATGCCTAATACTCATGTTCCTTGACCAGGTGGCATCAACCTAGGAGGGCTCTCAGATCAACTAATCACTAACAGATGAAGAAGGAGGTAGATCTTTTATGGTAGTTGATGTTAACACAATACAAAACAACACTTCGGGAACCATACACTCCAACTGGCGCTTAATACAAAATAGGAAGTTGCAGAGTAAAAAATGAAAGATAAATCTCATGTCAACTCACCAGGGATTTCACTAGAATATGGTCAGGTGTAGCCTAAATGCAAAAAATACATAGAACATTAGACCAGTATAAATATGTTTTCTCTTAATATATGTCAATAGAGCTGAGTTGGGGAACAACGTTTACAACGCAACTTTTACAACGCACTACCATTACAATGAAACTTTTACAACGCAAAAACTATTATAACGCATACATTTACAACGCATGTTTTTACAACGCAGATACTTTTACAACGCATATCATTACAACGTAAGTATTGGTAAGTATATAATTATATTTAAAATGTTATATGTTTGGTTTTTTGGGTAAAGTGGTATTTTTAGGGTTCTGGGTCAGTTTGGGGTTTTTGGGTAAAAGGGTATTTTTAGGGTTCAGGGTCAGTTTTGGATTTTTGGGTAAAGGGGTGTTTTTAGGGTTCATGGTCAGTTTTGCGTTTTTGGGTAAAGGGGTATTTTTAGGGTTCAGGGTCAGTTTTGGGTTTTTGGGTAAAGGGGTATTTTTAGGGTTCAGGGTCAGTTTGGGGTTTTTGGATAAAGGGGTATTTTTAGGGTTCAGGGTCAGGTTTGGGTTTTTGGGTAAAGGGGTATTTTTATGGTTCAGGGTCAGTTTTGGGTTTTTGGGTAAAGGGGTATTTTTAGGGTTCAGGGTCAGTTTTGGGTTTTTGGGTAAAAGGGTATTTTTAGGGTTCAGGGTCAGTTTTGGGTTTTTGGGTAAAGGGGTATTTTTAGGGTTCAGGGTCAGTTTTGGGTTTTTGGGTAAAGGGGTATTTTTAGGGTTCAGGGTCAGTTTTGGGTTTTTGGGTAAAGGGGTATTTTTAGGGTTCAGGGTCAGTTTTGGGTTTTTGGGTAAAGGGGTATTTTTAGGGTTCAGGGTCAGTTTTGGGTTTTTGGGTAAAGGGGTATTTTTAGGGTTCAGGGTCAGTTTGGGGTTTTGGGGTAAAAGGGTATTTTTAGGGTTCAGGGTCAGTTTTGGGTTTTTGGGTAAAGGGGTATTTTTAGGGTTCAGGGTCAGTTTTGGGTTTTTGGGTAAAGGGGTATTTTTAGGGTTCAGGGTCAGTTTTGGGTTTTTGGGTAAAGGGGTATTTTTAGGGTTCAGGGTCGGTTTGGGGTTTTCGGGTAAAGGGGTATTTTTAGGGTTCTGGGTCGGTTTTGGGTTTTTGGGGTACAGGGGTACAGTGTAATTTTTTTTTTTTAAATAAATTAATTAAATGAAATAAATTAAATTAAATTATATAAATTTTACTTATATTACATTAAAACAATTATTATATACTTACCAATACTTACGTTGTAATGGTATGCGTTGTAAAAGTATATGCGTTGTAAAAAAAATGCGTTGTAAATGTATGCGTTGTAATAGTTTTTGCGTTGTAAAAGTTTCGTTGTAAAGGTAGGCGTTGTAAAAGTATGCGTTATAACGTCATACATCCAGCTGAGTTATGTGACGATAACTTCTTACTATCAGTGAAAATGTATCTACTGTGCAGGTGGCAGATGTTCCCCTCGAACAAGCACAGTACACTCTTGAGGAGAAGACTTAAATCATATGTACCATATAAGCCTCATTATTCTGACAAAGTCTCCCTTCCTCTTACCAGGTTACAATACGAGTTTTTGTGCAAGGTAGAACCCTGAGCCCTGTGGTTACTGAGCCCACGAGAGTCGTGAAAATTATCAAGGATATTCAGGCATATAGGAAGACTTGAACTAAAGGAAAACCACATCCATGTTTGATTCAAACGATTGATACATTTAGGGGTATATGTGCAGTTATTAATGTAGCAATTTATGTGAGTATATTAGTGTTAGATTTGGGGGTCTCTAGTTGGCAGAGGTAGGTACCACTGTCCAAATAGGGACCCTTGCTTCTAGACAGGGAAAGGAGGAAACACTCTTTAGATAACTTCTGCTCACCCCTTGGTAGCTTGGCACGAGCAATCAGGCTTATCAAAGGCAATGTGTGAAGTATTTGCACCAACACTCACAGTAACACAGTGAAAACACCACAAACTGACTCCACAACAGTTTAGAAAAATAAAGGTATTTAATCTAAACTAAACATGACCAAAACGACAAAAACCCAACATACACAGTTCAAGAATATGGTTTCAAAAGTGTTCTTAAGGTTGCATTAAAATAATCCACAGTTGCGTCACGCTTTAGCCAACAGTACCTTTAGATGCGACAAAAGTTCCAAGTGAAAGCTGTAGCGTTGAAAAGCAAGTGATGCGTCACACCTGAGACCCTGGGGAGGCGATGCGACAACCCCGCTGGACGCAGCGGGTGTGTTGCGGTGACTCCAGTCTGTATGGGGAGGGATGCGATACCTTGCGTGGATTCCGGTGCACAGGTCCCGGGGGGAGCGGTTCGCAAAAGGTACGATGTGACGATCTTCGGGGCAGCGACGATCTCCAGTGCGACGGTGATGCGCGGCTCAGCGGCGATCTTCTCCTCTCGCGGCCCCTCGATGCGACGGCTCTGCGACGACTCTCGCAGCGACGTGATGCAGTCTGCAAGCAAGCGGTGCGAGGATCTCACCCAGTGATGACAGGCGCTGCGACGATCTCGATTCTCGCAGCGGCTGGAATTTCCTCACACTGTCTGGGATGCGCTCCACAAGCAAGCGATGCGTGAAAACTTGCAAAAAGTTCTTTAAAGGCTTGGTTTCCAGCTTCCCAACACAGGTACAACTTCCAGAGGCACGGCAACTGGCCCAAGCACTCTAGGAAGGACAGAACTCTCTCAGTAGAGCTCAGGGAAGCTGGGTGTGAAGTCCTTTTGTTCCTGGGACTTCTTAACAGGGAGCCAGCTCTTCTTCCGGCCCTTGGAGATTCCTACAAGCAAGGCGACACAGCACAAAGCAAAGTCCTTCCCCTCTCCTTGGCAGCAAAGCAACTGCAGGTCAGTCAGGCAAAGCAACAGCAGGACAGTCTTCCTTCTTCAGTCTTCCAGCTTGCTCCTTGGAAGAGGTTCCTTCTTGATTCCAGGATGATCTAATTTTCTGTAGTCTGGGGTCCTGTACTTATACCCCTAAAAGTCTTTGTTCCCTTTGTGCAGGAGGGCCCTGAGCCCGGTCTGAACCAGTTCTGGGTGTTTCTTGAGCACTTTGTTTTCCTGGCTTCTCCTTTCCTTTCAGAGTGAGGGGCAGGGTTGTCAGCCACCCAGCAGGAGGTGGAGCCAGCATTGTGGAAGTCAGGCCCAGCCCTATTCAGGCCCAGGTGCTATCTCCCCCCCACCACTCTAGATGCAGATGGAGCTATTCAGCCCAGGGATGCCCCACTCAGCCTCTGGGAGCCACCCAGCCCCTGCCACTCACAAACCAGACAGTCAATTCACAAATAGGCCAAGGCACACAGAAAGGTCAGACAAGAGAACAGCCACTTTCTAAAAGTGCTATTCTCAAACACAGGATGTAAAAACCACCTTTCCTAAAAGATGTGTTATTAAATTCCGAGTTCAGGGATACCAGACTTTTATGTTCTATCTTGTTCCTATGGGAAGATATGCAGGTAACCACTGTAGCCAGTATTCCCCATGATAGCCTATGGACAAGATAGCCTTACAATAGTGAAAAACGAAAATGGCTGTAATTCAGTACCAGAGCATGTCACCTGCCCTAGTACATGCTCTACCTTTCACATACACTGCACCCTGCCCAAGGGGGTACCTTGGGCCTTCCATAGGGGTGTCCAATGTGTACAGAAAGGGAAGGGTTAGGCCTAGTCAGTGGGGACACTGACCAGGAGGACATGGCAGTTCACAGACTGCACACAGGCACTGCAGTGGCAGGCCCGAGTCACCATTTTAGGGCTACTCATGTGGGTGGCACAATCAGTGCTGCAGACCCACTAGTAGCATTTGGATCACCAGTCCTGGCACACCCAGTGCACTTTACAAGGGACTTCTTGGGGATACAAATATGTCAATCATGGATAACCAATTACAGTAATAATTTACACAGGGAGCACTGCCCAAAGCATCTAAACCAGCAAAAACGAAACCCAGCACAGCGTCAAGAATACAGGAGGTAGAGGCAAAAAGACAGGGGAAACCACGCCAAAGATGCCAGGTCTAAAAACTACCCATCCATATCATAAGCCCTAAAAATTGTCCGGACTACTCATTTCCCTCCCCCTGCCCTAAGGCCTAAAACCCTGACCATTAGCTAACACTACACCATCCCGCTTCCACCCTGATCCCTCCAGCCCTGTAAACGACCCCCTCCCCATCCCTGAAACCAATACCCTCCCCAGCTCTGGAAATGAACCTGCCTCCCTCCCAAGCCCTGACAATTACCCTCGACCCCCCAGCCCTGTAACTACCGTCAAAACCGTACAAACTACCCCCCAAACCCAACACCAGCCCACTTACCTCAACGCGCCCTCTGTCAAAGTCCAAGGTCTTTCTGCTACCGAGTTCCACCCAGCAGCTGCAGCAAGTTGACTGCGCACTGCCTTAATCATGCATATGCGTGGTTAAGACATATGCGTGGTTAAGGAATGCGTGGTTAAGGAATACGTGGTTACGCTTGCGTAGTCAGAACATGCATGGCTCTGCCTATGTTGTTCCGACTGTTCCCTCAACAGCAGTGTCAAGCACAGTAAAAGGTAGAACAGATACCAGTCACGTACACAATGCTTCCCTACTGAAAGACACAATCATAGAGTGGCACAGTATAATGAAAAAGTTCTGTAGCTGCAATATACAGGCATCACAGCCCACATTTGATGTTGTCCATCGATGCTTCGCTGTATTTTTATTTTTGGCTCTCTCAAGCTCCACCAGTGCACCTAATACATCCTTTTGTGTCCCTTTGGCTGATGGTGACTATTAGCTTTTTCCTGAGATAAATATGTTGAATGATTTTATGTTATAAAACCTGTGTAAATGTTCTCTTGTAAACTGCTTGTATACAGTAGTGCTGCCCTCATGTAAAGAGCTCAGATACCCTTTTTGGGTCTGGTTCGATCTATTTAAATCTGCAAATAGATAATCGACCTGTTGTCTAAACTGTTAGTATTGAGGGAGTGCCCCCGCTAACCTCACACTGCTGCAACCTGCTTGGACGCAGGTATTAACATTTTTGGGCATGCAGCACATTTGAAGGCCAACACTAAAGCCCAGGGATCTCCTGAGTATTTGGGAACCCCTCAGAGTATTGATCACAAACACCAGAGTGAAAGTGAACAAGAATGGGAATGTGTTCAGTAGAAAATGATTGATGCTCACAAACACGGTAGGAAACATTTTTGCTTTTTCTGATTGATAGTTGTAAACATTATTTTGTGAGATTTTCTAAAATGGAGTCTCGTTGCTGACCACGGGAAACAACCTTTACAACGCAGTCATTACATTGCACTACACTTACAACGCGGTCATTACATCACAACATCCTTTACAACGCATGTCACTACAACCCAGGCATTACAACGCATACCATTACAGCGCATGACACTGCATCACATGTCACTACAAAGCAGGCATTACAAAGCATACCATTACAATGCATACCATTACAACGCATAGTACCCCTACACTATCCAACACTTACCCAACTGTTGCACCCCCTGGAGCTACAATAGTAATTTTTACCCCTACACTATCCAACACTTACCTAAAATGTAATGGTATGCATTGTAATGGTATGCGTTGTAAAGTTATAATGCGATGTAATGGAATGCGTTGTAAATGTAGTTTAAAACATTTTTTTGTAATGGCATGCAATGTAGATGTATGCGTTGTAAAGGATGTTGCGATGTAAAAACTGTGTTGTAAAGGCATGCGTTGTAAATGTATGCGTTGTAACGTCATACATTTCTGACCACATAAAACAACAGGGCAATTCAATCCCACTTCTCTTTATCTCTGAAGGTCTCTGGGTGGGTTGCACAAAAGAATCCACCAGAGCAGCGAGGGTACCTGCACGAAGCAGAGCTAGAGCTATTGCTATTGCCTGGAACTTGGTGAGCACGGGGAAGCGATCATCGAAACCATTGCACTCTTTGGCACTATCTGGACTGAGCCTTTGCATGCTTGGACAACCCTCTAAGTGACAACAGACTACATTTCCCAGCAGGCCATGATCTCTCATGGAGTCTGGAGAAGTGGTCATCTTGGATATCTGAGTATGACCTTCTCCGTGTCCCTTGCCATCTTTGATAGGAAATCGCGATTCAATGTTGGTGCAACAAGCCCCTTGCTATGTGGATTTAGGACTTATTTGCTAATGACTTGGGCCTTTCTTTACATTGTAGCTGAGAACATTTTAAACACAGAGAACTCTTTCTGAAAGTTGTGTTTAATCGGTGGAACTGAACTTTGAACTATTTGAACATTTAAAATGAACTGCCCTAAGACTCAAGGTTTCTTGCATTTCCCTTAAGGGTATTTTAAAATGGAACCAGAAGGATTCTTA
Source organism: Lissotriton helveticus (assembly GCF_964261635.1). NCBI lineage: Eukaryota > Metazoa > Chordata > Amphibia > Caudata > Salamandridae > Lissotriton > Lissotriton helveticus. Next base: position 1,773,152,122 of record NC_136067.1, on the reverse strand, counting down.
AACCAGGGCTATTAGCTTATGCTATGTATGAATGCTAGAGGAAAAGGCATTTACATTCTAGTATGATTCCATGAATTCCTAAGCTAAGGAATGGCAGAATATTCATGGTGTTAAGTACCTTGCAGTGGCACAGAAATCAGGTAGAAACTACAACTCATCTTCCAGAAACAGCGCATAGTGACAAAGCTTAACGTAGCATACTATTCACTAGAAGACGTGTCAGTGAACATATATTTAGAGTAGTCATTTTGAGTACGTTTAGTGTCAAGAATTAAAAGCTCCACATCAAGGCACAGTTTGTTACACAGATATACAGTTACTATTTCAGTTAAAGATGGAACCTTCATGGCAAGTTGCTAAAGATATCTTGTTCTCTTTAGATACCAACCAACACTGACCATCAGAATTAAAAAGTAAAAGTGATGGAGCCCAGTGTCTCTGTTTTCGCTCTTATCTTGTTCCCTGTTTCTACCACCGGTCCTCTTGTTCCTGTGCATATAGTTATTGCCAGAAGGAGTGAGAGACAGAAGAGTGATTTCCTTCCCCTGGATTCTAAGCACAAGTTTAGTGCATCCAGATGGTAACCCCCAAGGAATGCTGTGAGTAGGACAAGACTTCTCTGCCCAGACGCACCCTCTCATTCCTCACAGTGGGAAAATTCCCGCAACACAACCCCAACCTGATTGGCTGGGGTTTCATCATATAGTTTAGATGCGCCAAATATGATTGGCAGTGAGCTGCTGTGTAGTTACCATTCACAAGGAGTATATTATGGAACTCATCTTCAGCACTTCATAGACTCTTACTGTGAAGAGACATATTGGAACCTGTCTGTTTTCATCCTGGATGTTGGAGATGCATGCTGCTGATCTCTTCTTGTTTAGGGCCACTCTGCATGAAGCTCTGCTATCTGCCCTATATGATGCTGCCAGGGGCGGCTCTAGGCTCATGGCGGCCCTGGGCAGGGAGCGTAGGAAGGGGGCCCCGGAAGAGGGAGTCCGGGCGGGGCGGAGCCCCCCAGAGCTCCGGAAGGTGGAACAGAGCCAGAGGCCGCCAAATCCCTGCCAGGGGCCGCCAGGCAAATATGTATCCATCCTCAGAGGATTATTATATTAAGGATATATATTGGCTTGGTGGCCCCTGGGGTTTGGCGGCCCTGTGCAGGTGCACAGCTTGCACATGCCTAAGGCCGGCCCTGATGCTGCCTACCTACTTGGAGTGCCCAGTGAACAAGTGGAGCCTTCGCACCGCTGGCCTGGAACATACCAGCCCTTTATTAAAGATGGAAGAGTACATAAACTATCTGACCCGCAAGTCCAGGTGAGCAAAACAATTCTGGCTAGCGAGCCGCTCCACGGCACCGAAGCTCGCTTTTTTACTTATGAGGACCCTCTCGTATACCAACCTTACTGGCCTTGGATAATCATCATGTGAGCGCAGGCACATCACATGCCTCCTGTCCTGGGTGCAGGAGAAATGTCACTGATGCCTACAGATAAGCCCTTCTGACTCTGCCTGACCAGCAGTATTCCAGCACCCAATTAACATTATGTGCACAAGGAATGTGTACCAATATTCAGAATTAATTTGGGGATGTGAAGGGTCCCACTTGATCTGTGAAGATTTTAAAAAGAGAGAGCCAGTAGGCAGCCTTATTGTCAGAGTTACAAGCAAAACAGCTTTACTCATACATTTAAAATCTGCTCCCGCCAACAACCACTTACAGCCTTGTTAGTGAGACATTTATCTCCCCGGCCACACTTGTTGTGTATTTCTTTCTCCAGATAATTCAAGCTATGGGTATGGAAAGCTGAATAAGAAACAAGTGGAGCAACACTCTAGGGAATCAAATAGCAGGTTACCCTAGATGGACAGAAGGAGGTCAATAAGGGCAAACATGAAGAGCGGACAGAATAAGGAGGCTGTGCCAGTCGGTTTGACCCTACACAATTTCTGAATCCTGATCAGAATGACGTGTGAGCGCCACTGTCATACAGTACCCACATTGCCCTGTATGTAAGTTACCATTGCCTGGCCTTGAATCATCATTGCAGCACACTAGCACCATGCTTGAGTTCACACCAACCAAATGCATCACTGCCATGATAGAATCCACAATACCCTGGAATACAAAGAACTTTTAGCTTAGCAAGCACAAATGCAGAATTTTTTTGGGGGGGGATTTTTTGTGAAGAGTAATCAGTTATCATCCAAAAATATCAAGGTACAGCGAACGACGCAAGCAAGCAAACAAAAACAAATCATTGAATTATTATCAAAATGGAGGCACCAGTCAATCAATGTTGACAACATTTGCTTATATTTTATTTAACCTATAAGCAAATCACAGACTTGTGGTAAGAGTGGAAACTAAGATGGAGGAGCCATAGTAAGGCTCCAAAGACTGCTGGAGAACATCCCTTTGCATCCCACATGGTCCTGCTTCAGCTGGTGGTTTGAATGAAGGTGTCTGCAAAGTGGTGTGCCTGCGCTTCTGTGCAGCAATTCAGCTAGCAATGGTCTCTCCCTCCAACTACCATCGTCGGGTGAGCGCATGGGCCAGCCGGATGGGAAGACATCTTAAGGGCTACAAGAGATGGCAGTAGAGTGTATTACACATGGGTAGTGGCGGCCATCAATATTTTGAACAGGTGCAGCATCAAGCCTAGGATTGCACAGTGCATTTTGCCATACAAATCCAAAGCCTTTTTGTAGAGGTTGTCACGTCTGTGCCTAACTTGAGACTGTCTGCTATATACTTTCTTAGGCTTCTCAGTATGTGGATTAAATCAAAACAACAGCAGATCTCTGAGTGACAGCAGCGGAACGTTCAAACTGCCTACCTAAGTGAGGGGCATATTATCAAGAACGGCGTTAAAATATTTCGCCGGTTTAGCGGCAGTAAATTGCCGCTAAAACGGTGATAATGGGCTTAATGATATGCCCTTGAGAATTCCAATAGAAGTCCATGTTCTGGTGTGAACATGGGCTTCTGTGGGAATTCTCTACGGCGTATTATCAAGCCCATTATCGCCGCTTTAGCGGCAGTTTTCTGCCGCTAAACCAGCGATAATTTTAACACCGATCTTCATAATATGTCCCTGTGTTCTTTGGGTGTGCTCCAGGAAAGATTTGTGAATGCCAAACATTGTTTAAATATGCTCTACAGAAAAGTAAAATTATTTCCACATGTATTTTTTAATTTTAGGGGTGTATATACAAGCTAAGGATGATGGGAGAAGCTATTATAAAAGTTGCCCTGAAGCCACAGAAGGATCAATTGAGTTGTAAATTGTGCAGGCCCCTTTCAATGAGCAACATGGGAATTCTAAGCAAAGCTCTTGCAAATACATTAAAAGGTACTACAGATCAGAAGGGAATTATCCCTCGCTGAAACACCATGTGTAATCTGAGGAGACTGATCCATGTCCTATACCAACCAGACACAAGAAAGGGGGCTATGTAGTGACGGCACTCAATAATTAAAATGTGTTTATTACATTTGGGAGGCAATGCATGATGATTGTACTACAAAGCCTGGATTTCAGACAGACCTTCATGTAGTAGATCCAGTTGTTTGACTCTCGTTCTGGAGGGACCACAGGAAAGGCATTGGGGTTCAGCTTGGTGGAGGAGGCCTGTTCTACCAAACTCTCTGGTGAAGGATGCAACAACAGAAATTTTGGATCATTCAGTCGTCAAGCATTTTGTCTAGGGACTACTAGGCTTGAGAAGGGCCTCTACCAGGCAACCAGTTCCAGCTCCAAGAGATCAATCAACTTGTTAAACGATAGCAGCGGTTCTAAAATTGTAGCGGAAGGTTGTATGATTTCTGTGGTGTGCATCCTATATTACTACATTCCTCCCTCCTAAGTGGCCGAAGGTTCCCCTGGTCTGTGAACTTGTTACCCAGAAAGTGCTGCTCTGGGCTATCCACAACCTCGTGCATTTTAATCCCTTTTCCCACCAACATTACAAAAGCGATGCCCACTAATTACCTATTTTAAGCCTTCCACAGAGTCACAGCCGATTTAACTGAGTTTAAATTTTCTTCAAAATACAAATCCGTCGCCTTATTTAATATATGCATAGTCTCCTTACCCTTTAATTCTCATCCCTCCTTTCCCCCTCCTTCTTATGCTGAGGTCTGGACTGCATGATTGTCTCCACCATAGTGTGATTCAACATCCATGTAGCTAAATATATTTTGTCTGTAGGGATAGCCGTCGGATCCATCAGAGTAAATAGATAATCCTGCCTCAAGACGGTATCATCACCAACAAAAATAAATCCTATACTGGCTGCTCATTTGCTGTGAGTGCCGCCATTTATCCATCAACATCCACGCAGCAACAAAATCACATGGGTGTGTGTTTTTATCTGTCCTACTTGCCAGTCCCTTTGAATTATCAAGTTGTTCATTTATTACCAAATTAAAGTCACCTCCAATCACCATTCTGGCCTAAAGCAATTGTATAAGTATTGATCACACTTCTTCAACATTTACTTCTGCAACTTAGGATGAATCAATGCAACCCTCTCTCAATTCCTGATTGCTAAAATAATGGGAAAACATCTTAAAGAGTCAATCCAAGTGTGGACAACCGTAATTGTTAGTGTTCACCTATCCCATATCCCCACAGCCCTGGATCCCACCAAGAACTCAGAGAGTACCAAGGAAGTGTACCTATTTTTACCATTAAAATCACAATAGATACCCACTAGGTAACTCTCCTGCAGCATTAGTAAAGCTGGATTGTGAAAATATAGGTACTGGAGGACAACACTCTTTACCCTAGGGCTGAGACCATTCACCTTCCATGAGATGATTTTCATCGAGCTGTGTATCAATTTTTTACTGTTTGTCAGTGCACAATTTCTTTACTTCTATGGCCACCCATACACTTACAACTGAACCTGTACCTGCTATCCCTGACTCATAACTCTGTTCAACTACACATAATTGCCTTACAATCCCTCCGGCTCACTTCCTTAAGCGATGGACTATTATTATGCCTTTGACTCATACAACCTACGGATACATCTAAGTTATTATAGCTTCCCCACTTATCATTAACCATTATTTTCCTTAATATGAACATTAGATACCCTGGATCACATATGCTGCTGTGCAGAAGGAGATCTTTGACTGTCTCAACAAAGGTGCAGCAAAATTAACTCCCCAGCCTTCTAACTTTATCACACTCTACATTAATGTACATAGTGTTTGTTGGTTACCCTCCCCCTTCTATGTCGGGTTGTGGGATACTCTGCTGTGTGCCTTCTTCAATTTTTGAACCCCTTCACACCAGCACCCTATCCAATGCATTCTTTGCATAGTCCCATATTTAGTCAGTTTTCCTATAGTGCCTCACTCGTCACAGGTCTCCAGCCCTGCAGACATTTCCAAACCTCATCAGCACTGACGAAGTGCCATGATTTCCCATGACAATGATTCACCACAGTCTAGCAGGAAAAAGAATAATGCATGTGAGGCCTAATTTCCTAAATTCGCTCTGACTGACTCGAAGTTATAACTAAGGTGACCAGGCGTCCCCGTTTTGCCAGGACGGTCCCAATTTTTAACCAGCTGTCCCAGCAAATTTAAAGAAATGTAGCTCATGTCCCAGTTTTTAAAGAGGGTGGACTGAAAACGGTGGGAGTTTTTTTTTTTAATGTTTTTACAAAGCAGGGATCGTTAGCAGTTGTTTCAAGAAAGCACTTTAATTTATAGGCAAGCTACTGGGTTTAAAAATTGCATTGTATGTATGTTCTTACTGCCTGTTCTGTAATTCTCTGCTGAGGAGCGCTCTCATCGCTTGAAGTAAAATTGTAGTCCTTCTTCTATTTTTGTGAGATGTCCCGGTTTTTGGCTTTAAAATTCTGGTCACCCTAGTTATAACAAATGCGTGTAAAATAAAGGAACAATGTAACCCTTGCAATGTTCGCCAGAAAAGACTTCTGACTCTGGCCACTAGCAGGATGACATTTTTGTCGAGATTCTTAAAATACCGGATGGTAATAGCTCTCTGGAGTGCACTATGATGCAGCTCAGAGTAGAGTTCAACACTCTGGAACCTCCACTATGAGCAAGTTATTTTGCTGAGAATGTCCTTCTGTGTCCTCAACCTTTGCTGCTAGTTGGAGAAATATTTCCTGCAGTCTCTTATTTCCAAGCCCCTTGGGCTGCTGGTGCGTCACTTTTAATATGGGAAAAATTGCCTTCCCGGCTGGGCAAGGGGCTTGTAAATAAGCCCCAGTGTCCTTTATGGTTCTGCTGTTGCTGTCTCTGATGTCTTTCCCACCTCACCAAACATTATAAGAGCTTTCTGAAGTCTGCTCTCTGCAGGTTGAGATCTACAGTAATAGTGTTGATCTTGTTTTCCACTGCTTCACTGGTCCCTCAGCACCTATAACATATCTCTCCTCAAAGCTTCCTGCAATCTCTTGTTTGTGGCATGACGTGTGGTTGTTTCTATTATAAGGCCTTTGTCTTGAGCCATTGTTATGTAGGAACGCATATTCATCCCGTTTTTTTCTATTGCTGAGCCCTTTTGGAGTAGCCATGGCCCCTTCTGCCATGGCACTGTCCACCAGGGACACTGTCCCCACTGAGAGCAGCCAACACTGCCCTCGGTCTCCAATCTCCAACAGTTAGTACACCAGAGGCTGTTCAGAGGGAGGCACAGTGTAAAGCTGCATACTGTGAATGACCTTACTTACATTGCCTTATGTGTAGGTTTCTCGCGTGATACACCTTTGGTTTTTACTTGCCATAACTATTCAACAAAAGCCAGGCCAGGCTGCTTAAAATGATCTGGCTCGTGCCAAAGCACAGGGGTGCTTGCCCTTGTGGCACCGCCTTCACACACATTAAAGGGGGCATTGCTCTTCTCGGGGCAGAGAGAATTTTGAGCAGCATGGTTGTCGACTTCTGAGCACCAAAGTTGATCGCATTGGTATTTGCACCACAAAATCTAGAGCAAATCTGGCCCTATGAGTCTTGAAAGACGAAATATAAAAGAAAGATCATTAAAAAAAAATGAATGTGGTCAGAACACATACAAAGGTGTTATTTATTTTTGTAATTCCTGTATCTCAACATGATAACTTTGAAAAAAGGGATTTTAAAGAAGTGCTTGGGATGGTCAAAAAATGAAACACTCATTACTGTTTTCTGCTTCTAGGTGTTCAAATGGGTACTAAGTTGATATTGCTGGCACATGTGCTACGGACACCAGGTGAACTGTGCATAGGTATTTATTCTAAAAGAAAATGAAGAAATAGTTGTTTAAAGTGAAGCGTGTTGGACTAGGCCTTTTTGGAAACAGATCACTGGACTTGCAAAATGTAAGCTTCATCTGTACAACAACAAATGTGAGGCCCCCATATCCCTAAACTCAATGAACACATGTTTTCATGAATATGCTAACTACTACTGAACTTAAAATACCAAGGGACTCCTCCAAACCCAAGAAGAAACAGTTGTAAGCCACATAATCTATTTGCTTTATGTACAATTTGAATGTGTAATCCATTTGAAGTTGCTTTTTAAACAGTGTCCATCAAGCTGGATTCAACAAAGTGGCACACAGTGACAGCAGAGCACACTCTTCGTGATAATGTTTAAAGGCTAACCATTTGAATCTGCTAAGTAGCTCTTCAGATGGGCAAACTAAAGCAGTTCAACATGTAAACCATTACTTTTAAAAACACAACAACACAATTGTGAACAGATGACATGAGTGAGAATTCCAAAGCATTTTCTTCTGGAGGCTACCAGCAATGCTTTATTGCTTTACAGAAAGAGGCTTCTTCCAGGGCATATGAAAACTGACAAAAAAAACAAGCAGTGTCCCGCACAACAACCAGGATATTGAACAATTTTTAAATACAACTTTGTGTCTTAAGTTAACAAATTAATGTACTATTTTATGATTATTGTGTTTTTGTACGATTTATGATTTTAACATACCAATGTTATGTTAACTGATACAGCTGTATACATTAATGAAATAAAATATATGTATTTTTGGTTTTACCATAATCCCTCGCGATCAAAGATTTTTTTTGTGTTCGATCATAATTAAGTTTTTTATCTGATTTGTAACAAGCTCCTTGCACTGTATGCATGTTTAATATCCTGTCAACACTTGCGAAGCTCACCTCTCCCTTAACCCAGGCTCATAGAGTAGGGTGACATCATCTACCCTGCAAGAAATTGCTCCAACTGGATACGTTTATATAGGACCATATTCAATATCCTGGTTGTTGTGTGGGACACTGCTTGATTTTTTTGCGTGTTTCCCCTGGTCCCAGACCATTTAAGCAAAGGGACCTCCTTGATTTTTCTCATATGAAAACTGAGCCTTTAGCTTCCGGATACCTTATGGCCCGTTTTACTGTATCTGGCCCCAAATTTGCTGATTCACACCTTAAGGTAGTACACACAAGCCAAGGCTTGATGCACAGTATTTTAATTAAACCCCATTCAAACCAAAGTGTTTGCTGTTCATTAACCAGTTGAATAGCAAAAGCAATATCATGCAATTGGTATATCAAAGGATGTACCTGTTATTTTGAACACAAATCATCATGAAATGCGTTCAAAACAAGGGCTATACATTGAAATAAAGATATTATTATACTACTCATACAAATCATACCATTAAAAGAATGCAGCAATATATTATGTGCAGGAAATCTGCCTTTTCTGTGTGGTCATTCCAGAAATGTTGACCTTTTTAAGGACTCTATTTTATGCTGGTATCAGAGCTCTGTGCAACTTACTCCTGCTAAAAAGGAGTAAAGTCTGTGGGTTCCCTATTTAAATGTGGTTAAATTTACTTACATCTGATTGACATATTTGCCTTGCCTATAAGTCCTAATTCAGGGTGTAGAAAATCCACCCCTAGCCTGGAAGTTAAAAGCCACCTGTGGACTGCAGCACCTATTGTGCCATCCACGGGGTTGGCATGTACAAAATGGTTTTAGGCCTACCATATGCAGTCTGATAGTAGCAGCCTAAAAACCTATTGTGAAATCTGTTAAAACAACTGTTTTTGGGAGGTGGGAACCCCTGTTCTTAAATATTAATAAGTCACTCCTAAATACAATTTGTCACCTACAAGGTAGCATATCTGATATTTATAAGTGGAACATGTGCAAAATGATAATTGGCACATTCCCCCAGTAACCAGCCCCAAAAAGCTATTTTCACTGGAGCCGAGACAATGATAAAGTACAATTTATAAACTTTAATCTGTACTTTTTGACCAAAACTGGCTAAACTAGTAATTCAAAGACTAGTTTTTCTGCATAACAAAAGTCAATATTTTATTAAATATTTTGGAAAAGGGACTTTTAGAAAGTTACCTTTTCACTTTGTGACACTTCTAGAGCATGGGTCTTCAAACTGAGGGGCGGGCCCCCCTGGGGGGGCCCAACTCATCCTGTGGAGCAGCAGGCTATGGTTAAAAGATGCATTATGCTGATAGCCGTGCTTCGTTTTATGCTGAAAGCAAATGATGAGCATTAACCCACTCTATAATGGGCTATTGCTAACATCTTTTGTCGTTTGAATTCAGCTGGGCTTATGTGTCAAAAAGGAATAGACTCCAAATACTCTTCAAACCTCCCCGCCCCCCTTTCGGATAATCACACTGTGGGTACTTTTACAGGTTAGTAAGGCCTAGCTTATCAGCATAATATGTTTGCCAATCATGTATATGATTTAATTTTTAAAAGGTTCAACATAACATGAATGTTTAAATAAGTCTACACATATATACACACGTTTATTAGAGTATTTGTGAAAAATTCTGGGTGGCTCCAAAGATTTTCTTAGTGAAGTGTGAAACTGCTCCCAGTGCTGGCATAATGACCTGGGTGTGGGGAGGTGTTTTTCTTCCCCTTGCATGGAGACCAGTTAGGGCAGACCTAGGAGCTTTATTAGTTTGTAAAGGGGCTGCCGTTTCACAGAGAGGTGAAAGTTGAGGCATGGAGAAGGCACCTCTTTGTCCCTCGAGCTAAGCTGGCTCCAAGCTCAGAGGGAGAGGAGCTACCCCCAGAACCAAATACGAATTACCACCGAAGATGTGAATGCCTATTTCCCTGGTCCCACTTTTAGGGGAACACCAGAGCTCTGCTCTGCACAATGGAAGAAGGAATTTTACTACTTAGATTTTGGTAGTGAGGGGCACTGTGGGAATGTTTGCAGTAGGGCAAACAGGAACTGCTGAGAAAAGTGTGTAGGGTTGCCCCTGGGAACGGTTAACCTCTTGTTCAGGGATTACTGAGGAGTCATCCCCACTCACTAGCTGGTGCCAACCATATATGTGGCTTCCCAAGATATCCTTTCCAGATCTCTGTTCGCCCTGCAGAAGATCAGAAGGGAACTGGGCCTGATGTCTGTCACCTGAAAGCAGCCTTGAAGAACTGGAAGGCACCCCTTTGTGTCCAGGACATAGTAGTGGACTTTAAGGGTCAGTTAGTTGATCTCCTGTGTGGCTACAGAAATACAACAAGCAGCAAGAAGCCTTTTCCCTGGAGTGCCCAGCTGACCAGTAGCAACTGTACCTGGAGTAGACTTTGCGCGGCTTCTGCTGGAGTGAGTCCTGGCCCTTAAGTGCTGCCCCTATGGTCCTGGAAGCCTTAGGAGTGACTCTGAGGAGCTGGAGTCAGAAGGTAAAATATTTGACTGGGACATACCTAGTTGGTATATGGGACCTGTGCTCCATCATGGTTGGCCTGAAATTGAGCCTTGGTCGTGGTCTACCGCGAGCATAGAGTATCATTGGCGCTTAGTGATTTGTCGGCCTATTCGCACTTATATCTCTAAATACTCACATCTCGGGTTTCTCCTATTGACTTTTTTTGGGGTGTCAGTTCGTACATTGAAACTTGCTCTACGTTTCTAATGCAGTCTGAGATTTTTATTGTTTGGTGTTTTGGACTTATTACTGTTTTAGTACCGTATAAACACTTTACAGATTGCCCTAAATTAAACGGTCTGCTATGTGCCACGCCTATCAGAGAATTGAGCTCATGTTAACTTAGTGACTTTGGGGTTCCCCTTCTCAAGTTACTGTTATTTTTCCTTTAAGTGGGCGACCATTTTCTTCCATTACGTGTAAACCATATATGTATAAGAATTAACCATTACATTGTGCATGTAACTCAGCATGGTATTAATGCAAAACATCAGGTAATGCATGTGAACCAGTACATCAAATAGGTTTTGTCTTTCTTCTCTGTTGGGCTCTCTTCACAGATTAATTTTCCTCAGCTGCATTTGGTCTCTAGTGAGTGTAGATAATGCTTTGCTTTTCTCACTCTTAGCTTCTGCATGATGTTAATTTAGGCTCTTCGATTCCTCATCCTCTGACTTTTTTGTGTGTTATCAATATGCACTAGTATTTCAAGGGCACTGTCACAATTTCTCTGTCCCTATTAGAGTGTTTTTCTACACACTTGTTTTCAGCCTTTTTGTGTTTTGTGACCTTTTCTTGTCTGTATTCAACAACAGTTGTCAGGTTTTTCTAATCGCGCAGTAGTTCCGAAACTGTGCGCCGTGGCTCACCGGTGAGCCGCCAAACCTACCCAGGTGAGCCATGCACCAAACACTTTAATGCATTTAATGCTGAAGGATCCGTTGGCTTTAGTTAAACTAATTAGACTTAAACGCATGATGTCGATGATTTGTAAGTGACAGGCCTAAAGCTGTGATGGTAGGGCTTAATTGATGGCATGTCGAGGGAGATCACCTCCATATTTCACTTGTTACCCACATTCCAACACTCCCAAACTAAGCAGAATATATCTGATTTATTTTGTTAGACTCGTTAATAGTTTTGTTTTTTTCAAATGCATTTTACACCAATGCAAGTTATCAGGACAGTTTTCCTGTCTATTAAACACACTAAGTAGTATTAAGTATTGACATTTGTACTTGAATCATATGTAGTTCCAGAACACATTTCTTTCAGTACACACACATTTCTAGACAGGCTTGCTCTCTCCTGCAGCACAGGGAAGTAAAACACCATATACGGCATAATGCCAACATTTGGAAGCAAGAAAGAGGGACGTTAAAAACAAATCTGAGGAATTTATTTTACTTGCATTGATTTGGAGGCAATTTTAGGGAGGAGACCGTAAAAATAAAGCTGTATGTGGTTTACAAAACTGTGAGTCACCCTGCTGAGACAGGTGTGTTGGCACGTATGACATGGGTAGAAATGGAAGTGCATGCAAATATTTTACAAGCGCAGAAAAACTTTGGCAATGGGACCTACATGCATAGGGGTGCTTTATAGCACTCTAAGTGGGATAAAAACGTTTGAGAGGGAACTCTAAAAAAGGCAGGGCAAAGAAGTGTAACTAGGAATATTTTATTAGATGAAACACCCTGCATATATGATTATAATACCTTCACCAGCTTCATCCCAATCCTTTTCAGGGAGAAAAATACAAGTACTCCCAAAGCTGGGCTATAACCACCCCACCCTCCCAAAAAATAAAAACAGTGGGGAGCCACGGGCAATTGCCAATTGGTCAAGGGGGTCGCGGTTCGCAAACGTTTGGGAACCAATGCAGACCATCATTAGCTTCATCGAATTGTGCTTTGTTTCTCTGAGCAAGCACTGTGGTTTAAGCTTCTGCTTTTGAGCTATTGCATAACCTTATGCTTGTTCAGTCTTGCATCTTTGACATTTATCTGATTTTTCAATATAGTCTCATCCCATGAGTTTATGGTCCACTTTTGTTGGTGGGCTGTTTCTATATTTTCATGAATACTTGTATTGTAAAACCAATATGCATGTGCAGACCACTGGAAGCAGGTGTGCAGATATATACTTTTTTAAATTAAAAGTTGAGAAAGCATGATCGGAATGAGGTACATTTGGTGTTTCATGCTCTCATTTTCACTGTCAGAGCTCCTATCCTTTTCTGTATTTTTGCTGGAAACTTGTGACATGAACATCTTGGAGATGGGTGATTGCTGAGTAAGGTCCATATTCAGAATTTCATTAATTTTCTGTGCTACGCATTTAGATGAAGAAGAAACATGTAAAGTTGAAAATGTTCAACTATTCTGTAAATGTGAAGGAATTTGAAAATGGAGGCTAAAAATTGTGGTCCTTATTTATGAGGTTTTTCTGTAGGGCCGCACTGCAGGCCTTCCAGCTGTGCTGCTCTACGGCAGAGGAAAAGGGCAGGGACACCTTCCTGTACAAAAACAATCACAAGAGGCTATTTCCTCTTTCTATGTGTTCTGCAAAATGCAGCACAGATAGAAAAAGGAGAAACGAGGAGAAATAGAGACATCTCTCCTCGTTGTACCTCTCTTACAACTCCCCTGGGGAGGCATAAGTTTTTGGCGCTGCCTCAGAGTTACCATTCCTAGTAAACCTGGGGCAGTGTCAAAAAGCCATGGATGTTGCTGGGAACGCCCCCTGTAACACCCATTGCACACCCTTTTAATGCAGAAAACTGAGTTAAACGTAACAATAGTTACGAGGCACCATTAAGCCTAAAAAATTGGCTTAGTGCTGCCTCGTAAATATGGAGCAGGCTCCTGTGCCACGGAATGTCACAAAAAGTGACGTTCCGACAGCGCAAGGGGCCTCATAAATGAGGCCGTAAGTTAGTATCTTCAGATTGATTTGTGGGAGCAGTGCAAGTACACCATCTGGAATACAGTATGGACAATGAGTGTCCTAAATTGAATTTAGAAAAACTCCAACCTTCCCATTAAAATTAAAATTCGGATTTTGGTTTAAAATTGTTTGTGAAATAAATAAAATATGTTATTGTTTACGGGTTTTGTTGGACCAATGCTTGTTTCTGCATTTGTTGTGTATTGTTTTCTTTTTCAAATCATCAAAAATGTTTATGCCGGGGTCCCCGGCTTACAGTAATGACTGAGAAAATGGTCCTTGGAATTCCAATAATAATTCAGCAGGTCCCTGGGTTCCAGCAATGACTCCGTGAGGGTCCCCGGATTCCAAAAATGATCCAGCAGGGGTTGTGGGTTCCATGAATGGTTAATTGGAGGTCTGCAGAAGTGAGAAGTTTAAGAACCCCTGCAGTACAGTATCCCACGTATAGTTTGATCATCTTTATGAGTGCAGATGTTCTTTTCCAGAAACTGGTTCTCAGGTTCCAGGCTTGAGTTCTGAGTTTGCAGTTTCTTAATTTTCTCGATCATGTCTGGTTTTGTCTCAGGCGCTTTTGTAATTTATCATTTCTCTCTTTTTTATAAAAATGTACCTTTGCAGCTCCTTCAGTGGCTACGAGCTGCTTTCAATGATCTGAATCTCTGGCTGGGGCACACTGCCGGAGCTTTATTACTTCACACAGATGAAACACTATCTAAACCATCATATGAGTCCATCGAATGTCGTCATCGCCCTCCATGAGAGTATCTGCATTAGTGCTGTTGGAAAAAAGCTATATCATCTTCATCATCCGTTGCCACAGCAACTTCCCCTTATTAGTTTTCCATCTCTGCTCCAAACGTGCACTGTTTGCACACAAAGGCTTCGTCTCCTCCTGATCCCTGGTGGGTGTGTGTTGTTCTATTCGACTGAAGTTAATTGGGTCCAAGTTAACTTCCGTCAGAAAGGGGGGTATTATGGGTAACTTGAAATCATCGTGATATATGCATCTTTTAAATGAGACATTAACTAGAACAGGCAAATTAGTCACGACAGCTTGGATATTGCTTTGCAGATGGGAAGCCCAGAGAATATCTTGCTGCTAACCACAACTTCTCATGGCTTTTACAATATACATGATAATGATATGGGGAAAATTATCAAAGCTGAAAAACAGACAGCAGCTCTACACCACTGGAGTCAAAAAATCTCAATTCATCATTTGCTTCTAGTCTTCCCAAAAAAAATCTTCAGGGTAGTTGCACAGTTCCTAGGCTGGTTCTCATTGCCCGGTGCCAGCCTGCAGTCTGGGTTGAATTAGCCTCTCTCACCTAATTTACACCCGGATCTGCTAGCTCGCTGAGAGCCCTTCAAAGCAAAGGTGAATGAGAGTGTGATCTCAGCCTCTGAGGGCTTGTAACCCACCCTTCATCCTCCATGTTACAAGGCTGTCAGAGTGGGAGACACAGTAGGAACCCATGGGAGCCGTGTCTTGTAGTCGGAGAGCCGCAGTATCTGACATGCACCTTGGAGATGCAGAGGCCACAATCCATGCGGCACTTGCACAAACATCCATAAACACAGAGAAATGAAGAACACCGCACTAGCAGCCTCTGCCAGACTCCTATTGAAGAGCTAGAGAGATGCAGCAGTGGTCGTCATACTGCTGAAACAGAACCTGTGGGATCCACGCCTCTTGATAGGGGCAGACTGCAGGAATGTCACTCAGTTCTGCCAGACTGTAAAAATGTCCAGCCAGGGGATGAATATTATTATTTAATTAAACAGATGAAGAATGACCTATTTATAAGCCACAGCCTGTTCCTATGCATGCTAAGTGTGACAATATCAGTGTTAATGTGATGATCACCATCGAACACATACGTATTAATATGCAATACCTACTGAAATAGGAGTTTAAAACTGCTGAAAATATCTATCAGTGTTTATGGATGTATAAGGTTTAATCTAATCCAAAAGGGGGGAGAGAGAAGCAGAGATTCATTCAGCTTCCATAGGTTGGTAATCAAAATCAGAGGAGAACGAATCACATGTCATGTTTTCCAGGGTCTTCTAAACCTTGTCCTAAAGCCCTCTAATCACTATTAACTCTGGGTGTGGTTTATGTTGGCTCTCTGCTCTGACGATTCAATGAATAGCATCATTATTGAGTCTTATGTCACTTGAGTGTTCCATTCTCCAGGTGATCTTCGTTTCTCCACCTGGAGGGAGACCGACTGGTTTTCAGGCAGGTGTGATTAAAGTGAGGATAAAATTACCTCCATTCCTATGTCCAATCTTTTATTTGACAAGGAAGGGGCCAAGTTAAAAACAATAGCGGGCGGTGCTCAGGTGGATATGTTGCTGTTCCGCTGCACCTGATGTGACGTTATGGCAGGTCGACATGATTCAGCCCTGGTGTGCCCTGGCAGGTCAATGGGCCTTCTTCAGGACCATATTGAGGTGCGGCCAATCTAGTTGCTTGCGCTGAGTAAGTGTAATCACTTTCCCTTTTTGATCAGTGAGCTTGATCGCTCAAGTACTGTTGTGTGTTATAGTTGCACACTTTGCCTATAACTTATGTGGGAGAAATTGGAAGCTCCTTTGGGGGTGAGAGGGAAAGTACGCGCTTTGTGATACCTCCAACATATTTCTATCTTCCTCCGTGCCGTGGAAATGAAGTCACACACATCAGAACTTGAGCGATCGAGCTCACTGATCATGAAGGGCTTGCGCATGGCTGAAGCAGAGTGTTCCAATGTCAGCCCCCCTCTGTTGACACAACACAACAGGCTGCAGTCTGTTTTGTCCTGTGTGCAGGGACTAGGTAACAAGGTTGTGCTGTTCTGAAGAAACAAACAAGCTTTAATAAGCTATTGGTGCAACCTGTGAAGACAGTAGGGGCCCGATGTAGGTCACCAAATACTGGTCGGTAACGGCCGATTTCGGCCGTTACCGACCGGTATTTGGTTTTTGACATGTATGGGGCCCAAAATTTACCGAATCGGTAAATCTAGATGTAGGTGGCACTGAAAACAGTGCCACAGGCCCTTAATAATTCGTTATTTACCATGAAATACTATTTCATGGTAAATAACGAATTCCTGTGTATATGCACATCTGTGCATGTACACTTGTGCCCTTAGGGCATGTATGTGTGCCACATGGCACACAAGCCGGAATCAGGGGTGCAACAGGGTGTCAAAGTGACACCCTGTACCCCTTGACAATTCGGTAATTTTACCGAATCTGTATTTACCGATTCGGTAATTGACATTGATTCCAATGGGCCTCAAGGCCCATAGGAATCAATGGCAATTACCGAATCGGTAAATACCGATTCGGTAATTACCGAATCATACCGATTCGGTAAAAATTACAAAATTTTTTCCTACATCTGATTTACCGAATCTAGAATACCGAATCAGTAAAATTCGGTATTCTAGAGTCGGTAAATAAGATTTACCTACATCGGGCCTAAGTGTTTAGAACGAAACAGCCTTTTTAAATTCTGCATTGAGGCAATGGAGATGTGCTGGGTAGATGAATGTTCGGTGGCCTTAGATTAGGTATATATGCCAAGACCCAGCCAGTCTGCTACCTCGGTCAGATCAGTCAGACACTGCGAGACACCTTGCAGAGGTGGCCTGCATCAAAGACTGTGAAGGGATTTCGTGGACCCTGTTAACTCTCCTGCTAGAATCTTCTCCCAGCCCAAAACAGTAATGTGTGACTGCCCAAAGACTGGTGTGAATTGGCTTTTAGAAATAGTAAGACTGGCGAATCGTGTTCCCAAACAGGTCAGCCTTTTCATTCTGGCTTAAACTTTGATGGCAGGTCTGGCATCAAGGCCATAGCTAGCAGTCGCACTACAGGTGCAGTGTCACCGGGGCCCACAGGGTGAGCGGCTCTCTGCTACCAACCTGTGGGTAGCGGGCCCATTTTCCCTGTTAGCAATAGGGTCCAAGGCACCCTTGCCATACCACTGCCTGTCGCTGCTAGATGTGGAAGGCTTTGGTGGGGCATGTGTCACAGTTGCATTTCTCCTGGACCTCAACTGGTGCATAATATACAACTCTGCCCCTGAGGTGCCGAAGTCCTTTGTTCACTGGGGTTCCTCCCAGAGCTGAACAAACAAGGGTAGCTGAAGAAAATGCAGGACTTCAGCTGTGCAACTGATCATTTTGAGAGAAACTGAGTGGGATTGGCCTCTTCATTTCTGAAGCTGACCTTTGGGGGTAGGTCAGGTGCTGATCCACTAGTGGTGGTATATGGCTGAGTATAGGAAACCCTCCTCAGAGTGCACTTCAAAACTGCATCTCATGAGCAGAGTTAAATTCACTTTCTCTGTTGCTGGAGAGCGCGGCTAGCTAAGAATGCTTGTGTCCAGAAGAGTGACCCTATGCCTGAGATGTCCTGGCCTGCAGCCTATCCAGGGAAGCCTTTGAATTGCTTGTATTTAATGGAAGTCTGTTCTTCATAAACAATTACATCAGGTCAAGTGACATCGGAGGGCACTCCTGAACCGCTCCAATTATGTATAAGTACTGAGAACATTTTAGTTAAAGCTCTCAAAGCTCTGCCAGATTTAACATAATTTAGATAGAACAAATAATTCCCCTTCTCTGAACTGCGTTCATGGTACTGCGTCCTGTTTTCTCCCATCGCAATTAAACACACTGGGTCTCATTTTGCAGGGAACTGATGCATCTGCATAGATGCATCAGTTTCCTTGTGCCTGCACCAAATGTCCTTACACCACCATGGATGCGCTGCATTTACAATACAGTGCTCCATGGCGCAGGGATTAATAGATGCATCAGAAATTCTGATGCATCTGTTGGCACAAAAGTGACGCATTGCTGGAGTTGCTCATGAAAGTGACGCAATTCCAACACTGCGCCACAACAGATAGGTGAGTCCCATTCAAAAAGCCCTGCATCATTCCTTATGGCTGGTCTTAGCAGGCGTAGGTATTTTGATGCAATGAAGGCGTGTAGTGAAATGTTGCAAATTTCACTGCGTCAGTTCTACATGGCTTTTTGTGCAGGAACGCCCACCCTGTATACATTATACCTGACGCAGGTATAATGTGGTGCAGACCTTTACAATGTGACACATCTCCCTAGAGATCGTATTTCTAGATTTAGGATTTCTAGTAAATATGGAAACGTGTCTCGTTCCATGGGTGTTGCATGGGAACACCGACAGCAACACCCATGGAACACCTGTTTCACGCAAAGTGCTGCATGCAAAGAGGACGTATTTACAAAGACAGGAATAGTCACACAGGGTGGATTTTCCTCTCCTTGTAAATATGGAGTAGTAAAATGCACAACCGGTACGTCACAAAAAGTAACGAACCAGTGGGTAAGGGGGATTGGAAACCTGCCACCCCAATGTTGAGCAAAGTAGCAGTATCTGCTATTCTTGTCTGAAGAAGCAAGCAGGCAAGGCCACAGAGTGACGGCTAGATGCGCCTCCTTGTTCCCTTCAATGAACGAAAGTGATTTCAGCTCTGTATTGCCCTTCACTGCATCTCTGTTATGAAGTTCCTCTCTACCTCATTGCACTCCATTCTTATTTTACATATTGTACCTGAACATTGTTATACATTTTCAGAATAAACAATTGGTCAAAGTGCCCTGGCACTCTTTTACTTACATTCTGTGAAACCCTGCCTATTGTTTCAACAATAAATACTGGACCTGAATCACCACATCGCTTATGAGGGAACCCACAGCCACACTGCGGTAGAGGTCATTTGATGTCCCATTTGACGAGAGCACGGAAAAGGGGCTAACATATGGAAGAGTGCCTCCCACAGATAAAAGGTGAGACAGTGAATAACTGCCTGACACATGGGACTGCTCCTGCACGTTATGCAACAAAATATTTTACCCTTAAGGTCTCAACACTGAATACCGATTAAAAATACATTCTCCTGGTACTGTCCTATTGGTGATGTGGCAGAGATTGCTTTGTGCGCAAATCTTGCTAATGGCCAAACTCAAGGCTCATCAACCAGAAGAAACCACTGGAAGAAAGGTCATACACTCTTGCTAGTCATCAGCATAGATCACACACCGTTTGATTGGTGGCCCGCAATACTCTTCCTGAATCCTACACATGGCTACCTTGAAGGTTCCAAAAACTGCACTTTACTGTCTGCACAGATGTCAGAGCACATGACATAATCATGCAAGAAACATTGGTCATAGGCTTCAAGATAATATTCATGGATGCAAGAATCTCAGATGTATTTTCAAAAATCAAATCAATGTGCCAGGAACTGTGGGGCATATTATCAACGACATGCGATACAGTATAGCCGCTTTTATCGGCAGGAAACTGCCGATAAAGCGGCGATAATGGCCTTGATAATATGCTCTATGAATTCCAATCGAAGCCCATGTTAGATGTGTTCAAATCTAACAAGGGCTTCGATTGGAATTCATAGAGCATATTATCAAGGCCATTATCGCCACTTTATCTGCAGTTTCCTGTCGATAAAAGCGGCGATAATGTATCGCCTGTCCTTGATAATATGCCCTGGTCTTTTTCTATCAGCACCTAGACTCTAGAGAGAAACAATTAACTACTCTTGAGGACAAAGTTGACAGCATCCCTGATTGTAGACAAGAAATTCGGTCCCTGCAGCGAAAAGTGACTGACTTGGAAGATCAATCATGCCTTAATATTCATAAAATTATGAAATGCATGACTTTCTTCAGGACCTCAGTCCATGACTCCTCAACATCCAATTTTCAAAGTGTCCTGATATCCAGAGGGAGAACAGCCATTACAACGCAGGGATTACCCCGCACTACCATTACAACGAGGGGATTACAATGAAAGTCGTTACAACGACTTTCGCTGGAGGGAGCTGTTGAATAGGGAATAGTTTAATTTTCTATCCAACACCTTCCCTACTGTCAACGTGGGCTGGAGTTAGAATAGAAAATTCAACTATTCCACTATCCAGCGGCCTCCAGCGAAAGTCGTTGTAACAACTTTCGTTGTAATTCCCGCATTGTAATGGCATGAGGGGTAAAAGCCCGCGTTGTAATGACATACAACCATCCAGAGAGCCCATTGTATACCAACAGAGACCCCGGGCTTCCTTCAGAACTCAAGTCATCATTACCTGTCTTCTCCAAAAATAACACACACTGCTCATACTGCTCATGATAAAAAGATCAGTTTACCGTTTCTCTTGGAGAAACAGCTAGAATGTATCTTGTCTGGCATCTCACTTGAAACAAATACCAAAAGCAAGGAGTTCCTCACCCTGAGACTTAGGTAAAAAAATGGGATATCAACCCCATATTTCCCGAAGTTCCTACAGTCATGATTCTCAGGATGGATAGAAAAACAATCAAATATACAGACCCAGACACACTAAAAGATTCTCTTGATTTGCTAAACCCGATCACCATGGACGTGTTAGTTGACCAGTCTAACTACTGACATACTGATGTAAAATGTACACCTGCATTCACCTCATCACCATCCAGAAAAGACAATGACAAACAAGTCACAAAAGAAAAGGTCAGACAGGATGCATCTCCATTAGGTCATTTAGAAGCTAACATAGGAAAGGGGCAGATCTAATTTCCCCCGAAAGACCCTTAAACCATGAATATCCTTGAGCGAGTGACAATGCTTTATCTTGCTATCCTTTAAAGACTACTGACTCAGTCCCCTTTAGTGTTAGCTATAATATTCTAGTTGCCTAGAGGACACCCTGTTCATGGTGGTGTTTGTAACTCTTGTCCTGTTTTGCTCTTGACTACACATTTGGTAAAATTGTCTAACTCCAGATTGTCACTAACCAGAGGATCTGTGTTTGGACAGAGGCATTCATATGGACCCTACTTTCAGACCCTTAGACTGGATTGTGCATGGATAATCTGTGATTAGTTATGGTAGTACCCCTTAGAAGAGACATTTGTTGAACTGCTGGGACATGGACGACACGGACAGCTACGCCGGCTCCACACACAAAATGCTGGTACTTAAAGTGGGATGGGGAGATGACTTACTCGTATTCTGATCCGTCATTCTCTGGCCTTCTTCTCCCCTTTGACTATGGGCTGGATCTAAACCTACAGCTGATGTTTTAATAACTAGGGGTGGGCGAATAATTCCAATTTGCCAGAGGAGTACCCAGAGTTTTGCGCACTCCGTGTTCTTCTTAGAATGCGGAGACTTTGGGCAAAAACTCCAGCAACCACCACGTGGTGGAGATTTTTTGTAATGCTCTGCTCACCAACATTAAGTTGGCAAGCAAGAATTTGTGCCCCCTAGAACTTTTTACAGGCACTAAAATGCCTCGCCGCAAGATTTCTCAATGTGGGTGGACGTGGCAGGCTGCCGCTCAAGTGGAAAATCTTCTCAAGCAACAGAAACTATTGGGGACCAGTGTGCCACCACCCCCTCAGCATTAGTCATGCTATGACATAATATGTCTGCGGTAGCCAATCTCACAAATCATGGTCAGCAATGGTCAGCTACTGCCTTGGCCGTAGCTAAAGATGCATCTTAGGCCACAAGAGAAGACCCACGTTCCCGACAAAGTCAAATTGGCATACAAAGCCGATAAGAGTGGCCACTTGTAAGAGGGGTTTATAAATTCAGTATCAAATGGCTGTCTTCTCCTAGATCTGATATCCATTGTTACCACTAATTGCGTGCTCTTAAGTTGCCTGTCCTGAAGATTGTAGCCTATAGTGCAATATATGTTGATGCTGTGAACCCAAGTTTCTCCTTCTCTTTTTCTCATAAGCGACAGGGGCTTCCTCCTTTGACAACTGGAATGTTTCAGTTCTCCCACCCCACAGACCGCCATTGCTGGTTTTGTCATTTTGGTCAACCCCCTGCTTATGCCTTCTTTGGCTTTCAATGGAGCAAGGAAGTGCAGACTGAGACATAGGCACTGAAGGTTGTGGTTGATTTTATAATGCACTGTTTTATAAGGCTGTTTGTTTTGACCAGGTATTAAAGCACTTTCTCTATCTATACAATAACATGGTCCCCAGCTTGTTGTTGTGGAGCGTACACCCAAAGTCTTTCAGCCCACCCCATCCAAGCATCTTTCCATTCACCTTTGGTTGTTGAGATTACAGGTTCATTTAGACACTTTGTTGGCATGACTCAGTCTTCCTAGACAGGATTATGAGTTGTGAGTCACTGATCACGTAACTTGTATAACTTTCAGCAATGCTTGTACACTCAATCACTGTAGAGGTATGACATTTGTATACAGTGTATTGCATCTATATTTATCAAGTTGTTAATGTCAACTAACTAAATAAATGTTACAAAAAGCTATACTGGTATGTCGCTCTCCTACCCTCCGGTTTAATACCACTACAGTATATCTGTCCTCTGTGTATCTCCCTCTCTTCTCTATTAGGTCTCACGCTTTCTGATGCTTGACAGTCTCTGTTCAGTTGTGGTCATACTTGACCCTTGATACCCAGTTCTTTCTCTTTCTCTCTCTGCTTCTCTCTTTCCCACACGGCCCTGCTTTTGCCTTTTCTTCTCAATTCTCTTTTAGTTTTATGGGCTGGAAAGATTCTACTTTGCAAATGGAGTAGAATGTTTGCCATACAATTGTTCACGGGTTCTATTTCTGACTAAAAGCCATTGGAATCCGGAATTGACCTTACAATCTGGAACTCCCTACTTCTGGAGATCGGTGCAACCCTTCCACATCCATCTCCAGGAATGAAGTAAAAATTATACTAGCCAACAGATTCCGCTCACACTGACGTCATACCCCCCTCCCCCCACTCAAGTCATCAGCATGCCTGTCTAATGCTCTTTTTTTATCACTCCTTCATTCACATCGCCTAGACTCTAGTGTTTTTACGGTTTTCCTAACCTCATAAACACCGCATTGACACCTATCGGGCTCCGCTCACACCAGTATTTCCGAATGACTTTGTGTTCCTGATTGTCCTCCCTATTTGCCTATATAACTTTACCAATTTTATGTATGTACTTCATGTATATCTGTATATCTGTTATCATAACTACCTGTGTTAATATATATATATTTTTTTACGGGATAGTGAGAGCTCTTGTGCTGACGGTGCATGTATCGTATCAAGGATACTGGCTGTTAAAAGTGCCATTTTTCTGTGGAGTATAATTGCTGGGAATGACACCTTCTGTGTATTAATTTTCGTTACATGTCAGGATATTTTGGAGTGTTTTTACTTATTATTACCTCGGACTCACTGTATTTTAGAACATGGAAATATCATTCCCCGTCTTGATGTTTAACCCCTTGTATACTGTTGACGAGCTCAGCTCGTCATGAGGGACGGTTGAGCTGCCCTCATGACGAGCCGAGCTCGTCACAGTTGGAGCGTTCACACGCGGGGATAATTTCCCCGCTGTGCTGAACGTTCTAAAAACGGATGTGGTGTGATGAGCCCAGCTCGTCACGAGGGCAGCTCCGCTGTGCCTCATGACGGTCCGAGCTCGTCAACAGCACAGCGGCGCCGCGCGTGGCCCCCTCCCCCCACACAGCGGGGGGGGGGGGGAAACACCCCGCAGCCAAGTGGTTAAGGACTTCGGATGATTCTATTTACTCTGACTTTGAATACAATCTGATTCTGAGCATGTATATTTTGTCCCTCGTATTGTTATATGAGCCCTAATGAAGTTCCCCCAGTGGAACGAAATGCGTTGGCTGATATTCATGTTTTACTATCAAGAACAATAAAAGGATACTGTTGGGAACATTTGGAGGTCATTTACTCGTTTTTTTGGTGCAGCTTCCCTTTCCTATAAGGATTATGTATCTGTTTCGCCTTCAAGTAGGACGCCAGCTGCTTCCCTGCCTTGTTGGCTGCGCACAGGTTGACTGACTTGAACTTCGTCAGCCATGATCCCGCTCTCTCACTTAGGATCCTGTTCAGCTCATATTTCTTTTTTGTGAGCAGGGTGAGTGTGTTCTTGTCCGTTAAATTTGCACAGTGACCTCTCTCCAGTGCTGTTATTTCCTCCTCGAGCTCAAGGATTTTCTTATTTCTTCCTCTGTTCATCCTGGCTTTGATGTTTATCAGTTTCCCCCTTAGTGTAGCTTTGAGGGCGTCCCATACGGTGTCTTTCCCTACTTCACCATTGTCATTGTGCTCGAGGTATTCTTTGATTGCGGCTTCAATTTCTTTAGCGTTCTCTCTGTTCTGGAGGATGTCGTCATTCAACCTCCACCTCCTCGTTGGGTTTTCGTTGTGTTTCCCACTTAGGGTGAGTGTTATGTGCGCGTGGTCTGAGATGGTGATTGGCGCTATTTACGTCTCCTCTATGAGGTGCGTGTGCGTGTTGGACATCAGTATGTAGTCGATCCTGCTATAGGAGTTGTGTGGGTGCGAGTAGAAGGTGTACTCTCGGGCTGTCGGGTGTTGGAGCCTCCACGGGTCTGCCAGATGTTGTTTAGTGCATAGGTCTTTCAGGGTGTTGTTGTTGTTGTTGGAGTTATGGCTTGGTCTATTCGGGTGTCTGTCTGTTGCCTGGTCCATCGTCTTGTTCATGTCCCCCGCTGTGATCAGGAGGTCCTCCTGGGGTAGGTCGGATATTTTGCTGTCCACTCCTTGCCAGAATTGTTTGTCTTCTGAGTTAGGGCCGTAGATATTGATCATGTGGATTCTGTCGCTTCCTCTCTGGACGCTTGCTATGAGCATACGGCCGTCTTCGTCAGCGTCCACTGCTTGTGTCGTTAGATTGGCCCTTTTGCTCAGGATAGTTATAACTCCTCTTTTCTTTCCTTTAGCCGGCGAGCAGAGTACTTCCCCTATCCATCTCGCTTTGAGTAGTCTTGCCTCTTCTTTTGAGAGTTTGGTTTCTTGAAGCATGTATACATCTCCCTTCAGTTTGGCCAGGTAGTCCAGGATTTTCCTTCGTTTGACCGGGTGGTTCAGTCCTTTAACATTCATGGACACTATCTTCAGGTCAGAGGACAGTCCAGCGCTTTTTGGGTCAGTCATGGTGGTCTGGTTTCGTCGCTTGTGCATTGCGTTCTGCAGCCCCCCCCGGGGTGTAGGATGGGAATGGAGAGATAGAAAAAGTATAGGGTGCCTGTGGAGAGAGGCAAGGTTCTAGGTCTTTTGTTCATAACACAAATGGTGGCTCCGCCATGTACTGTCTTTTCCGCCAGCTTCACCCCCCCCCCTGCCCGACCACCTCCCCCCCTCCCCCCTCCCCCCCATCCATAGTAAACCGGGTGTGCGACAGCAAGGGTCCTCACACTCCCCCCCCCCCAAGTTCTTCCTGAGTCTTTGGTGTTGTTAAAAAAGAAAAGGATATGTTAGTCGGTGTCTTGCCCATTCTTCCCGTGGACATGGCGGCCTTGTTGAGGTAGTTATGGTTTGGACTTGCTGTGCGATTGCTCGTGTCCCTCTGCTCGTGTCTCGGTGGTTACGAACACTTGTTGTGTGATTGTCTGAGGTAGGTTTTTGCTGCTGTTGAGTTCAGGGTCTCGGTGCGTGGTTGCGCCTACGTGCTGCCCCAAGCATATTGTCGCGTTGTTGTATATTCTTCGTGTCTCAGTGCTCTGTGGCTGCGGTCGTTCACGTTGTTTGACTACCAGAGTCTCGGTGCTTGGCTGCTCCAAGCGTATTGTTCGTTATGAGCGGCGGCTGCTGGTGTGTGCTTGCTTTGTGGTCGTTGTTGAGGTAGGTTGCGGTTGTTATTAAGTTCGGAGTTTCGGTGCATTGTTGCGTATGCGTGTTGCTACTGCAAGCACACCTTCTTATTCGGTTCCTTCATGTGTTTCGTCAGAGGATGCCCTTCTCTTTGCCCCCGGGCTCGGTAGCTCCATCTCTTCTGGTTCCGGGCCTTGTAGGTAACGGTGGAGGTCGTTGGGGTCGTCGAAGATTCTGCTTCCCTGCCTATCTGTCACTTTCATCTTGGATGGGCCTGCGAATGTGAATGCAATATTCTTTTTCCGCAGATGTTCTCTTTGGGCTAGGAAGCCTTTCCTCGCCTCTACTGTTAGTTTGGAGAAGTCTTGGGTGATGGTTACTTTGCTTCCATTTACCAGCATCGGGCGGCCCTTCCTGGCTACCGCAAATATCGCCTCTGTTTGATTTTCTCTTAGGGGTTTGCATATAATGGGTCTAGGGGCATTGCTGTTCATCTGCTTCCTGGCCGGTATGCGGTATGCTTTGGTGATTTCCAGCGGTTTGTCGAAGCTGAGTCCCGTTATGTTAGGTATTAAGGCCTCCAGCATCAGGGCGCATGCCCCCGGTGTGTCTTCTTCCTCCTCGGGAACTCCCAGGAGTCTTATGTTCCCCTTGCGGCTCCTGTCCTCCTGCTCCGCCATGGCCTTTTGTAGCGCCGTTGTTCTCTTTATCACAAGGCCCATGTCCTTATGCGTTATGTTTGCGTTGTCCTCCAGCATGCCTATTCTCTTCTCTACCTCGTCTATTCTGCCATTGGCTCTGCTTTGCTCAGCTCTGATCGCTATTAGCTCCATCTGGATGCTGTCTACTGTCTTTTTCGTGGCTTTTGCCAGCTTGTTCCCTTCGGTTATTTTCTTCAGGAGCGTGTCCAGCGTGATTGTGCCATCCCCATGGTTGTTGCGCTCCTTTCCCGGGGAGGGTGGGGTCTCATTCTTGCTCTTCTTCAGGTCGTTTGTGCCTTGTTTCCCGTCTCTGCCTGCCATTGCTTCGGTCCCTCTTTTGGCCTGGTTGATCTTGGGCTTCCCTTCTGTTGGTGGGTGTCTTCTTGCGGCTTTGTCTCCCCCTTTACCCTCTTTGAGCCTCAGGGTGTTTATCGACGTTATGGTGTCGTCTCTGAACCTGGGTGGCCACTTGACCACTCTGGTTTTCGTTCTATACTCCGCCAGCCTCCTGCACAGTACTCTCTGGTCTTTTTGCCTTTGTTCTGGTGGTCGAGGTGGCTTGTTGTGCTTAGTCTATTCGTGCCCCTCGCTGTTCCGTTCCACCTCACGTCGCTGCCTGAGCTCACCTGCCTATCCTTCTGCTTGATGCGGTTTGTATCCCTGCTGTTCCGCTGCAGGGTGTATCAGTAAGATGGCCGCCCCGTGTTTCTCCCCCTCACCCCGATGGCCGCGTTGTTGTCGGCGTCCCTGCTGGCCTGTGCTTGAGTGACTGCTCCTCTTTAAATTTCGGCCTTAGTTCTGAGTAGCGGGTTGTAAGAAGACGGCCAGCGCGTTTGCTGCGCTGATCTGTTTGCGCTGTTTGTTGGGTTGTCGTACACTGTTCAGGTGCTTTGGCAAGAAGGCCGCCCTGTGCTTCCTCCCCCTCACCAAGATGGCCGCCTTGTTGTTGGCTTCCCTGCTGCCCTGACGCCGCTTTGTAAATTTAGCCTTAGTTCTGAGTTGCGGGTTGAGGGAAGACGGCCAGCGCGTTTGCTGCGCTGATCTGTTTGCGCTGTTCGCTATGGGCTGTGCTTGAATGACTGCCCTTTTTTTAAATTTGAGTTCTGAGTCACGGGCTGTAAGAAGATGATCAGCGCGTTTGCTGCGCTGATCTCTTTTGCGCTGTTTTGCTTGTTGCTGTTCTTGACCTGCTTGCGCTGTTCGTTGGGCTGTCGTACACTGGGGGGTGTACCGCTGTGTGGTGCTTTGGCAAGATGGCCGCCCTGTGCTTCTTCCCCCTCACCAAGATGGCCGCCTTGTTGTTGGCTTCCCCTGCTGGCCTGACGCTGCTTGGGCTGTGCTTGAGTGGCTGCCCCTTTTTAAATTTCCAGCCTTAGCTCTGAGTTGCGGGTTGTAAGAAGTAAGAAGGCGACCAGCGCGCTTGTTGCGCTGATCTGCTTGCGCTGTTTCGCTATGCCGGAGCTTGCTTGCTTACTTGGTTGTGTGGTGTTTTGGCAAGATGGCCGCCCTGTGCTTCCTCCCCTCACCAAGATGGCCGCCTTGTTGTTGGCTTCCCTGCTGACCTGACGCTGCTTGGGCTATGCTTGGATGACTGCCCCTCTTTAAGTTTCCAGCCTTAGTTCTGAGTCTCGGGTTGTAAGAAAGACGGCCAGCGCGTTGCTGCGCTGGTCTGTTTGCGCTGTTCGCTATGGGCTGTGCTTGAAAGAACGCCCCTTTTTAGAATTTTTAAATTCTGAGTTCTGAGTTACGGGTTGTGAGAAGACAACCAGTGCGTTCGCTGCGCTGATCTCTTTGCGCGTTTGCTGCGCTGGTCTCTTTCGCGCTGTTTGCTCGTTGCTGTTCTTGACCTGCTTTGCGCTGTTCGTTGGGCTGTGGGGTGCTTTGGCAAGATGGCCGCCCTGTGCTTCTTTCCCCTCACCAAGATGGCCGCCTTGTTGTTGGCTTCCCCTGCTGGCCTGACGCTGCTTGGGCTGTGCTTGAGTGACTGCCCCTTTTTAAATTTTCAGCCTTAGTTCTGAGTTGCGGGTTGTAAGAAGTAAGACGGCGACCAGCGCGCTTGTTGCGCTGATCTGCTTGCGCTGTTTCGCTATGCCAGAGCTTGCTTGCTTACTTGGTTGTCCCCTCCGGCGGTTGTTTCTGCTGCGCCGGTCGCTCGTCTTGACTGCCTCTCTCTCCTCCTGGGACGGGGGGACCGGGGCAGTCGGATGCTGTGTTTCCGGGCTGGCTTGCCCGTCGTCAGTGCGGCTTGTTATTTTTCCCGGGTCTTCTTGGTCACGCCGCCATCTTGGGGTCGCTCCTCTTTCCCCCTGGCAGCTCGTCTTCTCCTCCGCCGTCACCTCGTTCTTTGCACTTTTTTTCCGCTGAGCCTCGCATGGGGTGCCAGATCGGTTCCTACACACCTCCCTTGCTTTTGGGCCCGTTTCTCTCGCGTTAGACCCTGAGCAAAGACGCAGGACGAGACCTACTCAGCAAAATCAATCTGCCGAAACTCATGGAAGCAGAAAGGGAGTCGCTCGACGCCGACATCTCGGAAGAAGAGATTGAAGCAGCCATATGCCAACTGAAACGGAACAAAGCGCCGGGACCGGATGGTTACTCAGCAACATTCTACAAAACATTCAGCGACCACATTAAAACGCTAATGGCACAAACGTATTCCACATGCATCCAGAACGGGAGGATGACGGAGTCCATGTGCGAAGCAAACATCACCATAATCCCCAAGGAGGGGAAAGACCCACAATACCCCCAGAACTACAGACCAATATCACTAATAAACGTCGACTGCAAGATTTACGCAAAGGTCTTAGCCAACAGACTAAACAGGGTCCTACCAAACATCATCCACACCTCACAAGTGGGATACATAAAAAACAGACTATCGCAGGACAATACAAGACTTTTGTGCCACCTGATCAACCACACAGCAAGTAGCAACGAACAGGCGGTCATGATAGCGCTGGATGCAGAGAAAGCCTTCGACAGAGTCTCATGGCCTTTCCTGAGGAACTGCATGGGAGCTTTTGGCCTAGGTGGGAAATACACGGAAATGGTCATGGCCCTCTACAACAAACCGAAAGCAAAGGTAGTCGTGAACGGGAGCGCATCCGAAACGCTCACGCTGGGAAGAGGCACCAGACAAGGATGCCCTCTCTCTCCCGGACTTTTCCTGCTCGCCCTAGAACCTCTGCTAGCCAGAATCAGGGACAACACAGAGATAACAGGCGTCAAGCTCAAGAAGAAGACCGTAAAACTAGCGGCGTACGCCGACGACATCCTCATTACAACAACAAACCCCTCCACGTCAATTAAAGCACTGATGGCCACAATAGGTGAATACGCTGAAGCCTCAGGCTACAAACTCAATAAGGAGAAATCGGAGTGTAAGCCAATGAATGTCCACACCACAAGAGAGGTCCTAGGCGAATCCGGACTGGCATGGCAGACGAAACCACTGAAATATCTAGGGCTCCACTTTGGGAGAGACCTCACATCAACGCTACAACACAACGAGGATCTCACGCTGAAAAAGATTAAAGAAAGGCTGGAGCTATGGTCACCAAAGTACATCAGCTGGTGGGGGCGAATAGAAACCATCAAAATGATGATAACACCGGCAATAAACTACACGCTAACAATGCTACCTCTCCCGATGACAGAAACATTCCACAAAAAACTGGACCAACTCATAAACATCTTTCTATGGAAAAACAAAAAGCCAAGGATAAGCCTACAAAAACTAAGACTGTCAAGAGACCTCGGAGACCTTAACCTGGCGAACTTCAAGACATACCAAACGGCATGTCTGGCGAGACAGGGTATCGCCTGGATAGATGCCACACAGACGTACATACCAGTATGGCTAGAGGTCGAACAAGACATCCTGGGAGGGCTCAAGCCGATAGCACTTCTAACTGCGAACCGGCATCCACTAAAAGCCAACGCCATACTAAAACACACGAGAGAGGCCCTGCTGAAGGTGGACAGGCACATGGCGCAGAAGATGAAAGGCACAGCATGGGAATCGATCTGGTTCAACACTAAAGTAACCTACCAGGGGGCGACGTTGCATAATGACATTTGGATCGGGGAAGGCATCAGCACCCCCAGCCAAACAGAGACCAGGCAAAGACCACTGACGTTTCAGAACCTACAGCTGCTGCATGCCCTCCCGAACAGAGAGTTCTATAACTTCCTAAAGATCAGGACAGCAATAACGAAAGCCAACCTTTGCGGAGGAGAGCCGGGAATCATCAAATACCTGCAGCTCCTCAACTCAGCAGGTCACCAAACAGCGAAGATCTATAAGCTCCTGAGCCCATCCAAGCTGGCGCAGAACAAAAAAGCCACTAACACATGGGAGACGCTCCTGGGCAGGCAACTGAGTGAAACGGAACGAGCGAAAATGTGGAGCTCAGCAACGACAAACAAAATCACACCACAGCTAGCGCAAACAAAATTTTGGCTACTTCACAAGGCCTACTGGACGCCATCCAAACTCCACAAGGTCGGCATCGCAGACTCGGACAGATGCTGGAACTGCCTGAAAGAGGAAGGCACCCTCGAGCACCTCATCTTCACCTGCGTGAAAGTCAAGAGGTTCTGGGCACAAATCAATACGTTCTTGAACGACATGCTCAAGACCGATCTGAAAATCAGCTTCGTGAGCCTGGCGACTGAACACCTAACAGCTAACCTAAAAAGCAGAGAAGAGAGAGAACTCCTCGACCTACTCCTCACAGCAGCCCTTAAAATAATCCTAACGAACTGGAAAAACACAGCCAAAGCAAACTTCAAGACATGGGTAAACTGGGTCACCTTCCTGAGGGGTGCCGACAACATCACAGGCACCTTCTCAAAAGAACATAAAGCCAAGCTACACATGTGGGACCCGCTGGACGAGCACCTGAGGAAGACCCAGTAAAGACAACAACGAGCTTGCCCCCCCCCCTCTTTCTTTCTCTCTTCTTTCTTTCCTCTCCCAGTGGAGGGAGAACGAACTCACGAATGGACTATTCATAGACAGGACCGCCATCATTGTACGCACATCTGTATATATATATTTTTGTACGGCCTTCTTTCAATAAAAAAAAAATAAAAAAATTCTAAATAATAGGATTATGTATCTGGTTTTCAGTAGAGCTTGACTGCGGCAAGCTCTGGAAGTGTTTGCACATGACTCTTATTGTTTATGAAAACTTGGGATTTGATGTGCTGAACCTGTGGTCATCAGTTTATGGTGTTTTTTTTGTTATTACCTGTGTTAATATTGTAAAGCACTCTGTCACCAGAAAGATTCTTGTTCGCGCTATATGAAGCTCAGAAATGAATAAATCCATAAATAATGTGCCTTCACCACGTCTAAGGTTGCTTTTGATCCCCCCACAGGTACTTTTTTCCACCCTCCCAAAGGACAATTCATATAGTCTTTACCATTACCACCTTCAGTTAGCTAATGGGTACTAATCTCCCTGCCCTGATACCCTTACTCTCACCCTTCTTGTGAGTTAGTGTTCCTGGTCCTCTCAGGCTCTTCCTTTTCCCTTTTAGACTCTTTTCCACTATTACCACTTCAAATGGATCACCCCTGAATTAAAAAAACTGTCACCCACGCACTCATAACAAGCAGACTGGACTACGGAAATGCCCTCTGCGCTGGAATCAACAAATCCCTGCTACACAAACTCCAGACCATCGAGAACACCGTGGCCAGACTCGTCCTCTGCATCCCACAACATGATTCCATCCCCCAATACCTACAAGACCTCCACTGACTCCCCATTGAGAAGAGAGTAACTTTCAAGCTACTCACCCACGCCTACAAATCCCTCCACAACACCGGACCCAAATACCTCAATGAAAGAGTCTCCTTCCACATACCCAGGAGAAACCTCCGCTCTGCCAACCTTGCCCTAGCAGGAACCCCACGCATCCACAGAACCAGAGCAGGTGGAAGAGCCTTCTCCTACATCACGGCAAAGGCTTGGAACCAGCTCCCAGTCAACATCAGACGCTGGCCCACTCTGCACACCTTCAGGAGGAGCCTCAAGAACTGGCTCTTCGGCTGACTCAGAGCTGCACCCCCCCCAAGGACCTTCAAACCCTCACAGGTGAGTGGTGTGCTTCACAATTAACTGATTGATTGATTGATTGATTGATTGACTGATTGATTGATTGTCATCAGGTACCTGCATCTCCCCTCAAGTGTAACCCCTGTACAAACTAGTCTTCCTGCTACTGTCCCACTGCAAAATCACAATGCACAGTGACAACACAGTGCATGGCACCTTCACACCCCATACCAGAAACAGAATGATACTTGGGTCACTGCTGAATTCTTGAAGGTAGTGGGTTGTGTGCATGATTGCTGTGCTACAGCAAGGTTTGGGTGCTACTGTGATTGGGTCACTGTAGTCAGATTTTTCACCCGGACTACAACTCCCCCGTTCACTGAGCTCAATTGAGATTATCTCACATCTGGTATGCTCACTTGTTGTCCCATGAGCTGAGTATCACCACGGCAATTGCGCTTTTTAATCACTGCGTGACACTGATCAGCATGCCTATCACATGTGTATGCCTCACTTAACATGTCCTTATGCCTCCTTTAATCTACTTTCCCCTTCCTTCCTTTATCTCCCTTTCTCTCCTGCTTCTTCCCCTTCAGCAGGCATTCTTCTCAGGCATCAATTGTAATGTCCTGATGATGATCCCATTACCTAGTTAAGGGATCAAAACGTCGTTGACTCCAGCACCTTGACACAATTGAGAATTGTGTTATTATAAGGGTCAGTGGTGCTAATGTATGTTCCTTGGCCCAAACCGCTTATCTGTATCCCAGCCAACATGTGCAATGCGTGCGTTTGGCAACCTGTTTTGTTTGTTGTAAATTGTCGCACTTTTATGTTCTAGTGTATTTCTTGGATTGAATTATAAACATCCATTTGGATATATGAACATATATGTCATTGTATCTCTTTGTTAAACATGAAAGTAAATTTATGTCATGAAGGACCATTGTTCCTATACAAATACTCACAACCAACGTCCCTTCCAGATAGCTTGGGTGCCCTTGTTTCTTCAAAATATATACAACTCCTTATACACACACACATCTTCATTTCTGAGTCAAAACAACATATTCAACCATGTGCTGCCAATTTTCGAGGTTATCTAGCGTACTCACAATGCCCCCCTTCCGCCCAAACCCCACCACCCTCACCTCCCCCCCTCAGCTTTGGTTGCTGAGCTCACAGGATCATTAAGGCGTTTTACTGGTATGACTCAGCCTTCCTACATGAACGTGTGAGCTGTGAGTCACTGATCACGGACCTGTCACACTGTGTAACTTTCGATAATGCTAGAAAACCCAGTCACGGTACAGCCATGGTTTTGTATACGGTGTATTACATTGCTTCAAACACGTTGTTAATGTTAACTAACAGATTAATAAATGTTGCACACAAAACAGGGGTTAATGTTATTGTTTATCCTCTCTGCTGGATAGTAAGTTCTGCAGGTAGTGAGTTCGGTCTTTTTCAGCAGCTGCAATTTCCTTCTGGTCGAGCAATTGTTGACAAATGTCCTTTACGTGATGTTTCAGCCAGTCCATGCCTACGTCGTTAAAAGTGAAACTACAAGTCCCACAATGCAACGTGCCATAGGCTAAAATGCAGGCACTGGGTGAAGGTTGTTGTGACACATGGAGTATAAAATGATGCTGATGAGAGGAGATGGAGAGGCGGGCACCTGGCCCTCCTTGAATGCCCAGAGGAGACTATGGCATAGATGCATCAAGGTAAAATCCGCTCGCAAAGGGGCAGATTCTCAGAATCTGTCCCTTTGCGACCGGTATTTTTGCATTTGGGATGCATCATCCATAATGCAAATATCGCAAATTAAGAAATCGCAAAATTGCGATTACTTGCATTTAAGGAATCTCAAATTGAGATTCCTTAAATGCAATGCATTAAAGTTTAAAAAACAGCGATTTCGCTAATAGGGATCGCAAATTACCATGAAGTTGAACTTCATGGTAATTTGCAAGAACTTTGAAAAATGCACTAAAGTGCATTTTTCAAAGTTTCATGTGGCTCACACACATGCCCTGAGGATATGTATGTGCGCAACATATGTGCACAGATCAATTTCAGGGGTGCAACAGGGTGTCCTTTGGACACCCCTGCACCCTTGAAATCGCATTCTCAATTTGCGATTCGCTAATTTCGATTCGCAAATTGAGAATGTCTTCCCATTCATTCCTATGGGCCTGTAGGCCCATAGGAATGAATGGGGAGGTATTCCTTAATTGCAATTAAGGAATTTTAAGAAATCGCTTTTAGTGATTTCTTCATGTATTGCATTTTGCTATTCCTTAATAGCGAATCGTTATTTTTCGCTATTAAGGAATAGCAAAATGGGTTCTTGATGCATCTGGGGGTTAAACACTAATTTCAATCCTGACTTTCACTGACCAGCCAGTTTAAAGTTCTCTGCAAATTCACAAAGACTTCTGGGAAAAAGATCCAACATACCTGGAGAAGTTGTCTCCAGCACCCCTGAGAAGAGAAGCAAGGTCTGCGTGGAGTCACTGTACAACTAAGATTGCAACAAACCTCAGTTTCTGAGGTGTTTGAGTGCGAAACATTTTTCGATTATGCTCAGGTTAGGCAGCTGGCACGTTTATGTAACTATCTCTAATATACACAGGGGCATATTATCAAGGGGGTTTATCTCCGCTTTTTTGGCTTTAAAAGCCAAGAAAGCGGAGGTAAAATTATCTCCCTAATACCTAGCTGTCGCTAACACCAGTTAGCGACAGCTAGTAGGAGATAGCGACCATCTTGGGCCCCGCTTTGCATGCCAGTGAAATTTATCCCTAATGACATGCAAAGTGGGCGTGCCAAGATGTTAGCTACTGGAAACAGTCGCTAACATCGCTATCTCCTATTACTAACTTTTGGAGATATTCGCGCTAAGCGCGAATATCTCCAAAAGCTAACACCTGCCCCATAGCAGTTCTTAGCCATGTTATCCAATGGTAGGTGGATAACATGGCTAAGAGCATTAGCTCGGTAATGCATGAATATCACTGACTTTTCAGCGATATTCATGCATTTCGACCGATTTTTATCGCTTAGGAGATAAACCTTGATAATAGCAAGGTTCCTAAGCGATAAAAATCGCTGCAGCACGGCGATAAAAATATTGCCGCTAAGCCAACATAGCGATAATTATCGCTAGTTGTTGGTAATATGCCCCACAGTTCCTACACCTTAGAATGTGAGTAAATCATCAACGCGTCCAGCACAGCAAACAGATGGCTAAAAGGCATCCAAAAATGGTGTGAAGCTAGACTTCAGTGTCCAGCCTCCATCACTACCTCAAACATCTATGGGGCAAATTTACGAGCCCCGTGCACCTCATTTGCGCCACCATTGCGTCAGATCTTTAACGCAGCGGCGGCGTAAACTATGCGCAATGTTGCGCCCTATTTACAACGTGACGCATCTACGGAGATGCTTCACATTGTAAAGTCCTGCGCCACATGAAGACTGCATCAGGTTTCCTGTGGGCGTTCCGGCGCAGGGGGGGGGGTGTTCCGTCGCAGGAACTCCTCGGAAAAGTGCCTGAGTGAAATCTACAAGATTTCACTCAGTCACTTTTCCGAACCCGCTGCGTCAAAACATTGTGCCTGCTTAAAGCAGGCATAAGGAGTTATGCACCATGTCGAGGATAGGCCAGATTGGAACAGTGCTGGAGTTGCGTCGCACCCGCGACACAACTCCAGCACGGCGCCAACCTTACACCGGCAGAAGCAACACACATTTGTTTATCCTTGCGCCATGATGCGCCGCATTGTAAATGCGGTGCATCTGTGGTGGCGCAAGGGTAACCTTGGGTCACGCATCTTTCCTGGCACATCCCTCCTAATTTGCAGAGATGCGCCAGGAAACGTAAATCTGCCCCTCAGTGTTTATCTGTGCAGTGACCACTGCAGCAGTCCAACTGTTAAAGCCATGCATGCTAGCTGGCCCTTGATCACTGTTGGCCCAACCCCACAGGCTCAGTT
This sequence comes from Lissotriton helveticus, assembly GCF_964261635.1. NCBI lineage: Eukaryota > Metazoa > Chordata > Amphibia > Caudata > Salamandridae > Lissotriton > Lissotriton helveticus. The sequence goes on along the minus strand of NC_136067.1, from coordinate 1,773,115,029 downwards.
AAACATCTCTTTATAGGTAGCTCTGCTGCAGGATGCTCTATCTTAGGAGCCACTAGCAGAGCTACAGGCATGTGAAATGCCCTATGTGTCGCAGGACTCACCATCCAACTACACACTGCAGGGGCATATTTACAAGGATTTAACGCCACCGTAGCATCAATCTTTTGACGCCATGGCAGTTTTTTTAGCACCATATTTACAAGTTGCCGCTAAGCCCATCTAGCTGCATTTTTTAAGCGTTAACGTCCATTTTCACATAGCTACTTCGCTTAGCGTGGCTTACTGAAAATGAGATGCAAGGTTGGCGTTCCTGTGAAAGAACTCCAGCAAAACACACAACGCGATATTTACAAGGTTTTCCTTCTTTGGCGCTAAAAAAGAAAAACTGCTGCTAAGTCACATTAGCGTCAGTTTCTTACCACTAGGAATTACCTGGTCTTAAAAATGACACTAACACACTTGTATAATAGGGGCCTCATTTATGAGCTTTTGCTGCAGGGCAGCGCCACTAGGAATCTTGCTGCCCTGCCCTGTGTCAAATGAAAAAGGCAGGAACGCGCCATATCTATAAAATGCAATACATTCCTGCCATTTTCTCCAGTGCTGGTGCGCAATGGGCTGCCATGCACCAACACAGGCACTATGGTGCAAGGGTGCCTGCGTAGGGGGGCTGATCTATTTTGTTAATCAATCCGTGAGGGTTTCAAGGCGCTGAGGAGGGGCGGCTGCTGGTCTGTCTGGGTGTGGAGGTTTCAGTCGAAGAGCCAGGCATTGAGGTCCTTCCTGAATTGGTTCAATGACATGGATTGCCTAAGGTGGATGGGCAGGGTATTCCAGGTCTTGGGAGCGAGGTGCGAGGAGGATCTTCCTCCGTTTCTGGTCTTGTGGATCAGTGGACTGAGGCCAGGGCGAGTTGGGCAGAGCAGAGTTGTCTGGCCGGTGTGTGGAAAGCGAGACAGTGGTTCAGATATTCTGGTCCTGCGGCATGAGGAGCCTTGTAGGCATGTGTGAGGAGCTTGAAGGTGATTCTCTTGTTGATTGGGAGTCAGTAGAGTTGTCGGAGGTGTTGTGTCATTGGGCTGCGGCGGGGTATGTCAAGGACCAGTCTGGTTGTGACATTGTGGACATTTCCTGAGCTGTTCCTGGGTGACGCTAGTGTAGAATGCATTGCCGTAGTCAAGTCTGCTGGTGATTAGTGTGTGGGTTACCATCTTTCTGTATTCTGTGGGGATCCAGCGGAATTTCTTTCGAAGCAGGTAGCATATGTGGAAGCAGGATGAGGATACTGCATTGACTTGGTGAATCGTTGTGAGTATGGCGTCCAGTATGATGCCAAGGTTGCTTGCATGGTCCGTAGGGGTTCCAAGTACGGCAGGCCATGAGGAGTCTTCCCACGCTGAGGGGGTGGATCCCAGGATGAGTACTTTGGTCTTGTCCGAGTTGAGGTTGAGGCAGCTGTCTTTCATCCAGGTAGCGACAGCCTTCATTCCATTCTGAAAGTTGTTTCTGGCGGCTGTGGGTTCATTGGTGAGGGAGATGATCAGCTGGGTGTCGTCTTCGTAGGAGATATTAAGTCGGTGGCTTCTGAGGATGGCTGCAAGGGAGGCCATGTAGACGTTGAAGAGGATTGGGCTCAGGGAGGAGCCCTGGGGCACTCCACAGCTGATCTCTGTAGGTTCTGAGAGGAACGGGGTAGTCTGCCTCACTGTATTTGGCCGGTCAGAAAGGAATGGACCAGTCCAGTGCCTTGTCACAGATGCTGGCATCCTGGAGTCTCCTGATTAGACTGCTGTGGGAGAAAGTGTTGAAGGCGGCTGAGAGATCCAGTAGGATGAGAGCTGTGGTTTCTCCCAGGCCAAGGAGGGAGTGGATGTTGTCGGTGGCGGCGAGAAGTACAGCTTCGGTGCTGTGGTTACTTCGGAAGTCGTATTAGGAGGTGTCCAGGACATGGTTCTCTTCTATGAACTCGAAGAGTTAGGTGCTGATGGCCTTTTTGAAGAACTTGGCTGGGAATGGAAGGAGGTAGATGGGTCTGAAGTTTTTGAGGTCTGTCATGTTGGTGGACGGTTTTCTCAGTTGGGGGTTGCTCGGAGTATTAACAGTTGTCAGGGAAGGTGGCAGTTTCGCAGGAGCACTGATTCTATGCACACCCTCAGGATATGTTGGCCTGTATCCATGTTAGCCCACAGTGCACCATCTGCACCCCTAACCTTCCAAGGTAACAAATATATGTGCAACCACAGAACATGACAACCCTGAGCTCCCAAGGAAATCATGGTAACAGCTCTTGGACTCTTTCATTTGGACTCTCATGCACACCCAAAGAAATGAACAAGAAATACTCAGCAAGGTGTTTAATTATTTATTGAAGCATTGTGATTCTTGTATAAGATACGTGTGCTGCGATAATCAGTAGAATGAAACAGAATAGCGGAATTAGCATAATGAGAACAGTGAAAAGGATGAACGATTTGAACCTTGTGCTATAACAATGAATATATGCAAGCATATATGCACTATGTATAGTGTACAGCAACCTAGCCCTCCCTAACCTAGTCTTGCCTAGAATGGGTGAACTACCAAAGTCCTGCTGGGTGGACCTGTGGGTAAGTATCATTAGTCTGTCTGTATTGGTTTTCAAAGGAGCTAGCGTTCTTACAGAATAAAAATCCAAGGACACCAGTATTCTATGTGCTCCCCAAATTGCACAAAGATGAGATTAATCCACCAGGACGCCCCATAATTTCAGGGTGTGAGTCCCTGTTTGAACCTATTGCAAAATACATTGACCATTTTTTGAAACCCTTCATTCAGACAATTCCCGCTCACCTTCAAGATACCACCTCGTTCCTTAATCGCATTTCCACTATTCAATTTGATCCGAAGAGACAACTTCTAGTTACACTGGATGTGGTGTCTCTATACACCCAGATCCCCCAAGAACAAGCACTGGAAACCCTGACGGTATTCTTGGATAAAAGGATAAGACCAATGAGAGTCCCGACGGAGTTTATACTTGACCTTGCAAGGTTTGCCCTGCAAAAAAACTTTTTTACATTTGACGCCGAATTTTTTTATCAAATCAAGGGGGTGGCGATGGGTTGCCCCTTTGCCCCAGAGCTAGCTATAATGTTCATGGGGCTATATGAAGAAAAATTTATATATCAAACCAACCCTTTCAGCAGCAACATATCCCACTACATGCGATATATTGATGACATCTTCTTGGTTTGGACAGGAGGCCATGAAGATCTCAGCCAATTCGTTTGCTGGTTGAACTCAAGAACTGTTGACATCCAGTTCTCAGTCTCAGCATCAAATGAATCCATCAACTACCTGGACGTCAAAGTGGAACCTCAGGATGGAAGCTTAAGCACAACATTGTTTCGCAAACCTTCTGACAGGAATAAGGCATTACATTTTTCCAGCAACCACCCTCGGAGTTTGAAACAGAATCTGCCGTTTGGGCAATTTCTGAGAATCCACAGAAATTGTTCCACTAAGGAAGAATATTTCAAACACGCAGAACTTTTAAAAGATCGTCTCATTCAGAGAGGGTACCCAAAAAAACTACTAAAAAATTCCCTCAAACGGGCATGGTGGACTCCTCGTGAGACATTGTTGGCAAAAAGGAGCCAACCAGACGTTAAAAGGATGGTATGTGTCACAACTTTCTGTCCAGCGACAAATTTACACAGGAAGCTCATCACGTCCAATTGGCATTTGCTAAAGAACTTGCATGAAGATTTCTCAGTGCCACCACTTTTCGCGTATAAAAAGGACAAAAGTGTGGCCAATTACGTTGTCAGGGCGGCACTACCAACTACTAAGGCTCCCACATTACAAAGCCTGTTCGGATTACCTCCGGCCAAAGGACACCATAAGTGCGGTACATGCACTTGCTGTGTAGAGACGATTGAGGACTCAGGTTTCACGTTTGACGACATCCATTGGAAACATGACATCTTTACTAATTGCAAGTCCAAGAACGTTGTATACGCAATTGTGTGCCCATGCCCTCTAGTCTACATCGGAAAAACAACGCAAGAAATCAGGAGTAGGATTACGCAACATAAATCGCGTATCCGCAGGGGAGTGGAAAATGCCCCTTTGGTCAATCATTGGGCCAAGTGTAATCACGCAAATACTGACCTCCGCTGGACCGTGCTGTCCAAAATTGAAAAAAATCCGAGGGGCGGTGATTTAGATGCCCAACTGTCTCAACGAGAGGCAATGCTTATAATGAGGTTTAACACCGCCACGCGGGGGTTAAACGAAATTTCGGAAATCTACAAACCCACTGTCTAAGGCCACATTGACTATTATGACACCTAATCCAGGCCTGGTCTTGTTCCACTCAACTGCTAGACCGACCTTGGAACTACAAATCCCAGAAACCCCTGAGACCTGTTAACATCCAGGAAGTACTGAGACAACACTTCCACTCGAGGACTCTAGCGGTTTCCATCAGTCAAACCGTCTAAGGAGAAGGATTTATGCCTTTTGCTCACACTGGTATGTCATTCCGCTTTGCGGTTCATCACAACAGTGGCGTCGAGAGCGCCAGACAGCTAACGCGCATTTCGCTCCATTTTTTTAGGAAAGGAGCAGACGCCTAAGAAAATAATCTGAGAGCAGCCAGCTGCACCACAGCGGGTAAGTACCATTGCTCCCCACACCTTCCCGCGTTTGTACATGTACAGAATGAAAGAATGGGTCATGTGTGACACACCAGTAAATGTTGTCGCGTTTTCTCTGTACAGCGGCTGAAATCACGTCTGTTGGGAAATACTATTCCTTTGGGATATCTTACTGCCTGCTATCGATTGCGCTGTGATTCTTGGAATAAGGTAGGAGGCTCCAGTGGCACACAGGGAGTTGATCCCTTCTTGTAGTTAGTCGTCTATGTTCTAGACACACGCGCTAAATTCAGTAATCTTTATTGTTTCAGAACCAATCCGGTCCTGAGGAGAACCCCACCCTAATGATAGGGGTTTGAAACGCGTCGACCACCTTTTTGTCCAACGTCTGGTTACCCCTAATCTTGTTTTGCATTGATTTGACTTCACGAGAGTGCTTGTGACAATTACAAATTGCAACAAATCGCTAAAATATGAAAAGAAATATTTAGGACTGATTTACTAACCGATGTTTGGACGCATTATTTTTGTATTTCTTATTACTGTTTTCACTGTCTTGTAAGGATTGTGTATGAATGAATGGTTAAGTATGTTTGAAATTGTATATTTTTGTATATATTGTATATAAAAACAGTTTTGCATTTTGTATGTTGTATTTTCCAAGCACGACAAATAGTGTGCTAATAAGAAAAATTATCATGTTATAAATAGGAATAAACCTTCATGGTGTTAATGACAAACAAGTTGTTTTTGTTTCAATCAAAGCAGCGCTCTTTGTATTTTTTGGTTGTAGAATTAACATTCCAGAATTTGGCTTTTCTGTTGTTTATTTAGTCTGGTTGGACTTAGCCTTTCTGAGTAAGGAGTCAAGGCCCTTTTTGATTCTCATAATTATTTATTGAAGCATTGTGATTCTTGTATAAGATACGTGTGCTGCGATAATCAGTAGAATGAAACAGAATAGCGGAATTAGCATAATGAGAACAGTGAAAAGGATGAACGATTTGAACCTTGTGCTATAACAATGAATATATGCAAGCATATATGCACTATGTATAGTGTACAGCAACCTAGCCCTCCCTAACCTAGTCTTGCCTAGAATGGGTGAACTACCAAAGTCCTGCTGGGTGGACCTGTGGGTAAGTATCATTAGTCTGTCTGTATTGGTTTTCAGTTGGACATCCTTCGTATTGACAAACAGGAATCTGCTGAGCTTGAATACCGGCATGCAGTGACCTCACAGTGTCAGCTGAGTGTTCCACTCCCTTAAACAAGGAAGGGATTCTCTATATATAATAAAGAACACCCATGTGGCCTTGTCGCAATCCCTGTCAGGCCCCAATTGTTTATTCTAGTTTGATAGCTTTGCCGCCGGACAATAAAAATAATGACATTTGCACAGTAAGCTTTGTCCCCTGTACTTATTGTTCAACATGTAGTGATTATGTGCCTACAAAGTAGAAATGTAATCAATACCGAGTCAGAGAATTGCCGCAAATGTATGTCAAAAGTAATCGTGTGTAAAAGAGAAGGCTACTTAAGAGACCTATTCTGACCACGTGACCGTAGATCCTAAATAGTGTATAATAAATAAGAATGAAATAACTACTTTTTTTTTTTTATCAAATCTGTTTTTGTTTTGTTTTTAGAGTAACACTTCACCTTACAGACAACACTCACAGAAGCTTGATAGCAGATACATAACTATCACAAGTACATTAGCACAGTGTCATACAATGGTGCAAATATTCAAGCTGCGTACTAAATAATACATAAGGTGTTCGTTTAAAATGGTCTAAACTGTAGTTCGCCCGTCCGATTGCAGACTTTTAGGCTGTCCAAAGAGCCGGATCATTAGCCGCTCAATAGTCCATGTAGTTCAGGGCTGGCCTTTCATTTTGGGCTTGCAAACAGATGGTATATATTTAAAACAGAAAAACATTAACTTAGCAGCAAAACCTCACAAAGCTCCGACTCCCCTTTCTGCCCTCCCCCCTGTCCCCCCTCCCTGACCCCCTCCCTCTGCCCCGGCCCAACACTGCGCGTGCCCCTCATTTGTGACTACGCCTACTTAGTTGTCTTTGCGCTGTAGTGGAGCAGGGGTTAAACAGTGTGGACTATCCCTGGCAGGAGAACAGCTTATGACATGCACCCACCCCCACGTGTGATTTCCATCCCCACCGCATCTCCCGCTTCTCCCTCCCTTTCTGCCCGCTGTAGACATTTTCTCCCATTGTGTCGCTATGGGCTCCTTCCGGAGCCCCATTGTTTCCTCTCTGCGTATGGTGGTCCACTCTGCCCTGGCCCACGCCTGGAATAAGGAAGTCCACGCCCTTGCACATGGCGAGTCCCGCGCCTTTCACCTTCTGGTAATGAGGCGTTTTGCTACCACCAGTCCCAGGTCCAAAAAGCGGGATGCCACCTTATCTTTGGGGGATCTCTTAAAAAGGTGTAGGATGTACTCGGGTCAGTCAAAGGGTATGGTTCGGTCCGTGCAGCGCCGTAGCAGCTCGCTAACTGTTCGCCAGTAGGTGCCCAGCCCAGGACAGCTCCAAAGCATGTGTATGAACCCCGCCCCCTGCTCATTACACCTGGAGCAGAGTGCATCAACTCGGCAAAAATACTTATTGATCAACTCGGGCGTGAGGTAGGCCCTATGGACAATGAAGAGTTGAATCTGGCGAAATTGCATGTTTCTGGGGACTCGGACCGGGCTTTTAGGTACCTTTTCCCATTCCTTATCTGCTAGTGACCACCCCAGATCCAGTTCCCACTTGCCTCTGAGAGGGTCTAAGCTGACTGCCACATGTTCCCATAGGGACACCGCAAACCAATAAACCAGATGTCTGCCCCTTCACACAACATGAAGATACTGCAAGGTTAAATGTTGCTGGTGCTCCGTAGCCACATCTCCCCATCTGGCCGTCAGTTGTGCTATCAGGGATCGGTGCATCAAGAACCCCCCAGGGGGAAGCCCCTCTTCTGTTACCAATGTCTCGTATGCCGTGAGCATCCCTTCCCTGTATAAGTCACCGAGTGTGCGAATGTCGGCCTCCTGCCATTCCGCTAACATGGAGGACGTGAGCACCCCCTCCCCGCCGGGGGAGCCCTCCAAAGGTATGGCAGGCACATAAGGGACCGTGCCGTGGGTAAGGTATAAGGCTCTTTGGTAGCACTTGTATGCCACCCCCAAGAGGAGCGGACCCGGGCGCTCGGCTTTTGCCAAGGGGTGGAAGAGTCTGGTGATATGCTCTAGGAAGAATGGCGGCATTGCCGTGGCTGTGTCATCCCTACCTTTGTGCGCCAGCCAACGAGCGACCCACTGGAGCTGTGCGGCTAGATAGTAGTGCTCAAAACAAGGGGCAGCTAAACCCCCCGGTCTGTCGGCAAGAATAGCTTTGTCAGCACCAGTCTGTCCATAGAGGCACCCCAGATGAAGTCCTGCAATGTCTTATTGAGCATAGTAAAAAAGGAAGCCGGCATAAATAATGGCAGGTTGACAAAATAGTATAGGAGGCGAGGGAGCATGACCATTTTAGCAAGCGCTACTCTGCCTGTAGTAGTCAGCGGGAGTGTGCTCCAGAAGCGTATCTGCGACCTGATAGCCGCCACTGCCTTCCCATGGTTCCCATCAAATAGGTTGGCCAACTCCGATATATCTGTATCCCCAGATACCGAAAGGTGCCCTTTTTCCATTGGACGCACGTACCCTCGAGGTGATATCCCGGGTCTTCGGTTCCTTCCCTGAAAGCATAGAGGCAGGATTTACCCGTGTTTACTCGTAGCCCTGAGACAGCCGCAAATGTATGCAGCAGCTGCGCCAGCTGTGCGGGTAAGCGTCCCACATCTCGCACAGACACCAACAGGTCGTCAGCATAGAGCGATACCTGATGGACTGCGTCTTCCATCGGGATACCATCGCCAAGGGTCTCACGTATAGCCATAGCTAGGGGCTCGATTGCTAACGCAAACAGTAGAGGGGACAGAGGGCACCCCTGTCGGGTGCCTCGGCCCACCACCACCAGGTCTGAAATATAGGGGCCCAGTCGCACCCGAACCGTAGGGCTCCTGTATAGTAAGTCAACCATATGCAGGAATCGCGTGTCCAGACCGTAACTTGACAGCACCGCTGATAGGTAACCCCATTCTAGGCAGTCAAACACCTTCTCTAGGTCTAGGATTTGGAACCCAGCCCTGGGCCATTCCTGCACGGCCTCAGCCTCCACCCTTAAATATCTCCTGAGGTTCAATGACGTAGATCTCGCTGGGAAAAACCCGTTCTGGTCTGCGTGAATTAAGTGGGGGACCACCTGGGCCAGTCGTTCCGCTAGCACCTTGGCAAAGACCTTGCAGTCCACGTTAAGCATCACTAGAGGCCTGTAAGAGCCCAGGGCCGTAGGGTCTCTGTCCGGCTTGGGCAAAGAAACCAGGAACGCCTCCAGCATGGAGGGTGGCAGAAACCCGTCCTCTATCGATTTGGTGTATAGCTTGTGCAGCAAAGGCGCCAGGGTTTCCCGGTACGCTGTATAATATTCGGCGGGTAGGCCGTCCGTTCCCGGGGTCTTCCCGGATGCCATGGACTGGATTGCTTCCCCCAACCTGCTCCAACGAGATAGGCGCATTGAGAGCCTCCTTCTGTTCCTCGGATGCCGCGGGCAGCTGGACAGAATCCAAGAACCCCTCCAAAATATGCCTGGGCCTACACCCTGAGCTCTCTACAGTTGCGTATAGTGTTCTGTGAGGGCACAGTGGATTTCGCGTTGTGTATACACCATTCCACCCCCTACTGTGCGGAGAGCTCCTATTGGGGCACCACGTCCTTCCTGTTTTATCAACCAGGCGAGCAGATGGCCTGCTCTGTCTGCCGTGGCGTGCGTTCGGGCCGTGTGTGCATCATAGTTGTGACACCGCAGCTTCTCCAGAAGCTCCGCTTGCCTAGTGTGGAGATCCCCTAGTTTATGTGCGTACCTACCCCCCCTCCCCTTCCTGCTCATAGCGCAGGAGCTCATCCTCCAGGCGTGTCAGGGAGGCGGAAAGTGTCCTGCGTATGTTCCATGTGGCTCCCAAGTAGTGCCCCCGGACAGCCACCTTGTGTGCATCCCATTCTACCATGGTGTTACTCGCTGTCCCCTCATTAACATCAAAATACGCAAGGATGGCTGTGCCCAGAGAGGAGCGAAATTCGGAATCCTCTAGCGCAGTGGGTTGTAACCTCCACGTAGGGATCGGTGGGCTGTGCGCCTCCCAGGAGATCTGGAGCCACAGGGGATTATGATCGGAGTGCGTTCTCCCCAAGTACTCCGCTTGTGTAATGAGTGGGAGCAGAGATTGGGAACCCACCACCCTTTCCAACCGGACATGCAGATCGTGGACTGCGGAATAGTAGGAGTAGAGTCTGTCTCCTGGATGTAGTGTGCCCCATAGGTCCTGTAGCGCCCAGTGCGAGAGCCAGTCCCTGAACGCCTGCACATTGGATGCCACCGCTGCTGCTCGGAGGGGGGGGAATGACCTGTCCAATTGCACATCTAGTACCATATTAAAATTCCTGCCAAGCAACCAGGGGAGCCCAACATAAGGGTGGAGGACCTGGGTCATCTGCGCTAGAAAGGCTTGCTGATCTACGTTTGGGGCATACTGTGATCCTAGTAATACCTCCTGTCCATTCAGTTTCCCTTTTACCAGGGAATACCGTCCCTCCTGGTCCACTTTCACTTCCTCACATATAAAAGGGATGCCTGCTCTTAACCAGATCAGGGTTCCGCGCGCATGCGCTGAGAAGACGGTACTATAAAGTCGCCCCCTCCAGCGTTTGCGTAGCTTGTCAACCTCTGTCTGGGTGATGTGGGTCTCCTGCGGGAGGGCAATCCCCATGGTGTGCCGTTGTAGGTAGGAAAAGACTGAATAGCGTTTTGATGGTGTGTGCATGCCACGTATGTTCCAAGTCACAACATTAGTGTGCGTTATGCGTCCGGTAAAGTCATCGCAGCGCAAGGGAAAGGGGTCGCTTCGGGGGGGCCGGAGTCATGGTCCGAGGGGAGTGCATCAGTGTGCTGCAACTTAAACATCTTAACAACCGCAAACAATGCAACTAATGGGGCGAATCCCCGCATACGTCCAAACTTCGAGTGAAACACTTATGGTAAAGAGCTAGTCCAGTGAAGTGGCTAGCGGGGTGTGTGTTATGTCAGCAACTAGACTGCTCTGCACCCCTGTCTCAAGCCTCCCGTGCTCTCTAGAGGTGTGCAATGGGTCATAGGTTGGTCAAGCACGCATGAGTGGCATGGGCCACAGCTACATGATCCGGCGACCTCAACCTCCGTTAGGCACGTCTCGTCCCCTATCTAGCAAGGCGTCTCACAGTCGTGCACATGAGCTACAATGGACAGTTAAAGCGCCGCTGGCATATAGCACATTTCAACAGCATGTGTGGGAACATATAAAAAGGGGGGAGGGGGGAAGAAACAGTGCGCAATGTACACGCGCACAAGTCCGGAAAGATGCATTGCAGCACCCCTCGGTCACACGATCTGGTCAGCCGTCTGAGGTGTCACCACAGGCACGTTCAGGTCTTCAGAGGACACAGTGGAGGGGGATGATGATCCTCTAGTGCCCGGATCGCTGCGTCCGTGGGTCTTCATGCGGCTATGACTGCTCACTGTCCCAAGGGTCGCCACCGCCTCCAGAGCTTCCTGCCGTTCCAGCCGTATCTTCTCCAGACTGGGCACGACTGGGTCCGGTCCTGTGTCTAGGCGGGCCCCCCTTCGCCTGCGCCGTCTCGATCTCCTCTCCTGCCAACCACCGTCCTCCGGGTCTGAGGGTCTTGGTCCTTTCCACTGCCCCGTCTCCTCAAGCCAGTCTCAAACATCTGACGGGCATCAAAGAAACGAGTACCTTCCTTCGAGGCCACCCTAACGTGGGACGGGAACAGCAAAGAATAGGGCAGCTCCAGTTCTCGCAACTGACGCTTCACCGCCATGTAGGTGCTCCTCCATCTCTGAACCGCTGCTATGTAATCTGGGAAGAACATCACCTGACCATTTCCCACAGTGAGGTCGCCGAGTTTCCTGGTTTCGCGGAGCACCACATCTCTGTCCCAATAGGTGAGGAGTCTGAAAAGGAAAGGGCGGGGTCTAGCTCCCAGCCTGGGCTTCTGTGCCGGCACTCTGTGCGCCCTCTCAATCACAAACTGCGGTGATAGCACCCCTGGGGGCAGGAGGTCGCACAGCCAATTCTCAACGTACTGCTCCGGATTTCTGCCCTCCTCGTCCCCCAGGAGGCCTACCACGCGAACATTGTTGCGCCGAGAGCGCCCTTCCGCATCTTCTATGCGACCTTCCAGTGCGTGGAGTCGGTCAATCATATCTTGGAGCGCTATTGTGTGATTTTGCACCACAGGCTGGATCTCCTGTATTGTCTGCCTTTGCGAAGCAACCGACTCCACCAGCTTACGATGATCAGCGCGGAGAAGGGTAAAATCCGACGTGACTTTGTAAATACTCAATTCTAAGGACTCCTTTGTCTGCTCCAGGGTAGTGCCAATCCGTTCTACCGCTGCTAGCACTGTGTCCATTTTGGCCGAGGGCCGCTGCCTGGGGCTCCATGCCTCCACTCTGTCGCCCCAGCGAAGGTCCCAAACTGTCGGCCCTCGGCTGCCCATTTTGCGCTTTGTCCCGCAGCAGGCCCATGACTAGCTGTTGCGCCGTTGGCATGCGCAGGCGGTCGCTGGTTCGCATGGGCCCAATCGGCTATTAGCCACCAGAGTCCAGGCCCCCCAGTTAGGTGCCGGAAAGAAGATCTGCCTTAACGATCCCATAGCAGCGCTGTCAGCGATGAGTGTGAGGGGGGAATGTCCTCCTGAATGATCGCCGTCACTGACAGGGTTCCAACCGCTCCGTAACATCCACTGGATCTGGGAGTTGTTTAGTTTGCGGCGCACCGTCCCTGCGCAACACCAGGATATGCTTCAGCTATCTGCGCCGGGCGTCGCACTATTGGTTTCGTCTACCCGTCAAGCAAAGCACAGCCTTGTAGTCCGCTTTCCCTTTGCCGCACGGGGATGTCTGGGTGCCTCTCCTCTCACCCAGGGTGCTGCACCGCTGCCCGCACCACTCCGGCAGACTCCCCACTGCCCATCCAGGCACTCCCAACTGGCATCCACTCTTAGGGCGAAGGGGCCTTGGGAACAGCCTACCCGCAGTACCTTGTAATGACTGAGGCCTTCCCTTTGGTGTGCAGGCTCTGCTCACAAAATGGCGGTCGTACCCCAGGCCTTCAATTCACAGCATCTCAGGTTTCAGCAACAGGCATTCCCATCCGCATTCGCCTCAGTTTCTCATTCCGCTCAGCGCCCCAGGCACAGCCACTCCCAGTGACTCCGACGCCGCTCCCGTGATGTCTTGCCCAGTGCCAAGGAGGGTCCCCCACTTACTGGTTGATTAAGATGTTGCGCCGCTGGCCTCCCGCTTCCTTTGTGCTCCGGGCCACTCGTCGGGCGCTCACCACCCCCGACAGGTATCGCCGTGTTTCAGGGCAGGCACCTCTCTTAGTGCGCAGGGGCCCTGGGAGCAGCCTCCCTGCAGTACCACTTGGTGACTTAGACCTTCCCCTGGTTGCGTAGGCGCTGCTCACAAAATGGCGCTCGTACCCTGGGCCTCCAGTTCGCAGTCTCCCAGGCTCAGGCAGCAGGCACCCCCAGCCGCAGTCGTCTCAGTTCCTCCTTCCGCTCAGTACCCCAGGCGCAGCCTCACCCAATGGCGCTGATGTAGCTTCCGTGGCGCCCTGCCCAATGCCCATGGGGGTTTCCCAATTACAGGTTGATGGAGGTGCTTCGCCTTAGAGCTCCCGCTTCACTTGCGCGCCGGACCACTCTTCACATGGCCTCCGGTGGGCGCTCATCACCCCCGACAGCAATCGCCGTATTGCATTGCAGGGCAGCAGCCTCCTGATATTTAGTTTAGCAGCAGCGCCTCTGGTTGTGGACGCCCGCTGCCCATGGGGGCGCCCGCCACAGGTGTTCCAGGGCACAGATCAGGCCGCCACTGCCAGATTCTCGTCGCCTCCGCAGGCCTGCCTTCTCTCCACCTCGCGGGGCCCGCCTGCAGCTGCAGACAGCGGGGGTCTCTGCCACACAGCAGATCGCGGCTTCACCGCTCCGGTGCAAGCCCAGCAGGACGCCACTCCACTCTCGGCCTCGCAGGGGCAGGTCGGCGCAGGTCAGGCCGCTGTCACCAGAGCCTCGTCTCTTCCACAGGCCCGCCTTCTCGCCACCTCACAGGGCCCGCTTGCATTGGGGAATATGGGGAGCGACACAGACCACTGACACCGAAATAGTGGGAAAAAGGCCGCTTTTATCGAAACAGGTGCACATCACAATTACAAGGCCCTTGACCTAATGCCTTACAAAACTACAACCTCACTATACAAGCTGTTACCTATGTTACGCTACCCCCATCCCCAAGGTTCTCCCACACAACATTTAAAACCTGCCATTCAGTCCCACCTACTGTGACCTTTCCGTTTTTTTACCTTTGAACGTTACCCTTGGTGTGACCTTTTAACCTTTCCCTTTGAACTTTGACCTTTGAACTTTGCGGAACTTTGACCTTTGAACGGTACCCCTTTGGTGTGACCTTTTAACCTTTCCCTTTGAACTTTGAACTTTACCCTTTTACCTTTGACCTTTCAACCTTAACCTTTACGTCTATTAACCTGTCACTAACCTAATTTCCTAAAGCACCTTAAAGATCCTACCTCGTGAACTTCGTACCCTTTCAGCCTGGATTGCCTCTGTCAATAACGAATAAACTTGGCTAAAACATGTCAACTTGAGTGCCAACCGCCCTTGCACCTGCTTCAAGCGACAACCCTTACACCAACCCATATATACCCTGCACACCTGTTCCAATACAAAGACAACCAAAAAACGAGATTGCTAGCCGAGAAATAAAATGTGAAACAGAGAAACCAACCAAAATGGGAGGGGGGGTGGGAAAAAAATTCTAGAAAGCAGGGGACCAGCCACCGGGAATACTCAAAATTTTGACAGGAAAACACAAAATGGAGGAATAAATATCCCTTGGGCTACAAAATAGCCCAAACAGCCCAAACAGCCCAAAAGGCGGCAGAGCAGAGTCTCGTGCCGCTCCTATTCCCCAAACATCCCGGGGGGAAGACCTCCCTACGCTCGGCTGCCCCCCAAGACCCCCTTGGGGAATATGGGGAGCGACACAGACCACTGACACCGAAATAGTGTGAAAAAGGCCGCTTTTATTGAAACAGGTGCACATCACAATTACAAGGCCCTTGGCCTAATGCCTTACAAAACTACAACCTCACTATACAAGCTGTTACCTATGTTACGCTACCCCCACCCCTAAGGTTCTCCCACACAACATTTAAAACCTGCCATTCAGTACCACCTACTGTGACCTTTCAGTTTTTGACCTTTGAACGTTACCCTTGGTGTGACCTTTTAACCTTTCCCTTTGAACTTTGACCTTTGACCTTTGAACTTTGCTGAACTTTGACATTTGGACGGTACCCCTTTTAACCCTTGGTGTGATCTTTTAACCTTTCCCTTTGAATGTTACCCTTTTACCTTTGACCTTTCAACCTTAACCTTTACGACTATTAACCTGTCACTAACCTAATTTCCTAAAGCACCTTAAAGATCCTACCTCGTGAACTTGTCTACCCGTACCCTTTCAGCCTGGATTGCCTCTGTCAATAACGAATAAACTTGGCTAAAACATGTCAACTAGAGTGCCAACCGCCGCCCAGAAAAAGGGGGGGGTAAAGGAAACCACTAAAAACCCCAAAACAATCCTACGATTCCGGGATAATGCCAGCCACATGAGCGTCGAGAAAAGAAGTCCTGGCAGCATAAACCCCTTCCATGCCTTCCTATTGCCATGTGTACAGACCCAACCGATGCCCCACATGGCCAGTACTCAACCCACCTGGCCGTCGCTCAACCGTTGGCATAACTCACCTGTACGTAAAGTCCTAACCCCCCCTAAGCCCACAACAGCTTATCTTAAGAGGGTAGCAGCTACCTCCCCCCCAGCCCCCTCTCTCGTACACGATGCCATGTGCAAAACATATATAGAGAGTCACAAGAAACACAAAAACCGCCTCTCGTTCCTGCTGGTCTCCCAATAACAATGACTCCTCCAGTAACACTCCTAAAAACCCCACCCCAGCCCCCCAAAAACGGAATCCCACTAGACTGCCAAACGTTCAATATCCCTGACCAGCAACTACCCCCGCTGCGGACCTCTCTGCTGTCCCACACAATGGTCCCCATCCCAGGTGAACGGATGCCAAAGAAACCGAACTGATCGGCACTCCTCACTCTGGTCACTTGACTCACAGGCTCCCTGCAAAGCAGGACCGCCCCGCAAGCTCTGTAACCATGTACACGATACAGGAAATCACCAAACTGGGAGCCGAAGAAAGCAACAGCGATGTCCGAGCGCCATACGTCGCATACCACGCCGATAACATGCCCTTGAAATTCCACCTGCACATACCAACCCAGCAAAAATAGCGCCATACTG
Organism: Lissotriton helveticus; assembly: GCF_964261635.1. Taxonomy (NCBI): domain Eukaryota; kingdom Metazoa; phylum Chordata; class Amphibia; order Caudata; family Salamandridae; genus Lissotriton; species Lissotriton helveticus. Next base: position 1,773,098,831 of record NC_136067.1, on the reverse strand, counting down.
GGTCCCCTGTCCGCCCATGTCGTAACGGGCCCCTAGGCTAGGCCCTGGCCGCCCAAAACACTGTCCCGTACCTTCTGACAGCCCCTGGAAAAGTGCTTGGTACATCTAAACCCCTATCTAAGTATGCCCCCCTTTGGCTACCGTATCAAATACAATGCCCACGAGTGGCGCCCCGTACAAGTTCAACTGCTCATGTTGCAAAAGCGCTCTGTGTGAGGCCCTGAGCTGCCCACACTGCCCCCCTCCTCCGGCAGTCTGGGGAACCGGGCTTATCCTCTCTAATCCCTACCGGAACACAGGACCTCACTGGTCACCGACCACAGTGCCATACCCTAGGAATTACTGTGCTGTGCAGATTCGGCTGACTTTATGGTGTCAACTATTCCCCAAGTTCACCCATGCCTCTCATAACTGTCAAGCCTTCTCTGGAACTGCATAACAGGCTTGTCAGCTTTAATCGCCATTAATCAGCCGTGCCCTCATGGCCACATTATCATTGTTGATGCTTATGCCTGCTAGTGCCGTACTGGATCACTTGACGTATATGTTGCCCAGTGTGCCCCAGCTATCGACACAACAACCTCCAGCATGTGCACTGCCGTACTGGCCATCTGTCTGCTGTTTTACCAATGGTACCCCAAAAGTGCACTCTGAGCTCCTCAAGCCTGCCCAGCAACCTCTGGCAGCCTTTAGAACCAGTGCCAACCCCTTTCTGGGCCATGTATCCACAAAGTTGGCCCAGGTACCTCAAGGGTCAACTCTGAGCTCCTCGAGCATATGCTAGTGCCGTACTGGGCGACTTGTCGAATTAACCGCCTGTGTTCTATCACCATTAGTAACCAGGCCACCATGGCCACAGGCTCCATCTCACCAGCATGTATTTGACGGCCCCCAAGCTGGGTCTAGCCGTATTTGACAGCCCCCAACCTGGGTCCAGCTGTAGTTGACAGTCCCCAACCTGGGTCCAGCCATATTTGACAGCCCCCAAACTGGGTCCAGCCGTATTTGACAGCCCCCAACCTGGGTCCAGCCGTATTGGACAGCCCCCAACCTGGGTCCAGCCGTATTGGACAGCCCCCAACCTGGGTCCAGCCGTATTAGACAGCCCCAACCTGGGTCCAGCCGTATTAGACAGCCCCCAACCTGGGTCCAGCCGTATTAGACAGCCCCCAACCTGGGTCCAGCCGTATTGAACAGTCACCAACCTGGGTCCAGCTGTATTCGACAACCCCGAACCTGGGTCCAGCTGTCTGCTCTGTTGCCCCAAATCAACAAATCGCCTATGATCCCTTATTGTATTTTGATTTATCCACACCATAACCAGACCACCATGGACACAGGTTAGATCTCAATGTCCCAATTATGACAGCTTGAACGTGACCAACTATCTGCTCTTGGGCTCCCATGTACCCAAAACCCCCTTTAACCCAAACATGGCGGCTGTATCACTATGTATACCCGCCTCACTAGGCACTGAAGTCATTGTCATAGCACTGATGCCAAATGTTACCCCTAAGACCCACCTGAGCGTCCCAAGATACCCAGGCATCCAGAAGAGAACTGGCCACCCCACCATGAACACTTCTCCCCAGTGACATGTTACCTCAAAATACCCTGCCGCCCATGACCGTCCAGTTGCAAAAATGAGCTGCCCCAAGCCCCTTCCCCCAGTGCACCTTCTAAGCGGGCCACCCCCTGCTGAATTACCTTGGATGGAAAGCAACCACTGACCCAACGTTCTTAAGAGTCAAAGAATTGGCAGGATTAGAAACCTTCTGTCCTGTGGAAGCCTGTTCCCACAGAGGAACAAGACGTACCACTGAGCTATAGCTCCTTGGAACTAAGCGTGAGCCTCTTTCCCTCGGCCATAAACATAACTTTGTGGTATCATACATCCACAAAACCAGGTAAAACAAGATCCCAGTGACTCGGGTAATATGAACAAATCCCATGCGCCTGCCTGTGTCGCAATATCCCTGCCACTAATGACCCTCAGCACAGCACTCTCCTTCCTTCATACCATTACCCCATCTTGACCTCTCATGCAAAAGCCCCTTCCTCAAATTCACGCGACACCCTAAATATGCTGCTGCACGTTTACCTGGTGCCCGAACCGGTGTCCATGCTGGTGCCCGCCCTTTGTCTCCGTTTATTCACTTCCTGTCGGGTTCTCCGCGGCTGTCCGGATGCCACTGACCTTTCAGTCCGCCTGCCCGATGAATGATCCTGGAAAATGTCATGAACAAATGGTAAGATCCCGCCCCCAGTGGTATTCCCTGTGTCCCCCATACGCAGCAGCATTTCCCGCCTACCCTCATACCCACCTGCCCCTTCTCATCATCCTTTGAAAGCGTCAACAGGAACCAGAATCCTATCGTTTGAAACTGTGACCCAGAAAAGCACACCACTTTCCAATTGTGCCATAGCTCCCACCAAATTCGCTCCACCTTTAACCCTGAACTCTTGCCCTCCATGAAAACCGTACTGTAACCTTACAGCCATACCATATTCTAAAAGAGCTTTCTGTGTCATTTACACCAGGGGGAGTACTGACCCCCTTACGTCAGGTACTGATCTTGTGGTCCATAACCTTCCAGCCGTACCATACCCTAAAAGCTGCCTTCTGAGTCACTTGTCGCAATGGGGAGTACTATCCCCCTTTGCCTGGTGCACTGTCGCAGCCGCACAGGGCCTACACATGGCAGTGATCTTGTGGTTTAGGTGCACCGCCGAAGTCATACAGGGCTTACGTGGGGCAGTGATCATCTGGTCCAGGTGCACCACCGACGCCGCATGGGGCCTACATGTGGCAGTGATCTTGTGATACAGGTGCACCGCGGAAGCCGCACGGGGCCTACATTTGGCAGTGATCTTGTGATCCAGGTGCACCGCCAAAGGCGCACGGGCCTACATTTGGCAGTGATCTTGAAGTCCAGGTGCACCGCTGAAGTCGTACAGGGCCTACGTGGGACAGTGATCTTGTGATCGCCCGACGGTCCAGCTGGGCCGCACTGGGCCCCGCCTTCTCTTCACCACGGTGCAATGGGGCCGTACCGTGCCCTCCCGTGTCGGGAAAGCTGCCAAAGTGATACCGCTGCACTTATATGGTCCGGTGTGCAGGTCCCTGCCTGTATCCAAATCTGCCATCCTAATCTCCCCGAAGCCTGCTTTTGCCTAACTAAGCCTCTATAAGTGGGGAGGAAAAGCCGCTCCACTCCGAGAAAAGAGAATGAGCTGACCCCCAAAATTGATATGACATAAACCTCTGAATAAAAATCTAAGCGTGACACGCAGCCCCAGCACTGTGGCCACTGCTCTGACAGCCAGAAAATGAAAGAAACAGGGGGGGGAGCAGAGAACCTTCAGCCCCCCATCGGAAAAGCCCCAGCCTCCGCTTGTTGTAGTTCACCCAAGTTAGATCGCAAAAAGGAAGAAAGAGGGGGGAATCGATCGTAAAAAGCCCGTTGGAATCCAATGTGGTCCAGCCCTCACTAAACGAGTGTGACAGCCCTCGGTGGAAAACCTACCCGAGACCCTGCCAGCCGCACCCAAAAAACTGCCCCGGTCCTAAGAAGACCATAACTTACACTGAGGCATTGGCGAATTTCACCCCCTGTAAAAACACCTCCGAAGAGGATGGAAGAATAACCCCCCCCACATACATGTATTTACTTCTATTATATATCTCCCCGTCCGAAACGTTGGTTCGAAATGTGCCTATGAGAAACAAACACAAGTTGCCCCCCCTGACCCCAAACGGGGAATTATCCCTCCCCCCCAACCCTAGAAGCTGAAAACGCAGTCGCCTCTCCTAATAAAGGGCCCTGTGCCCACATACCCTCACAGGTTCGCTCTCCGGAGCGGGAGCAACCCAATTCTTACCGGCAGAGAATTACATGCAAGGCGTCGCAGCGCCGAGGCCCGCCTACCTCTGGGGTTCTCCCTCGTCACCCGTAAGGCACCGCCGCGGTGAGGCTCTCCTCCCTGTGGAGTCCCCCGTCGTCACTAGCACCCGGCAAATGCCCTGGCCGCTCTCTTGGAAACTAAGCCTGGACGGAAAAACCCGGCCAATGTGAGGGAGCTCGGACATGAAAGGGAGTAAAAAAGGCCTCTCTCCACTAAATTCGAAAAAATTCTAGAAAGCAGGGGACCAGCCACCGGGAATACTCAAAATGGTGACAGGAAAACACAAAATGGAGGAATAAATATCCCTTGGGCTACAAAATAGCCCAAACAGCCCAACCAGCCCAAAAGGGGGCGGAGCAGAGTCCTGTGCCGCTCCCATTCCCCAAACATCCCAGGGGGCAGACCTCCCTACGCTCGGCTGCCCCCCAAGTCCCCCGTGGCAGACAGCGGGGCCCCCGCCTCACGGCAGATCGCGGCTTCACAGCTACTGGCACGAACCCAGCAGGACGCCGCGCCACTCTCGGCCTCACAGGGACAGGTCGGCAATTCTTTTTCAATGTCTCTGCCACTCCATCTGAGGCCGTTACCTCGCTCTGTAGTTCACACGCTTTCTTCCGCAGCGCCGATCTTCTCCTTCGGGCCGCAGATCTTTCCCCAATACTGCCCGTGCAAAGAGTTTCTGGGCTGCAGCAGCTCCCCACTGCGGCCCCCAGCCAGTCCCGCTTATTAGGGACCCAAAGCACACCTCAGCAAGGAGTTGTCAGGATAATACAGGGATAGACAGACAGAGCACTAGCAGCTCACGTCCGCCATGATGGCTGGCTGGCCACGTCCCCCAGAATGAAATAACTGCTTTTAGTAAGATATCATTAATTTGCCCCTTTTCTGGTGCCCCATTTGTCCTTTTTAGGTTTCGACCTGGCGAGGGGCAAAGCCCCTCCCAGATCGAAAACTATTGTCTACAGTAGGGATGTTCGGACCGCCTCTGTTTCCAATTGGCTAGCTCCATAAATGGAGACTAGCCATTGGGAGACAGAGGCTGTCAATCGCGCTTTCTCTTGAAAACGCGATTCGGGGGCGTTTCTGGTGCTTTTTTTAAGCCCCGCCCCTTTGTCCCGGGCCGCGCTGCGATTGGCTGCCGGCCCGGGACACCCCCGTGACGTCATTCCCGGGCCGCGCTGTGATTGGCTGCCGGCCGGGACACCCCCGTGACGTCAGCCAATCACAGCACGGCCCGGGACCTGACTTGTTTTTAATCGAATTCAAGCCCTGGCTTTACCGATACACTTTCCTCTCTATCCCAAATCGTTCGTAGCATCAGCAGCCGGAGTATCCCCCCCCCCATTCCAGACCACTCTAACCTATCAGACACACCAATCAGAGCTGAAAGCGCGCTTCGTACTATTGTATGTACACAGTAGATGCACGTGGTTAATTCTCAGCCAATGAGCACTCCGGATGTTTTTAAGCGTTGTAGGCAAGGCTATGGTGCTGGCCTGCTCCAATCCATGGCCAACTTACATATGACGAGTCCCTCCCACACCAGAATGGGTTCAGCCATCGAACTGGCTGTTACACGACCCGGAAGCAATACAATTTCGTTCACATGCAATTTAGGACGAATAGTTGCCGATAAGTCGGAGTCGCTGACAGTCTGGGTGATCATTGGAAAGGTGGTTGGTCATCTTTGAGCGAGGGAAATAGCCGGCGATATATGCCCGGCGAAGTAAGCCTCATGGCGAAAAGCCAGAGGGAGCGAGAGCTGCGAGGGAAGAGCTGCGAGGAGTTGCGGGAGATGTTGAAGCGACAAGAAAGTCTCATGGGAAACAGGCATGTTTGACGAGAAACATTTTGCGTGTTTGTATGAGACTTACCCTTGCTTTCTTTCGCCCATAACCCTCCTCTTAAGAATACGTGTTACCCGTCCTCTACGGCTTTCAAATCATTATCAAGAACGTTTTGTGGCCGCTGATCACCTTGGAGTCAAACCGTCCTGGAACACACTTCAATGTGCGCATTTTTTATAAATCGTCAGTCTGGCTAGGATGTTATGTGTCTCTGTTTAGCACCATTCTTATGTTTGTACAGTCGCACATCCATGACTTTGAGTGAGATGGAAAAATGGGGGCTCACTAAAAGGGTAGCGGCCAATGTAATTAAGACCGTTACTTAAACACGTAAACTAAATTTCTCTAATTACCATAGTGTTCCACCCAACCTGTATTGTTTTCCCTCTCTAAAGCTTTCCGTGATTGTATTCAGATAAATAACACAGCAACTGGCATACATCTACAACCAGCCAGGACCATTGTCATTAGTTGTTAGATATTCAAGATAAACGAGTAACCAATAAATATTGAAAATGTTTCAGTTCTGAACTTTGTTGAGACTGTGAATTAAACATTATTGAGGCCGCTTCAGAGATCTCGTGGCCATCATAAACACCCTGCCCAAATCATTTTTTGTTTGCCATGATTTCGCAGCTGTTGCCAGATGGAATGTAAACCTAAAAAAGAGGTTTATGAGTACTACAGAGGTACTTTGTCTCTTCCCGCATGGAGGTAGCCAGTAGTACATGTGTAATGTACTTAGGCAGTCTTAGCTAGGTTGAGGCTGTGCATTCTATAATCATGACATGCAGGGCCGGCGCTAGGCATGGCCAGCGTGGGCAGCTGCCCAGGGCCTCGCACTCAGCTCACCAGCATGGGGCCAGGCACTGGTGATGCGTCCTGTCGGTTCCCTGGCGATCCATTTCAAAGAAAGGTGTCCCCTTTCTTTGAAATGGAGGGGCCCCTCTCCCCGGGCCTCTCAGGGATGGTATCTGGATACATAAGGGAGGGAGACGCTCCCTTCAATTGAAAGGCGACCCATTCACAGACACTGTGGGAGGCCCATTGTCCATCACTTTGGCGCCCCCATAGTTTTAACTTTTAGCCCACAAGCAATTCTCACACCTATCTGACTGAAGGTGTGAGATATGCTTGTGGGCTCAAAGTTAAAACTGTGGGGGGCGACAAAATGCTGGACAATAGGCCTCCCACAGTGTCTGTGAATGGTCTCCTTGCAAGGGGCCACTTATCTACATTAGAGGGGCCTCGCACATTGATTTTTAGCCCAGGGCCTTGCAAATCCTAGAACCTGCCCTGATGACATGGTAAGATTCTAGGGGGTTGAGTGTTCAATGTTTTGACAGTTGGAGCCTAGCTGCGCCCGGCACGACTGCTGTTTCTCTTGGATTCAGTCAATAAGGTGTAGTCACATACAGTTCAAGAAGGTTTGCAAAAGCTAAAGGCGATATATTCCCTGGGGCCTGGCAGGCCCAGTTTTTAGCTTACCTGCTCTGGCAGTACATACCCTGGCAGAGGTGCAGTGCGGTCCTGGCCCAGATCGACAAAGTTGGGCTGCACTCGTTCACAAGTGCAGCTCCTGGCAGGTGCGGTCTCTCTCTCCCGAGCCACGCTTAGCACCGTCCAGAGAATCGGAGTTGCTCCCTTGTCTTAGTTGTAGCAGCAATTTAGGTTACCGGCAGTGGCCCAGACCTCCGGCCTCAGAGCTTCGAGTGGCGCCTCAATGCAAATAGCGTCACTTCAGTGAACCTCACTGTCCGGTCATGCTGGTTTGTGGTTGTCTTCTCCAGAGCCTCTCCTCGCACCTGGGGTTACAGCAACTTCCCACACAAGGGCGATGGTCCAATTGATACAACACCATTTATAAGTGACCAACGACAACTCCTGGCATACGGGTCGCCATCCTTCACAAAATGCTGCACACAGGCAATGGCCTGATCAATGCAGCCATGTTCTGGGTGTGCGGCGGCCCCTCCTGGTATACGGGGTCACTGAACTTGACAACACAGCACAAGGCCATGGCCCGATCGGTGCAGCACATTTCTTTGGACAGGAGCTCCACACGTCTGGGCTGCCCTATGGATCTTCCTTCCTCCAACACACTCCTCTCTCTCATGGGCAAACCTGTCTTGGCGAGCAGGCAGGTACTGGGACTCCAGGGAAGGTGATCTTTGTTTCCCTGGGTAATGTCCCCTCACCGAGCAGGGAGACTAGCAGGCTAGGTCCCTAGTCCTGGTCACACACAGACGTCTTGCAGAGCTTCTCCTCCTCATGCAGCCCAGCTGGCTGCTTGGCAGATAACAAAGTATGGGTTTCCGGACTCCCCTACTAATAGTTCTTTTCCAGGCATAAAATGTTATTTAGGGTCTGGACTTTTGAAGTTTTATGTTGGGGTTCTGCTTCTTTGATATGCCATCGCTTCCCTTCATCCTTCCTTCTGAAAGATTTCTGTCACAGCAGGCAGGATTCCAAAGCTGATTGACCCACAACATGATTTATGGGAGTGGCCAAAGTTCACACCTGGATGTCAGCGAGAGTGATCTATGCATCCCATTTCAAATCTGGGCCCTTAGCCCTACCCTTTATGATTCCCTTATCAGCCTCATCTCCCTCTGCCTGAGATGTCTCCAGGCCCTTGCCTTGTGAACTGTCACTAAATGAAAGAGTTCTTTGAAATGCACAAGTAGAAACTGGCTCCACCTCACCCAGTACCTATTTCGCCCAGCTCACAGGAATGCAGCAATGTACAATTCTGTCAGTGGAGATTCTTCTACTCATGTTTTCACCAGGCAGGCCTGGGCTTCCCAAATCGGAATCCAAGGTCCTCTGTGCGGTGTTCCATTACATGCATTTCTCCTTCAGCATACATCCACAGCACACACTACTGTCTAGTATTGGTGTGCCCATGTACCATGCTATCAGCAGCATTTCTACATGCAGCACATTCACTCAGTTGCACACACTGTTCAATACTACAGTCTCTCTGTACTGCACGAGTGTCACTTTAAACCCACACTGTCAATGTACACGCATTTACCATGTGCACACTGTTCCTTACTGCATCGTCTGTGTAGTGTATGTCTTGTGCACTCACATGCACTTCGCACATGTTTTCACTAGGCACACACTTCTACATCAACCTGATGTAGTCCAAGTGTGAGCTTTACACACAGCAGCAGAACCTTTAAAAATGCGAGTGAGCCTGTAGGCCTCACTACATTGACTCAAGGGAAAAAGGACCTGGTTACTACTATTGATGATCACACAGTATGCTGCTACCACCGTGCTTGTGCTGTTTAACTCTGGTGAAGGCAGTAGCCTTCTACTATTATGAGGGCAGCGATTTGGGTGCTTCTCCCGGTCCAACAACACCGCAATCCATGAGACAGGCCTATGCCAATTCACACACGCATGATCCGTGTTTGCCTATGGCAGAAAAAAGCCGCTTTAGGAATCCAGACAATTATACAGTCGGGTACTCAGGACATGGGTACATGTCTTTACAATGCAGAGGACTTTTCCATCCCAATGGCAGACATGATGGATGTAATGCAATCCCATCCCCTTACATCATTAACTTTATACATCGGAGTGCATTTTTGTGTTTGCAAGAGTTCAGTCGGAGCTGCCCAGAGAAACACTAATATACATGAATTTTTTTGACTGGCTTAACAGTGCAATTGTTGACTGACCATAGGTGCTCCACAAAAATGAGCTTTCAGAGTACTTCTGAGAGAGATGCTTATGCTCCACAAATGTTGTTACAGTTAGTATAGGATTTGATTGGGCCGAATTTGTGTGCTTCCACATAAAGACTGCTTGTAGTGTAATTTTTGACTTATGGCAATGTCTGTACTCGAAACAGCGGGACTGAGTTTGTTATGGTAGCAAGCCAATGAAAATAGCTTTATGCATAATCTACTTATTATGAAATTTTATGATAAAGGCAATAGCAGGGATATGGAATTCCTATAGCCCGACACCCGGGACATATTGTTTGGGTTCAAGGGCTACACATTTTCATGTGTGCTTTGTCCTTGGGACATGTAGGGCCAACCCCCTACAGCACAAATCCTTTGGCTGCCAATTTACAGTCCCACATATTGGATCAGGGACGAGCATTGTCTGTAGTTAAGGAAATATTTGTGTCTATGTGTTAATGCTGTTCAAATTTGTATTTATGGTTCATTAATGCAAACCCTTTATTATTAGGGTGAGCGCTCTAAGTGAATGTAAGCTCAGATTGCACTACTGATAGAGGTTCCAGTATAAAAATGTGTACACACGTTTTCAATGTTTAGCAATATGAGGCTATGTATAATGCTCCCAGAATGCTTCCTGATTAGATGCAACTGTTGCTTACCATTACCTTCAGCCCCTGTATGTACATCTGCGGAAACGTAGCAACATAAGGGAAATGCTAGTACTCAAACCCTACTATCCTATGGTATGAGCCCTGCCATAATCAGAGAGGCTATTTCAGATCTCTTATATAATGAGATGTCAGAAATAATTTATCGCCTCATTACATGGTTCAAAGGGGACAAGTGGATTTTTTTACAGGACAAGTAGATTTATGAAGCAACCTGCCCCATGGACTATTAGACATTTGATTAAATTCCACACCCCTGCAATAGGCCTAATCTGTTTACTGTGAAAAGCATATGTTAAAGTCAATAGGCCTGTAAGGCTGGATTGTTATTACATTCCTGTAATAACAATCCTAAAAGCCTACAGATAGGTATTTTGATACGTGGATTATCACAGTTTACTGTAATAGGCAATTCTTTTGTTGTAGGTGATTCCATATGAAAAACTGCAGATATAGAGGAGTTACTCTTTGAGAATTCTGGTTAGGCCATTTTAGGAGAGAGCGTATTTGCTTAGCAAACTGTGTTTTTGCATATACCTTTCTAATTTTAATACTGTTTGTCTGATGGTTGCCTTGTGGGAAAAGTTTATGCTCAAAACTGCAGGTCTCAATTTATTATGGTGTTGAGCTATGGGTGTGACTGGTACGCTCGTAAATGTTATGTCCAAGGCAATATTTCTAGTCTGCTTATTATGAAACGCTATGACTAAGGCAGTTGGTTTAATTTGTTCGCTTTTTTATTATTTATTTTAGTTAGTACATTTTCCCTTGGTTGGGTAAAGCATCATCCTTGTACTGCTGTGGCAATATTTTAAAATCAGTTGATTGGTGGGTCTACATCAATTCGGTTCCATATATTCATGAGCAGCACATATAATTGTCCACCCAGGATAATGTCTTTCAATAGGGATAACTCATTACCAAGCAGACATCGGGTCCTTAGTTTACCTCAAAATTTTCCCAAAAGGTATTGCGCCATTCTTTCTTCAAAAGTATTAGTAGCATTACATGGCACCTGATGTATAGAGTTAATCTACATTTTTCAGTACCTCACAATCACCGGTCTCCAATATATCCCACTTTTGCAATTGAAAATCTGATTCTTGGGTTGCTTTTTTCTCCAGCATTTCATGAATTTTCTAAACTTACATTTATGTAGAATTAGGAATAGGAAGTCTGTGAATATAATCAAAAGGAACGTCTCAAAACTATTGCAGCATTTAAATTATATTTTAATATTCGTCATGGTTTGGTTTCTGGTTGATTAATGTCTACAGTGCCACCCTAATTTTCTTCAGCAAGTTTATTTCTGGTTACTTGTTCCTAATTGTAAAATACTTCTCAAAAATACGACCTGTAGCCTAATTTATTTTTTTAGGTTTCGCCTATTATCATTCGCTTGCGAATGTAATAGGCGAGAATTCAAGTGCTCCATCGACTCGTCAAACCACTGGTGTTTTTTCACAGTGCATGTGAGTCACGTGACCACAAAAGCGGGTCACGTGACCACACAAGCACGCGCATCTCCCTAATCCGCCTGCCACACTTCTCCTCCCCTCGCTCGCATTCCCGCCCCCCCCACCAGGCTCTCCCGCCCCCATCCGGCTTCCCTCCGCGCATCTCCCTAATCCGCCTGCCACACTTCTCCTCCCCTCGCTCGCATTCCTGCCCCCCCACCAGGCTCTCCCGCCCCCATCCGGCTTCCCTCCGGCCATTTGCCAGCATTGCGAGGCCATTTGCCAGGAGCTCTCCCCCGCCCGCAGCTTGACAATGTAAACTCCTATCGCTACAATACATATCAGTTTGCAGTTAGTAATCTAACTGCCAATGCACTCCCACCCACACAGAAATAGTACTGCGACTTCCTCATTTATATCTATGTTTGCATCTGTTTCTCACTAGAGCTAGGGGTTGCACACGCTTCCCCTGGCACAGTCGTACTCCGTTAACATATTGGATTCTACGCATGCCCGCCCAGTGAAGCCCCCAGGCACCTCGGGTGTAACCCCAACCTCTCGCAGATGCGGGACTGCGGGACAGTACTATTGGTTTTGTAAATGACATTTTATATTTATATATCGTTATTGGCATTGTCAATAACAATATATAAATATAAAATGTAATTTACAAAACCAATAGCTCCAACTTTCCAAATGCGAAACCTATTGGCAACGCCAGTGCTTGTCTTATTTATATTACACTAGAGAGGTAACTCATGTCCTTGAGTGAACCTGGCACTGTGCAATTTTCCTCTCTTACTTACCTCAGATGCTGATGGTCCTAAAGAATATATTTTCTGTTCTGCTCACTTTATAAAAAAAGTGATGGATGTTTGCCCTTGTGGTGATGTTGGACATTTTTCAAAATGCATTACTATACTATGAGATGTGTGACACTCAGCAGGATATATCTTCCTGTTTCTTGCTCTACAAGTGAGAAAAGGAATACTTCTCTATCTATGCCCAATTTGCAAAATTCTCCCACTACTCCAAACTGACCTTTTGGTGGAAATGATTTAGAAACCCAGTGATGTCCCACCCGGAATATTTTAACATCAGCCATACTGACTTCCTCAAAATGTTAATTTCCAGACTACAAAATAGGCTGGCTGGTAATGTTTCCGGCTACCAGGGCACGAGTCGGGGTACCACGCGGGTGGACGGCATCCCCCCACTTATTTCCGAGGTATTTTCAGGGTGGACGCCGTCCACCCTGCTAAATCAAAACCGCGTCCATCATACCTTACAAAATGGGAGGCACAAAGTAAACAAAGCATTTCCGGGTCCAAGCACGCCGGTCACCACGCCCCTGCACCTACCAGGTGCACCGTTGGCAGGGTACCCAATAGACGCCAAGGAAGGATCCGACCTCAACCAATGAATGGGTGGGTCTGCAACTCGGCAGGCCCGCCCACCCGCAACATGCCCTTTATTTTTCGGGCTTTCCTTCAATTAGCTCCTTTGCTTTTTCGGAGCGAGTGACCCCTTTGCCTGCTGCCTGACCTGCCTCCGCTTCCTGCACCAGACTTCCCGGACTCGCCTGCTGCCCTCTCCAGTCCCGGCCTCGCCTGGTGCCCCCTCCCAGCCTCGCCTGGTGCCCCCTCCCAGCCTCGCCTGGTGCCCCCTCCCAGCCTCGCCTGGTGCCCCCTCCCAGCCTCGCCTGGTGCCCCCTCCCGGCCTCGCCTGGTGCCCCCTCCCGGCCTCGCCTGGTGCCAATGAACACAGATGTCGCCCGATAAACAGTTAATGTAGAACAAGTGTGCACATAACTTCATATTCACATGTACTACTTGAGTGCAGTTCTCAAAACTGGAGCTATTCCAATACTTCTGCTTAACTCGGGGAATCGACGTTCAGTGACTCACGGACCCCATGTTGCAATCAGGCTTCGGTGGAAAAGCAGCCGACCCTACTTCTGCCAGAACTATTTTTAATGAGATTAAAACCCACTACGGGATTTAACCGCTGGCGCTCCGGGTCTGTGAGGTGAATACCTTTGTTTAGCACCGCAATTTATGAACAGTAGCCGTTAGGTGTAAATGTTGCTGTTCTTTGTGCCTGCATTGCCCACGGCACGGCAACATTTAGTGTAATTTTTTTCCGTGTACTGGCCTATTTTCAGCGCGGCTCGCCAGCACCGTCGCTGTCCCCATCAGGTCCAGTCTGCCTGGTGATGCACTGCGTGGGGAGGCGCTACGTATGTACTGGGTGATTGCATTAAAAGCAGAAGAGCGAACATATTTGTCCTTGCCCATCTCGCCAGGCCCCCAGTACGTCTAGTGACAGTTCACAGTGTGGAGGCCTTAGTACTCTGGTTCTTAGTGTAAGACCCTTGCATCCACCTTCTAAACGCCCGAGGGGATGGGGCAGATCAGAACTCCTCTCAATTGGGCCTTCTTAGTTCTCCAGGGTCCCCCGGACCAGATGCTAGGTGAGTTAATGCTGCCCCCAAAGCCCCGGCAAAATGCTCAGAAATCCCGTCTCCGCTTAACACTTGTGGGGGTATGCCCATCTTCAGTATTACAATGTCCCATTTCACGGTGGCGAACGCCCTCGCTAGCAACTTGCAAAAATAACAATGCACCCAATCTAATCTAAATGTTCGCCCCCTTATTCTCATTCACTTGCACTTCAGATTCTGTCACTTACAGTCCCCCTCACTCAATGACACATTCGTCCTCATGTATGCATCCACACACGTAGAGCTATCAAGTAGTCCAGGTTCGGTGGCAGCTTTTGTCCAGTCATGGTTTTTCCATCAACATGACTAAGCATGTAATGGCTCAGAGATCTGTAAGTGTGATGGAAACAGTGCAACTACATGTCCCACCAGGCAGTCTGCTTCCAAACTAGGGCTGGCTGGAGATCTCCTTCATGACACGGGGCAAATGAATACACACAAATACAGTCAGGCTCACTGAAATACGGTCATCTCACACTCACCCAAGCACACAAACACTCACACCAAATATTCTCTGTTTTAATTAAACATACTCACTCGCTCTCGATCACTGACCTTAATGCACATATTTCCCACTACTGCCGAAAATACATTCACTCACTTTCATCTAGAAACTTCATGTTATAGGCAGAGTCGCTGGAATGATGTCAATCTGCGCCCACAGAGTTTTGTGCATGATTATGACATTGCCTTGTTTCCTACATAATCCATGTCTGTTGCATAATCTGCAGATATTAACAAAAAAAGTGTTCCTTGTTTAAATGGATGAAGAGTTACAAAAACTCTGCAATGCATGCTGCCGCCCAATGCTGGTCCTTCGCAAAGCTTCACCGGCCACCTTTCAGTTGTTTATGACTGTATTTGGAAGTGGAACTCGTACTAATGAAGTGAAGTGAAACCTTTGCACAGACCGTGCAAAAATGTCAAAATAATGAGCCAATGCTAATCACAAAATATGCTCCATTAAGTTAGATCATTTGTGTTTTCTTGTTGCATAATTCGCCAACCCTACTGCATAATCCTACTGGCCCTGGTTATAGGGTGTTCGGATATTGCCAGGTAGGTCCACGTAAAACAAGACCTTGTTGTCATCCTGCCCACCAGCAGCACCCAGACAAACAAGCCACTATGGAAGGGAAATGTGATGCAATGGTTACAATGCTGACTTTGGAAGCAGCAAACCTGGGGTTTAAACCCCTCTTCCATGCTTGTCCAGTGTATTCTACTTGTTAATAAATGTAAATGTCGTGTTCTAGGTAGCGTAATATATTTTATAGTTTTGATAAGCACTATTGTAGTTTCTAGTATGTGCTTTTCTTCGGCTTTTTTCAACACACTAATTCTACTTTTGTTGCAATATATGCAAATGATAGATCTGCCTTACATGTGATGTCACTTCCTGTCGTGATGTTACTTCCTGTCGTGATGTCACTTCCTGTCGTGATGTCACTTCCTGTGACCACGCCTACCTTGGAGAGTCCCCCCACTTCTTTTTTTAGGACTTGTGCCCTGCCGGCTACCAAAGCAGGATGCCTCATACCTGCTCTGAAAGACCTAAAATAATTACCAGTCAAAGTAAAAATTGAATTTAATGTTTGCTGCACCATCCAAAAGTATTGTTAAAAAAATTAAAAGACTCTGAAGAAGTTAGCTCCACATCACGACCCTGCTGGAAATCGCCTATCACTGGCTGTTAACCTTATTGCAGCTAAAACACTGAAGCAGACGTCTTGAAATACAAGATCCAAAGTTGTGATGTAATCTCAATCCTCTTGAGATCTGAAACAACCCACGTGTCTCAGAAACTCCTGAGAACCAAACTATTCATGCACACTTTCTAATTGGCCTCTAAGTGATAGGTGCACTGACCACAGCATTTTAATTATGAGCATCGGCCCTATCTAATTGGATATATTTGCCACCTGTTTCACATTCTTTGTAGAACATGCAGGTTCCTATTCCCTTTTCTGCCATGAAGTAACGGGTACCTGAAGTGCATGACGAAATTCCAAAATAAACATATACATTCCTTTCTTTGCCTGCTTATCATTTCTATCATCTTGGTCCCACTTCTATCTTTTAGCTCTCTCTCACACATACACTCTCTCTCTCTCACACACATACATAAATAGGATGTATGTCATTACTGCGCATGCTTTTACAACTCATGCCTTTACCACGCAAGTTTTACAACGCAAATCGTTACAACGACTTGCGTTGGGGGGGCGCTGGCTAGTGAATAGTTTAATGTACTATTCCAACTCCAGTCCCCGTGGATAGTAGGGAAGGAGTTGGATAGTAATTTAAACTATTTCCCTATCCTACAGCGCCCCCCAGCGCAAGTCGTTGTAACGCTAGCGTTGTAAAAGTTGCGTGGTAAATGTACTGCGTGTTAAAAGTTGCGTTGTAAACGCTGTTCCCCACATAAATACAATGCCATTAACTGTCCCTCATTTAACACTGGCACTCACTATCTGTATTCACATCTCTTCACATCCATGATCACCTGCCCTCACTGGTAACACCTAGGCCATAGTTTCCTTGCATACACCTTCACATCGGTGTTCACACCCGTGCTACTGTGACAGCTCGTAGTGATTTCGCAACATGTAACCACCGTGCTCCTGGCATCTCCTATATGGCTACCTATAATCTGCCTGGATTGCACATAAGTGTTTTTCTTGCACCCGCCACACAAATTCCTCCCACTTTCGCATGCATTCTAGCAAAGGCGCTTCACAAACATACGGCCCATATTTTCCAGTGGTTGGAGGACCAAGGTACGTTCTAACAAATAGCAGAAAAGTACCTTCCTCTTCCATGGGCAATACTGATACAAGATAAAAGGGAAATGTGTGCAGGTTCTGTGAGGGCAGGTCAGGGCAAGAGAGTATTTAAAGGATCAGCTATTTAGTATTCACTGTTTCTCAACATTCGAGTTTCCATCTTCATTGCTTTCATCACTCCACTTAATTCCCTCGTTTCTTCTATCTCGAGCTACTGGTGGTTCTAAAAAGTATTTTTCTTATTGTTAGGACTTGCCTAGGCAGCGCATGCGCTGTCTCTTCAAGACATCCTGTATCTAAAATAGGGTTTTAAGCACCGCCCATCTTTCTTATTGGCTCCTTTTACTGTCATTCGTAAATGGCTGCTTTTCTTTGGTCAATATTCACAGTACTCCCTCCTTTTCCTCCCACAAGGACTGCCCCCGTTACAGGTGCTGTTACTTGTCATATTATGTATTACTTTACAAGCACGCTTTCTTTATTGTTATTTGTTCAGGCTCAGGAACCCACTTGTGCCCACACTGGCTACCTATTCTTCCCTCAGAGGCACCCTCATCTACAGACCCCCGGGACCACGCACACAATTCAGCGAAGACATCGCCGACTTCATCAGCCCGCACGCCCTCCCCTCCGCTGACTACATCCTCCTCGGGGACCTCAACTTCCACCTGGAGAACAACAACGACCGCAACACCACCACCCTGCTGGACAACCTCGCCAACCTTGGTCTCAAGCAGCTGGTAACCACCCCCACCCACTACGCCGGACACACACTCGACCCCGTCTTCTCATCCAGCAAGGACATCGCCTTCAGCCACGCCACCGGACTCCACTGGACGGACCACAGCTGCGTCTACTTCAGCTTCAGAAGGACCACGATCCACCACCACCAGCAACAGGTTGCACGCAGAAGCTGGAACAAGATCACAGCCGACCAGCTCGCGACTTCCCTGAGCATGAACCCTCCCACCAGCGCAACAAACCCAAGCCAGGCGGCCACCAACCTCACGAAGTGGATCAGCAACTGCGCAGACGACCTTACCCCTCTGAAGACCCCTCCTAGCAGACCCGGCAGCAAGAAAGCCCCATGGTTCACCGACGAACTCAAGAGCTCCAAGAAGAACTGCCGAGCCCTCGAGAAAGCCTGGCGCAGAGACCCAACACCGAACAACATGACTGCCCTCAAGCTCGCCACCCGAAAACACCACCAACTGATCCACGCCACCAAGAAAACTGCATTCAAGGAATGACTGGACAACAACGCCCACAACAGCAAGGAACTCTTCAACATTGTTAAAGAGCTCTCCAACCCCAACGCCGGAAACAACGACATCACCCCTTCGCAAGACCTCTGCAACACCCTCGCCTCCTACTTCCACAACAAGATCGCGGACATACACAACAGCTTCAGCTCCCAACCGACGCACGCCACGACCGAACCACCGCCCCCCACCACCACCCTCCGCGCCTGGACCCCGATCAGCACCGAAGACACCATCCGCACGATGAACTCCATCCACTCCGGATCTCCGACCGACCCCTGCCCTCACCACGTCTTCAACAAGGCCGACGCCGTCATCGCACCCCACCTGCGGGACATCATCAACACCTCCTTCGACACCGCTACCTTCCCGGAGAGCTGGAAGCACGCCGAACTCAGTGCTCTACTAAAGAAGCCATCAGCCGACCCCACCGACCTCAAGAACTACCGCCCCATTTCGCTGCTCCCGTTTCCTGCAAAAGTCATCGAGAAGACCGTCAACAAGCAGCTGGCCGCCTTCCTCGAGACGAACGGATCCCTCGACCTCTCGCAGTCTGGCTTCCAGGCCAACCACAGCACCGAGACCGCCCTGATCGCAGCTACCGATGACATCCGAGCCCTGCTCGACAACGGAGAAACAGCGGCCCTCATCCTCCTAGACCTCTCCGCGGCCTTCGACACTGTCTGCCACCGTACCCTAGTGCAGCGCCTCAGCAACGTCGGAATCCAGGAGAAGGCACTGGAATGGATCACCTCGTTCCTCGCCGGAAGGACACAGAGAGTCCGCCTCCCCCCGTTCAGATCAGAAGCCACCGAAGTCATCTGCGGCGTTCCTCAAGGCTCCTCGCTCAGCCCAACCCTCTTCAACGTCTACATGAGCCCCCTCGCAGCCATCGCACGCCAACACAACCTCAACATCATCTCCTACGCCGACGACACCCAGCTGATCCTCTTCCTCACCAACGACCCCGCCACCGCCAGAGCCAACCTACACGAAGGGATGACAGACGTAGCCAAGTGGATGATGAGCAGCCGCCTGAAACTGAACTCGGACAAGACGGAAGTCCTCATCCTGGGATCCTCACCCTCCGCCTGGGACGACTCCTGGTGGCCCCCCGCCCTGGGCAGCGCACCCAAACCAACAGACCACGCACGCAACCTGGGCTTCATCCTGGACTCCTCCCTCTCCATGACCAGACAAGTCAACGCCGTCTCCTCGTCATGCTTCAACATCCTGCGCATGCTACGTAAGATCTTCCGGTGGATCCCCACCGAGACCAGGAAGACGGTCACCCAGGCCCTCGTCACCAGCCCCCTGGACTACGGCAACTCCCTCTAGAACGCCTCAGCACGACTCATCCTGGACATCCCCTGTCGCAGCCACATCTCCGGACACCTGAGAGATCTGCACTGGCTACCGGTCAACAAGAGAATCACCTTCCGTCTCCTCACCCACGCACACAAGGCCCTACACAACCAAGGCCCAGGATACCTCAACAGCCGCCTCAACTTCTACGCTCCCACACGCCAACTTCGATCGACCGGCCACGCCCTCGCCGCCGTCCCCCGCATCCGAAGAACCACCACAGGAGGAAGGTCCTTCTCCTACCTGGCCGCCAAGACTTGGAACTCCCTCCCGAACCACCTCCGCCGGACCCAGGACCACCTCGCCTTCAGGAAACAGCTCAAGACCTGGCTGTTCGATCAGTAGCGGACCCCCCCTCCCCTAGCGCCTTGAGACCTTCCGGGTGAGTAGTGCACTATATAAATGCTGTGATTGATTGATTGATTGATTCGGGATGTAGCTTCCTTCTCCTCCTCCCTCCTGTTTGCTATTATTTTTTGTTTAGAGCTTCAAAGTCAGCCTCCCTGCCGGCCACAGACTATTATCTTTATTTCTTTTTCCCATATTGGGGCAGCCCTCACTTCATCTTTAAGGATGGCACCGAGCCCCTTTCTTTTGTTGGGCGCAGCTCGCACAATTCTACTTTTCCTGCATTCTATGTTTTTTTGGCAGAGCAGTATGCTGCACTTCATCTTTAACAATGGCGGCTGTGTGCATTTCTTTTGTTGTGCACGGCTCACCCCCCCCCCCCCTTATTTACTTTGGTCACAGTGCCGGTAAGACTGCTGCGGTCAGTTCTGAATTTTGGCTGCTGAGTAATGCTGGTTGTTTTCACATGCTTTGCTTTTTCTGCACATGTGGGGCTGTAATTTAATTTGCACTATTTGGGGTGCATGATGCAGCATGGTTGACTAACAACACAGTGTTTTCGCACTCCAGTGTTTTGAATCGCTTTAACCAGTGGAAGTGCCTTATGTAGCATGGTTGACTAAAAGATCTCAGGCGATTGGGTGAATTTGCAAGCAGTGCTTAACGTGCCATAAAAGTCAGGGGGACCTGGTGCTCTGTCAGTGAGAAGAATGCGCCCTGCTTAATAGTCACTACTCCTGCCTGGTGCTTGACAACCCCCGTAGACACATGGCTCTCCCACCTAAATATCTCCAAATGAAAACAACAGGCATTGGAAACCAGCTCAACACCGAATTACTTTAAAGCAAGAGGTAAATCTGATGACGGATTACAATAATGGACACTGAGCTCCCTGGGCATAGGCAGGTTATCGGGTGATATATGTTATAACCAACATTAGGGCCCTCTAGGGATAGACAAGTAAAGATTTGTTTAAAATGTACTTTTTGAAACTTCACTTGTTTTAATCGTTAAATCTTTAAAAATGTACTTTTTTTACTCCCTTCTTTTTTATTGCCCTCGTACCCTGTTTTGGTCTATACTTTAATGTCTGTTTTTTGTTTTTGCAAGATCTCAATCGTGCATTATGTTTTGGGGGATGTATTTTACTCTATATCCTCCTTTCATCTTCCCTGTTCAAAGTATATTCATATATATAAGTATATGTTGATGTGTTTGAGCTGGCATTGCTTAGCTTACTGGGTCAAAGCTATTGCGATAGTGTTGAAACATCTGACATTTTTTTTATATGCAATTCTCTGCAATAAAGTCTTTTAACCCACTGACGTACCTCAATTGTATTAGAACTTGTGTGTCAAACCTCTTTAAATGAAACCTGTGCAGTATGTTTATTATTCTCTTGAACGTTCTTAGAATAGAATCTTACGTACACCATACTACCATATCAATTTGTAACATGGCCTCCAGAGTTCACACTTAACTCTGCAATTGGCTTGTTAACCCACTGCACTATCTCGTACGTATTGAAGTCTACGATGCCCAGTTTACTTGCACAATTCTGCAATGGGTTTATTATTTCCATGTGGTATTTCAATGACATTTTAACCTGTTAGTAATTTTAATTAGTTTCAGCTAGAAAAACACTCATTTTTGTAAACATTTGCAAATTACTCAACAGATGATTATGTAGCAAATGTCCAAAATCCATAATTATGCTGAAAATACTGCCAAATATAATCATATCATTCCAATGGTCCTGCATATAGTCCTTTGCACAGGTGAATATATGTGCAACATGCCATCTGTGACCATGATCCTTTGCAGCCCCAGGTTACAGTGAATCTGTCTGGAGGCCTCAGTTGCCATACTTAACCACAGACTTTGGTTCTAAGATGTGCCTTTGGCCCCCTTAGACCCATTACAACATTGGATTATGTTCACCATTTTGCCACCCCTGCACGTGGCAGAGGCCAGCATGTATTTCTGATACACTACATTACCCTATTCAATCCTTAGTTACACATGACTCAGGATAATATGCTGCATGGCTAAACACTTACAAGGTCCCAAAGGCGAGACTGATTGCATTGCAAATGCTTGTTTTTCTTCTATTTGATGTATTGTTTCCATTCTTCTGAGTTGTTTTTATCTCTCTTTGCTTTTTCCTATCTGTATGGCATAATGTTCGTTGTCTACTTAGCATTTTTTTTATAGAATATATTGTTGGTGCCTTAACTGCAGGCCCTATTGTATGTTTAAATTGTCTGAAGGATCATGGTCCGGCAGCTGGAGAAGGTGGTGAAATCACCCATTCTTCCAAAAGAAGAATAAGGTAAAAGGGGTGAGAACGGGGATCAGGACTCCTCTCTCTCTCTCTCTCTCTCTCTCTCTCTCTCTCTCTCTCTCTCTCTCTCTCACTACCCTTACTCTCTGGATCTGGATTCTCAATTGTTCATCATCAGTGACACTCAATCGGGGGGCATGGCTGAGCACGTAATGGCGGTAGACGTGCCGGGGTAGAGCTCCAGGAGAAGCCCCCCTACCGCGGGCCATTTCTCCGCTTCCAGCGCCCCAAACCTGCTTGATAATCTCGGCGAGGGCGCAGGAAGCTCTTTTACCCGTGCTGGCGAAGTCTGAAATCGGCAACTTGTTCCTGGCCTCTCCGCCAGACTCGATCACTGCGTACCCCGCTGGTGGACTCCTCCGGCCGGCGCCTGTGGCCACTTGAGGCCAGGGATGAGTCGGGCCTACTAGGCCCCGGATCAGGGAGTTATAACACACAACATCGGATGCCCTGATACTGTCGCCGTTCCCCCTGGCTGCCTCTGCAACACCACCGGAGCGGTGATTAGACCCCTGGGCGCCGCGGAGCAAAGAGACGGCTGGAGAGCTGTGTGCAGAGAGGCAACGTCGTACGCTGGTGAAGATCATTGACTTTGAATGAGAGCGGATGGGCCCGACGGTGAACTGCCCTAGATGTCGTGATTGAGCCCTCAGGCGATTACCCAGATCCCTTCTGATCACTGGGACAGCTCTTCACTGGCGCGGTCTGTTGCGCCCCACCCCCCCCTCCCTGGGCTATTACGCAACCGTTACCGACACTCTGGGCTGGTACTGACGGGGCCTGTGTGCCTTTGGACACGTGAGCGATTCCTGCCCAGCCTTGACACTGCCTACGCAAAAGAGAGACGCGCCTACAGTTGCTGGCTGTACTAGATCGCCAACTACGGACGCCTGGGGTGAGGAGAGGGCCATACCCGACTGCCTGACATCTGCCCTACCTTGTAATTCATGGAGGGGGTTACGCTAGCGGATGCGCCAGCCGTAGGGAGCCCCTGCTGCTAAGCTCAACTTTGGAAGCCCCTCTAGATCCACTAACTGACATTGGAGGGGGCCGGAGGGGATGTGGGCCGTGCAGATTTAACACTGTCCCTCAGCGAAGCCTCTTTTCCTACTGGGAAACTTTTACGGGACCCCAGGGGGTGGATGACCTGCGCCGCCCCACATTCGCTTTGTGTAGCCCCGGTACTACGCAGTCTTTGTCTACTACTGTGGAGTGTCCCTCCCTATCAATCTGTCTTTGGAACACTAGTGCGACTTTCATGTCTGGGGGGCCCAAGACGAGAGCTGGTGCAGGCGGCACTCTGGTGAAAGGGAAAATGGCGAAACAGTCGGACCAGGACCAGAGTGCCTCCAAACTGGACACGATGTTAGCGGCGATGGAGAGACTGGTGGAGTCGCTGCAGCAGACTCGCACGTCCCTAGAGACTAAAATTGATAAAGTAGCAATTGATCTGACGCACCTTCGTGCTGACCATAAAAAACTATCGGATCGGACTGCAGACCTTGAACATACCGTGGCGGATATGACACCTAAAGTTACACAAATAGACAAACATGTTCAAGATCTTCTCAACAGACTGGAATTTCTGGAGGACCGGGCAGAGGACGCGGAGGTACGTACCCGGAGAAACAACGTTCGCATAGTGGGTCTGCCGGAACGATGGGAGGGGAGAGAAACGGCGGAACACATGGAACACTGGCTCAAGACCTTACTCCTGGAGGGTACCCTCTCAAAACAATTTGTGGTGGAGCGCACCCACCGTGTACCAACGCGCCCTCCTCCTGAAGGCTCCAATCCGAGGCCTATGCTCATTCGCATCTTGAACTACAGAGACCGCGATACTATACTGCATGAGACTCGGAAACTGGCTGACGTCCAAGTTGAAAACGCCAGAATCATGTTCTTTCCTGATTACACTGTACAAGTACAGCGCCAGCGCCACTCTTTCTTGGCGGTAAAACAACGCCTTCGTCGCCTGGCTCTGAAGTATTCTCTACTCTTCCCAGCTCGCTTGCGAGTGGTGGCGCAAGAGAAGACGCACTTCTTCAATACTCCGGAGGCAGTTGAGGCTTGGCTTGACTCCGGTGTCGATACGGAACCTAGAGAAATGCCGCCAAAACCAAGACGCAAACGTGGTTCCCGAAGACGGCGCCTCAGAAGACCCTCCCCAACGCACTCGTCACACATGCAACCTGAAGTGGGTCCCACACCTGAACGCATGCAGAGCGAGCAACAGGAAGCCCTTTGCATGGCGGCGGAAATCAGCGGCTCACACACGGAGGATCCCGTCATGGAAGCTACTCCGTAGGCCCTGGCGAGCGACGATGAATACATCTACGGCTTACCGGACTCCCAAGTATCGCTGGACCTTCCAGATGTCACACCGTAAACTGCTGATACGTTCCACTGATAATATCTTGGGATACTTGCTTTATTATTCGGTCATTGAGAGAGCCGCAGGGGCAATGCTTACACAGAGTCCGGAAACAGAGACGGATCTTACTACCTGGCTCTGTCGCACTGGGGTTGCCCCCCCCCTGCTTGCCTTGGACACGTACACTGCAACCTGCACTCCTGTTGGGCCATGGGGGAGATCACTGTAAGTGAGGCGTGGAACTATGCCAAGGGGTGGATGACTCCCCTGGAGGTGAGTGCCTTGTAGAAGACTGAGCCGCGGTGCCTTTGCGCAGCGGGTCCTTGGGCACTCTGGAACACTTTCCATTGACTTTGACAAGCTTTGCCAGAACTGAACTAGTAATCACTACCTGCATGTGGTGGGGGACAATGCTTTTGTCTTCCTCGCATGTATACTCTGTAAAGTAAAAGATCACGACTCAGTGACCCCCCCTTGAACTTACGTACTTTTAATGCTCATTAGAGCGTTTGGACGACAACATGTTCTGCTGTCGACCTTGTGGTATTATGTTGATGTTTTTCTTGTTTGCAAGACAGGTGGTGTTTCTTTTTCTTACCTATTTCCTAAATGTGTGTTCGTGGGACGCCAGCCGGGGACCAATGATGTTTCATGATTGTTGTGGATATCTAACCTGTAATGTACCTAAACTGTGTGCTGGGGGGAGGTGGCCGAGGGGGGCTATGTTTGAACTGACACACGATGACTATGGTTAAATTCTGTACTTGGAACGTGCGTGGTATGCATACACCCTCACGCCGTTACCAGGTTTATTCATATCTTAAACGACACCAAATACACATCGCATTGTTGCAAGAGACCCATTTGACAGACCTAGAGGTGGCCACACTGCGCCGCAGGTGGAGGGGGCAACTTTACGCCGCGGGATTCTCGGCATTTGCACGAGGAGCTTTAATCTGGATTCGTCCTGGGGTCCCCTTTGCACTAGCTCACAGCACAATAGATATTGAGGGCAGATATGTGCTTTTACAGGGCAAGCTAGATGGACAGCAGGCGATTATGGTCTCCGTTTACGCACCTAATTCGGAACACAGGAGGTTTTTTTCCCGACTGTCGTCGGCGATGGCCCCATGGCCGGGTGTCCCGCTTCTAATCGGAGGCGATTTTAACTGTGTACTAGATGTTGCGCTTGATCGCTCGTTCCCCCCCTTACCCACAGCTCTGTCGAGTGGAGCGCAGAGGGCACTTACTAGCTGGGCATCACAGTGGGACCTGCATGATGTTTGGCGTACCCGACACCCCAATGTGAGAATTTATTCGTGTTACTCGGGTGTCCATGCCTTACACGTTAGACTAGACAGATTTATGCTCACTAGCGTCCTACTCCCCCATGTCACTGATACTGAATACTTGGGACCCACTCACTCTGACCACAACCCGAACACACTAGACCAGTGGTACTCAAAGTACGGCCCGCGGGCCACTTACGGCCCGCCAGACCTTTCCATGCGGCCCCCTTGTGAAGCTAGCTGGAGTTTCGTTTTTGAAAGTAACTCAGCTTGCCAGGAAATGGGAAGCTCCGGAGAACAGTGAGGTGGGGGCCAGGGTGTGTTTGCTGATGGAAGGGTGTGAGCTGGAGGACAGAGAAGGTGATTTTAATGAGCCAGGTGCATGCTTTCTAATATTATTAATATAACATTCAAATATTTGTAAAATTAATAAGGAAATAAATGTATTTACTTGGCCCTTTTTTCAACCTGTGCTTTTTGTAGCCACCCAACGTTTAGTTTTTTGGATGGGCTTTTTTCCAAAGGAGGTTCAGCTTGTTGTAGGGACAGGGCTGCTCCTGTGCTGTGGTCCTGCTGTGGCATGCAGCATTAAGGTATTGATGTTTAGAAATTTGAACTCATGATCATGGAATATAGTTTACTTGTAAAAAGCGGAAAAAGTGTCTGTATTTTAGTAAGCAGACCAATTTCCGATCTGGGACAGAAAGCAACAGAATCTAAAAGTTTGTTGATGCTTGGGAAATGGCTATTTTTAAATTTTAATGTAGGAAAGGTTTTGTGAGAGAAAATGCCTTTTTTATTTCCGTTACTGTGGGTTTTGTTGTGCACTGTTGGTGGTATGAGTTTTAACACTTGGTAATTATGAAAGTTTATTTCCTAATCGCGCTGTGCCTAGTTACGCCGCAGCATAACACGGCCTGTGTTGTACGGCCAGTTAGGAACATTCCTGGCCTGCGGCTCAGTGATAGATTGGAGAACATCTTGACAGTACTGGGAAGAAATGCAGGATTTCTAGTTCAGAAGTTCTGTTTCCTTAAGCAGGTGCTTAACTATGGGCAGGGTAACTGGTATTATGCGATTGTGCGGCCGTGGCGATTTTTGGATAATTGCAGATTTTTAGCATTTGCCTCATTATCCACCATCTGCAACCTAACCAGTAGATGTTATCCTCTCAAAAATGTTTCCAGCTCATATGGTTCAAAAGTTACTAAAGATGCAGCAACATCTATTACCACACAATGAAAGGCCCTCTGCAAAGCTGGACCTGTCACCTTTTTTTATCCTTATTGCTAATGGTTCCATTTAAAACATATCCATTCCCATGTTTATTTCAAAATGCAGCATTCTCTCAATCTTTTGAACAGTTTATTTAAAGACGTACTTTGTGAATGCCATGCATAGTTTTACTCCACGTGGTAAAATGTGTCCACTAGACTCCCCACCGGGCCCTGTCCTGCCCAATTTGGCCCGCCCCCAATCACATGCCACACCCCCACCCATCGTTGCGGCCCCCGGTCATACCTAAGACTGTGCATTTCGGCCCCTGAGTGAATGTTTGTGAGTACCCATGCACTAGACTTTGCCTGGGAGCGCCCCATCCGCCGGCGCCCATTATTGGATGCCGCATATAGGGAGGCGCTCTCACATTGCATTTTGCGCTACTTTGAGGACAACACTGACACTGAAACTACCCCGCAAATAGAGTGGGATGCATTCAAGGTAGTCACGAGGGGCGACTTTTTAGGCATGCAAGCGAGTATGCGACGCCAGGTGGAAAGAGATTTGACGTGTGTAGAATCTACTTTACTAGATGCCGAATGAGAGGCAGCTGAGGGCGATAACACGAGATTAATGGTGGCCCGTGAGCAACACGTTCGCCTTTTGGACAGATTAAAAAACCTGAATTATGCAGCCCATTCGGCACGCACACATAATACTGGGGACAAACCGGGCAAACTATTATCTTGGTTAATACGACGGGACACTCAAACGGCACCAGTTCTAGCGATTAGTACCGCTCCCGACTCCACAGTCTACACACAGAGAGCCATACACGAGGCATTCACGAACCACTACGAGGGCCTTTATCGCTCCCGGTTGCGGGTCGTTGAAGATGACATCTCGGAATACTTATCACCGCTTCCCCTACCAATCGCTACCAATGCACAAAGGGAGGAACTGGGAGCGCCACTTGCGGCAGAAGAGCTCAGGGCGGTCATTTTTTCCCTTTCCAATGGCAAGACCCCAGGTCCAGATGGGTTGCCTGCGGAGTTCTATAAGGCCTACTCCGCTATCCTTATACCCGAACTATTGCGGATGTATAGGGCAGCGATAGACAACTCTGCTCTCCCCCCAACGCTGAATGAGGCGCACGTAATATCCCTCTTGCAGACTGGTAGAGATGGCCTCAATCTGGGGGTCATACCGACCACTCGCGCTCCTTAACACGGATTACAAGATCCTGGCGGCTACCCTTGCTCAGAGGTTGGCTCCCTTGGTGCCTGACCTAGTACACTCTGACCAAAACGGTTTCGTGCCGACCCGGAGTACGTCCTATAATATCAGGCTCCTCTTTAGGATACAAAGCCTAGCCAAGTCTAAGTGGCCTCGCTCGGGGTGTTTGGTTCTTGACCTGGAGAAAGCATTTGACTCCGTGGAATGGACGTACCTGATGCAAGTACTCAGGAAATTTGACTTGGGTGAGGCTTACCTACAGATGGTGAAACTCCTCTACCGGGGGCCCCGTGGAACGGGTGCGCACGGGTAGGCTCCTATCAGATTTGGTCCAAATACACAGAGGCACTAGACAGGGGTGCCCTCTTTCCCCCTTGCTCTTTGCTCTGATGATGGAGCCCTTGGCGACATTACTCCGCGACTCTGGTGCAACTTGGGGCATCCCTTTGGCCGATGGGATACACTCGGTGTCATTATATGCGGATGATCTACTGATCTATGTCAGAGACCTGACTCGATTCCCACGTGAACTCACCTCCATATTCCGTGACTTTGGAAGTATGTCGTGCCTTCGGGTCAATTGGGCAAAATCAGGAGTGTATTCTTTTGCTGCAGACACGCCGGAACGTGCTATTGTAGTAATGGGTGAAAAACTCGTCTGGTACCCGACCGTCTTTCGTTATCTGGGGATCCATATTTATCGAGACCCAGCTGACTTACTAGAGGGTAACCTCACGAGAGCCATTTTGTCACTCACGGCGCAAGTGGCCTTTTGGAACACCCTTCCGTTAACTGTCCCGGGTCGGATTACCCTTGCCAAGATGATTATGCTGCTGAAACTCCTGTACTTTTATGCTAACTTGCCGGTGTATGTTCCGACTAAAACTTTCCGAGAACTGGAATCACTGACTAGGCGGCTGATCTGGAATACAGGGCGCCCCAGAGTTGCGCTGAAAATGCTCTATGTGGCGACCGAGTCAAGGGGGGTTATCTGTTCCAAACCATGAGCTCTAATACCTGGCAGCACAGCTGCAGTGGGTCGCCTACTGGCTGAGCGGTAGGAACCTCTGCGATACGACTTCGGATGACGCCGTCATGTAGGTGGCTCAGATACTTGCGTTATTTCATCCCCTGACTAAGAAACGCTGCCCAGACCAGTTGCACCCTGCGGTGGCAAGGAGGTGTTATGTGAGGAGCCTAAAACTAACGTACTCGGTCACACCTTATGCCCCAACCTACCGTTGCTGGGAACGCCATGGGAGGGTGGCATGCTCACGGAGGCGGCACTAGGCAATTGGACAAATGTTGAATTGGAAACTTTGGGAGACCTTTATCCAGACGGCACTTTACTCCCGTTTGCGTCATCTACTGACTCAGGCTTGGGGTGACCTTGCAGTGGAGCTACCTCCTCACTTACTGATTCAATACTTACATGTGATGGGAAACGGCTCTCATATAGTACACTGGGTTGCCCAAGCACTACACACACATACACAATTTTCGCCACAACGCTTACGAGAAAAATATGCTGCTGACAGAGGCCGTTCTTGGACTGACAAGGAATGGGCAGTGATACTGGCTGGGGCGACTAATATCCCGCGCAATTCGCGATTCAAAATTATACAGCATTACATAGTGCACCGCGCGTATTTGTCCCCAGACAAAATCAATCGATACTTCGGCCTAGACTCATCAGCGTGCCCCAGATGCAGACTTGTAGACGCGCACCTACTCCACATGCTCTGGCAGTGCCCTCTCCTGCACAATTACTGGACACTGATTTCCACCTCTTTGGCGGCGGCGACTGGGGGTAATTTGTCCCACACCTGGGAGGCTTGCTTGCTGGGCCTGTTCAAGAGAACGAAGCAGAACAAGGTGCGGGCTAGATTCTGGGATCTGGGGCTGATAACTGCGATGCGCCTCATCACCAAGCGCTGGAAAAATAGTGCACCCCCGCAACCCACATATTGGCGCACCTCATTTGATAACTGGGCGAGGGCGGAAAGCGTGGCACCACACAGGGAGGAGACGGCTGGACTGCACAAGTTCCCCATAGCGCAAGACTGGGACAACATCCTGGCTGCTTATCACCATTACATTCTTTTCCTTTAATTGATAAAAAATTTTTTTTAGATCTATTGACCAGAGTCAAATCAGGATCTCCTGAGGACGTTTGCCCCCCTCAAATAATGAGAGAAATTGGTCGGGCAATTCCCGACAGCATGATACCACTGCTCAACAATTCTCTTACATCTGGGATAGTCCCAAGTAGTTTCAAGCAGGCCTTATTGATTCCCCTCACAAAAAAATCAGGTATCGATCCTTTAGACCTCACTAATTATCGGCCTATATCACTTTTGCCCTATTTATCTAAGATCTTGGAGGCTCATGTCACCAATAGCCTCTCAAATTTTGTTGAAGATTCTGGTTACTTACAACCTAACCAGGCAGGTTTTCGGCCTGGTCATTCCACTGAGGCAGTAATATTGGCCGTTCAGAACACCTTGAGGTCTAATGCCGACAAAAATTTACATCAAGCCTTGGTGCTTCTGGATTTGTCTGCAGCATTAGACACGGTTGACTATACCATTCTGGTCAACCGTGTCGAACAGGCCGGCCTCCGAGATTCTGCCTTGGCCTGGCTTAAATCTTTCATATCTGAACGCACCCAGTCTGTTCGGCTAGGCTCTTTTACAGCCCCTAAAATTAATTCCCTTTGTGGGGTTCCTCAAGGTTCTTCCTTGTCCCCTTTACTATTTAATTTATATATGCGGCCTCTTTTGTTCTCTTTAAGAGAGCATAAAGTTACTGTATATAATTATGCAGACGACCTGCAGTTGATTTTTGTATTAAACTAAACCAATGCTGCAGAGAATTTTCAGGCAACCATGACCTTCATTCAGAGTTGGATGTCTTCAAACCATCTTAAATTAAATCCGGGGAAAACTGAACTGATCTTGCCTGGGAAGAGCGAGATTAGTTGGAGCCCACACTTTTGGCCTTCTGACATGGGTCTTCCCCCAAAAAAATCTCAAACAGTAAAGAGTTTGGGAGTGACCATCAATGAGGACCTTGCCCTAAAATCTCAGATCGGAACCGTAGTTTCTTCTGGATTTTTTCAATTAAGGAAAATAAGAAAAATTGCACATCTCCTTACTGATTCGGCTTTAATTCAGGTAGTCAATGCCCTAGTTCTTTCCCATATTGACTTTTCAAACAGTCTTTATCTGGGTTTACCGATTGGTCAACTTAGAAGACTGCAATACCTGCAGAATCAAGCTGCCAGATTGATCTGCAAGGTACCTAAATGGGAATCAATTAAATCAGGGCTAGAGAACTTACATTGGCTGCCCGTGGCGCAGAGAGCCACATTTAAAGCTGGTTGTATTATTTTCAAGGCCTTGCAGGGCAAGGGCCCAATGTTTATCAGACAATTGATCGGGAGATATAGTCCCTCACGTAGTTTGAGATCAGCTCATAAAGATCTACTTGAGGTACCCCGATTCAAGAAAAAACGACAGGGATGTAGCTGTTTTCACTTTCTAGCTGCCTCTTTGTGGAACTCCCTACCTTTGACTTTGAGACAGAGTAAGGACCTCCTTGCCTTCAGAAAGGCATTCAAGACTTTTCTTTTTACACAGGCCTATTTGAAATAGCGACTCTCTTTGGTATCCCTCTGTTATGTTTTTTTATTTTCTCTTCAGCGCCAAGAAGCTTTTGGGCGTATGTGCGCTTTACAAATTTTTAATAACATAACATAACAGCGTGCCTGCAGAAAGGCATTATCTAACTTTGGGTACGCAGCAGCCAGCTCACCCAGTCATCCTTACCTTTTCTCCCACCCCTTCCCTCCAACTTCCCATCCCTCTCCCCCTACTCCGCTCCCCTTCAACCCTTTCCCCCCCATTCTCCCCTCCCACCCCTGGCTACGCACCAGTCTCACACCCCTGCACGATCCAGACTAGCCCCCTGATCAGCCCCCCTGCCCCCCCCCCCTCCATTTCATTGTTATGCCCACTGCGTTTCGCATCCATCGGCCCTCTCTGCGACCATGGTACTACACACGCTTGTTACTGACTGCCCTGATCGAACCACACATCCCTAGATTACCTTCACCTAGTCTTGCAACCCCCCCCGATCCCAGGTTGTTGTTCATGGTTTCTAGTTTCAAGCAAAAGATTTGAATACCTACGACATGTATGCGACGGCTACTAATACATGATACCACAGGAATTATATAGCTGATACCCCTACCTACTCATTCTATTGGTATAGTGTTGGAAATTGTTTGGCGTTTTCAGCACACTGTTGTTGTTGATTTGTGACTTACCAACTGTTCAGTGCACATTACGAACTTATGGCTTAGTCACGATATGTACATTGCTTTACTCTTCATCTACCGTTTACTTTTACCTGTAACCTACATTGTATCACTAAGACTGGTAGGATGTACACTGATGACGCTATGCCAGCAATATGTACCTATTTCATGTATGTGTACGAATTGAACGTCACTTAACAAAACAACTACTAAAAGATATCCCCCACCCCCCCCCATCGGCTGAGACAGCTTCCCGGGCGCACACACAGCCGCGCCCGAGTACTTCATAGGTCTTTAAAAGACCATTTGTATGTTAACGAGGCTTTGTTGTTTTGAAGTCTTGCTTTTCTTACCATTTTGAGGATTAGTCTGTCCTTGTATCCTGTGTATCGTTTTATGCCCATGAGGTACCGTTTTTCTTTCAAGTAGGAGGGTAAACTTTGCTCCTTTTTTGAGCTCTAGTTCTTACTTATACATATAAAAGTTCCATACAACAGCGCTGTTTCTTGAAGGTGCTTAAAATGTACCGCTGTTTGTCCTAAAGATAAAACCATTGCCAATATATGTGCTGCGTAAATCGAAAACTCTTAGAGCCACGGTAGAAAGGGTAATGTTACAAATGGGGGTGGGGTCGCACACTACTCACACACCAGCGGGATCGCCCCTAAGGACTGTGGTAAGTGTAGTTCGTGTTCCGCGATGCATCTTCTTTCGATTCTCTGCTATCTTCGCTATCTTCGCCATCCCTGGACACGTGTTTCGGGGTATTTACCCCTCATCAGCAGGGATTAGGCTGTGTTCTGGGGTTGCCGGTGGCTGCCAAATATTGCCAGGTTTAGTACCACTCAGGCGCGCAGGTGCGGGCTCCCAGGCTCGTTAGCCAACTGCTCGAGGGAGCTTAAACATTACAAATAGGGGTAGGGTCGCACACTACTCACACACCAGCGAGATCGCCCCTAAGGACTGTGGTAAGTGTAGTTCGTGTTCCGCGATGCATCTTCTTTCGATTCTCAGCTATCTTCGCTATCTTCGCCATCCCTGGACACGTGTTTCGGGGTATTTACCCCTCATCAGCAGGGATTAGGCCGTGTTCTGGGGTTGCCGGTGGCTGCCAAATATTGCCAGGTTTAGTACCACTCAGGCGCGCAGGTGCGGGGTCCCAGGCTCGTCAGCCAACTGCTCGAGGGAGCTTTAACATTACTGTGCGCCTGAGTGGTACTAAACCTGGCAATATTTGGCAGCCACCGGCAACCCCAGAACACGGCCTAATCCCTGCTGATGAGGGGTAAATACCCCGAAACACGTGTCCAGGGATGGCGAAGATAGCAGAGAATCGAAAGAAGATGCATCGCGGAACACGAACTACACTTACCACAGTCCTTAGGGACGATCCCGCTGGTGTGTGAGTAGTGTGCGACCCCACCCCCAATTGTAATGTTAAAGCTCCCTCGAGCAGTTGGCTGACAAGCCTGGGACCCCGCACCTGTGCGCCTGAGTGGTACTAAACCTGGCAATATTTGGCAGCCACCGGCAACCCCAGAACACGGCCTAATCCCTGCTGATGAGGGGTAAATACCCCGAAACACGTGTCCAGGGATGGCGAAGATAGCGAAGATAGCAGAGAATCGAAAGAAGATGCATCGCGGAACACGAACTACACTTACCACAGTCCTTAGGGGCGATCCCGCTGGTGTGTGAGTAGTGTGCGACCCCACCCCCAATTGTAATGTTAAAGCTCCCTCGAGCAGTTGGCTGACGAGCCTGGGACCCCGCACCTGTGCGCCTGAGTGGTACTAAACCTGGCAATATTTTGCAGCCACCGGCAACCCCAGAACACGGCCTAATCCCTGCTGATGAGGGGTAAATACCCCGAAACACGAGTCCAGGGATGGCGAAGATAGCGAAGATAGCAGAGAATCGAAAGAAGATGCATCGCGGAACACGAACTACACTTACCACAGTCCTTAGGGGCGATCCCGCTGGTGTGTGAGTAGTGTGCGACCCCACCCCCAATAGAAAGGGTAATGTGTCAATGGTTCTATAGTGTGTGTAAAGTTCACCTGCATCTCCCCTCCATAAAAGGCCAACATTACCACGTATACTTACTCAAATACTAAAACTGTTATGTTTACCCTTGATCTTAATTGCCCCATAGTGCGTGCTTTGTGGCAGGCTGACGGGACTTTATTGCCTTCACAAGGGATTTATTATGCGGATATTGAACTCCTGCCTGCCTGTTCTGTGGAAGATAGAAGGTGCAATCTTTGCCACTCCTTTTAAGAGTTCTGCGGTTCAGTAAAGCTTGATTGAGCGGAATAATTTTCAGCACCAGAAACCACACTCTGGACACTATTCCAACTGATAGTCTCAAAACTGTCTACCGAGTACCTTTGGAAAATTCTTAAAAACCTGTATTTTGAAATGGAGTATCCAACAATTGATGTACTGGAGTGTCTGTGTGCTGCTGCCTTTCCAACTCACCAATGCAGGCAGAGCCTTCGGGCGTGGAGGGGGAACAGCCTTTACGACGCGGCTGTTACACCGCGAGCCGTTACAACGCGTTTTTTTCAATGCAAGTCGTTACCACGACTTGCGCTGGAGGGCGCTGCAGGACAAGGAATTTTTTAATTTACTATCCAACACCTTCCCTACTGTACGTAGGCTGGTGTTAGAATAGTAAATAAAAAAATTCCTAAGTCCGCACCCCTCCAACGCAAGTCGTGGTAACGACTTGCGTTGAAAAAACCGCGTTGTAACGGCACGCGGTGTAAAAGCACGCGTTGTAAAGCCGTACAACCAGCGTGGAGAGATGACAGAGGCAGGACACCCCGCTGATGACGTCTGGGATTATACAATCTCTTCTTAAATAGACCAGAGTTTTATGGTCTGTTTGATGTCTTGTGTGTGTAGTTGTTTGTCACTGTATTCAAAATACATGTATGAAGGTGTATTTAAATGTATTTTTTGGAAATTGTGGTAAGCAGAGAAGAATAAGCGTAGTCATGTTTAAATGATCATTGTTTCTGTGTTTTCTTAAAATAGTTTTTACAACTAACCTTCACTACCACCCCATAAAAAGCTTTCATAGATTCCAAGGTTTCAGATTGCTTATGGGTGACATTTTCATAGGTTCAGTGTACTTCGGAGTGACATTCAACGTCTATGAGTTACACTTTCCTGCGAGAAAAATCAAGCAATGAAGTCAATGGAAACAGTTAAATATCAGAAGTTACACCCATTTGAGTAACGAGAAACTAAGATCTTGAAACTGCGGCAAAGGAGTTGAAATGGAAGGGCACTTGGGGCCAGATGTAGGAGCCCAAATACCGGTCGGTAACGGCCGATTTCGGCCTTTACCGACCGGTATTTAGGATATGGCATGTAGGGGGCATGTCATTTACAGAATCGGTAAATTTACCGATTCGGTAAATATACAGAATCGGTAAAATACTGAATCGGTAAATTTACCGATTCTGTAAATGAGATGTAGGTGGCACTTCAAAGAGTGCCACAGGCCCTTAAGAGTCGGTATTTTACCACCCAATCCTATTGGATGGTGAAATACCGAATACAGGTGTGCATGCACATCTGTGCATGCACACCTGTGCAATGTGACACACAGACATGCCCTTAGGGCATGTATGTGTGCCACATGTTACACATGCCTGTATTCGGGGTGCTAGAGGGTGTCAAAGTGACCCCCCCGGCACCCTTGCAGGATTTGGTATTTACCGATTCGGTAAATACCGAATCGGTATTGCCCATTGATTCCTATGGGCTTCAAGGCCCATAGGAATCAATGGGCAATACCGAATCGGTAAATACCGATTTTTACAGATTCGGTATTTCAAAAAATAAATTCACCTACATCTCCCTCCTTCTAATTTACCAATTCATAAATACCGAATCGGTAAAATTCGGTATTTATGAGTTGGTAAATTAGAATTACCTACATCTAGCCCTAGGTTTGTTCATTGTAATGTAAAACAATTGTGTAACCATGATATTAAACAATAAACATGTCTTTCAGAGGCAGTACTTTATTTACGCTCTTTGCAGATAAAATACAAAAAAAGTTATTACTGGATGTAAGAGATTGTCACTTCCATTAGAAAAAAAGCAATGTACCATGGTCAGCGCTTTTCTCTTGGAAAAGTGGCAGCCCTACTGGCAGATGTGCTCGGCCGTGCACTTGTAAGTGTGCACCCGCGCCAGCCCAGACCCACTGTACATTGTGCGAGGTCAGGGCACACTTACCAGAAAGTGGTTGACACATTACAGTGAATAAATCACAGTCGGGACTCACAAATGGTAAATGTCTGGGATGAGGAGTTTCTGGGGCCCAGGAGCAAGAGCAGCGCCCGCCAAAAAGCATCTGTGTCGTGCCACTAAGGATAATAAAAAATGTTTAATTTCATAGATTTAGCGCCTTATTTTTGGCCTTATTTTTGGTAAGCGTAAGATGGCGATCCTGCAACCAGCCTCCAAACACACACAGCAGCACCCGAGTACTTCACAGGTCTTTAAAAGACCATTTCCTTGTTAATGAGGCTTTGTTGTTTTTCACCCCTTTGTAGTACCCCTGCTGCTCCACCCTGCCTATTGCTTGAAGAATTACCCCCCCCCCCCCGAAATGTTTTCTTAGCCCACCCCGCTCGAAATTTGACTCCACTTGCACCTCTGGGGAGAGTGTATTGAGTTATCCCTACATATCTTTATTTAGACCATGACCGTACTTGCATAGGCCACACCCCTTTAAGAGGTTTGCCCCGCCCCTTTTAGAGCACCCGCAGATTTTTTTTCCCACTGAAAGCCCTGCCCAGGCCCTTTACCTATTGTAATTAACTACTGTAAATTAATATGGGTTACATTTCGGTTTCAAAAAATGTAAAAGTCACTTCTTGGTATCCGTCTTTCTGTCAGATGAGGGGGAAACTCTCAGCCTTCTAACCTCCACTCTGAAAAGCAGTCTAATAATAAGCTGACTTTTATGTATTGCTTCATACCATACTATTGTGTTTTCTGAGTGCTGTAAACAACACTGGCATTCAATTGGGGTGAGGAGGGGGAAAGTGATGTTTGACCGGTCCCACCAGCTTCTCTTGCAGGGTGCTTCCTCGTTTAGGATCTTTGGACTTCATGCTTGTTTCCAGCTGGTAAGAAATGGACATCAGTCAGGTGTAGTGCATCATCATCTGTGTAGCGTACCATGTACATCCTCAAGGAGCCAGCTTTCATGGGAAGCCTTGGCCCCTGTTCGCAGAAAAACATACAAATATAGATGGGGATTTACATCTCTTCCTGAACTTCTTTTCTAGACCTGGGTGGAGCTCACAGGGTTTCAGTCCATGGGATTCCTCAGAGTTACTGAAGAACTCCACCACATTCCACGGCGTTCCACGAGTGGGCGGAGCATTGCTCGCCCACCCCTATTTTAGTACCGGATAAGGGTCCATGTGCATTCTGCAAAGGTGGCCTATTACTGAAGCTCAGGAATGTGGAAAAAACATGCACCTCCCACCACTAAACACTAAACATTTGTGACAAGTTCAACAAAGTGAGTTACGTGCATATCTGATGAGTATATTTTGCATGGATGGCGAAAGAGGGCATAAGTGTGCATGTGTGTGTGTGTGTGTGTTTGTGTGTGTGTACACATGGATTTGCAGTGTACAACCACAGGAGGATCAACATAAACAACAAAAGTTACAACAGATAGAAAAAGGCTAAATGAAATGCCAGATCCCTTGCAATAAATAATGAGATGTTTTTATTCTGCTAACATCACAGGACCAGCAAATAGTATTGAGTTAGGAATGTGGCGTTACAGCTAGAGCTGCTTCCTGTGCAATTAATCAATCAATCAATCAGAACATTTGTATAGCGCACTACTCACCCGGAGGGTCTCAAGGCGCTGGGGGGGGGGGGCCGCTACTGCTCGAACAGCCAGGTCTTGAGCTGCTTCCTGAAGGCGAGGTGGTCCTGGGTCAGGCGGAGGTGGGTCGGGAGGGAGTTCCAAGTCTTGGCGGCCAGGTAGGAGAAGGCCCTTCCTCCTGTGGTGGCTCTTCGGATGCGGGGGATGGCGGCGAGGGCGTGGCTGGTCGATCGAAGCTGGCGCCTGGGAGCGTAGAAGTTGAGGCGGCTGTTGAGGTATCCTGGTCCTTGGTTGTGTAGGGCTTTGTGTGCGTGGGTGAGGAGCCGGAAGGTGATTCTCTTGTTGACCGGGAGCCAGTGCAGGTCTCTCAGGTGTCCGGAGATGTGGCTGCGGCGGGGGATGTCCAGGATGAGTCGTGCTGAGGTGTTCTGGATCCGCTGGAGTCTCTTCTGG
The DNA here is from genome assembly GCF_964261635.1 of Lissotriton helveticus. Taxonomy (NCBI): domain Eukaryota; kingdom Metazoa; phylum Chordata; class Amphibia; order Caudata; family Salamandridae; genus Lissotriton; species Lissotriton helveticus. The sequence goes on along the minus strand of NC_136067.1, from coordinate 1,773,059,875 downwards.
AGTTTGGCGGTGGTGCCGGCGTAGAGGGAGTTGCCGTAGTCCAGCCGGCTGGTGACGAGGGCCTGGGTGACCGTCTTCCTGGTTTCGGTGGGGATCCATCGGAAGATCTTGCGTAGCATTCGCAGGATGTTGAAGCACGACGAGGAGACGGCGTTGACTTGTCTGGCCATGGAGAGGGAGGAGTCCAGGATGAAGCCCAGGTTGCGTGCGTGGTCAGTTGGTTTGGGTGCGCTGCCCAGGGCGGGGGGCCACCAGGAGTCGTCCCAGGCGGAGGGTGAGGATCCCAGGATGAGGACTTCCGTCTTGTCCGAGTTCAGTTTCAGGCGGCTGTTCGACATCCATTTGGCTACGTCTGTCATCCCTTCGTGCAGGTTGGCTCTGGCGGTGGCGGGGTCGTTGGTGAGGGAGAGGATCAGCTGGGTGTCGTCTGCGTAGGAGATGATGTTCAGGTTGTGCTGGCGTGCGATGGCTGCGAGGGGGCTCATGTAGACGTTGACGGTGCCAAGTTTGAGTCTCAGCATTCTCTCAACAGCCTGTAATTCAGGGTAATTCATTTAGTCTCCCCGTCCCTAAAATGAATGCAACTTTGTGTAATAAATGTGACTGGTGCTCATGTAAAGTGCTCCAATACCTACGACTCGAGTCCGCGCTACATAAAGTGGCAACGAAAATAAAAGAAGCCAGGCGCGGGTAGATAAACCATTCATGTCCAAATAAGAGGAGTCTCAGGGGGAAAGAGAAGGGTGCAGGCCGCCCCCCACTCAAACCATAATATACAGTAACAGGCTTGTCACCCTCGACACTCTTAATTAGTTTATAATCTGGCATGGATTGTAGTGGTACAAACAACTTTTTATTACCACACACCAGTTTTTTTCTGGCTATTCACATCCATCCAAGTGTCAAACATTAATATGGTACACACACGGTAAACATTCAATCTGTCGTAATACCATCACCCACCAAACAGTACTAGTGGAAAAAGTGTGGAGAAGAGAGTGAGCCCCTCACGGAAGAACCGCCAATCGGGTTATCTGACTAGTAATTGCCAGTATACCCAATTATCATCATCGGTGACTCACTCTCATAACAGTGGAAAATAAAAACAGAAAAAGACCAACAACGTATAACAGTGCTTCTTCTCAACATCAGCCCCACAATCTGCTGACTGTTCCTATCAAGGCAAGTCCACGTATTGTACTTGCTATACTTGTGTGCACATATAACACAAAAACAGAAACCCCCAGTGAGAAAGAAACGTGAATCTCACACAATTAAAATAGAAGAGTTCACTGGCCACTCTGGGTTTATTCTGGGCTGTGAATCCTTCTAACTTAAAAATGACTCACACCATACACAGTCTCAGGTGGGTCATAGTCGCCAACATGTTTCGTTGCTCATATTGTCTGCAACTTCTTCAGGGCAAATGGGGGTTACCCACTGCTATTGCCACTGTCTTTTAACACACACCTGGGGTTAGCGTCTTTCACGCATACCGGCTACCCCTTCTTTTTAATAAAACAGTATGCCCGTGTCCTCAGAGATCACGTGTTGATTACGAAAACCCACTATCGTCGGGTGTCCCACGCTCGGTCACCGGCACTTCAAAGTGTCACACACTTCAAAGTGAAGTGAAGTGAAGTGAAGTAAAATTTAAAACATTTGTCAAAACAAGCTTTTCAAGAAACCATGCCCAATTTCAAGTATAGCTTTAAATGCTCTGATAAAACTATGGAACCAACACTTTGAAGTGCCGGTGACCGAGCGTGGGACACCCGACGATAGCGGGTTTTCGTAATCAACACGTGATCTCTGAGGACACGGGCGTACTGTTTTATTAAAAAGAAGGGGTAGCCGGTATGCGTGAAAGACGCTAACCCCAGGTGTGTGTTAAAAGACAGTGGCAATAGCAGTGGGTAACCCCCATTTGCCCTGAAGAAGTTCCAGAAAATATGAGCAACGAAACATGTTGGCGACTATGACCCACCTGAGACTGTGTATGGTGTGAGTCATTTTTAAGTTAGAAGGATTCACAGCCCAGAATAAACCCAGAGTGGCCAGTGAACTCTTCTATTTTAATTGTGTGAGATTCACGTTTCTTTCTCACTGGGGGTTTCTGTTTTTGTGTTATATGTGCACACAAGTATAGCAAGTACAATATGTGGACTTGCCTTGATAGGAACAGTCAGCAGATTGTGGGGCTGATGTTGAGAAGAAGCACTGTTATACGTTGTTGGTCTTTTTCTGTTTTTATATTCCACTGTTATGAGAGTGAGTCACCGATGATGATAATTGGGTATACTGGCAATTACTAATCAGATAACCCGATTGGCGGTTCTTCCGTGAGGGGCTCACTCTCTTCTCCACACTTTTTCCACTAGTACTGTTTGGTGGGTGATGGTATTACGACAGATTGAATGTTTACCGTGAGTGTACCATATTAATGTTTGACACTTGGATGGATGTGAATAGCCAGAGAAAAACTGGCGTGTGGTAATAAAAAGTTGTTTGTACCACTACAATCCATGCCAGATAAACCATTCGCCCAGGATCACACAATGTGGGGAAGGCATTATTTGAGGATTAGAATCCTGATCCATTGTTCCGCATCTATTTAAATTTGGAAATGTATTTGTGCAGTGAAATGTGTCTGAAGGAAGTTGAGTCTGCAAGGAAATGTATCTGCAGGATGACGTTCTCTATTTACTGGTGTCCACATTAATATCTGCAGGGAGGTAAGTCTGAAGGGAGTTGAGTGTGCAAGAAGGTTTGCCAACCAAGAGATTTGGCTGCACCAGAGCTGAGTTCACGTGAAAATCTGTTTGCAAGGACATGAGCCAGCATAGAGTTGTATTTGCAGTGAACTGTGTCTTCATTGAGATGCAGCTGCATGGAGCTGTGTCCACAAACTATTGTGTCTGCAGGATATTGAATGAGCAGGTATTACTCTGCAAGGATAGTTTTGTAACAGATTGTAGTTTTTTCTGCATGAGCTCATGTCCACAGGGGGTGTTGTGTGTCTGTAAAGTTGGTGTGCAGGGGTTGAGAGTTAAATGTGTGGGAGAGTTGTTTACTTGCAGGTGTGTTTTCAAAGAATCTTGTCTGCAGCTCTGCACAGAGTTTCATGCCTGTGTGATAAACCGTGCCCACATGGGGTGGTCACCATAGGGAGATTGCATGAATTCTTAGGACTACCCTACCTTGTTATTGGTGCTCAGGTACTGCTGCAGTTCCTTCCCTGCTGAGGTCCTGATCTTGATGCCAACGCTGCTGTTACCCATGGGCAACGGAGAGGCTGGATGCCCCGGATCCCCTTGCCTGTTCTCCTTTGGCACCTTGCTACGGCAGCTCTTCTTGGCATCCTTCTGCCTCACAACCAAAGAGCCTAAAGTCCAGGGTCTTGGACTTGATGTCGACTCCCCGTTGCTGAACATGCCACAGTACTTCACCCAGTGCACTAAAGTGGTGCCCGTCCAGCCAGGTAGAAGGGTAGTTCCTCCTCCTGTTACTCGTCCCCGGCCCGCCGGTTCCCTGATGCCATGCCTGGCGGGTGAAGATTTTGTCTCAGAGGACTAGAGGAAGGGGAGAAGGGAGCAGGGGGAGGAGTGATGGGGCTGAATGAGGGCAGAACTGTGAGGGAGGGTCTGTGATACAGAAAGCAGGGTGGCAGAGCTGCTTAGATACATCCCTTTGGGCAAGAATGCCTAAAGCTGCCCAGAGAGCTTGAACAGCTCAGAGAAGTTTCATTTCTCCGGGCATTTTTCAGACCAGCCACTGTTTCTACCACCACTGCTCTACTGACAGCCTCACATGCCAGAAGCTTAACACCAACACATGAGCAGATATCATCAGATAACCAGTTGAAAACAACAGCAGACTGTGAGGTCCCAGAAGAAATTAAGACTGCAATTACCATGAGTCTCTTTCCAGTTTCTCATATGTCTGTTCATGGATTTGTGTTGTTGTTTAACTTGTTTGTTTTTAGGGGTGGGAACTGGTAAACTCCACTAGTTGGCGGTTACCAGAGTGTTTGCCAAACTCCATGCTCCAAGCAGGGCACGGAGTGGCAAAACTCAGTGAACTCCATCAGCGGACTGGAGTTTATCGCCCTCCCCTCGCCTTTTCACCTTTTCTTGCCATTTTCTTGCTATTTACAAACATTCCCAGAAATAAACCTGGAAAGGTGTACAAGGCGCAGCTTTCCAGGTGTACATCTACAGCCCCAGCATGTCTGAACCATTCCCCTTTTCATTCTGGAAGGGGCGTTACTCGAGACCTTAGCTGGAATGTTTCGCTTACCATTTTCAGTATGGAAAAGGGATGGAGAGGACTTTGAGAATGACCCCAAACAGATATGCTTTTCGGTGTTTCAAAACTTTCAAGTCAAACCACACATTGGTGAACCCATTTCCTACTCCTTGAGTGGAATTTACTCCTGTATATTTCTCTGCACTCATAGTTTATTCTTGTCAAGAATGCATTTGTAAATTGCTGGCAGGAATAACAGAAGCAAATTTGGCAATAAGTATGTTTTTAGGATAAAATAAATCTTTGTAAAAAGACCCCTTCCTGATTTTCCCTGGAAAGGCCATAGAGGCAAAGGAACACGGAGGGAGAAGTGGAATTGCCCATCCTCATTTCCCAGTTCAATTCTCACAAATATAAAGATGTTTTCATACAGCTAAAAGTAACCCATAATTACAGGTGCAACACTTATAATCACAAACTGTGACTTATAATCACAAGCTGTCTCCTGCACCATTACAACCATTATTGGAAAACCGAAGGACATAATGTTACAAAGCTTTTTAATCTTACAGGAAACAAGACACAATGGGAGCTCTATCTGCCCCAGTGCAAGGGACTTATTTGAGTGAGAGAGTGGTAGGTATCACCCCGAGGTTCCACAGCTACACCCCAAATCCAATTATAGTTGCCACAAGTCAAGTACTGTACACAGATGGGTGAGAGAAATTACTCCATGACAGCACAATCTTCTCTGTGGCTGTGACCCAAGGAACCCAGTGGTGTCACTATGTAGCTGAAGCACATACTCGTATATTTGGGCCATGTCGACGTGTATGATGTACTCACTGTTAAGTAAGTTTACTGGAAGCATTTTCATTCAACTCAGTTATGTGCTCTTAATTGCAAGACATCTGCAGTATAATGATGCCCATTGAGTTGTGGCTTTAAGACGCTATAAAAATCCTTCACAGACTCCTGGTGATGGTAGAACTCATGCTCCTAGATTTAGCTTTAATGCCTTTTACTCTTCCATGGACTTGCACTTCTTTGTGTAAGGAAGGTTTGGTGAAATATGTTGGTGAAGAATTAGTCTGGGTGGGTCCTCAGTGGTCTCATTTGTGGTATTTGGTGTGGAAACATAGTTTGGGGGCCTGACCCCTTTAATCCCTCAGCATATGGCTCAAATGAAGCAACATACAAGAGATGCAGAGTATTCTCCACAGGAAGCACGGATTTGGTTCTGAGAGCTCTGTTTGAAGAGATGCGTGAAAAAGCTGACTGGGCCCACAAGTTGAGCATTTTCTTTGGCTTGACTGAAGTTGTCTGTCGAATTTATGTTGGCTACCTTTTCAGTATGTGGTTGCTTTTTCTTCTCTGTGTCCTCCTCTCAACTGATGCCAGCCACGCTGCCAATCCATATGATCCTCCACCTTCTGAGACAACCAGTCCCCACAGGGCAATGATTCATTTGGTTCGAGCTCATCCTCCAAAGAGCTTGCCTATGAGATATATTTGTACATACAGCAATTCAACACCTATGCTTTCTTTTGCACTTCAGTTGTTGCATATGATACAAGACAGCAGGTGGGAGATGAGCATGCTACCTCAGGTGAAGTGGATAGGTTGCTAGGAAACCAGTACTGTATGCTGTTGGTAGGCAAAACATACTGCAGGTGAGCTATTATCACATTGCCTTGAAGTGATGTTCACTAAGAGAGACTGTGTTTGGAGATTCTGACTCTGTAGGACTTTGAGATTTCTTGTGGCCTCTGTAAATTGTGGCCTAAGGTGGGAGGATGGTATCGTAACATCTATGGGCTTCGATTGTGGCAGTGTCTGCATCAGTGTTATAGGTTGAGCTACGTTATCATTACTTTGCTCAGCCAAATGGACCTGGTGTACTATGTTTGAGAAGTGGCAGAGATTGTCTTCGAAAGCACACTGTGTGAGCATTGTTGCTCATATGGATCAAGACGTAGGACCGAAGAGCATATTGAAATTACATATAAGTTTGAGTTTGTGTGACAAAGTGGGTTTCTGGTTGATCGGGGGTAAACTTTACTCAAGTAGCAAAACACAGGGTGAAAGAAAAGCAAAGCCCTAAATTAACCTCTGGTTAACCGTCTGGTAGCTTGGCTCGAAAGCAGTCAGGCTTAACTTAGAAGTAATGTGTAAAGTATTTATGCAGCACACAAACAGCAATAAAGTTAAAACACAACACAAGGAACATACAGTAAAATGAAATAAATGATTTGACACCAAAATGACATAAATCCTATTAGTGGAACCAGAGATATGGCTTTTTAAAGATGTAGGTACAAACAGTGCTTAAAAGCACAAAGCGTCAACTGTGGTTATTGGGTTGCGTCGGACCAGGACAAAGTCACACAATCAGGTCGACCATGATGGAGCACAGGCCGGATACAAGGACCAAGTAAGTCCCACTGAGAAATGTACCTTAAATCCTAGTTGCAGTGCAATGCACCATGTAGTGGAGGTCCAGAGAAGCGAAACAAGGTCTGTGTCAAAATTGCGGCAAAGATGCAGAGCACTTTTAGCCCAACTTCCAATGGTCCAGGAGTGGAGAAGCACCACTTGGGGGGGGATTAGGGCTCAAAGCAGACAGAGTTCATGTGCAGGGCTCAAGACAGTTAGATCCTTTTCTGTCCCTGAGGATCAGGAGGCCAGATACCTAGCCCTTGTGGTCACTCTGGTGGTCCTGGGTTCAAGTGCAGGTCCAGTACTTCTCGCTCAGGCAGCGGGGCAGCAGGGCAGGATAACAGCAGGGCAGGAGAGCAGTTCTTCGTACCGCGGAACAGGACAGAAGTCCTTCTGCTGAGTCTTCCACAGATCCAGAAGTGTGCTAAAGAGTTGGGTTTGAGGGTCCACAATTTATACCTGGACCCCACTTTAAGTGGGAGAAGCCTCCCTCTACAGAGATGTCTGGAATTTCCTACCTACCTACCCTGGTACCAGCTTATGTTGGGCCACAAAAGACTACTGTGAAACCCATTGTAAGTGTGCTGAGGCACAGCCTCTGTGATGTGCAAGAGTGGTAGGTGGCAGCTCCTCGACATCCTAACAGAGATGGCTCATCATGACAACACCTATTGCCCTTTCGTCTCACTGTCTGGGGGTAATACAGAAAGGCTGACTGCCAACTATATCTAGTCATGTGACCCAGGATACAGGCTGCAGGTACCAAATGGTTAGGACAAGGAAATGCCAACTTTCTAAAAGTGAGTAAACAACAAAAGGGTTAGGCCTATTTATTGTCAGCAAAGCTAGGCCACTCTATATTGAAAAAACACCCCAAATCGCAAATTCTGACACAACTTTATGTAGGTTTTTAAAAGTGACTGATCCAGACTCTTAATCGACGTGATCACATCTTATTTCTTTTATTCGTCATAGATATGAATTTGAGCTCTCAATTCAATCAGTGTAAAGATGTCTGTCAAACATATAGAAACAATACAAAGAACATGACATACATCTTCATAAACATTTCTATGCAGTTATACAATAAAGTGCTGAACGCAACTTGAACAGCTTACAGTATATACAAAACACCCAAAAATATGTCATGACATAATAAAAAACAAATATAAAAGTGCAAATCCCAGTTCGCAAATTTTTCAAATCCAGAAGAGTTCCAACACCTTGCAAAATTAGTGTGGGCTCGCTATTGGTAGAGCGAAGCACCAGGGTTTTTAATAAATCACTGTGTTTCACTAGGCTTTCCAGACGGACCTTACAACAAAGTCAATCGAAGTGTTTGCACACAAAGGTTCCCTTAAAGTAGATAATCACTAACAACAAAAGGCTTCTCTGGTGGTTCTAAACTTGTTGATACATTTCAAACCCCATTTTATTTGGGGGTTCTCATCAGGACATCGAACTGGTGGTCATTAGTATTATTGTGCCATAGTAGTTACTTGGAATCTTGACTATGTGGTCCAAACATCTTTCGTGTGGTTGAAACTTTTTTTTAGAAAGGAAGCTTTTATATGTTCAAATTTGCTCTTCAACTCCCACAATGGCTCAAAGCGACTGCACTCTGATACTGCGGTGGACGATACATTTAATCTTCAAAACAGAGTTTGTGACACCATTCGCCCTACTTCATGGTGATGCTAATTATAAACAGGGAGCTTTTTTCAACTTTCCAAAAGTGGCATTTTCAGAATTGTGACTTTAAATCTTACTTTACCATTAAAGAGGGTTTTAAATTGGACCAAACCTGAGTGTTCTACCAGCTCCCACTTGGAAGTTATCATTTATTGAATCCAATAGGGTAACCCAAAGTAATCCTATGAGAGAGGTGGCCTTGCAGCAGTGAAAAACAAATGTAAATGTTTTTCACTACCAGGACATTTAAAAGTTAAACGTTCATGTCCAACTGTTTAAATACACTGCACTCAGCCCAGTGGCCTGCCCTAGGGTGACTTATATGTGTTAAAAAGGTAGGTTTAAACAGTACAAAAAGTTGTATTGTCCCAGATCGACATGGACGTTTATAACTGCATTCACAGTCTGCAATGGCAGGCCTGAGATATGTTTACACAGCTAATTAGATGTGTTGCAAAATGAGTGCTGCATGCCCGCTGTTAACATTTAATTTACAGGCCCTAGTTATATTTTGTACCACTTTACTAGGGATATACAAGTAACTTAATTGTACCAATTGGGTGTGTAAAACAGGTTAACCGCTTCACCGCGGCGAAAATTCAGCCGTGGTGCGGGCGAATTTGACACATGCGCGGATCGGACGCACACGCCGACCGTGCCGTTGGACGGCCAGAGGCCGTCTAACGCATGGAAAAGGTTAAGAAAACAGGATGGTAAAGGCAAAAAGTTTGGGGATGACCCTGCAGGTTGTCCAAGTCCAAAAATTGCATATGCCTCATGTTAACATGAGTGGATGTAGTAGTACTTCTGGACAAGGCACAAATAAACATGTCTGACAGCCGTGGTCGGTAGGCGAGTACCTGCCGGGGCGGTGACGTAGGGAGGGGGAGGGACAGGGTGGGGGTTAGTAATGTATGGATAATGGAGGTTTGCAGGTAAGTAAACATTTAAATAAATCAAATGAATTTCGTTGCGCGCACTGCATTGCATTTGGAGATGCAGTGCGCGCAACGAAATTCGTTTGATTTATTTAAATATTTACTTACCTGCAAACCTCCATTATCCATACACCACTAACCCCCACCCTGTCCCACCCCCTCCCTACGTCACCGCCCCAGCAGGTACTCCCCTCCCGACCGCGGCTGATGTCTGAAGATGTTGATCTAGTGCCACATCCAGCGCTTTCAATTTCTACCTTTTTTCTTAGACAAAATAGTTTGCCCATTTTATTGGATTCATCTGCCTGTTAATGAATGTTGGTGGAGGGGCATTCCATTGTGTTTGATAACACACCCCAAACACAGTGCCAGGTATGTACAAGTCTCTATCGTGTCCTCTTAGAGGCACACATGGTTTCCTTCTTTCATGACAGAACCAGACACACTTCCCATTACTCATACCTGTCAGGTGATAGTGATTAGGTACAAGTGTCTTAAAATGAAGTGTAATATGCATGAGAGGGTCACATACCTGTCAGGTGGTAGTGGTTAAGTACAAGTCTGTTAAAATGAAGTGTAATATGCATGAGGGGGTCACATACCTGCCGGGTGATAGTGATTAGGTACAACTCTCTTAAAATGAAGGGTAATATGCATTAGGGGGTCACATACCTGTCAGGTGATAGTGGTTAAGTACAAGTCTCTTACAATGAAGTGTAATATGCATGAGGGGGTCATATACCTGTCAGGTGATAGTGATTAGGTACAAGTCTCTTAAAATGAGTGCAATATGCATGAGGGGGTCACATACCTATCAAGTGATAGTGATTAGGTACAAGTCGGAGGAAGTGAAGCGTAACATGCATGAGGGGGTCACATACCTATCAGGTGATAGTGATTCGGTACAAGTCTCTTAAAATGAAGTGTAATATGCATGAGGTGGTCACATACCTGTCGGGTGACAGTGATTAGGTACAAGTCTCTTAAAATTAAGTGTAATATGCCTGAGGGGTCACATACCTGTCAGGTGATAGTGATTAGGTACAAGTCTCATAAAATGAAGTGTAATAAGCATGAGGGGGTCACATACATGTCAGGTGATAGTGGTTAGGTACAAGTCTCTTAAAATGAATGTAATATGTATGAGGGGGTCACATACCTGTCGGTTGATGGTGATTAGGTACAAGTCTCTTAAAATGAAGTGTAATATGCATTAGGGGGTCACATACCTGTCAGGTGATAGTGATTAGGTACAAGTCTCTTAAAATTAGTGCAATATGCATGAGGGGTCACATACCTGTCAGGTGATAGTGATTAGGTACAAGTCGGAGGAAGTGAAGTGTAACATGCATGAGGGGGGTCACATACCTATCAGGTGATAGTGATTCAGTACACGTCTCTTAAAATGAAGTGTAATATGCATGAGGTGGTCACATACCTGTCGGGTGATAGTGATTAGGTACAAGTCTCTTAAAATGACGTGTAATATGCCTGATGGGTCACATACCTGTCAGGTGATAGTGATTAGGCACAAGTCTCATAAAATGAAGTGTAATATGCATGAGGGGTCACATACCTGTCAGGTGATAGTGATTAGGTACAAGTCTCTTAAAAAGAAGTGTAATATGCATGAGTGGTCACATACCATTCAGGTGATAGTGATTAGGTACAAGTCTCTTAAAATGAAGTGTAATAAGCATGAGGGGGTCACATACCTGTCAGGTGATAGTGGTTAGGTACAAGTCTCATAAAATGAAGTGTAATAAGCATGAGGGGGTCACATACATGTCAGGTGATAGTGGTTAGGTACAAGTCTCTTAAAATTAATGTAATATGTATGAGGGGGTCACATACCTGTCGGGTGATAGTGATTAGGTGCAAGTCTCTTAAAAAGAAGTGTAATATGCATGAGTGGTCACATACCTTTCAGGTGATAGTGTTTAGGTACAAGTCTCTTAAAATGAGTGTAATATGCATGAGGGGGTCACATACCTGTCAGGTGATAGTGGTTAGGTACAGTCAGAGGAAGTGAAGTGTAATATGCATGAAGTTAGTATGAGGGGGGTCACATACCTGTGCTGAGGGTGCAATAAGGAAGGATACATAATATTAGTAGTCTTTTGTATTAAGGTCTGGTGATGTGTTCGGTTTACTGGTGCCTATACTGCTGTCTATAGATCTATTACTCGTTGGTGTACTCAGAAAATAGTTACATGTCCACTCCATACAACAGATGTTACAAAACAATGGCACACAAAAGTTGCTCACCACTCATGCTCATCAACTTGTGTCTCTGGGCCGTATAGGAGCTGCTACCTGCATCTGGAGAGCATTATCCTTCACAAGTCTATTTTTCACCGGATAAAATTTAGCAATGTCAGTAAATGTTTCAAATCCACTCATTCTTCATTTTTCCGTGCCAGTGACATGCTTCCACTAGGCCTACCCGTGTCCCACCGTACAACATATGAAGGAGCCTGACCCACAATCTGCACCCAGTGAGTATCATTCTAAAACATTATGTAATAGTTTCCCCCTGTTGCTCTCCCCTCTGTTTCCCCTTCTGTCGCTCATTTATCATGGTAATCTGCTTGGCACTTAAAGTGGTTGATGCTGCCGAGCAGATGGCACTAAATTTCAATCCTCACTGTATCCTCTGTCTCATGAAGACTGTCAAATGCACAAAAATTACATCCAGCCACTAATATGTTTATTAATGTGCTGCAATCCATTTCAACAAATGTTATTCTTAGCTGAGAATTAAATTTACTGCAATAGGGTGAAACTAGAATTTCGAAGCCTGAATATTGTCTCACAACAATATTGCCTTAGATGTGGTTTACAAAAACGTCACCCACAACATTTTTGTAAAGGATATTTATACCACATTATTTATGTCACACGGTTTTTGTTATAGATGTAGAACCCCTGCAGCACATTAAGAGGCACATTGGTGTTCAGAAGTACTTACCACAAAGCGTGTACATCGAATGAAATTAGGACTTGCTGGAACAACACAATCATCTACATTCTTTGTAGTTAAAATGTAATGAATGATAATTTCAACGAGAGAATTTAATATAAATTCATTTTAAAACTTTCTAGACCCACTGGTCACACCACAGTGTAGGTGGGGACTCTTAATGGCATGGGGGGTGCATTGAGGATACATCTTCTGCCTCAGCCTGCCCTTTGCAGACATCTTACTGCTGCCATCCTGGGCCACTGTAATCAGGCAATGGTGCTGCAGAGGAACAGGTTCACTAGCCTGGATCATTGTAAATTTGTGTTGCATAAACGACCATTTTGCATTGATCACCTTCAAAGTCTGATTTTAAACAGCTTGGCCTAAGCGGTTCATGCATATTTTCTGCAATTTTGTTGCATGTTGAGGGAAATCAGTACATTTGATTACAGCCCCTGCACAGACACAGCATATATAGACAGTTACCTGTCCTTCTGCGGGTTGCTCACAAACCTGCGCCCTGTAAATACAACTATATAGGTGACACCGCGTGACCGGCATAAGGAAGTTTAGGTAGGACAATGGCCTCACTGGTAAGACTTCTTTCTGTCACTCTCTTGCATTCTCACAATCCCAGTGCGAGCCTGCTTCTATACTCATATGGTATACATATATGTATGTATGTATGTATAAATAACCCAACTAGCGATGCCAACCTTTGCCGCACAAAGCCGTGAAGCATTTTGCGAGCTAAGGCACATTGAAGTAGGTAGAAAGTATAATCATTTAGAACGCTGACTTTTCAGAATGCATTAACAACATGAGACATATTGCTGACTAAGTTGACCCGCAAAAGGCAAGCTGTACTTATGCCAAGGACAAACAACTTCCCCCCACAGAAAAGCAATCGTTCTTAGGCATATGCAATTGATAATAATTTAATGAAGGCTAAATTGAGATTGTATTTTTGTAATTTCAGAACAGATTAATGTATGGGTTAAGTGTCACCTTGATAAGTCTAGATCAAGAAATAGGCAGCAAGTGACATTCAGAAACAATGTAGCTAATACCTGTGTAATCTCTGTACCATGCTTAAATGTGATATTGGGGGTAGGGAGGCTCTCTATGGTATGTGGAAAGGAAATACTGTACACTGAACACGTATGCACAATATACTATTGTCCCTGCAGCGATTCTGAAAACAGCCTTTAAGGTGAATATGGCACATTACAGAAAATGCTAAGCACCTGAGTTCAGGTCGCGGAGGGGCTGGCATCTCAGTAGTGTTAGGATGAGAGGGGATAAAGGATGTGAGTTAAGATGCAAAGAACACATACAGTTAACTCTTTGTGGGTATTCACAAGGATTCTGCATGGCCATCACACCCTAGAAACCCATGAAATAATCGAAAAAGGTTGGAATAAAGGTGTTTCCAGCGCTGAGGCAGCCTGCTCCAGCCAATCCAGACACTGCTCTCCTGCAGCATGAGAGATGAGAGATTGGATAAGATCCTGTGGGAGCTGTGGACCTCATGCTAGGAGGAGTCTGGAGTCAGGTATTGGAGAACACCGAGGACGTGCTGCAAGGTCAGGTAAGTGAAACTTTTTTCCATATTTAAATGTTTATTTGTTTGCATGTATGTTTTTGATTTGTATTTATGTCGACTCACCATCTTTGTGGGTCATCAACCGCCACTGTTATTAATTCATAAATTTCAATCTGGCAAGACCAACCCAACATTGCATCCTTCGGTGACCAATAAATGAAGTACCATTGAATAGGGTTGTAGCAGCCACTGTTATTTACTATGCTTAGAAACAACAAAGGTTCTAGATGAAAAATATTACATTATTTTAAGGAAAGAAAGCTTTTCGATGTGGTAGATGGTTTTGGTATCGACAGAAAGAAGGAAAGCAAGACACAAAAACAATATTTGAAACTGGGAAAGGAAGACTGCGTAACTTCCAATTTTACATGGTAAATATGTCAAGTCAAAGTCAAGTCAAAAAATTTGTATAGCGCGCTACATACCCAGAGGGTTTCAAGGCGCTAAGGAAAGGGGAGGAGGATTATTTGTCAAATATCCACGTTTTAAGCTGCTTTCTGAACGCTAGGTGATTCTGGGTGAGGCGAAGGTAAGCGGGGAGTGAGTTCCATGTTTTGGCAGCCAGGTATGAAAAGGATCTGCCTCCCATGGTGGTCTTGTTGATGCGAGGTACAGTGGCGAAGGCTTGGCTGGAAGAGCGAAGTTGGCGGGAGGGGGTGTAGAAGGATAGTCGAGAGTTGAGGCAATCTGGTCCGATGTCGTAGAGTGATTTGTGTGCGTGGGTAAGCAGTCGGAAAGTGATCCTCTTATTGACGGGTAGCCAGTGGAGGTCTCTAAGGTGACCAGAGATGTGTTCGTTGCGTGGGATGTCTAATATGAGCCTGGCTGAGGCGTTTTGGATTCGTTGGAGTTTCTTCTGGAGTTTAGCGGTGGTGCCTGCGTAGAGGGTGTTTCCATAGTCCAGTCGGCTCGTGACCAGAGCATGGGTGACTGTTTTCCTTGTTTCGGAGGGGATCCAGTGGAATGTTTTTCTGAGCATGCGAAGGATGTTAAAGCAGGAAGAGGATACGGCGTTGACTTGTCTGTTCATTGAGAGTGAAGAGTCCAGGATGACGCCTAGGTTCCGTGCGTGGTCTGTCGGGATGGGTGCTTTTCCGAGGGCTTCCGGCCACCAGGAGTCGTCCCAAGCAGAGGGGGATGTACCTAAGATGAGGACTTCTGTTTTGTCTGAGTTCAGTTTCAGACGGCTTTGTTTCATCCATTCTGCGACTTCTTTCATTCCTTCGTGTAGGTTAGTTTTGGCGGTGCTGGGATCCCTGGTGAGAGAAAGGATCAGTTGAGTGTCATCCGCGTAGGAGATGATGTTGAGATTGTGTTGGCGAGCGATGGCCGCAAGGGGGCTCATGTATACGTTGAAGAGGGTGGGGCTGAGTGAGGATCCTTGTGGTACGCCGCAGATGATTTCAGAGGCCTCGGACTTGAATGGTGGGAGGCGGACTCTCTGGGTTCTTCCGGTGAGGAACGAGGTGATCCATTCTAGTGCTTTTCCTTGGATTCCGATGTTTCTGAGGCGTTGTAAAAGGGTGCTGTGGCAGACTGTGTCGAAGGCTGCAGAGAGGTCGAGGAGGATGAGGGCGACTGTGTCTCCGTTGTCCAGTAGAGTTCGAATGTCGTCTGTTGCTGCGATGAGGGCGGTCTCTGTGCTGTGTTTGGCTCGGAAGCCAGATTGTGAGGGGTCGAGTGATTTGTTGGCTTCGAGGAAGGCGGCGAGCTGGTTGTTGACAGTTTTCTCGATGACTTTGGCCGGGAATGGAAGAAGCGAGATGGGGCGGTAGTTTTTGAGTTCGGTGGGGTCTGCTGTTGGTTTTTTCAGAAGGGCGGTGAGTTCAGCGTGTTTCCAGTCTTCCGGGAAGGTGGCAGAGTTGAAGGAGCAGTTGATGACGTCTCGGAGGTGCGGAGCTATGACTGAGTCTGCTTTGTTGAAGATGTGGTGAGGGCATGGGTCTGTGGGGGATCCAGAGTGGATGGAGTTCATCAGGCGGATGGTGTCCTCAGTGGAGATTGGGTTCCAGGCGTTAAGGGTGTTAACGGGGGGAAGATGGTCAGCAGATGGTAGGGTGGGTTGGCTTCCGGGTTGGTTGTCGAAGCTGTTGTGGATGTCAGCAATCTTGTTGTGGAAGAAAGAGGCTAGGGAGTCGCAGAGGGTTTGAGAGGGGGTGATGTCGTTGGAGTTGGCCGAGGGGTTGGAAAATTCCTTGACGATGTTGAAAAGTTCCTTGCTGTTGTGGGCGTTGTTGTCAAGTCGGTCCTTGAATGCTGTTTTCTTGGCTTTTCGGATCAGTTGGTGGTGAGTACGAATGGCGCTTTTGAAGGCATCCTTGTTGTTGGTGGATGGGTCTTTTTTCCAGGCCTTTTCAAGGGAGCGGCACAGTTTCTTGGATTTCTTGAGGTCATCGTTGAACCATGAGGCCTTCTTGTTGCCAAGTTTGTGATGACGTTTTTTCAGTGGTGCTAAGGTGTCGGCGGTGTTGGATAACCAAAGGGTGAGGTTGGAGGCGGCTTCGTTGGCGTTAGAAGAGAGGGCTGGAGGGTTTAGAAGAAGCGATGAGGAGATCTGGTCGAAGGTGATTTTGTTCCAGTTTCTTTGCAGAGTTGGTTGGGGGTGGTTGATGGGTTTCGGCTTATTGTAGGTGAAGTGAACGCAGCTGTGGTCAGTCCAGAGGAGATCCGTAGTGTGGCTGAAGGAGACATGGTTGCTGGAGGTGAAGATAGGGTCGAGTGTGTGACCTGCGATGTGGGTGGGGGAGGTGACCAGTTGTTTAAGTCCGAGGTTGGTGAGGTTGTCTAAGAGGGTGGCGGTGTTGCGGTCGTTGATCTTTTCGAGGTGGAAGTTGAGGTCTCCCAGGAGGATGTAGTCTTTGGAGGGGAGCGCGTGTGGGGTGATGAAGTCCGTGATGTCTTCACTGAATTTTGCGCGGGGTCCTGGTGGTCTGTAGAGGAGGGTGCCTCTAAGAGTTGTCTTGGGGTCGATGTGGATCTGGAAGTGGAGGTGTTCGGAGTTAGCGAGGTTGGCGTCAGAGCTGGTTGAGATGCGGATTGATTTCTTATGGACGATAGCTATTCCGCCTCCTGTATGGTCGGTGCGGTCCTTGCGTGTGATCTTATAGTCATCAGGGATAGCGATGGCGATGTCAGGGGCGGAGGAAGCGTTCATCCAAGTTTCCGTTAGGAAGGCGACGTCAGGAGAGATGGTGTCTAGTAGGTTCCAAAGGTCAATGGCGTGCCTGTGGACCGAGCGGGTGTTGAGAAGGATGCATTCTAGGTGGTTGGGGTCGGGAATCTGGGGTGTGGTCGTAGCAGAGATGTTGTCTGTGCCGCGGAATTTACAGGAGAAGCAGGAGAACGGTCCATGGGTGCGTCCGGGAGCGGCTTGGACGCAGTTGGGGGCGCGACCAGGGTTGAGGGCTAGGAGGGTGGCGGCATCGTAGGAAATGCGGGGGGGCTGGGAGGGACGAGGGACAGGGGGTCTGGCGCTGGGCGCGGTCCAGGCGCGGACGGGCGTAGACGGGCTTACCTTTGGCGCACCTTCGGCGAGGCCGAAGCGCGTGGACGCTGCGCGTTGGGACATCTGACATTAATGGACAGTGGAGGGGGCGGAGCGTGGGAGGGTCAGCAGGGAGGCGGGATCAGAGAGGCGGGTCAGGGGAGAGCCAAACACAAAATGGAGGAATGAAAGTAAACACAAACACCGAAGGCACAGTGCAATGTTCTCCAGCAATCTATCTAAGGCACCTAAAAGCTGCACGCAGTGTTACACAAACACAGAAGTCTAGGCGATGAATGAATACACAGCGCTAATAAATAAGCACAATTGGAATTCCTAGGTGCTACACGATAAAGATCTTCAAAGCGCAACAGTATCCAAGGCGCTGCAATGTAAATGTAAATGAGCGAGAGCTTCAAAGCGCGACTATGCACAGAGCGCGAGGCAGATAATGCTTAAGTTTTTATAGCGCTTCAAGAGTGAGGGCTTCCCAGCGCGATTATGCAGAGAGCGCGAGGCAGATGATACTTAAGTTATTAGAGCGCTTCAAGAGTGAGGGCTTCACAGCGCGATTGTGTTGCCTGAGGCTGCGATATCAGGTGCAGTCGGGAGGTCGATGATTAAAGAGGTTTCAGCTGCGGGCAGTTTGGGCTGCAGAATGATCGAGCAGGGAGCGTGGTGGAGCAACCGTTCCGGACGGAATCCAGGCGGTCACCAATATAGACCAGATTACATTAAGTCAATATGCTAATATCTCAGCGCCGTCATAACAAGGTGTAAAACGGATTCTCCGCGGCCTCGTATTCATGATATGCAAGGCACAGATTGAGCACATATTAAAAACTCTAGAAAAAAAGTCTCATGTAAAATTCAAAGAATTGACAGCAAACTCCCCAGTGAAAAGGCGGGTGGGAAAGGGGGACTGTAGGAGGAGGCATCTTTACGAGGTTGTAAATGCTTGGATTCTGGGATGACAATAATAGTAGTTTGGGGGGATTAGGGGTATCTAATTGTACACTAAACCGTGCAATTGGCAGAAACCAGACACTGAAGTCAATGCCACCCAGGAGAGAAGGGCTCAGAGAGAGAGAAGACACTTGGGTGAGGATTGCACACCTAAAGTCAAGACCACTTCCACACATACCATCTCAAGAGAGTGCTGGGCAAAACTATGTATTCGACACCCCTGGGTAGTCTTTTCATCCAACGCTAGTAGCCATTTCCCCTCGCTCTACCCTGGTGGGAGTAGAAGCGAGTGGGGTGTAGAGTCCTGGGCAGACTCTGGCTTCTTTCAGTGCAGAACAGCACACCCCAAGTCTGTGTTTGTTGACACAACCACTAGGGTGATTTCTGAGACATCTAAGAAATCGCCAGTTCCCTTCGCTTGCCACTACCGGAGAGAAAGCCTCAAGGTAAGATCCTGCCCTCTATGGGTACCAAGGAAGCAGAGTGGAAGGGGGCATAGCCAGGCACAGAAGCCTCAGTGACTCCCTCAGGAGGTTGGGGTACACGCTAGTAATGGGGAATAAAGCCATCCATAGCCCCATTATATGTCCCCCGCAGAACCTATGCTGCTCTCTCTAAGACATGATTCTCCACATGTCATGAGAAGTCAAGGGTATCCATGTAGGTGAGCAGGTGCATCTTCCAGTATTGCATCCCAGCTTTCAGGTCACATTAGTGGGCACTGTGTCTACCTACCTCTCCTTATGGAACTACCAATGAACCCAACTCGACCTGCAGGGAAATACATTGAAGGATCAGCTCAGGATGGGCAGAGGACTCCAGAAGATTTCACTCTTCCGCTGTTGGTGCACTTTTGAATGGAGGTGAAAGGCAAGATCCAGTGATCTTCTGGGAAGAAATGACAAGCAGAAGCCCACAGAGAATCCAGAGTGCCAGCTGACCATGACCAGGTGCCCGCAGAAAATCCAGAGTACCAGCTGACCATGACCCGGTGCCCACAGAGAATCCAGAGCAGGGCCGGCTCTAGGGTGGTGCAATCGGTGCCACCGCACCAGGCGCTGACTTGGGGTGGGGGTGTCATTTTTGCAAGGGTATTAACAATTTAAAAGCACTTGCTGCCATGTTCCTGGCCTCGAGCAATTTTCAGACATCAATTAAAACGTCACGATAACTCTGGTGATTTATTGTCACACTGGAAAGAGACTGGAGGATTGCTTAGTGGAAGTTTTTACTCATACTAAGGTAGTGCAGAGGGTTAACCCCTTGACCGCAGCCGGAATTTCCCCGCAGTGCGGAAAATCCCACGCGTGCGCAGATCGGACAGCTCCCAGCCGTCTGACACACACGCCTACCATGACATCAGACAGCCGGGGGCCATCCGACGCAGGAAAGGGGTTTAAATGCCTGCTGCTAAGAATGTGTACCATTCAGATCACAAAGTGCATATAATGTAAATCGGTCAGCTGGTTACTGCTTCTGTTAGAGAGCTCCTTTTGTTACTTGGGTTTTTAGTCAAAATCCTAATATAGAACATTGAGCTATTAACTGTCATAAAAGAGATGCATGCAAACTGCAAGGTATATGTTAGAGCTATATGTTTTTTTGGCCCAGTCTTTCATTATCCTAATCTTCTCAAAAGGGTTCATTTGGGTAGAAAACAATTCTTATTATTAAAGAGAACCCCTAACAATGGTGTTACGTTTTAAATTCTGAATTTGTGCTTTTCCAGAATATGAACTCTTAAACTATATTGCCTACCAGTATCGATAACATTTCACTCCTACACTACACCTTGTAGTACTGTCTGATGTAACATTTCCTATACACTGATTTACACACATATGATTGTCTCTGTGGTATGTTGTGTGATGTAAAGTTCTCTGACAACTTACACTGGTAAGAGTGGTGCTATAAAACTAAATGTATCTGAGAGACAGGTTATGGAGACCTCAGGGGCATTGCTGAAGGGTGCTGGTGAGGGAATCCGTGGCAGAGGTGGCCACTGGGGGGTCGCCAACAAACATTGTCGCACAGGGCGCCCCCAGTGTTAAAACCGGCCCTGATCCAGAGTGCCAGCTGACCACGACCAGGTGCTACTGGACAAGAATGACTATCTCTAGTCTCGTTTAATGTTATATAAGACAGGAGGAAAGGCCTACTTGCACGGTAATGCACTATTGCCAGAAATACTTCTTCTGTCCTCTGTCTTGCAGGGTAAAGTGAAGGATAATTTTGTGGTGCACAACCTGGTTCTAAGTTCTTCAAATAATTAATAACATTGTCAGAATGCTTTAACTTGTTTATGATTAGGTGTCCTTGCAGAAGGCTCCTGCCAGTTTTCATTCTGGGTGAAAGGGAAAGTGAGCTATCAAGGTGGTGATTTTATTTTAATTCCTTCCTTTCTTTTTTCTCCCGGCAGTTACCTCCTACTGAAATTGTCATATCATTGTTTTTACTGCAAAACTACACTAGATTCTGCACCCGCAGAACATAATGATCTGGAAACAATGTACTTGGGGCCGATTCACAGAACTAATCTGAGATAAAATCCTAAACCTCCTACTTTTGGTATTCACAGAAGGCATTTAGTAGTAGTAAAGTTAGGACTCCCTACTTTACTACTACTAAATGCCTGTTGTGACTACCGAAAGTCGTAAAGTTAGGATTATGTCTCAGTTTAGTAGTAGTAACGTTAGGAGTCCTAACTTTACTACTACCAAATACCTTCTGTGAATACCAAAAGTAGTAAGTTTAGGATTTTATCTCAGATTAGTTCTGTGAATTAGCCCCCTTGTTTTTACTGAGAGTGTTTACAGTTGTTGAGAAAAGGTTACATGTCATCCAGTCACACTGGTCTCCATTGGTTGTATAGACAGAGCTGTGGGTTCATGCAGCGCTGCCCCACAAAGAGGCAACAGCACCAGTGGACAGTTTGCGGCACTGACTGGGCTCTTTACAAGGCAAGAGAATGCCCCTGAGAGGGAGAGAGCCCATGGGAATGGGATCCATTCAGGATATATGTGATCCTCTAAGGCGATACCCAGCCTACAGCATGCCAGTGGTACACAGACAAAATATCGAGTTTTAAATTTTGATATACAATTATATCGAAGTTTAAATATCGAAGGGACATAATATAGAAGGTAAGTAATATCGACACTCTTAATATCGATATTAGTAATATCGAAGTTTTAAATATCGATGTCAGTAATATCGAAGTAAATAATTTCGATGTTACTAATATCGATTTTTAAATAAATTTTGTGTATATTATATTGTATTTATTATGTTTAATAATTTATTTTTAATGTAATTTAATTAAATGTTGTCTTTTAGTACTGTAGCGGGTTGTGGGTTTATAGGGGAATAGGGTGGGAAGTAATTTAATTATGTTAAATTAATTATTAATTAGTAGGAATTATAAATTAATTAATTGAGAATAATTTTTAAATAATTATAATTAATTGAATAATTGATAAATATGTTCTGTAGCGGGTTATGGGTTTATAGGGGAATAGGGTGGGAAGTAATTTAATTATGTTAAATTAATTATTAATTAGTAGGAATCATTAATTAATGAATTGAGAATTATTTGTAATTAATATAAATTAATTGATTAATTGATCAATATGTTCTGTAGCAGGTTATGGGTTTATAGGGGAATAGGGTGGGAAGTAATTTAATTATGTAGAATAAATTATTAATTAGTAGGAAGCATACATTAATTGTTATTAATTGGTAAATAATTATAATTAATTGGTAATTAATTTTAAATAATTCATTAATTGATAAATGTGTTCTGTTGCGGGTTGTGTGCTTATAGGGGAATATGGTGGGAACTAATTTTAATGTAAGTAAGTAATAATGAATTATTTTTTATAAGTATGTTATTTCAACCCCTACGCTATCCAACACTTTCCCTACTGTTGCACTCTCTGAAGTTGGAGTAGTAATTGTTACCCCTACGCTATCCAACACTTTCCCTACTGTTGCACTCTCTGGAGTTGGAATAGTAATTGTTACCCCTATGCTATCCAACACTTTCCCTACTGTTGCACTCTCTGGAGTTGGAATAGTAATTGTTACCCCTACGCGATCCAACACTTTCCCTACTGTTGCACTCTCTGGAGTTGGAATAGTATTTGTTACCCCTACGCTATCCAACACTTTCCCTACTGTTGCACTCTCTGGACTTGGAATAGTAATTGTTACCCCTACGCTATCCAACACTTTCCCTACTGTTGCACTCTCTGGAGTTGGAATAGTAATTTTTAATCCTACGCTATCCAACAGTTTCCCTACTGTTGCACTCTCTGGAGTTGGAATAGTAATTGTTACCCCTACGCTATCCAACACTTTCCCTACTGTTGCACTCTCTGGAGTTGGAATAGTAATTGTTACCCCTACGCTATCCAACACTTTCCCTACTGTTGCACTCTCTGGAGTGGGAATAGTAATTGTTACCCCTACGCTATCCAACACTTTCCCTACTGTTGCACTCTCTGGAGTGGGAATAGTAATTGTTACCCCTACGCTATCCAACACTTTCCCTACTGTTGCACTCTCTGGAGTGGGAATAGTAATTTTTACTCATACACTATCTAAAATGTATTTAGCTTTTTTATTAGTATTATGTTGTTATTAATTGTTATTTATGTGATTATTTTATGTATATAAATGTATTAGTCATTTATTATATTTTTATTTTTTTTATAAGTTATGAAAATAATTAATTTAGAGTTAATATTAATGAAAAATATATTATGTATTATATATTTATTAATATTAATTTGTATTACATTATGTATTAATTTTAAATATTATAGTACATTTTTAAATATGTTTATTACATTTATAAGTATTATTTTGTAAATATTAGATTTTTATTTAATAAAAAAAACGATATTTTACAAAAAACGATATTTTTGTCATTCTATATATTTTTTTCGATATATTTGTACTTACCTTGTTAGGGATAGGATTCCTATATTTTTGACTTCGATATTTTTGTTCCGATATTTTTGTATATCGATATTTGTGTTATCGATATTTTGTCAGACATTCCATGCCAGTGATGGGAGGGATGGACTAGTAACTATCTATGAGTGGGCAGTGGTTCCCGTGTTGATCTGCCCTGACCCGCCAGGAAATTTTTATAATTCTATATTTGGAAAGTAACCCACCATGGATAGCGTAAAGAAAGTCTCTGTGTTATGTTCAAAGATCATGATTTAAAGTGCCGTGAACATGCCATGGTTTCCGATTGTAAGCTAAATAGTCGAAAAAGACAGATTAATGGCTGTTTTGCTGTAAGAATGTTTTTGTTTACTTGGTTACCTAACTATTTGTGCTTGTATGGCACAACAACAATAAATACATAAAGAATGAAACAAACAAACAAAGGCAGAAAGAGCGAAACAAATGAATTAGGATCCAGTAGGGAAAGGGACCATGTTAGAAATTGAGTCTCTACTTGACAGAGGTTTGCACCCTGTCAAAGTCGGAATCACAATCGTAGTCAGGGTACGTAATCACACACTGTAAATAAACCTGTGCTCACCCTCTGGTAGCTTGGCGCAGAGCAATCAGGCTTAACATAAGAGTCAAAGTGTAAAGTATTTGTGCACACTCAATCCACAATAACACAGTGAAAACACCACAAAAAGACTCCACACTACTTTAGTAAAATAGGAAATATTTATCTGATTAAACCAGACCAAAATGACAAAAATCTGAAGTTATAAATGCTTAAAGATCATACCCAATCATAGTGCTGGGAACACTTTCACTTCCAGGGGCGTCGTCAACACCCGCTTTCGCAGCTACAGCAGGGATGGGGTTTCTTTATGGGCTTCTTTTGTCTTCAACGCGGCCGACAAAGGCTCATAATTAATGTAAAAAGGGTGGGAGAGTGAGTGGATGGATGGATGGATGGATGGATGGATAGATTTGGAATCATGGATGGATGGGCGAGTGAAAGGGTGGGTGGATAGACGCATGATGAATGAGTGAAAGGATTGATGAGTGAAAGGGTGGATGATGGATGGATGGATAGATGAATGAAAGGGTGGATGAATGGTGAGAGGATAGATGAGTGAGTGAAAGGATGAGTAAAAGGGAGCATAGAGGGATGGCTGGATGAAAGGGTGGACAGATGGATGAGTGAAAGGGCCATGGATGAATGTGTGAGTGAAAGGATGGATGGATGAGTGAAAGGGTAGATGACAGATCTATGTGTGAGTGAAATGGTGGATGGATGGGTGAGTGAAAAGGTGGATGGATAGATAAATGAATGAGTGAAACGATGGATGTGTGAAAATGTGGATGGATTGCTGAAAGTGCATATGGATGGATGAGTGAGTGAAAGGATGGATGGATGGATGAGTGAAAGGGTAAATGAGTGGATGGAGTGAAAGGCTGGATGAATGGATGGAGCGAAAGGGTGTATGTATGAACGGAGTGAAAGGATGGCTGGATGGATGGATAGGTCTAAGGATGGATGTAAGGGTGGATGAGTGAAAGGGTGGATGGATGGATGAGTGGAAGGGTGATGAGTAGAGAATAAGAGTTAGGATGGGTGGATGAGTGAAAGGGTAAATGGGTGGATGAATGGATGGAAGGAGTGAAAGGCTGGATGAAATGGATGGAGTGATAGGGTGGATGTATTGATGAAGTGAAAGGATGGATGAGTGGATGGATGGATAAGTGAAAGGGTGGATGGACGAGTGAGGAAAAGGATGGATGGATGATTGAAAGGGAGGATAGATGGATGGCTAGATAAAAAGGTAGATGGACGGTTGAGTGAAAGGGTGAGTGATTGGATGCATGGAAGGGTGATGGATGGATGAGTGTGAAAGGATGGATGAATGAGTGAAAGGATAGATAAGTGAAAAGGATGATGGGTGGATGGAAGGATGAATGAATAAATGAAAGGGTGCTTGGATGGAGGATAAGAGAAAGGATGGATGGACAGATGAGTGAGTGAAAGTATGGATGGATGAGTGAAAGGGTAAATGAATAAATGAGTGGATGGATTGAGTAAAAGGCTGGATGGGTGGACGGAGTGAAATAATGGATGGATGAGTGAAAAGATGGAAGGATGGATGAATGGAAGGATGTTTATAAGGATGGATGAGTGAAATATTTAAAGAATAGAAAGATGAGTGAAAGGGAGTGTAGATGGTTGGGGAAACAGTGTATGGCTTGATGAAAAGGTGAATGAATGGATGGATGAGTGAAATAATGAATGGATGAGTGAGTGAAAGGATGGATGAGAGAGTAATTGGATAGATGAGTGGATGAACCGGTTGAAGGCTGGATCAATGAGTGAAAGGATGGATGACTGAGTGGAAGTGTGGATGGATGGTCAAGCGGAAGGCAGGATGTATGGAAGTGTGAAAAGGTGGATGGATGGATGTGTGAATGGGTGGATGGATGAGCGAAAGATGGATGATTGAAAGGATGAATGATGAGTGAAAGGATGGATGGATAGAAGAAAGAATGGATGGATGGATGGATATGTTTGATGGATGGGTTTCAAGATGGATAGTTAGGTGTGGATATGGATGGGTGGCTGGATGGACGCATGGACAGAATGGTGACAGACTGAATGTTGGATGAAAGACAGAATAGATATTGGAATATACAATTGAAATGGTGGATATCAGGATCAACAGATTATTTGATGGAAGAGACAAGCAACCTCTTCTAGCGAGGGTCGTGATGACTTGCTTCGCTTGGTGCCATAAGAGCTTTGGTTCAAATTAGGGTGTATTTTATTTTTCTGGCTACTCCCTTGTTTGCTTCTATTGGGTTCTTAGTAAGCTCACAACGATTCAAGCTGTAGACCGACAAATTTACTTCCTCACCAGGTTTTATTCTTTGAGCAGGGCTCTACAGTTACTCTCAATAGATATGTAAGGCAAGGCACTCAAGCTCGAGGTGACCGCTGTGCTCTGGCCACTCGTGAAAGAGCTCAGGACGGTTACGGGGACTTTGCAGGTCCTGTTGGGCACAGTATCTTTCTACGTGGGTTGTGATGACGAGCTGCGAGGGAGTCCGAACCGGCTGTTTGAAGTCGACGAGGGCAGACGCAATGGTCTCCCTTCTTGGGAAATTCAGGATGTGCCAAACCATGCTGAATTGTCTTTGAGATGAAACTTGTTGAAGCAGGCAGCCATGATGTGGCAGTCTTCCTCGGTCGAGACCCACATGGGTATTGGAGCAGCGCAGTGATTGGCTCTCCTTCCTCTGATATTTGCAGGGTGCGATGAGCCGCGCTAAACTGTCTTTGGTGTTGCGGCTTCAGGGAGACAGACAACCTCAGTAGTCTGCGATTGGCAATGCAGACACAGTAGGTTTTTAGTCAGCACATGGTGCTGGTGCATGCGTCTCTTTATGAAATGGCTGCACACACTCTGTAAAAGGCCAGGCCAGGATGTGGGCAAATCCAGCAGTCGTTATGCGAGTGAAGACCTTTATGGACCTAAGAATTCCTGAACAGGGGGCATGCCAAAAGCCTTTGGAGAACTCTGTAATCAGTCACAGCGCTGAGGTAGCAGGCAACAGGTCAGCAAAGCAAGGCAGGTAGCAAAATGGCAGACCCTCCAGCAGCTCAATAAGCAGAAGACCAACACAGCAGAACAGTTAGAAGAGTGGCAGTCCCCTGGCTACAAAGCAGTACTTCTCACAATGTGCAGATGTAGAGCCAGCAATGTCTGGTTGCAGTTCAAATGTGTCTGATTAGATGGGGTCAGAGGCCTTTGAAGTGCCTTTGAAGTGCACAGGTCCCCTTCCAGCTCAGTCCTGTCTGCCAGGCTAACTGCTGCAGGGTTGATCAGTCCTTAGTGTGAGGACAGGACACTACCTGTTTAAGTGTACGTGTTGTCACTCCTCTTTCCTCTGCACAGGAAAACCCATTGTATGAAGATAAATGCAGATGTATATGAGTGCCCTGCATTTGTGGCTGTCTAGAGGGAATGGACAAAGTGTAGCTGTCACCCAATCCCAGACATGTACTGGAGACAGGCTGGAAAGCACACTAAGAACTAAGAGAAGAGGAATGTCCACTTTCTAAAAGGGACACTCCTAAACTAGTAATGCCAAATCCAGCGTTACCAGTAAAGAGGATTTGTCATTACCAATTCAAAGATTTAAAAAAAACATAAAGCGGCTACTCCTCTGCATTCAGGAATTAGAGTTTAAATGTGTTTTAAAGAATTACCAGGGTTTCCATAAGAGAGGAGAAGGACTCACTGTAGTAAAAATAAATTTGGGTGCTTATCACTACCAGAACATGTAAAAAAGACACAGGTACCTGTCCTAACTTTTACTTACATAGCACCCTGCCCGTTTGGTCACTTAGGGCCTACCTAAGGGATGACATATATTATAAAAGAGGAGGATAAGGCTTGGCAAGTAGTTTTAAATGGCAAGTGCAGTGTCATTAAACTTCACACACCGGTCCTGCAATGGCAGGCCTGAGACTGGTTTGAAAGGCTACCAATGTGGATTGCACAATCGGTGCTGCAGGCCTACCAGTAGCATTTGAAATACAGGCCCTGAGTATATGATATACCCCTTTACAAGGGACTCTCTAGTATATCAAATATTCCAATCCGGTATACACCAATGTCACCATATTTCGGAGAGAAGCGCATACACTTTAGAGCTGGTTGGCAATGGTAAAGTGCTCAGAGTCCTAAGGCCAACAAAAGCAAGGTCAGAAAAAAGGAGAAGGAGGGCCAAAAATGTGGGATACCCCTGCAAAAAGGGCCATTTCCAACATGACCCCCCCCTCCAGCCTAAAGGCCAGGGTAGTGCAATGAATACCTTGATGGAGTTCCCTGTCTAGGGCGATAGAACCTGAGCAATTGCCCACTACTGCAGGAGTACTTGCCACCGCTCTGAACCCATATGGATCCCTCTGTCTATGCTCTCAGGTGCCCCTAAGCTAACCCATGGGGAATCCTTATTCGTACCTGGGGGCCACATATGTGCTGCACCTAACTTTACTCTCCTCACAGATGCATCCTGTTGGAACTGGCCCTTCTTGCAGGGTCATCCTCAAACTTTTTGTTTCTTCCTCCCTTATTTTTCCTGATTCCTGGCTGTTGGCAAGAGGACTCTGCGCACTTTACCACTGCTGATCAGTGCTAAAGTGCATATGCTCTCTGTGTAAATTATTATTGTGATTGGATATACATGATTGGCATATTTGTATCACCATGAAGTCCCTAGTAAAGTGCACTGGGTGTGCCAGGGCTGGTGATGACAAATGCTACTAGTGGGCCTGCAGCACTGATTGTGCCACCCACATGAGTAGCCCTAAAATGGTGTCTCAGGCCTGCCACCGCAGTGCCTGTGTGCAGTCTGTGAATTGCCATGTCCTCCTGGTCAGTGTCCCCACTGACCAGGCCTAACCCTTCCCTTTTTGTGCACATTGGTCACCCCTATGAAAGGCCCAAGGTACCCCCCTGGGCAGGGTGCAGTGTATGTGAAAGGTAGAGCATGTACTGGTGCAGGTGACATGCCCTGGTAGTGAATGACAGCCATTTTCGTTTTTCACTATTGTAAGGCTATCTTGCTCCATAGATTACCATGGGGGATGCTGGCTACAGTGGCTACCAGCATTTCTTCTCATAGGAACAATATAGGACATAAGAGTCTAGTATCCCTGAACTCAGAATTTAATAGCACATCTTTTAGGAAAGGTTGTTTTTAAATCCTGTGTTTGAGAACATCACTTTTAGAAAGTTGCTGTTCTCTTGTCTGACCCTTCTATGTGCCTTGGCCTGTTTATGTATTGACTGTCTGGTTTGAGAGTGACAGGGGCTGGGGATTCCCCAGGAGGCTGGCTGAGTCAGCCCTAGGCTGAATGACTACATTTGCAACTTGAGTTGTGGGAGGAGTTAGCACCTGGGCCTGAATAGGGCTGTGCTTGCCTTCCACAATGCTGGCTCCACCTCCTGCTGGGCGGCTGACGACCCTGCCCCTCACTCTGAAAGGAAAGGAGAAGCCAGGTAAACAAAGTGCTCAAGCAACACCAAGAACTGGTTCAGACTGGGCTCAGGGCTCACTTGCACAAAGAGAACAAAGACTTTTAGGGGTATAAGTACAGGACCCCTGACAACAGAAAATTAGATCATCCTGGAATCAAGAAGGAACCACTGCCAAGGAGAAAGCTGAAACTGAAGAAGGAAGACTGTCCTGCTGTTGCTCTGCTGGACTGACCTGTTGCTTTGCTGCCAAGGAGAGGGGAAGGACTTTGCTGTTGTGCTGTGTCCCCTGTCTTGAAGAAATCTCCAAGGGCCTGAGAAGAGCTGGCTCCCTGTTCTGAAGTCCCAGGAACAAAGGGACTTCACCCCCAGCTTCCCTGAACTCTGCTGAGAGAGTTCTGTCCTTCCTAGAGTGCTTGATCCAGTTGTGGGGCCTCTGAAAGTTGTACCTGTGCTGGGAAGCTTGAAACTAAGCTTGGGAGACTTTTTGCAATTGAAAAGTGTCGCATCGCTCGCTTGCAGAGCACATCCCCGACAGTGCGAGAAGATTCCTGCCGCTACGAAGGTCGAGATCGTCCCAGAGCAGTCGCATCCTTCGTTTGCGGGACGCACCAGACCGGTGCGGGAAAGTCTAACATCGCTGGGAGTGTCGTCGCAGAGCCTGTCGTCGCTGGGTGAGATCGCTGCACCGCATCACGTCGCTGCGAGTATCGTCGCAGAAACCATCGCGTCGAGGAGCTGCGAGAGAGAAGATCACTGCTGGTCCGCGCATCGTCGCCCCGGAGATCGTCGCAACTCCAAAGATCGTCGCATCGTGCCTTTTGCGAGAACAAACTTCCTACGGAACCTCCGCACCGGAATCCATACAAGTGGCCTTCCTCCCTATACAGACCGGATTCGTCGCAACACGCCCGCTGCTGCAGCGAGGCTGTCGCAAACGCCTCCCCAGGGTCTCAGGAGCAACGCATCGCTTGTTTTCCACCGCACCAGCTTCTGCTTTTGGAGCTTTGTCGTAACTAAAAGGTACTGTGAGTAAACGTGACGCAACTGTGAACTTTTCACGCATCTGTGGATTATTTTATCGCAACCTAGAAAATTCTACCGCAACCTAGAGAATTCTATCGCAAACCTTAAGAACTCTTTTGAAACCATATTCTTGAACTGTGTATGTTGGATTTTTGTCATTTTGGTCTTGTGTAGTTTAGATTAATTACCTTTATTTTTCTAAACAGTTGTGGAGTCCGTTTGTGGTGTTTTCACTGTGTTACTGTGAGTGTTGGTACAAATACTTTACACATTGACTCTGGTTAGCCTAGACTGCTCGTGCCAAGCTACCTAGAGGGTGAGCAGGGGTTATCTCAGAGGGTTTCCTCCTTACCCTGACTAGAAGCAAGGGTCCCTATTTGGACAGTGGTACCTACCCCTGCCAACTAGAGACCCCCAGTTCTAACATTGTTGGTCAGCGGTGCGGATTGAACTTGTATTTGTACTAGACCCACAGTAATTGGTGTACATCACTAGTGAGTGCAGACCACTACGCCACCGCATACTACATTTTCTATTTTTGGTTCTATTTTTGATCGTAACCCTGAAAGAATCCAAGCATCATGTCTCAGAATGGTAAACCAGCAAGTGATGTTGCAGAACTGGAGTTTGATATTGAAATGTTAAGTGATTACAAAGTAGGTCAACTCAGGCGGTTCTGCAGGAACTTTGGATGTCCCATGAAGCGATGCTCCAAGAAGGAGGAGCTACAGGAGGCCTTAAGGGCCTGGTGGGAGACCAAAAAGGCTGGGGAGAAAGATGATGCAGAAGTGGATGAGGATGCACAGAGGGATGGTTTCAGGCCACAGGATCTGCCTGTGTCCAGAGCGGCCTCAAGGGCTAGCAGCAGCCATTCAGCTGACAGTTTTTCCCCAGAGGAGTTGGAGGAAAATCAAAGGGCTAGAGATCATAAGTTAGAAATGTTGAGGCTTGAATTGAAGATAAAGCAAATGGAGGAAGAGAGAGAAAGAGTGGCGGAGGAGAGCAAAAATGCCCGTGCCCT
The DNA here is from genome assembly GCF_964261635.1 of Lissotriton helveticus. NCBI lineage: Eukaryota > Metazoa > Chordata > Amphibia > Caudata > Salamandridae > Lissotriton > Lissotriton helveticus. The sequence goes on along the minus strand of NC_136067.1, from coordinate 1,773,028,493 downwards.
GGAAGAATTGAAATTGACCTTGGCCCATGAATTAAGAATGAGGAAACTTGAGATGGAGCTCAAGAGGCGTGAGGCCATGAGGGTCTCAGCTGAAGAAGAAACATGGGTAGCTCACGAGGTGAGCTTTGCTGAGTTGGAGGTGAAGTCCTGCTCAGATGGTGGCAGCATGGTTAGGATATCTAGTGCTGAGAGAAAGGTACAAACACCCAGAGATGTGGCGCCTGACCTGAGGGAGGGGGTTGACATACACCAGGGGGTTCAGGTTTATGATGTAGTTCTAGTGGAGTGCAGTGTCCCTGAAGTAGATTGGGGGACTGGCACAGGGGACCATATTCCTAGTGGTGGGAGGGACACTCTACTGACTCTAGATGAGAGGTACAAGGAGAGGGGTTCCCCCATGGTAGAAACCTTGGTGTGTGTGTGTGAATACCAGCCAGAAGAGTGTGGGTTGTGTGACAGAGACAGTCAGATACTGTCTTGCCAGTCTCAGGAGAGTGGTGTGGGGTACTTGTGTGAGGCACTGGAGGGTGAAGCAAAGGGTAGCTTGGGTAACAACTGGGGGGGCTGTGTGAATCCTTTGTTGGAGAGCATATTTTAAGTCCCTGTTTTCCAGAGCTATGCCAACACCCGGTGGAGTGTGAGTTCTCTAATACCAGAGAGCTTGCGTTGGAGGCAGACCTCTTGGTGAATTCCAGAGAGTCTGAGGAGGCATTGGGGAGTGATCCCAAAAGGAGTGGCTTAGATATTTTCCAGACCTGTGAGGTAAAAGAGGTTCAGTGTAGCCCGGTTAGGTCCCAGTGTAGTGGGAGGGGTGTAGGGGCTCATGTCCGGTCTCAGTAGAGAAGGAATGAGTGTGGGACGGTGTGTCTCACGGTGCCCGAAACCCAGTCTCAGGGCCTGGAGGGTTCCTTAAGAGAACACCAGGTTGGGGACCTAGACTGTACTTGTAGGCCATTTGAGGAGGATCTCCTAGTGTCTGTTGATTATTATAATTTTTTCTTCTTTTGTCTTCTCTTTTTCTTGTTTTTCAATATATAGTGGGGTTTTTAAAAAAAAAAAATGTTTTATTATGATATAACAAAGATGTAGGATGTAGTATGAGATCAATAGATAGAATAGGAGTGTTTGTATAAGGTCTCAATTGATATAAAAGGCAATATAGAAATATAGAAATATAAAAAGAGAAATATCACATAAAAATTGGACATGGTCTACAACAAATTGTATTTATATTTGAATGCCCAGACCTCGAGGCGTTTAACCCCGCGCTGAAGCTGCCAATCAGAGCGGCACCTGTTCAAATTGGGGGACCTGTAAGTAGGGGTGGGTGGCACAGGCCGCTGCCTGGCAAGGGTAGGGTGGGGGTGGTCTTTCTTGGGGCAAAAATTGCATCATGGGGCTAAATAATTATATTACTCAGAAATACAACAAGACGGATATGATTTTTTTCGAGTGCTTTAAGAATAGGGATCTGTATATTTTGCAATGCATTTAATAAAATGTTTAGTATGGAATGTGGCAGGCCTAAATAGTAGGAGTAAAAGAAACCTTGTGTATGAGGAGCTCAGGATGTACAATCCGCAGATCGTGGTCATCACTGAAACGCACATAGCCTATAAAGATAAAAAATTATTAAAACAACTTGGATATGAAAAAGAAAAGGGAAGAAAAAGGAAAAGGAAGAGGAAAAAAAAAAAAGATAACTTGCTATTAGTAACGTTTATCTCCAAAGCGATACATTTTCCGGCGATAGCGGTGGAATGCGTGAATATCGCTGAGAATACAGCGATATTCGCACATTAGCGACAAAATGCTCTTAGCCATGTTATCCACCTCCCATTGGATAACATGGCTAAAAACTGGTCTGGGCAGGTGTTAGTCTCTGGAGATATTCGCGCTTAGCGCGAATATTTCCATCACTACGCCTGCCTTGCTAATAGGCGATAGCGACGTTAGTGACTGCTTTCAGTCGCTAACAGGTTGGGTACGCCCACTTTGCATGTCATTAGCGATAAATATCGCTGACATGCAAAGCGGGCCCCAAACCGCTCGCTATCGCCCACAAGCTGTCGCTAACTGCTGTTAGCGACAGCTTGCTAATAAAGCGATAGAATTATCGCCGCTTAGCGGCCGAAAACAGCCACTAAATCGGCGATAATTGCCTATCGCCCCCCTTGGTAATATGCCCCTTAATTTGGTACAGTTAATACAATAGTGGAGGTAATATCTGAGGCTCTCTGTGCACAGACAGGCAAAGAGAAAAATATGACATAAAATGTGCGTGATTGTGGCGTTCAAATCAATCAGAAAACCCGATTAGGCCTACTCACGCTAATTTAAACAGGTAATCATGCTAAACTATACTGCGTTTTAATATTAGAATGTAGTGACAGGCAAGTTTTGAAGTACGGTGAGAAAACAAACGGAAAGACATTTAACTTACCCCTGTATTCACACGTCTACAATCACTCTGATTTATTAATGTTTTAGTTTAAAGTTCTCCTCTCGCAATGTATCGATCCATCTAATAATATTGCATTATAATGAACCATTTAAACAAGTTTCTGCGAAGAAAGTGTCGGAGTACCTTCTCATCCACCTCCTTCCCTCCATAAAACACACACTCCCCACTTAAAGATGTTTTGTGTGTTGTGCAGGATGCACTTGTTCAGTAACACCCCGATTTTTTAGAACCCACATGATTTTAGTGAGCTGATGCCACAGCCAGCACCCACAGTCACAATATTTTCCACCGATTGCCACTGGCACTCTGTGGGTCGTTGGTAGGGGGTGAGTGAAGTGTTTAGCTATCTTGCGAAAGTCTGGTATATTCGAGAAAGCCTTGTTTCGTTACAGGGAACCAAAGTTTCCTGATTACTCCCAACTTCAACAGGGGTGGATCTAACCCCTGCTGGTCGAAGCAAAGCAGTGCATTTACTGTTTCAGGGCATCCACACTAGGACATTTGAGGGGACTAGGACAACCTGGAGGTCCTGGGCATGGCTAAAACCCCACCCCATGCATACACAAAGGGCAGAGAATGGGAGCAGAAGGTGCCAGGAGGGCTGTTTGAGCCAAGCACGTAGGGGCAGATTTACAATCCCCTTGCGCCACTTTTGCATCATTTTTAACATGGCAAAAGTGACGCAAAAGTGGCGCAAGGGGCTTGTAAATCTGCCCCGTAGAGACGAACGGGGGTCAGACTGCTGTAGAATCCTTGGTTCATGACTTCAGCATGAATGGTCGTGTCAAGGAGCCCTAAGGCAGTTACGGCTCTTTGCATCTGCGTGGGGGCAACAGGTGGGGGTTAGAGCGGCGGGAGGCCACGGGAAGCTGGGGCTCTTTGCGCCCTCGGACGGAGGCTCGCGGGCCTGCTTAGATCAGTGCGAGAAGCAGCAGGGGGTATCAGAAACATGGACAGGAGCCGCAGTCGAGCAGCATCAGTCTTGCTGGGACGCAGCCCATTGCAGGAGCAGCAGCAGGCTCACTCTGCTGCAAAGCGCCTCTCAAACCAGAGATTCATTGGTGCTGGAGTTTGCTGGTGGGGAGGCCCCAGGACTCATTTTTGGGAATCCAAGGCCATATTATCAAGAAACAGTGTTAAAATTATCGGCGGATCATGGGCTTTAATAATACACCCTTGTGAATTCCCATAGAAGCCCATGCTCTGGTGTGAACATGGGCTTCTATGGGAATTCTCAAGGGCATATTATCAAGCCCATTATCGCCTCTTTAGCAGCAGTTTTCTGCTGTTAAAGCAGCAATATTTCTAACACCGTCCTTGATAATATGCCCCTCTAGACCTTTGTGAAACATAAGTGAAACAGTGTGCTGAGGAAGTGATGGGCGTTACGCGCTGCTTTGTGAGCGTCTTGTACGCGGTCAGAATGTAACTCGGCATAAAATGTGTGACCCCTCTTAACCCTTAAACGTTTTGATGTCTTCACCAGTGGTTTGACACCCCCCGCATGCAGAATGAAGACAGGCGAGCCCAGGACTCCCATGTCTCACAAATATTCATTGTCCTCAGGCTGAGTGGGGCCCCTTGAAGGGCTGTGGGCCCCTAGAAAGGTTGCCCTCTCCCCCCTTGCCACAGGTGCTTTGGCTGCAGGGGCTTGGGTTGCAACCCTGGGTGTCTGTCCTGCCTCCACTGGCTGCTCGTGTCTCTCCCTGAATGATGCATTCCATGGGTTGGCTTAGATGGGCCGAACTAGGCAGTGCCTGCAGGTAAACAGACAGTTTTCTGTTCTGCTGTCCCTGCGCCTCGAGTGAGACACCGAAAAGAAGGATGCACTGGCGATTTTCTAATAAGTCAGTTAGTTATACGTTGCTGACACCGTGTCCATATTCAGGCCTCAGTGCTACAATTCCTTCATCAGTCAGAGGAGTGTGCCAGTTTTTACCATCGTGGGTGCATTGTTTGTCAGATGACTAGTCCTGATGAGACCCACTGATTAAATATTGGGGCACAACGTCGATTAAAATCGTTTGATTCATCATGATTTCCCATGAATAAGGATAATCTGTAAACTGATGAACAGACCTCGTCAGATTGTTACTGTTAGGAAAACCTGGGATGTGGTACTGTGGTACAGTATTTTATTGTCCTCACACACTGTATCATCTGCACTATTTTCACTACTATTTAGTTTAGAACCTATGCAAATATGAAGCAGAATATATAAGCATATGAAAAAAATCTGAGGCTTCAATGTAATTTTTTCTAACATTGATTGATAATTAATGTTTAAATTTGGTTCAGGTAATGTTGAATTACCAAATACAGTTACTTTATCGAAAGAGCCCCAAAGCACCACCGTTCTTTTCCAGGCCCAATATATTAAACAGCACATTTGAAATCAGTAAATAAATATACAGTGCTAGAACTTTCCAATTCAATGAAAGTTGCCATTTTAATAAATCTCAACCCTGTAGAGGTATACCTTTACCTCAATAACCGAACCCCTGTGCACAGCGTCAACTTGCAGTTGCAAAGGCTTGTTGGCTTCATTCCACCAAGGTCTTCGGGCTCCAAGTAGCCCCAACCTCAAGCACCTCCAGTGACCAAAATCTTCATCCACATCGCATCATGTGCACCGTGGCCTGCATCTTTTGCTGAGCTGCTCGAGGTCCTCTTGCGATTCCAGGTTTCTGTCGAGGGTCACCTTTGTTTATTTTGGGCTCCCCTGATTCCTTGGCGCCTGCCCTGACTCCCCTGCTTGTGGTGAATACCCTGGACCTTGCTGGTCCGGATGCTGCTCCTTCTTCAACTCCTACATTGGTTGCATTTACCAAGGCTTGTTGGTGCTCACGCCGGACACCGAGCCCTCAGCACTCAACATCCCTTCGTGGGACAGCTCGTGCATGGCTTCTGGTCTGCCTCAGTGTCGCCTGGTCCTCACAGCTGCAGAGCCAGGGTCCTCGTCATCTTTCCTTCAGAACCTGACGTCGGAGGGCTTTCTTCTTCCAAGTCTCCTGGTCATTCCTGAGTGACTTGGCAGGTACCTCTCAACTAGAATGCAATTTTGGATTCCACCAGACACTTTCTCCTTCTTCGATTCAGAAAAGGGGGTGGTGATGGACAGAGTATCTGAATTAAGCAGAACACTCCTACCCAGTCAACAGATCAGGGCTTGATCCATCACCGTTTTTTAGCTCACTGCACCATCCCAGTTCAGAACCTGGCTACATGCAAATTAGTCTGTCCCTGGCCCAGTGCATCATGGGAACAGGGCAGACCAAACTACCAAGCCAATTCTTTACTGGAAAGGAAACAAGCTTCCGGGGACCGGTTTCTGGCATTTCAGCCGTCGTCGGCCCGGCTTGCTTGAATCCTGGTGGTGCAGTGAGCAAGGGACTCATGTCTGAGCATACCCTGCCACACCTGTAGTGGCCAAAAACGATTCAGAAAAGGGGGTGGTGATGGACAGAGTATCTGAATTAAGCAGAACACTCCTACCCAGTCAACAGATCAGGGCTTGATCCATCACCGTTTTTTAGCTCACTGCACCATCCCAGTTCAGAACCTGGCTACATGCAAATTAGTCTGTCCCTGGCCCAGTGCATCATGGGAACAGGGCAGACCAAACTACCGTGGAAGGGTATACTCAGATGTGAGTCCCTTGCTCATTGCACCATCAGGATTCAAGCAAGCCGGGCCGACGACGGCTGAAATGCCAGAAACCGGTCCCCGGTAGCTTGTTTCCTTCCCAGTATAAGAATTGGCTTGGTAGTTTGGTTTGTCCTGGTCCCATCATGCACTGGGACAGGAACAGACTAATTTGCATGTAGCCAGGTTCTGAGCTGGAATGGTGCAGTGAGCTAAAAAACGGTGATGGATCAAGCCCTGATCTTTGGACTGGGTAAGAGTGGTCTGCTTAATTCAGACACTCTGTTCATCACCACCCCCTTTTCTGAATCATTTTGTCCACCATAAGCGTGGAAGGGTATACTCAGATGTGAGTCCCTTGCTCATTGCAGCATCAGGATTCAAGCAAGCCGGGCCGACGACGGCTGAAATGCCAGAAACCGGTCCCCGGTAGCTTGTTTCCTTCCCAGTATAAGAATTGGCTTGGTAGTTTGGTTTGTCCTGGTCCCATCATGCACTGGGACAGGAACAGACTAATTTGCATGTAGCCAGGTTCTGAGCTGGGATGGTGCAGTGAGCTAAAAAACGGTGATGGATCAAGCCCTGATCTTTGGACTGGGTAAGAGTGGCCTGCTTAATTCAGACACTCTGTTCATCACCACCCCCTTTTCTGAATCATTTTGTCCACCATAAGCGTGGAAGGGTATACTCAGATGTGAGTCCCTTGCTCACTGCACCATCAGGATTCAAGCAAGCCGGGCCGACGACGGCTGAAATGCCAGAAACCGGTCCCCGGTAGCTTGTTTCCTTCCCAGTATAAGAATTGGCTTGGTAGTTTGGTTTGTCCTGGTCCCATCATGCACTGGGACAGGAACGGACTAATTTGCATGTAGCCAGGTTCTGAGCTGGGATGGTGCAGTGAGCTAAAAAACGGTGATGGATCAAGCCCTGATCTTTGGACTGGGTAAGAGTGGTCTGCTTAATTCAGACACTCTGTTCATCACCACCCCCTTTTCTGAATCATTTTGTCCACCATAAGCGTGGAAGGGTATACTCAGTTGTGAGTCCCTTGCTCATTGCACCATCAGGAATCAAGCAAGCCGGGCCGACGACGGCTGAAATGCCAGAAACCGGTCCCCGGTAGCTTGTTTCCTTCCCAGTATAAGAATTGGCTTGGTAGTTTGGTTTGTCCTGGTGCCATCATGCACTGGGACAGGAACAGACTAATTTGCATGTAGCCAGGTTCTGAGCTGGGATGGTGCAGTGAGCTAAAAAACGGTGATGGATCAAGCCCTGATCTTTGGACTGGGTAAGAGTGGTCTGCTTAATTCAGACACTCTGTTCATCACCACCCCCTTTTCTGAATCATTTTGTCCACCATAAGCGTGGAAGGGTATACTCAGATGTGAGTCCCTTGCTCATTGCACCATCAGGATTCAAGCAAGCCGGGCCGACGACGGCTGAAATGCCAGAAACCGGTCCCCGGTAGCTTGTTTCCTTCCCAGTATAAGAATTGGCTTGGTAGTTTGGTTTGTCCTGGTCCCATCATGTACTGGGACAGGAACAGACTAATTTGCATGTAGCCAGGTTCTGAGCTGGGATGGTGCAGTGAGCTAAAAAACGGTGATGGATCAAGCCCTGATCTTTGGACTGGGTAAGAGTGGTCTGCTTAATTCAGACACTCTGTTCATCACCACCCCCTTTTCTGAATCATTTTGTCCACCATAAGCGTGGAAGGGTATACTCAGATGTGAGTCCCTTGCTCATTGCACCATCAGGATTCAAGCAAGCCGGGCCGACGACGGCTGAAATGCCAGAAACCGGTTCCCGGTAGCTTGTTTCCTTCCCAGTATAAGAATTGGCTTGGTAGTTTGGTTTGTCCTGGTCCCATCTTGCACTGGGACAGGAACAGACTAATTTGCATGTAGCCAGGTTCTGAGCTGGGATGGTGCAGTGAGCTAAAAAACGGTGATGGATCAAGCCCTGATCTTTGGACTGGGTAAGAGTGGTCTGCTTAATTCAGACACTCTGTTCATCACCACCCCCTTTTCTGAATCATTTTGTCCACCATAAGCGTGGAAGGGTATACTCAGATGTTAGTCCCTTGCTCATTGCACCATCAGGATTCAAGCAAGCCGGGCCGACGACGGCTGAAATGCCAGAAACCGGTCCCCGGTAGCTTGTTTCCTTCCCAGTAGAAGATTTGGCTTGGTAGTTTGGTTTGTCCTGGTCCCATCATGCACTGGGACAGGAACAGACTAATTTGCATGTAGCCAGGTTCTGAGCTGGGATGGTGCAGTGAGCTAAAAAACGGTGATGGATCAAGCCCTGATCTTTGGACTGGGTAAGAGTGGTCTGCTTAATTCAGACACTCTGTTCATCACCACCCCCTTTTCTGAATCATTTTGTCCACCATAAGCGTGGAAGGGTATACTCAGATGTGAGTCCCTTGCTCATTGCACCATCAGGATTCAAGCAAGCCGGGCCAACGACGGCTGAAATGCCAGAAACCGGTCCCCGGTAGCTTGTTTCCTTCCCAGTATAAGAATTGGCTTGGTAGTTTGGTTTGTCCTGGTCCCATCATGCACTGGGACAGGAACAGACTAATTTGCATGTAGCCAGGTTCTGAGCTGGGATGGTGCAGTGAGCTAAAAAACGGTGATGGATCAAGCCCTGATCTTTGGACTGGGTAAGAGTGGTCTGCTTAATTCAGACACTCTGTTCATCACCACCCCCTTTTCTGAATCATTTTGTCCACCATAAGCGTGGAAGGGTATACTCAGATGTGAGTCCCTTGCTCATTGCACCATCAGGATTCAAGCAAGCCGGGCCGACGACGGCTGAAATGCCAGAAACCGGTCCCCGGTAGCTTGTTTCCTTCCCAGTATAAGTATTGGCTTGGTAGTTTGGTTTGTCCTGGTCCCATCATGCACTGGGACAGGAACAGACTAATTTGCATGTAGCCATGTTCTGAGCTGGGATGGTGCAGTGAGCTAAAAAACGGTGATGGATCAAGCCCTGATCTTTGGACTGGGTAAGAGTGGTCTGCTTAATTCAGACACTCTGTTCATCACCACCCCCTTTTCTGAATCATTTTGTCCACCATAAGCGTGGAAGGGTATACTCAGATGTGAGTCCCTTGCTCATTGCACCATCAGGATTCAAGCAAGCCGGGCCGACGACGGCTGAAATGCCAGAAACCGGTCCCCGGTAGCTTGTTTCCTTCCCAGTATAAGAATTGGCTTGGTAGTTTGGTTTGTCCTGGTCCCATCATGCACTGGGACAGGAACAGACTAATTTGCATGTAGCCAGGTTCTGAGCTGGGATGGTGCAGTGAGCTAAAAAACGGTGATGGATCAAGCCCTGATCTTTGGACTGGGTAAGAGTGGTCTGCTTAATTCAGACACTCTGTTCATCACCACCCCCTTTTCTGAATCATTTTGTCCACCATAAGCGTGGAAGGGTATACTCAGATGTGAGTCCCTTGCTCATTGCACCATCAGGATTCAAGCAAGCCGGGCCGACGACGGCTGAAATGCCAGAAACCGGTCCCCGGTAGCTTGTTTCCTTCCCAGTATAAGATTTGGCTTGGTAGTTTGGTTTGTCCTGGTCCCATCATGCACTGGGACAGGAACAGACTAATTTGCATGTAGCCAGGTTCTGAGCTGGGATGGTGCAGTGAGCTAAAAAACGGTGATGGATCAAGCCCTGATCTTTGGACTGGGTAAGAGTGGTCTGCTTCATTCAGACACTCTGTTCATCACCACCCCCTTTTCTGAATCATTTTGTCCACCATAAGCGTGGAAGGGTATACTCAGATGTGAGTCCCTTGCTCATTGCACCATCAGGATTCAAGCAAGCCGGGCCAACGACGGCTGAAATGCCAGAAACCGGTCCCCGGTAGCTTGTTTCCTTCCCAGTATAAGAATTGGCTTGGTAGTTTGGTTTGTCCTGGTCCCATCATGCACTGGGACAGGAACAGACTAATTTGCATGTAGCCAGGTTCTGAGCTGGGATGGTGCAGTGAGCTAAAAAACGGTGATGGATCAAGCCCTGATCTTTGGACTGGGTAAGAGTGGTCTGCTTAATTCAGACACTCTGTTCATCACCACCCCCTTTTCTGAATCACTTTCTCCTTCTTCAGCATCGGCACTTTCATGAATTCCTCCTTTGGGTTCTACAGCGGTTTCCGACACCACTTCAGACCTATGCACCCAGCTTCCCTGGTGTAGGTACCATGAGTACTAGGGTATCTATGGGTGAGGTGGCTCTCCAAAGTTCTGAGCTCCACGGAATTTCTTCAGGGTCCACTGGTAAGGGTCCTTACTCTTTAAAAATCCAACCTTGACTTACACGTAGACTTGTACACAGCACGCGGTTGTGTTCCCAAACTGCACACACTCTCCGTGACGTTTCTAGCGACTCACCTAGAGGTGTTCTTTGGGTCCCCAGTACTTCTACATTCTCTCGACATTGTCTTCACCAGAGTTGTGGTTCTTATACCACTTTCTTAGTCTATGGTTTGGTCCCCCCAGGGTCTACTGTGTATTCTGTGCTATTTACTGTATTTCTTTGCAGAGAATTGTGTGCATTGTGTTTATCTCTATGTAGGAGATATCTACACATATTAGAGAGCATATATAATAAATATATATTTTTATAAATACCTTGCGTGGTTCTTTTTCACTTAATCTATACTATAAGATTGAATTCTGGTAAAACGAGCTGTTTCACACTACTTCTGGGCTAAGCTACCACTTAGAGAGCTTTCTAAGGTTGTCTAAAACCTCTTAAATCACCATAAGGGTTGTCTGGACTGGTGCAAGGTGCCCACTTATATAAGTGGACATCATATACCAGGCCAGCTACTCACAAGGATGTCTTTAAGTCAACAGAATGACTTACTAATTATACCACATTCTTAGTCTATGTTTGGTCCCCCCGGGGTCTACTGTGTATTCTGTGCTATTTACTGTATTTCTATGCAGAGTATTGTGTGCATTGTGTTTATCTCCATGTAGGAGATATCAAACATATTAGAGAGCATTATATAATAAATAAATCTTTTTATAAATACCTTGCGTGGTTCTTTTTCACTTAATCTATACTATAAGATTGCATTCTGGTAAAACAAGTAAGTATGGGCCAAAAATCCGTTCCGCTCGCGAAATTTGCGGATGTTCGGCAATTTCGCGATCCGCGAATCTCGCGAAATTGCTGAAAAATTTGCAAATTCGCTCGCGGGTGTTTTTTTTTTATGGCCAGCTCACTCAAGGGACCAAAGTTACAGGCACACACGGTCACTGGAGGCAAATCTTCTGGCCCTTTACGCAGCTGCAGTGTAGGAAAAGCACCATACATTTACCCAACGAGTTAGCACTTACTGATTAGCCAGTAGAAAGTACTCCAGTTGAGTAGAGGTATTGCACAAAACGGTGGCATCTTCGTGGATAAAATATGCCGGGCAGGATTCATTCTGGCACGAGGCTCCTGTCACAACAATTACACCTCAGGTGCCCGAGTTGAAGCGCAAATTCTGTAACGTTTTAATCAGCCCAAAACATTAGTGAGCACGGTCGAGGTTGGGCAAGTGTGCTTTATCCCCGCCTCAGCTGTCGAAAATTAGCTGTAATACTTCGGGGAGGTCTTTGCATCCATGAGTTTCTCGAGCGTGATCCCCGTGTAATTCCTGTCACCTGGAAGCTGCTTTCTCCTCATATGATGCCCTGCTCGCTCTCTGACCCACACAAGAGGCATGTGAACACGCATCGAAGCCCCATCCGTTTGGCCCGCACACCACACACTAGAGGTAGGAAACGTCTTCCTGCTCTTTCCCAACTATGATGGACAGCTCACTCAAGGGACCTTGGCGCCTTTCGGCGCGGTGGCAAAGTTACAGGCACACATGGTCACTGGAGACAAATCTTCTGGCCCTTTACGCAGCTGCAGTGTAGGAAAAGCACTATCAATTTACCCAACGAGGTAGCACTTACTGATTAGCCAGTAGAAAGTACTCCAATTGAGTAGAGGTATTGCAAGCGCACTGACTCTGCCCTGAGCGGACCTTTCCCTCTGGATCTCTTCTGCTGGGCTGTTCCTCTGTTCTTCTGTCAACTGCTTGCCGGACCCGCTTCGCGGGTCCCGCATCGTCAAGGAAGACTGCGGGGAAAAACTGCACTTTGTGGCGGCTTGTGTCAGCTGGGGAGTCTTGGGAGTTTGCAGCAGGGCTGCGAGCGGCACTGCAGGGACTCTATCTCCCAGGAGTCCCTGCTTGGCCAATTGGTACCACCTGGCCCGCTCTCCCTGCTTGCCCCGCCCCCTGCGCACAGGTCACTTTAAAACACTCCCCTGACCCTCTCCACGGCGGGATTGCAAGCGCACTGACTCTGCCCTGAGCAGACCTTTCCCTCTGGATCTCTTCTGCTGGGCTGTTCCTCTGTTCTTCTGCCAACTGCTTGCCGGACCTGCTTCGCGGGTCGCGCATCGTCGAGGAAGACCGAGGGGAAAAACCTTTGTGGCGGCTTGTGTCAGCTGGGGAGTCTTGGGGGTTTGCAGCAGGGCTGCGAGCGGCACTGCAGGGACTCTATCTCCCAGGAGTCCCTGCTTGGCCAATTGGTACCACCTGGCCCGCTCTCCCTGCTTGCCCCGCCCCCTGCGCACAGGTCACTTTAAAACACTCCCCTGACCCTCTTCACGGCGGGATTGCAAGCGCACTGACTCTGCCCTGAGCGGACCTTTCCCTCTGGATCTCTTCTGCTGGGCTGTTCCTCTGTTCTTCTGTCAACTGCTTGCCGGACCCGCTTCACGGGTCCCGCATCGTCGAGGAAGACTGCGGGGAAAAACTGCACTTTGTGGCGGCTTGTGTCAGCTGGGGAGTCTTGGGAGTTTGCAGCGAGGCTGCGAGCGGCACTGCAGGGACTCTATCTCCCAGGGGTACCACCTGGCCCGCTCTCCCTGCTTGCCCCGCCCCCTGCGCACAGGTCACTTTAAAACACTCCCCTGACCCTCTCCACGGCGGGATTGCAAGCGCACTGACTCTGCCCTGAGCGGAACTTTCCCTCTGGATCTCTTCTGCTGGGCTGTTCCTCTGTTCTTCTGCCAACTGCTTGCCGGACCTGCTTCGCGGGTCGCGCATCGTCGAGGAAGACTGCGGGGAAAAACTGCACTTTGTGGCGGCTTGTGTCAGCTGGGGAGTCTTGGGGGTTTGCAGCAGGGCTGCGAGCGGCACTGCAGGGACTCTATCTCCCAGGAGTCCCATCTTGGCCAATTGGTACCACCTGGCCCGCTCTCCCAGCTTGCCCCGCCCCCTGCGCACAGGTCGCTTTAAAACACTCCCCTGACCCTCTCCACGGCGGGATTGCAAGCGCACTGACTCTGCCCTGAGCGGACCTTTCCCTCTGGATCTCTTCTGCTGGGCTGTTCCTCTGTTCTTCTGCCAACTGCTTGCCGGACCCGCTTCTCGGGTCCCGCATCGTCGAGGAAGACTGCGAGGATAAACTGCACTTTGTGGCGGCTTGTGTCAGCTGGGGAGTCTTGGGTTTGCAGCAGGGCTGCGAGCGGCACTGCAGGGACTCTATCTCCCAGGAGTCCCTGCTTGGCCAATTGGTACCACCTGGCCCGCTCTCCCTGCTTGTCCCGCCCCCTGCGCATAACATACCCCTTATTTACAGCACCTGCAAACGCTGCGCGGGAGCGCGCGGGAGCGTCCCGGGAGAAGCCCAGGACAAGGGCGGGGCCGTCTGCGGCCATCCGCGGTCGGTCGAGGTTGGGTTGGGCCACCACCCCAGGTTCTCCACTCTCACATTGTGAGTTATTGTGGTTTCACCAAATATTTGTTACCCTTTTTGCTACTATCATGCCTTTGCATTATGGAAAGGAACGATCTGTTCAACTACAGACCACTAAGGGGGTGGTTACAGGTCCTTTGGATGCTTTTATTATTAAGGCGACAGGAATTGGAGTGGAGTAGTGTGGCTCACTGGTTAGAGGCGGCAGACCCGAGAGCAGAGGACGGCCCGGGACCAGGGTTCGATTCCCGACGCGGCAGGTTTCTGAACCAGGGTCAGCGGACTCGATAATTCTCTCGCCTCGGTGCCCACTCTGATCAGCGATCACACTCGGCAACTCTGGGCACTAGCTTGCCTCATCTTCACTAACGGCCCCACCAGACTGCCGGGGATGCCTGGTCTCACCCTGGAGATACCCATTAAGGGACCATCTCTCAGGGAAGCCAGGAAGGGTTTCGCAGCGGTCGAAGCGCGGAGGTACCCCTTCGGGAGTGATTCCAGCGCTATATAAGCACATAATTAATTAATTAATTAATTAATTCTGTAGAAGGAGATAGCTTTTGCCGAAAAAAGGCTTTCACTTGACCTTATTAGCAGGTAACGTTCCTCGTTAGGCGCCCTTGCCACAGTGCCTAGTCCCGAAAACCCGTCATCAGGCACTATTCCTTCTTTGGTTCCTGTATTGGTGGACATACATTGTGAGGCGGAGGGTATGTCTTTGATTCCATCCAACAGCGATTCATGTTCTATGGAGTCATCTAGGAGTATGGCGGGGGGGAGGGTACACTTGGAAAGCCAATCTCAATCAGACTCATCATTAAACGGGGATTCACCCATGATTCTACCCTGTAAAAGAAAACGAAGTAAGGGCCGCCAGAGGGGGGGTATCTCAAAAATATTTAAAACAACCAGCATACCCCAGCCAGTAACTATTCCTGAAGCCCCTAGCTGCACACAGTCTCCCCTGTCTGTAAGTGATCCCTTACCCTCCCCCCCAGTACAACCTGGGCCTTCGGATTCTTATCCTGTGAGCTATAGTGGTGACGAGGGCTACTGGGCAAAATGGAAGTATTATTTAAAACACTTATGCTGCTCTTACTAGAAAGAACTAGACTTATGAATTCAAAATTGGATGCTCTTGAGAATCTTGTTAATATTAACACAGGTTTGTTAAAAAAGTTAGTTAAAGCTCCAGTGGTATCGTCTAATTCTATCAGCTCCACTAAGTCTAAATCTCAGGGAGTAGTTGTTACCAGTAAGCAGCCCCTTTTAGCATCTGGCAAGCCAACCACTGTTCGGCCAGCCCCAAATAATCCTGCTTGCATGGGCCATGGGGGTAGGAATCCTCATAACGCTATTACTCCCGCACCGGCCTCAAGTATACAGGTTTCGAAACCTAAGAAGGCCAGCTCTAAACCTATTCCCCCGCCCCAGCCAAGTACCTCTATGCCTACACCTATTACTCGGCCTCAGGACTATGTGAGGGGTGACTCCATACCATCTACGCATTCCAAAATAAGCTCCAGAGCAATGGGGAGTGCTACTACTAACCCTATCTTTCCCCCTCTGAAGGCTAATAAACGGGGACCCCCTTGCAAAGACTTACCTATAGAAGCTACCCCATATACGATCGTCCTAACAGGTGTCTCACCCCTTAGGGAGGGCCAAACTGAAGCTTATGGGGATCTTAAAAATAAAGTTGTTTTTTGGTTACATAAAAACCGTCCCCTTCCACCATCCTCCGCTACAGACATATTGAGTGTGAGAAGAGTTGATTGGGTGGGACATTGTGCGAAGGATTTAGAAGGGGATTGTATTATTATAAACTTCAGGGATCCTTGGGTGGTGGACTTCATACGTAGGGAAGCAAGGTTTGGGAGGGTGGGTGATGTGCAGTCTCTGGGTCTTGGCTATTTTTACCCCAGAAGACATGGTGTGCCCTTAGCTAATCCTTTGATGCTGAATAGACTTGCCGGGAGATCCCAAGCTGTTGGGTTCCCACATTCCCCTTTTTACCCTCGCTTGTTTAATCGTTTTGAACCTCTTTCTGGCCTGGAGGGCATTGATTGACTCTATCCTGCACCTGATAGAGGGTGTGAATCTGACAATTATGTTAGTGGGGGGGATGGAGTATGTAATGTGACAATGAGTAAGGAGGGAGAAAACCTAGTGAAGGGGATGGAGACAGCCTTTGTGAGTTACAAAGATGATAACCGGCCGGCTGATTGTCAATATAGTATTAACAGGAGTCTAAGTCTGGAGCAGTGCGTCTCGGATCGCGTTGCTCCCGCCAGTCAGGTTGTGCCGCTTAAAATGGCGTCATGGAATATTGCAGGACTAAAGGGGCGTTTAGGTTCAGAGGATTGGACAGATTTTATTGATACCTTTGATATCCTAATCTTCCAAGAGAGTTGGGCTCCCGATCCAATATATCGGGTAGGGTTTTTAAACTTCTACAAACCACAGTGATTCAGGGTCCCAAAGGCAGAGCTTCAGGGTGCCTAGTGATCTGGGTTAGGCAGTCTATAGGCTACAATCCAACAGAAATTGTAGTGGATAACCCGGACCTTCTGGGAATCAAGTTATGTAAGAAAAATCACCAGGACATAGTTGTTATTAATATCTATGCCCGAGGCCGCCCTGGTGGGTGTTGTCCAGTTATTGTAGACGAACTGGACTCCTACCTCAATCTGTTTGGGAGAGACAAACTAATTCTTGTAGCAGGGGACCTAAACTGCACCTTCGAACCCTTGTTTAGCGAGGGTGAGGAGGACCTGGGGTCCGAGGAAGATGCAGTGTGGAATATTCCGTCATTGTCATTGAATAATATTAAGAAGGGCAATGAGGCCGCTCTTCATTGGTCAGGGCTGTGTTTGGAGTGGGGTCTGAGAGCGGCCAATGGTCGTTCGACTTCCGACAAGGCTGGCCATCCCACCTTTGACAATGGGGTTAGCAAAAGCAGAATAGATTATATCCTGATTAAAATGGAATACTGGCCCCTCCTGGTTGAAATGGAAGTTGTGGTTCGCCCAGAAAGTGACCACAACCCATTGTTTTTAAGCTTGAAGCTCCCAGGCAACCCCGTTAGGCCCCTATTAGCTTCATGCATAGCGGCCGAGGCCGTCCTGACCAATGACAGAAGAAGGGTCAAATGGTGTAGGGCCGTGAAGGATGTTACTTTGTTAGATGGCATATCGAAGGAAGTTTCGACGTCATTGAGTGCCATGTTGAATCTATCGTCCATTTTGGATGCTGCTCCTCAGATCAGTGAGCTTCATGAGCAGTGTTTCATCAAACTAAAGGCCCTCCTGACTCTACCGCTAAAACAAAGGAAGGCGATGGCAATGGGTTGCCGGAAAAAATTGTATAATAAGAACTGTAGGGCTGCACATAGTAACCTAATCAAAGCTATTAAATCTAGGGTCACCAGTGATATTAAAACGGCACGCCAAATGTATAAAAAAGTCCAGTGGGAGGCGAAGAGAGAGTGGGACGAGTGCCATTGGTCCGACCTTTTTGAGGCCTGCTTATCCACGAACCAGGCAAAATTCTGGGAAATTGTGAAATGGGGTAGGAACCCCGCTTCTCAAATCCCAGTAAATCATGTGTCTGCGGAAGATTGGGTGGACTTTTTTCACCGTCAGTTTAAGGATCTTAATTTAGAACCTCTTAATGGGCAAGGGATACAGATACCTATGTTTAATGCCCACAGTCATTCGTTGGTTTTTACGACTCTTGACACCGAGTCTGCTCTTAGTCTGGTCCAATCGGGGAAAGCCCCAGGGATGGATTCTATTCCGGCGGACCTATTTAAAATAAATCTTCAACTTTGGGTTCCCTATATAACTTTGATTGCTAATGCTATCGCTATGAGGGCAAGGATCCCAGAGTCCTGGAAAGGGGCGGAAATTCTTCCCATTTTTAAAAAAGGGGACCGTTCGGTACCGGGGAATTACCGCCCCATCAGTTTAATCGATTCCCTACAAAAATGTTTTGCCAGGATGGTCCTTGCTAGAGTCCAGGGGTGGATGGAGATGGAAAGAATTCTCTCCCCACTACAGGCGGGCTTCAGATCAGGCACCAGCACCATCGACCAGATTCACTC
Organism: Lissotriton helveticus; assembly: GCF_964261635.1. Classification (NCBI taxonomy): domain Eukaryota; kingdom Metazoa; phylum Chordata; class Amphibia; order Caudata; family Salamandridae; genus Lissotriton; species Lissotriton helveticus. The sequence continues at coordinate 1,773,010,513 of NC_136067.1, read as the reverse complement.
TGATATACTGGAAGGTGGTGCTGATGGGCGGTGGACACATCTTCGCCGCCTTTGTAGATCTGAGGTCGGCCTTCGATCTTGTGCCAAGGGCTAAACTGTGGGTGGTCCTGAGAAATTTGGGATTACCGCTAGACCTCCTAGACCTTGTGGTTAGATTACACGAGGGCAATTTTGCCAGGGTAAGGTGGGGAGGCCAAGGGCAGGTGACGGACAGCTTCCCCGTAACACGAGGTGTCCGTCAGGGGTGCGTCCTGGCACCCACCCTCTTCCTATTGTTCATTGATCAGGTGGTGAAGTTTTTTGCTGATACCCCCACTGATGGACCATCCCTAGGTGGGTCTAAGTTTCCAATGCTCATCTTTGCAGATGACACCTTGCTCCTCTCAAAGACACGTAAAGGGCTGCAAACTGCACTAAATAGGTTAGAGGAGTTCTGCAAATTAAATGATCTGCAAATAAATGTGAGCAAGACCAAATTCATGGTTTTAACCAAAAATCGTCCAATCAAAAGTTTTGTTACGATGAATGGTGTCAGTCTTGAACAAGTGGAGGCTATGACATATCTTGGAGTGACCATAGATTATCGCCTCCGCTGGAAACCCCAGATTGATCTGCTCCATTTAAAATTTGCACGACTTACGGGCTGCTTAATTCAGGAGCAAAAAATGTCATTAACCAAACGGGTTTCACCAGCACTTAGGATTTACGAGGCCAAAATTAGTTCTGCCATTTTGTACGGGGCTGATCTATGGGGTTACAAGGACCTATCGCCATTGGTAAAAGTACAAAACAAATTCATGCTGAATTTGGTAGGTCTTCCCCAATCTACACCAATCAAACCACTCTTGCTGGATATGGGCTGCAAACCGATCAACGAGATGGCGCGATATCGGCTAGAGGCATTGTGGAGACGGATCTGGACGTCACCGGATCTAAGTCTCTTTGCCAGCGAATTGGCGGAAGTGAGATCAGCACTGGGTTCTAGTAATATTCCCTGGCTACGTGAGGTGAAACTAATTTTGGAGGACATGGGCCTAAACCAACTGTGGGTTTCTCCGGGGTCCACTACTTTCCCGCCGAAGCAAGCTTTTAAAGCACTTTACTGGGCATCTGTTAAACCTCCATCTATTGTGCAATCTGATGCTACCAGCTTGTCAGGTAGATTTTTGGCCCATAAATTGGACCCTCTTCTGGAGAACTATTGGGACGTTATTACAAAAACTCTAGATAAAAAACTATACCATCAGTTTCGAGTCAGGTCCCTACCAGTAAGGTCCTTTACCAAAAACTGGTCTGCTCATTCTAATGATCTCTGTCCCTGGTGTGTTGATCATAAGGAGAGTGTGGGTCATTTCCTTTTTGCATGTCCAGCTTATCATGCCCCAAGAATTAAATGGATTAGGCCTATCTGTTGTCGAATGAAAATTAAAGGGAGCACAGAGGCCTTGTGGGCGCTACGTACCAACACCTCAGAGATGGTGGTAATAGGAGTGGCCAAGTACTTGGGGTGGGCGTGGATCATCAGAGCCAGACACTTGCAGCCACTTGATTCACAATTTTAGCTGGGTATTTCATACACTGGGTCTTTATTACATTGTTTAATTCCTTTTTAATGACGAAATGTTTTAAGCATATATGGTGTTTTTTAATTCGTTTTATGTATCTTTTATCTCCTTTTGTATAATTGTCTTTTATGATGCAAAAATCGAAATAAAGACGTATGAAACCTGAGTAGAGGTATTGCACAAAATGGTGGCATCTTCGTGGATAAAATATGCAGGGCAGGACTGATTCTGGCACGAGGCTCCTATCACAACAATTAAACCTCAACAGGAAGCACTTACAGATTATCAGGTGCCCAAGTTGAAGCGCAAATTCTGTAACGTTTTAATCAGCCCAAAACATTAGTGAGCACGGTCGATACTGGGCAAGTGTGCTTTATCCCCGTCTCTGCTGTTGAAAATTAGCTGTAATACTTCGGGGAGGTCTTTGCATCCATGAGTTTCTCTAGCGTGATCCCCGTGTAATTCCTGTCACCAGGAGGCTGCTTTCTCCTCATATGATGCCCTGCTCTCTCTCTGACCCTTTATACACAAGAGGCATGTGAACATGCATAGAAGCCCCGCCCGTTTGGCCCCGCACACCAGGACACAGTCTTTTTTGAGCAAATCCGCAAGTTCGTGAATTTTTTCGCGAACTCACGAGTTTTTTTGCCGATTTTGCGCGAATTTGCGGATCGCAGATCCACAAAATTCACCCATACTTAAAAACAAGCTGTTTCACACTACTTCTGGGCTAAGCCTGAAAGCTGCTCTCCACAGCTACCACTTAGTGAGCTTTTTAAGGTTGTCTAAAACCTCTTAAATCACCATAAGGGTTGTCTGGACTGGTGCAAGGTGCCCACTTACTTAAGTGGACATCATATACCAGGCCAGCTTCTCACAAGGATGTCTTAAAGTCAACAGAATGACTGAAAGTTCCTAAAAATATTAAAACAAAAAAAGTCTTGTTGTATTCAACCTGCAAAACGACCTCTATGATGAGGCTAATTAATTAGTGCATCATTCACAAAGATAAACTTACACTTTGGGTGTACGTCTTCATCTTTTTGTTACTCACAAACTACTAGTGTAGTTTTATGTGTAGTTTCTTTACGAGGGCAGAGAGACTTATCATTTTATGGGCAGAATTCTCTGCAGTCGTAAAGAAACTACACCTAAAACTTACATTGAAAGTTTACCTTTGCGAATAAGGCTCTTTGGTATCTGAGAGTGCAAAGCAGCAGATACAATCAGTGCTATTGCTCTGCAATGCTCGGTACCCCCCTGTGCTTAATTTGTAAAAAAATATGTCCCAGGGCCTTTGTCTGGAGGCCACAGCAGCTTGCACCTCCCATCGCCTTTGCCAGCGTTGCCAATGACAACACCTGCGCAACTTCTAACCACCACACTGCTACAAGTGTGACTATTCAGACGGTTCAAAGCCCCTAAAGCTTTAAGAATGGTTTGGCGGGCTGGTATTTGTGGTTTTTAATGTATAATGAATTAATGAACAACTATTGTTCTTTTCATCTCTAAAATTCAGAAACTCCACCACCATGTGGCAGCTGTCATAAGTGCTGGTGTTGGCAATTAAGTGCCGAAGCCGAGCACTGGAGACCACAGGCTGAAATTAAGCACTGGTACCCCCCAGCCAGACCAGGCAAAGGAGGTAACATTACCTCATGCTTTTAACTCCCTGCGTGAGATCAGAGGGGTGACCGGCACGTATATGAATTAAATAGAGAACTGGGCCCCACCACTCCCTTTCTGTCCCTGCATGAGATGGGTACATGCTGGATTGGTGTACCCTGTGTCTGGTCTGCCTGATGCCACAGCCATGGTCTCCGCCACACTGTGTACCTGCCTGGAATCATGTAGATGCATGGCATTTTTACCTAAATCAAGAACAATGCTGACCTCCATCACTCTACTGGTTCAAACTGCATTGAGTCCCACTGCCGAGCCGACCTTATGCTAACATTCCCTTTCGTCCAATACTGTGTCCTACGCACAGGTTCTCTAGAGTATCTCCCAATTCTGTGTACACACACACCTCTCTTTACCAGGACACTTTTGCGCCCCAGAAATCATACCTTTCTCAATATACCATAAATCTGGGCAACATAGTCCATGTGTATTTATTGTCGATTGGCTTGGGAGCTATAAACACAATGCATTAGCCTATCCCGAGCGACATTCTTTTGAACATACCTGTGTAATAATCTCCATGGATGGTTCAATTGAATTCTATATCACAGGATAATTTTACATAAATCCTATATAATACATGGGATTCTGTAATACCTATGTAAACTCCAGTCACTAATTTATTTATAATCAGCAACTTATTCTATAAAGAAAAGACATCAGAACTTGAATATAAGAAGGTTGAGTTCTGACATCACAACGCCTGCTGCCAGAGTCAGCAGCTGAGGTGAAAGGTAGGGTCAGGTCACGGAGCATGTTTAGCAACAAAAAAGGGAATAATGCTTTTTTTATTTTGCTGTAGTTTAATAGTTTACAATGACAAGCAGGGTGAATACGTTTATTTTTTGCACTTCTTAGAGAAAACCTATAATCTTTCACCTTGTTTCTACATGTTACAAACTACTGCAGCTGTTTTTTTTAATAAAAACAAAGTTGTTTACTTGGCCAGACGACCATCTAGACACCTCAGCAGTTCAACTTTGTCTGTCCTCTGTTTTCCGCTGGCTAACTATGGCCCAGTTGAAGTGCAACGAGGATAAGTCTGAGGTTCTTTTCTATGGTTCCTTTCCCCCTTGCTTCAAAGATTCACTGTGGCCACCCAGCACTCCTAGCCCCAAGGTGATGGGTGGTCCTGCGAAGAATCTTGGCATCTGGTTTGGTGAGGACCTAAGATTTGAGGACCATATTAAAAAGCTATCTGGGACTTGTTTTGCCACCCTGAGAATGCTACGTAGATTGTTTCCGTTGCTTCCCAGGGAGGCAAAAGAGGCTGTTGCTCGAGCTCTCATCCTAGCTAGGCTGGACTATGCTAACGCTCTGTTTAGTGGCATTCCTGCTTATCTGGTTAACCGCTTGCAGGTTATCCAGAATGCCGCTGTCAGACTTTTGTTTAATGTCCCGAGATGGAAGAGCGTTCGTTTGCAAATGAATAGTCTCCACTGGCTTCCGGTGTCCCTGCGCATCTTGTTTAAATCCCTGGTGCTCTTGTTTAGAGCAATTCACGATCAAGGGCCTGTTTATCTGCAGAAACGATTCATTCTTTATGTCCCCACTCGAGCTCTCAGATCATCCTCTCAGTTTAAGATGACTCTCCCCCGCTTTAGGCGATCTAGGCTAGGGGGCCAGTCCATCTCTGTGGTGGCTGCCAGGGCCTGGAACGCCCTTCCCCTCCAGTTGCGCTCCATTCAGGGTGTAGCCCAGTTTAAGAAAAACCTAAAACGCATTTTTTCACTAAGCTGGTCTAAGTTGGTCTCTATTATGTTTTTCCCTGCTTTTTCCCATCGCGCCAGGACACTCCCAAGTATCAGAGCGCGCTATAAAACGGTTTATACATACATACATACATACATATTATCAAGGAACAGCATTAAAATTATCGCCGCTTTAGCGGCAGGAAACTGCCGCTAAAACGGCAATAATGGGCTTGATAATATGCCGTAGAGAATTCCAATAGAAGCCCAGGTTAACACCAGAACATGGGCTTCTGTTGGAATTCTCTACGGCATTTTATCAAGCCCATTATCGCCGCTTTAGTGGCAGTTTCCTGCCCTAAAGGGGCGATAATTTTAACGCCGTTCCTTGGTAATATGCCCCTATATAACTGACATATTGAACTGTTTCTAATTTCTGTTTCCAACAAATATCTAACATGTTTTTGATTTGCTTAATTGTGCACTAGAGGTTTTATTTGTATTCTTCATGTTTGCAAATACGCTCTCTCTTTCATATGAAAGAGCTTCGCATCATTGTTTTCAATGGTATGTGGGAAAGGTGATGGTGTGACCATGTATTATATGGAATAAAGTACCCCCTGTTATGATACGGATATTACAAGTACCTCAAAGTTACATAACTTTATAAAGGAACTCTGCTTTCAGCCTCATTCCTCTGTATGGTTATGGAACTCCTCAGTGACTTGCAATATCCTTATCATGTACGGCAGGGGGGTACTTTGTCCCTTATATAGCTTCATTGTGTGTAGTTGTATGTTATGTGGATATCCTGAATATGTGACAGATTTGGTCCTCTTGGATCTATGTTGCACCATTAAACAAAACACAACTATACTCAGAGGACTGTTTTCAGTACTTGGCAAACTATTTTAAGTGAAGCTTCAAGAGTCATGGTGTTCCTGGTGGTATGGTTGTATAACTGGAATGCATTAAACCCACCATTTTGTGGAGAAAACATCTGCGGGTCTTAATTATGAGCCCTTGCGACACTTTTGCGCCGCCGGTGCGTCACTTTTTGTGATGCACCAGCGGCATAAAAAATGCTCCATATTCCGCCCTATTTACAAAGTGACGCATCCACGCAGATGCATCACTTTGTAAAGCCCTGCGCTACATTATACCTGCCTGCCTACCTGTATGCAGGGTTGGAGTTCCCCACATCCAATCCTCGTAGAAGTGACGCATTAAAAACTATAAGATTTCAGTGCACCACTTCTAGTAGGACGCCATTGCGTTCTCCCACCTCGCCGCCAAGACATGGAACACCATCCCCATTCACCTACGGCAGACCCAAGACCTGCTGTCCTTAAGAAAGCTCAAGACCTGGCTTTTCGAGCAGTAGTAGAACCCCTCCACCCCCTCATCCCCCACCAGCGCCTTGAGACCCTCACAGGTAAGTAGTGTGCTGTACAAATGCTATGATTGATTGATTTATTGATTGATTGTGTTAAATCCTTACGCCTGCCTCATAGCAGGCATAAGGGTAACGCAGTGCTATTATCATAGCCCTTCCCCCTGCATTGCTGAAGTTGGTTCACGCTGCCATCATAACTCCAGCAATGCATCAGTTTTACTCCCGCATCTGTCATTCCTTGCGACGTGATGCGTTGCACAGTAAATATGACGCATTCATCAGGTCGTAAGGAGGGCGCACTGAGAAGTGACGCATCTCTGCGTCAAAGCAGCGATGCGACACTTCTCATAAATGAGGCTTTGCGACTTTAAGTCTCTGCTCGAAAATCTACCACTGCACAGATGCCTGCAGAGGTTTCAGAGGGAGATTTTATGCTCTCTTGACGAGAAAGGCTTGTGCTGCTAGGCAACCGAAGAAAGGCTAAAGGCCGCAGACCCTGCTTTGAAGCGTTTTGACTTGAAGGGCAGAGGCGGTACCTCACCACATAGAACTATTTTGTGTTTCTGTCATTCGTGCTCGCCCCGTCCGCTCACATCCCTGCCCAGCTTCATAAAAGCCTTCTTGTCTCTTTCCTTTTCAAGATCTTTTCTTTTTTATTTTGGCATACCTCTGATTTTTCAATGTTTTATCTTCTAATAATTTCAGCTTGTCTTTCTGCTTGCTACCACAAACCAATCCGAACCTGTTTTACGGTTTGTGGGTCTTGCTGAAAGAGACTTAAGAAACTTTACATTTCAGGCATCTTGGCCTTACAGAATAAGAGACGATATCCTTAATTTTTCCTGCTGGCTTAGGTTCTAGTACTTGCATGTCCTGAATCAATTTAGGCGATCATGTCCACAGAAAGGAAGGAGTCTGCCTTCTGAGGTAGAGTAAATAAAGGGTCCGCTTAACAATGAGGTTTAGGAAGTAGAGTATGTTATCACATCATTTGATTCTCAAAGAAAGCATTGCTACCTATTTCTTGAAGTATAACTCATGGAAAGTGTTGAGTTAACTATTTTCCCTAACATAAATATCCACAGAAATAAATTGAAAGAGAAGCACAGTCTTAAGATAATAAAATAACGATAAGTCACTAGTCAGCCTTTGGTGACGACACAGCTCTCTGGAACCAGCAGAGACTGTTGATACATACACAGAAGAGGCATCTGGAGCATCCATGCTGACAACACAAAGGCCAAAGCCATCCTCACACAAACTGCCTCAGGGGAGGGTAGCAGCAGTGGTGGCACTGCAAGGAAGAGTGTGAAGAGTGTGAAGAGTGTGCGTGAGGATTAAGTAAATTTACTGATTGAGAAGGTTAGCAAACACAGTGGAAAATCTTCTGGCACAGTCTTTTGAAAAGTGCCTAAAAGGACAAGCAAGCATTGTCAAAGCCAACAAATCCTGCTTTTATTTGACAAACCAAGTAAAAACAGTCCTGCACAAGTGATAATTTTGATTTGGTAATGGCAACAATGGTATTGGTAATAGTGTGAGTTGTAGTTATGGTAGCAGTAATACTAGTGGTAATGGTGGAAGTGGTAGGGTTGTGGCCAAGGAGGTCAAGATGGCGGACGCACTGTAGCAAGGCTCCAACCCGGTGCATGTGTTAGCTACTTCGTTATGGTACACTACTGACATTCTTATGCCTGTGGCAGTGTGAAGCAGCAGGGAAAATCTGCCCTGATGGAGGGCCCTCATGGGAGGGTCTAAGGTTATGGAGGAACTCAGTGGATGAGTGACTATTAGAGCGGGCGGACCTCGTGACCGGGGCATGACTGCCCGTCCACCTTCCTTTTCTGCTAAAAGGTGAGCAGGGCCTGCCCTTAATGGCACTCAACAGCTGGACCAGATGCCCTATCAGAGCTTATGGGACCAGTGGGTACTTCATCCACACTTATGAGGTGTGATGTTGAGGAATCCCACAACCCGCCAAGCTCCTACCAGCCTTCCATAAGCAGAGTAGCTCAACTCCCGTCAGCCCCAGCAAAGTGCAGCAGCGAGAACTGGGGGAGCTGAATGGTGATGCCCCCCTCCCACAGATGTTCACCCCATGCTCACAGTCAGAACCTAATTCGTCCTCTTGAGCCTTCCTCATACTTTCTTGCTTCCATCCTGCACGGCCAATCCTGAAGATCCTTGCTGCTTTCCTCCCCTGAGGGGGCCACGCAGGAGGAGTCCTAAATATGGCAGAAACTTGGTGACCTGCATATAAATGGGTAGTTGAATAGGGCCCTATGCAACCCTCCAGAGGCACCAGAGGAAACTTTGAGAAATTGCAGACCACAGTCTGATTTCCCAGGGGCTCATGGACCTCTGAATACCCCTACTGACTGGTGGCTTTCTTGCCCTAAAGACGCAAGGGACTTCCTTATTCAATCAGGCTCCTCATGACGTAGATGATGGCTGACTACTCCTGCATGTGGTGAAAGGGTCTATGCACTGTATCACTTTGGGGCGTTGAAGATGAGCTCTCTCTGTGCTCCAGCTCCTGCCGCTGTATTGGTTTCTCCATTATTTTTCTATTGTTTCTCCATCTTTTCTCTCCTGTCTTTGATTTTCCACTCTCTCCATCCGTTTTTCCATTGCTTTCCTAGTGTCTTTTTCCTTTGTTGCCTCAATTTTCCATTGCATTCTAGTGCCTTTTTCCATTGTTTGCCTTCGTTTTCTATTGCCTTTCTAGTATCGTTTTCCGTTGTTGCCCCTGCTTCTATTACCTTTTCTAGTGTCGTTTTCCATTTGTTTGCCTTCATTTTTGCTTTTAAGTGTCTTTTTCCATTGTTGTCTTCATTTTTAGGTCATGCTATCTTCAATTTGGGAATTGAAACTCCGCCCACTCTCTGCCTATATTTTCCATTGGCTTGTGTCGTTGACATTTGTAAATGCTGGCTTCTGATCAGGGCCGGACTGGGAACCACAACCGGCCCTGGCAAAGTGCTCGGTTGGAGGTGCTGCCGACCTCTTTGCTGGGGCCGGTTTTCAGCCGATTTTGGTACAGGGCCGATTTTGCAGCTATGCTGCAAAAACAGCCCTGTAACAAAGCCTGACCCCAGGGGTCCAAAACCAGCCCCCGCCCGTGGGTTGCACCGGGGGATTGCCCAGTGCCCGCTATAGCCAGTCCGGGCCTGCTTCTGATTTCTAATCGCCTCCTTAGTACCGCCTTGTCTTCATTTGAAACCTCCCATGAGGACTGGCATTTTTACTTCCTTTGCGACACAGTATGTTTTCTTTAATCTGTAAGCACTATTATCTTTAATGGGTTTAGCCATACTGCAGGCACAACGTGCTTTCCTTACATTCAGTGCGCCATGCACTCTTTCACTTTCTTTGCAATGCCATAGGTCTAGCATTTACAAGAGTTTGAGCTATTGCCATTGTAAATCCCCATAGCTTAGACTCTCGTAAATGCGAGATCTATGCATTGCAAATATTTTTGTTGTTGTCAAAGCCCCCATGCGGCACTTTCATGTGCATGAAGGCTGCGCCCTTTTCTTTAAAAAAGCTGTGGCTAACAAAAGATGCACAGCCACTATTAAAATGAAACAGTGGCATGGAGGATTTTATTAAAAAAAGCATTTGTTTGACAAACAACTGAAAGATCGATCAAATCCCAAAATTTGGGCCACATTTTTCCTTCTGACATAAACTTACATGGCCCAGTCCCCATTCTCCTCAGTTATGTTGTACATTCACCTACACAAGGCAATCTGCTGTAACATGTACCAGTGTTGCAATGATGTTGAAGCATTTTACAGTATCAGACAGTAAGCCTCACCTTCCCGTGGGAAAAGTAAGCTCTACCATGATTCCATGTGTCGGGTATTTATGTTACGTGATGGTAGCGGGTTCAGGAAAAGAAAGGGTCTACTATTGGATCTAGAAAAAGAACAAACCTCTCCTAGGTAACACAATAGTACACAGGTAATATATATTTTATTTGATATACATCAACATTGACCCACAACAAAAAATTGTTATAGCTTCTAATTGTGTATAAAGAAAACACGTAACTATATATTTCACGTCTCATTGTCCCTTACAGATAATATAATCATGTTGATTGAATCTCAAGATTGAGCTCCCCCTTCTTTGTTATATCATGTTGATTGATTTATAAATATTAAGGAAAGTTCCGCCAACAAAGAATTCTATTTACTGCGCCCTGACGAAGGAACTGTGGACACTGGTCCTACTCCGAAACGCGCGTTGGAGCCCCCTTCTGTTGTAATGTTGTGTGTGTATTTTTCTGTATTATTATCACTGTGATGTCTTGTCTAATTTGTTTCACTGTGGTTTAGCTGTGTATGGTATGTTTGATGAATGTGAGGACGTGTGGTGCTATCAGATGGATGAATTACATTTTGCCTCTGGGGGTCACTGTATATATAAAACATGTAAATTAAGAAATTGTGTATATGTAGAATGAAAATTTGGATGACACCATTGTGTTATGAATATATATTTTTGTCGAATAATAAAAGAGAATAGTGTTTATCAAAACATTTTGTTGTGAGACAATGTTGATGTATATCAAATGAAGGATATATTACCTATGTACTATTGTGTTACCTAAGAGAGGTTTGTTCTTTTTCTAGTTTGTTCCCTGCCTCCCTCTCCTGGTATCCTTTGTATTCAGTGACCCTCTTCTGTTTTTTGAGTCTACTATAGGATCTAGCCATGTAGACCACTGTAGGAAGGTGGATACATGACTATGGTTACCCCAGATTTTTTGCCTTGTGTTTAGCTGGTTTTCGACTTAGTTGGCCTGGGATCCTGCTAATCAGGGCCCCAGGCTATATGCTCTCTCTGTACAATGGACTCCATGTACCTTAGGTACATAACTAATTGGATGTTGGTTCACCTTATGAGCCCCTGTATAGTGTACTATAGGTACCCAGGGCATAGGTACACCCAAGGCCTACCCGGGGCTGCAGCATATCTTTTGCCACCCCTTCTGGCCATCCAAACTGACACAACTGGCTGATCACTCAGCTGGGGCAAGGTTGTGTAATCACCCCTTGCTTAGATATAGTATACCTATATCTAACCTTATATCTAGACACACATACACCTATAAGTCACTCCTATGGCAGGCCTTAACAATCCTGGAGGCAGAGTGCTTGGTTATATGTGAGGTGGTGCTCTAGCATGAGCTGAGCCTGTCTGCAGCTTTCGGAACCATGTCCTTATAGCTGTTCTAGGATATTGCCATACCATATACTCTTAAGTGCATTATGAACCTCGCGGTTAAATGCTAACTTTGGTTTGGCTTTATCCAAACATGTCGTGTAAGGTGTCATACGCTTTGGAATACTACCCCCTCGCCAATTCTGGCGACGGGGGTAGCATTCCACCCTTCTACAGGGAGAAGACATGTTGTTGCTGACTATCCCGGTTAAAGTTAACCAGAGCCCCAGCGTCACAAAATGGATGCTGCTGCCACCGACACAAGTCTGACCTCCTGCTGCTGGGAGTCCTTCCAGTCATGGAGGTTTGGACAATAGGTTCCCTGCCTGGGGAGGTGCGAGCACCACCCCAGACAGGACTTTGTGTATTGGGACAGGGAGGGCTGAATAGAATGAGACACTGCCTAGAGCACCCTAGGTGCTCCATGCATACCCCGGTTCAAACCGGTTGCTGGGGTACTCCAGCCCCAGCTCTGGCACGAAACTGTACAAAGGAGAGGGGGTGTAACCACCCTCCTTCCTGGTACCACTCATAGGAGGGACCTAGAAAGTAATCCAGCCCCTTTTAGTTGTATAAAGGTAGGAGCTGAGTCCTGAGACTTTAGATTAATGAAATGAAAATGAAATGAAATTAAAAGAGGATTTATTAAGCGCAACAGCTGCCCTGAGGCGTCCAGGCGCTAAAAACTAAGAGAGTGTCTTTAAAAGAAAACAGGGGGGGTTCTAATTACTGAAACAGAAACTTTTTAAGCTGTTTACGAAAACTAAACAGATTGGGGTTAATTCTCAGATGCAGGGGAAAAGTGTTCCACAGCTTTGATACATTATAAGAGAAGGATCGGCCTCCTGCTCTAGCTCTCTGAATTCTAGGAATCTTGGCCAAGGATGCGGATGAAGAACGAAGCGTTTTGTTGGGTAGATAAGGGGAGATCAAAGAGTGATTGATTTTCGGGCCCAATTTCCAAAAAGATTGGTGAGCAATACACAAAGATTTGAACTTCACCCTTTCCCTAATGGGCAACCAGTGCAGAGCTCTTAACCCAGGCTTTATTGGGGTTCTTCGCGGAATTCCAAGTAATGCTCGAGCTGCACAGTTTTGGGTTCGTTGAAGTTTTTGCAAGCTATATTCTGGCGCCCCAAGGTACAGGGCATTATTGAAGTCCAGGCGAGATTGAACAAGGCCCTGTATGACTATCTGCTTGGCCTCAAATGGAAGGAGGGGGAGGATCTTTTTTATCACCCTAAGGAGGCCAAAGCAGGTGGCCGCCACCTTGGTGGCCTGTGTGTTGAAGGACAATGACTTATCTAGCCATACCCCCAGACTTTTGATGTTATCTCTGGGAGCAGGGGCTGCACCCATGCTCAGAGGCCACAGCAGCTCCAGAGTGGAAGGGGGTGCCGAGCCCAAGAGCATGAGCTCAGTCTTATCGTCATTGAGCTTCAAACAGGACTTCATCATCCAGCTCTTAACCTCTTCCAAGCACGCTGCTAAATTGGGCAGTGATTGGAGACCACTCTTCTGCACAAGGGAGACCACTAGCTGGGTGTCATCCGCATAGGAAATGATGTTGATACCATGCGGACGAACAATCCCAGCCAGCGGTCTCATTAATGCATTGAAGAGCGTAGGGCTCAGTGAAGAACCCTGCGGTACTCCACACCCCAGAGGCCTGCTTGACGAGACAGATGTGCCATCAAAGACCTGGAAGGTTCTATCAGTTAAAAAAGACTTGAACCAAACCTGGGCTTCACCGGATACACCCAGGTCGGCGAGACGGTTCACAAGGATTTTATGGTTTACCGTATCAAAAGCGGCACTCAGATCGAGGAGGATCACTGCCACCGATCCTCCCCCATCCAAGATCCGCCTCGCCTCCTCTGTCACAGCTAACAGGGCGGTCTCCGTCCCATGTTTGGGGCGGAAGCCCATCTGGGAAACATCAAGCAGATGGTTATCCTCGAGAAACTGAGTTAAAAAGGTGTTAATGTGTTTCTCGAGGATCTTGGTTGCTCATGGGAGCAGGGAGATCGGACGGTAGTTGCTGGAATTAGTCGGATCAAGAGCGGGTTTTTTCAACAAAGCCCGTACCATGGCGTGCTTCCAGGCCAAGGGTACCATCCCACTCAAGATGGAGGAGTTCAACAGCTCCATGAGTGTTGGAAGGATGGCTTTGCGGGCCGAAACCAACGTGCCTGGGGGAGCAGGATCGCACGGAGAGCCAGATTTTATTTGGTGTACTAGAGTCTCTAGTGTTTCCGGATTCAGCAAAGGGAAATGTTCTAATTTATTTTGAGAAGGAATTTCTGTGTCTAGGACCAAATCGGGGCTTTGAGTGGGTGGTTCAATAACTGGGTCCGGAAAGGAGTGGTAGATTGTGTTGATTTTGTGAAAGAAAAAATCAATCAGCTCATTGCATCTCAAAAGTGAATTGCAATTATCTGCCAAGTGTAAAGGGGGCTTTATCAGAGATTTTACTATTCGATATATTTCTCTGGGCTTAGATTTGGCCAATGTAATCTTCTCATTATAATGGGCTGATTGTATGGCTTTTATGGCGGATTTATAGGTCCTAATGGCTTCCCTATAGGTAGCTTTATCGGTGGAGTCATAGGTCATACGCCATTTCCTCTCCAGTCTTTTGCCGATACGTTTTTTGTCTCTGAGCTCTTCTGTGTACCACGGTGCAGTTTTATTCTGTATTTTCGACCCAGATATGCGAAGAGGAAGAATCGAATCTAAGGAGGTGGTAATCCAGTTGTTATATAAGTTATTGTTCACAAATGGGTCACAAGAAAATGATGGTCTAGTGGTACTAAGGGTATTGGTCCAGTTATCTACATGAAGTTTGGACCAATTTCGAGTTTTACGGGAAATGAAAATAGAAGGTAAAGGTTTGTGTGTGGTCCAAGTAAAGGGAATCAGAAAGTGATCTGTCCCGGGTAGACAGCTGATAGTGCCCACTCTGAGATGTTCACAATTGCTAAAGATCGGATCTAAAAGATGACCTTTAGCATGCGTTGAAGAAGGGGCGAGTTGCTCTAATTGAATAGCAGCTAAACTCGCCATCATCTCTGTAGCCACAGTGTCTAACATGTTATCGAAATGGATGTTAAAGTCTCCAAGTAGTGTGAAATTTGAGGGAGATGTGGCCAGTTCAGCGGCCACAGAAGGGAGGGATATTTGAAATTGTCTAATGGGTCCAGGGGGACGGTAAATAAGGATGCCTGTAAAACTAATATTAGGGGAAAATTCAATAACGAAGGGCAGACTTTCACAGTCAGCAACAGACTCCGTCAGACAGCGACATACATAATTATCCATATAAATGATTGCAAGCCCTCCACCTTTGCCCTGAGATCGATCTAGACGGGCTATCTGGTAGCCAGGTATGAGGGCTTGCACCAAGTCAGGCTGAAAGTCTTGGGCCAACCAGGTTTCAGTCAGAAAGACTGCATCCGGTGTATATTCATCCAACAGCAAGGATATTTCTACACTGTGCTTAGGGAGAGACCTGCAGTTAAGGAGAAACATGGAGTAATCCCTTGTATCTGGTTTGGCTGATGTGCTGACCAACTCAGTCTTACAGTGCGGGCAGAGCCGGGGGATCTCCAAAGGCAAGCCCGTCTGCGCCTGTCCAAGCCCGACCGGGACCAGGGGCCATCCCCCCTGGCCATTTAGTGAGAGATAGGAGGCTGTATAGCACGGAATTTTTATACCAGCTTCGTCCACCCTTGTCACCCAGCTGTTGTCATCTTATTAATCCTGAATTGAAACTTGACACAAAACTCTGGTCCTTCGATATTCTGCTGAAGCTGAAGACTGAAGAATCTCCCTTGTGGCCAAGGAGTGACCACCCTGGGCAACCAGGCACCATCCAGCAAATCAACGGCTTGCTTTGTCGACGTTCCCGCCGGAACCCGAGCACAGAGCCTGACAAGACCCAGACTTCCAGACCTCTCTGACCCTCTCTTCACGACTGCAGCATAGCTGGGATCCATGGAGGTGATGAGACACGTGGGACCGGACATCTTGGAAAGCCTGCAACTTGCTACCTGTGCAGCTCCTGAGGTATCCTCGAAGCTGTGCACTGTGCACCGATCCCGAGCTCCATCTGCAACGAAGATCAGCCCCCCACACTCCACGAGTTCTGCTTGGGGCCCTTCTGCTTTTGTTCTTCTCGACGCGTTGTCCGGTTGCTGGCCCATTGGCTAGTAGCCTCTGTGACGACATTCCTTTGGAATCACATCGCTGGTCTGGATGCTCCAGACTGGCCCTTGCTTCCCTGCAAAGGTGAAGCACCTCAGACCTTGCTGGTCTGCACCAGAAGCCTTTGTTGTATCCTGCGTGGGCTGCCTTTGCCAAAGCTTGTTGACTCCAATCCGGAAGTCGACCCCTCCATCTGCCAGATCCTTTGTGGGACAGTCCATCTCCAGAACCTGGTTATCGTCGACGCCTCCTGGTCCACGTGGCTGCCAAGACAAGCTTCAAGATAGCACCTGATTGCTCCTCGACGTCGTCTGGTTCCTTCCTGGTTCCACCCGGTCACTGGCTAGTGACCCAGACTCTGTCTTCTCTGCTTTCAGGTCCTCTTCATCCTCGATCCACCCTTGGATCCACCCGGACATCTTCCTCCTGGTCGCCTGCAGCCTCTTTTCTTCAGGTCTCCATAGGATCCAACGACGAAACCAGACACATCTTCACACCTATGCACCCGCCGTCTGTGGGTGAGGTAACGCGAGTACTTCGGTGCTCCCAAGGGTATTGACTATCCAAGTGTCTAAGTCTCTAGTTGTTTCCTCCTAGCTAAACCGGAAGTGTCCTAAATACTTCTAAATCTAACTTCTAAGTTCCCGTTGACTTTGCATTGAATCCCGCGTGTGTGTAAAGACACTGCACACGCCGCCTGTGGGCCTCCTACTTCGAAACTATTGTAAAGACAGTGTAGCCCCAGCGATTCCCTAGGCCGTAGGCCTTTCCTTTTCTCGTGACGTGGTACTTATACCACTTTCTTAATATATGGTTTGCTTCGCCCCTAGGGCCTAACCGTAAATTGTGCAATTTAACGTATAATAACTAAGTGTCTTGTTTGTGCTTTGGCCTCTGACCTCATAAAGAGTTCAGAGGAGTGTGTTAGAAATAAATACATATATATTTTATATATATCCTCTTTGGTGTCCTTTCATTTGATATTCAAGGGGTTACATATGGTAAAACAGCTGGCTTTACACGCCCTCTAGAGTCTTTTAGCCTAAAACTGTTCTGTCCACGCTACCACTAGGATAGCTGGTCTATAAGGTTGACTTACAACCATCAACATAAGGGTTGTTTGGACTGGTGCAAGGTGATCACTAGAATAGTGAACATCATATACCAGGACAACTTCTCACAACCACGTCATCTATTCGAGATAATCTGAGTGCACAAAGTGCACATTTTGCTCAGCTAGCTGTCACCCACTCCATTGACATTGATACTAAGGAAAGTTCTATCATCTTGGGTACCATTTTCCAGTCTGTGATATAATGCACTGTACCTAGGCATCGTGTCATTAACTCTATGATGATATGGTTGTAATCGCACTGTTCTTGCACAATGAGAGTTGGCTGTCCCCAGGGCCACTGGAATTATGAGTCAGGAGAAGACCAACTTATGTCCCTTCATATTAAGGTATATGGGTTGTGCATCTCTGTGTGGGCAAAGCAGGGTGCAAGTGCTGTCAGCTGCAATAGTTACGTTTGGGAACCAGGCAAGGTCACAGAAACCTTCCTACAGATGGGGTCTGTGGGAGTTTCAAGAACTTTCTGTGTGTGTGTATGTTTGTGAGCATAACTGAGAAAAGGGCAGAGTGAACTAAACACCTCACTTTATGATATCTCCCTTGCCATGGCTCACACCTTCAGCACCTGCATGAATAGATCAAGCCTGCCTGCTGGGGAGCTTGTGCTAATATTGGATGGATCTATATCATAGCTCATATGTGAACTTCTGTGGTCAACTGGCACCTCCTATAGATCTCATCTTCACTCTGTTCTCATATTGTCATTCATTAGTTTTCTACTGATAGCTGCAGTGAATTGGCACATGTATTGCACCACCCTATCTCTGTATGAGGCAAATGGAACAGCCATTTGCTTGAAAGGTGTTTATTAAACATGCAAGTATACAATTGATACTGGCTCCAATAGACAACTTCATAGGAATGATGTATCTCTGAGATATGACATGTTTTGCTAAATTTAAACATTAATGTAAATGGGCTGGTGTGTGTTTATCATAATATGAAATCTGATGAGAAAGGCCGGACAGCGAGTTTGCATAGAGAAAGCTAAAGGTAAACGTAGGGCTCTCTCTTGCAGAATTATGAATTGGAGAATGGCCACCGACATTCCCAGGACAGTCAGTCTCTCAGTCCGCTCAAGAGTTACACTACTATGCCTGTAGCCTGTCCCATTTGATGGAGGCCTGGCATCCACCTCTGCCTTAGTGACATTTGAAGGTGAGTGTAGGCTCTTACATGGTCTCTGGCTCTACAGACTTGAGGCTTCAGAGCTGCTCTTTCGAAGTTCTTGGATACATCGCACATCAGGTGAACTACCTGTGGATCCATGGATAATAAGGTCACAAGCTTCCATAGCAGTTTTTATTAATTACAACTGGCTTAGATGGACATTTTGAACTCTGGGGCAGTGAGAAAGTTCGGCTGTGGCCTGCCCATTATAAGACATTGTACTATGAAGATTCGATGCTCTGCGACAAATATTGGAACCATGACTGGACAGTTGTGACAGTCCCAGGAGTCTGTGTCCACCACAGAGCATACTGTGGCCCCATTTTCCATAGAAACCCGTGAGAAAGCTCAATCGCACTCTCCCAGGACCACACATTGTTACATTCCCAGTGTGGGGCTCAAACTGGACTTTTTCCAAAGCTCAGTAGCAGAAGATTAAACTCACTCAAATGTCTTTACCCAATCAAATGTTGAGGTAGTCATACCAAGCTGACACTTTTTGCATTAATGTTCTGAAGATGCTCTCTGTCTGCTGCTGAACATTGCTGAAACATAATATAATGTACATTTGTAAAGCACACTTTCATCTTTGGGTATCTTGACGCTGAAATAAATGTTTATGTTTAACCAAAGTAATGGTAAACATATTTAACATATTTGAAAGCCTATTGGTCCAAAACCTCCTTTCTTCCTCACAGCTTACCAATGTTCTGACAGAGCTGCCAGGAGCAGGCTTGGCAGACTATACTAAAACAGGCTAGCATACATGTAGCATGTCTCCCCAGAACCAGTGCACCCCAGAACAGCAACCATGGATTCCTCTTAGGATGAGTTTTACATTCATTCGAAAAATGTCTCTGTAATGGCCACACTAGACATCTGTGTTGCCTGCACGTACACTTCTAGGCTGATTTTGCAGTTCAACAGTGGAGAATTTAATCTGCAGCACAAATGCCAACATTCAGTCACGTGACCACTTTGCTGATTGAGCTACACAGACTCCCTGTGGTACAAAAGAACAACCCCCAAGCTGTCATATATTGTGCACACAGATGTCTACCGCAGGAGGCTGGCTTATTTTCCAGCCGTGCTACAACCTCAGGCTCAGAGTTGTACGACGAGGTCTCAGTGTGTAGCCTCGCGCGTTGCGTAAAGTGAAATACACGCCTTTCAAAATCAAGCGTTTGTCAACAGGAACTCCACCAAACACTCTAAACGCTCACTTCTCCTGAGTTACAGCTGCTGGAGCTTGGAAAAATTCCGTCAACATTTCTTAAAATCAGTATTTCAGTCCAAAGCAGACTGCCTGTTGTTTTTCGCTGCATATACTTCAAATCTGTTTACATGTTTTATTTATTCATATTTGTAGGTGAAGAACTTTGTTAATAGTAGTTGTCCTTGTTGTCACCCACGTCCTCTGCCTTGCTACCCCCTGACTTGAGAGCAATGGTACACTCTGAAACCTGGGGTTGAGCAGCAGGTAAAACCATCCTATGGAAAAGGGTAGCACAACAAGCAATATATTGTTAGATTCTCGCCAACTGGTTATGTGGTACACTGTCCTTTGTTTGTTATAACTAATTGTTGTGACATTCTTCAACGAGTGGTGTGCAATATACTTATTAGAAATATTTGGTGCTGGGTCAACAAGTATTTTTAAATGCCAAGTAGAAGTAGCAGTAAACTGCACACACAGGCACTGCAACAGCAAACCAGAGACAAGTTTGAAAAGCTACTTCTGAGGGTGGCAAACTCAGGTCTGCAAAAACCACTAGTAACATTTGCCTAACAGGCCCTGGGTATATGGTATACCACTTTACAAGGAACTTATTGATAAATTAAATATGCCAATCATATATACACCATGAACACACATGTTCAGGGAAGAAACACATGCACTTCAGCATTGGTCAGCAGTGGTAAAGTGCTCGGAGTCCTAAGGCCAGCAAAAAGATTCAGAAAAATATGGAGGTCGAAAGCAAAAATGTTTGGGGGAAGACCACTCTAAGGGTGACAGGGTTAACACTATCCCATCAATGAGCTGTGAGGTTCTGTAATTCTTGAGTCTGACTCCATTTTGTTCTGTGCCACCATTTTATGTTGCCCTCACGTAGGCCTGTAAAGGTAACCTGACGAACGAAGGGGCCTGGCCTTCTTAGTTCATGTATACATTAACTAGGTTTCTCTTTGACTCTGAAATGAACTGTAAGAAACTGACCTCTTCACCTAAAACTGACCTCGCAAAGCCAATTTCCCTGATCGATCTTTTATCTGAGATTGCCAATCAATGTTCAGGACATCGTTAACTTTTTAGTTTCCTTGCACGTGCTTACCTTGTTCAGTATCTGTTACTGTTTCTTTTTTTATGTTTCTTCATTACATGGGTTATGCTTTCAATTATAGGTTTGTCCGGCTTGTGGAGATTGAATTTGGGACATTCCTAATAATTAACTTTTGGGTTGGGAAACTGTAAATTGAGTTTTTGCTATGTGATTCTTTGTTTGAAAATGTATCTTATTGGCTAGAATTTTGTGCAGTAGGTGTACATTTATAATGTGAATATTGGGTATAAAAGGAGACGTCTCGCCTTAGTAAAATGAGCAGTCTCCTGAGAATTTACACCGTGATGTATTTCTAGGATTACTGTTACTAGCTGCAGCTAATAAACTTGGTCTCTGATGCCATCCAGAAGTATTCCGTGTCTTTGAATACCAAGACAGGTGAACTCGAAGATCTTAGGCGTGCCCCTGACTCCGCTCTGTTAAACCCCGGTTCTTCAACTGGCGCCCAATGTGGGGCGACTTCAGCGGTACTGGTCCAAGCCCAAAGATTGTGAGGAGCCCCGTGAGGAAATTCTGGAGGACGGCTGCCACTTCAATGACCCCTGCATGTCTACGTGGACCGAAGGTTTTTTCTGCGAGGCTTCCCCTTTCCGACGGCTGCGAAGGACTGCTGCCCTGACTGTCACCCTGTCTTGGACCCTCTTGTGATGATTTGTAAGGCGAGACGTTAGACGGTCTTCTGGTGGCGTGACAGACATTTTGGTTAAGTATAAGTGGGTCGCTCCCACGACTTTGTTTTGTTTCTTGGTTTTGATTCGGCCATTGCAATAGTCGAAGCCGAGGGGTTCGTATATTTACGAGTATATCATTTTTGATAACCCCTTGAAGTTTGAAGCAAGACTAGCGAGCTAAAGATGCCTGGTTTTGGCAAAATTAGGAAATGGTTTTGTTGTAGTTGTAATAAGGATTCCCGATTGGAGGACTCGTGTCCGATACCTCCGGTTGGAACGCCAACCTATGAGCTCTATTCAAAGCATGGTGTGGGTCCCATTACCTATAATGAAGTATGGGTCCGTTATACAAGGAAAGATGGTGTTTTACGATGACCCCAACATGGTAGTTTTGAAACAGATGTTTTAGATAACCTAGAAGTTGCGCTATTTAAGAAGAAAGCCCGGCCGGCGATGTTTGACTCTTTCCGTCTTTGGCGTAAGGAAGCCAAACAGCGAGAAATTAAGCAAGCTAAGAGAGATAGGAAGGAAAGGAATATGTCGGTAATGCAAGCTGCTAGGCAGTTTAAGGAAGATGAAGAAGATCGTGCGATTGAAGTGTCAGATAGACAACATTGCATGGCCATTGACAAATGTTACCCGGCTTTGCCACCTCCCCTTTCAAATGTGACTGAAGACCATGAAAAGGATCCTTTGATGTCTCATTTACTGAGATTACCACCCCCTTATGTGCAGGGTGCTACTGCACCTCCGTTACCTCCAGTTGTTGCACCCCTTGTTGTCGTTCAACCCCTGTTGTTGTCCTGCCACCTGTTGCTTCACAGGTAGTTCTCCCTTCCGCGGCGCAGCCCCCTCCAGGGCCGCCAGGTTTGTCACCAGCCTTGCCTCAAACTCCTTTGCCTTACACTCCTTTATCTTCGTCTTCTCTTATTTCTGTCCCTACGTCTCTCTTGCCTCAAAACACTTTATCTCCTGTCCTCATGTCCACTTCTTCTCCTTCTGCTCAGCAACGAATGACTGAGACTGTCACTAGTCTTTTGTCTCCTCTCTTTGGGTCACTAAATATGACCCCTGTTTCTGAACGTAAGCAGAGACGTAGTCAGCTTCCTGGTCCCGAAGAGCGGGCAGTGTTAGATCTCCTTGCTCGTAGATGGGTTTCGAATGCCTCCAAGTACGGTCCACAAGTGGTTATGGATATCTTCCTACAGTGGGAGGTACCAAAACAAAGGTATGTTTTTGATGTCATGTGTACCTTCCTTCGTCAGGAATGGGAAGATAATGAGTTGGGTTCAATTCCATTGGAATTGATTAATATTCAGTCTGAATTTGCTAAAGGAACGATAGTGGGTTCCGATGTTGAGGAAGCGGTAGAGACACTACTCACTTTTAGGTCTAGACTTCCACCTCAGTTATTGTTTGAACCTGACCCTTCTGTTAGGAGAAAAGTGAAGCAGTATCCTATGAGAGAGGTTCCCCCTGTATGGAGAGAAGAAGTTTTTGCTGATGCCGCTCATGGTATTGCAGCTGCACCAGCTCATTTTCAGCGAGTGTGGGTGCATGTACCTTGGAAGAGAGCTGAGGTCCTGGCTCTTAAGCAGACCTTGCTTGACCCCCGTAAAAATCCTGCTGGTTATTACAAGGAGTTGTCTCAGACAGTTGATGCATGTGTTATGAATTTAGCTGACATAGATATGTTGATGGGTAATGTAGTTCCTCAACCCTTGTGGGCGAAGATCCGTCATGAGGACCACGCGCCAGAGTTAGGAGATACATGGGTTAATATTACCTGCTGCAGATGGTCGGCAGGTAGGAGGTGCCAAACCTGAACACTTAGTTGCAGAACTACCTGGTAGGATTATTAATTTAATGAAAACTATGATGCCTCCTTTGCGGGAGAATTGGGACAAGTTAGCAGCATGCAAACACAAGAAAGATGAGAGTGTGTCTAATTTCTTCACTAGGTTTGAGGAAACATTCATTGATCAAAGTGGTCAGGGCATGAGTACAGAAGGTGGTCAGAGGTTGTTTGTAGATAAGTTTGTTTTTAATTTACTTCCTGAACTTTCTAATAAGTTAAAGGACTCTGAGAGTTCATGGGCTGTTTCTTCTTCAGCCCAGATATTGGCTACTGCACAATACTATGAGAAGAGAGATAAAGATGAGAAGGATAAAGTAGAGAAGAAGACTAGAGAATTAAAAACGAAAGTTCTTCTGCAGCAGGCTTATCTGCCTCGCCCTAATCAGTGTCAGTTTCAGCAACCCCCACAGTTTCAGAAACTGTTGCAGAAGCCTGAGTCTTTTGCTTCGCGACTCCCGCTAGGCCCTAATCAGTATGCTTATTGTAAAGAGGAAGGTCACTTCAAGAATAGTTGCCCAATCTTGCTACAGCGTGCGAATGGTATGTCTGGTCTAAGAGGTTGTGGTGGTTACAAACAAGTACATAGGGGTAGGGGACGTGGTACGTTTCCCCAGAATGAACGTTCCTTTTCCCCTCAGAATTCTATAAATTATTTTGACCAACAGAATGTTCCGACCGTTCAATCCGCTCAGTACTATACTGATGATTATTATGTTGGAAGTGAGAGTGCTGGTTTTAATGATAGTTAGGACAGCCATGGACAAAGGGAGGGAGTAGTGTCAGTTCCAGTAGACCAGAGTGGACCTTATGTTGAAGTGATTACATCAGGTGTGGCAGAACCTTTTCTTTTGGATACTGGTGCAGCAAAGAGTTCTATCATGCACTCTAAACTCCCTGGCTCACCCTTGTCTGGCTTGACTAATGTTTCGGTTGGATTTTCTGTCGCCCCAGTTCGTAACCCTTGTCCTTTGCCCCTTTTTATTGGTCCTTGTGAGTTGGAGGCTCCCCTTATTCTAACGACTGGCTGTGGCGAGAATTTGTTGGGGTATTGAAAAGATTGCATGCAACATTACATTGTTCTCCTTTGGGAGTACATCTTACAGTGGGTAAGAAAGTGATTTCCCCGATGTATCTGTCTAAGGATCACCTTCCACTGGAACTGCGTTCTCTCCCTGATACACTTTGGGCTACAGGTCCAAATGATGTTGGTCTCTTGCAGATTCCACCTTACGTTGTTACCCTTAAGTCGAATGCTAAATTACCTATCATTCCTCAGTACAAAATTTCCAGTGATGGCGAAAGAGCTCTTTTAGCGATCATCTATGATTTGGTTGAGAAAGGTGTGGTTGAAGAAACAAGAGGCAATGTGTGTAATAGTCCTGTTCTGCCTGTCCTTAGGCGTACTGACTCTTCTCAGCCACCTGTGTATTGGTTTGTGATTGACCTTCGAGAGGTCAATAAGATTGTTGTGCCACAGTTTCCTGTTGTTCCTGACATTACTGTTTTATTGACTATAATCCCTGCCTCAGCTGTTTGGTTTTCTGTTATTGATCTGAAGAACGCTTTCTTCAGTATTCCGATTGCTGAAGAAAGTAGGGATATTTTTGGCTTCTCTTTAGGAGGTCACAGTTTCCGGTTTAAACGCGCTCCTCAAGGTTATTGTGAGAGTCCCTCCATTTATAGTCAGGCTTTGAAAACTCAGCTTAATACTTTTGCATTGCCTTCTGGTGCTACTCTTATCCAGTATGTTGATGATCTGTTGGTTGCTGCTGATGATGAAGAGATTTGTAAAGAGGTTACTCTTTCTTTGTTGCGACACCTGTCTGCCCTTCATCATAAAGTGTCACCTTCGAAGTTGTAGTTTTGCCGACAAGAAGTGACCTACTTAGGTCATCTCTTGTCGAAGTAAGGAAGACGATTGACCCCAGAGCGTATTCAAGCAATTGCCCAAATGACTGTGCCATGCACACAGAGAGAGGTGCGTGCCTTCTTAGGTATCACCTCGTATTGTAGACAGTGGATTCCGAATTTTTCTTTGTTAGCGAAACCTTTGTTGGCACTTACTCTTAAGGACACACCACACCCTCTTCCTTGGTCTGACGAATGTCAGAAGACTTTTTCTGAATTGCGTGATGCATTGTGTTCTGCTCCGGTGTTGGGTACCCCCGACTATAGTAAACCTTTTACATTTTATATACACGAGAGAGAAGGATGTGCGTTGTCAGTGTTGACGCAACAATTTGGAGACAAGCAGCGCCCATGTGCTTATTTTTCAGCCACTTTAGATCCGGTAGCTAGGGCATTGCCTAGTTGTCTAAGAGCTACAGCGGCAGCGGCTGTTTCTATTCGACAGTCTGCTGGTTTGGTATTGGATAAACAAAATGTAACAGAAGGGGGGAGAGAGAGGGTCAGTGGATTCGATCTCCCTGTACGTATACATAAACAAAGTGGAATCCACTCAAGGTAGTGATCCCAAAAGTGATGGGGAGACACACAGTGTTGTTTAAATGCCCCTCACACACCAACAGGCCCCTTGGTGTCATGCTTCATCATCGGGGCCTTCGCACCCCTCTACGGGATGCGGCGTGCTACGACTAGCGAGTGCGCAGGAGCACTTGGAAGTGAACTATGTGTGGGGGTGTGTGTGTATATATAACCAAAGTGTGAGTGAGGTGAGGTGAAAAAAGTGAAAAAGTTAAAAAATACCTGGCACGTGGGAGAAAAACAGAATTTTATTAGTCCCCGGCTGGTATTGTTAAAAAAGTGCAGAGCGTGGTTGGGTAGATACGAGTTAAGGTATCTAGAACCACTGTGAAAGTGTCAACATGTTTCGGAGGGCACAGCCTCCTTCTTCAGGACGAGGGTTATGCACTTTCCCTCACCTTACTCACATGTAAAATGTAAAAGTGTTTAATTAAAAATTACCACAATGTGTAATGTTCCTAACAATGTTATTTGGTGTTAGTGAATGTCGTTGCGCCCAGTTGGCGAGAGAACCTGTAAAGAGAAATGCATACTTGAATACATACCAACAGATTCATTGAAAAAGAAGGAACAAGCCTTCTCAAAAATTCACGTGGTCAAACCTAAAAATACTGGGACCTTTGTGATGAAAAAGACACACTAAAGTACATCACTGTACTGACACACACAAATACATACAAAACACAAAAATACTCTCAACTCTGATGGAAAAAGAGAGCAGCTGGTCAATAAGAGAAAGTCTTACTTAGAGTCCTAATATGTGAGACCTCATGAGCCTAAGCGTATATTGGGGATCCCTCCTTCCTGCTCAGAAAGACCTAAAAACAACATTGGTAATCCGGGTTCAGTTGGAAAAAGGGAAAGTGTGGAGTTTACCACTACTATGGAGATAGACACATCTGTCTACTATCACCCAATAACTCACGGTTACTGCATGTGCCAATCGCCTGCCTTCCCTCAACGCGGCTCCGATGAAGTGAGCCTCTCTAGGGAAACCGCCCTTTAAATATACCATCCCTCGTGATAATTAGTATTGGCTAATTGATTAATGAGAGTCGGTATATGCCCAAATATAGCGGACGCCATCGCCGATGATCCGGTACTGCGCTCCCGCGGTACACTATCTGCACGCATGCGCAGAAAGCCTGTCTTCTGCGCATGCGCGGTCAGGGAAGCGATCGCGCATGCCTCGAGAAGGAAACGCCACGCTTGCTGGGAGGCGATGTCTCCGCTGCAATAGAATGCCTGTCTTCTGCGCATGCGCGGTCAGAGAAGCGATCGCGCATGCCTCAAAATGGAAACACCACGCTCGCTGGGAGGCGCTGTCTCCACTGTTGTTAACTAGCTCCAACATGGAAAAAACGGGGCCAAGGGTCTTAATATTAAATGTATATTATGCAATAAGATGGGACAGGCTTATGTTTATCCTTTAGTTTTAGAAAAACGGAGTGAGTTGGCTATACAGCACTGATGGATCAGGAGTGCTATGCTGGGTGGTCACAATACAGAACACATAGCTGGTGACAATAGGAAGGCTAAGGAACCAACGAGATGTTATTAGGAACAGTTCATAGGCCTAAAAAACGCCTAGGAGGTTATGTTCAAACACAGTTTATCTCAAGAGGTTCCACGGGATTGAATCATTCAGTCCCGTGACGTCAGTACCCAACCTGAACACCCACCGCTGTTCCTTTTCCAAAAGGCCCACCTCTGAAGGTAATTGTTCAATGACTGTCCACTGCAGTTCATTCACGCAGTGTTGATGTTCAATGAAATGGGTAGACATTTTGGTGGTGAGTCTCTTACACCTAATGTTACTTTTGTGTTCGTTGATTCTTGTTTTGACAGGTCTTGTTGTCATACCAACGTATTCTTTTCCACAGGGGCACGAGATTAAATATACAACATTCTTGCTGTTGCAATTTGTAAACTTACGTTGCTCCCACTGTGTCCCATTTGAAAAAGTTAAGTTTAGGCTTTTTTTAGTGAGGTGGCAGTTGTTACAGTTACCACATGGGTAGTGACCATGTAGGCCCTGGAGTCTCGTTTGATCATTCTTCGTGGGGGGCGGTCTTGTATGGACAAGCATGTCCCTCAAGTTCCTACCCCTCCTGTGTGCAAACAAAGGTTTCTGCAATGATAGTCCACTACTTGTTAGAGTGCGCCAGTGTTTGTTTACCAACTTGGTCACCTGGTTGGTTACCGGGCTGTATGTGGTAACACATACTGTTCTTTTTTCTGCCTCCTCCCTACGGGGATTATCCTCAAGGAGTGCTTCACGATTGTTGTTCCTGGCCCTTTTTGAAGCTTTTCTGATCACAGGTTCTGGATACTTCCTCTGTTTTAGTTTCACACTCAGGTCCTTGGCCTGAGATTTATATTTTTCAATATCACTGCAGTTCCGTCGCAGGCGCAGGAACTGTCCATAAGGTAGATTCTCCCTCAGATGACGTGGATGAAAACTGTCAAATCTGAGGAGGCAGTTCCTGGCTGTTGACTTAAAATGTGTTTCAGTTTTTAGGGTCCCTGCTTCATGATAAATGTTTAAATCCAGGAATACCATGCTCTGGTTGGATGCCTGGTGGGTAAATTTCAAAAAAGCATTCTGGTTGTTGAGCCACATGGTAAAGTCTGTTACCGTGGCCATGTCTCCCTCCCAGATAACCAAGATGTCATCTATATATCTCCTCCAGGTACGTATCCTCGTCCTGTGTGGGTTATCTGGGTGTAGAATTCTGGTAGACTCAAGATGATGGACATATAGTCCCGCCAGGCTCGGGGCAAAAGTACTGCCCATACTGGTCCCATGTTTTTGCCAGAAGAGGGTACCCTCGTACTCAAAGAAATTCTTAGTCAGGGCCAATGAAATACATTCCAGCACCACATTCCGTGGGGTATGGTATTCCCAGTTCTTTGAATGTAGGACCTCCTCGATGATTTGTAAGGTCTCCTCGTGTGGGAGGCTAGTATAAAGGCTCTCCACATCGAGACTGAGGAGCATCTGGGAGCTGGGGTCAAATGTCTGGTCTTTCAGCAATTGGAGTACTGCCTTAGTATCTTTCAGATATGTGTCAGTGGCCTGCACAATTGGTCTAAGAAAAGCATCCGCAAATTTGGACAGAGGTTCCAGAATGGACGAGATGCCTGAGACAATGGGGCGACCGGGAGGGTTATCAAGGTTTTTGTGCACCTTGGGTATAGTGTAAAAATAAGGAGTTCGTGGGTTCTTTTGTATCAGGAACTCCGACTCCCTTCTGGTGATCCAGTCATGGGCAAGGGCCTCTTCCACCATTCCTCCTATCTGAACTCTCAATGATTCAGTAGGATCTTCAGTGAGGATCTGATAATTTCTATTGTCAGACAAGAGCCTCCTGCATTCCTTATCATAGGCTATGGTGGTTTGGATAACTATTGCCCCACCCTTGTCCGCGGGTTTTATGATCAAGTCTTTTTTCATCCTCAACTCCTTGATGGCCTCATTTTCCATCCTTGACATGTTCTGAAAGGTCTGTTTACTTTCTAGACTCTTTAAGTCTTGCATTATGGCCTTTTCAAAAGCCAACACCTCTACCGGAAGTTGATTATCTAAAGGGGTGAAAGTTGATCTTGGCCTTAAACCGGTGTCTGAGGTCTCTGTTGGTGGCTCCTTGTCTTTGAAAAAAGCCCGCAGTTTTATAGTTCTGATGAACTCCTGCATTTCTTTATGCAATAAGAAAATGTCTGGTTTGTTCGTCGGGACATATCCTAGACCTTTATTTAGTACCTCCCTCTGTAAATCTGTGAGGGGCCAGGGAGTTATGTTAATAACTAGGTCCCCCTGCTGCTCGATGACGCCTGGTTCGCTGCCATGCTTCTCGTCACTACCCGTGGGTCTGCCTCCTCTGTGGGTTGCCAATTGACGTTGTTGCCCTTCCTGTTCCGCCCTCTGCGTGATCCTTGGCCCCAGGATAAAAAAGGCTGTTGGTTCTGGGGAGCATTGGTTTGATCCGGAACCCATTGTGGGTACATTTGTCCCATCTGTGGTGGTACAAATTGATATTGTGGAAATTGGAACGGTGGTTGGTAAGGATTAAATTGAGGACCTTGAAAACCTCGCCAACCACGTTGGCGTGGAAATTGAGCCCTTTGTTGACGGAATCCTCCCCTTTGTTTTCTTTGTTGAAAACCACCTGATTTGTTGCTTGAATTACTGCTATCCGAGTTGACGCTGTCAGTGTCACTTGAGTTGTCTTTCATGACATAGTCAGCTCGGGTGTAGGGGTAGGCTCTCTCGGGAGTAAAGCGATCTTTATCTTTTTTGAATTTGTTAAACTTGCTTTGTTTCAAGGTCGCCTCAAAATCCTTCATTTGTTGATTTAGCTCTTCCAGGCCTTTCTTTAGGTCTGCGGGGGAAATGAAAGATTTGAGCTGTACTTCTAGTCTTTGAATCTCCACTTTTAATTCTACTGACTTTCTTGCGGCCGTTTGAACTATGAGTACCAGCCAATCCCTGGTACAATGCCACGAGATAAGTGACCACGCTTTTTTGAAAACGAGATCATCCTGGAAAATAAAAGGTTCAGTTTTGACTAGTAGGCCTTGAGGAGCCATCTTGCTTCGTAAATACTCTCTCATTAGTAAGCCATGGAGGGCTGTCCTGATTTGGGTTTTGCGGACGTTCATTAGTTCATCCCAGTCTGCTACAGCTGGGCCGGGGTCACTATTACTAAGGCCTTCGAAGGGTCTGTCATCAGCCAGGATACGGTCGATATCGTCCTCGCTAAAGGTCAATCCATGTTCATCCTCCATGATATTAGATGAGGAGAGCAGGAGGGTTATAAGACTAGAGTGTTTTGTATGTGTATATGTGTATGTCTAGGTGTAGAAAAATATGTAAATGGGAAAGGGGCTCCCACAGCTGTGCGCTGTCAATACACAAAATGTAACAGAAGGGGGGAGAGAGAGGGTCAGTGGATTCGATCTCCCTGTACGTATACATAAACAAAGTGGAATCCACTCAAGGTAGTGATCCCAAAAGTGATGGGGAGACACACAGTGTTGTTTAAATGCCCCTCACACACCAACAGGCCCCTTGGTGTCATGCTTCATCATCGGGGCCTTCGCACCCCTCTACGGGATGCGGCGTGCTACGACTAGCGAGTGCGCAGGAGCACTTGGAAGTGAACTATGTGTGGGGGTGTGTGTGTATATATAACCAAAGTGTGAGTGAGGTGAGGTGAAAAAAGTGAAAAAGTTAAAAAATACCTGGCACGTGGGAGAAAAACAGAATTTTATTAGTCCCCGGCTGGTATTGTTAAAAAAGTGCAGAGCGTGGTTGGGTAGATACGAGTTAAGGTATCTAGAACCACTGTGAAAGTGTCAACATGTTTCGGAGGGCACAGCCTCCTTCTTCAGGACGAGGGTTATGCACTTTCCCTCACCTTACTCACATGTAAAATGTAAAAGTGTTTAATTAAAAATTACCACAATGTGTAATGTTCCTAACAATGTTATTTGGTGTTAGTGAATGTCGTTGCGCCCAGTTGGCGAGAGAACCTGTAAAGAGAAATGCATACTTGAATACATACCAACAGATTCATTGAAAAAGAAGGAACAAGCCTTCTCAAAAATTCACGTGGTCAAACCTAAAAATACTGGGACCTTTGTGATGAAAAAGACACACTAAAGTACATCACTGTACTGACACACACAAATACATACAAAACACAAAAATACTCTCAACTCTGATGGAAAAAGAGAGCAGCTGGTCAATAAGAGAAAGTCTTACTTAGAGTCCTAATATGTGAGACCTCATGAGCCTAAGCGTATATTGGGGATCCCTCCTTCCTGCTCAGAAAGACCTAAAAACAACATTGGTAATCCGGGTTCAGTTGGAAAAAGGGAAAGTGTGGAGTTTACCACTACTATGGAGATAGAAACATCTGTCTACTATCACCCAATAACTCACGGTTACTGCATGTGCCAATCGCCTGCCTTCCCTCAACGCGGCTCCGATGAAGTGAGCCTCTCTAGGGAAACCGCCCTTTAAATATACCATCCCTCGTGATAATTAGTATTGGCTAATTGATTAATGAGAGTCGGTATATGCCCAAATATAGCGGACGCCATCGCCGATGATCCGGTACTGCGCTCCCGCGGTACACTATCTGCACGCATGCGCAGAAAGCCTGTCTTCTGCGCATGCGCGGTCAGGGAAGCGATCGCGCATGCCTCGAGAAGGAAACGCCACGCTTGCTGGGAGGCGATGTCTCCGCTGCAATAGAATGCCTGTCTTCTGCGCATGCGCGGTCAGAGAAGCGATCGCGCATGCCTCAAAATGGAAACACCACGCTCGCTGGGAGGCGCTGTCTCCACTGTTGTTAACTAGCTCCAACATGGAAAAAACGGGGCCAAGGGTCTTAATATTAAATGTATATTATGCAATAAGATGGGACAGGCTTATGTTTATCCTTTAGTTTTAGAAAAACGGAGTGAGTTGGCTATACAGCACTGATGGATCAGGAGTGCTATGCTGGGTGGTCACAATACAGAACACATAGCTGGTGACAATAGGAAGGCTAAGGAACCAACGAGATGTTATTAGGAACAGTTCATAGGCCTAAAAAACGCCTAGGAGGTTATGTTCAAACACAGTTTATCTCAAGAGGTTCCACGGGATTGAATCATTCAGTCCCGTGACGTCAGTACCCAACCTGAACACCCACCGCTGTTCCTTTTCCAAAAGGCCCACCTCTGAAGGTAATTGTTCAATGACTGTCCACTGCAGTTCATTCACGCAGTGTTGATGTTCAATGAAATGGGTAGACATTTTGGTGGTGAGTCTCTTACACCTAATGTTACTTTTGTGTTCGTTGATTCTTGTTTTGACAGGTCTTGTTGTCATACCAACGTATTCTTTTCCACAGGGGCACGAGATTAAATATACAACATTCTTGCTGTTGCAATTTGTAAACTTACGTTGCTCCCACTGTGTCCCATTTGAAAAAGTTAAGTTTAGGCTTTTTTTAGTGAGGTGGCAGTTGTTACAGTTACCACATGGGTAGTGACCATGTAGGCCCTGGAGTCTCGTTTGATCATTCTTCGTGGGGGGCGGTCTTGTATGGACAAGCATGTCCCTCAAGTTCCTACCCCTCCTGTGTGCAAACAAAGGTTTCTGCAATGATAGTCCACTACTTGTTAGAGTGCGCCAGTGTTTGTTTACCAACTTGGTCACCTGGTTGGTTACCGGGCTGTATGTGGTAACACATACTGTTCTTTTTTCTGCCTCCTCCCTACGGGGATTATCCTCAAGGAGTGCTTCACGATTGTTGTTCCTGGCCCTTTTTGAAGCTTTTCTGATCACAGGTTCTGGATACTTCCTCTGTTTTAGTTTCACACTCAGGTCCTTGGCCTGAGATTTATATTTTTCAATATCACTGCAGTTCCGTCGCAGGCGCAGGAACTGTCCATAAGGTAGATTCTCCCTCAGATGACGTGGATGAAAACTGTCAAATCTGAGGAGGCAGTTCCTGGCTGTTGACTTAAAATGTGTTTCAGTTTTTAGGGTCCCTGCTTCATGATAAATGTTTAAATCCAGGAATACCATGCTCTGGTTGGATGCCTGGTGGGTAAATTTCAAAAAAGCATTCTGGTTGTTGAGCCACATGGTAAAGTCTGTTACCGTGGCCATGTCTCCCTCCCAGATAACCAAGATGTCATCTATATATCTCCTCCAGGTACGTATCCTCGTCCTGTGTGGGTTATCTGGGTGTAGAATTCTGGTAGACTCAAGATGATGGACATATAGTCCCGCCAGGCTCGGGGCAAAAGTACTGCCCATACTGGTCCCATGTTTTTGCCAGAAGAGGGTACCCTCGTACTCAAAGAAATTCTTAGTCAGGGCCAATGAAATACATTCCAGCACCACATTCCGTGGGGTATGGTATTCCCAGTTCTTTGAATGTAGGACCTCCTCGATGATTTGTAAGGTCTCCTCGTGTGGGAGGCTAGTATAAAGGCTCTCCACATCGAGACTGAGGAGCATCTGGGAGCTGGGGTCAAATGTCTGGTCTTTCAGCAATTGGAGTACTGCCTTAGTATCTTTCAGATATGTGTCAGTGGCCTGCACAATTGGTCTAAGAAAAGCATCCGCAAATTTGGACAGAGGTTCCAGAATGGACGAGATGCCTGAGACAATGGGGCGACCGGGAGGGTTATCAAGGTTTTTGTGCACCTTGGGTATAGTGTAAAAATAAGGAGTTCGTGGGTTCTTTTGTATCAGGAACTCCGACTCCCTTCTGGTGATCCAGTCATGGGCAAGGGCCTCTTCCACCATTCCTCCTATCTGAACTCTCAGGAATGATTCAATCCCGTGGAACCTCTTGAGATAAACTGTGTTTGAACATAACCTCCTAGGCGTTTTTTAGGCCTATGAACTGTTCCTAATAACATCTCGTTGGTTCCTTAGCCTTCCTATTGTCACCAGCTATGTGTTCTGTATTGTGACCACCCAGCATAGCACTCCTGATCCATCAGTGCTGTATAGCCAACTCACTCCGTTTTTCTAAAACTAAAGGATAAACATAAGCCTGTCCCATCTTATTGCATAATATACATTTAATATTAAGACCCTTGGCCCCGTTTTTTCCATGTTGGAGCTAGTTAACAACAGTGGAGACAGCGCCTCCCAGCGAGCGTGGTGTTTCCATTTTGAGGCATGCGCGATCGCTTCTCTGACCGCGCATGCGCAGAAGACAGGCATTCTATTGCAGCGGAGACATCGCCTCCCAGCAAGCGTGGCGTTTCCTTCTCGAGGCATGCGCGATCGCTTCCCTGACCGCGCATGCGCAGAAGACAGGCTTTCTGCGCATGCGTGCAGATAGTGTACCGCGGGAGCGCAGTACCGGATCATCGGCGATGGCGTCCGCTATATTTGGGCATATACCGACTCTCATTAATCAATTAGCCAATACTAATTATCACGAGGGATGGTATATTTAAAGGGCGGTTTCCCTAGAGAGGCTCACTTCATCGGAGCCGCGTTGAGGGAAGGCAGGCGATTGGCACATGCAGTAACCGTGAGTTATTGGGTGATAGTAGACAGATGTTTCTATCTCCATAGTAGTGGTAAACTCCACACTTTCCCTTTTTCCAACTGAACCCGGATTACCAATGTTGTTTTTAGGTCTTTCTGAGCAGGAAGGAGGGATCCCCAATATACGCTTAGGCTCATGAGGTCTCACATATTAGGACTCTAAGTAAGACTTTCTCTTATTGACCAGCTGCTCTCTTTTTCCATCAGAGTTGAGAGTATTTTTGTGTTTTGTATGTATTTGTGTGTGTCAGTACAGTGATGTACTTTAGTGTGTCTTTTTCATCACAAAGGTCCCAGTATTTTTAGGTTTGACCACGTGAATTTTTGAGAAGGCTTGTTCCTTCTTTTTCAATGAATCTGTTGGTATGTATTCAAGTATGCATTTCTCTTTACAGGTTCTCTCGCCAACTGGGCGCAACGACATTCACTAACACCAAATAACATTGTTAGGAACATTACACATTGTGGTAATTTTTAATTAAACACTTTTACATTTTACATGTGAGTAAGGTGAGGGAAAGTGCATAACCCTCGTCCTGAAGAAGGAGGCTGTGCCCTCCGAAACATGTTGACACTTTCACAGTGGTTCTAGATACCTTAACTCGTATCTACCCAACCACGCTCTGCACTTTTTTAACAATACCAGCCGGGGACTAATAAAATTCTGTTTTTCTCCCACGTGCCAGGTATTTTTTAACTTTTTCACTTTTTTCACCTCACCTCACTCACACTTTGGTTATATATACACACACACCCCCACACATAGTTCACTTCCAAGTGCTCCTGCGCACTCGCTAGTCGTAGCACGCCGCATCCCGTAGAGGGGTGCGAAGGCCCCGATGATGAAGCATGACACCAAGGGGCCTGTTGGTGTGTGAGGGGCATTTAAACAACACTGTGTGTCTCCCCATCACTTTTGGGATCACTACCTTGAGTGGATTCCACTTTGTTTTGGTATTGGATAATACATTGATTGTGATGGTTCCACATGCAGTGGATACCCTATTGAACAGAACAAAGACTCAACATTTTACCAGTGCACGTTTGTCAGGTTATGAGTTGACGCTTTTTGCTAGTCATGTGCACATCAAGCGGTGCAACACATTGAATCCAGCTACATTGTTGCCGATTTTTGAAGAGATAGATGCTCAGGAACAGCGTGACTGTTTTCTCCGGACAGAGGAGGAAACGAAGGGTAGAGTTGATCTGAAAGATACTCCTCTTTCGAATCCTGATGGTACCCTATGGGTAGATGGTTCATGCTTTAAGCTTCCGAATGGAGAGACGACTGCAGCATATGCTGTCACAACTTTGTATACGATTGTTGAAACAGCACGTATTGCACAGAATTCAGCACAGGCAGCGGAGTTGATAGCATTGACTAGAGCGTATGTGTTGTCAAAAGGAAAGAGAGTGAATGTTTTTACTGATAGCCAATATGCATTTGGCGTGGCTCACAGTTTTGGTCGTTTGTGGAAAGAGAGAGGATTTCTTACTTCCTATGGTACGAAAATTCAGCATGGACAATTAGTGAGTGAACTTCTTGAATCACTTACTTTGCCGACCCAAATTGCGATAGTAAAGTGTAGTGCGCTGTAAGGCTGGGCTATCTGCGGGCCGGAAAAGCAGGCGAGGAGGCCGTATGTAGTGTGCTATTCTGTAGGTTTATTTATACAATGAGCCGGAATCAATGTCCCAACAAAAAGGAAAGCGAAGAGAGTTCCGGGTTCGCAGTCCGCTCCGGGTCTTGGGTGCAGTCCTGGGGCGGGGACTCTCCGACGACAGCTCCGATGTAGGGGAGGTCCACGGAGGGCAATAAGAGAAAGAAACACAGGACCGTTAGTCTTATCCTTATGCTCCAATGCTCTACCGAACACCGTCACCCGGGTCGTGAGGGGGCGGGAAGAGAAAAGATACCGTGAGGAAAGGAGGGCGTAGGGAGGTCGGAACACAAGGGGGGTTGTAGAAAGGGTGTCGGGAAGGGAGGTGCGGGAACGGGGACAGGGGGGCCACTACAAACAGTGCGAGTGCTATACAAAATATGCTACAGTGCAAAGGACGTGATGCTAAAGAGAAGGGTATATTTACAGGGCGTTACTAGGACTCCTAATGAGTTGGGGTAAGGAAGGCTTAAGACACTCACCCGGTCCGCCGTAACTCTCCAAGTGAGTTACGGCCGCTCTTCAGCCACCTCCTGTGGGCTCCACCACTCTTCGGTCCACACCTCTTCGTCACACGTCTGCTCTCCTACTCCAGCTCCGGTCTGAATCTCCTGCCACAAAACTCCGACGGGGTGTTCTACTCGGATCCCGCTTTTATCCTGTGCTGACTCTGCCGCCAGGGCGGGACTTCCGGGGTCGGCGGGATATACTTCCTCCGGGCCCGTGGTTCTGGTTGGTCCCTGGGGAAGAAAGAAGGGCGGAGCCCCGTGTGTTATGGCCGGATTGCCGAGTTCTGTCTTCGCCCTATGATAGGGGGTGCACTGTTGTAGACCCAGTGGCGGAGAAGATTGAGGTAGGTGCGGGGAAGTACAGCCCTCCTGGTGGGGCCGCGGGGGCGCCACCTCACATACCCTTCCCCTAGCTGTCCTTCTTGTACGGGATGGGGTATGTGGGTAGCGTGACAGATGATCGGCATTGCCCTGGTCTGACCCTTTCCTGTGTAGAGTCTTGAAGTGGTACGGCTGAAGGGAGAGAAACCAGCGGAGGACCCGGTCGTTCTGACCTTTGTTCCGGGCCATCCACTCCAAGGGAGCGTGATCAGTATAGAGGACAAAGTCCCTGCCCTCCAAGTAGTATCGTAGATTGTCAATCGCCCATTTTATGGCCAGGGCTTCTTTTTCCACCACTGAGTAGTGTTTTTCCCTGGGAAACAGTTTACGACTAGCATAGAGAATGGGTCTTTCATTTCCTGAGGAGTCTTTCTGGGACAGCACCGCCCCCAGCCCCTGTTCGGAAGCATCTGTTTGAAGGATAAAGGGCAAGGAGAAGTCAAGGGGCATTAAAACAGGGCTTGAGGTCAAGGCGTTTTTTAGATCTGTAAACGCGTGCCAGGCTTCGGGAGAGGGGTTTCGTAACAACTCGTCGGAGCGGTTAGTCTTCTTTAGAAGATCCGTCAGGGCGGCGGCTCTCTGGGAGAAGTTGGGCACGAACCGCCGATAATATCCAAGAAGCCCTAAAAAGGCACGAAGGTCTTTTTTTGTCTGTGGAAAGGATAGGGACCTGATAGCCACGGTTTTGCTTTCCTGAGGTCTTATAAGTCCCTCCCCCAGAAGATACCCCAGGTATTTGACAGTCTTCGCCGCCAGAGTGGTTTTGGCGGGATTAATGGCGAATCCATAAGAGCCCAGGGAAGAGACAAAACTGCATAGATGTTTCACATGTTGTGGCCAGTTGTCGCTGAATATGACGATATCGTCTAGATAGGCGCCTGCGTACTGTGTATGGGGTCTTAGAACATGGTTCATTGCCCGCTGAAAGGTGGCGGGTGCCCCGTGAAGACCAAAGGGCATAACTAGGAACTGGTATAACCCCTCAGGGGTAGAGAAGGCTGTCTTTCTCTTGTCTTGCTCCCTGAGGGGTATCTGCCAGTACCCTTTACAGAGGTCAAGGGTGGAGATATATTGCGCCTTTCCTATCCTCTCTATCATTTCGTCCACCCAGGGCAAGGGATAGGTATCGAATGTGGATATTTTGTTGACCTCCCGAAAGTCTATGCAGAAGCGGACCGACCCGTCTGGTTTTGGGACAAGGACGATAGGGGAGTTCCAGTCGCTAACTGAGGGCTCTATTATCCCCATCTTTTGCATGTCTTCTATCTCCTGCCTTATAACCGCCCGACGGGCCTCGGGTACTCTATAGGGTCGCAACCGGACCACCCTTCCTGGTTCGGTTTCGATGGCATGCTCAGTAATAGTGGTTCGACCTGGGGAAGAGGAAAAGACTCGCTGAAGGGGTCCTAGGGCGTTGCGGAGCTCCTGGACTAGAGTAGGAGGTAGTTCGGTGTCTACACAAGGGTCAAAAGGAAAGGGCAGGGATTGGCTGGTTCCGGTTAACACCGGCCGGGGTCCTTCCCATTTTTTCAGCAGATTTACGTGAAATATCTGGGAAGTGCCGCGTGTGGCGTCCAGTTCTACCTCATAGGTAACCGGCGTCACCTGCTGGAGAATGGTGTAAGGGCCTTGCCACCGACCCAGGAGTTTCTGGTCGGACGAGGCCATCATGAGAAGGAC
Organism: Lissotriton helveticus; assembly: GCF_964261635.1. Taxonomy (NCBI): domain Eukaryota; kingdom Metazoa; phylum Chordata; class Amphibia; order Caudata; family Salamandridae; genus Lissotriton; species Lissotriton helveticus. The sequence continues at coordinate 1,772,971,779 of NC_136067.1, read as the reverse complement.
CAAATCGTTGACAGCAAATACCCTGGGACGCGTGCCCCTGTCATATTGCTTCTTCTGGCTGGTTTGGGCGCTTTCGAGGTTCTGTCGGACTATGTCCCGTATCATGCCTAGGTGGGTTTTAAGGTTATCCATATATTCTGGAAGCGGCCGTGTGCGATCTGGCTCTGCTTCCCAGGCCTCCTGTGCCATGTCTAGCAGGGTGCGGGGAGGTCGTCCATATAGCAGCTCGTAAGGGGAGTAGCCTGTGCTGCTCTGCGGTTTACAGCGTATGGCGAACAGAGCCAGTGGCAACATATCCTCCCATCTTTTGGCTTCCAGACCCAAAAGCTTCTTGAGAGTTTGTTTGAGGGTGGCGTTGTACCGTTCCACCAAACCATCCGTTTGCGGATGGTAGGCTGAAGTACGGATTTGCTTAATCCCCAGCTCAGCACAGACCCGTTTCATAAGGGCTGATACAAAAGGGGTACCCTGATCAGTCAGGATCTCTCTGGGAAACCCTACCCGAGAGAACAGGGTGATCAGGGCTTTTGCTATCGCCTGGGTGGTGGGTTGGCGCAGGGGTATGGCTTCTGGGAAGCGGGTGGCGTAGTCGACTATGACTAACGCATAACGACACCCGCTGCGGGAAGGAAGGAGGGGGCCTATGATGTCCATTCCTATCCTACTAAATGGGACGTCTATGAGAGGCAGGGGTTGTAAAGGGACTCTGGGGGGTCGGTAACGACTGTTTTTCTGACAGACCACGCACTCTCTACAGTAGGTTTTGATCATTTGGTGTACGCCCGGCCAATAGAATTTCTCTAGAACAGCTTGGCTGGTTTTCTCATCCCCAAAGTGGCCCCCTAGAAGGTGGCTGTGAGCGAGGAAGAGGACTTTGTCCTGGAAGGGGCCTGGGATAAGTAATTGTGCGTTCTGTTGAGTTCCCCCTCCCCGGTACAGTAATCCGTTTCTCTTAAAAAAGTAGGGACCTACTTGTAAGGGGTCTTCGTGGTCAAGGGCCCTTCCCCAGGCTTCCTGCAGGAGGGGATCCTCCTGTTGTGCCGCCCTGAACTCTCTATCAGTCTGCCAGGGATGTTCTTCGGGTACCACGGGATATGCGCCGATGTACTCTTTCTTTTCTTTTCTCCTCTGACTTTTGGGTTTATGTGGTTTAGGTGTAGACTCCGGGGGAGACTGTCCCGGATAAGGTGCATCCTTCCACCATTGGGCTAGAGAGTCAGAGGTCTCCTGAAGTAGTGTGGGTAATCCCGGATAATCACTCCCCAGAATGGCTTGTTCAGGGAGAGCAGGCACGAGACCTACGGTGAGGTTGGTTCCTGGATCCTTCTGATGCTGGATTCGCACTTGTGTGGTGGGGTAGTGCTTGGTGTCCCTGTGGACGCATTGGATGGCCACTACTCCCGTAGTGTGCTGGACTGGATGGGCCAGATCTTGGGGTCTTACTACACTCTGACGGCACCCTGTGTCAGCCAGGGCCATCAGTCGTTGTCCATCCACAGCAACAGGACAGTGGAACGGCGGGGGAGCGGCCCCTGGAGGGTGACACAGGTAGTTCCGTACTAGGCCTATCTCCATTGGCTCCTCCTTCTGTGGGCACATCCAAGCGATGTGTCCAAACCCACCACAGGAGTAACACTGGGGTCCGGGGTTGGGGGGTCGGAACAGGACCGGAGAGGGCAGAAAAGGAGAAGGTTCCGGTCTCCGTCCCGGTTGTGGACGAGGGGGACGGGGAACCATAGTGTGCGTATTCCTGTGGGTATGTTCCTCCTTTCCCCGTTGGAGCTCCTGAGCCCGGCTATAGGCAGAGGCTATCTCTATGGCGGTTTCAAGAGTGAGCCTAGAGTGTTGTCTCACCCATCGCTGGGTGGCCGGGTGCAAGGAGTTCAGGAATTGTTCCAGATATATCTTTTCAAGGATATTGTCTTTGGTGGATGTCTCGGGTCGGAGCCATCTGTTGGCGAGATCCCGGATTCTGAAGGAGAGGGCTCTTGGATTCTCCTGGGGTCTCTCCTTTGCTTGTCGCAGTTGTACCCTGTAGGTGTCATCGTCGATACCCAAGCGTTCTAATATGCACCGTTTTATATCTGCATACGGGGTGGTGCCTTGAATGTTGGCCTGCTGGTAGGCCGCCTGTAGGTCGCCGGTCAGGAGTGGACCCAGGTATTGACCCCATCGATCCACAGGCCAGTTGGCCGCTTGGGCCAGCCTTTCAAAGTTGGTGAAGAAGTAGTCCGGATCCTCACCTGGGACATACTTCTGCAAGACGACTGACGGAAAAGACGAGACCGGCCTAGGTTGTCCCAGGGCGGTAGTTAGCTTGTCCATGGTTTGCTCGTGGGCAACCCCCTGTCCCTTCAGGACGTCATGGAGCTGTCCCCTGTCGGTCTCAGCGGTCTTGAGGAATTGTTCCATAAGTTTCCCGAAATGTTCCTGGGATTCCGCCATCTGTTTCACCACGGCCTCCATGCCTCCAGCAGATCCCACTTCTGACACCAAATGTAAGGCTGGGCTATCTGCGGGCCGGAAAAGCAGGCGAGGAGGCCGTATGTAGTGTGCTATTCTGTAGGTTTATTTATACAATGAGCCAGTATCAATGTCCCAACAAAAAGGAAAGCAAAGAGAGTTCCGGGTTCGCAGTCCGCTCCGGGTCTTGGGTGCAGTCCTGGGGCGGGGACTCTCCGACGACAGCTCCGATGTAGGGGAGGTCCACGGAGGGCAATAAGAGAAAGAAACAAAGGACCGTTAGTCTTATCCTTATGCTCCAATGCTCTACCGAACACCGTCACCCGGGTCGTGAGGGGGTGGGAAGAGAAAAGATACCGTGAGGAAAGGAGGGCGTAGGGAGGTCGGAACACAAGGGGGGTTGTAGAAAGGGTGTCGGGAAGGGAGGTGCGGGAACGGGGACAGGGGGGCCACTACAAACAGTGCGAGTGCTATACAAAATATGCTACAGTGCAAAGGACGTGATGCTAAAGAGAAGGGTATATTTACAGGGCGTTACTAGGACTCCTAATGAGTTGGGGTAAGGAAGGCTTAAGACACTCACCCGGTCCGCCGTAACTCTCCAAGTGAGTTACGGCCGCTCTTCAGCCACCTCCTGTGGGCTCCACCACTCTTCGGTCCACACCTCTTCGTCGCACGTCTGCTCTCCTACTCCAGCTCCGGTCTGAATCTCCTGCCACAAACCTCCGACGGGGTGTTCTACTCGGATCCCGCTTTTATCCTGTGCTGACTCTGCCGCCAGGGCGGGACTTCCGGGGTCGGCGGGATATACTTCCTCCGGGCCCGTGGTTCTGGTTGGTCCCTGGGGAAGAAAGAAGGGCGGAGCCCCGTGTGTTATGGCCGGATTGCCGAGTTCTGTCTTCGCCCTATGATAGGGGGTGCGCTGTTGTAGTCCCAGTGGCGGAGAAGATTGAGGTAGGTGCGGGGAAGTACAGCCCTCCTGGTGGGGCCGCGGGGGCGCCACCTCACATGCACATAAGAAGGTTACGGATGATGTGGGTCGAGGGAATGCGTTTGCAGATGAAGTAGCGAGAGAAACAGCGAAAGATGTGACGAGTCGGATGTTTGTTGCAGGTCCTGCCACATGGGTTGTGGAAGGACGTATGTGTGAAGATACAACAGAAAGTGTGAAGATGATTCAGGTGGAAGCTACTGAGAAAGAATTGAGTATGTGGAGAGAGAGTACGGGAATGTTGGATTCAACAGGCTGTTGGGTTGAGTTGTCAGAGCACCAGCGATGTTGCTAGATGCATATGTGCTCCCGTTGGTTACTATGGCTCATGGGCTGGCTCACATTAGTTCAAAAGGGATATGTAAGTTGTTGGCTCCGGTATGGCAGAATGGTGGAATTCCTAAGTGTGCTGAGAATTTGGTTAAACACTGCATGATTTGCTTGATGCATAATCCTGGAAAGGGAACCCCAACTCCAGCGGGTCATTTTGCTCCTCCAACGTATCCGTTCGAGGTGCTGCAGGTAGACTACAATCATAGGGAAAGATGCAATAACTTGAAGTATGTCCTTGTGGTTGTTTGTGCCTTTTCCAGATGGATAGAGGCCTACCCCCTAAAAGATAATACTGCCTTGTCTACAGCCAAGGTTTTGCTCAAAGAAGTTTTTTCCCAGATATGGCTTGCCGAGGATGGTATGGAGTGATAATGGAAGTAAATTTGTGGGTCAGATTATGAAGAAAGTATGTGCGGGTCTGGGTATTAAACAGAAATTTCACGCTGCAAATCACCCCCAGTCAGAAGGCCTGGACAAGTGCTATAATGGCACTCTGAAGCTGATGTTGGCCAAGGTGCGAGCGAGCTCTGGTCTTACATGGCCTGATGCCTTACCGTTGGCACTTTTGTCCACGAGAACGACAGTACATTCTCGCGTGGGACTTAGCCCATACAAGATTGTTTTTGGACGTCCGGCGAATGTCTGGGGTGTGCCGAGGCCTAAGAAGTACAGTGATATCGAGTACCCTATGTTGGTGGACTACTTACATGATTTGACTGCTAAATTGCGTGTTCTTCACCAACAGGTCCATGACAATTTGCCTTCAGTTTCTGTAGACGCAGGCCACACAATTCAACCTGGCGACTGGATTCTAACCAGGAATTTTCAGAGGTCAAAGAACTTGGAACCAAGATGGACCGGCCCATACCAAGTCCTGTTATCAACTCGGACTGCTATTAAGGTGTTCGGCAAGAAAAACTGGGTACATGGTACCCATTGCAAGAAGATACCTTTGCCCTTACCGTACGATAAGTGGGTCCGGGAAGGTGTTGCCGATTCCGAGAGTGAAAGGGTTCTAAGATTTGTACCTTTTAGCGATGCACATCTGGAATGGACTCAGTAAGAACGTGTGGATAATGAAGTCTTGCAAGAAGCTGTACCGCCGTGTTTGAGACTTGATACTACGCATCCAGGACACTCTTTCAGGATCAAACTGTGCCTGGTAAAGAACGATACAACTTAAGGTCCAAAAAGGACAAATAAAATTTGAATTTTTTTGTGAATTACACTCTTTCAGACAAGAGACTATTTTTTTTTCTTTTTCTTTTTTGGGCCACCATCCGGGTTCAGCTGCAGGGTCGCGGTATAAGACTTAAGGGGTGGCCCACGTATTGACGAAAGGTCTGCGGTTCTAGGGATGTCTAGGATGCCTGGACGCACACTTGAGTGAAGAAGGAAAATTGCCGCGAGCAGCACATTAGAGGATGGAGTCTGTTGTAACTGAAAGCGATGTTAAGAGAATAGATCTTAAGACAAGATTTTGTACATTGATATGTTGCAAATGTTTTATAATAGTGTGCTTTTTGATGTTTTTAAGTATCACATTAGCTTGTGTGGGTTGGATTGTCTATGTTACACAACAGTCCTCTGCACCCACCTCCCAACCTATGCTTTCTTTCACTACTGTTTCTTTGCATCACTTTTTTTACGTTGCCTGAACATGAGCAAACAAGGAGAACAGAATTTGTCAACAACTCGTTCATACAGTTGTTGCATCAACATCAGTTAGTAGTAAATACCACTAATTGTTGGGTTTGTGGTCTTATGCCTCATACGACAGATAAAGGTATGCCATATTTGGTTTTGCCTTTTTCTTTTAATGGGTCTGTGTGGGCTTTACAGACCATGTTTATTTATGCAAATGAGGTACGCACCTTACGTTCCCTTAAAGATAACTCCAGCAATAATGCCTTGATAAGGGGAATAGTAGCTATGATCCGAGATATTGATGCATATAATGCTATCCCTAAGGATGAGGTGCAGGCTCATGTTGGTTGGAATGTGACTGGATATAGTACCAGCTTGACAGAGAAGGAGAGACGATAAAGGTCTCCCCCTATTTGGATTGTACCCCACCGAGGCCATTTTTTGTTTGCAAGGTACTGGTCGGAATCCGAAAGCTCAGCTAGGTAAGAGTGTGTGTGCTCAAACCTATGTCTATTCATCCCGGACTCCTCCACCGTTTGTGCCAGCTAAAGGCACATATTTTGTTTGTCATAACAGAGCCTACGCATGGTTGCCACCTGATTTTTCAGGAACATGTTATGTGGCGTTTTTGCTTCCCCCTACATACACTACTGCTTCAGACTATCATAGAACGAGATATGGTAGAGGTGTCTTCAATCAGGAAGATAGTGCAGCACATGAAGTTGGAGATTTCTTCAAGGGCTTCCTGCCCTTTTGGGGTCCTATGATCAATAGTAGGCATATTCGACAGTTTGGCCGCTTTGTTGAAGCTACTATTAATGAGACAGCAGGTGCTCTTAGTAACGTTACAGCTGAGCTTTAAGCGGACCGCCCTATGACTTTGCAGAATCGTATGGTATTAGACATCATACTTGCAGATCGAAGAGGAGTATGTAAATTGATTGGATCCAGTTGTTGTGTTTAGATACCAGATAATGCCCCTACAGTATAACAAGCCATCTCTAGGTTGCATAAGATCTCTGAGTCTATCCATGTAGACGAAGGAGACTGGTCATTGACGGGATGGTTTTGGGGACTGCTGTCTAAGTGGGGATGGAAGATTCTGACATTCCTTGGTATGGTTTTAGCCATCCTTTTCTCTTGTTGTCTTTGCATCCAGTGTGGTCCCACCATTTGTTGTCTTTGTGCTACTATGTGTGTTGGGAGATCTGTTCCGAGAGGAGTAGAGAATAATAAAATGATGCTACAGCAACACTTTGATGACCTAATGAATATTGATATAGACCTAGATTCAGATTAACATGAGTCTTAGGTTATTGCCTACGTAATGGCAAAAGGAGGGTCTGAGGTTCTGTAATTCTTGAGTCTGACTCCATTTTGTTCTGTGCCACCATTTTATGTTGCCTTCACGTAGGCCTGCAAAGGTAACCTGACGAACGAAGTGGCCTGGCCTTCTTAGTTCATGTATACATTAACTAGGTTTCTCTTTGACTCTGAAATGAACTGTAAGAAACTGACCTCTTCACCTGAAACTGACCTCACAAAGCCAATTTCCCTGATCGATCTTTTATCTGAGATTGCCAGTCAATGTTCAGGACATCGTTAACTTTTTAGTTTCCTTGCACGTGCTTACCTTGTTCAGTATAAGTTAGTTTCTTTTTTTATGTTTCTTCATTACATGGGTTATGCTTTCAATTATAGGTTTGTCCGGCTTGTGGAGATTGAATTTGGGACATTCCTAATAATTAACTTTTGGGTTGGGAAACCGTAAATTGAGTTTTTGCTATGTGATACTTTGTTTGAAAATGTATCTTATTGGCTAGAATTTTGTGCAGTAGGTGTACATTTATAATGTGAATATTGGGTATAAAAGGAGACGTCTCGCCTTAGTAAAATGAGCAGTGTCCTGAGAATTTACACCGTGATGTATTTCTAGGATTACTGTTACTAGCTGCAGCTAATAAACTTGGTCTCTGACGCCATCCAGAAGTATTCCCTGTCTTTGAATACCAAGACAGGTGAACTCGAAGATCTTAGGCGTGCCCCTGACGCCGCTGGGTTAAACCCCGGTTATCAACTGGCGCCCAATGTGGGGCGACTTCAGCGGTACTGGTCCAAGCCCGAAGATTGTGAGGAGCCCCGTGAGGAAATTCTGGAGGACGGCCGCCACTTCAATGACCCCTGTATGTCTACGTGGACCGAAGGTTTTTTCTGCGAGGCTTCCCCTTTCCGACGGCTGCGAAGGACTGCTGCCCTGACTGTCACCCTGTCTTGGACCCTCTTGTGATGATTTGTAAGGCGAGACGTTAGATGGTCTTCTGGTGGCGTGACACACATTTTAGTTAAGTACAAGAGGGTCGCTCCCACGACTTTGTTTTGTTTCTTGGTTTTGATTCTGCCATTGCAATAGTCGAAGCCGAGGGGTTCGTATATTTACGAGTATATCATTTTTGATAACCCCTTGAAGTTTGAAGCAAGACTAGCGAGCTAAAGATGCCTGGTTTTGGCAAAATTAGGAAATGCTTTTGTTGTAGTTGTAATAAGGATTCCCGATTGGAGGACTCGTGTCCGATACCTCCGGTTGGAACGCCAACCTATGAGCTCTATTCAAAGCATGGTGTGGGTCCCATTACTTATAATGAAGTATGGGTGCGTTATACAAGGAAAGATGGTGTTTTACGATGGCCCCAACATGGTAGTTTTGAAACAGATGTTTTAGATAACCTAGAAGTTGCGCTATTTAACAAGAAAGCCCGGACGGCGATGTTTGATTCTTTCCGCCTTTGGCGTAAGGAAGCCACACAGCGAGAAATTAAGCAAGCTAAGAGAGATAGGAAGGAAAGGAATATGTCGGTAATGCAAGCTGCTATGCAGTTTAAGGAAGATGAAGAAGATCGTGCGATTGAAGTGTCAGATAGACAACATTGCATGGCCATTGACAAATGTTACCCGGCTTTGCCACCTCCCCTTTCAAATGTGACTGAAGACCATGAAAAGGATCCTTTGATGTCACATTTACTGAGATTACCACCCCCTTATGTGCAGGGTGCTACTGCACCTCCGTTACCTCCAGTTGTTGCACCCCTTGTTGTCGTTCAACCCCTGTTGTTGTCCTGCCACCTGTTGCTTCACAGGTAGTTCTCCCTTCCGCGGCGCAGCCCCCTCCAGGGCCGACAGCTTTGTCACCAGCCTTGCCTCAAACTCCTTTGCCTTACACTCCTTTATCTTCGACTTCTCTTATTTCTGTCCCTACGTCTCTCTTGCCTCAAAACACTTTGTCTCCTGTCCTCATGTCCACTTCTTCTCCTTCTGCTCAGCAACGAATGACTGAGACTGTCACTAGTCTTTTGTCTCCTCTCTTTGGGTCACTAAATATGACCCCTGTTTCTGAACGTAAGCAGAGACGTAGTCAGCTTCCTGGTCCCGAAGAGCGGGCAGTGTTAGATCTCCTTGCTCGTAGATGGGTTTCGAATGCCTCCAAGTACGGTCCACAAGTGGTCATGGATATCTTCCTACAGTGGGAGGTACCAAAACAAAGGTATGTTTTTGATGTCATGTGTACCTTCCTTCGTCAGGAATGGGAAGATAATGAGTTGGGTTCAATTCCATTGGAATTGATTAATATTCAGTCTGAATTTGCTAAAGGAATGATAGTGGGTTCCGATGTTGAGGAAGCGGTAGAGACACTACTCACTTTTAGGTCTAGACTTGAGGTTCCGTGATCATTTTTGCTCGTGTTTATAACATTGTCATAAATACATAATTTTGGTATCAGTGAACCGCAAATGGTCCATTTAGTATATCCTGGTATTTTCGCTATGCTACGAGCAAGAGCACTCCTGTTACCAACACATTTGTGATTTACCCATGGCATCCATCTTAGATCACGGAAGCCATTTTGTATTCCTTGCCCTCACATAGTCAATGGACACACACTGACCTCTTTTTCATTAAGGACACGTAGGCTTTAACCGGCAATTCACCTTGCTAGTGACACGTGCACCTTAGGCCAGCAACGCTGTGGCAGCATGACTCGGCAAGAACTGCCCCCCAGCCTGAGGCCAGTCCTGCTATACTGGTTCTTGTGTTCGTTGGCCTGATCATGATTAAGCGGCCGAAGCTGGTAACCGTGCCCATTTACGACCCACAAACATTTCTTATCCTGTCTTTCTATCTACCACACCTGGCTCTACTCCTTTCCTTCTGGGCCTTTATTAGGGGGAGGTAACGAAATTTACGATGAGGCGGTCCGGGTCTTGAATGAAGAATTGACATGGGATTGTGATGGACTAGTGGGAACCCCTCATTCGTAATGTTTTGACATCAGATACTGTTGACGATTCCTGTGCAACGCCAAATATTTATTGTTTAAGACACGAATGTTTAGAACTGTGGTAACATGTAAAGAATTTGCCTGAAGCCCAATATTTAGTATATAAGGAGCAACCCTCTTTGTACGAATTGAACAGGCTCCTAGATACTGCCCATGTGTAGTTTCTGTGACTTCTGTGTCCCTGCAGTAATAAACCTTTGGTCTTTGACGCCACCATCGAGAAGCCCGTGTTTCTGTTTGTTTGTGCACCGAGACAGGTGGAACTCCGGGGTCTTCGGGTGTTATCCCTGACACCTCTGGACGGAACCAAAAAGTCCAGAACTCCAATTGGCGCCCAACGTGGGGCGACGTCATTCGGTACCGGTCCAAAAGCCTGAAGAGTTCGAGGAGCTTCGTGTGAAGATTTCAGAGGGAGGCGCCCCACTTCATCGATCCCGGCATATCGCAAAAGTGGCCCCGACGTTCTCTTCCACGAGGGTTCCCGTTCAGACGGCTGCAGTGCTCCGTTGCCTTGACCGTCGCCCTGTCTTGGACCCGAGGTGCAGTCCTCAGTACGGCGAAACGTGACGGGTTTCTCCTTGGTGACGTCTTCAGTGCCTCAGTTAAGTATTCAGTGGTTGCTAGGTAAATATTTTGTGAGGATTGCTCCCGTTTGGATAATCCTTTTAGTTCTCAGTTCAGTTCAGTTCTGTAAGATTATCACTGGTTATTCTGGTTACGATAATCATTCTGTTCAGTTCAGGTATCGATACATTTGTCAGTTCTGGTAGGCCTAAGTTCTCGGTTCAAGTGCGCATCTTTTTGTGTTTTGTTTGTCCTGTGTTCCGGATTATAAAATGGTAAGTCGGAAAAATTGTATGTTGTCTTGTTTTAGTTGCAACAGTGATTCCCAGTTGGAGGACTCGTGTTTGGTTCCTCCGATTGGAACTCCCCTTTATGATCTTTATTGCAAATTTGGTGTGGGCCCTATCTCTTATAACGAGATATGGATCCGCTACACAGAGAAAGATGGTGTCCTTAGTTGGCCACTACATGGTAGTTTTGAACCTGAAGTTCTCGATAATCTAGAAAGAAGGTTGTTTAAGAAGAAAGCCCGGCCGGCAATGTTTGATTCTTTCCGTTATTGGCGAAAAGAATCTAAACAGAGAAAGATTAAAAAGTTGAAGAAAGAACAGAAAGAGCAAGAGTTGACTTTAGAACAGTCTGCTAGGCAGCTGCAACTCAACGAGTCTGAGAAAGCGATGGAGGTGGCCGATAGAGAGCGTAATTTAGCGATAGACAAGTGCTATCCTGCTTTGCCATCGAGTACGGCTAAGATAGTAGAGGACCCTGAAAAGGATCCCCTGTTGTCTTACTTGTTACGATCACCCCCACCGTATGCACAAGGTGCTACGGCTCCACCTATACCGAATGTTCACTTACCGGTTGCTGGACAACCTGGTGTCCCTGTACACGCTCCCCTGAATCAAGTTCCTGTACCTCCTGTGGTCAATATTAATGTTCCTTCGACAACCCCTCTTCTAGGGTTGCCGACTTCTTTACCTATGCCTGTGTCGCTCACACCTGCTACTTCACAAGCTAATTTTCAAGCTACTCCTACTGTTCCTGACCTATCTGTTCCAACTGCTACTCTATTCACTGCCTCTGCTAATATTATGACTCCGCTTTCTGTTCGTCGAAGGATCACTGATTCTGTCTCTAATATTCTATCTCCCTTCTATAAAACTCTGATTAAGACTCCTACCTCTGACTCTGTGCAGAGACGTAGTCAGCTTCCCAGTACTGAGGAAAGAGGAATACTAGATTCCACTGCGCTTAGATGGGTTTCGAAAGTTGGAAGATATAATGTACAAGATGTATTAGATACATTTATGCAATGGAACGAACCGACACAACGATATGTGTTCGATGAAATGTGTTTCCTTCTACGTGAGGAATTGGAAGAAGATGACCCTGAATCAAATCTAGGAGAATTAATTAATGTTCAGAAAGAATTTGCTACAGGTATGATAGTTGGACAAAATATAAAAGAAGCGATGGAACTGGTTCTAAGTTATAGAGCCGACTCATCCCTTCTTTCACCGAAGGAGTTAGAGAAACGTAGTACGAAACGAAATCGTCAATATCCAATGAGAGAGGTTCCACCAATTTGGCGTGAAGCTGTGCAAGCTAATGTAAACCTTGGTATTGCAGCCGCTCCGGCCCAATTCCAGAGAGTATGGATACATATTCCATGGAAGCGAGCTGAAGTATTGGCAGTAAAACAGGCCTTGCCAGATCCGCGTAAAAATCCTGCAGGGTACTACAAAGAGTTGGCTCAAACAGTTGACGCTTGTGTATTGAATCTTGCTGACATAGATCTGCTATTTGGTAATGTAGTACCGCAACCAATTTGGGCTAAAATTCGTAAAGAGAATCATCCAGTTGCCCTAGGTGGTGACTGGGCAGCTATAATTGCAGCGGATGGTCAACAAGTAGGTGGTTCCAAACCTGAGCCTTTAATTGCTAATTTGCCTGGTAGAATAATCGATTTAATGAAAACCTTAATGCCTGCATTACGCGTTAACTGGGATAAATTGTCCGCATGCAAACAAAAGAAAGACGAAAGCGTCTCCGACTTTTTCACAAGATTCGAAGAGACTTTCGTGGATCATAGTGGTCAAGATATGAGCACAGAAGGAGGCCAGAGATTATTTGTCGATAAATTTGTGCACAATCTGCTGCCAGAACTTAGTAGTAAATTAAAGAATTCTGAAAGTGCGTGGGCTGTCTCTACGACTGCGCAAATACTTGCGACTGCTCAGTACTACGAAAATAGGGATAAAGAAGAGAAGGAAAAATCAGATAAAAAGACGAAAGATTTAAAAACTAAAGTACTTTTACAGCAAGCTTATCCGCCTCGCACGAATCAAACTAATATGCAGCAAGGGTCATATCAAAGAACGGATTATAATTTTCAAAGGCCACAATATCAATGGAATCAATGTGCTTATTGCAAAAAAGAAGGTCATTACAAGAGTGATTGTCCAGTTCGGGCGCAAAATAATGATGCGGCAGCTCAGAGAGGTCGTGGTAGTTCTATGCAAAACTCTAGAGGTCGAGGACGAGGTGCTATGCCTCCACAGACAAGTGATCGCCCCTCTAATTATTTCGATCAGCGAAATGGACAATCTGCCCAACAGAATAGGTCTCCACAGTATCATGTCGAAGACTATTATGAAACTAGTGAGGAAATTCAGCAAAATGAATACTAGGACAGCCATGGACAAAGAGAGGGAGTAGTATCAGTACCAGTAGATCAGAGTGGACCTTATGTCGCAGTAGCAACATCAGGTATAGTCGAACCGTTTCTGTTGGATACTGGTGCAGCAAAAAGTTCTATCATACATGCTAAACTCCCTGGCGCACCTTTGTCTGGCTCAACAAACGTTTCAGTAGGTTTTTCAGGCGCCCCTGTTCACAACCCTGTTTCTGGTCCTTTGTCTATTTCTGTCGGACCTCGTCAATTGAAAGCACCCCTGATTTTGACGACAGGTTGTAACGAAAATCTGCTTGGTTTAGACTTGTTAAAACGCCTGTACGCGACATTGTACTGTTCTCCAGCAGGAGTACAGCTTACGTTGGGTAAAAGAATAATCTCTCCGATGTACTTATCGATGGATGCACTCCCACCAGAGCTGCGTTCACTCCCTGATACTCTTTGGGCGACTGGTCCTAATGATGTAGGTCTATTGGAAATTCCACCCTATGTAGTAACTTTGAAAGCAAATGTCAAACTTCCACGAATTCCACAATACAGAATCTCTAGTGAAGGTGAGCGTGCGCTCCTACTAATAGTACAAGACCTGATCAAGAAAGATGTTGTAGAAGAAACCAGAGGTAATGTCTGTAATAGTCCGGTACTGCCTATTTTGAAACGAACTGACCCTACAAAGCCTCCAGTATATAGGTTCGTAATTGATCTTAGAGAGTGGTGAGAAATTGTATGGTATGCTTGATGCATAATCCTGGCAAGGGAATCCCCACACCTGCAGGTCACTTCGCTCCTCCTTCCTGCCCTTTTGAAGTGATCCAGCTAGACTTCATTCACATGGACCGTTGTAATAACCTGAAATACGTCCTAGTGGTAGTTTGTGCTTTTTCCAGATGGATCGAAGCATACCCACTCAAGGACAATACTGCCTTATCCACTGCCAAAATTCTTCTTAAAGAATACTTCCCCAGATACGGAATGCCACGGATTGTATGGTCAGATAACGGAAGTGAGTTCGTAGGGAAAGTTATGCAGAGTGTGTGTGCCGGCCTAGGGATTAGGCAAAAATTCCATAGTGCAAATCATCCCCAGTCCGCGGGTTTAGTCGAGGGTTACAATGGCACCCTTAAACTGAAACTCGCTAAGATACAAGCATCCACGGGTTTGTCCTGGCCAGACGCATTGCCTTTGGCTTTGCTATCAACAAGAGCAACTGTACATTCTAGAGTAGGGCTTAGTCCCTACGAAATAGTTTTCGGTCGTCCTGCAAATGTTTGGGGGGTACCTAGACCGAAAGAATTTAAGCAGCTGGAATACCCAATGTTAATTGATTACCTTTTCGACTTGACTGCTAAATTAAGTCTTATTCACCAACAGGTTTTCGATGCATTGCCAAAGCCATCAGAGAGTCCAGGCCATCAGCTGAAACCGGGTGATCAGGTGGTCATCCGAAATTTTGCAAGAACGAAAAATCTTCAGCCCAGATTTATTGGCCCGTTCCAAGTCCTGCTAGCAACGAGAACTGCTATTCGTGTGGCCGGAAGAAGAAATTGGATCCATACAACACACGCTAAACGTGTGCCTCTGCCACTTCCTTACGACAACTGGGTAAAGAAAGGAATCGGTGCCTCTGAAACGGAACAAGTCCCCAGGTTCATACCTTTCAGCGATGCAGAACTGATCACGGATTCACCAAAGTCTGACTCTCCTCCTGAAACTGCTCTTTTGAACCCTAAACATTTGTCATCCACACACAATGAACATTTGCCATCTGTACCAAAAGAACATTTGCCATCTGCGAACGTGAACATTGCAACGTCAGCTGAAAATACATTGTTTCCAGATCAGACAGCTCCTGCAAAACTGAGATACAACTTACGTTCTCGCAATATGGACAAATAAAGCAGGAAACTGCCTATTTTTATATTTGAATTTGCTATACATTGCCTCCAGCCAGGAAGTTTGCTAATACTTTGTATTGTTTCTTTTTGTTTTAAAAATTGCCTTGCCGTCTGGGTAGCCGTAGGGTCGTGGCTGTGTGCCTAGTTGAATCTGCGGGGGTCCGACACAAGGTCGACCTTTCTGTTAGTTCTGGGAACTCCCAGGGCTGATAGAGGCATTTTCATCTACGTACACATCATCAGTGGTCGCGAACGGTCGTAGAAGATGGAGCTTCCTGAGCTACAACGAGAAAATGTAATTTATGTTCGCAGAAATAGACTGTACAGAATACTTCACAGCAAATGCTTTCTAATACAATGTGCAGTTACATTTTTAATTGTTTTAATAACGTTGGTGGGTGGAATCATCTTTTGCATACATTTGATTTTTATGCCAGTAACTACAGTGCCTCCCCTTAATCCTGTTACTTCTACAGTTTCTTCTATGCATTCTTTTCACTCATTTCCTGAACACGAACAAGCTCGACGCTCAGAATTTATGAACAATACATTTGTACAGCTCTTGCATCAACACCAACTGATAGTTAATACTACAGACTGCTGGGTGTGTGGGTTGATACCTCACACTATGGATAAAGGCATTCCCTACCTAGTCTTGCCTTTTAGCTATAATGGATCATTTCAAGCCTTTCAGACCATTTTTTCATACGCCCTTGAGACCTATCCTCCGCGTCCACCACGGTCCACTAAATACAACTCAGCCAACAAAGCTTTAGTCCAGGGAATTATTGATATGATTAAAGACGTCAATAATACTCCATCTTATCCTAAAGATGAATTGCTGGTGTATTTGACTTGGAACTCTACAGAGTACCGCCTTAGTTTGGGAGAAAGCAAGCGTAAAAGCTCCACTTCAGTTTGGGTCGTGCCTCACCGAGGTCAGGTCTGTTTGCAAGGAAATGGGAGAAATCCGAGAGCTCAGCTAGGGAGCAGCGAGTGCGTTGAGACTTACGTATTTCCGTCTGACTCCTCCCCTGCCTTTCTGACTGCTAGGAGTACCTACTTCATTTGTCAGGACAGAGCATATACATGGCTGCCTGCTGACTTTTCAGGTTCATGTTATATTGCTCGATTGTTACCTCCGACATACACTGCTCCTTCAGATTATCACAAATCCAGAGTAGCAAGAGGTGTCTTCAGCAAGGAAGATACCGCTGGTCAAGAAGCTGGAGACTTTTTCAAAGGTTTCCTTCCGTTTTGGGGGCCTATGGCCAATAGTAGAAATCTACGCCAACTAACACGGGTAGTTGAATCTACTATTACAGAAACTGCTGGTGCCCTTAGTAACTTAACAGCTGAGCTTCAGGCGGATCGTCTCATGACGTTGCAGAACCGTATGGTTCTAGATGTAATACTTGCAGATCGAGGTGGGGTATGCAGAGTGATCCAATCGAGCTGCTGTGTCTTTATTCCTAATAATGCTCCAACAGTCTATGAAGCAATCTCTAAGTTACATAAGATTTCCGACTCCATACACATAGATAAGGGAAACTGGTCCTTCATGGAGTGGTTTTGGACTCTGGTATCAGCGTGGGGATGGAAGGTTCTAATGGTTATAGGTGTCATCCTAGTATTTCTGTTCTCGTGCTGTCTTATTATCCAGTGTGGTCCCGCTCTGTGTAGTCTCTGTGCTGCAACCTGTTTCAGAAAACCACCTGCATTTGGAGAAAAGGCACGAGGCAGGATGATGACACAACGACATGTCGCTGACCTAATGAGCATAGAAATGGACTCTGACTCTGATATAGACTGAGTAATTGCCTAAATAAGGGCAAAAGGAGGGTCTGAGGTTCCGTGATCATTTTTGCTCGTGTTTATAACATTGTCATAAATACATAATTTTGGTATCAGTGAACCGCAAATGGTCCATTTAGTATATCCTGGTATTTTCGCTATGCTACGAGCAAGAGCACTCCTGTTACCAACACATTTGTGATTTACCCATGGCATCCATCTTAGATCACGGAAGCCATTTTGTATTCCTTGCCCTCACATAGTCAATGGACACACACTGACCTCTTTTTCATTAAGGACACGTAGGCTTTAACCGGCAATTCACCTTGCTAGTGACACGTGCACCTTAGGCCAGCAACGCTGTGGCAGCATGACTCGGCAAGAACTGCCCCCCAGCCTGAGGCCAGTCCTGCTATACTGGTTCTTGTGTTCGTTGGCCTGATCATGATTAAGCGGCCGAAGCTGGTAACCGTGCCCATTTACGACCCACAAACATTTCTTATCCTGTCTTTCTATCTACCACACCTGGCTCTACTCCTTTCCTTCTGGGCCTTTATTAGGGGGAGGTAACGAAATTTACGATGAGGCGGTCCGGGTCTTGAATGAAGAATTGACATGGGATTGTGATGGACTAGTGGGAACCCCTCATTCGTAATGTTTTGACATCAGATACTGTTGACGATTCCTGTGCAACGCCAAATATTTATTGTTTAAGACACGAATGTTTAGAACTGTGGTAACATGTAAAGAATTTGCCTGAAGCCCAATATTTAGTATATAAGGAGCAACCCTCTTTGTACGAATTGAACAGGCTCCTAGATACTGCCCATGTGTAGTTTCTGTGACTTCTGTGTCCCTGCAGTAATAAACCTTTGGTCTTTGACGCCACCATCGAGAAGCCCGTGTTTCTGTTTGTTTGTGCACCGAGACAGGTGGAACTCCGGGGTCTTCGGGTGTTATCCCTGACACCTCTGGACGGAACCAAAAAGTCCAGAACTCCAGACTTCCACCTCAGTTATTGTTTGAACCTGACCCTTCTGTCAGGAGAAAAGTGAAGCAGTATCCTATGAGAGAGGTTCCCCCTGTATGGAGAGAAGAAGTTTTGGCTGATGCCGCTCATGGTATTGCAGCTGCACCAGCTCATTTTCAGCGAGTGTGGGTGCATGTCCCTTGGAAGAGAGCTGAGGTCCTGGCTCTTAAGCAGACCTTGCCTGACCCTCGTAAAAAATCCTGCTGGTTCTTACAAGGAGTTGTCTCAGACAGTTGATGCATGTGTTATGAATTTAGCTGACATAGATATGTTGATGGGTAATGTAGTTCCTCAACCCTTGTGGGCGAAGATCCGTCATGAGGACCACGCGCCAGAGTTAGGAGATACATGGGTTAATATTACTGCTGCAGATGGTCGGCGGGTAGGAGGTGCCAAACCTGAACACTTAGTTGCAGAACTACCTGGTAGGATTATTAATTTAATGAAAACTATGATGCCTCCTTTGCGGGAGAATTGGGACAAGTTAGCAGCATGCAAACAAAAGAAAGATGAGAGTGTGTCTGATTTCTTCACTAGGTTTGAGGAAACATTCATTGATCATAGTGGTCAGGGCATGAGTACAGAAGGTGGTCAGAGGTTGTTTGTAGATAAGTTTGTTTTTAATTTACTTCCTGAACTTTCTAATAAGTTAAAGGACTCTGAGAGTTCATGGGCTGTTTCTTCTTCAGCCCAGATATTGGCTACTGCACAATACTATGAGAAGAGAGATAAAGATGAGAAGGATAAAGTAGAGAAGAAGACTAGAGAATTAAAAACGAAAGTTCTTCTGCAGCAGGCTTATCTGCCTCGCCCTAATCAGCGTCAGTTTCAGCAACCCCCACAGTTTCAGAAACTGTTGCAGAAGCCTGAGTCTTTTGCTTTGCGACTCCCGCTAGGCACTAATCAGTATGCTTATTGTAAAGAGGAAGGTCACTTCAAGAATAGTTGCCCAATCTTGCTACAGCGTGCGAATGGTATGTCTGGTCTAAGAGGTTGTGGTGGTTACCAACAAGTACCTAGGGGTAGGGGACGTGGTACGTTTCCCCAGAATGAACGTTCCTTTTCCCCTCAGAATTCTATAAATTATTTTGACCAACAGAATGTTCCGACCGTTACATCCGCTCAGTACTATACTGATGATTATTATGTTGGAAGTAAGAGTGCTGGTTTTAATGATAGTTAGGACAGCCATGGACAAAGGGAGGGAGTAGTGTCAGTTCCAGTAGACCAGAGTGGACCTTATGTTGAAGTGATTACATCAGGTGTGGCAGAACCTTTTCTTTTGGATACTGGTGCAGCAAAGAGTTCTATCATGAACTCTAAAGTCCCTGGCGCACCCTTGTCTGGCTTGACTAATGTTTCGGTTGGATTTTCTGGCGCCCCAGTTCGTAACCCGGTTTCTTGCCCTTTGCCCCTTTTTATTGGTCCTTGTGAGTTGGAGGCTCCCCTTATTCTAACGACTGGCTGTGGCGAGAATTTGTTGGGGTATTGAAAAGATTGCATGCGACATTACATTGTTCTCCTTTGGGAGTACATCTTACAGTGGGTAAGAAAGTGATTTCCCCGATGTATCTGTCTAAGGATCACCTTCCACTGGAACTGCGTTCTCTCCCTGATACACTTTGGGCTACAGGTCCAAATGATGTTGGTCTCTTGCAGATTCCACCTTACGTTGTTACCCTTAAGTCGAATGCTAAATTACCTATCATTCCTCAGTACAAAATTTCCAGTGATGGCGAAAGAGCTCTTTTAGCGATCATCTATGATTTGGTTGAGAAAGGTGTGGTTGAAGAAACAAGAGGCAATGTGTGTAACAGTCCTGTTCTGCCTGTCCTTAGGCGTACTGACTCTTCTCAGCCACCTGTGTATCGGTTTGTGATTGACATTCAAGAGGTCAATAAGATTGTTGTACCACAGTTTCCTGTTGTCCCTGACATTACTGCTTTATTGACTATAATCCCTGCCTCAGCTGCTTGGTTCTCTGTTATTGATCTAAAGAACGCTTTCTTCAGTATTCCGATTGCTGAGGAAAGTAGGAATATTTTTGGCTTCTCTTTAGGAGGTCGCAGTTTCCGGTTTAAACGCGCTCCTCAAGGTTATTGTGAGAGTTCCTCCATTTATAGTCAGGCTTTGAAAACTCAGCTTAATACTTTTGCATTGCCTTCTGGTGCTACTCTTATCCAGTATGTTGATGATCTGTTGGTTGCTGCTGATGATGAAGAGATTTGTAAAGAGGTTACTCTTTCTTTGTTGCGAAACCTGTCTGACCTTCATCATAAAGTGTCACCTTCGAAGTTGCAGTTTTGCCGACAAGAAGTGACCTACTTAGGTCATCTCTTGTCGAAGGAGGGAAGACGATTGACCCCAGAGCGTATTCAAGCAATTGCCCAAATGACTGTGCCATGCACACAGAGAGAGGTGCGTGCCTTCTTAGGTATCACCTCGTATTGTAGACAGTGGATTCCAAATTTTTCTTTGTTAGCGAAACCTTTGTTGGCACTCTATCTTAAGGAGACACCACACCCTCTTCCTTGGTCTGACGAATGTCAGAAGAGTTTTTCTGAATTGCGTGATGCATTGTGTTCTGCTCCGGTGTTGGGTACCCCCGACTATAGTAAACCTTTTACATTTTATGTACACGAGAGAGAAGGATGTGCGTTGTCAGTGTTGATGCAACAATTTGGAGACAAGCAGCGCCCATGTGCGTATTTTTCAGCCACTTTAGATCCGGTAGCTAGGGCATTGCCTAGTTGTCTAAGAGCTACAGCGGCAGCGGCTGTTTCTATTCGACAGTCTGCTGGTTTGGTATTGGATAATACATTGATTGTGATGGTTCCACATGCAGTGGATACCCTATTGAACAGAACAAAGACTCAACATCTTATCAGTGCACGTTTGTCAGGTTATGAGTTGACGCTTTTTGCTAGTCATGTGCACATCAAGAGGTGCAACACATTGAATCCAGCTACATTGTTGCCAATTTTTGAAGAGACAGATGCTCAGGAACAGCGTGACTGTTTTCTCCGGACAGAGGAGGAAACGAAGGGTAGAGTTGATCTGAACGATACTCCTCTTTCGAATCCTGATGGTACCCTATGGGTAGATGGTTCATGCTTTAAGCTTCCGAATGGAGAGAGGACTGCAGCATATGCTGTCACAACTTTGTATACGATTGTTGAAACAGCACGTATTGCACAGAATTCAGCACAGACAGCGGAGTTGATAGCATTGACTAGAGCGTGTGTGTTGTCAAAAGGAAAGAGAGTGAATGTTTTTACTGATAGCCAATATGCGTTTGGCGTGGCTCACAGTTTTGGTCGTTTGTGGAAAGAGAGAGGATTTCTTACTTCGCATGGTACAAAAATTCAGCATGCACAATTAGTGAGTGAACTTCTTGAATCACTTACTTTGCCGACCCAAATTGCGATAGTAAAGTGTAGTGCGCATAAGAAGGTTACGGATGATGTGGGTCGAGGGAATGCGTTTGCAGATGAAGTAGCGAGAGAAACAGCGAAAGATGTGACGAGTCGGATGTATGTTGCAGGTCCTGCCACATGGGTTGTGGAAGGAAGTATGTGTGAAGATACAACAGAAAGTGTGAAGATGATTCAGGTGGAAGCTACTGAGAAAGAATTGAGTATGTGGAGAGAGAGTACGGGAATGTTGGATTCAACAGGCTGTTGGGTTGAGTTGTCAGAGCACCGGCGATGTTGCTAGATGCATATGTGCTCCCGTTGGTTACTATGGCTCATGGGCTGGCTCACATTAGTTCAAAAGGGATATGTAAGTTGTTGGCTCCGGTATGGCAGAATGATGGAATTCCTAAGTGTGCTGAGAATTTGGTTAAACACTGCATGATTTGCTTGATGCATAATCCTGGAAAGGGAACCCCAACTCCAGCGGGTCATTTTGCTCCTCCAACGTATCCGTTCGAGGTGCTGCAGATAGACTACATTCATATGGAAAGATGCAATAACTTGAAGTATGTCCTTGTGGTTGTTTGTGCCTTTTCCAGATGGATAGAGGCCTATCCCCTAAAGGATAATACTGCCTTGTCTACAGCCAAAGTTTTGCTCAAAGAATTTTTTCCCAGATATGGCTTGCCAAAGGATGGTATGGAGTGATAATGGAAGTAAATTTGTGGGTCAGATTATGAAGAAAGTATGTGCGGGTCTGGGTATTAAACAGAAATTTCACGCTGCAAATGACCCCCAGTCAGCAGGACTGGTCAAGTGCTATAATGGCACTCTGAAGCTGATGTTGGCCAAGGTGCAAGCGAGCTCTGGTCTTACATGGCCCGATGCCTTACCCTTGGCACTTTTGTCCACGAGAACAACAGTACATTCTCGCGTGGGACTTAGCCCATACAAGATTGTTTTTGGACGCCCGGCGAATGTCTGGGGTGTGACGAGGCCTAAGAAGTACAGTGATATCGAGTACCCTATGTTGGTGGACTACTTACATGATTTGACTGCTAAATTGCGTGTTCTTCACCAACAGGTCCATGACACTTTGCCTTCAGTTTCTGTAGATGCAGGCCACACAATTCAACCTGGCGACTGGATTCTAACCAGGAATTTTCAGAGGTCAAAGAACTTGGAACCAAGATGGATCGGCCCATACCAAGTCCTGTTATCAACTCGGACTGCTATTAAGGTGTTCGGCAAGAAAAACTGGGTACATGGTACCCATTGCAAGAAGATACCTTTGCCCTTACCGTACGATAAGTGGGTCCGGGAAGGTGTTGCCGATTCCGAGAGTGAAAGGGTTCTAAGATTTGTACCTTTTAGCGATGCACATCTGGAATGGACTCAGTAAGAACGTGTGGATAATGAAGTCTTGCAAGAAGCTGTGCCGCCGTGTTTGAGACGTGATACTACGCATCCAGAGACACTCTTTCAGGATCAAACTGTGCCTGGTAAAGAACGATACAACTTAAGGTCTAAAAAGGACAAATAAAATTTGAATTTTTTTGTGAATTACACTCTTTCAGACAAGAGACTATTTTTTTTTCATTTTCTTTTTTGGGCCACCATCCGGGTTCAGCTGCAGGGTCGCGGTATAAGACTTAAGGGGTGGCCCGCGTTTTGACGAAAGGTCTGCGGTTCTAGGGACGTCTAGGATGCCTGGACGCACACTTGAGTGAAGAAGGAAAATTGCCGCGAGCAGCACATTAGAGGATGGAGTCTGTTGGAACTGAAAGAGATGTTAAGAGAATAGATCTTAAGACAAGATTTTGTACATTGATATGTAGCAAATGTTTTATAATAGTGTGCTTTTTGATGTTTCATTAGCTTGTGTGGGTTGGATTGTCTATGTTACACAACAGACCTCTGCACCCACCTCCCAACCTATGCTTTCTTTCACTACTGTTTCTTTGCATCACTTTTTTTACGTTGCCTGAACATGAGCAAACAAGGAGAACAAAATTTGTCAACAACTCGTTCATACAGTTGTTGCATCAACATCAGTTAGTAGTAAATACCACTAATTGTTGGGTTTGTGGTCTTATGCCTCATACGACAGATAAAGGTATGCCATATTTGGTTTTGCCTTTTTCTTTCAAATGGGTCTGTGTGGGCTTTACAGACCATGTTTATTTATGCAAATGAGGTACGCCCCTTACGTTCCCTTAAAGATAACTCCAGCAATAATGCCTTGATAAGGGGAATAGTAGCTATGATCCGAGATATTGATGCATATAATGCTAACCCTAAGGATGAGGTGCAGGCTCATTTTGGTTGGAATGTGACTGGATATAGTACCAGCTTGACAGAGAAGGAGAGACGATAAAGGTCTCCCCCTATTTGGATTGTACCCCACCAAGGCCATTTTTTGTTTGCAAGGTACTGGTCGGAATCCGAAAGCTCAGCTAGGTAAGAGTGTGTGTGCTCAAACCTATGTCTATTCATCCCGGACTTCTCCACCGTTTGTGCCAGCTAAAGGCACATATTTTGTTTGTCATGACAGAGCCTACACATGGTTGCCACCTGATTTTTCAGGAACATGTTATGTGGCGTTTTTGCTTCCCCTACATACACTACTGCTTCAGACTATCATAGAACGAGATATGGTAGAGGTGTCTTCAATCAGGAAGATAGTGCAGCACATGAAGTAGGAGATTTCTTCAAGGGCTTCCTGCCCTTTTGGGGTCCTATGATCAATAGTAGGCATATTCGACAGCTTGGCCGTGTTGTTGAAGCTACTATTAATGAGACAGCAGGTGCTCTTAGTAACGTTACAGCTGAGCTTCAAGCGGACCGCCCTATGACTTTGCAGAATCGTATGGTATTAGACATCATACTTGCAGATCGAAGAGGAGTATGTAAATTGATTGGATCCAGTTGTTGTGTTTAGATACCAGATAATGCCCCTACAGTATAACAAGCCATCTCTAGGTTGCATAAGATCTCTGAGTCTATCCATGTAGACGAAGGAGACTGGTCATTGACGGGATGGTTTTGGGGACTGCTGTCTATGTGGGGATGGAAGATTCTGACATTCCTTGGTATGGTTTTAGCCATCCTTTTCTCTTGTTGTCTTTGCATCCAGTGTGGTCCCACCATTTGTAGTCTTTGTGCTACTATGTGTGTTGGGAGATCTGTTCCGAGAGGAGTAGAGAATAATAAAATGATGCTACAGCAACACTTTGATGACCTAATGAATATTGATATAGGCCTAGATTCAGATTAACATGAGTCTTAGGTTATTGCCCACGTAATGGCAAAAGGAGGGCTGAGGTTCTGTAATTCTTGAGTCTGACTCCATTTTGTTCTGTTCCACCATTTTGTGTTGCCCTCACTTAGGCCTGTAAAGGTAACCTGGCGAACGAAGTGGCCTGGCCTTCTTAGTTCATGTATACATTAACTAGGTTTCTCTTTGACTCTGAAATGAACTGTAAGAAACTGACCTCTTCACCTGAAACTGACCTCACAAAGCCAATTGCCCTGATCGATCTTTTATCTGAGATTGCCAATCAATGTTCAGGACATCGTTAACTTTTTAGTTTCCTTGCACGTGCTTATCTTGTTCAGTATCTGTTACTGTTCTTTTTTTATGTTTCTGCATTACATGGGTTATGCTTTCAATGATAGGTTTGTCCGGCTTAACTTTTGGGTTGGGAAACTGTAAATTGAGTTTTTGCTATGTGATACTTTGTTTGAAAATGTATCTTATTGGCTAGAATTTTGTGCAGTAGGTGTACATTTATAATGTGAATAATGGGTATAAAAGGAGACGTCTCGCCTTAGTAAAATGAGCAGTCTCCTGAGAATTTACACCGTGATGTATTTCTAGGATTACTGTTACTAGCTGCAGCTAATAAACTTGGTCTCTGACGCCATCCAGAAGTATTCCGTGTCTTTGAATACCAAGACAGGTGAACTCGAAGATCTTAGGCGTGCTCCTGACGCCGTTGGGTTAAACCCCGGTTCTTCAGCTGACACATGAGCAGAGTTACAAAATTAGGGGTAATGTAGCTATTTTTGTAAGTTCCAAATGCCTCTGGGAACTTATGTAATGCCTAGGTATGGAAGATTAGATCAGGAGCCAATGGAACTGTTTAGATTTACACATTTCTTTGTTGGATCGGGCTCAGGAAGCATAGTTAAGAACATTAGCCTCTATTCATAAACAATTTACATTTTTTGCAAAGTGCACAATTGGTAATCCCAACATGGGTCAAATTTCACAAACGTAAGTATACGCCTACTAGCATTGCTTCACGAAATGGTGAGAAATACACCTTTTCAACTACCAAAGCTTGCAAGGATACTGTAAACTGCACATGGCGCCTGTAGCAATCCACAGGAAGTATGTTGAAAGCTACTGGTAAAACAGGTACATTAATTGAGCCTTTTAGTTATCTCACATGCAGAGAATAGCTGCAGGAGCAAACTGTTATATTTCTCCATGTAAGCATGAAAAAATTAATTCACTTCAAGAGGCATTTGAGTCCTCTTTTAGTTTTTCATCATCACTGATTTGTTTTGGACATTTTTATTTTGATATTGGAATGATCGCAAAATGACTTAAATGTGGCATGAGTGACTTATGTACCTAAAATACCTCCATGGATGATAGGTGTAATTCACAATACAAAGTGATTTCTTGTAACTATTTCCTTTCAAACATGAGATGCAGTGACTGAATTGTATTGGTACCTTGAAATTCACAATGCATTATGTGACTGTCAACCTGAATGAGTGGAGCTTGTCGCGATTCAACTAGTCTTTTCAATCCTTTTGTAAGGTCTCATTACAGCACTCCATCATTCTGGTGTAAGGCAGCCCTTACACCTGCCTCACCTGTAGGGTGACCTCAGTAGTGTTACTTGTTGCCATGTAACCTGGTGCTTCGAGAGCGGTTGCGGTGAGCACAGCTAGAGTGGAAGAGCTTCCGACAAGACCTCTGAAAGGTCTTCCAAAGGCAAGAGGAACCCATTGGTACTAAAGACATTCTGCTCCTAGACTTTCCTTCAATGGATCATTTCATGCCCAACACCATGGAAGATAGTGGGTGGTCTATAACCCAATCCCTGATGACTGACAATGGAGAGCTTTATCCCGCTCCAGAGGAGTAGCTTTCTTTAGTGCGATAAGTGCAGGGACATCGGGGCCTAGAGGTGTGAGGGGTCCACTCTAAATATTATAGTTTTTACTGCTCAGTTGGGGAGGGAGGGCTTTCTAGACCATTACGTTGCTTACATTAGGACCAGGGGCACCCCTGTCTGTCATGTCACTGTCACACTTTCTTAGGTGGCAAACGCAATAATTGTTGACTCATGATAACATTAGATAACATTATACCATGGTAGTCCCCAGGAGTATGGTAGCCACATTCAGGTTGGTATTTCTCTTTTGCTTCTGCTATAAAATGCTTCAGTTGCTCTTTTATGGGCTTTGAAAGAGTTACTCTGTCATTGCTTCCCAGAATCCTGCCATGCACCTAGCTTGTTCATACTGGAGATCTAAGTCAGGTGTACAAATAAATTGTCAAAAAATGGTTGCAAATTGAACACTAACATTTTGCGAATTGATTCTAATTTTGAAATCTGACCTATCATCTTTTAAACTGGGTCACAAAACCTACTTCATCAATATTCATAAAGTAGGTCGCAAATTGTGACTCACTCTGATTGAATGCCATAACACAGAGCCTTTGTTGCCCAAATAGACCAAAAGCATTTTAAAGATTATATATCATAGGTAATTTTGGGGGGTTTTCCTTTGTTAAACAAACACTGCAAAATTAATTCATGCTCCATGTGTTATATATATAATATTTTGTCAATGTTCTATTGTTGATGCATGTATCATATATATATTTGTTCAGTCACAATTTATGTCACTAGTGTTGTACATACTGTTTAGTATATGTGTACATTGTGTATCAGTTTTGTTGTTTTTTATTAGTTTCACTAGATATATGCCTCTTTATAATATATTGATAAACACTTTTCAATTTAGTTGTGTTTTTGTGTTTATACATGTAGTCAGTGTTGTGATGAATCATTGTTTGACGGTCCTACCTCTGTGAGGACACAGTAACACATATAAGAAACTTTGTTTTTGTGGCAGAACCACTGTTCAGATAACATAACACGGAAGGTGGCCTGCTGGGGTCAGCAGACCACCATGTCTGTCATTGCATTAAAAAACACTGCAAGTTTTAAATGCAGCCATTTCCTTAAAGGTAAGGGTGTTTTTAGGATTTACCGGTAGGTAGGGGCGTAGGGTGATAACAGTAATTTATATATGTGTGTGTGTGTGTGTGTGTGTGTGTGTGTGTGTGTGTGTGTGTGCGCGCGTGTGTGCGTGTGTGTGTGTGTGTATGGTAAAGGCTTTGTATTGTAAAAGTATTGCGTGGTAAAGGATTACTGATAAAAGCATGCATGGTAATGGCGACGCGTTTTAATGTCATCCAACCATTGTTGAATGTTGAACAAGCTTTTTTTCTTGTTAATAATGTACCCCTTTAGTCATCCCATTTTTTAGGAGGAGTAGCCATTTGCAGCTCTTCGTCCTAATTCCTATTGCCCTGTGTGGTCCTCCTGGTCCAAAATATAATTAATGTTCTAGCCCTCACAAACAGAAAATGGAAAAATCAAGTGAAAATGTTTTTATTAGATATGTGCTTTTGGCTATTCTGAAATTGAAATGAATGGTTACTTAAACGCATAGGAGCCATGAACATGTTTACTAGATGTTTCAAGGATTTGCTTATGACTACAAAAAATGATAATTCTGTTTGTGATAATAGTCATTACTCTCTCTGTATGTTAGTTATGACCCGATGCTTTGTTCCCTTTGTATACGTGCTTTTACATCATATGTACCCGCTTAATGAAATTTTAGTATGGAAAATGCCCACCTAGCAATGAATTAGGATATTGATACATTTATGAAAATTAATGTGCAAATATTTTCTATGTTCCTACTGGATCATATGAATGTCTTTAGCTCATGCTAAAAGGACTATCTGTTAAAGATTGCAGGGATTTGTGAGCATGAGCTGAAAGCCATTTTGCACTTGGCCTCCATTTTAGTTAGCCATGGCTCGCCATGTGCTGTTTCCCTCTTCAGAGCCTTGCACATGCTCAGAAGGGCCTAGCTAGTAGAATGCACCTGCTCCTCTTGTATAACTGTCAGGCTATTTTTGCTGATGTATGGAGAAGTAACTCTCCTCCCACTTTGTTGAGCAAGCAGATCTTGCATGCCCATATTAGGCATTTTGCATGCTGACATGTGCCAGGACTGCCCCTTGCTCTTATGCTGACTATGTAACCCTAAGCATATATAAGGCTCCAGTTTTCTGTACTCCTTAGACTGCCTCATACAGTTGCTAAGGGTTCTGTGTGACGTACGCTCCCTCATCTGAGGTTAATAAATATGTATTTTATTTTTCAGCTTCTGTGCCAATTTCTTCTTGATTCAGAAAAGGGGGAGGTGATGAACAGAGTGCCTGAATTAAGCAGACCACTCTTACCCAGTCCAAAGATCAGGGCTTGATCCATCACTGTTTTTTAGCTCACTGCACCATCCCAGCTCAGAACTTAGCTATATGCAAATTAGTCTGTTCCTGTCCCAGTGCATGATCGGAACAGGGCAAACCAAACTACCAAGCCAATTCTTATACTGGGAAGGAAACAAGCTTCCGGGGACCGGTTTCTGCCATTTCAGGCGTCGTCGGCCCGGCTTGCTTGAATCCTGATGGTGCAATGAGCAAGGGACTCACATCTGAGTATACCCTTCCACGCTTATGGTGGACAAAATGATTCAGAAAAGGGGGTGGTGATGAACAGCGTGCCTGAATTAAGCAGACCACTCTTACCCAGTCCAAAGATCAGGGCTTGATCCATCACCGTTTTTTAGCTCACTGCACCATCCCAGCTCAGAACTTGGCTATATGCAAATTAGTCTGTTCCTGTCCCAGTGCATGATGGGAACAGGGCAAACCAAACTACCAAGCCAATTCTTATACTGGGAAGGAAACAAGCTTCCGGGGACCGGTTTCTGCCATTTCAGGCGTCGTCGGCCCGGCTTGCTTGAATCCTGATGGTGCAATGAGCAAGGGACTCACATCTGAGTATACCCTTCCACGCTTATGGTGGACAAAATGATTCAGAAAAGGGGGTGGTGATGAACAGAGTGCCTGAATTAAGCAGACCACTCTTACCCAGTCCAAAGATCAGGGCTTGATCCATCACCGTTTTTTAGCTCACTGCACCATCCCAGCTCAGAACTTGGCTATATGCAAATTAGTCTGTTCCTGTCCCAGTGCATGATGGGAACAGGGCAAACCAAACTACCAAGACAATTCTTATACTGGGAGTGGGAAACAAGCTTCCGGGGACCGGTTTCTGCCATTTCAGGCGTCGTCGGCCCGGCTTGCTTGAATCCTGATGGTGCAATGAGCAAGGGACTCACATCTGAGTATACCCTTCCACGCTTATGGTGGACAAAATGATTCAGAAAAGGGGGTGGTGATGAACAGAGTGCCTGAATTAAGCAGACCACTCTTACCCAGTCCAAAGATCAGGGCTTGATCCATCACCGTTTTTTAGCTCACTGCACCATCCCAGCTCAGAACTTGGCTATATGCAAATTAGTCTGTTCCTGTCCCAGTGCATGATGGGAACAGGGCAAACCAAACTACCAAGCCAATTCTTATACTGGGAAGGAAACAAGCTTCCGGGGACCGGTTTCTGCCATTTCAGGCGTCGTCGGCCCGGCTTGCTTGAATCTTGATGGTGCAATGAGCAAGGGACTCACATGTGAGTATACCCTTCCACGCTTATGGTGGACAAAATGATTCAGAAAAGGGGGTGGTGATGAACAGAGTGCCTGAATTAAGCAGACCACTCTTACCCAGTCCAAAGATCAGGGCTTGATCCATCACCGTTTTTTAGCTCACTGCACCATCCCAGCTCAGAACTTGGCTATATGCAAATTAGTCTGTTCCTGTCCCAGTGCATGATGGGAACAGGGCAAACCAAACTACCAAGCCAATTCTTATACTGGGAAGGAAACAAGCTTCCGGGGACCGGTTTCTGCCATTTCAGGCGTCGTCGGCCCGGCTTGCTTGAATCCTGATGGTGCAATGAGCAAGGGACTCACATCTGAGTATACCCTTCCACGCTTATGGTGGACAAAATGATTCAGAAAAGGGGGTGGTGATGAACAGAGTGCCTGAATTAAGCAGACCACTCTTACCCAGTCCAAAGATCAGGGCTTGATCCATCACCGTTTTTTAGCTCACTGCACCATCCCAGCTCAGAACTTGGCTATATGCAAATTAGTCTGTTCCTGTCCCAGTGCATGATGGGAACAGGGCAAACCAAACTACCAAGCCAATTCTTATACTGGGAAGGAAACAAGCTTCCGGGGACCGGTTTCTGCCATTTCAGGCATCGTCGGCCCGGCTTGCTTGAATCCTGATGGTGCAATGAGCAAGGGACTCACATCTGAGTATACCCCTCCACGCTTATGGTGGACAAAATGATTCAGAAAAGGGGGTGGTGATGAACAGAGTGCCTGAATTAAGCAGACCACTCTTACCCAGTCCAAAGATCAGGGCTTGATCCATCACCGTTTTTTAGCTCACTGCACCATCCCAGCTCAGAACTTGGCTATATGCAAATTAGTCTGTTCCTGTCCCAGTGCATGATGGGAACAGGGCAAACCAAACTACCAAGCGGCGTTAGTGAGGGGGCTCGGCTCCCTCCACCAATGGGAGCACGGTGGCTTCGTTCTTCGCCGCGGCAGCTCCCAGACCTCGAAGCAGGTTACGGGGGGGTTTGCTGGCCCCGGGCCGCAGTGGTGATTTGGCGGCAAAGGGGTTTTCGGGGCCGCTGATCACGGTCAGCCGGATTCTCCACCTGTGGATCAACAAAAACCACTCCGGGTCCCTCCTCACCCCCTGAATCTGTGCCGAAGAGCACAGCGATTAATCCTCACGGCTGGCAAGTAATAATCACACGTTGGAGCGGACCACAGCACGATCTCTCAGCAGTCCTTGGCAAAGTTTTAGGAACCTTTAACCCTGGGTTCCCAGCAGGAGGCCAGCTCTTCTCAGGCCCTTGGAGATTCAGTATTGTAGACACAGCACACATCAAAGTCTTGGCAGTTGCAAGCAGGCAGGGTCACAGCACACAGCAAAGTCCCTTTCTCCTCCTCAGCTTCCAGGTAGACAGTAGAACAGGTCAGCCCTTATAGCACACAGCAAGGCAATCTCCCTTTGGTTCTCTAGCCGTCCTCCTTCCAGCCGAGGTTCCTTCTTGGTTGCAGAATTTCAGAATCTAAACTTCTGTAGTCAGGGGTCCTTTCCTTATACCCCTCAATGTCTTTGAAGTCCTTTGAAGTCTTTGTGCATGGAGGCCCTGGGTCCAGTCTAAACCAGTTCTGGGGGTTGCGGAGCACTGAGGTGTCTCTGGTTTTCTTCTCCCTGTCAGCTTCAGGGCCAGAGGTGTCAGTTGACCATCAGGAGGGAGCTAGCATGGGGGAAGTGGCCGGCACAGCCCAGTACTTATCAGGCATTCCTTCCTCCCACCTCCCAGGCAGGTAGATGTGCCCTTTCATCCCCGGGCTGGCTCCGACCCTCTCCTCCGGGGCTCTGCAGCCCCCCTGTCACACCCAAGCATTCCACAAACCCAGGCACACAGAAAGGTTTAGACAAGAGAACAGCCACTTTCTAAAAGTGCTATTCTCCAACACAGGATTCAAAAACACCCTTCACTAAAAGATGTGTCATTAAATTCTGAGTTCAGGGATATCTTTCATTTATGTCCCATCTTGTTCCTATGGGAAGATAGGCTGGCATCACATGGGGCCAGTGTCCTCCATGTTACTCTATGGAGCAAGAGAGCCTTACAGCAGTGAGCACATAAAATGGCTGCTGCCCACTACCAGAGCATGTGACCTGCACTAGTACATGCTCTACCTTAGCTATACACTGCACCCTGCCCAGGGGGGTACCTTGAGCCTTCCATAGGGGTGGCTGATGTGCACAGACAGGGAAGGGTTAGGCCCAGCCAGTGGAGACACTGGCCAGGGGGACAGGGCAGTCCACTGACTGCACACAGGCCCTGCGCTGGCAGGCCTGAGTCACTATTTTAAAGCTACTCATGTGGGTGGCGCAATCTGCGCTGCAGGCCCACTAGTAGCATCTGTCATCACCAGCCCTGGCACACACAGTGCACTTTCCTAGGGACTTCGTGGTGATACAAATATGCCAATCAGTTATATTCAATCAATATCACAATTCACAGAGGGAGCACTTACACTCTGGCATTGATCAGCAGTGGCAGAGTGTCCAAAGCATCTAAATCAGCAAAAACGAAATCCAGCACAGCATCAAAACACATGAGTCAGAGGCAAAAAGATGGGGGAAGAACCACGCCAAAAGGTGTCAGGTCTAACACGTGTCCCCTCCAGCTGAAAGTGGGGAGAACTACCCAACCTCTTGGGAGTCCTCATCACTAAGGCGGAAGAATCTGGACAGACCGTCAGCATTGGCGTGTTCTGTACCAGGGCGGTGCTCCACCGTAAAGTCCATCCCCTGTAGGGAAATTGACCACCTCAACAATTTTGGATTCTCACCCCTCATCTGCATTAACCATCTGAGGGGCCTGTGGTCGGTCTGAACACGGAAGTGAGTCCCAAACAGGTAGGGCCTCAGCTTCTTCAGAGCCCAGACCACAGCGAAAGCTTCTCTTTCAATGGCACTCCATTTCTGTTCTCTGGGGATTAGCCTCCGTCTAATGAAAGCCACTGGTTGATCTCCTCCCTCCTCATTGATCTGTGAGAGCACTGCTCCCACGCCTTGCTCTGAAGCGTCAGTTTGCACAATGAACTCACTGGAAAAGTCAGGTGCCTTAAGCACCGGTGCTGTGCACATGGCAGTTTTGAGGGTGTCAAAAGCAGTTTGACAGGCCTCGGTCCAATTCACTTTTCTGGGCTGATTCCTAGATGTCAGCTCTGTCAAAGGGGCCACAATGGTGCCATAACCTTTGACAAACCGTCTGTAATACCCGGTGAGACCTAGAAAGGCTCTCACCTCAGTCTGGGTCTTGGGGGGTTCCCAAGCCAGAATGGTATCAATCTTCGCCTGTAGGGGCGCCACCTGGTCGCTCCCCACCTGGTGTCCCAAGTACACCACAGATCCCTGCCCTATCTGGCATTTACTGGCCTTGATAGTGAGGCCTGCCTTCTGCAGAGCCTTCAACACTTCAGTGAGGTGTTGCAGGTGTTCCTCCCAAGTGGAGCTGAACACAGCAATGTCATCCAG
Organism: Lissotriton helveticus; assembly: GCF_964261635.1. Taxonomy (NCBI): domain Eukaryota; kingdom Metazoa; phylum Chordata; class Amphibia; order Caudata; family Salamandridae; genus Lissotriton; species Lissotriton helveticus. The sequence goes on along the minus strand of NC_136067.1, from coordinate 1,772,938,248 downwards.
GTAGGCTGCGCTGAATTGCTCCAGCCCTGCCAGTACCTGGTTGACCAATCTCTGAAATGTGGCGGGAGCATTTTTCAACCCAAAGGGCATGACACGGAACTGGAAGTGCCCCTCTGGTGTCGAAAATGCTGACCTCTCCTTTGCCCCGTCAGTTAAGGCAATCTGCCAGTACCCTGAAGTGAAATCAAAAGTACTCAGGTACTGGGCAGCTCCTAACCGATCCACCAGCTCATCAGCTCTGGGGATGGGGTGCGCGTCAGTCTTCGTGACCGCATTGAGCCCATGGTAGTCCACACAGAACCGAAGTTCTGGGGTGCCACCGGGGGTAGCAGCTTTCTTAGGCACTAAGACCACTGGGCTAGCCCAGGGGCTGCTGGAGGGCTCAATAACCCCTAGCGTCAACATCTTGGAAACCTCTTCCTTGATGCTGGCTCTGACCTTGTCAGCCACTCTGTAAAACTTCTGTTTCACAGGCAGACTGTCTCCAGTGTCCACGTCGTGGACGCACCACTTGGTGACACCTGGGGTCAGGGAGAACAGGGGGGCGAACTGACCCAAGACTTGGCGACAGTCCTCCTGCTGCTCTGGAGTCAGGGTGGGGGAGAGGACCACACCATCCACTGACCCATCTTGCTCCTTGACTGCCAGGAGGTCAGGGAGAGGATCACTATCCTCCTCCCCTCCAGCATCTGTTGCCATGAGCATAGTCACTTCCGTCCTCTCAAAGTGGGGTTTGAGGCGGTTCACATGTAGCACTCTCAGGGGCTGCCTGGGAGTCTTCAGGTTAACCAAATAGGTAACCTCGCTCTTGCGCTCCACCACCTCATATGGCCCAGACCACTTGTCACGGAGCGCACAAGGCTCCACTGGCGCCATCACCCACACTTTCTGACCAGGTTGGAACTCAACCAGAGAAGTGTTCTGGTCATACCACCTCTTCATTTCCTCCTGGCTAGCCTCCAGGTTCTCTTGAGCGAGCTTCCTGAAGCGCTTGGTCTGGTTGCGAATGGCCAGCACATAGCTGAACACATCCTGAGGGGGTTTCCCACGGGATTTCTCCCACCCCTCTTTCACCAGAGTCAGAGGCCCTCTGACAGGGTGGCCATACAGCAACTCAAAGGGACTGAACCCTAAGGATTTCTGAGGCACCTCCCTGTAGGCAAACAACAGGCATGGCAACAAGACATCCCATTTCCGCCTCATGGGCTCTTCCAGGCCCATAATCATGCCCTTCAATGTGCGGTTGAATCTCTCAACCAAACCATTTCCTTGAGGGTGGTAAGGAGTGGTGAATTTGTATGTCACCCCACACTCACTCCACAGGGACTTCATATACTTAGAAATGAAGTTTGTCCCGCGGTCTGAGACGACCTCCCTGGGAAATCCCACCCGGGAAAAGATCCCCATCAGGGCACGGCCCACCACTGGGGCGGTGACTGTCCTGAGCGGGAGGGCTTCCGGGTACCGAGTGGCATGGTCCACCAAGACCAGGATAAACCTGTTGCCTAGGGCTCTCTTGGGATCCAGGGGCCCCACGATGTCAATGCCCACCCGCTCAAAAGGGGTGCTCACCACGGGAAAGGGTTGGAGGGGGGCCACGCGCTTCCCTCCACTCTTGCCACTGGCCTGACAAGTCTGGCAAGATTTACAAAAGGCAGAGACGTGTGTCTTCATCTGGGGCCAGTAGAAATGGATGACAAGCCTGTGATAGGTCTTGTCTTGCCCCAGATGTCCTGCGAGAGGCACGTCATGAGCCAAACCCAGTAGGAAGTTCCTGAAGCGCTCCGGTACTACCAGCACACGGGCTGCACCGGGCTCAGCGAACTTAGGCTCACTATAAAGTAAGTCATCCTCCCAGTAGATCAAATGCTCCTTGGACCCCAGGCCTGCTGCCTGGTCTGCAGCCTGCTGCCGCACACCAATGAGAGAAGGGCACTCCTTCTGAGCCTGGCAGAATTCCTCCCTGGAGGGACCACCCTCTTGCTGCCACTGGGACAGCTCAGGCAATTCCCCTAGTTCGGCCACCTGCTCCCCTGTAGGTTCCAGGGCATCCCCTTCCGGGTCTGCCTCCTCCTGGACCGTGGGAACAGTGGGGGCTGGTTTCCCGCGCCCTCTACCCCTTCCTCTCTTGGCAGGTCCCTGGGCCATTGTTCCAGGCTCCAGTTCTGCGAGACCGCCCTCTCTGGCTGTCATTGCACGGGTGGACACACAGATCCACGCAGGCAAACCCAACATCACCAAGTGAGTCCTGTGCTCCACCTCTTTCCAGGGGGAGCTCTCCAGCAGCCTGATTCATGAAGCTAAATTGCCTTTTGCGAGTGCAATTTTGGCATTTGGGATTCACAATCTCAAATGCAAAAATCGCTAATGAAGAATTAGCTAATATGCGAGGATTAGCATTTAAGGAATCTCTATTAGAGATTCCTTAAATGCTATTCATGACACTTTCAAAAATTGCGATTTTGCTAATTTGGGCCGCTATTTACCGAGAGGTCAGACCTCTCGGTAAATAGCAAAAACTTAGAAAAATGCTTTTAAAAGCATTTTTCTAAGTTGCATGTTGCACACACACATGTCCTTTGGACATGTGTGTGCGCAACACCTGTTCAAATGTGCATTTTAGGGGTGCTACAGGGTGTCCTTTGGACACCCCTGGCACCCTTAAAATCGCTATCTTATTTGCGAGTAGTAAATTGCTACTCGCAAATAAGGGATACTCCCCATTCATTCCTATGGGCCTTTTGGCCCATAGGAATGAATGGGGAGTTATTCCTTTTTTTGCGAGTAGCAAATTTCTACTCGCAAATAGAGAACATGTAGGAATCGCTATTTATTTAGCAATTCCTACATGAATACCGTTTTGCGTGTCCTCAATAGCGAGTCGCTATGATTCGCTATTAGGGCCACGCAAAACGGCCCGTACATGAATCAGGCTGCAGGTCATTACCTAATAGACAATCTACAGGCAAGGCATCACTTACAACAATCTCCAGAATACCGGAGACTCCTCCCCATTCGAATGGAACTTTCGCCAACTTGCAGTAGCGCACTGAACTGTCAGCTGCCACCACAGGCCGGAGTACCTGGGGAACAATTTGCTCTTCAGACACCCACCGACACCTAACAGATGTCACGCTGGCCCCTGTGTCTCTCAGAGCCTCCACCACCTGTCCATTGATGGTCACCCTCTGCCCGTATTTCTTAGTATTTTGGGGCAGCAAGGTTTCCTGGGCCATCTCTTGGTCTCCTAAAGAGACAAGGGTCATCAATGCTAACCCCTCCTCCCCACTAGAAATCAAATCCCCTCCCAAAGCTACACTGGCCAATGCCGGAGCTGGAGCTGGAGCACCAGTGGGTGCTGATTTCTACTTTGGACAGCTTGGAGCAATGTGCCCCACCTCCCTGCATGAATAGCAAGTAAGGGTCTTTTTGTCCTGCGGGCCCTTATGGGGCCAGGACTTCTTAGGCTTGGGGGGTTGAGACACCTTCTCCTGGGAACTACTTTGGGGCCCTTTAGAAGACTCCTTTTGATTACCCGTGTCCCCCCCACTCTTCTGCTGGGGACCCTGTCCACCTTTGGCTGGGGTACTTACCACCCCCTTGTGGACCCTGGTGCTCGTCCACTGGTCCGCCTCTTTAGCAAGCTCACTGGGATCAGTTAACTTGCTATCCAAAAGATGCTGGCGCAGCTCTGAGACACATAAACTACTTAAGTGCTCCCTACTAATCAAGTGACACAACCCCACATAATCAGTAACTTTGCTGCCCTTCATCCAACCTTCCAGTGCACGCGTGTACATACTCACACACTCCACCCAAGTGCTTGAATCAAGCTTCTTGAAGTTCCTAAACTTCTGGTGGTACTGTTCAGCAGTGAGCCCATACCTGAGGCACAAAGCCTCCTTCATGGCGGAGTAGGACAAAGCATCCTTTGCTTCTAAGGGTGCCAAAACATCCCTCCCAGAGGCCTCAAAATGCTTCCACAATCCTGCTCCCCAATTCTTCTCAGGCACCTCATTCATCTTTAAGGCAAGTTCTCTGAACCACGCATAAATATCCTCACCCCTCTGATAATTCTGTACCAGATCCTTTGGTATGTATACCTTACCCGCCTGTACTGGTTGTGCGCTGCCACCATTAGAACTGGACACCCTCTCTTTATATTTGAAGTCCAACTCCTTCATGCTCCTCTCATGAGCCAATTGGAGCTTCTTTTCCTCCAAAGCGAGAGTATGTCTTCTCTCCTGCGCCTCTTTCTCAACTTCCAGGCGCAGTCTCTTCTCATCGGCTTCCGCTCTGAGCTTCAAAAGCTCAATCTCATGGGCCCTAACTCGCTGATTCTCCTCTATTTCCTCTGGAGACATACCCCTACTGGAGTGGTCGCTGCCGGTCCTAGACCCTGGCTTCCTCACTGGCAATTCACTGGGCAAAAACCCATTCTCCTGTGTGTCTCCCTCTCCAGTAGCAGCTTCCGGGGCACCATGTTTGGCCTCCCACCAGGCCCTCAGAGCTGTCCGTAGCTCTTCCTTATTTGCGCCGCCCCTTACTGGGCATTCAAGCTGTTTGCAGACTTTCCTCAGTTGCTCCTTGTTATAGGTTAACAACTCCCGGATTTCAAATTCCACTTCCACGTCTCCATTCACGCTTGGCGCTTTCCGAGACATGATGCTTCCTAACCTTTTCAACTAAAAAGGTTTCACCAAAAAGAAAAAAAATCTTGTGCAAACTGTTACTAAACTAGACTAGTGATGTACAAGAGATCACTGCCGGTCAAGTGCAATTATTAGTTCAAAAATCCGCACCGCGAACCACCAATGTTAGAACCCGGGGTCTCTGATTGGCAGAGGTAAGTACCTTAGACCAAGTAGGGACCCTAGCTTCCAGTCAGGGTGACGGAATAACCCTCTGAGATAACCCCTGCTCACCCTCTAGGTAGCATGGCGCGAGCAGTCTAGGCTAAACAGAGGCAATGTGGATAACATTTGCACTGAACACAACAATAATCCCCAATCCACCACAAACTGAGACCACACAGGTAAGTATATATAAAATATAACTTTATCTAGTTTCAGCAAGGTAAATCAAGCAGTTGCACGATAAACACTTCATTAGAAAAATTTTGCACTTAATTCTTAATGGTTGCAGTTAATCTTTAAGGTGGTACTTAATTTCAGGAAGTTCGTAGATCAAACAGTCTCAAGTCTCTTTGGGAATCAGTACTGAAAATGGGTAATACTGATTGTTCTACAGAAAACAAAAATGTGCTCTTAAAAACGAGCAAGGAAAACAATGCCACGTGCAATCTTACTTTTGGCCTCTAAGCGCTGCAAGTGCGCTTCCTCGCGAAGCCCGGGGGCTCTTTTCCTCCCCGGGTTCCACCTCGCTCTTCTGTGTGTCCCCAGGCACCCTGCACCCACCAGAACTCCCTCGCTCCGGCCCCGCCCGGTCCCTCCTGCTCCCCCGCCTGCTCTCGACAATCCAACGAGCGGCGGGGAGCGGGCCAGGCGCTTAAAGGCTGGGACGGCAGGCCGGGGCGGAAGACACTCGGGGGAATCCCTCAGCGAGGGCCGGTCGCTTCTTCCCGGGCCCGGCGGTGATCGCGCAGCACTTCCCTGGGTCCCGAGGTCGGGGACCAATCCGGTCGCGGCATCTGGACGAGCCTCTGGTGCACCCGGGAGTCAGCCAATGGCAGAGCGGCTCCCGGGACAGTCAAGCCGTGACGCTCCGCTACTTCGGCCAATCACGGCCCACCACCACGGATGACGCTGCGCCGCACGGGCCAATCCCGTCGCGGCGTTAGTGAGGGGGCTCGGCTCCCTCCACCAATGGGAGCACGGCGGCTTCGTTCTTCGCCGCGGCAGCTCCCAGACCTCGAAGCAGGTTACGGGGGGGTTTGCTGGCCCCGGGCCGCAGTGGTGATTTGGCGGCAAAGGGGTTTTCGGGGCCGCTGATCACGGTCAGCCGGATTCTCCACCTGTGGATCAACAGGGGGAGCGTAGGACGCCAAAAACCACTCCGGGTCCCTCCTCACCCCCTGAATCTGTGCCGAAGAGCACAGCGATTAATCCTCACGGCTGGCAAGTAATAATCACACGTTGGAGCGGACCACAGCACGATCTCTCAGCAGTCCTTGGCAAAGTTTTAGGAACCTTTAACCCTGGGTTCCCAGCAGGAGGCCAGCCCTTCTCAGGCCCTTGGAGATTCAGTATTGTAGACACAGCACACAGCAAAGTCTTGGCAGTTGCAAGCAGGCAGGGTCACAGCACACAGCAAAGTCCCTTTCTCCTCCTCAGCTTCCAGGTAGACAGTAGAACAGGTCAGCCCTTAGAGCACACAGCAAGGCAATCTCCCTTTGGTTCTCTAGCCGTCCTCCTTCCAGCCGAGGTTCCTTCTTGGTTGCAGAATTTCAGAATCTAAACTTCTGTAGTCAGGGGTCCTTTCCTTATACCCCTCAATGTCTTTGAAGTCCTTTGAAGTCTTTGTGCATGGAGGCCCTGGGTCCAGTCTAAACCAGTTCTGGGGGTTGCGGAGCACTGAGGTGTCTCTGGTTTTCTTCTCCCTGTCAGCTTCAGGGCCAGAGGTGTCAGTTGACCATCAGGAGGGAGCTAGCATGGGGGAGGTGGCCGGCACAGCCCAGTACTTATCAGGCATTCCTTCCTCCCACCTCCCAGGCAGGCAGATGTGCCCTTTCATCCCCGGGCTGGCTCCGACCCTCTCCTCCGGGGCTCTGCAGCCCCCCTGTCACACCCAAGCATTCCACAAACCCAGGCACACAGAAAGGTTTAGACAAGAGAACAGCCACTTTCTAAAAGTGCTATTCTCCAACACAGGATTCAAAAACACCCTTCACTAAAAGATGTGTCATTAAATTCTGAGTTTAGGGATATCTTTCATTTATGTCCCATCTTGTTCCTATGGGAAGATAGGCTGGCATCACATGGGGCCAGTCTCCTCCATGTTACTCTATGGAGCAAGAGAGCCTTACAGCAGTGAGCACATAAAATGGCTGCTGCCCACTACCAGAGCATGTGACCTGCACTAGTACATGCTCTACCTTAGCTATACACTGCACCCTGCCCAGGGGGGTACCTTGAGCCTTCCATAGGGGTGGCTGATGTGCACAGACAGGGAAGGGTTAGGCCCAGCCAGTGGAGACACTGGCCAGGGGGACAGGGCAATCCACTGACTGCACACAGGCCCTGCGCTGGCAGGCCTGAGTCACTATTTTAAAGCTACTCATGTGGGTGGCGCAATCTGCGCTGCAGGCCCACTAGTAGCATCTGTCATCACCAGCCCTGGCACACACAGTGCACTTTCCTAGGGACTTCGTGGTGATACAAATATGCCAATCAGGTATATTCAATCAATATCACAATTCACAGAGGGAGCACTTACACTCTGGCACTGATCAGCAGTGGCAGAGTGTCCAAAGCATCTAAATCAGCAAAAACGAAATCCAGCACAGCATCAAAACACATGAGTCAGAGGCAAAAAGATGGGGGAAGAACCACGCCAAAAGGTGTCAGGTCTAACAACGGTGATGGATCAAGCCCTGATCTTTGGACTGGGTAAGAGTGGTCGGCTTAATTCAGACACTCTGTTCATCACCACCCCCTTTTCTGAATCATTTTGTCCACCATAAGCGTGGAAGGGTATACTCAGACATGAGTCCCTTGCTCACTGCTCCATCAGGATTCAAGCAAGCCGGGCCGACAACGCCTGAAATGGCAGAAACCGGTCCCCGGAAGCTTGTCTCCTTTCTGGTGAAGAATTGGCTTGGTAGTTTGGTCTGCCCTGTTCCCATGATGCACTGGGCCAGGGACAGACTAATTTGCATATAGCCAGGTTCTGAGCTGGGATGGGGCAGTGAGCTAAATAACGGTGATGGATCAAGCCCTGATCTTTGGACTGGGTAAGAGTGGTCTGCTTAATTCAGACACTCTGTTCATCACCACCCCCTTTTCTGAATCATTTTGTCCACCATAAGCGTGGAAGGGTATACTCAGACATGAGTCCCTTGCTCACTGCTCCATCAGGATTCAAGCAAGCCGGGTCGACGACGCCTGAAATGGCAGAAACCGGTCCCCGGAAGCTTGTCTCCTTTCTGGTGAAGAATTGGCTTGGTAGTTTGGTCTGCCCTGTTCCCATGATGCACTGGGCCAGGGACAGACTAACTTGCATATAGCCAGGTTCTGAGCTGGGATGGGGCAGTGAGCTAAATAACGGTGATGGATCAAGTCCTGATCTTTGGACTGGGTAAGAGTGGTTTGCTTAATTCAGACACTCTGTTCATCACCACCCCCTTTTCTGAACCAATTTTTTCTTTGTCGGTTTAAAAGGACCAATGTGTATCAGTGAGACCCCTGAGAAGGTTTCTATGTTCTTCAATCCTGCATGGCCAGCCGTGGAGCTCCTTGCTGCTTTCCTCCCTGAGGCAGCCACGCAGGAGGAGTCCTAAATATGGCAGAAACTTGGTGACCTGCAAATGAAGGGGTAGTTGAATAGGGCCCTATGCAACCCTCCAGAGGCACCAGAGGAAACTTTAAGAAATTGCAGACCACAGTCTGATTTCCCAGGGGCTCATGGACCTCTGAATACCCCTACTGACTGGTGACTTTCTTGCCCTAAAGACACAAGGCACTTCCTTATTCAATCAGGCTGCTCATGACCTAGATGATGGCTGACTACTCCTGCATGTGGTGAAAGGGTCTATGCACTGTATCACTTTGGGGCGTTGAAGATGAGCTCTCTCTGTGCTCCAGCTCCTGCCGCTGTATTGGTTTCTCCATTACCTTTCTATTGTTTCTCCATCTTTTCTCTCCTGCTTTGATTTTCTACTCTCTCCATCCGTTTTTCCATTGCTTTCCTAGTGTCTTTTTCCTTTATTGCCTCAATTTTCCATTGCATTCGAGTGCCTTTTTCCATTGTTTGCCTTAGTTTTCTAACGCCTTTCTAGTATCGTTTTCCATTGTTGCCCCAGCTACTGTTACCTTTTCTAGTGTCGTTTTCCATTTGTTTGCCTTCATTTTTCCTTTTAAGTGTCTTTTTCCATTGTTGCCTTCATTTTTAGGTCATGCTATATTCAATTTGGGATTTGAAATTCCTCCCACTCTCTGCCCATATTTTCCATTGGCTTGTGTCGTTGACATTTGTAAATGCTGGCTTCAGATCAGGGCCGGACTGGGAACCACAACCGGCCCTGGCAAAGTGCTCGGTTGGAGGTGCCGCCGACCTCTTTACCGGGGCCGGTTTTCAGACCGATTTTGGTACAGGGCCGATTTTGCAGCTATGCTGCAAAAACAGCCCTGTAACAAAACCGGCCCCCACCCGTGCGTCGCACGGTGGATTGCCCGGTGTCCGCTATGGCCAGTCCGGGCCTGATTCTGATTCCTTAATCGCCTCCATAGTACCGCCTTGTCTTCATTTGAAACCTCCCAGGAGGACTGGCCCTTTTACTTTTGTTGCGACACAGTATGTTTTATTTAATCTGTAAGCACTATTTTCTTTAATGGGTTTAGACATACTGCAGGCACAACGTGCTTGCCTTACATTCAGTGCGCCATGCACTCTTTCACTTTCTTTGCAATGCCGTAGGTCTAGCATTTACAAGAGTTTGAGCTATTGCCATTGTAAATGCCCAATAGGAAATACGACCTGTAAGCTTGAAGCCTTTCCACCTATATCATTGGAGGAGATAACCACTCTTATCATCCAAACTAAGAGCGGGTGCCCCTCGGATATTATACCAGCACGGGTTATGTCTCTTCTCACTGAGGAGCTGGGTGTAAGTATTCAGCAGGTACTTAACCTTTCTCTGAGCACGGGGGAAGTCCCCCTAGGCTGGAAGCAAGCTTTGGTCAGACCCCTACGCAAAAATAATTCCATTCCCTGGACCGACCTCACAAACCTGAGACCTATCTCACTCCTCCCTTTTTTAGGGAAGCTCGCCGAAAAGTTTGTAAATCGGCACTTATCCAAATATATAGAAAGTGCAGGAGGACTTGACCCTTCACAATCGGGGTTCAGACCCAGGCATAGTACTGAGACCGCCTTGCTGTCCGTCGCTGACGATCTCCATATGCTACAGGATAAGGGTTATTCCGTTATCCTGGTGCTTTTAGATCTGTCAGCGGCGTTTGACACTGTGTCACATGATATCATGACCTCCAGACTCATTAACATCGGGCTGGGTGGCAAGGCGTTGGCCTGGCTAAAGAGCTTTTTCATCAAGCGTACTCAGAGAGTCACACTGGGTCCGTACCAGTCAGAGGAGGTGGAGATCTCTAAGGGGGTGCCACAGGGCTCCTGCTTGAGCCCTACACTTTTTAACATCTACGTGGCACCCCTGGCTAACATCATGAGATCCCACGGATTTATTCCTGTATCGTATGCAGACGATACTCAACTCCTCTTCCCCTTTAAAATCATGACTCCTGAGGTACGCAGCTCCTTTGCCCAGGGGATGAAAGAGGTGGCCCAATGGATGGCAGCAAATTTCCTTCAGTGTAACGTCTCAAAGACTGAGGTAATGCTTTTTGGAGAGGCCAAAAGATTGTGGACTCCCGACTGGTGGCCTCAAGACCTTGGCCCAGTCCCCGTACCCAAAGAGGTGGTAAAAGATCTCGGGGTCAAACTGGATCAGGAGCTCGCTTTTAAACATCATACCAATCAAGTGGTAGGCTCCTGTTTCCATGTGATTGGTCTTCTCCGAAGGGTTTTCCCCCTGTTACCTGATTCCACCAGGAAAACGCTAGTTCAGTCGCTTGTGTTGAGCAGACTGGACTACTGTAACGGGCTGCTGTTAGCCGCCAATGAGGGCATCATTAACAAACTCCAAGTTGTGCAGAACACGGCAGCACGCTTGGTTTTGAATGCCCCAGCACGTACACCCTCGAAACCATTACTGAATCAACTACATTGGCTCACTGTGAAACAGAGAGTCTTGTTTAAAACGTGCTGCATCATCCATAAATGTCTCATTGGTAAAGGTCCTGACTATCTAACAAAAAAATTTGTCCCTTACATCCCTGCTAGAACTCTGAGATCTGGTAATCAAGAGCTGTTATGTGTCCCCAGGTTTTGTAAGACCAGACAAGGTGGAAGGGCTCTGTCTGTAGCTGGACCAAAGTGTTGGAACGATCTTCCTTATGACATTAGAACCTGTAAGGAACACTTTCCTTTTAGGAAAAAATTAAAAACTTTCTTGTTCAACTATTAATCCCACTAAGTCTTCACTTAATATTGTTAGAGCAGGCCTTGGTCTCAGATGCTGCCAAAAAGGCGCGGAGATACTCCTCAGGGAGTCGATTCCCAGCGCGTTATAAGTATGCAAAATAAAATAAATAAAAATAAAATAAATCCCCATAGCTTAGACTCTCGTAAATGCGAGATCTATGCATTGCAAATATTTTTTGTCAAAGCCCCCATGCCGCACATTCATGTGCATGAAGGCCGCGCCCCTTTCTTTAAAAAAGCTGTGGCTAACAAAAGGTGCGCAGCCACTATTAAAATGAAACAGTGGCATGGAGGCTTTTACAAAAAAAAGCATTTGTTTGACAAACAACTGAAAGATTGATCATATCCCAAAATTTGGCCCACATTTTTCTTTCTGACATAGACTTACATGGCTCAGTCCCCATTCTCCTCAGTTATGTTGTACATCCACCTACACAAGGCAATCTGCTGTAACATGTACCAGTGTTGCAATGATATTGAAGCATTTTACAGTATCAGACAGTAAGCCTCACCTCCCCGTGGGAAAAGTAAGCTCTACCATGATTCCATGTGTCAGGTATTTATGTTACGCGATTGTAGCGGGTTCAGGAAAAGAAAGGGTCTACTATAGGATCTAGAAAAAGAACAAACCTCTCCTAGGTAACACAATAGTACACAGGTAATATATCTTTTATTTGATATACATCAACATTGTCCCACAACAAAAAATTGTTATAGCTTCTAATTGTGTATAAAGAAAACACGTAACTATATATTTCATGTCTCATTGTCCCTTACAGATAATATAATCATGTTGATTGAATCTCAAGATTGAGCCCCCCCCTTGTTTGTTATATCATGTTGATTGATTTATAAATATTAAGGAAAGTTCCGCCAACAAAGAATTCTATTTACTGCGCCCTGACGAAGGAACTGTGGACACTGGTCCTACTCCGAAAGAACTACACAGAACCTACTGTGGCCCCATTTGCTGTATAAGAGAAAGCTTAATTGTGCTCTCCCGGTCCCACACAGTCTCACATTCCCAGTATGGGGCTCAATCTGGACTTTTTCCAAAGCTCGATAGCAGAAGACTAAACTCACTCAAATGTCTTTACCCAATCAAATGTTGAGGTAGGCATGCCAAGCTGACACTTTTTGTATTAATGTTCTGAGGATGCTCTCTGTCTGCTGCTGAACATTGCTGAAACATAATATAATGTACATTTGTAAAGCACACTTTCACCTTTGGGTATCTTGGCGCTGAAATAAATGTTTATGTTTAACCAAAGTAATAGTAAATATATTTAACATATTTGAAAGCCTATTGGTCCAAAACCTCCTTTCTTCCTCACAGCTTACCAATGTTCTGACAGAGCTGCCAGGAGCAGGCTTGGCAGACTATACTAAAACAGACTAGCATACATGTAGCATGTCTCCCCAGAACCAGTGCACCCCAGAACAGCAACCATGGATTCCTCTTAGGATGAGTTTTACATTCATTCGAAAAATGTCTCTGTAATGGCCACACTAGATATCTGTGCTGCCTGCACGTACACTTCTAGGCTGATTTTGCAGTTCAGCAGTGGGGAATTTAATCTGCAGCAGAAATGCCAACATTCAGTCACGTGACCCCTTTGCTGATTGAGCTACACAGACTCCCTGTGGTACAAAAGAACAACCCCCAAGCTGTCATATATTGTGCACACAGATGTCTACCGCAGGAGGCTGGCTTATTTTCCAGCCGTGCTACAACCTCTGGCTCAGAGTTGTACGACGAGGTCTCAGTGTGTAGCCTCACGCGTTGCGTAAAGTAAAATACACGCCTTTCAAAATCAAGCGCTTGTCAACAGGTACTCCACAAAACACTCTAAACGCTCACTTCTCCTGAGTTACAGCTGTTGGAGCTTGGAAAAATTCCATCAACATTTCTTAAAATCAGGATTTCAGTCCAAAGCAGACTGCCTGTTTTTGTTCGCTGCATACACTTCAAGTCTCTTTAAATGTTTTATTTATTCATATTTGTAGGTGAATCACTTTGTTAATAGTAGTTGTACTTGTGTCACCCACTTCCTCTGCCTTGCTACCCCCTGACTTGAGAGCAATGGTACACTCTGAAACCTGGGGTTGAGCAGCGGGTTAAACCATCCTATGGAAAAGGGTAGCACCACAATCAATATATTGTTAGATTCTCGCCAACTAGTTATGTGGTACACTGTCCTTTGTTTGTCATAACTAGTTGTTGTGACATTCTTCAATGAGTGGTGTGCAATATACTTATTAGGAATATTTGGTGCTGGGCAAACAAGTATTTTTAAATGCCAAGTCGAAGGAGCAGTAAACTGCATACACAGGCACTGCAACAGCAAACCCGGGACAAGTTTGAAAAGCTACTTCTGTGGGTGGCAAACTCAGGTCTGCAAAAACCACTAGTAACATTTGCCTTACAGCCCCTGGGTATATGGTATACCACTTTACAAGGAACTCATTGATAAATTAAATATGTCAATCACATATACACCATGAACACACATGTTCAGGGAAGAAACACATGCACTTCAGCATTGGTCAGCAGTGGTAAAGTGCTCGGAGTCCTAAGGCCAACAAAAAGATTCAGCAAAATATGAAGGTCGAAAGCAAAAATGTTTGGGGGAAGACCACTCTAAGGGTGACAGGGCTAACACAATCCCATCAATGAGCTGACACATGAGCAGAGTTACAAAATTAGGTGTAATGTAGCTATGTTTGTGAGTTCCAAATGCCTCTGGGAACTTATGTAATGCCTAGGTATGAAAGATTAGATCAGGAGCCAATGGAACTGTTTAGATTTACACATTTCTTTGTTGGATCGGGCTCGGGAAGCATAGTTAAGAACTTTAGCCTCTATTCATAACCAATTTAAATTTTTTGCAAAGTGCCCAATTGGTAATCCCAACATGGGTCAAATTTCACAAACGTAAGTATACGCCTACTAGCATTGCTTCATGAAATGGTGAGAAATAAACCTTTTCAACTACCAAAGCTTGCAAGGATACTGTAAACTGCACATGGCACCTGTAGCAATCCACAGGAAGTATGTTGCCAGCTACTGGTAAAACAGATACATTAATTGAGCCTTTTAGTTATCTCTCATGAAGAGAATAGCTGCAGGAGTAAACTGTTATATTTCTCAGTGTAAGCATGTTAAAATTAATTCACTTCAAGAGGCATTTGAATCCTCTTTTAGTTTTTTTATCATCACTGATTTGTTTTGAAAATTTTTTATTTGATATTGGAATGATCGCAAAATGACTTAAATGTGGCATGAGTGACTTATGTACCTAAAATACCTCCATGGATGATAGGTTTAATTCATGATGCAAAGCGATTTCTTGCAACTATTTCCTTCCAAACATGAGATGCAGTGATTGAATTGTATTGGTACCTTGAAATTCCCAATGCACTATGTGACTGTCAACCTGAATGAGTGGAGCTTGTCGCGATTCAACTCGTCTTTTCAATCCTTTTGTAAGGTCTCATTTCAGCAATACATCATTCTGGTGTAAGGTAGCCCCTACACCTGCCTCACCTGTAGGGGGACCTCAGTAGTGTTACTTGTTGCCATGCAACCTGGTGCTTCGAGAGCGGTTGCGGTGAGCACAGCTACAGTGGAGGAGCTTCACACAAGACCTCTGAAAGGCCTTCCAAAGGCAAGATGTACTCATTGGTACTAAAGACATCCTGCTCCTAGGCTTTCCATCAATGGAGCATTTCATGGCCAACACCGTGGAAGATAGTGGGCGGTCTATAACCCAATCCCAGATGCCTGACAATAGAGAGCTTTATCCTGCTCCAGTGGAGTAGCTTTCTTTAGTGCGATAAGTGCCAGGACATCGGGGCCTAGAGGTGTGAGGGATCCACTCTAAATATCATAGTTTTTACTGCTCAGTTGGGGAGGGAGGGCTGCTGGACCATTACCTTTCTTACATTAGGACAAGGAGCACCCCTGCCTGCCATGCCACTGTCACACTTTCTTAGAAAGCGAGCACAATGATTGTTGACTCATGATAACATTGGATAACATTATACCATGGTAGTCCCCAGGAGGATGGTAGCCGCATTCTAGTTGGTATTTCTCTATTGCTTCTGCTATAAAATGCTTCAGTTGCGCTTTTATGGGCTTTGAAACAGTTACTCTGTCATTGCTTCCCGAAATTCTACCATGCACCTGGCTTGTTCATACTGGAGATCTAAGTCAGGTGTACAAAAATGTATTGTCAAAATCTTTTTGCAAATTGAACACAAACATTTTGCGATCTGACGTATCACCTTTTAAACTGGGTCACAAAACCTACCTCATCAATATTCATGGAGTGTTGTTGCCAAAATAGACAAATTAAATGTTAAAGATGATAAATCATAGGTCTTTTTAGGGTTTTTTCCTTTGTTAAACGAACGCTGCACAATTAATTCATGCTTTGTGTTATATATGTAATATTATATCAATGTTGTATTGTTGATATATCAATCAATCAATCAATCAATCATGCCATTTGTATAGCGCAGGGAGGGGTATGCTACTGCTCGAACAGCCAGGTCTTGAGTTGTTTCCTGAAGGCGAGATGGTCCTGGGTCAGCCGAAGGTGGATGGGGAGGGAGTTCCAAGTCTTGGCAGCCAGGTAAGAGAAGGATCTTCCTCCGGCGGTGGCTCTTCGGAGGCGTGGTACGGCTGCGAGGGCGAGACTGGTGGACCGTAGCTGGTGGGTGGGCGTGTAGAAGGTCAGGCGGTCGTTGAGGTACTTGGGGCCCAGATCGTGGAGAGACTTGTGTGCGTGGGTGAGGAGCCGGAACGTGATCCTCTTGTCGACGGGGAGCCAGTGCAGGTTCCTCAGGTGGCTGGAGATGTGGCTGCGTCGGGGGACATCCAGGATGAGTCGGGCGGAGGCGTTCTGGATGCGCTGGAGTCTTTTCTGTAGCTTGGCTGTGGTTCCGGCGTAGAGGGCGTTTCCGTAGTCCAGTTGGCTGGTGACGAGTGCCTGGGTGACAGTCTTCCTGGTCTCAGTCGGGATCCAGCTGAGGATCTTGCGAAGCATACGCAGGGTGTTGAAGCACGATGAGGAGACGGCGTTGACTTGTCTGGTCATCGAGAGGGAGGGGTCCAGGATGAAGCCCAGGTTGCGTGCGTGGTCGGTTGGCTTGGGTGCGGTGCCCAGGGCTGGGGGCCACCAGGAGTCGTCCCAGGCGGAGGGCGAAGATCCCAGGATGAGGACTTCCGTCTTGTCCGAGTTCAGTTTCAGGCGGCTGTCCTTCATCCACTCGGCGACGTCTTTCATCCCTTCGTGTAGGCAGGTTCTGGCGGTGTGGGGGTCTCTGGTGAGGGAGAGGATCAGCTGGGTGTCGTCGGTGTAAGAGATGATGTTGAGGTTGTGCTGGCGTGCGATGGCTGCGAGAGGTTTCATGTAGATGTTGAAGAGGGTGGGGCTGAGTGAAGATCCTTGCGGGACGCCGCAGATGACTTCGGTGGCCTCGGAGCGAAACGGGGGGAGGCGGACACTTTGTGTTCTTCCGGCGAGGAACGAGATGATCCACTCCAGTGCCTTCTCTTGGATACCGATGTTGCTGAGGCGCTGGACTAGGGTGCGGTGGCAGACCATGTCGAACGCAGCGGAGAGGTCCAGGAGGATGAGGGCCACTGTTTCCCCCTTGTCGAGCAGGGTCCGGATGTCGTCGGTGGCTGCGATGAGGGCCGTCTCGGTGCTGTGGTTGGCTCTGAAGCCGGACTGCGAGGGGTCGAGGGATCCGTTCGTCTCGAGGAAGGCGGTCAGCTGTCTGTTGACGATCTTCTCGATGACTTTAGCAGGAAAAGAGAGGAGCGAGATGGGGCGGAAATTTTTGAGATCGGTGGGGTCCGCTGTAGGTTTCTTCAGGAGGGCGCTGATCTCGGCGTGCTTCCAGCTCTCCGGGAAGGTGGCGGTGTTGAAGGAGGCGTTGATGATGTTCCGGAGTTGGGGTGCGATGGTGGAGTCGGCCTTGTTGAAGACGTGGTGTGGGCAGGGGTCGGTCGGTGATCCGGAGTGGATGGTGTTCATCGTGCGGGCTGTGTCTTCGGTGGTCACCGTGGTCCAGGTGCGAAGGGTGGCGGTGGGGGGCGTTGGTTCGACGGTTGGGTGCGTGGGTGGGGCGCCGAAGCTGTTGTGGATGTCGGCGATCTTGCGGTGGAAGAACGAGGCGAGGGAGTCGCAGAGGTCTTGTGACGGAGTGATGTCGTTGGTGCCGGTGCTGGGGTTGGAGAACTCCTTGACGATAGTGAAGAGCTCTTTGCTGTCGTGGGCGTTGTTGTCCAGTCGTTCCTTCAGGGATTTCTTCTTGGTGGTGCGGATGAGCTGGTGGTGCTTGCGGGTAGCGTGTTTGAGGGCGGTCATGTTGTCGGTGGTCCGGTCGAGGAGCCAGGCTTTCTCGAGGGTGCGGCAGGTCTTCTTGGAGTCCTTGAGGTCGTCGGTGAACCAGGATGCCTTCTTGCTTCTGGGTCTGCTGGGAGGGTTCTTTAGTGGCGCGAGGTCGTCGGCGCAGGCGGTCAGCCACTGTGTGAAGTTGCGGGCTGCTTCGTTGGGGTCCGTTGTGTTGGCGGGTGGGCTCTGGCTGAGGGAGGTGGTGAGCTGGTCTGCGGTGATCTTGCTCCAAGTCCTGTGAGGTACCTGTTGCGGGTAGTGGTGGGTCGTGGATCTTTTAAAGCTGAAGTGGACGCAGCTGTGGTCGGTCCAGTGGAGTCCGGTGGCGTGGCTGAAGGTGATGTACTTGCTGGAAGAGAAGACGGGATCAAGCGTGTGGCTGGCGTAGTGGGTGGGGGTGTTGACCAGTTGCTTGAGTCCGAGGTTGGCGAGGTTTTCCAGCAGGGCGGTGGTGTTGCGGTCCTTGTTGTTCTCCAGGTGGAAGTTGAGGTCCCCGAGGAGGATGTAGTCGGTGGAGGGGAGGGCGTGCGGGCTGATGAAGTCTGTGATGTCTTCGCTGAATTGTGTGCGTTGTCCCGGGGGTCTTTAGACGAGGGTGCCTCTGAGGGTCGTCTTAGGGTCGGTGTGAATCTGGAAGTGGAGATGTTCGGCTGCGGCGAAGGAGTCGTTGGCATCGGTCGTGATGCGGATGGTGTTCCTGTGGACGATGGCGATGCCACCTCCGGTCTGGTTGATGCGGTCCCTCCTGATGATCTTGTACCCGTCCGGGATGGCGATGGCGATGGCGATGTCGGGTGCAGAGGAGGCGTTCATCCAGGTTTCCGTGAGGAAGGCGACGTCCGGTGATGTAGCGTCGAGGAGGTTCCAGAGTTCCACGGCGTGTCTGTGGACGGAGCGGGTGTTGATCAGGATGCACTTGAGGTGGTTGCTGCTGGTGTTTGTCTTGGCGGGTGCGGGGCAGGTTCGGAGGCAGGTGAACTTGCAGGTGCAGCAGGTGAAGGGTCACTGGGTGCGTCTCGGGGTGGCTCGGCAGCAGGCGTGGGTCCGGCCGGCATTGAGTGAGTTGAGAGTGGCGGCATCGTAGGTCAGTCGGGTCGTCTTGCCTCGGCGGGGAGGGCCAGGGGTCCTGGCGCTGGGCACGTGCCAGGCGCGGACGGGCGCAGACGGGCTTACCTTTGGCGCACCTTCGGCGCTCAATCGGCGCTCCCGCTGCGCACGTCCGCTGCGCGGTCGCTCTGGGGGCGTCATAAGTAAGGAGCCGGGAGGGAGGAGAAGCTGGGTGGTGGGAGCGGGGCGGCGAATGGAATCACAGGGGGGCGGGGCCGCAGGGAGGCAGCGGCGGGAAATTCCAAGAAGCAGCGGGCAGCGGGAAATTCCCAGGAGCAGCGGGAAATTCCCAGGAGCAGCGGGAAATTCCCAGGAGCAGCGGGCAGCGAGCGAAGGAATCTGCAGGCAGGAGGCGGCAAAGGCAGGCAGGAGCGGCAGCAGTGAGTGGGGCGACCAAGCCCTGTGGAGGGCTGAGCGGTCACACTCTGTGGTCCCCTTAAGTAAGGAGCCGGGAGGGAGGAGCAGCTGGGTGGCGGGAGCGGGCGGCGAATGGAATCACAGGGGGGTGGGGCCGCGGGGAGGCAGCGGCGGGAAATTCCAAGAAGCAACGGGCAGCGGGAAATTCCCAGGAGCAGCGGGAAATTCCCAGGAGCAGCGGGCAGCGAGCGAAGGAATCTGCAGGCAGGAGGCGGCAAAGGCAGGCAGCAGTGAGTGGGGTGACCAAGCCCTGTGGAGGGTTGATATATGTATCATAGATATATTTGTTCATTCACAGTTTATGTCACTAGTGTTGTACATACTGTTTGGTGTATGTGTGCATTGTGTTTCAGTCCTGTTATTGTTTATTAGTTTCACTAGATATATGCCTCTTTATAATATATCGATAAACACTTTTCAATTTAGTTGTGTTTTTGTGTTTATACATTTAGTCAGTGTTGTGATGAATCATTGTTTGATGGTCCTACCTCTGTGAGGACACAGTAACACATATAAGAAACGTTGATTTCGTGACAGAACCACTGTTCAGATAACATACCACGGAAGGTGACCTGCTGGGGTCAGCAGACCACCATGTCTGCCATTGCATTTAAAAATACTGTTTTATTTTTTTTTAAATGCAGCCATTTCCTTAAAGGTAAGGGTGTTTTTAGGATTTATGGATAAGTAGGAGTGTAGGGTGATAACAGTAATTTATATATGTGTGTGTGTAAATATACTTAACTTTTGTTGTTAAGGAATATTTGTGGCAAAGGCTTTCCATTGTAAAAGTAAATGATTTCTGATAAAGGCATGCATGGTAAAGGCATGCGTTATAACGTCATGCAACCATTGTTGAATGTTGGACAAGCAGGAGAGTAAAATTTGGATGGTAAGCACTGGCAGAGGGCCTAAGGCATAAGTGGGTATGCTTCACGTAGATGTAACACCAAATCCATAGATTGGTTAGTATTAGCCCAAAGAGTTTAATATAAATAATGAAAAGTCAGGGTGTACATTCTGAGGCCCTGAATATGCCACACATAACTGGGGTCACTTTAGCGAGAGACTCTCAAGTTTGACACAGTAATTCCCGTATGCAAGATAGCATTCAATCCATTTTTGTGCTGAGCCTTTTTTTAAAATCATATTTTTGAGAGAATATAAACGTATTTTGTGGTCCACAGTATCAAAAGCCAAGGATGGTTCTATCAGAATCAGAAGGTAATAGTCATTGTTGTCAAACACTTCCTCAATTGATTTTTCGGTGTTATGCCCTATTCAAAATCCTAATTAGAAATCATCAAAAATATTGTTTTCTTTCAGATAGTTCTTGAACTGATAAGCAACACTTTTTCCATTATTTTCTTAAGACATGGTAGTTCTCAACAAACTGATTATGGCCATGGTTCTCTAGGGAGAATTGTACATTTTGGTGGCTCTGTCATTCAGAGAGCTCCAAAGGATGTTGAAATCTCCAAGAAGGACAATTTTAGTTTAAGTCAGTGGTTGGCCAGTTTTCGATTGCTGGTATTCATCCATAAAACTTACTCTATGACCCAGTGGACTCTACATTTAAGCATTGCTAAGAGTGTATTAACTGGGATGAAGGGGGTGGAGCAGCTGAGAGACCCAGTGCCTTCTCTGACAGTCGACTACCAAAGTAATAGTGCAATCAATTTAGAAGCAAGGGGAAGGTAGCGAGACACAGAAGCCAGCCGTCAGCAAAAGTTGAGGTAAGAGAAAGGGACCACAAGGTTACAATGGAGACAAGGAAGACTGTCACATGGATGGGATGGTAACTTAAACATTTATCAAACTCAAGGACAGATGGTGCTATGATGAGCCCCCATACCATCCTAAACTGGTAGAGAACCCCAGGACACAAAGGAGTAGTAAAACAGAAGCTTGATGGCATGACAGTAAGCACAGACAAACACATAAAACAGAGAGGTAAGTACTAAATAGCTAACAGGAGAACGTAAGGTAATCAATGTGAAAGAAAATAACAAAACTGAAGGAATAGAGTGCTGGATGACAAACTAATCAGCAGTGGGGAAACCATAGGCATACACAACTCATTGCCAGGCACCTAGCTACTGGGCTACAGGGTTTAAATACTTGAGCTGCCAATGTCAACCCAGCAATGAAGTCTGTTAAAACGAAGTAATAGCGTAGACATCTCTTGTAGAAGGTATAAGTAGGTTTATTCAGGAAGTAATCCACAGGTATACAGTTACAAGAAGATCCTCAGAAATATCTGGTAAACTCTGGTAATAGCTGGAAATGCCCCACCAGGAGCAAGGTCCTCCCTGCTCAGCCCATCACACCAACTGAATCCTTGCTACATACAAACCAGCCCTAACATTCTAGATGACCTCACCACAGGCTGAGCAGACAGGCAGAGAACCACAGTGGGGAGACTGTATTAGTAAATAGCACATTACAACACATCTCCCTTTTTAATAATCAAAACATTCAAAAGAAACAGGAGGAGTTAAAATCACGAAATAGAAGAAGATAAAATACACGAGTCAGGAATGGAAATACAAAAGTTCAAGTCTGGAAAGAGAACACACAAGTCAGGAATAGAAGCAGATAAAATACAGAAAATATAGAAGTCAGGAACATTACAACAAAGTCCAAACTCAGAAAGGAGTGATTCCGCATCAGTTAACGGTCTAGTCTTTCCTGCCTATCCTCCACAGCCCAATTCTCCAAAATCTCCACCTCCTACCCCTGCAAAGCAAAGGATATCAAAACTGTACCCCAGGCTGCTTCTTCTCTCACACTACCTGTTTCCTACCCTGAGGTCTGAACGAGTGGAAGGGAGGGTATTTATTTTTTAGCAATTCAGGGCAGACTGAAATATTAAAGTGACTCCACTACCAACTTTTCCTACTTTGTGAAGCCGTATGACCTCAGCTGAAAAAATGGGTTGCGCATATCCACGTGAGGTTTAGAATAGTCTCAGAATGATGGCTCACTTAGAACCATTATGTCAACTGTCCCTGAAATACTTAGTTAATTAGGAGGATGGGAAAAAGCAGATCTACAATTCTGGAGGGCACCACATACATTTCCTTCAGCATACTTATAAATGTGTGACACTTGCTCGTGATTGACACAATTTTGTTATAATTTTAAATTCGTTTTTTTCAGGCCTGGGCATGTACTAAGTGAACGTGGAATAATCATGTCTCTTGTCATGGCTGGTATACAGAGAATTACATTCCATAATTCACATAGCTAAGGCATGGTGGATTGTTTAGCATCCCCGGTGAGAGTTTCTCACATCACTGTAGGCATGGATGATTGAAACATATCTCCATGTAGTTTATCTGAGTTTGTGAGTGAGCAGAGAGTGTGGATTTGGATTACCGGTGGGTATTGGTGTTTATTCTCTTACATGTGTGAAAGAGGGTTCTGATTGTGATGAGACAGATTACATTTATCACAGAACTTGCTCAATAAAACTCTGATGCATACGAAAGATTGATATCAATGATTTTTAATAGCCTTTCCATTTTAAGGTAGCAGATACATATGCACGAAATTGAGTTTATGGCTTGGATCTAGAAGTGCTTCATGTGCAAGCAAGACTTTTTGAGCATGGAATTGGTCTAGATTAAACCTTACCAACTCTTAAAGAAGTTGTAAAAACTGATCTATAACGTCATTCCCTTTCGATATTTCAAAGTTACTGCGTTTAAAACAAAAAAAGTATTGTTCAGTTTTGCCAAAGAGAGGGATATCTATTGAAATGTGGTGTATTATGAGACAGTTAAACTGCAGGGCCTTTCATCACTGTGTGTGCCTTTCTGGAAGTGGGGGTGATGTCTGTTAAATCATGCACGCCAACACACCCAATTCACAAACATTGGACTAATGCAGACCCCGAGAGAGAGCTGAGGCAGTCAGGGCTTAAGTGGGATGACAAAACTGGGGGGCTCTCAAAGGGGCGTGGCCGACATAGTTAAGGACGAGGCATAAAAGCACATAAACTGAAAATCTGTGCTGAGCGTAGTGTGCCGCCTGACTGGTATTTTGCTGCTACTGTCACTGCATCCAGACATATAACACAACAAGCAGGGCACAAGTCCTATAAAAAGAAGTGGAGGGACTGACCAAGTAAGACAATATGCAAATGACCTCATGATGTCACGACGTAGCGCTATAAAAGACATAAAATAGTGCTATTTAAATTATTTGTGTAAAAACTGGAACAGACTAACCCATCTGACAGTCTTACAGTGTCTGCATTTATATACAGGGACAGAACAAAGACAAAAGCATGCCTCTCTTATGTACCTGTGAAGAGAAGGCAAGCTGTGTGCCTTTGTTTCCCTCTGTGGCATTTACATTTAAATGTAAGGTTCCAGGTGGCCCCCAGTCAGCATATACAAACAAAAGGAGGCCGGATGGCCCCATAACTTCGGCCCAGCTGTAGGTGAAAAAAGACTCCCTTGCTGCCTGCACGTTGCTGCTGGAAATGGAAAGCAGGTAACGTGCAGGTGCTGCTGAATGTGTCCTGGTGTCTGAAAATTACACCGGGACAAGTTTAGCATATTTCTGTGGGGCCCAACTTCTTGGCGGGGGGGACGGCGTCCACCCTGTGTAAAGAGTGGGGGGACGCTGTGTACCTGCGTTCACCCCCGACTCGAGCCCTGACAACAAGTAACATTACACCTACAACAAGCCAGGACTCTCGGCTTTATCAATGGTTGTTAGTGGCATAAGATAAATAAGCAGCAACTATGGCTCGTTGTATCTGATATTGATAATGCTTCAGTTCTAAAATGAAGCGACTTAAAGAATATAATGAGTCTCTTTGAAGTTGCATCAAAGGCAGTGCTGCAGAGTTGAGATTTGTATTTTTTCACCGAGGGTGCGGGCGAAAATGAAGACCCCAGTACGGACCTGTCTCAGCACTCACTTTTTAGAACTGCCGGTGCTGAGCACCAGCAGGGCCCGGGCCACTTAAAGCCCTAGGGGCAGTGTTGAATTGTTTGTATAAACACAATCCCTCCTTTACTAGCCTTCAATATTTTGCAAAATAGACAAAACCACTACTAGTTTTCTCAAGTTTCGAAACAGTTCTCTGCTTAAACGCAGATGAAAGAGTATTTCCCTGGCAGATATTGATATCTGATATACTGACCAATGAGAATCATTCCTCGCTCTTCGGGGCTGCACCCTTAGGCTGATTATTTGACAGCGGTGCTTAAACACTTTTCTTCCTGTGACTTCAACTGCGCATGTGCAGCTGCTCGCACGTGGCCACCAGCCCGCGCCAGTGACACTCCGATGAACCCCTCGCGAAAAGGCTGCAGAGTTCAGACTCTGCATAAAACGTGCAAGTGATTATTCATCCTGGAATGGGACCACATCTGGTTGTTCCCCTTCACTGGTATGAATTTCCTGTATCCCCCAGCACTGTTTATCGCTCTCAAAGGCAACGTTTGATCATCCTTAGGAGTTCACAGGGTACGAGTCGGGGTACCACGCGGGTGGACGGCATCCCCCCACTTATTTTCCAGGGTTTTCCAGGGTGGACGCCGTCCACCCTGCTCAATCAAAACGCCGTCCCGATCCAGACTTTCCTTCGTCCCCGGCCTCGCCTGCTGCCTGCCCGCCTCAGCCGGATATGTACGAAAACTGACTCTCCCAATATTGCACCTCACTGCCAGCTTTATTAGCCCATCATCCCCTAATGCTGTGGTTCCCAAAGTGTGCGCCGCGGCACCCCGGTGCGCCGTGATGAGAAGCCAGCGGCGCCGAGCAGGATGTGGGGGAGCTTGAAAGAAATGCCACCTTCTGTTGCATCGCACATGCTTCAAAACATTGGCACAGAGCGCCCTCTCTCCACCTGCCCGCCCCCATTCCTGCAATCACAGGCTGCTAGAAGCGCAAGAGCAGCCCCACCCCGCCCATTGTCACTTTGTATGGGGCTGATTGCCACATACAGAATGTCAATGGGCGAGTTTGGGGTGTTACAGCATGTGGTGAGCCGCTTCCTGCGGGTAGCGCCGCCGGCAACATTAACAGCTGGTCAAGGGCATTCCCAAAAATCTCACCAGAAGTATGCTGCTTGCCACAGGGTCAGGAGTCTCTCTCTCTCTTCTTTTGGCATATGTTGAAAGCCAACACGATGTGCAACATTTGAAAATGAACGGAGGGTGTAATGTGTTTCAAATAAAAGTTCGATTATTTTAAGACTGTTTTTTCACACATTTTTGTCTAAAATAAAAAAAAATCTGAGCAGTGAAGGCTCTTGCAGGGCTGTTAATCGGTGAGTCGAGTTCCCAAGAGGTATGTTAGTCCCTTCTCTCCAGCCTGCTTGCTCAAATCAGAGGCGAACACCCCGGAACTGGCTGTGCATAAAAGGCAAGAACCACCCGCTTAATTACTGGAAAGGTGAGGAAGCATGCACCACTCCACTGTAACTTTTGGGATTTATAGCCCTTACACAAGAATCCACAGACACCCCGGAAATGTTTCTTTTGTGACTGCTTTTTTAAATATGTTTGTGCACTTCGGTATATTCAACACAATATTCACCATAATATGATGCAATCGTTTTTCAGTGAACAAGTGTAAAAGTGTTGGGTACCCTAATCTCATGCTGCTGTATCAGCCTTCCATCTTCACTAGATCGATAACATTATGATAATTAATTTGTCTAACAATACATATCAGGTATGACACCTGACAAATGTACATTTCTTATTGTCTTACAGGCTGGATGGGTGAAAGGGTAAATGGTTGGATGGATGAGTGAATGGATGGGTGGGTGGAAGAGTGGATGGATGAATGAAAGGATGCTTGGGTGAAATGGTACACGGTTGGATGGATGAGTGAGTGAATGGATGGATGAAGGGATGGATGACTGAAAGGATGGATGGAAAGATAGACGATGGATAGGTTTTCAAATAGTTGAAAAGGTTTGGATATGGATGGGCACACAGTTGGAAGGACAGAATGAATGGTGAAAGACTGCATGATGGATAAAAGAATTAATAGATGACAATGTACATTTGGAATGGTGGATATCAGGGGTTTGATGGAAGGATGAATGGTTAGATCATTGGACAAGAGAGCTCTTCTGGGGATGGTTGTGATCAGTGGCGTCACAAGGGGGGTGCGGGAGGTGCGGGCCGCACCGGGTGTCACCAGCAGAGGGCTGACACCAAAATGAACTCCTCGCTATTTATTTACTGTTCATGTAACACCGTCCATATTGTCCCATGCTTTTTATAGTGCAGGGAAATGGACGGATGCCAGAATCTTCCTTTTCCCAGTTCTGCGAGTGCAGCGGCTTTGTCAGGAGGGGCTTGAGTATAAAATGAGCTCCGCCCTTGACCTTCTGCTCGCTATTCTTTTTGCTCAGAGATGCGATCTTGGTCGTGTTCAGGTTCCGAGTGCATGTGGGCGTTTGGGGAACACCACATTCAGTGAACACAAAGTCAAGATTGGCCCAATCTCTAATGGTAAGAACTTTCAGAGTTTCGTAAAAAGTCACATTTGCAGTTAATTTTTGGAACCTTTTGAATCATCCGTGTATATATGTTGCGAGGCTTGTCCTGCATTACTGCAGATGTTAATATGAGAAGCACTGAAAAGACCATTTGATTTCTTTGGACAGCGCTATGATGGGCCAAACGCAGGTAGGTCACAGAGTGTGCAGGATGGCAGGAGGAACGAAAAAAGGCCTCACCCTGTTTGCCACGCCAGCCCTAGACAATGGATGTTCAGTTGAATCATACAAAAGTATTAAAAAAAGGCTCCGATACTCAGCACATCGAAGCGGGGTAGGCGCAAATTTGCGTGCACAAATTCAAAGCGCATTTCATGAGTTTATTTCAGTCACTTTGAGAAGAGCCAAAAACTGTGGGAGAAACCATGGGGGGGGAGAAGGCGACGAGGAAAGGGTTAAAAGAGCAGCAGGCAGGGGAGGGAGGTGCAGGCGGAGGGGGTGGATGGTGCAAGCAGAGAAGGAGATGATGCAGGCTGAGAGGGAGACGGTGCAGCCAGAGGGAGAGATGGTGCAGGCAGGGGATGAGATGGTGCAGGCAGGGGATGAGATGGTGCAGGCAGGGGAGGTGCAGGCAGGGGATGAGATGGTGCAGGCAGGGGGTGAGATGGTGCAGGCAGAGGGGAGACGGAGCAGGCAGAGGGCAGACGTTGCAGGCAGAGGGGAGATGGTGCAGGCAGAGGGGAGATGGTGCAGGCAGAGGGGAGATGGTGCAGGCAGAGGGGAGATGGTGCAGGCAGAGGGAGAGATGGTGCAGACAGAGGGAGAGATGGTGCAGGCAGAGTGGAAATGGTGCAGGCAGAGTGCAAATGGTGCAGGCAGAGGGAGAGATGGTGCAGGCAGAGGGAGAGATGGTGCAGGCATGGGATGAGATGGTGCAGGCAGGGGGTGAGACGGAACAGGCAGAGGGGAGACGGAACAGGCAGAGGGCAGATGTTGCAGGCAGAGGGGAGATGGTGCAGGCAGAGGGGAGATGGTGCAGGCAGAGGGGAGATGGTGTGGACAGAGGGAGAGATGGTGCAGACAGAGGGAGAGATGGTG
The DNA here is from genome assembly GCF_964261635.1 of Lissotriton helveticus. NCBI lineage: Eukaryota > Metazoa > Chordata > Amphibia > Caudata > Salamandridae > Lissotriton > Lissotriton helveticus. Next base: position 1,772,910,507 of record NC_136067.1, on the reverse strand, counting down.
CAGGCAGGGGATGAGATGGTGCAGGCGGAGGGGAGACGGAGCAGGCAGAGGGCAGATGTTGCAGGCAGAGGGGAGATGGTGCAGGCAGAGGGAGAGCTGGTGCAGGCAGAGGGAGAGCTGGTGCATGCAGAGGGAGAGCTGGTGCAGGCGGAGTGGGAGGGGGAGGTGGTGCAGGCAGAGGGAGAGATTGTGCAGGCAGAGGGAGAGATGGTGCAGGCAGAGGGAGAGATGGTGCAGGCGGAGGGAGAGATGGGAGCCATCCTATTCAACAGATCTCCCTGCCTTGCATTTGTCCTGCTCACACCTGTCATGATGTCACTTCCTGTCATGATGTCACTTCCTGTCGTGATGTCACTTCCTGTCGTGATGTCACTTCCTGTCGTGATGTCACTTCCTGTGACCACCCCTAACTTGGAGAGTCCCCCCACTTCTTTTTTTAGGACTTGTGCCCTGGGAGTTCATATAACACAGGACATGCCAACGCGACACACGCCTTGGCTAAAACAACCTCCCCGCATGTGCTTTTTAGACCTGAAAGGTCGCTTATTTGATGTGGTTGTCAGGCCTGGGCCAACCTAAAGGTAATAAAAACCTGCGGCCAGGTCAGTGCTCATTTGTGCATGTCACGAGTCCCCCCACACATGTACAGTATGCAGGAATAACATGGCTGGGGCCTGTGAACCGAATCCATGAGCAGGAGAAAGGCGCCTAAAAGCTGATAGTAACAGTTTGAAAGCGCCAATTAGCCCTCCTCCAGGAAGGTCACTGAACAAATGAAAGAAGAAACTAAACAATTAATACTACTATTTAGAAAAGGTGATAACAATGTATTTCCATAAAGTAAAATGCATTCAATGCATTACTATTAGTATGCGTTACAGCAGGCATGCTGAAATCTAGCAGTGATACTAACACAGGGATACATTTCTACTGTCATGAATTTTGTATATAGTCACTTTTTTCACTTTTGGCCTTCTCCCTTTCTTTTATTTATTATTGTGTTATAAATAGTGCTTTATTCGTAAAAGAGTAAGTGCCAATGCTCAAGGTTTTGCTGCCGGCGTTATTGAATATTAGGGTGTCTGAAACCTAGGCAGCCTAGTTCTGATTCCACCCCATGCCTATGGAATCCACCACTACACACTTCCTGCCTATCTCACAGGTTATTTTTCATCCCTGCTTTCTCTGTTTGTCACTGGTTTTCCACCTTTCTCTTCCTCCTTCTTTCGCCCTTGTGTGTTTATCTCTGTCTTGCGCTGGGTCCAAGTCTGATGAGTTAAAAATCAGTGCTGGTGCTAAAAAATGAGTGCCGGGGGCTGAAAACCCAGGCTCAAATTATGGACTAGTTAGATAGTAAATGACGAGCACACACTATCACCATGTTATCTTTAAAAGATGGTTTCCCTTATTGCACTCTTTCTTTTCATTACCTACTTCATTGCTTCAGTCAAACCTCCTCCTTCGAAATAAACACACATCATTGGTAAGATCAGATAAAATATGCTAGGAGCTGCTAGGAAAAAATACAGTGTTACAGCAAAGAAATAATGGACGGAATGCTGACAATGCAGACATTCTCCCCCAGTCAAAAGATCTGGGTTAAATCCATCGTTCTTTCGCCCACTACGCCACCCCAGTTTGGACCCAGCCATATGCAAATCAGTCTGACCCTGTACCCCATGGGAACAGTCCAGAGCGAACTGCCAGGCCAGGTCCTCCCTGGAAAAAATACAGACCAGAAATACATAGATTGAACTGGTGGCAGAGCAATTTTGCCTCAACACTTGCAAGTGCAAAATGTCTGTGATACGTTAGAAGAGCGCCTGCGCAAACCATGTAATTCAATCTGATTTCTTCATTTAGCTTTCAGTTAGTCCTGGCCCCTCGTCAATATGACACCAGGAAGTCTAGAAAGTGGGTTGCTATGGGCAAGCTATGGGTAAATTTGAATGAAAGGTCCCTATGCAAGAATTCTTACTCAAAAATCTGCATTTTATACAACATTATGGTCAACGTCTAGGAATTGTATGGCAATGGGCAATCAAATTATGTGGCAGGGTATAGTAGATTATGTGGCAAGAAAGGGTCAATTATTCAGGATAATGCACTACATTTGTTGGAATCATTGTTTCTCTATTTCTTATTTTAACCCTCGTTAACACTGCCCGGGCAAGAGTTTCACCTTGTTAGTAGCAGATAACTCCTGAATACAGCAAACAGCAACTGAAGAGTAACTGGTTAACCTTTGTGAAGAGCATGCCACTGTGCAACATCACTCGTGTCCCTTTTTAAAGTAAATGCAAGTGTTTGAGTGAAGCAACGTTTTCTGTTGAAATCTGCAAATTATGCAGCCGATGGTGGATTATAAAGCAAAGGCAATAAAGTCACAATTATTCAGGAAGCACAGAATCGCATAATGCCTGTGGCCTTGATTATGGCTAAATGATGGGATGATTTAGGAAATGCTTAATGTAACTTATGCACTGCACATGTGGAATGCAGATGTGTGTTTTGTAATGCGAACGGTCTGATGGGAGCTAGCTATCCATACTAATATAATAAAGAGAGAGCCCAAACCTTTGAGGCGGGTAATCTCAGGAACCACAGCACCAATCACAACACCCAATACAGCTTTGGAAAGGGCAGTTGCAGCAGAAGGACATAGGCTATGCAGACGCCCACCATATACATTTAAAAGGTAAAAGAACCGTGCCAGCAAAGTAGTCCCTTGTGGGCGTGTCTGTGTTGTGCTGTGGGCTTGTGCTGGGGGCGTGACAAACGCTGGGGGCGTGTGGTACGTTCCGCCCTTCATGCCATGTCTCATATTGTGTGCTAATCCCACCCTGCTCCCTTTAAATACCCCTGCACCCCATAATCATAACCCACCCTTACTCCTTAAAATACCCCAACACCCTTAAACACTAACCCATCTTAACCCTATAAATATACCCTGTACCCCAAAACCCAAACCTATCCCTAAACCCTAAAAATACCCCTGTACCCCAAAACCCAAACCTAGCCCTGAACCCTATAAATACCCCTGTACCTCAAAACCCAAACCTACCCCTGAACCCTAAAAATACCCATGTACTCCAAAACCCAACCCTAGCCCTGAATCCTAAAAATACCACTGTACCCCAAAACCCAAACCTACCCCTGAACCCTAAAATACCCCTGTACCCCAAAACCCAAACCTAGCCCTGAACCCTTAAAATACCCCTGTACCCCAAAAGCCAAACCTATCCCCTGAACCCTAAAAATACCCCTGTACCCCAAAACCCAAACCTACCCCTGATCCCTAAAATACCCCTGTACCCTAAAACCCAAACCCAGCCCTGAACCCTAAAAATACCCCTGTACCCCAAAACTCAAACCTACCCCTGAACCCTTAAAATACCCCTGTACCCCAAAACCCAAACCTACCCCTGAACCCTAAAAATACCCCTGTACCCCAAAACCCAAACCTACCCCTGAACCCTAAAATACCCCTGTACCCAAAAACCCAAACATACCCCTGAACCCTAAAATACCCCTGTACCCCAAAACCCAGACCTAGCCCTGAATCCTAAAAATACCACTGTACCCCAAAACCCAAACCTACCCCTGAACCCTAAAATACCTCTGTACCCCAAAACCCAAATCTAGCCCTGAACCCTTAAAATACCCCTGTACCCCAAAAGTCAAACCTACCCCCTGAACCCTAAAAATACCCCTGTACCCCAAAACCGAAACCTACCCCTGAACCCTAAAAAATACCCCTGTACCCCAAAACCCAAACCTAGCCCTGAACCCTTAAAATACCCCTGTACCCCAAAACCCAAACCTACCCCTGAACCCTAAAAATACCCCTATACCCCAAAACCCAAACCTAGACCTGAACCCTAAAAATACCCCTGTACCCCAAAACCCATACCTATCCCTAAACTCTAAAACACCCCTGTACCCCATAACCCAAAACTATATCTGAACCCTTAAAATACCCAAACACCCCAAAACATAAACCTCAGTACCCCAAAACATATACCCCTATACCCATACTTACCGTATCCAAACATTTTTAAAAAACATGCTTTTACCATTCATGCATTTACAACGAATTTCGCTGTAAATGTATGCATGGTAAAAGCATATAAAATGTATTGCCATGCGTTATAATGGCATTGGTAGTCATGGTACTTTCGTAATGAAAGTATGTGGAGTGATGGTATGCGGAAAGAAAGTTGCGGAATAATGGGTGTTTACCCTCCCCCGGTAAGTACATTGGTGGCACGGCGGCCCACATCTCTAGCAACATACTCATATTTTTTCACCACCCATTTGAAAAATGCACAGGTCTCTCTCATTGATGGCCAGCACCGACATACACTTTTAGACACACCTCCCGCCACAAGTTCTAGAATTGCGAACTTTAGAGCTGGGGAGCTACGTTCGAATCTCGGCATCAGCTCAACATCCTCTGATTCCAGACAAATCGCTTTATCTCCCCGTGCCTACCGCAAATGAATGTGTTCTTCTGTAATGTAAATTGTGCTCATAACATGTTGTCGAGTTTGCGCTATATAATATTGCAAGGAAAAATAAATTAGGGAAACTCAAGTTCACACACTACTGAATGCGCACTCTTAAGTGCATCAGCAGTGCACTGTGAATCGGAGCATTTCACAGGCCTCTCACAGATAAGAAATGCTATCTAAACGAAATCCTACAAAACAATATACTACTGGCCGGTTGCAATTCATACCCGGACAACGTCGGGACGGGCTGCTAGTATATATATATAGCTAGCTCCCATCAGACCGTTCGCATTGCAAAACACACATCTGCATTCCACATGTGCAGTGCATAAGAGATATATATATCAAAGCGGCGTGTCTAAAAAAACGTTACCGAATGTGGAAGCACGGGAAGATGGCAATAATAAATCCCTATACAAGGCACTTGAAAAACAAAAACAACAAAATGGTGGGAACAGTACTCGCTCTCTAAATATGCTGATGCACAGCGGGTACCGCGAGGTTTAAGAATAATGCTCGCATGAGCTTTGAAAACCCGAACCCATTAATGCTGAAAGAATGGGGTCAATTGAATTTAACAGCTTCCATGAACCTGGTTCATTTGTTAATCAAATATGCCGCCATTGACCGAGAGGAAATTCTGAAAATTATCGATAAAATCCAAGAACAGATCGATAAAATGGAGGAATCAGATATCAGTAAAAAACTAAAAGATGAAATGATGGACAGACTGAAAAAACATGAAAATAAAATAAAAACAAGCATTTGCAATGCAATAGGTCTCGCATTAGGAAAGTTTGAGCTAATGGTATTGTAAATGACACATTTTTTATTTATTTATGTGTTGGTTTTCAAAATAGCGAAATTAATAGCTTAGTCATTTACAATGCCAATAGTTATAACTTTCGCAAATGTGACACCTATAGCATTTGTAATGCAATATGTGTTGTATTTACATGACTTAGATGTATTTTTGTACAGCAGTCATACTGAACTCGAATATTGAATAGTGATTTTAATGTGATAATGAAGAAAAATGAGGCATTGAAATTAAATATTTGGCGAAGATCACATATTTTGCGACCAGATAGATGGGTCATGCGCACTGCAGTTAGTTCTATTCGATTATTCATGTCACTAGACCTGCAGGCCTGACTCGCCCAATAGCTACCACCCAGTCAGAAAGGCTATGCAGTGGATGAAACAGTAAGTAGGGAATGCTACAATGTAATACATGTACCCAATACTTGCCCGCAGATGCATGCACACTCCTTCAACGATTTGATATCTAACTACAGAAAACAAGAGTTCTAACCAATGCCCCCACTTAATTGCTTTAATTGTCTAAAGAGTCTACCGCATCTCCCTGGGATGTGCCCAGCAGCACTTAAGACTACATGTTGTCCTTGAAATCATCTTAAAAATGAAATATTAGGTTGTCGGGGCAAGAGTGAGCAAGCTCAGGAAACAATATCTAGTTTGCCCACAAAAACATCAGCGATTGGTATGGGTTGGACAACTCAGCCGTCAACCCAACATAATGAGTTATCTTGGAAGATAAGGATCCCATATACTCTGGCAACTTTCAGATTGGTGCATCATTCCGGAGTTAAAAATGCTGGCTTCCTTGTATTTTATGTTGTTAACTGGCACACAGTAGATTCTGTTTCAGACTGGTGTATTGTTACCAATATCCAGTGTCACTGATACTAGTTCAGCGTACAAAATTAACTGTGAGAAGTCTTCCATGTTGATAAATACTAGTGTGGCAGAGTCTTACTCCCACCACTATAAGAAGTTATTTTCTGTGCTACGGGTCTTGGATAGGTTCAACTTCCTTTTCTGAATCCACTGTGTGCAACTACATGTCAGAATGACTATATGGGTTACCGATTACAAGAAAGATCCCAGAGGGCTACATAACAATCCTCAAGTCAACCGAGTAATTATTGCAAATAATTTATTCCACAGCAGTGTAGTAGTAGACAGAGCAAAAAGTGAGCGATCTGACCTTCATGAGCCATCCTTCTAGATTGGGCCAATACCTAGCTGGAGGAAATAAGGCTGAAAGAAGTTTAGAATGATTTTTATAGTTGGCTAACACTTGGCAAACGTAAAAAAGGAGTCACGTGTTTATTAGTTGTAAAAGCTCTGAACCACAACTATTCTCGGGGTCGCTATGTTAGAGATGTTCTATGGCGAGTCTGATAATCTGGAGACAATACCAGCAACCTAGATCTTGGAAAGACATTTTCTGGGGACTAACAAACATAGTAAAATCATGAATGGATGGTGGTACATGCTCTTTGTTCGGCTGCTCTTGCATTTTCCAATTATACTCAGTGAATCACCTCGTCTGTCCACGAAATGGCATATTCTACTGAAAATGCTTAATAAGACTGACTATACTACATACGATTGGTGCTATCAAAATCCAGCGTTTTCATTAAGAATTATCAATTATTTCAGCTATTTTGTGTACTTTGAGATTCATGGTGATTTGGACATGGTGTGTCAATGAGCACTTATCACTCAGCTGCGATTGATAATGCATTTTATGGTAGGTATAAGTAAAATATGAGTAGCGTCACAAAGAATACATAGGATTTGCCACGTGAGGCCAATAAAAGCGTGGTCAAAACTAACTTGAATTTGGCTGGGTCCAAACTGAAATGGTATGGTGGGCAAAAGAATGAGTGGGAATGCTACCTGAGGTATTGCCATTAGTTAGGTTTATTGCAAGCATTTCTCCCATCACCTTTTGTATGTTTGATGTACTGCCCTAAGCTGCAAGGGTATGTATGCCCAGACGTGGGCCCCATGCTCACTAGCCCACTAGAACCAAGATACACCAAACAATACCAATCATAGAGTAACTTATCTTGGTTGCTTGTGCTCTGGAACCTAGCCTACATGAGCAGTTTCGAATGCTTCCCCTAGCGATAGCCAGAAGTTTAACTTATTGCAAGCATTCCTCCCAACATCTTTAGTGTGTTCGAGGCTAATGACTGAACCAAGTGAAAATAACATTTGCGCCAAATGAAATCTGGTGACATATAATTATATAAAATAAAAACATCTCGCCCGTGGGGTTAAAGTAGATGTTCCCGTGACACGAGGCTATCCGACAGGCATGTGTGCTAATGACGCTTCCATCAAAAGGCAGCTTGAGTGTGAAAGAGTAAGCAACGCCAGTAAGAACAGATTTGCATTTATATCGAATCGCTTGAAATGTGGGAGTACCTGATGTGTGCTTTACTTCTTGCATTTGACAGGGCGAAGACTCTAGGCTAAGAGATAAAAATGCAGGCCCTTTACTACATTTCAGCCTTTTCCTACCCAGAACCGCATTGCGCCTTAGTGGCCGCCAATGAAGAGTGGGAGGGGTACCATGAGCTTTCTACGCATCTGACAGCACTGCTCTTTGTCTCGCGCACACAAACAGAAATACCGGCGGCGATTGGGGCGGTGGTGAGGGGGGTGATCACATTACACGGGTGGTGGGGGCTTGCGATAGGGAGTCTACATCAGCGGGTGGCACTTCCAACTGGAAACCGTTAACTCTACAACTGCCTAGAATTCTGGGAGAGTGTATGTCAAGAACTCTGCGTGCGCCGTTACCGGTCGCAACGGTTTAACACCCAGAGCCCGGAACATACAAAGGCATTTTCTTGAGGGTTGAGGCGCGACGCTTCTCTAGCCTGCGTGAGAAGGGTTGTCTAAAAAGGACTTGGTTCTCGCCGCTCGTTCTCTGACATCTAGAGGAAAAGTCTCTGTCCCCAAAGGGGCCGTGGAACCGCAGGTTACCACGACCACCCTTCCGCCCCGCAAGACGACCCTCACACCCTTCACATATCCCGTACCTCTTCCGCGGTCTGAAACTCGTCCATCGTCAGCCTGCGGCAGCCCCTTACCAAGAAACTGCGCACGCGCACCGCCCCTGGTAACGGATACACACACAGCCACGCGTGGCACCGTCCCCGCGGCACGCGCTGCAGTGAAACTAAGAAAGGACTCCCAAGGCGCTGTGACCTGCACCCGCTTATCCCACCGCCCACATCAATTGACTCAAAGAAAGGACTGCAACGGAAAGAACAAGCACCGGAGCTGGCAGGAGCCGGAGCCGCGTTTCAAGCACCGGAGCTGGCAGGAGCCTACCCTGCGGGTGCCGAAGAAGGGAAGAAGAGTCCTGCTGCCGGGCCCTGCAGCTGAGGAGAGCCGCCGCAGGAATGAAGCCGGTGAGTGGGTTGCTGAGCCAGGGGGTGAGGGGGGGAGGGAGCATGTGTGCGCGCGAGTGCGGGGGGGGCGGGCTGTGTATGTGTGTGTGCGTGCGTGTGTGTATGTGTCTGGAGTGCGTGTGTGTGACTGGGGGGGAGGGGGGTGTGTGTGTGAGCGAGTGTCTGCCGTGTGCCTGCGTGTGCATGCGCTCGCCTGTGTGTGCGCATGCAGAGGGGTGGGGGGTGGGGGCTGCCTATATGTGAAGCGCTCTGATACCTGATTCGGTTCGGGGCTGGGAATTTTTTTTTTTTTTTTTAAATGGCAGAGTTACTCTGCGCATGCGAGGGTGAGACGCGCGCTCCCGCGGTGAAAACCGCGAAGGAAACGCTCGTCCACATCGGTGTCCACATTCCCATTAATGGGCAACAATAGTAGTCGAGCAGACACTCCGTCTGCTCGACCTAATACGTAAAGTGAATAAATTCGCTCGAGATGCTGCAGACTATGCAAATGGTCAGATTTTTACCTTCGCACGAAAGTATAACGCTATTAAAAGACAACAATATAGCAATAAAGGAAACAAGGACAAAGGAAATCAAGCTCAACCATCCGCCTCAACTACAGAAATGGGGGCTAATCAGGCGGTGGAAACCATGAGCTCTGACTCGATATCATCTTGCAGCACATCAAGTGGGTCAAATGATGATTTATTCACCAATGCTCAGGCAGCGCCTATCCTTAATCTAGAAGAGGAGCTTGATTTTTTAGTAGAGGAAAGGCTTCGAACACTGAGGCCACGACAAAAAAACGAGGCAACGTCCGCAGAAACAAAAAAAGACGCGAAAGAAGAAGAAAACAAAAACAACGCTGCGTAAAAAAAGAAGAAAACAAAGAAACACTGGCAGAAGAGGAACTAATGAATGAAAGATCTGTGATAAACCTCTCGAATGTGACTTTATCCAAAGCGGAACAGCAACTTCTAGCTTTAGGCCTCAATTTTTGCCCTGAACAAAGTTTCAAATATGCCTCTACAAGAATAGATGTGTATTGCTATATTCGCAAACTTAAACTCAAGAAATTTTTTGCGCTACAACATCTAAAATCAAGTACAGACATTGCCAATCCAGCCAAGGTTAAAAGCTCTACTAACCACCCCCAGTTAGCAGCGGCAGATATTCCAACGCTCCTTGTCTGTCATGATCTCAATCAGGCAACGGACTCACAACCAATGGGTCAGGAACAAGATCTCAATACCCAAAGAAGATTGGAAAAAATTTACCTTGTACAGAAAGGGGCGGGCATAACCCCCTTCAAAGGCAAATCTGACTTTGTACCACTCATGACTAGAGATGCGGTGGATGTTTTTCAAGACTGTATCATCACAGAAATCAAAGACCTGTACAGAAAAACCAATAATCGAAAGATACAAATGTTCAATCGTAAAAGAGCCAATTACTATGAATTGATTAAAAAACTCAATGATAATCCTGACGTTGTGGTGAAAACCGCTGACAAAGGCGGCAACCTCGTTATCTGGCCAAAAACTGACTATATCCAGGAGGCACAGAGACAGCTACAGGATAATGTATGCTATGAAAAATCCAATATGAAAGACTACAAAAAGGCTAATGAAAATTTGAAGAAATTGTTACTTAAATGGCGCAGGGAAGGCCTCATTTCAGGTAACGAATTCAAATTTATGCTCAACGAATTTCCTGTCTTACCGGTCTTCTATCTAATACCAAAAGTTCACAAAGGAATATCACCAATACCTGGCAGGCCAATTATCTCCGCTATTGAAAGTAGCAGGGAAAATATTGGTCGCTATATAGACTTTTTCCTACAAAACTTGGTAAGTGAACTGCCAAGTTATGTTCGCGACACGAGTGACTTTTTGGAAAAAATAGAGGGCCTGGAATGGCAGGAAGATATGCTACTGATAACTTTGGACGTTGAGCAATTATACACTAGCATTGCCCACAGTTGTGGCCTACATGCAACTGCGTACTTTTTTGGGCAAAGGCCATTGGAATTTCATCAGCATAACAAAATGATTTTGAGTTTAATAGAATGGTGCTTACACAATAATTACTTTTCTTTTGGAAAGGAGGTGTGGAGACAGCTTCGATGTGTGGCGATGGGGGCCTGCTTCTCCCCCAGCTACGCGTGTTTACATGTGGGCTGGTGGGAGGAGCAGGTCCTCAATGTCACACACCAGGTCTGGGTCAGAGAAAAAATCGTCAAATTTTTACACTACATAGACGACATTTTTATAGTTTGGCAGGGAGACGAAGGGGAAGCTCATCAATTTATTGATGAAATTAATAACAATAGCCTAAATCTAAAATGTACGTCCCACATCAGTGCCAAACAAATAGAATTTTTGGATGTCAGTGTCTATGTAGATAATGACAATAGATTACAAACGACCCTACACAGAAAGGCCACTGCAGGCAATACAACCCTGCATGCTTCCAGTCTCCATCCCATGTACACCATTGACAATATACTTTTACGAGAAATCCTCAGAATCAAAAGAATATGTAGCTCCCGAGAAAACGTTCTCAAATGTGTTAAAGATTTAAGGATACGACTTAAAGCTCGAGGGTATTCTGATCAAGTCTTTGATCGTGCTCTGGCTAGAGCCGACAAACAATCTAGATCCTCTTTATTCCCAAAATCTACTGAGAATGTTTCAGCTGCAGTAACCCCAGTTGTGGAAATCTCTAATGAATGTCCGAGATTCATTACTGCATTCAGCAGTCAGGAGAAAAAGATTAGACAAATCATTAATCGTAATTGGCCTACCAGTTTGATGGACACAGTGTTAGGTAGCATGTTGCCCAATAAACCATTGGTAACATTTCGAAGAGCACAGAGCATGGGGACAGTTTTGGATCAAAGTAGTCCAGAACTGAAGCAAAAGGCGATCTGGCTTCAACCAGCATCGGGGTTCCGTAAGTGCTTTAGCTGTAGAGCTTGCCAATTTGGCATCAACAAAACCCACTACAGTACCCCATTTAAATCAGTGGAGATGGCTATTATTGGCAACCACACATGTAAGACTGAGCATGCTGTGTACGTCCTGACGTGCACCTGCGGCCTTAATTACATAGGCAGTACCAAGCAGCAGGTGCAGGTCAGGATCTTGCAGCATATTAGGGCCATCTTGCACTGTGGCCAATCTTACCCAGTGGCTCGTCATTTTCAAAGTACACATAATAAAGATGTTAATTGTCTATCTTATTATGTGGTTGCCTCAGTCCCCCCTCTCAGACGTGGTGGTAATCGAGAGCTTAAACTGAGGCAACTAGAATCTCGCTTTATTCTTGAATATGACAGCACGTGGCCCAATGGGCTCAATAATACTGAGGATTTACGCAACTTTCTTTAAAATCTCACCTCTCGCTCGAACAAATCTTATTTTCTCAGGTAGTCAGGTTACCTGTTACCTAGTGATGATTGCTTTTCATATTGAACTGTGTGTCTTGGTTTTCTCTAACTGTATCTGTTTTCTAAAATATCCTGTATTCCGTGGCTAGTCAAGTTCCTTGTTAGCCCCGGCAACATCAGTGGCCAACTCTTCACCTCCATTTAGTTATTTATATTTATCACTATTGAGGATTTTAGTACTTTTTATATATTGGTGTTTTTATCACTTTTTTAACATGATAATATTTTTATACCTGTACAAAATGTTTTAAATGATGCTTTTATATAATGACAAAATTGTGAGTATTCCTAATTGTCGAATTAAGCATTTATGCATTTTTTACACAGGTTACTTTATCATGTATTTGCAATATTTTAAATTGTTATTCCCTCTAGCACGCGTGTTTGCACTTCATTCACAATTAGACACTGATCTAGTCCAGCACTGTTATTTGCACTTTATTTTTAGCCTGCCCTGATAACATTTGAATTTCTTACTATAGACCCAGAACTTTGCTAAATGCATGGATTTATCCTGTTATTTTTCTACAAATCTGCATTGAGAAACACTTTACAAAAATATTGTTATCAATGAAATTATAATCGCCATGTTTAATTAATTAACTGGCATTTGTATAACTGTGTTTTAACTTATTCAGCGTATTTGCACGAAGAATAGCTATGAAACATTCAAGATGTTGTTTATGTCTATGGTCACGGGACTGTTTGAAGGGCGGAGCTTATGCTATTCACTTAAACATTATAAAAACAAAAAAAGTTGCACTAGTTCCTTGCATGTGAACAAGGGCTCTTGAAGCCCGAAACGCGTATTGCCCTCCTGTTTTACCAGCTGCAATAAAGTAAAGAACCTGTGAATCCAGTGGTCCGTCTCCTACTTTGCCTGCCTCGCCGGTCCTGGGTGGATCAGGAAGTGGCGTTTGTGGAGTTTCTATATATATATACATTTATATATATATATATATATATATATATATATATATATATATAATATTGTGAGTGTCTTGGGAGCTAGCAGTTAAAGGAGACAGTTGGATTCAGGAGCAGATAGGAATAGAAGCTGAGCTGAGAGTAGCTCAATAATGACTTACCCTTAAGGGGAGATAAAACAAAACCAGAGCTTCTCCAGGACTCTCACTGTCTGAGGGAGTCGCTTGCGTCCTCGTATTTAGTAGCAGGGAAAGGACTCTTAACCCAGTCATTTCCAGCTCAATGATGCTGGCGTGTATGAGACTCAGACCCTGGATCACTAGTGGTCCCGGTGGACTCCAGGATCCTCTCAAGCTCCTGGGAAATGAAGAAAGTTGACCAGGACCATCACTGGCAGAATTATGATGATTGTCAAGGAGGGAATGGTGTACGAAAGATTGCTCTAACCATTGCTTTGGTTCAGTCCTGTAGTCATGGGAAAGGGCGTGCAATTCCAGCAGGATGGGATCATGACTTTCTTTGCAGATGCCAATCAATGTTAAAGCCTATGTTGGGAAATTCATTTCCCCAGACACTTGTAACCAGTAGAGGGAAACGAATTGGCCTCGTAATTAAATCCAAATATTTCTGAAGGGAGGCATAAAACACTGAAGATTGTCAGTAAACATGAAGCATTAGTGTTATCTTCTGCTTCCAGTGCAGCGAGCGAAACACAATTCTTGTAAGGGTAAACCACAAAAGCCGCTAAATAAACCTGTGCTTACCTTTCTGATAGCTTGTCACAAAAGTAATCAGGCTTAAGCTATGAGGCAATGTGGAAAGTATTTATGTATTGTGGGTGGACTACTTGTGATTCACACCACTGGCCGGTGGTGCCGCCTTATATGTTGATTAGTGCCAAAAGTACAATACCTTTTTTTTTTTTATTTCTGTATTTCTTTATTGTGTATAAAAAATATATATTTACATTGCCCGAGACCTTCAGGAACAGGGCGCAGACATAACATTTGACACCCTAAAGGAAGCACACAACTTACACAGCATAGAACTCTACATTGTGAAGTAGTGTGGCTCACTGGTTAGAGGCGGCAGACCCGAGAGCAGAGAACGGCCCGGGACCAGGGTTCGATTCCCGGCGCGGCAGGTTTCTGGACCAGGGTCAGCGGACTCGATAATTCTCTCGCCTCGGTGCCCACTCTGATCAGCGATCACACTCGGCAACTCTGGGCATTAGCTTGCCTCATCTTCACTAACGGCCCCACCAGACCGCCGGGGATGCCTGGTCTCACCCTGGAGATACCCATTAAGGGACCATCTCGCAGGGAAGCCAGGAAGGGTTTCGCAGCGGTCGAAGCGCCTTGGGACCCTACGGGTAAGTAGTGCGCTATATAAATGCCTATACATTTACATACATTACACATTTACAACTTCCTGAAAATCAAAGTGGCAATAAGGAAGGCAAACCTTAACAGCCGGACACCATCGCTCATACAACTTGCAGCCAGGGGCGGTGGGTGAGATTTTAAAGTGGTGGGGCGCAAACTAATTAGCATACAGCACCGTAGCGAGCGAGCGCAGCGTGCGAGCCCGAACCCCAAAAGGGGGGTTTGGGAGGATTACCCCCCCCAAGAAAATTTTGAAAAAAAAGAAGAAAAATCGTGCATTTTCAAGCAAATTTGAGAAAGCAGGAAGGTTAATAAAGCAATTGTGAAAGTGCAGTTATTACATTGATAGATGGCATAACATAGGTAGCTGCTTATTCAGTATTACCACAGAGCTTCATACATTCTGTCCTATTATGCTCAGGTGCTGAATTCAGACTATAAGACTTTCATGGAAATCTCAGCTCTAAGAGTAGAAGAAGTTACACAGCAGTGTAATGGTTGCCAGGTTCGTTCCGCAGGAGCGTCAGGAACTTGAAGAAAAGTCCACAGTCTTCCCCTACGGCCTTCCGACTCTATTAGACTCTAGAGTAACGAATGGCACGCAAGGGGAAAACAGGGAAACAAAACAAGGAAAGGCGGGGGAAGAAAAACAGTCTTACAATATACTGAACATTAGACTCTAGAGTAACGAATGGCAAGCAAGGGGAAAACAGGGAAACAAAACAAGGAAAGGCGGGGGAAGAAAAACAGTCTTACAATATACTGAATATAAAAGAGGCAGCGCAATGCGCTGTTACCGTGATTCTGGTTGAGCTGAGCTTTGTACACACTTCACATAGGTCCACGCAAGTACCCCAAATATAAATGGTATAAAGGTTTTCGCAATTTTCCAAGGGGAAAGTTTTGATAGGCAACACAAGCAACGAATCGTTCACCCTGCGGGAGACAGGTCCGGCCAGTGAACAAAGGTGAGCAAATCTGTGTAGTCTCCAAGTAGAACAAACACTACAAAACTTTTAAAAACAGAGATAACAATGCATTTCTTACCTCAATCAGAATTTTTTGTATTCAACCAACAAGTAGCAGCATTCACTTTTTGTAAAGGAAATCCGCACGTCTGTCTTTCAGTGTAGCAAACTTGTCAATTACTTGCATATTGAAGTCCGGTATCTTTTGGACTAGCTTGCTCTCTACAGACAGCATCGCCAAAGCATTTAGTCTTTCCTCTAGCATGGTGTTTCTGAGGAATGTCTTTATACGCTTTAAGGCTGAAAAACATCGTTCAGCTTCTACTGTTGTCATTGGAGTCGTAATCACAATTTTGAGTAAAGTCACTGTCTCTGTAAGTGAGTTTTCCATATGCAGTTTATGAATTAACCCCAGCAAACTCAAGGCGCTTGTGGCCTTCCGGTACACAGGCATTCCGTAGAGTACAGTTAACTCAGTTCTCAACTGCTCTTTTTTGAGCATGGGATATGCTTCCGCAGCCTGATTCAGAGCACGCTCAGGGAAGGATTCATCATATTGTGCAAACTCTTTACTTTGGAATAAAGTGGCAGTCACCAAATGTTTTGTGAATGAAAAACGTTCTTTTGCCTGCACAATTACAATGTCACATATCTCCTTTCCAATTCGTACCAGAGAGGTGATGTTTTGTCTGCGGTTTGAAAAAATAGAATGCTCTGGCAGTTTGCTCTCCAAATCGTCAACCCCATCTCTCACTTTCATTATCTTTTGTACAAATGCAGATGTAACGGCTTTCACAGAGACAGTATCTATGTCTTTTAGTTGTAACCGATCGTATAATGCATCAACATGGGTCATTATGTCATGGAATAAAAACAGCAAGAACTGAAACTCTTTGTCTTGTAGTGTTCTAAGAAAGCCATGGGCTTCATTCTGACTTGTGCGATCAAAGTCTTCTCTGGATGATATGGCGTAAAAACATTTCTCAAGGCCCTCCCTGTCTTCAAAGATTAAGTTGACTGTACGAATGTGAAAGTTCCAACGAGTTGAGGATCCCCTTGGTACGCTTTTGTCCACAATCTCATGAAGGGCTTCTGTTCTTTTGGGGGAACGTGTGAAGAATGCGGCTATGCCTCCGATATCCTGAAAGAAAACTCGTGTCTCTCTGATCTTTGATACCGCCTGTTGCATAATAAGATTGAGTTGGTGGGCATAACAGTGCACAAAATGAGCATTAGGGTACACATCTCGAATTCGTTTCTGTACTCCACCAAGGTTTCCACTCATTACGGATGCACCATCATAGCTTTGTGCGATAAGTTTTTGTTTTTGAGGCAAGTCAGGGAAAATTAGGTCCAGTTGACACAGTATAGCTTCAGTGATGGTTGCTGCACTAGAGTCTTTTAAATGTGTGAACCCAAAAAACCTCTCCACAATGTTTCTGTCACTGTCAAGGTACCGAAACACTAACACGGACTGTGTTTTAGTGGCCACATCAGTGGTGTCATCAGCCTGAATAGCCACAAAGTCTGTGTTTCGCAACTCTTGCACAATATGGCTTTTTATAATTTCGAGCATACAGTCAAGGAGTTCATTTTGTATTGTATTAGAGGTGCCCTTAAAGACTGTAGCACGTGCTAAATGTGTTTCCAAATCCTTGTCTATGGTTGACATTAAATCCACTAGGCCTCGGAAGATACCAGGTTTTGAGGAAGTTTCTGATTCGTCATGGCCTCGCAATGCCAGTTCGAAAGCCCCACAGAAACGAATGCAATCAATGATCCTGGATAGATTTTGTCTGTTCCTATCAACAGCTTCATTGTGTTTTTGAATGGATTTGCGATATGCATCATTTATCTGCTGCTCAATTGGTGCGTCTTCCCCCAACATTCCCAGTCTTGTCAGGTTTTCCAGATGATTTCTTGTGAGCGCATGCTTCTTTATTTTTTCAGCGATGTGCTTCAGGTCAACCATTCCTTGCCGTGTCCAAGAAAAGTCACCACCAAACAGCAAGCAGGGGAAGCAGAACAGAGAATTTTTTATAGGGCACCCTGTAAGCCAATCAGCTTTTTTGTACCAGGCATTTGAGAATGTTCGTTTTGACATTTTTCCTCTGTCCTGGGTAGTTTGCTGTAGATTTATTTCAGGCTGATGAGGTCCTAATTGCTTTATCTGTAGTTTTTGTTCAAGTGGCCGTGACTGGAATGACCTTGCAATCAGCTCTTGTACTGTATTCATGATGGTGTGTTGCTGGCCTTACCAATATATATATATTAAAGAAACCTGTCAATAATCAAAATACAACGTATAAGGTGCAGTGCAATAATATGAAATGTCAGTACAAATACAAAATACAGCCATACTGCCTCCTGCCTCTCTGTGCCATAGTGGTCGCTGGAGGCACTGAAAGAGACACTGGAGAGTGACCACATACTACATAGCCCTAACTCCCATGTACAAAAAATATATAGCATCAGTTTCCTTACCTTTAACACTGGTCACTGGTGTTTGCTGGGTTGTAGCCGGGGTCGGGTGAGAGAGCAGCAAAGGAGAAGTTTGTTGTCCTCTGGTTGTTTGCTGATAAACCTGTCAATAATCAAAATACAACGTATAAGGTGCAGTGCAATAATATGAAATGTCAGTACAAATACAAAATACAGCCATACTGCCTCCTGCCTCTCTGTGCCATAGTGGTCGCTGGAGGCACTGAAAGAGACACTGGAGAGTGACCACATACTACATAGCCCTAACTCCCATGTACAAAAAATATATAGCATCAGTTTCCTTACCTTTAACACTGGTCACTGGTGTTTGCTGGGTTGTAGCCGGGGTCGGGTGAGAGAGCAGCAAAGGAGAAGTTTGTTGTCCTCTGGTTGTTTGCTGATAAACCTGTCAATAATCAAAATACAACGTATAAGGTGCAGTGCAATAATATGAAATTTCAGTACAAATACAAAATACAGCCATACTGCCTCCTGCCTCTCTGTGCCATAGTGGTCGCTGGAGGCACTGAAAGAGACACTGGAGAGTGACCACATACTACGTAGCCCTAACTCCCCATGTAAAAAAATATATAGCATCAGTTTCCTTACCTTTAACACTGCTCACTGGTGTTTGCTGGGTTGTAGCCGGGGTCGGGTGAGAGAGCAGCAAAGGAGGAGGTTGGGGGTCCTCTTCTTGTTTGCTGATAAACCTGTCAATAATCAAAGTACAACGTATAAGGTGCAGTGCAATAATATGAAATGTCAGAACAAATACAAAATACAGCCATACTGCCTCTCTGTGCCATAGTGGTCGCTGGAGGCACTGAAAGAGACACTGGAGAGTGACCACATACTACGTAGCCCTAACTCCCCATGTAAAAAAATATATAGCATCAGTTTCCTTACCTTTAACACTGGTCACTGGTGTTTGCTGGGTTGTAGCCGGGGTCGGGTGAGAGAGCAGCAAAGGAGAAGTTTGTTGTCCTCTGGTTGTTTGCTGATAAACCTGTCAATAATCAAAATACAACGTATAAGGTGCAGTGCAATAATATGAAATGTCAGTACAAATACAAAATACAGCCATACTGCCTCCTGCCTCTCTGTGCCATAGTGGTCGCTGGAGGCACTGAAAGAGACACTGGAGAGTGACCACATACTACATAGCCCTAACTCCCATGTACAAAAAATATATAGCATCAGTTTCCTTACCTTTAACACTGGTCACTGGTGTTTGCTGGGTTGTAGCCGGGGTCGGGTGAGAGAGCAGCAAAGGAGGAGGTTGGGGGTCCTCTTCTTGTTTGCTGATAAACCTGTCAATAATCAAAATACAACGTATAAGGTGCAGTGCAATAATATGAAATTTCAGTACAAATACAAAATACAGCCATACTGCCTCCTGCCTCTCTGTGCCATAGTGGTCGCTGGAGGCACTGAAAGAGACACTGCAGAGTGACCACATACTACATAGCCCTAACTCCCATGTACAAAAAATATATAGCATCAGTTTCCTTACCTTTAACACTGGTCACTGGTGTTTGCTGGGTTGTAGCCGGGGTCGGGTGAGAGAGCAGCAAAGGAGGAGGTTGGGGGTCCTCTTCTTGTTTGCTGATAAACCTGTCAATAATCAAAGTACAACGTATAAGGTGCAGTGCAATAATATGAAATGTCAGTACAAATACAAAATACAGCCATACTGCCTCTCTGTGCCATAGTGGTCGCTGGAGGCACTGAAAGAGACACTGCAGAGTGACCACATACTACATAGCCCTAACTCCCATGTACAAAAAATATATAGCATCAGTTTCCTTACCTTTAACACTGGTCACTGGTGTTTGCTGGGTTGTAGCCGGGGTCGGGTGAGAGAGCAGCAAAGGAGGAGGTTGGGGGTCCTCTTCTTGTTTGCTGATAAACCTGTCAATAATCAAAGTACAACGTATAAGGACGGCTAAACTTAATTCAATCTTTTGCTGAGTTCATCCCCCGCCATACACACTTGCCCCTTTATCTCCCCCCTGCAGGTTCTTTTTCACCCCTCCTTTCTCCCTCTTCTGTCACGCTCCCTCCTCCCTTTCCTACCTTTCTTTCTCTTGACGCGGGTCAATGATTGATGATAAAAAAATAAGTCCCGGGAGTCTAAAAATGAGTGCTGGTGGGCCCCCACCTGCAAGCACCGGCTCACATTAAGCACTGATCTCCAGTAAACAGTGGGCTAAATATCTGTTACCTTGGACCGTGCATGTCACAAACTTACAAATGGATACATCAGTCGCACAGGGAGTGAAGTGTCAAACGCACCGACACTGTGGGCTGCTTTTCAGCGAGCGGAACATTTGTCACATGGAGACCGTGTAACCCACTGACTCACTTGTTAATTCATCACAAAACTGCGCTGTGTACCTGTCACACAACGGGCGGCTTAGCTCTCACAGTACACAATGTATACATCTTTAATATCGTGGGCACCCTGTTTCTCACAAGCTCGGCTGTGTATGTAAATGTAAATGTAAATGTGCTAGACTTGTAAAGCACACAGCTGCCCGTAAGCGTCCCGGCGCTTGCTTAGGGAACCCGTCCTGGTATTCCCCTGTGAGAAACCCCGGCAGGGTGTCCACAAGGTGAAAGCCAGTCATCCCGCCGCGAGGGGCCGTAGTGGAGATTAAGCAAGCTATTGCCCAGAGTCGCAGAGTGTGACCCCGTGAGTTGAGTAGGCACCAGAGCGAGAATTGTCGAGTCCGTGGAATTTTTGAGCCCGAGACCCGCCGAGGCTGGGAATCGAACCCTGGTCCACGGTCGATCTCAGCTTCCGGGTCTGCCGCCTCTAACCACTGAGCCACGCTTCTCCCTATTAGTCATTAGTCACACATTATACTGCACCTCCCTGCTATATTTTAGTGGCTTAGAGTAAAATGACACCCCACACCAGTCATGGTGTGGACAGAAACACCTGCATCCCCGCCATTTGTGCACAACCGCCAATATACCTTCCACGTAGCACCTCGCGCCCCATAGTGCTATGCATCTGCTACACCTTATGTAATGTTGTTGTGTAACTGTAATGTGCTTGGTATCTTACACACTAGGTCGTGTAACCATCTAGTTCTCAGGCACACACACACACATACAATTTCTCCGACACTTAGAGGAGAGGCGACTTCCAAGTGTGCCACTGCCAAGGTTTCATCATTGGGTCTGCAAACAGCAAAGCAACCAGGCCTTTAGTGGGCAGGGTCCTGCCGGTTCTCACACCGACAGTTCTAAAATAGTAGATGCTGAGTCGGGCCACTATACGGCTCTCCATTTTTGCTCTCACCCTCCAGGTATAAAGAAAAAACTCTGGAGCACCACCCTTTCCTGCCTTTGATGTAACTTCGAAGCACCTCGCCTTTCATAATCTCATCATTTCAGAAGTGAAGTATTTTCAATATTATATACAACAAAACCAAAGTTGTTGCTTATTTAGCTCATGCAACTAACAATTATTGGCAAAGCCAATGGTCCTGGCTTGTTGTAGGTATAGTGTTACATGCTGAATTATATATCTGGATGCAATGACAGAATCAGCAAAATACCAGTCTATTGCACTATTCTAAGCACAGGTTTTTAGCTTAGGTGTCTATAAGTCAACCATTAATTACACAGACCACGCCCCTTTGAATGACCCCCTGTATTTTCATTCCACTTAAAGCCATGGAAGCAACAATAACGCGCTAGAAACTGGGGTTCGTGTGCCTCATAAAAACACCATATTAATATAACATTTCAAACAAAGCTCTTCTGCATCTCTAGACCCAATACGATCCTTCCTGATGTTCTCACCTTATTCCCCCTCATGACAGTGAAACAAGGAGTAGATCCATGACAATATTGCCAAGTTATCCTGGGTACAGAACACAAGGCACAGAAATAGGAAACTAATTGGGCAGAAGAACCGATACAGACAGGGTGAAGATTAAATATGCCCTACAGATGGGATAAACACACAGGAGCAGACAATACTTTGAAATGCGTTGGCATAGAGACAACAAACCAAATTGACCCATACTCTCTCAAACTTACTGACAAATCTTTTGGAGAAGGGATCACATTAGAACCATGCAGATTCAAGGAGTGACTTGTACAGAAGTTTTGAAGAAGAAAATTCCACCTTACATAACCTATTTCATAAACATTTGCTTAGGACTACTCACTTGACCATGCTCACGTGTTGAGTAAAGTGAGGCAGAACATCACAAGAAACAACCTCCTTTACAAAGCACTCTCCATTCCAAATGACAAACCCTCAAAATACAGCCAAATGCCTGCACCTCTGTAACGGGGTCAAGTATGTTGCACAACTTCCGATGCAAAAAATGCATGACATTACAACATACCTTACCAATAACATAATTGTATTACTATATTATCAATATACTTAGAAAAACAGGTATCTTCTAGAAGAGACAGATAGGGCTGCAATCACGTGAGCCATTACTGGAGCAAAACAAGATTACAGGAACTCTAATTGAAAGTGGCATCTAAAGCCAATAGACACAATCTGCAAGTCCTGCAATATTCTGTAGTAAGAACAACAGTGCTTAACCTTTCAAGCCGGGCACATGTTTTTCTGGAGTTGGAGATGTACACTGGTTACAGAAAAACGAATAGCACACACATTGGACAGGCCATATTCACAAGCTGATACATAGACGTCTTTAACTTGCACAACTTTTGACCAATAACATTGGGTTTACCTCTAAGTAATGGTACATGCCCAGGTTCCTCATGACTAGGATGAGTGTCTCATTTCCTTGAATGCATATCTAGTACTGATCCCCTTCCAGCATTACCGATTCAATCCTTTACCCAGACCAACTATCAGTGTTCCCTCATCGTTATCATTATCATCATAATCACCATCATCAGCAACGAAATAATCAAATTGTATTTCTAAAACAATATATACCAAGAGCATTCATGGATCAAAGACATGGGGCATTAGTACATGGGCATTATAGACTTTGGCATTTGTAATGCCACATATGTTATGTATCCCGGCCGTCAAACTTTAAATGAGGCCTATAATGTTTTTGTAATCCTGCTACATTGGAGTAACTGATCATTGAGTTTTAGATGGTCTGGTAATAACTTCGACAAAGTGAAAGGCTAGGCAGGAAATTCTCACTCACTTGCAGAGGCCTTCTTTATACTGGGTGGAGCTAAGAAATCTGTACTGCTAAATCTTAGGGGCTCGAAGGATGATAAATGTATAAACTATTTTTCAGATAGTCAGCAGTTGCACTGTATATTATTTGATGGGCCAGGATTTTATTCAGATTTATATAGCACAAAATCAGACCAAAGACATTGGGGTGCTTTATATTAGCACCATATTACTTTACACAAGATCGATTTTTTTTTTGAAAGGCACAGGGAGAGTAAGTGATTTGCCCAGAATCACAGGATGTTGAGCCGAACCTGGGACTCGAACCTGGTGACCCAGTTTCAAAGTTGTCCACACTGGCACTTAGGCCACATCTCTTATCACCGTCTTGGTCGACCACAATATAGCAAACATAAATGCTGCGAAATCACTAGATTCTTACTACAAAGAAAACTCAATCAAACTCGTATAAATGTGTTATCTAATAGGGCCTAATAACATTTGAAATCAGATTTTAAGCACCTCACTCAGGGCTGACCTAAACTGCTAAAGACCTCAAACAGTGTCCAGACTTGTCACGTGTATAGATCATCTCAAACCTCCACTTCTGCACCACACACTAAAAGGAATGCATATTGAAGCTGAAACTGAGTCATTTCACACTGCACTGCATCATACCAGAGCTCTCCATGGCGGCTCTCCAAACTACTTTTCCTTTAAACTAACCCGCTCTGCCGGTCAGCAGTGTCAGAGAAATGCCAACAGGTAAAACCTTCGACGCTCAGGCCTGTACATGCATGGTAGTTCCAAAAATCGTGCGTATTAGTGTTAGTGTAAGAGAGACTAGAGAGACTGTGTGGATGGAATTTGCAGGTTTTCCTTTCCACTTTGTTTACTCATAAGTATGTGTTTCACGTTTTCAGTATTCTGGTCAACCTGACAGGCCAAAATATTAATCCACTTGCTGTACATTGCCCAATCAGGCTGTGCGACATGCTCAAACCTTACGAAACATGGAAAAACAACTGTCGAGCTTCAGGCACATTTAATGAGGGGAATTCCACCTGTTGGCACAATACCCAGAGGTGGCAGAGCTCCAGATCCATTGGAGTGGAATGGTACTGTTTAATCCTCCAGCATGAATTGACGTGTTCCTGGCATCCCCAAATGACACCCAATACCTTCTATAAATCATGAGTATGTAACATTTTAAGTAGTACAAGTAAACTAAACCACTGCAGTGGAACTTGAGGGTTTATCATTCAGTAAATGTCGACAGAAACTTCCATTAATTAGTAGCTTTGAAGTTCTCTTATTGAATATATGCCATGTCAAACTGAAACACTGCAGTGCAGTGGACTGAAACATTCAAGTGCTAATGCGAGCGCGAGCACCTTAAACACAAATTCCTAAAACTACGTACTGTGTTGCTGTGCTCTTCAATAATCCCAGTTTGCAAAATACATTTATGTAAGCGAAGAAGAAAACATTTCTAAGGCTAAGAGAATTTTGAGGATGAGGCGAAATATAATACAATTATTTTGACAAATCTTTAGAGACATTTTTTTCTTCGTTTTCTTACAAAGCATTTTTAACATTGAAAAAACAGCACTGTTGTTCAGTGTTCGCTCTAAAGACCACATTTTACCAAGAGCATTGCTAAAGGGCTTAGCCACTTCAGAAATGCCCTACTACACCCCCTCCCCCACTCCCTTCATCTCGTCATGCTTGCGCCAGCTGGACACCTTTGTCCCTTGGCGCTGTTAGTATTTATCCCAGAAACTACTGCTAACTTTGTAAAAATATATAAATAAATAATACTAAGACAAGTCCAGGGGTCTCAACGTTTTCTCAGGAGCAAGTCGCTGGCCTGCTGAACTCCAAGGTTGCCGAATACCGAACTGCCTAGTCGATTTCACGCACACCCCCCTTCTTCCTTAGGCTTTACCCTACACATAATGTCACTTTCCTAATTTCCCTGCCCCTGTGCCACCATTTCCCTATATTTCTCTTGAGTCTTGAGCATCCTATTCGATCGATTCTCCCTTTTCCGCCTTTCTCTCTGTTGGGCTTTGAAATCAGAGCCGGTGCCCACCACCTGCTACCAAGGGGTCTAAGCAGCAACAATGGGCAGAAGGGAGGGAGAACAGTACAGACCCAATGATGGTTCTCTTTTAGTAACAACTAACAACAAACATGGTACGGTGAATTCGGGGGGGGGGGGGGATTTCCATGCTGGCATTGGCGCCCATGGTACGCCACTTCTGCAACCACCTGCCCAATAGTTATTGCCAATAACTAAGCAGTGCCTGAAAGTGAGACAGTTTTGCCCTACTGTGGCGCTCGCATCACTGAGGCCGCGGCGTGTCACTCTGCAATCTGCATGCAATAAAGTCAACTTGAACTTCCTTCCTGAAAACAATTTACAACAACCACATGGGAAGGGAATTCAATTGTTTGTCACTCACCAGATCCTGTACGACGTACGATGGCAGGCTTGGCAGCGC
The DNA here is from genome assembly GCF_964261635.1 of Lissotriton helveticus. NCBI lineage: Eukaryota > Metazoa > Chordata > Amphibia > Caudata > Salamandridae > Lissotriton > Lissotriton helveticus. The sequence goes on along the minus strand of NC_136067.1, from coordinate 1,772,884,914 downwards.
GAACAGAGGGATTGGAACTCTTCTTCCTTCTGAATCAGACGGCGAGGCGAGTGCGACTGGTCTCGTGTCTCACAGCAGAGAGAGAGGGTCGGGATGATTCCAGAACAAGTAAACCGTCACTTCAGTGACGTCTTACAGTTACACTAACGGCGGCGCGCATGGCCAATCACTGAATGGCTTCATATGCTGAAGTCACAGTGATTGGCCAGCAGGATACAGTGCTGAGCGGCCTGCCTGAGCCACCCACGCGGCATCCAATGATGTCCTTGGCGCGGTTGACCAGCCAATCCTGGCGCTAGGAGGGCACACACAGCACTCGCCCTCTCGCCTTCTAAACAACGGGGCCGGCTAAACGCGCCCCCCCCACCCCCGCGCTCAGGCCAGCATCTACATGACGCTGACGCGCATGCTCGGGTAAGTTTCTGCCCTTATTGCGCATCTCGCCAACTCCGACTCTCAAACTGGTTACTTTCTTTAAGTTTAAATGCCGCAGCCAGCCAGCCAACCAACCCGGCCCCACCCCCTGCGCACTCCCTATTTCAGCGGGTGTGTCCCGGCCGGAACCCCCGCTGAAAGCGTTTTTATTTGATAAGGAGCTCCTTGTTGTGCTGCTCTCAGCAGGTGCGTCCACCAGGCTTAGTGGGGCTACGCCCCTACGCCCCAATGGACGCACCGCTGCTGCCTGCAGCCAGTCTCAACACACTAGGACACCAAGTAGCACACCTATACAAAGCCCTCCGCCCCAAAAACACAAAACTCAACGATAAAAAGTACAATACCTTTTGACAGTGAGATCTTCCTGAATGACTGCAGCCCATGGTGCTGCTAAAAAGTGTTCTATTGTTTGTGTATGTATATATTTTTGATATCCTGTACCACATAAGGCTGCTCTCTCTCTCAAGTGGGAGGGTTACATTAAGAATTGTCCACAGAGTGCATACTAGTGAAATCAGAACAATACGTGTGGGTCTAGTACTGCTAGTAATATTTCCAATTGTGTTTTATGCCCAAAAGTATATGATGGTCACGTTATAATGATTGAATGTGTTGAATATAAATGTGTTTACATACATCCTGTGTGAAGTCTCTTATATGACACTCAGTGCCTTTATCGAGAGTGGCTGCTGTGCCTTTGCTTTGCACATTGCCTCTGTAGTGAGCCTGACTTGAAGAACCGGGTCAGAACTCAGCGGTGCCAGGGACACACCTGAAATCCTCAAATTCCACCTGTCTTGGTATACAGAGACACGGAATACTTCTGGGTGGCGTCAGAGACCAAGTTTATTAGCTGCAGCTAGTAACAGAAATCCCAACAATACATCACAATGTATATTCCTAGGAGACTGGTCAAATTACTAAGGCAAGACATCTCCTTTTATACACCATATTCTCATTATAAATGTACACCCACTGCGCAAAATTCTAACCAATAGGGCACATTTTCTAAATGAGTATCACATTAACAAAAACCCAATTTACAGTAACCCAACCCAAAAGTTAATTATTAGGAATGTCCCAAATTCAATCTTTGCAAGCGGACAAATTTATAATTGAAAAGCGCAACCCATGTAATGTCAGAACATAAAGGAAACAGTAATAGATGCTGAGCAAGATAAAACATGTGCAAGGAAACTAAAGGTTAACGAGGTCCTGAACACTAAGTGGCAACCTTAGACAAGGATCAAACCAAGGGAAATTGGCTTTGCGAGGCCAGTTTCAGGTGAAGAGGTCAGTTTCTCTGCAGTTCTTTCAGAGTCGAAAGAAACCGAGTTAATGTATACATGAACTCAGAAGGCCAGGCCACTTGTTCGCCGGGCCTCTTTCACAGGCCTACGTGAGGGCAACACAAAATGGAGTCAGTCTCGAGAATTACATAACCTCAGACCCTCCTTTTGCCATTACGTAGACAAAAACCTAAACTCATGTTAATCTGAATCTAGGTTCATATCAATCTTCATTAGGTCATCTAAGTGTTGCTGTAGCATCATCCTATTATTCTCTACTTCTGTCGGGACAGGTCTCCTAACGCACATAGTAGCACAAAGACTACAAACGGCGGGACCACACTGGATGCAAAGACAACAAGAGAAAAGGATGGCCAAAATCATACCAAGGAATGTCAAAATCTTCCATTCCCATTTAGACAGCAATTCCCAAAACCATCTCGTCAATGACCAGTCTCCTTTGTCTACATGGATAGACTTAGAGATCTTATGTAACCTAGAGATGGCTTGGTACACTGTAGGAGCATTATCTGGTACGTAAATGCAACAACTAGATCCGATCAATTTGCATACTCCACCTCGATCTGCAAGTATGACGTCTAAAACCATACGATTCTGCAACGTCATGAGGAGGTCCGCTTGAAGCTCAGCGGTAACATTACTAAGAGCACCTGCTGTCTCATTAATAGTAGCTTCAACAATGCGGACAGGCTGTCGAATATGCCCACTATTGATCATAGGACCCCAAAAGGGCAGGGAACCCTTGAAGAAATCTCCTGCTTCTTGTCCTGTAGTATCTTCCTTATCGAAGACCCCTCTACCATATCTCGTTCTATGATAGTCCGGAGCCGTAGTATATGTAGGGGGAAGCAAAAACACCACATAACATGTACCTGAAAAATCAGGTGGCAACCATGTATAGGCTCTGTCGTGACAAACAAAATATGTGCCTTTAGCTGGTACGAACGGTGGAGAAGTCTGGGACGAATAGACATAGATGTGAACACACACACTCTTACCTAACTGAGCTTTCGGATTTCGACTAGTGCCTTGCAAGCAAAAATAACTTTGATGAGGCACAATCCAAATCGGGGGAGACCTTTTTCGTCTCTCCTTCTCAGTCACGCTGGTACTATATCCGGTCAAATTCCAACCAACATACGCCTGCATCTCATCCTTGGGGATAGCATTATATGCATCGATATCTCGGATCATATCTACTATTCCCTTTATCAAGGCACTATTGCTGGAGTTATCCTTAAGGGAACGTGAAGGGCGTATCTCATTTGCATAGATAAACATAGTCTGTAAAGCCCACACAGACCCATTACAAGAAAAAGGCAAAACCAAATATGGCATACCCTTATCGGTCGTATGCGGCATAAGACCACAAACCCAACAGTTAGTGGTATTCACTACTAACTGATGCTGATGCAACAACTGTATGAACGAGTTGTTGACAAATTCTGACCTCCTTGTCTGTTCATGTTCAGGCAACGTATAGAACTGATGCAAAGAAACAGTAGTGTAAGAAAGCATAGGTTGGGAAGTGGGTGCAAACGTCTGTTGTGTAGCATAGACAATCCATCCCACATAAGCTATCGTAATACTTAAAAACATTAAAAACATGATATTATAAAACATTTGCTACATATCAATGTACAGAATCTCATTTTAAGGTCTATTTTCTCAACATCTCTCTCAGGTACAAAAGACTCCATCCTCTAACGTGCTGCTCGCGGCAATTTTCCTTCTTCACTCAAGTGTGCGTCCAGGCGTCCTAGACAACCTAGAACCACAGACCTTTCGTCAATTCGCGGTTCACCCCTTAAGTCTTATACCACGACCCTGCAGCTGAACCCGGATGGTGGTTCGAAAAAGCAAAAAGAAAAATAGTCTCTTGTCTGAGAGAGCACAATACACAAAAAAATATTACTTTATTTGTCCTTTTTTAGACCTCGGCCTTAAACTATAATGTTCTTTATTCGGCACAGTTTGATCCTGAAAAAGAATCTCCGGATGCGTAGTGTCCAGTCTCAAATGCGGCAGCACAGCTTCTTGCAAAATTTCATCATCCGCACGTTCCGACTGAGTCCATTTCAAACGAGCATCACTAAAAGGCACAAATCTCGGGACATTTTCAGTCTCAGAATCGGCAACACCTTCCCGGACCAACTGATCATACGGTAAGGGTAGAGGTATCCTTTTCGTGTGGGTGGCATGCACCCAACTCTTTTTCCCGAAGACTTTCACAGCGGTCCTCGTTGCTAGCAGCACTTGATAAGGACCAGTCCACCTCGGCTGTAGGTTCTTGAACCTCTGGAAGTTCCTGATCAGAATACAGTCGCTGGGTTGGATCGCATGTCCCGCGTCAACAGAAGCTGAAGGTAAGGTATCATGAACCTGTTGGTGAAGAACACGCAATTTAGCAGTCAAATCATGTAAATAGTCAACCAACATAGGGTACTCAAATCGCTGTATTGTCTTGGCCTCGGCACAACCCAAATATTCGCCGGGCGTCCAAAAACAATTTCGCATGGGCTAAGTCCCACGCGAGAATGTATTGTCGTTCTTGTGGACAAAAGTGCCAATAGTAGAGCATCGGGCCATGTGAGACCAGAGCTCGCTTGCACCTTGGCCAACTTCAGCTTTAACGTGCCGTTATAGCACTCGACCAGGCCTGCTGACTGGGGGTAATTCGCTGCGTGGAACTTCTGTCTAATTCCCAAACCCGCACACATTTTCTGCATAATCTGACCCACGAATTCACTTCCGTTATCACTCCAGACCATCCTCAGCAATCCATACCTCGGGAAAAACTCTTTGAGCAAAACCTTGGCTGTAGCCAAGGCAGTATTATCCTTCAGGGGGTAGGCCTCTATCCATCTGGAAAAGGCACAAACAACCACAAGGACATACTTCAAGTTATTGCATCTTTCCATATGAATGTAGTCTATCTGCAACACCTCGAATGGATACGTTGGAAGAGCAAAATGACTAGCTGGAGTTGGGGTTCCCTTGCCAGGATTATGCATCAAGCAAATCATGCAGTGCTTAACCAAATTCTCAGCACATTTGGGAATTCCACTATTCTGCCATACCAGAGCCAACAACTTGCAATCCCTTTTGAGCTGATGTGAGCCATCCCATGAGCCATAGTAACCACTGGAAGCACATACGCATCTGGCAATAACCATCGCCGATGCTCTGACAACTCAACCCAACAGCCTGTCGAATCCAACATTCCCATACTCTCTCTCCACGTACTCAATTCTTTCTCAGTAGCTTCTGCCTGAATCATCTTCACACTTTCTATTGTATCTTCACACATTCCTCTTTCCACAACCCATCTTGCAGGACCTGCAACATACATCCGACTTGTCACATCTTTCGCTGTTTCTCTCGCTACTTCATCTGCAAACGCATTCCCTCGACCCACATCATCCGTAACCTTCTTATGCGCAATACACTTTACTATCGCAATTTGGGTCGGCAAAGTAAGTGATTCAAGAAGTTCACTCACTAATTGTCCATGCTGAATTTTCGTACCATGGGAAGTAAGAAATCCTCTCTCTTTCCACAATCGTGCAAAGCTATGAGCAACGCCAAACGCATACTGGCTATCAGTAAAAACATTCACTCTCTTTCCTGTTGACAACACACACGCTCTAGTCAAGGCTATCAATTCAGCTGCCTGAGCTGACTTCTGTGCAATACGCGCTGTTTCAACAATCGTGTGCAAAGTTGTGACAGCATATGCTGCAGTCGTCTTTCCATTCGGAAGCTTAAAGCATGAACCACCTACCCATAGGGTACCATCAGGGTTTGAAAGAGGAGTATCTTTCAAATCAATTCTACCCTTTGTTTCCTCCTCTGTCCTAAGAACACAATCATGCTGTTCTTGATCATCTGTCTCTACACAAATCGGCAACAATGTAGCTGGATTCAATGTGTTGCACCTCTTAATGTGCACATGACTAGCCAAAAGCGTCAACTCGTAACCTGACAGACGTGCACTAGTAAGGTGCTGAGTCTTCGTCCTGTTTAATAAGGTATCCACTGCATGTGGGACCATCACAATCAATGTATTATCCAAAACCAAACCAGCAGACTGTCGGATAGAAACAGCTGCTGCTGCCGTAGCTCTTAGGCAACCAGGCAACGCCCTAGCTACCGGATCTAAAGTAGCGGAAAAATACGCACATGGGCGCTGCTTGTCTCCAAACTGTTGTGTCAACACTGATAACGCACAACCTTCTCTCTCGTGCACATAAAGTGTAAAAGGTTTACTATAGTCATGGGGTACCCAACACCGGAGCAGAACACAATGCATCACGCAATTCAGAAAAACTCTTCTGACATTCATCAAACCAAGGAAGAGGGTGTGGTGTATCTTTGAGAGTAAGTGCCAACAAAGGTTTCGCTAGCAAAGAAAAGTTCGGGATCCACTGCCGACAATACGAGGTGATACCCAAGCAAGCACGCACTTCTCTCTGTGTGGATGGTACAGTCATTTGGGCAATCGCTTGAATACGCTCTGGGGTCAATCGTCTTCCCTCCTTCGATAAGAGATGACCGAAGTAGGTCACTTCTTGTCGACAATACTGCAACTTGGAAGAGGAAACTTTACGATGAAGTTCAGACAAATGTCGTAGCAAAGAAAGAGTAACCTCTTTACAAATCTCCTCATTATCAGCAGCCACTAGCAGATCATCAACGTACTGGATAAGAGTAGTACCAGAAGGCAACACAAGAGTATCGAGTTGAGTTTTCAAAGCCTGACTATAATTGGAGGGACTCTCACAATAACCTTGAGGAGCTCGCTTAAACTGGAAGCTACGGCCTCCTGAAGAGAAGCCGAAAATATCCCTACTTTCCTCAGCGATTGGAATACTGAAGAAAGCATTCTTCAGATCAATCACAGAAAACCAAGCAGCTGAGGCAGGGACTATAGTCAATAAAGCAGTAATGTCCGGAACAACAAGAAACTGTGGCACAACAATCTTGTTGACCTCTCGAAGGTCGATCACAAATCGATTCACAGGTGGCAGAGAAGAGAAGAATTATTAGGAATGTCCCAAATTCAATCTTTGCAAGCCGGACAAATTTATAATTGAAAAGCACAACCCATGTAATGTCAGAACATAAAGGAAACAGTAATAGATGCTGAACAAGATAAAACATGTGCAAGGAAACTAAAGGTTAACGAGGTCCTGAACATTAAGTGGCAATCTTAGACAAGGATCAAACCAAGGGAAATTGGCTTTGCGAGGCCAGTTTCAGGTGAAGAGGTCAGTTTCTCTGCAGTTCTTTCAGAGTCGAAAGAAACCAAGTTAATGTATACATGAACTCAGAAGGCCAGGCCACTTGTTCACCGGGCCTCTTTCACAGGCCTACGTGAGGGCAACACAAAATGGAGTCAGGCTCGAGAATTACAGAACCTCAGACTGCTCAGTGCCAAAGCTACCCAAGGGTGAGCACGGGCTATACAGAGAGTGGAATCACCTGCCCTCGATGGGAGAGGTAATTCTGCCAGGCTGAGGGCATCCCTTCAGCCAACCAGACACTGACGGATACAACAATGGCCTTGCTTCCGATATTGGAAAGTAGAAGCATGATATTAAGAAATCAATGAAGTCAGCAGTTGCTCAAGTATTGCATCTTGGTTTCAAGGAAGTCTCACATTTTCTCCTTGAGAAGATCCTGTCTCCTGCTTATTAAATACATTTAATTGAAAGTAATACGTTTCTGTCGCATGTCTACGCTTCATAGAGTTATATTGATGAGAAATACATAAAAAACAATCACATTTGCATGCAGTTTAGAATTACATTCTCCAACTGGCCGTTTTGGGTGAGAGCTTTGGTTGGTTGAAATGAGAGTTGTCTCTTGAATATTTGCTGTGGTGCTCACTATTTTTGCATTGATCGCACATTAGACTTTTGGTTTCCCGACATGTGTTTTAACGTAACACTTTTACTTGTTTCTTTGTGCTTTGAGGAGCAATGGCACATCCTTTCCTCCTGGTGTTTAATATTTTGTACTCCATTCAGGCTGTTTTTAACAGTTCACAGCCTAAAGTACAAGTGGATATTGTCTTCAAGTAGCAGTACATTCCAAATGATCCCTTACATTTTGCTAACGTTTTAAAGGGACTGTTTGCTTTGGGTATAGGCCTAGTCAACAAAACAGCATTTATTGTCCTTTTTTTGGGGTTAGTTACTAAGTGTTGCATAGGTACTTGTGCATCGCACAGCAATTTTGCCTAGCGCCTATAGACTATTATAAAGGCAAGTAAACTGATGCAATGCTTTGTTTCGCTTTGTGTTGCTTTGCGCTGCTTTGCGCAACACCCCAAACCACAGTATTTTAGTATTTAACCACCATTGTGTCTTCGTTGTCCTGCCAAAACAGAGAAACTTCACATTTACTGCAGAGCAGTTCAGTTTTAATTTTGTCACAAAGTTCTTTTAAACATTCCCTGGAGACTGGTCTAGACACAGGCGTGGTGGTTTAAGCTGTACCCTCTGCTACTATTCCAAGTGAGCACGTGCCCAGTTTAAATCGAATGGGTTGGATAACTGTTATCTATTGTTATTTATTGGAGAATATTCTAGCATCTTCATCCACGCTCTGAAAGCAGGAGACCCATAGAGAGGCAGTAGCGGCTGCTACAGAACAGGGGTGGTGAGGCGGGGGGAAGGGAGGACAGAGGGAGGGGTGGAAAATAATATATATATTTTAAAAGAAATTACCTTCTCAATGCCGGCTGCCGCCTCTCCTTCTTCTTCCGTCCTCCTGTCTGCAATTGGCAGGAAGCACACAACATCCCAGAACCCCCTGACCAATCACAACGCTGCCATAGCAGATAGGGGCTGGCCGGGGCCAATCACAACGCTGCCTTAGCAGACAGGGGCTGGCAGGGGCCAATCACAACGCTGCCTTAGCAGACAGGGGCTGGCAGGGGCCAATCAAAATGCTGCCTTAGCAGACATTGGCTGGCAGGGGCCAATCACAACGCTCCCTTAGCAGACAGAGGCTGGCGGGCTGTGCATGTTTTCCACCCAGGCTGTAATGCACCCTGGGTTGAGAACATGCACAGTGCTCATGACACTTTGGACGGCCCAAGATGGCCGGTCAATGCGTCATGCGCACTTTAGGTGCTGCCACCACTCCTCCCACTGTAAGGTGAGGCGCCCAGCCCTGCCCGTCTGGCTTCAGCTGCAAGCTGAATGCACAAAGCAAAATGATAATAACAAAAGTTATCATTTTCTTTTTTGCATTCAGCGTGTAGTTGAAGCAGCCGAGCCACGCTCCTCCTCCTTAGAGAGGGATAGACACCAGATGGACTCCTGTTGAAATCCAACTAGCCATTTTTTGGGTGAATGGTCTTTATATTGTTCTAATAAGATTACAGAAGACAATACAATTGGCTTACTGAACGTCCTTGTTGATTCACCCACTTTATAGTGCTTGATAACTCTAACAGGAATACAGCTATATATAACTAGTCAGCAGGTGTGCTGCCCCTGGGGCCCAGGAGTTTCAGGGGTCCATGGCACCCCAGCTGTGGCTTTTGCTACCTAACTAGGGGCACATTAGAGCTAAGTTAAGCACTGAATTATAATGCAAGATCGAATTAAATGTCTACAATTGTTTTCTCTTTATTGAGCCACTGTGGTCGGGCAATGATTTCCCAGCAAGCTGCCGCGCCTGCGTTTTAACATCACTGTCAGCTGATTACTGATGCAGGAGGCCAGGAGTGCACCGAGCTGCCTCTGCAGCACTGTGACTGCAACATTTAATCTGACAAGGTCATCGGCATATTTTAAGAGAGTCATGTGCCTGGTATGTACTACGAGGAGGGGAATCCAAGAGCCTTTTCCAGGCATCATCACGAGTCTAACAACAATACCAGTACATCAGACAGGGCAGCACAAAGCCCTGCTGGGGCCTATTTACTATAGGTTTACTGACTGTACACTGCCCCCTATCAAGAGTCACTTATATTGCGTCCAGTTACTTGAGAGGGTAGGGATAGTGCTCCCAGGAAGGACGCCTGGGCATCCGTGGCACCAAGCTTACTGCAGAAATTCACACATTGCAGAAAATCACACAATCCACTCATTTGGTGGATTATGTGATCTCCTGGAATGAGTTTAGCCCATACAAAAAAAACAAGTCAACACAATAAAGTCCATAAGAAGCTATAAAGTTGGTTCGTTTCTCCACTCATAGGCACATAGAGCAAATAACTCATTTATGGTGCTTACTTTTAGTGTAAACTCTACCTATTCTCACACCATCATGTATAAATCCCCCATCCGCAGTTCTATCCTCTGCACCACCAACCTTACAAAAATTGTTGCTATACATTTTACGAGGAAGGTACGTTTAACTGAAAACAATAAAGGCATAATTAAATAGTACGCTGCATACCAAGACCACTGACATAACTGAGCAGCACAGCAGGCAGACATAAGCAGAGTGCTGCATACTCTAATAGGTAACAAACTAATCGAGCTACTAAGTGTGCAAATGGGCTGCCCACCCATAATGAAACAGAACCTCGACCTTGCGGAGGTGCCCGCTGCAAAACTGAGCAGTAGCACCGTGTCATAGACAGACCCATTGCATACCAGAGCAGTAAAATGTATAAGAAGATAGTTCATTTAACCACACTGGGCTGCCGTAAATATTTTACTCAAGCGCAATTACCGCAGTAGCCATAAAATTACACATGAGCATGTCAAGGAAGGTTGTGTGACAGAACAATGCATGCCTCAACAATACATGTCTAAACAATGCAGTCTCAACCTTGACTGAGTCTTCACAAAGGCATGCCTTTACCATGCATGTCTTTACCATGCATGCCTTTACATTGAATTACATTTTTAAGGCTTAATTGATAAAGGCATATGAGTGGTAAAGAACAGACCCAAGCCCCCTCTTCCTGAGCCCTAAAATCAGGCCCCTAGTCCTGCAAACATCCTCGCCCTCAGCCCTAAAAATGACCCTGAGCCCTAAAACCCAGGACCCAGCCCAAATAACTACCCAACCCCAGCCCCAGCCCCAGCCCCCCTGCACTGAACCCTAAAATCGACCCCACCCTAAAGACTTATACACTACCCGGAGTCCTAAAACCCAGCCCTAATAACTACCCTGACCCGAACCCCCCACCCGGAGCCTTAAAGCCGTCCCTAGCCATAAAAACTGCCCTTCCCCACCTTGCCCTGAAACCTAAATAAATGTAAAGAAATTACTCACCAAGCTGCCGTTCCTTAGAATGTCGGCTACAGGAAGTCTTCAACACCCCCCACCCCGCCTACTCGCTCCAGTGTTAAACCGCTAACTGTCTTTACCACGGATATGCATGTTTAAGGCTTATGCATGGTTAAGGGAAGCGTTGTTCTACTTGGGATATAATGGCATGCATGGTTTAGTCCACACTATTAATGCTGTTTCCCGTCAAGGAATGGAGTTGGGTTTCAGGATAGGCTTTCTCTGGCAACTTTGGAACAATCATATATTCTCGAGTTCTTGCATGTTGTTCACAAACTCCCCTCTGACACATTCGCAACCCTGTAAATGTTCAGAGATGGACTTGCTTTCCAGGCTTTTCCTATTTATAGGGTAAACAGTTTCTGCTATTTGATAATGCATAATTGTACAACACCTACATTTAAACCAGCAGAAATGCATACACATGCAAAAACAGGCAGCCCCAGAAGGTTTAATAAAATCCTGTGAAAGGGTGCAGCATTCCAGGGATATTTCTTGAAAGATTTGAGAATTACCAAAAGTCGTAACTCATGGAAAGGTGTAGATGTATTTCTTTGAAAAACACATATGGACTTCGGGGAAGGTCTTGCTACTGTGGAATTTCAAAACAGAGATGGACATTTGAAAGTTTCCTCTCTTTTGTCCTGCAGTGTAGCAGGCATGGTAAGGGAAAGTCAAGGTCCAGTATTGACTGGCTGATATCAGTCTCCTGGACACACACAATGAAGGGGAAATCAGGATTTTATTCAACCACCATGAAATCTGCTAAGCATAAACTCTGACTTCTTAAGAGTATAGTCAATCCATTGAAGAAGAGTAACAGTTTTTTTTTCTACACAGGAAGGTCTTTTCAGTGGATCCAGGCCCCAACTGCTGCGAGCAGGGACCAACAGAACAGTTGCTTTAATTCAGTTGAAGATCTTCAAGCAGTTAATTGTTGTTCCATCTGCTCATGTGAGATTGAGCCTGAACAACTGTGGAGTGCAACTGGCATAATTTAGGAGCACCATTGCATAATTAAACAACCTGCAGCATATTTCCGCACAGTTACTAAGAAGGAGCGCTGGAAGAGTTTGAAAGCATCACTATGAACACTAAAAAGGGCCGCTGGCTATCTTAAGAAGCCTCATTAGCATAAATGAGAAACAACCCTAGAATATTTGAGCATCACAACTGACATAACGAAAAGCTGATGATGGAAGAGGCCAGTAACATTACTAAAAAAAAAGGCATAATCAAGACACACCACTGGCATAATTAAGCAGTCTTATATCCGCAGATTGAAAAAGCGAGTTTCTGCCATACTTCCGAAAAACCACTGGCATACCTTAGGGACATCAATGACAAGAAGCACCAGTTGTATCACTCAGATGCGACCCTGACATAATTGAGCAGTGTGTTCAGCAACAGATACTATATATCAATCAATCAATCAATCAATCAATCAGACTACTTGTAAAGCGCGCTACTTACCCGTGAGGGTCCCAAGGCGCTGAGGGGAGGGGTGGGTGATGCTACTGCTCGAAGAGCCAAGTCTTGAGGAGTCTTCTGAAGGAGAGTATGTCTTGGGTCTGCCGTATGTGGGTGGGGAGGGTGTTCCAGGTCTTAGCGGCGAGGTAGGAGAAGGATCTGCCGCCGGAGGTCGTTCGTTGGATGCGGGGGACAGCGGCAAGGGTGAAGCTGGCGGAGCGGATCTGGCGGGTGGGGGTGTGGAAGCTAAGTTTGCTGTTCAGGTAGTCTGGTACAGCGTTGTGGAGTGCTTTGTGTACGTGGGTGAGGAGCTTCACAGTGATCCTCTTGTCGACGGGGAGCCAGTGTAGGTCTCAGGTGGGGGGTGATGTGGCTGCGGCGGGGGACGTTGACGATCAGTCGGGTGGAGGCGTTTTGGATGCGTTGTAGTCGTCGTAGGTGTTTGGCTGGGATTCCTGCGTAAAGTGCGTTGCCTTAGTTCAGTCTGCTGCTGACGAGGGCCTGTGTCACCGTTCTTTTTTTTCCGGTCGGGTTCCACTTGTAGATCCTGCGGAGTATGCGGAGGGTGTTCTAGAAGGAGGAGGAGACGGCGTTGACCTGCTTAGACATGGAGAGGGAGTAGTCGAGGATGAATCCTAGATTGCGTGCATGGTCGGTGGGATGTTGGTGCTGTTCCCAGTGTGGTCGGCCACCAGGAGTCGTCCCAGGCTGAGGGGGTGGGTCCGAGGATGAGGACCTCTGTCTTGTCTGAGTTCAGTTTCAGACGGCTGCTCCTCATCCAATCGGCGACAGCCTTCATTCCCTCGTGGAGGTTGGTTTTGGCGGTGTGTGGGTCCTTGGTGAGGGAGAGGATGAGCTGGGTGTCGTCAGCGTAGGAGAAGATGTTGAGGTCATGATGGCGGGCCACTTGTGCGAGGGGGGCCAAGTAGACACTAAACAGCGTTGGGCTGAGGGATGAGCCCTGGGGGACGCCGCAGATGATGTCGGTGGCTTCAGATCGGAAGGGTGGGATGAATATGATTCTGCAGTGATCTATGTTAATTGACAAGAGGCAGAGTCATCCTGAGAGCATCACCACATAACAAAATTAAGGATAATGCATAACATTTTAAAAACTACAACTGTGAGTTCAGTCCTTTGTCTAATCACATATTTGGATGATTGGGCAGCACTCCGCATGCATAAAAAACAGAGGTGAGCCATTGTTGTTATGGGTACCACACTACCTGCAACACTGAGAAGGACCACAGATAGAACTGAGAAGCAACATAGGATAACCGGAGGAACTCCACTGGAACATTTGAGAAGCATCCCACTGGCAAAAATGAGGAGCACCACTAAGAAAATTGAGAAGCCTTCTAAAGTAATTGAGCAGTCAACTGGCAAACTCAGAAGATTTCTTCAATATGGGAGCCAACCCTTGATAATATCAGCCACAGTATTCTGTGTAGATATTAACCTATAAGGAAACATTATGGTTATTACATCTCCTGAGACCATATGGCTTTAGTCATCCAGGCTAAGGATTTCCAATAAGCATTTTTCCACTTGGGCACATTGTGTCAGGAACTATTTCTCCTGTGGCATAAAGATTTGTCTTCAGTGTTTGTATGCAGTACACAAATGCCTAATAGTTAAATATATGAATTTACTGCTGTATTGGATTAATGTTCCTGAGTCTAACGAGCATACTTTCGCAACTGCATCTAAAACCGATGGATTACATCAAGGTCGACATCCTAAACTGGCATTGTGGCTTAAGTAGCATCTCTCCCATAGGGGAGAAAGCCGGGCTGGCAAATATGAAGATAATCGCTATTACAGAGGGTTCCCCCCAAAAATGCCTTCATACTTGAGAAAAAGAAGAAGGGTTATAAACAGAAATGATTGGATAAACAGGAACACAGGTTAAAGAAAGAGGCAGAAAGTATGGATACTGCTAATTTCATGAACAGTAATCAGACAGTAAAAGTTATTGCTCACTATTCTAAAGGTAGAGAATAACTAAATACCACCAAGGAAGTTTATAAGACAAGTCAGGATACAGCTATTAAATATACAAATGGAATAAATCATGTTAATTAGAAATAATATCGAGAATCATGAGATTGATGGATTAGAAATTAAAGAATACCTCACAGAACTGAAAAAAAAGTTTTATATATAGAGGAGGTGGGCAAAGTAGAAGACAAAATAAAAAAATTGAGACATTTTTGAGACTATCAAATAATCCCAAGAAGGCAGAAGAGAAGTCTGGTGAGTTCATAAAATGATTATGACAGAGTTAACATATTGGCTAGTGTCTACATTTATGTCTTGGTGGATTTTTAGAACTGTATGAAGTTTAAAAGGACAAGAAACGAATCTAAAAAAATTATGATGGGAAATTATTCTCCCCATGAATCGATTAGAGCCCACATGCTTCAAGGGATTGTGAGAGAATAGCTGTAGTATTCTCAGGAAGCGTTTTACACTTTTGAGCACGTTTACTGGTTTGTCTGATAGCCACAGCAACACAAACATAAACCATCTACAATGTATGCAGTTTAGATGCGGATACAGGCTTTGATGTGTTTATCTCTGAGCAACGGTAGGTGTTGGTGTAAGGACAATTAACATTATTAAATACAATTTTCTGTGAAGCGAAAAGGGAGACTAAACAAAAATGATAGTTCCTCTTCTTGAAGAAGGTAGGCTCTTCTCAGTTGAAAGTGAAACTGTCCCCATTGCTCCTGCAAGAAAGTCCAGTTCTGTTTGCAATTGCTAGCATCAAAATTACCTGATGGATCTAGGGGCACATGCCTGTCCATCCCATTTTATCCCCCGAACACTAAGATAAAATACGCCTCTCACTAAGTTTTAGTCCTTTCACTTGTACCGGCCTGAAAATGGAAGACAGTGTTCATAGTTATATTCTGTAACAAATGTTCCAGTTGGATAGCTCAATCTCCTGTGGATTGTATGATTTTAAGGTGTTAAGTATTGTGCTCTCCTAGGCAGGAATGTATGTTTTTGGAAAAGCCCTATGGCTGCCTCAGATAGATAATATTTCATATGTCAAAACTGCTAAATGGAACCAATTAAACCAATGAGCTTGTTCATGCTATGTGCATGCTACACATTTGGCTTTGATCTCTTGTACTACTAGAAAATGTCATATGAAGGATATATTTGATTAGTTTTTTAGGAGGGGATACTGTCAATGGCATAGTTGCTGTCAAATGACTGCAACTCGAGAGAATGTTCCTTTTTTAAAATAGGGATAATTTCTACTATGTTAAAGTTTCTCATAACTCAACTCTTGGCAGCTGGGCTGGAAGGAATATATAAAGGAATTATCTTAAAAGATCTTCAGCTATCAAACATTTTGAAAAAATGCATAGCATTTTACCAGTGTAATGACAAAACAAGGGAACCCCAATATTTGAACCTGTGTTGGTTATTGGTATTTTAAGAAAACAGTGGCTCATACAGGGACGGATTGATCCAACAAAAGAAGAGCAGTTGGGGTTAAAGCAGTGTTAATCAATATGCCTGTATAAAAAGGCATATAAAGGCAATTAATGCCAGACAGAGCAATAGTGGGCAGTTATTTAAATGTAGGTAGGGACACAGATGGGCTTTTTCATCATGCAGTATTTATTTATAAGCAATATTGCAACGTATTTTCTGAATTTATAGTTCTAGTACTCACAAAAAAGTGACAGCAAGCATGATGTGACGAGTGAGGGTAACTTTTAAAATATATACATCGCATTGACAACAAAGACAGAAGCTCCTGAGTGTAATTTAAACAATAAAAGGAGTTTCTTATTGTATAAGGGTCGACAACTTTTCGATTTCACTGATCTGAGATCATCGTCAGGACAAAAAGTTGTGAACATGAAGAATTAGACAACCAGAGGGAAGCCGGTGAGTGGAGATACCCCGTAATAAATTGGGGCGATTGACAGGGGAGTTAATTGTTTAGTAATTGGTTTCAATTATTATCGATGGCGCCGGCACGTGATACAGTAAGTCGGGCGCAACAATGGAAATAATCCCTGAAAAGACAGCAGTTACTGCGTAGTCGGTGTTGCCATAATTAACTTAGTCATGCACACCGCGTGTGTCGGTCACCGCAGTATGTGACGGGCAGCTGCTCTGTCTAGATTCCTACTTCAAGTGGCTTGGCCTTACAGATATAGCAAAAAATGTAGAACACTCCGGTAAAATTAAAATGATGAAAGATATTAAAGAAGGCAATTGTTAAATTGCTCTCAATATCAAATTATATATAGTACTTTCATTAAAGCATGCATAATCATGTCCACTGAGTAGGAGCTGCTGTTAAATCAGAATATAATCGTCTAACACTGTTTTAAAAGATTTTTCATATGTCGATTATTCCCACTGGAGTACAGCAGCGACAATGAATAGCCTGCATTTGAGCAAATTCTGGGCTCGTTGCAGTACTTGAGTTGTCATTTATTGGATAAGTTTCAGCGCTCCATGTGTTTGCTTTGTTCGCCCTAAGTTGGCAGTGTATGCCCGGACGTGGGTCCCTTGCTCACTTTGCCATTGGTTTCAAGCTAGGCTAGCTGCTAAAGGGTGTTACTGCGAAACCGGTCCCAGGATGCTTGTTTCCAGTCCAGGGAAGACCTTGCTTGGCAGTTCAGACTGGACTGTTCCCATGAGGAATAGGGTCAAAACTGATTTGCATATGGCTGGGTCTGAACTGGGGTGGTGAACTGAGCTAAAGAACGATGAGGGATTCACCCCAGATCTGTGACTGGGGTGAGGGAGTGAAAAGTGTCAGCGTTCCGTCCATCATCTCCTTGTATTTGCTTTGCTTGCCCTAATTTGGCAGGGTATGCCCAGACGTGGGCCCCTTTTTCACTTTGCCACTGGATGCAAGCTAGCCTGGCTGATGAAGAGTGCCACCCTGAATCCAGTCCCAGCATGCTTGTTTCCGGTCCAGGGAAGACCTCGCTTGGCAGTTCGGGCTGGACTGTTCCCATGAGGAACAGGGGCAAAACTGATTTGCATATGGCTGGGTCTGTACTGGGGTGGCAAAGTGAGCTAAAGAACGATGATAGATTCAACCCAGATCTGTGACTGGGGTGAGTGTCTGAAAAGTTTCAGCGCTCCATCCATTATCTCCTTGTATTTGCATTTATCAGACATAGTCTGGTTCTGTTGCAATCTTTCCTTTTGGTCGGATGAGAGGGATACAGTACTTGTGACAGACCTAGCAGAAAAGTATAGACAATTTACATTCAGAAACTCTCGGAAGAGTAGCGGTGAATTGGTCTGAGGTGGTGGAGTATAGTTCCTATTTCTATTCTATAGCCTTATAGCCCACCGTAGCGAGCTAAACTAACCATGAAAAGCGCTAAGGAAGCCAGCTTTTATTTGTCGGTATGGCCCTAGAGGGCAGATTGTTATAATTTTTAAGACAAAGGCCTCACGGAGCCCACAGGGTTTCCATACTCCAGGTGGATGTAATCAGGGCCTGGACTACAGTTTCCTGGGTCAAACAAGGAAAATTCCCAGAATCTTTATTATGGTTCCTAAAATGCCAAACCAACCTGTTGCCTCAACTGAACTTCAAGGGAAACATCCTTTACAACGCAACTTTTACCACGCAGTGCTTTTACATCGCAACTTTTACAACGCAAACCATTACAACGCATTGCGCTGGGGGGCGCTCTAGGATAGGGAATAGATTTAATTTACTATCCAACACCTTCCCTACTATCCACGGGGACTGGAGTTGGAATAGTAAATTAAACTATTCACTATCCAGCACCCCAAAGCGCTATGCGTTGTAATGGTATGCGTTGTAAAAACTGCGATGTAAAAGCATGCGTGGTAAATGCATGCGTTGTAATGTCATACATCCGAACTTCAAATATCATCAAACCAGATTCCTAGATTTGTGATTACCAATTAAGGCTGAGGATCAAGGCAGTCTGGCCAGTACTCTGGTGTCCAGCAATTTGGATTATTACTTATTATCATAACTTCAATTTTTCCACTTTAGAGTTTTAAACTAGCCATCTACTTGGCATCGCTGTAAGGCATGCTTTTAACTAAGCTGCTTTACAATGCTGTTCTGGGGCTAAGGCAATGACCAGCTGAGTGTTACTCGCATGAGATACCAAGGTCAAACCAAAGAACTGAATAATATCTGCTCAGGGATACACATAGACATTGGACAAGGTCAGATTGAGAGAGGATCCCTGAGAGACCCAACACTTCATAGGCAGAGAATCTGAGTGGAAGGTCTTATCGCAGATCTGGAACCTCTGATCCTGAAGGAAGGAGGCAAGCCATTTCCAAGCCAGCTGTGTCCCCTAGAGTTGCGTAGCCTTTCAAGCAGAATTGTATGGGATGCCATTTCAGAAGCAGCAATAAGATCTAACAGGATTAAGCTGCAGTACGGCCTCTATCCAATGCATCTTTGAGGTCCTCTGCCACCGCAAGGAGTGCCGATTCACTGCTGTGGCCTGAAGAAAATCCCATCTGAGAAGGATAAAGAAGGCTGTTCTGCTTCATAAATTCAGACAGCTACTAATTGACATGCTTCTCTAGAACATTCCCGGTGAAGACCAGAAGTGAGATTGGTCAGTAAGTTTCCACTTGTAGGGGATTCAAAGAAGATTTTTTTCGAAGAGGTTTACCTTTAGCATGTTTCCATTTCTTAGGCATCAATCAACTGAAGAGGGAGCAGTTCAAGACATCCTGTAGTGCAGGATGGATAATCACTGCAGTGAGGGGGGTTCAGGGTCAAGAGTGGGACCTGAATTAACACTGTAGGCAAAGGAAGCCATGTCTTTGCCTTCAACAGGGAGGAAAACAGAAAGTTTCTATGAAGACTTTAGGTCGACTGGAAATTTCACTCAGGGGAATGAATTCCTTGACCAGGAAAGGATGCACTAGGGTGACCAGGCGTCCCTGATTTGCCGGGACAGTCCCAGTTTTTTGCGAGCTGTCCCGGCAAATTTCAAGAAATTAAGCTCATGTCCCGGTTTTTAGAGAGGGTAGGCTGAAAACGCTGGGAGGTATCTTTTTAAGTTTTACAAAGCAGGGATAGTTAGCTGCTGTTATAAGACGTCAAATTTAATTAACTGGCATGTTTCTGGCTTTAAAAATTGCATTTTATGTACGTTCTTACTGCCTCTTTTGTGATTCTCTGCTAAGTAGCACTGGGGCATATTACAATTATCGCCAGTTTAGCGTCAGAAAAGTGCCGCTAAAACGGCGGTAATGGGCTTGATAATATGCCCTTGAGAATTCCAATAGAAGCCCAGGTTGACACCGAAACCTGGCCTTCTATGGGAATTCACAAGGGCATATTATCAAGCCCATTATCACCGTTTTAGCGGTAGTTTTCTGCCGCTAAACTGGCGATAATTTTTAACACTGTTCTTGATAATATGCCCCACTGTTATTCTGTGCGCTGTGTGGAAGTAAAATTGTAATCCTTCTTCTATTTTTGGGAAATGTTCCGGTTTTTGGCTTTAAAATTCTGGTCACCCTAGGATGCACTGAAATATAAGGTTTTGTTTTAATATGGTGGACGAGCAGGTGTCACCATATAAGCACATTAGTAAGGACTTGCAACACATCCAGCAGCACGCTCAGTGCTACCTTGCCTAGAAACATCTCCTTCAGGTTCTGTAGGTTCCTATTATCTGATAAGTCTGTACTTCTTCATTTCTTTCACATTTCTTGTTTTTCCCTTGGTCTCTGGATCTTTAGGTTGGTTTTCATACTATGTACTAATGGGTCAGGCTCTCCGACACTTTATAATACTTTATCTGTACCCCTTCTCTGTAACTCTCTGTGTAGAACTCGCAGCTTTTGACTATTGTCTCTTGTCAGAGAGCTGAATAGTCTTTGGATTGTACACAGGTTCGTTTTGAAACTTCTGCATCCAGCTGGCATTGATACTGTGCTATTTTTGCATGCATTAATGTAAATTATTTTTACTATAGGTCTCCTGTGTTGAATTATGAGGTTCCAGTTTATCCTCCACATTTCTCATACCCGGAATATAGGGAAGAAATTGACATTGTTTTTGCTTCCTCCTACTTTGCTGACAGTGGCGGGAAGCAAGTACGTCCTTACTTTCTTGTGCTTAACCAAACCGTTTTATTTCCATGGGGCTGAAATCACCACAAAGACTAAGGTGTGATAATAGCAGCACTATAGTCAAATAAAACAACCTAACATAACAACATAATTTGAACAGAAAAGACAGACATGATCCCTGTAAGAATAACCTGCACCCAGGGATAGCACAAAAATCCACTTCAAGGACACCCTGTCAACCCTGTTCCTCTGGAGCACTTAAAGATTGGCCGGAAGTAGAAAAGGGGAGAGGGTAAAGGTGTAACAAAATAATGTCAGCAGGAAAATACTCTGATGCACATCTGAACTTTACTAGGCTCTCCATGTCCCTGATACACATGGGCACAGAACAGAGGCCTGAGCTTTGATGGAATGAGCACCAATCAGATCGGGTGTTGCGTTGTTATGCGGAGCAACAAGGCATCTACTCTTTGTTGCATATGTGATGGAATGTAGAGCTTGAATTTGAATGCATGAATATGTGGTTTGCACTGATAGTAAACGTGATGAATAATGCACATTACTTTTAATTCAATGCACGTGCTAAGGTGTATTGAAATGTACAAGTGGCCCAAATGTAGACCATTTGCATGGCAAGAGCTGCCACTTCCACTATTATGTGGAAACAAATCCAGATATGGTCAAATTGGCATTAGCCACTCTTTGGTACTGGCCTGTTGGGATAGGTTGTGTAGTCCTAACTGAAAAAGGCAAATACATTTTACCATAGGGTTTCCTTGGCTCTCCTTTGGTAATTTGCATTGAGCAATGACCACATCTACATCCTAAGAAAATGATTGTGTGATGCACATGCCTTGATTTACACTGGAGTAGTCACATGATGTATCACACTTAAAGCTCCAGACCAAGTTTAGATGAAACAGCATTTTTTCATTAGTATGCAGCAATGATTATTAATATTGGAACAACTCATCAATAATTCTAAATTAGTAAAAACTATCCCCAAGAAATTTAAGGGTGCAGCTAGTGAAGTTCACTGCACAAAACAGGGCCATGGGTAAATAAAAAGCAAACAAAGGCACCTTGAATGATCATTGGAAAGTGTTATAATTGCTATTTATGTTGAACCGGTAAGCAGTCCTGATCTGGCTGCAGAACAGATAAACTGTGGAAATGAATTATATGTTAATTTAATGCCGGGGTAAAAATGCATCAGTAACAGAAATTGTGAAGTTGGGACACACTGGTTTGAAGTGTAAAAAAGAAATAAAAAGTTTGAAGTTGCAAATATTTTTGTCTGACTAACAAACATTGCCTCAAAACACAGGGCCTGATTTAAATGTTGGTGGAGAGAGAAATCCATCACAACAGCATTAGAGTTCCCTTCCCGCCAACATTATAGCCCCCTGATTTAGAATCAGGTGGACAATAGGTTTGATGATGGTGGAGACTACTCCATCTCTGCCACGGTCAAACCACTCCAACGGCACATCAGAGGATTGGCTGTATGTCTGCTCATCTAATTTAAATGATCAGACATGCAGCCAATTTTCAATGCCTGTCTTCACCAGGAAAAACCTTGACAGTAAGGGACAATAAGAAGTGCTTTTTTTAGGTTTAAAAAGAAAATCCCACTTTTGAATTGTCTTTTTGAAAATACCAAAAACAGTGCATGTTTGGCGTGCGGCTCTGTCATGTTTACAGAGCCATCAGTCAAACTTGCAATACATTGACAGGAACCGCTGTGACAGTGGTTTCTGCCAATGCTAGCAATGTTCGCTGGGCCACAAATATTGAAATCAGTCCCACAGTCTGATAGACTCTATTTAATACAGTTAGACCAGCAGGAAATGTGAGTCACATGACAGGCATCATCTCAGGGTCCGTCCATCCTATTGTCAAGGACTAGACACTGAGAAGGTCTGTGGACTCTTCTTAACTGCCAGAGAAAAGGGTGACTCCAGCGACTAGCCACGGTGCCACCTGCACAAGGTAGTATATGTGAAAGTTATCAAGCATCTCCTTAAGAAGGTCATATTTAGAAGGAAAAACCCATAAAGCGGAAAAGGCTCCTTGGCAATCTTGTAGCACTTGATTGACTATGAAGATTAATTCTAATATTGACAAAATCAAGCTGTCCCTAAACTACCCCTGGCACATGGAGAAAAAAAAGAACCAAGCAAGATTCCCAAGTATAGAATTCCAGAAGAAGACCTAACTGCTGTAAACATAAATCTGGGAAGAAAATAGTAGCAAATGTGGTGAAGAACACAACAGAACAGGGGGAACACATGCAGTTTGACATATCTTCCTCCCTTATATTATTTAAAGAGAAACTAACATCAGAGGCAAAGGCTTTACTTCAGCTTCAATTGGGAATCATGAATAACATCCTATGCGACAGACCGCCATCTTGGGAAGGGCTAGAAAAAAGACTTGCTCACGCCCTTCCAGAAAGTAATGGTATTCATTTGGTGATGAAGAAGAAGCCCGGGTTTGACATCCTTCAATATATACTGAATTTCAGATTCCCAATGCCAGCCTTCATGCCTGGCTCAGACAGCTCACAGACCACCCCTGTAGGTGGACACAAGCAAGAAGACGCCAGAGCAGTATGAAATAAAATAGCAATTATTTGGGAAGCTAGAAAAAGTATGAACACAGTTCAATAGCAAAAACAGAACAACGGCAACATTATTCAGAGTCAGATATCTGGCTCAGATGGACCAGAGCTCTGGCTTTAAGGCAATCATTGTAGCATATATGCTAACAAGTATAACTTTCATATTGCTTTTTAAAGGCTTTTGCAACATTGGAGTAAATGGAAAGAAAACATGTGATCGACACTGATACAGTTATGCCTGTCCCTGCTATAGAGCAGCTCTTTCTGATGAGGATCCAGCAGTGTGTCCTTGAGACGTTTCAAAACATGGGGCGATAAGTGCTGGATTCAGCTAGATAATGAGGTAATGCTTAGGGCAGCCAAGCTTGAAAACAAGGTATTGTTTCTGAACAGTAAGACCTAACATGCAGAACAAGAGCATGGGAGGAAAACCAAACTGCACAATTTAAAATGTGTGAAGTGCAATTTAGGTTACAAAATATTACTGAAAGGTAGGGCAGAGGCCTGAGCGCACAGTGTGCACCGTCCTGGAATACGCTATCTAGCAGTGTGTGGATCACTTTTTCCCTTCTTGAAGTTGCATGGTCTTTGGTGCATGCTTGGTACTGCTCTCAGCATGGATGTAACATTCATAAGCCCCAAAAAGTTCTCCAGACAGCAGACAAATGAAGCCTACCATCTAGGAGACTGCAGACTCCTCTCTCCTTAAGTCTAATCAGGATATTGACAGGTTAAAATCCTGAAAGCCAGTTCTTGATATAGGCTTACTTCTGCCCATTAACAGCATTTGCCAGAGAAAATAACTAAGTCCATTATGCTGACCCCAAAGATGTCTGTGGGCAAAAGAGAGATAGGGCTGAACTTGGCATATGTAAGCATGCACGCAGGCAAAATGCTGAGCTGGTCAATAGAAGGCTGTGAGAAAGCAATAGAAAGGTTTTGAAGGCCATCACTAACAGTACTGTAGCCTACAGTGGAACAGTAGTTTAGATCACGTTTCTCTAATTCAAATTGTTTATTTCCTAAGTGCACGCTTATAATGTGTATAAATATGGGAAAGTTCAGGAGCTCCATTTTCTGTAAGAGGGACCCTTGTCCATGGGGAGCCTCCTTTCGTGAAAAGCACAGAAGGAGGGCAGTGGACATTTAGATACCAGTGGGTTTTCACTCCCAAATCATAAATGCTACACTCAACGAAATACCCTGGTCCAAAGCAGGAAAAAAGTTAGGAACCCAGAATGTCAAAGGAGTATTCCATTAAAAGAACAAAATCCTCCAACCACAAGAGGTAGTATGCTTCATCATTGGGATTCTTCTCACACCGTGACAGCAGATCACAGTGTGGGCTACAACTCCCTCTCTAATCGGGAGGACAACAATATCGATGGAGTCAGTCGGGTGATGAGGCTAACAGAGTCTGCAAAGTGTTTTAGTGTGAAAAAAAAGTGATGTGAACAAAGCGGTTAAAACTAACCCCAAATCAGACGTTCAGCTTTATTCTTGTCTGCCTGGGTCAGGATTAAAAAGAGTTAATGGACACTGCAACAGTTAGATAACCCTGCCTTTTTGTGCCAAGGTCAACATGTTTCTCCCACAAGAACCCTCAGCCTAGGTGTACGGGCATTCGTAAGGACCTTGAAAAAATTCACTTCTGCTTTCAAAGAGTGCATAAAAAGAAAAGTGATACAATACCATAAAAGTGGTCACCAAAGACTCATTAGTGGATCCACTTTCTAATGACCTGTAGGAAGATATAAACATGGCCACATCGACATCTAGGTTGCAGAGAAAGCGCAAGTAACACTTATCAATTTATAGTGCCACCAGCAACACTGAAGTGGAACAAAAAATCCACAAGTGAGGTGTCCAGCTAAAGTTCAATAGATACACCTATTAGAAACCCGCAGGCTTATCTGCGGAAGTCGGTGTCACATCTCAGCTCGAGATACCCTGGCGCAGGGTGCACACTATCCTGGCATGAAAGACATGAGGTGTGTGTAAGATGGCATTATGGGAGAAACTCAAGGACAATACATAATTTGTTATATAGACTAAAGGCCGGACATACAAGGATAACCCATTTCAAGTAAAAACAAATCAAAACAAATGATCCAGGGCATGTCCCAGGCGTTGCCTCCAAAAACTAAATAGTGTAAACCGTAAAGAGTAAATACAGCCAAAAATACTCTATGCAGACAGTACTGATGACACAGTGGAGGAGTTATACAATGGTGTGACTGCCTAAGGCGGGTTATTATTGGCAGTAGAGCAGGTGTTCCCCTTCCTCTGGTCCCTGCATGCAGGCAACGTAGGGAGTGTCCTTGCCACTGGCCTTGTCACAATTTACTTCAAACTCCAAATAAGACTTCCCTGAGTTTCCTAATTCTCCCTCCTACCTGAGCCTATCATAGAACCTTTCCTGTTATCTCTGCATTTAAAAAAAAAAAAATCGGTATTGTCTCTATGGCTAGCCCCCGCAACTCTTCTGCTTACTTAATAACAATCCTTGTTTGCTCTCATCAGACACACAGTGGTTAATTTCTAAGAAAGTAAGTGCCAGAGCTCTTGGTGTTTTATCATGACAAAAATGGGTGTGGTTTAAACACCTGATGACAAGAAAAGCCCATTGTTTATTTCTGCTCTTCCCAAATTACTGCTGCAGTGGAGATGCAATCCTACTTAGTTAAAGTGTCTATAAACATTTGCTTTGGGTTTACCTCTCACTTTGACGGAGCCTCATTAAGTGAATGCACTCTTGTTTGTCACTTAGATACAATGTGTTGTGTCTGCTTCACACGTTTCAATTTCAAGATGCTCTGTATTGGATGTTGGTTCATTTTACTCCTACTTGAGAAAAAATTAACTTTCTGATCACATTGTCACTGCCTACCTCACCAAACCTTGCACGAGCTCAAACAAAACAATTGTTTCCTTGGTAAACTATAACATTGATGAGTTTGAAGACTGGAGGGCTGGCTTGACCTTTTATCCATCTGGGGGCAATACATATTGTGCCATTGAATTAGGTGATGGTGGAACTTGTCATTTATTATACTTAGAAAAGTAAGGAGGGTGATTTAAAGCATTACATGAAAGATTCCTAAGAGATTACTTTTGACACCAAAATGTGCTTCTCATCATGTGTGCAGAAAATAAAAGTGTCCAGAAAAGAACTGATCCTTCTGCAAAAGCTGTTGCTTTTTTCTCATTTCAAGTGCCATTTTTGTGTCTGTTCCCTCCGAGTCCCTCGTGCCCACCTTACAAGATTTGGCTGCGTTGCAGGAATAGGCCCCAAAACTAAAGGGCAATTCTAAAAGAAAAGGGACCTCCTGCATCAGGACAAGCTATGGAGGTACAAGGACAGGAGACTGAATGATGTCAAATGGTATTGCTCAACCATGCTTACCATTATACTGCTTCATAACTTGTATGCAGAGGAGGCATGATTACAGCTATTGGATAGAGCCTTGGTTTGCCCGTGTTTGTATTCCATGGCCCACAAATGTTGCAGCCTTGTTTTATTTATCAACCACGTAATACTAAGAAACAAGGGCCTACTACTGTGACTTCTCATCCGAATTAATGGGATGTATTTAAAAGTATACCTGGCATCTCTTCTTACACTTCCTAAATATGGCCCATGATGAGAAGTCCTCATATTTGTATGCGTATGCTCCAGGGGAGGGTAGGTATTGTTCCTGTGCTTGGGATATGTATAGGATAAGTCAGGAGACCTCCTTAAGGGCTTTTCTTCTAAACCTTAAAATATTCTTGAACTTGAACAATTTCATTGTGCCCACTGTCCGAAGTCATCAGGTGAGGCTTAATAACAAAATGGCATCATGAGAAATAAAATTACCAAGAATATGCAAACTGACTAGCATGAGCTGGCCTAATGCCCACGCCTTTAGCATCTCCAAGACTGAAGCCCACCCCCAAGAAAAACCATAGCCCTCTTGTTATTTCTGATGACGAGACGCATGACTATTTTTTCCTCTGCTCCAAAGCATCCTGTACTGATGGATGTAAACATGGCAGCAAGGTCCTTTGCTGTGGATTTCTGCCAAACATTCATCAGAACTTTTCAGTTCCATCATTCACAGGTGAGACCATACCCTGAAGCTCAGTCGAAGCCTCCCACAGCCTGCTGCCTAGCAACTGGATGATGGTTAAGCTCTATCAAAGACAGACATCACTGAAACCTGCCTTGCATCCTAAGAAAGCCTCTGCTCCTCCAGAGCCTGCTACAACATACAACAATGTCCAACAATTTGAAATACAATTAAGCTAATTGGGAGATAAAATCAATATATCAGCTCAATAACAAATGTGAAGATAACAAAGGAGAACCATGTATACACAAAAGAATTCAGAGATGTATCTATATATGATTTTGTTTGTATAAGGCACAGATGAATTCTATAACAAATAGATATATATGTGCGCAGTGTTGAAAAGTATACACCCTATTCTAATAATGAGTTAATGAGCCCAAATGCACAATCACAAAAGGAAACATTTATGGCGACAGAGAGGGACATAGCCCCTCATTACAAGTTAATGGCTAAATTCTGAGCCTTGTGCCAACCAGTGTTTGCACAATGATCGGAATTGGGAGTTGTGTGATAATTATCACACAATTAGTGCAGGACAAACCTGCCAACATTTATCAGGAGAAATTCTCTGTAAAAAATGCAAAACATGTGGGATTCAGTGCGTTAAGAAAACGACTCTGCATGTTCTGCCTCATTTTCCTGTTGGAAACTCAGAATAAAAGTTATTTGCATTATGTGGTAAATTCCTCACCCTGGGTTAATAATATTTACTGTATGTGTAAAATGCTCCACCCTATGCCGAGAAACATGTAATGAGGGCTGTAGGATGCAGAGCATTAATTAAAGAGCACATGATTCATAAGATAATACTCTATATCAATATTTGAAAGAGTCAACAGAGCCGCAAAGGGGAGTCCAGAGCAATGTATTGCATTGCATTGCATTGTAATTTCATTTATATAGCGCTTACTACCCCTGACGAGTAGAGGTGCTTGTCGGTGAGCAGCACGCTACTCCGGAACCCAAAAAACATTAGTGGTGGATTAGTATAGTGAAAGTTGAGTTAATTCGAGCGGTGGACATGTGAGTCTGTTAGTTGGATTGAAAAGTATAATAGAGTGATAGAAGAGGGAAAAGTTCGAAAAATGATTACTGGGCAATCTTATTAGTAAGATGAGGTTTGGGATAAATATCAGGAGAGAAAGAGGAGGGAAGAATCTCTAGAAAAGGATTAGGGAGATCATAGTAGTAAAATGAGTTTTGGGATTAGTCAAAGGAGGTATAGGTGAGGGATGAATTCAGAAGGGTTGTTTGGGAGATCATAGTATTAAAATGAGGTTTGAGGTGATCCAAGGAGGGATAGAGGGAGGAGTCTAGAAAGGGTTATTTTGGATATCATAGTAGTAGAATGAGGTTTGAGATTAGTCAGAAAGTGGAGGTTGTGGAAATAAAATTGACAATTGTGCCCCATCATTTCCCTGTTTTTGCCTGACAGCCATTTTTCTCAGACAAACGCCCATTTTGTGTGTGACATGCTCTCAGCAACTTGTCTGAAAACTGTCCTTCACATCCCCATTGAATCTTGCACAACCCCCTGCTCCTTGTGGTCGAGCCAATTCCAAGAAGCCTGCCTGTGTGCCTTCCCCCAGTTGTGCCAGAGACTCAGCCACATCCTGTCCATTGTTGGTAACTCAGCCTGTCACACCAACTGCCCTGTGACCACCCCCAACTGAAAGAGGAAGCACGAGGTTAGGCCCTGAAACCACACCAACTAATAGAGGAAGCACAAGGTTGTACACTGTGAACACACACATTTCTGTGGTTCTGCCAATTCTGGGAACCAGCAGCAGATAGTTCCTGTTCTTAACTGTAAGACACCCTGCACCTGGTATCTTAGTTCATTGACCACCCCTTCCTGTGCTTCAGCCAATTCCCAGAACCAGCAGATAGTTCCTGTTTTAAGAAATAGTTACTGCAAGCCAGAGAGCAGATGGTCTCTGTTTTACACAAGATAGTTCCTCTTTTTGACTCTTGTGGTTCAGCCAATTCCCAGAACCAGCAAGATAGCTCCTGTTTTACACAAGATGGTTCCTGTTTCTGACATGAAGCACGAGCACAAACCCCAAATGAGGAAGCCTCCCCCTTCCAACTGTCAGACTATTTCACATCGCAAGTCCCCTCACGAAGCCTAAGACACGCCCCCATTTCTTCACAATCTGCCCCTCTTGCTGATCTTTGTTTCTCTATCTGCCATGACCTGTTTGTTCCTCTATTTTGCCTCGTGACCAAGACTGTATAAATGTCCTGCTGTTGAAAATAAAGATTCCCCACTTCAAGAGGGGGACTTGAGAGATTGCTCCTGTGCCCGCTTGGTGCTGGAAGCGCTCCCCTTAACTCGAGTTATTGGTCTCCTCCTCCTTCATTTGAGCACCACGGACTCCTCGCTTTGCATTGACAAGAAATTATGATTTATTAAGCATAGAAATTCAGAAATGAGGTAATAAGTAAATTTAATTTACCACATTAATTGGCGCCCGGAACAGGGACATTCCCTTTCCCCCACGCGCCGGCGATATTGGACCCGGTACTGTCCCCTCCTGACCGTTGACGGACTTCAAAAGTGCACAACGCGGGGAATTCCCGCTAACTCCCTCGAGGCGAAGAGGGGGACCGACTGCGGCCCAGCATCCACACGAGGCGGTGAGGAAATAGCGGAACGTCCTGAACCAAAGCCCAACCTGCGAAGCAGACGAGTCCGAGGTTCTACAAATCCCACCTTGAAACTGTGCGCCGCGTTTTTTCCAAAATCTTCAAGAGGCCTTCCAGTTATTTTTCGGTGAGTACTGCTGAAAAGTATAAAGACGAACCCACAGCTTTTGTGGGGGCGGTAAAGATACGCGTTTTGTTGGTTTCTCACCTATCTTTGGTGAGGACTACTAAAACTAGTATAAAAGACGGACTCACTACCTTGTGGGCACGGTAAAGATACATGTTTTTGTGGGTTTCTCACTTATTTTGTGAGGACTACTAAACTAGTATAAAAGACGGACTCACCTCTTTCGTGGGTCCAGTAAAGATATTTGTTCTGTTTGTGTTTTTCTCACTTCTAAAATCTTTGAAAGTCTTGCCATCATGCCTATTTTCTCGAAAATACGTAAGATGGCAACCAAAAGGAGTATTCTTGAGAAGGAAATTCCCCTTCCTCCTCGGGATACTCCAGGACACTTCATGTATGCAAAACATGGTGTTGGTGCACTTATTTATTGTGATTTATGGGTGGATTATACTAAAGACCTAGAACACAGATATAGATGGCCTGAAAATGGTACTTTTGACATGGAATGTATTATAAAATTAGAGGAACAGTTATGGAAGAAAAAGAGAGTCCGCCAGTCACAGAGTGACTCAGTAGAGTTATGGAGAAAAGAAGCCCATAGGAGGCAACAGAAGGAATTGCATAAAGTTGAAAAGGGTAAGAGAATGTCAGAGCAGGCCAAGAAAGAACAGTTACAAGAAATAGGGAAAGAAGTAGTTAGTGAAAGGAATAAAAGGGAACAATCAGCCATTTCTACTGGTTTTTATCCTGTATTGCCATCTGCACCTGAAAACATTAACATTGCATCAGCACAGCCTACAGCCCCACTACCAGAGGATACTTTCACCAATTTCCTCTTAGATACTCCACCTCCATATGAGGTTCCAGTAATTCAACACCCTCTGCCTTCTCTCAATATAAGATATATGACAATGATCTCATAGCCCAGCTTTTTCTAGCATTACCACGCTCACATCAAAGATTAGCAAGTCTCTACATGGTACAACATCTCATCACACTCAATGACACTCATTTTAAACATGATCCAAGACTCGAAGATTTTCTGTCTGACTGCGCTGATAACATGTTCCTCCACAATAGTTCAGTTTTTCTCAACACATTTATAGATTTTAGACAGAAATACCAGAAAAAGACTGAATATAAATCTTTCAATAATACTTGTGGACCAATTAATAGACTTCCTCAAACACGCCAGTTCCCCATGAGAGAGGTCCACCCCAGAGCTGACACAAATGGAGCGCTACAACGCGTCTTCATTTATGTACCCTTGACAAAACTTGAGTTACTAAGGATGAAAGAGATGGTTCCCTCCCACTCAAAGGATCCTGCTGGATTCTTTAAGGAATTAGGAGATGTATTAATGATGGGAACATATACTCTTTCTGATATCACAGCAATTCTGAAATTATTGTTGCCATCAGGTATGTATGACAAACTAAGAGAAAAAGATTGGGAAGTAGCAGGTGAACACATTAGATGGACTGAACTTCAGAATGATGAAAATACTAGAGTAGCAGGTCAAGGTATAGGAGACAGACTAAAAGCACTTCCTGGCACTATTTTAAAGGTGCTACCACAGTTACTAACAGTGAAAAAGGAGGACTGGGATGCCATTTCCTCCTGCAAACAGAAACATGGTGAAGACATAGGAGATTATTACACCAGACTTGAAATTTTTTTGCGGTAAATAGCGGCCTTACGCCGACAAGTGAAGCTTACCCGCATCTGTTTGTTTCCAAATTAGTAGACAACGCCTTGCCAGCCATTAAGGACAGAGTACTAAAAGTAGAAAGTACCTGGCAAGCACATACACCTCCACAGGTGTTACAAATGCTACAATATCACCAGAATCGCATTAGGGATGAAGAAGAAAATGATAAGAAATGCATGAAAGACACAAAGATGAAAGCATTAGTAGCCCAAACTGCACCCCAGCGTCAACAGACACCAAGTAGCCAGACAAATATAAAAAGCACTTGTAATTATTGCAAGAAGATGGGACACTTCGTTAAAGATTGCCCAGTCTTAAAGCACAATTTGGCTACTGGTAAGACCCAGCCACGCCCATATCAGCCAAAACAGAATGGTTCCCTAGACAGTTCAACACCTTCAGTTCCACTGACAACACAAATGGCCCAAATGAATATTATAGACAGCGCCTACACTGAATATTACCCAGATTTCTCATGATGTTGCCCAGAGAGAGAAGATGACAAACTGCCCCTAATCACCATTCCAGTAGATCAGACAGGTCCATTTATAGAGGTCCGACTTCTTGGGGAGGATAGGAAATTTCTGGATCACTGACATAATATCGACCTCACAAAAATCGAGATACAAAAATATCGAGTCAAAAATATCGAGAGACAAAATATCGACTCCCTATCTTCAAACAGGTAAGTACCAAAATATCGACTCCAAAATATCGACTTACAAAAATATAGACAGTCAAAATATCGATTTTTTAAAATGTTTTAAAATTAAGTTAAAACTAATATAGTAATAAATATATTTAATATAAACTTAGAAATAATTATTAAATAAATGTAGTATTAATAAATAATTAATATAATTAAAAAAATTATATCACCAAAAAGAATACATATATATATATATATATATATATATATAAAAACATATTATTAAATAAACATATATAACATTTTTAGCGTAGCATAGAAAATGGTTAAAATTTATTGTTACAACTATAGTGAGTTCAACATTAGCAAAAGTGTTGGATAGCGTAGAGGTAAAATTTACTATTCCCACTCCAGTGGGTGCAACAGTAGGGAAAGCGCTGGATAGCATACGGGTTAAAATTACTATTCCAACTCCAGTGGGTGCAACAGTAGGGAAAGCGCTGGATAGCGTAGGGGTTAAAATTACTATTCCCACTCCAGTGGGTGCAACAGTAGGGAAAGCGCTGGATAGCGTAGGGGTTAAAATTACTATTCCCACTCCAGGGATGTATGACGTTACAACGCATACTTTTACAACGCCTACCATTACAACAAAACTTTTACAACGCAAAAACTTTTACAACGCATACATTTACAACGCAAGATTTTACAACGCATATACCTTTACAACGCATACCATTACAACGTAAGTATTGGTAAGCATATAATGATTTTTTTAATATAAATTAATGAAAATTATTATAATATAATTTAATTTTATTTAATGAATTTAATTTAAATGTAATTTTACTTTATTTTACTTTATTTTTACAAAGTACCCCTGTACCCCAAAAACCCAAAACTGACCCTGAACCCTAAATATACCCCTTTACCCAAAAACTGAAAACTGCCCCTGAACCCTAAAAATACCCCTTTACCCAAAAACTGAAAACTGACCCTGAACCCTAAAAATACCCCTTTACCCAAAAAACTGAAAACTGACCCTGAACCCTAAAAATACCCCTTTACCCAAAAACTGAAAACTGACCCTGAACCCTAAAAATACCCCTTTACCCAAAAACTGAAAACTGACCCTGAACCCTAATAATACCCCTTTACCCCAAAAACTGAAAACTGACCCTGAACCCTAAAAATACCCCTTTACCCAAAAACCCCAAACTGACCCTGAACCCTAAAAATACCCCTTTACCCAAAAACCTAAAACTTAAATTTAATTTCCAAAACCAATTACTTTTATTTAATGGTCAATTATTAATCAATTAACAAATTTAATTAATTAACACATTTAATTAGTTATTATTAAATTACTCCCCACCCTATCCCCCTATAAACTCACAACCCACTACAGAAATTAATTTACTAATTATTATTTATTTATTCTTTAAATATTTATAATTACCAATTATATTTTAATTATTTACCAAATAATAATTAATTAACAATTATTATTAATTTACATATTTAATTAATTAAATTTAAGTTACTTCCCACCCTATTCCCCTATAAACCCACAACCCGCTACATAAAATATTTTACGAAAATATAATTATTGATCAATTAATCAATTACCAATTATATTTTAATTAATTAACAATTAATAATTAATTAACAATTACTATTATATTACAGATTTAATTAATTATATTTAAATTACTTCCCACCCTATTCTCCTATAAACCCACAACTCGCTACAGAAAATATTTTACGAAAATGTAATTATTGATCAATTAATCAATTATTATTAATAACCAATTATATTTTTATTAATTAACAAGTAATAATTAATTAACAATTACTATTATATTACAGATTTATTTAATTATATTTAAATTACTTCCCACCCTATTCCCCTATAAACCCACAACTCTCTACAGAAAATATTTTACGAAAATGTAATTATTGATCAATTAATCAAGTATTATTAATTACCAATTATATTTTTATTAATTAACAATTAATAATTAAATAACAATTACTATTATATTACAAATTTAATTAATTATATTTAAATTACTTCCCACCCTATTCCCCTATAAACCCACAACCCGCTACAGAAAATATTTTACGAAAATGTAATTATTGATCAATTAATCAATTATTATTAATTACCAATTATATTTTAATTAATTAACAATTAATAATTAATTAACAATTACTATTATATTACAGATTTAATTAATTATATTTAAATTACTTCCCACCCTATTCCCCTATAAACCCACAACCCGCTACAGATTTATATTACACAATTATTACAAATTATAAAACACTTACCTTATTTTCGATATTTTTGTTGTCTATATTCTATCTAGTCGATATTATGTCTAGTCTATATTTTTGATTCGATATTTTGGCTATTAATATCGATAGTAATCGATATTTTTGTAGTCTATATTATGTCTGGTCGATATTTTGTCTAGTCTATATTTTTACCCCGATATTATGTCCTGTCGATATTTTTGCATCGATATTATGTCTGTTTACCGAAATTTCTACTAGACACTGGGGCCAGTAAAACAACAATAAGCCATCAAGAGGTCCCAGAGGCTCCTCTCTCGGGTTCAAAAAGTATTTCTCTGGGTTTCTCGGGACAACCTGTGACAAACGCCACGTCAAAACCACTGCCCTTGCAGGTTGGTCCCCTCACGACAACTACAGATCTTATATTGACAAAATCATGTCCAGAAAACTTGCTTGGTATAAAAACATTGAAAGAATTAGGAGCTGTCATTGTTTGCTCACCTACAGATGTCAGACTATTTCTGCGAGATTTCAAGGGCCACTACACAAGTAGAGAATTAGATGAGCGTTTGAAAGATTTGCCACACACACTGTGGGCCACTGATTCCACCACAGTAGTATGTATGGAAATAACACCTCACAAGGTTACACTGAAAGAGGGAGCCCAACTACCATGCATAAGGCAATAAAAAATTCCACCTCAGGCTGAACAAGCATTAATGTTAATTATTCAGGACCTAATACAGTCAGGTGTGATTAAGGAAACAACTTCTAACATTTGCAATTCCCCTGTTTTACCAGTCCATAAAAAAGTGGAACCAGGAACACCACCTGTCCAAAGACTAATGGTGGATTTGAGAGAGCTAAATAAATGTGTCATTCTACAACACCCTGTGGTTCCAGACATCTCCACCCTACTCACAGCCATAGATGCGGAAGCAACGCATTTTTCAGTCATTGACTTGAAAAACGCATTCTTTAGCATACCTATTCACCCAGACAGTCAATACCTTTTTGGCTTCTCCTTACAAGGACGAAGTTTCCAATTCACAAGAGCTCCTCAAGGTTTCACAGAGAGTCCAAGCGTATATAGCCAAGCATTAAAAAGACAACTAGATACTGTTCAAATGCCCACGGATACAGCCATACTACAATATGTTGATGATATCCTCATTACGGCCAGATCTGAAGCAGCATGTGCTGAAACATCACTACTAGTACTAGAATTCCTAGCTGCAAATGGCCATAAAGTTTCCCCTGGTAAGCTCCAATTTTGTTTACAGCAAGTGGCATACTTAGGGCACTTGTTGTCAAAGGAGGGTAGGCAGCTTACACAGGAACCCATCCAACTCATACAACAAATACCACAACCAACAACACAGAAACAAGTTCGAGCCTTTGTTGGTCTCACCTCATATTGTAGACAGTGGATCCCACAATTTGCACTCATTTCCAAACCGTTAGTGCAGCTGACAACACTCGAAGCTGGCGCTACTCCACAATTACCCTGGACAGATGAACACACGCAAGCCTTTCAGTCTCTTAACCGCATGCGTGCGGCATGATTCCCCCCCGTACGCTGGATTTTGCGAAAGCGCACTTTACATGACGAGCTGGGCTCGTCATGAGCGTGCGAGGAGGCTACCTCATGACGAGCCCAGCTCGTCATGAGCGTCGAAGGGGTTAAAAAAGCTATGTGTCAAGCCCCAGTGCTGGCAACACCTAATTACACCAAAGATTTTACATTATTTGTAACAGAAAACTCAGGTACAGCACTATCAGTCCTGACCCAACTTCAAGCAGACAGACATAGACCATGTGGTTATTTTTCAAGCACATTAGATCCAGTAGCACAAGCATTGCCTGCATGTCTAAAATCAGTAGCAGCTACTGCACAAGCTATTAGACAAAGCGATTCTATTGTATTGGGACATCATCTGATAGTTCAGGTCCCACACGCTGTAGAACTTCTGTTAAACAGAACACAAACACAGCATCTGACAATAGCCAGACTCACCGGATATGAGATGACACTTTTTCAGCCACACATTGAGATTAGACGCTGCAACATTTTAAACCCAGCAACACTGTTGCCACTGACCTCTCCTACTGAAGACATTCACGATTGTATTGACATAATTGATTTAGTGACCAAACCAAGACCAGATTTACAAGATACTCCCCTTGCTAAGGCAGAAATGACACTCTTTGTTGATGGTTCATGTATGAGACTCCCCACAGGAGAATTGGCAGCAGCCTATGCCGTCACAAATGGTACAGACAATTAAGAAGCACACAAGATAGAGATATTGTTGGCACAGGCAGCAGAACTCATAGCCCTAACACGAGCATGTCACTTAGCAAAAGGAAAGTCAGTTAACATCTACACTGATTCACAATATGCCTTTGGAGTTGTACACAACTTCGGTACATTGTGGAGAGGGAGAGGATTTCTCACATCACATGGGTCCAGAATACAGCATGCTACACTCATCACTGCCCTCTTAGAGGCCAGTCAGTTACCAGAGAAAATCGCAGTGCTAAAATGTAAAGCGCACACAAAAGGAACAGATGAAATATCAAAAGGAAATGATTCTGCAGACAGTGCAGCCAAGTTAGCAGCAAACACAGAATTAAGTATACCACACCACCAATATACAATACGAGACCCCTTTTCTGACATCCAGAATGTCCAAAGTCACGCCACACCACAGGAACTGCTAGAATGGAAGGAAAAAGGAGGGGTCCTTACAGATCAAGGCTGGATGACACCTGAAAGAGCAGTATGGTTTCTACCGGATGCCATGGTACAGGTTATGGTAAACACCATACATGGACCAGCGCATCTGGGAGAAAAAGCAATGTTAGACAGCATACAGAATATATGGCACAACAAACATTTGAGAACTGCAGCCAAACAAAAAGTTAAAACGTGCATGATTTGTAATCAGTTCAACCCAGGAAAAGGCACAAAGGTGGAACAGGGAGGATTGCAACCCCCTGACCATCCATTTGAAGTTCTCCAGATGGACTATATCCAGATGGAGAGATGTAGAGGTCACAAGTATGTACTAGTTGTAGTGTGTGCTCTGACCAGATGGACAGAAGCCTATCCCGTCCCAGATTACACTGCAACGACAACTGCTAAACAATTAGTTAGAGAGTTTTTCCCGAGGTATGGGTTGCCCCGTGTCATCTACTCAGATAACGGCCAACCTTTTTCCTCTGAACTCATGAAGCAAGTGTCTCTTCTGTTAGGGTACACTTGGAAGTTTCACTGTGTAAGACATCCTCAGGCAGCAGGTCTAGTAGAAAGACACAACCAAACTTTGAAGACAAAATTGGCCAAGATATGCACTGACAAAGGCGTGGACTGGATGGTAGCCTTACCGGTTGCCCTCTTCTACATGCGTATGGTAGCCCATTCCAGAACTGGCTTATCTCCATATGAAGTGGTCTTTGGCAGACCACCAAATATGTGGGGTACGCCAAGGCCTAAAAGAATAACTGATGTTGACAGTACTATGCTGACTGACTACCTGGCTTCCTTGATGTCTGCACTCCAATCTTGTCGTTCTCAGGTTGCTGCCACCTTCCCTGACAAAACCAACCCGGAAGAACACGCCATCCGACCCGGGGACTGGGTCCTCGTGAGGAACTTCGACCGGACCAGCCCCCTCCAGCCCAGGTGGAAGAAGCCAAGACTCGTACTACTAACAACACGGACAGCAGTGAAGGTCGAGGGCAGGAAGGGCTGGCTCCACGCAAGCCACTGCCGGAAACATTTTGGACAAAAAGACACTGTTGCTGATGGCCCTGCCAATCCCACTGACATTGTGACTGAACAATCTTTATTGCCTTTGGAACTAACCCCACAACAGGATTACAAATCAAAGTTAAGGTCTGCCATTCGGACTCTGGCTAATTAAGTCCATTGGGCGTCGGTCCAGTGGTGAAGCGGTTGGAGCATGGGAATGGATTTTAACACCTTGACTATGTGGGAGAAAGAAAAAATGAACTCTAGAAAAAGACATAATGGTCCTATTATATGTTTGACAGTATTATTTTTCCTCATGGCAGTTATGACGTGTCTTGGTTGGATTCTCCACATTGTTTTTCCTCCAACACAACACACCTCTCATACACCCAACAGCACTCAGGAACACACCTATCACGACCTACCCCCTCATGAACAAGCCCATAGACTAGCCTTGCGAAACAATACCTTCATACAGATGCTACACCACACTCAGCAGGCCAGTAATAGCACCAATTGTTGGATATGTGGCCACATCCCACCTCATCAGAAAAAGGGAGGGATGCCTCTTTTTCCTTTCCCATTCTCTTATAATGGAACTTGTGAAGCCTGGTTCGCCCTAATAACAGCTGACGATACTACCCCCACCTCCTGCCCTGACGGAAATAATTCATGCAAGAATGGGTGGCCTTGGGGGGATTTAAACAAGGTACTCAATACTGCCTGTTACCCTAATAAGGAGGGAGATCCTCAGGCGACCGGTACAGTCCTAGAAAGTGAAGAATACAAGCAAGGGAACATGACCATGTCCTACAAGATGTTAAATACCAAACCTAAAAAGAATGCTGGTCCCCCTTCCATCTCGGTCTCACCAGTAAAAGGACACCTGTGCATCCAGAAAAATGGCTCTGTTCCATTAGGACACAGTGACTGTCATACCACTATAAGTTTTGAAGACAGAGGAAAGTCCTCATTCCTAGCATCTCGCCATACTTATTTCATCTGTGGCCAAACGGCCTATGTGCAGCTGCCCTTGAACTGGGGGGGAACTTGCTATATAGCATTCCTGTTACCCCCTGTCTTTGTGGCACCATCCACTTACCACTGAGACCTCCTAGTGCCCCATGTCAGATCGTCCTGGGGATGGCAACTGCTGTCAGCAGCAGGTATAATATTCTTGATAATAACTGGATGCTGCCTTTGCATCCAATCTGGCCCTGTCCTGTGCGGTCTATGCGCTGCAAACTGCATTCCTAAACCTCTTGTCCAGCAGAGAGAAAGGGAAAGAATTATGCTACAAGAATGTACAGATAATCTCATGCAAATTGAGATATAATGTAGGTACTCTCTGGGGCAAGGAGGGAATGTGGAAATAAAATTGACAATTGTGCCCCATCATTTCCCTGTTTCTGCCTGACAGCCATTTTTCTCAGACAAACACCCATTTTGTGTGTGACATGCTCTCAGCAACTTGTCTGAAAACTGTCCTTCACATCCCCATTGAATCTTGCACAACCCCCTGCTCCTTGTGGTCGAGCCAATTCCAAGAAGCCTGCCTGTGTGCCTTCCCCCAGTTGTGCCAGAGACTCAGCCACATCCTGTCCATTGTTGGCAACTCAGCCTGTCACACCAGCTGCCCTGTGACCCCCCCCAACTGAAAGAGGAAGCACGAGGTTAGGCCCTGAAACCACACCAACTAATAGAAGGAGAACAAGGTTGTACACTGTGAACACACATATTTCTGTGGTTCTGCCAATTCTGGGAACCAGCAGCAGATAGTTCCTGTTCTTAACTGTAAGACACCCTGCACCTGGCATCTTAGTTCATTGGCAAATGGAAAGGAGAGTAGTGTGGCACTCTGTGTTAATTCTAGTTCAAGTTCAATTCGCTCCTTGAAGTAACTTGGGTGCTGACCGGTTTGCTCCCTCTGACCGTTGGGGAGTTCTCAAT
Organism: Lissotriton helveticus; assembly: GCF_964261635.1. NCBI lineage: Eukaryota > Metazoa > Chordata > Amphibia > Caudata > Salamandridae > Lissotriton > Lissotriton helveticus. The sequence goes on along the minus strand of NC_136067.1, from coordinate 1,772,844,477 downwards.
ATATGTAAGTTCAAAGCTGTCAGGGCGGCTGACTGAGGCCCGGCTCTGGCAGCAGCGTGCGAAGGGAGACGTGGTGAGAGTGGTGGCTGACTGACTGCAGAGGAACTGGCTGGACCAGGAGAGGGGACGGAGCTCCGGTATTTTTAAAGTTTGAAGATGGCTGCCACTACCCATATCAACAAAGATGAGCTGGAAGAACTGAGAGAGGCTTTTTCAAAAGTTGAAATGTATTCCCCCTGATGAAGTGCAGATAGCACGAAATGCATTGGGTATTTGGATGACTTAATGGATGACACGTTTTATTGGAATGTTGTTGAACTCTTCATACTGCTGTGATGTAACAGCTTATTTCGAGAACATCATTGATTAAATGAATAAATAAGAATATCCAACAGTTTACCTTTTGATATACCTCAAGAACACTTAATTTGGTACAATATTGGAGGGACTTATCTCCCCAAAGGAGTGCGATTGGTCCCACTGTCAAACCTGACAGCTTTGAACTTACATCTTAGTTCATTGACCACCCCTTCCTGTGCTTCAGCCAATTCCCAGAACCAGCAGATAGTTGCTGTTTTAAGAAATAGTTACTGCAAGCCAGAGAGCAGATGGTCTCTGTTTTACACAAGATAGTTCCTCTTTTTGACTCTTGTGGTTCAGCCAATTCCCAGAACCAGCAAGATAGCTCCTGTTTTACACAAGATGGTTCCTGTTTCTGACATGAAGCACGAGCACAAACGCCAAATGAGGAAGCCTCCCCCTTCCATCTGTCAGACTATTTCACATCGCAAGTCCCCTCACGAAGCCTAAGACACGCCCCCATTTCTTCACAATCTGCTCCTCTTGCTGATCTTTGTTCCTGTATCTGCCATGACCTGTTTGTCCCTCTATTTTGCCTCGTGACCAAGACTGTATAAATGTCCTGCTGTTGAAAATAAAGATTCCCCACTTCAAGAGAGGGACTTGAGAGATTGCTCCTGTGCCCGCTTGGTGCTGGAAGCGCTCCCCTTAACTCGAGTTATTGGTCTCCTCCTCCTTCATTTGAGCACCACGGACTCCTCGCTTTGCATTGACAAGAAATTATGATTTATTAAGCATAGAAATTCAGAAATGAGGTAATAAGTAAATTTAATTTACCACAAGGTAGAGGATATATTGAAAGAGGTATTTAGTAAAATATAGGGTAGTGCACTGGAGAGAGTCAGAGTTATTTTTTACAGTTGGAGAAAAGGAATGAATATATAGATACATACATATTATTATTATTATTATTATTTTTCTCTTTTTAGGTCCTCATTTCACCATTGGCGTCTGCAAATGAACATCTTAAAACCCGGTCCGTCCTGGGCGCCCAGGGCTAATGTTCTTGCATTCACCTGGAGCCAACCCGGCCTGCTTCTTTGTCCAAGGCATGGTGTAATCATAGAACCTTTGAGACTTTAGACCAGCCTCATTTCTCTGCCCCACGAGATCAAAGGTTCCCATACATTGCTATTTACATTATGTGCCATGCCCAATTCTAAACGCACCATACCTAATGCTGCGCGCAACCAGTTTTCATAGAGAGGGGGACTAGCATCCATCCATAATTTGCAGATCTCTCTACGGGCAATAAAGATTAGACTAAAAAACAGGGCCACTTGTGTCACCGATAGCACCCTTAAGAGATCAGCATCTAAACCAAACAGTACTCTAGCTGTGTTAAGGCACAATTTAACTTTAAAAATACCCTCCATAGCCCTCTCCACATTAGCCCAAAAGAGTCCCAAAATACGGCAATCATAATAGGTGTGAATATCATCGGCCTCGACCAGGCCGCATCTGGGGCACTTAGGGGAAGGACTCACAAACTTCGCTATTTTTTTCGGCGTATAATACAGCCTATTGATGACATAGAAGTGCTTTTTTTTTTTAGAGAGGCTGGCCTGACGAATTTATTTAAAATTTGGAGGGATGTCCCGTATAGACTAGCTGAGGCTTCCTCAAGCGTGAAGGAATTCCAGACTAGGTGAGGTAGAGGGGACTGTAGTTCCTCCGCGTCCAACAGATTTCTATACCAGAATCCCACTTCTATTTTTCTAGGGTTAGAAGATTGAAGGGCATGCTCGATATCCCAATTACCACCAATATTCTCTTTCTCAGCCAGAAACCAAGAACAAAGTTGCATATATTTGAATCTGGAGAAAGAGTCCCCGATCTTTAATCTCAGGACCTCCCAGGGGAGAACCCCCCTCAGATGTTACTAGGTCAGACCATACCTTAATTCCTGCTCTGCTAATGGGGAGTGATAAACTATCCCTGAGGCATAACGGTAGACCAGGGGAATCCCAAATTGGAGCGAAGTCGGAGTAGTATCTTATACCCCATCTCACTTTGACTCTGTTCCAAACGAGAAGAGCTGGTTTTCATACCTAGAGTCAGACTTTTTTGTAGAATAATGGCGCTCCAAATTTATACAACAAGCCAGTATCTTCCCCTCAAGGTTAGCCATTATAGTCAAAATCCGACCCCAGTTGGAATCATCGGGGCTAGAAAGGAGACAGCGAATATTTTTTAGCTTGAAAGAGAATGCAAACTAAAGCACATCCGGCAGAGCTAGACCTCCTTTTAACAGTTTTCTTTTTAGCTTTTTCCAGGAGAGCCTGGAGGTTTTTTTCCGCCCAAATGAAACTGCCTCTTTTACCCTGGATTTTCCCCTGAATTTGATCAAGAAAAACCAAAGGTATGGTGCTGAACAGGTACGTCAGTTTGGGCAAGATAACCATCTTAACCAAATTCACACGGCCATATATTGTCAAGGGGAGGTTCTGCCATCTGGAGAAAAGATGGTTGATATCCTTGGAAACCTTCTTCAGGTTGGTCTGGGTAATACTGTTTAGGTCTTGTGTTATTATTATCCCCAGATACTTAAACTCACTGCTGCAGGTACCTGCCCAGTTATCAACCCCCCAGCACATAACCTCGGTTTTGGAGTTGTTAATCAAGTAGCCAGAGTACAGAGCAAATTCAGTCAGAGCATCCCCCACACTAGGGAGCACCTCCGCCGGATTGCTGGTACAGACCAGGAGATCGTCAGCGTACAGCGCTAATTTACAGCTATAATCCATAACTCTGAAGGGGGTGATCAAATCGTCCATCCTCAACGCCTGCGCCAGGGGTTCGACATAGATATCAAACAGAAGGGGCGAGATGGGACACCCCTGCCTTGTTGCCCTTTTTATATTAAAGTGCGGCGTCAGGAGGCCATTTAAGAGTATAGCTGCGGAGGCGCCCTCATAGCACCCTCTGAGTGTTTGAATAAAGATTGTTCCAAAGCCCATAGTTCTTAAAACTTCCCATAGGAAGCCCCAGTTGACACGGTCAAAGGCCTTCGCTGCGTCATACGCAGCCACTGCCAAGGGCTCCGACCGTGACAACGCTAAATCAATACTGCCTATTAGTTGCAGAGTTAGCTCTTGAATATGTCTGCCAGAGACAAAGCCCTTTTGGTCAGGGTTGATAAGTTGTGGGGCCAACTTAGCCAGTCTCCCTGCCAAACCGCTGGTAAATATCTTACAATCCACGTTAAGCAGGGAGATAGGCCTATACGAGTCTGCCTTAAGAGGGTCCTTCCCTGGTTTTAAAATAAGTACTATTATGGACTCTTTCCAAGATGGAGGAGCCTTTCCCACTGGACTGTATACATAGTTAAACAGCTCGCAAAGCCTTGAGGCCAAGACCACCTGAAAAACTTTAAATACTTCTCCTGGAAGAGCGTCAGTCCCTGCGGCATTATTATTCTTTATTTTCTTGATATGGGATCTGATTTCTTCCTCCGTAAAGGGGCTATTCAGCATGTCTCGGCCTTCCTCTGTCAGACTTGGTAAGGCCTTGCTCTCCAGCCATTTTAGGATGTTATCGGGACTTGGAGATGACTCCTCCTCATAGAGTTTAGAAAATAGGGAGAGCAGATGCCTCTGCATACCCTCCTGATCGCAAGAGGTAGTTCCCATATCGTCTATAATTAGGTTGTTAATGTTATTTCTTACCCGGTCCGCTTTGATCTTATGGGCCAAAATTGCTCCAGCTTTTACCCCATATTCATAATTCTCCATACCATGGACAGCCCATTGCGCCTTAACTTTTAGATCTAGCATCCCCCTATATTCCAAACGTAGGCGTTCCAAATGATCAAGGACTTGTGGCAAGTTATCTGGGTCACCACTCAATCTAGCGCGTTCTAGATAAGAGATCTTATCTTCCAGTTTTTTAAATTGCAATACCTCCTCCCTGTTCTTAGAACAGGTCAAGCAATGCAAATGACCCCGAATGTAGGCCTTAAATGCGTCCCAAACAAACTCAGGCGATGTTGAGCCGATGTTATCATGAAAATAATTTTCAATAGATGTACTGATCACGGTGACTATGTCCTGATTATACAGCATTGCCCTTTTCAGGGTCCATCTAGGTGCTAAATTATCCCTAGATCTACCAATCGAGAGTGTAAACGAAATGGGGGCGTGATCCGATAAGACGCTTGGGAGTATATTGATGTCTACCAAAGTCTCTAAGCATGGCCTATCCATAAGGAAATAATCCAATCTTGAGGCATGCCCTTGTCTTTTACTAAAATAAGTGAAGCCCGGGACTGCCCCCCTCTTGGCCTTCCAGGCATCTATTAGGCCGAGCTCATGGATCATATTGATCATGGTGCGACGGGATAGTGGAGCAGCAATGTGCTGACTATAATTAGATCGATCCTGGCGAGGGTCGAGGAGAACGTTGAAATCACCCCCTATAACTGAATGTACGTTGTTACAACGCATGCTTTTACTACACATGCCTTTACAACGCAGGTTTTTCAACGCAAGTCGTTACAACAACTTGCGTTGGGGGGTGCTGGATAGTGAATAGTTTAATTTACTATTCCAACTCCAGTCCCCGTGGATAGTAGGGAAGGTGTTGGCTAGTAACTTAAACTATTACCTATCCTAGAGCGCCCCCCAGCGCAATTCGTTGTAATGACTTGCGTTGAAAAACGTGCGTTGTAAAGGCACTGCGTGGTAAAAGTTGCATCGTAAAGGATGGTTCCCCCTATAACTACAGAAGATGTGACCTCCACCAACTTGGCCTGCACTGTGAGCAAACAAGCTGTCATGCAGATTGGCCTTGCCTTCACGCTGTGTTATGTTAGCATGAGCTTGTTAAAGGTTTCAACGCCATTTTCCTTTCCAGCAGCCTCTGCACACGGCACATTTTGTTATTAAAGCTTTTAGCCTAGTAGGATACTTTGCTTCACACGAGAATAATGTGTTTGCCTATAATATCAGCTTTGCTTGTTAAGCTATGTCTGAACAGTGAGTGCCGAGGCCTTCAAGGTTATTTCAACACAGCGCTTGTTGTTCAGTTTGATCAGCGCAAGGTTTAGACATAATTCATGTGCAGCTGTGGCCAACTCTGGAGCTAGGCGCTTTTAATAATGCACTGCGCAGAGCATGCAAACACACTTTGATGAATATTCGCATGCAGAGAGTTGGTGCAGAAGAGATGTGATCCATTTCTACTAAGACCAGAGGTATGGGCCCGCCCTTCTAAACCCAAAGAGACCTTCTGTAGATATAATATAGTATACTAGCAAGGGAGGATAAACTGAGGTGCTATTTAGACCTTTTCCCTTTAGCATTTGAACATGCTTTCACCCTTTGTATTTTATGGAATAGTAACTATGCTGATAACCTTGTTTCTTATAATATGTTTGCTTGTAACAGCTAAGATACTGCACTTGAGAACACTGCATTAGAAATAAACATTTAAAACATGCACGTGTCTTCATTCACTCCTCGTTTTGGACGGGTATGATAGTATAACCAAAGAGTGTTCATGTGTTCCACGTTACCTGAGGTGTTCTAAGTCCATGTTCTGGGTTGTCTAAATCATTGGGAGTTTGTAAGAACCAATGAGACATTGATTACTAGTCTGGTAGGGGATTTTGGGTACTAGGGTGAGTTTTGCCACACCCTAATTCACTGAGGTTCCAAGTCTCTATGCACAGTTCTGTGTGAGAGAAGGATCCCTGCGACATGGAGCCCAACCGTTGGTGGTCTTATTACATGACACTTGAGTAGTACTTCATTCAGTCCTTAACCCCTTCGCTATTGTTTCCGGTTAACAGTGGTGTCGGACAAACCTACCTATAGTTATATAGGTCTATTCAAGCTTGATTCTTTCTAAACGGTTTCCTTGAATTGCTACCCAGTTGTGCTACATAGTTTTTCTTGTACCACTTTCTTACAGTGTCACTATGGCTAATGCCATTGATATTCCGCAGCATAGTCGGAATGCGGTTCGCAATCATTTGCAGACTTACAATGTCCCCGTAGATGGCATGGCTGTGATCATGGTGGTGAGTGCGGAAACAGCTTACCCATACGAAATTTTTACTCGTGGGTGGCCTTCCCGGCTGTGAATGCAAATACTAATGTGTTCGACACGTACACTCCCACTGCCATGCCACAGGAACATGTTCCCTATAGGACACAGGAAGTTCCTATTAATGCTTGGCAGCACCGAGTTTGGTTTAATGGCGCCATACCCCACTCTTTGTTAACTCCGAGGGTAGGTCCTTTGTCCATTCCGGGCAAACTTGGCCTGTTTTGGCTGGATTTACACCGCATCCTCAACAAGGGGCGTGTCCCCTTGTAGATTTAAGATGACAACATGTAGTCGCAATTAGCGTAATTAGGTCGTTAGTGCAGTACATTACCCGCAATCTCCCGGACGGGTCCCCAGGTGTTGCGGCGCTTCCAGCCGGACAGGGCGGAATGAAGCTCAGTCCTGTGATGGTGAACGCAGTAATGGGCAAGCACTCCCACAATAAGGATGATTTTCCTTTCTGGCTTGCCGAGAAGTTTGACCAGCTGGAAGCAGTATTTCCTAACATGACTCCTGGTGAAAAACACAGGATTCTGACAATTAGCATGCCAAAAGACTTGATCCCGGAAGCTGGTGACTGTGAGTATTGGAGTAAGATCTTTGCCGCAGTATATACAAGGTGCTTCGGCACACGGTCAATGACTGTCCTTCCAACGGTCATTAAGCATGTTCAAGATGAGAACGGACCTGAGGCAGCGGTTGAATTGGGTATGCGCCTATGCGGTACTTGACGTGGTTTCCGATCTCGTACTTGCGAATGTCAAGGGAGATGCAGTGAGCTTTCAGGTGTCTAATGCTTTGCTGGCTGTACCCGATGCTGACAAACCCCGACAGTTACCAAGAATTATTGTGGTGGCTTATAAAACCGTAGGCCGTAATAGTTTGGGAGTCAAGCCTTTCTCAGAAAAAGAGAAAAAAACAACCCCAAGGGCAGAAGTCAGAGACTGACGGACAGCCCAAGGCCAAGAAGCAGAATTGGCTGGAAAAACAACAAAAACAGGGTGAGCAACAACAGCAGAAACAGGAGTCTCATCCTGCATCTCCGGTGCCTGCACCTACAGAACGTATTTATGACTTGCGCGATCGCGCGATGATAAAATCACCTGATCGTTTTCAGGTTTCTGAACTACGCTCGCCTTGTTCTTTTCAGGAATCATCGGCCTCATCGACCGGTGGTGGAGGAGGCGGCAGAGGTTGGGGTGGCCAGCAGGGACACGACCAGCCCCGCCCGAAAGACAGTAAAGGCAAGCAGGACGATTCAACACCGAAAAGACCCCAGTTTCAGAAAAAGAAAGTTACCGCTTTAACAGCGAGATATGCCACAGATAGTGAGAACGCAGCTTCGGAATCAGACATGGGCTCTGACCTTGCTGGACAGCGCGGCGGAGATTACCATAGTGCGAGAGGCCCTGCGTCCACTACTGAAGGTGACAGCGACTGACCGATATGTTGTTGTGGAGACAGCTGACACTAGAGTAGCTCCCCCCGATAGACTTTATGAAATAGTCCTTTTAGTTGAAGGTGACATACAACGTACCATAAAAGGGGTATTTTGAGAAAATCTTATGACTACCTATGACATTTTGTTAGCGGAGGCTGACTGGCCCCCACCTTTTGTGCTCGCAGCTCCGAGGAGAGGAGGTGATCCTCCCTAGTTTCGCGCACACTGTCTCGAAGGAGCATGCGCTGAATTTTTCAGAAGAGTGGGCTAAAGCCCTTGCGCCGGCTCTCTACCGTACACACTGTGGTTGGGATAAATTTTCCCCACACCACGAGATTCCCTTACGGTCTATGCCACAGCCTCAACCTCAATATCCCATCCGATGCGAAGCTAAGGCTTCCGTTGCGGAAATCCTTGAACAATTGGAATATCAAGGTGTGATTGAAACTTGTGTGTCACCGATGAATAACCCTCTTTTTACTGTGACCAAGCAAGACGGCTCATTCCGTTTGGTATTGGATTACCGGCATCTTAACTCGCATTGTGGTACCTGTGCAGTACAGAATACCCACGGCTCTGCTTTAGTGGATGGTCTTGTGCGTAAATGGTTTAAAACCACACTTGACATTTCCAATGTTTTTTTTGCCCACAATTTAGATGGTCTAAGTTCCCAATGGACCAGTTTTACAAGTGGCGGCAAACAGCGCCAATACAAACGTTTACCAATGGGCTATAAGAATAGTCCAGGCGTGTTTGCTGCCCGCATTGTCTCTCTCGTGTTTGTAATTCATACTCTCGAGTGGACACGGATGCGTGTTCGTATGTGGTTGATATATATCTCACAGACGACGAGCATTGGGCGCATCTGTGTCGCGTTGACCGCATAATTTGTAACTTTGCGGACTTCGGTTACAAATTCAACTTTGCAAAGTCTCACATTGCGGAGTACACAGTGTTCCTGGGCTACGAGCTCAACAATGAAGGTCGAGGATTGGCCCCTCACTTCTTGGAGAAATGCGCACAACTGTGCGCTCCTACAACTCTGAAAAAATTACAGTCCTTCCTGGGATTTTTACATTTCGGGCGTACTTACATTCCTGAATATGCCCAGCGTATCAAGCCTTTGTATGCTTTGATACAACCTACTTTTACCAAATCGTGCTGGCTGCCAGAACTCTCAGCTATTTTGCGATCTTTGCAGGCTGATCTTCTAGAATCTAAATTCTTACTGACTCGTGATAAGCACACCAACCTGGTGATACGAATCATCCCTGGGGCGGTGGGTTTCACTTACCTTACTTTTAACGAAGGAGACACAGTACCTATTGCTTACAAGTCACACTCGTACACTTCGGCTGAAATACGGTTTCCCTCTGTGGAAAAAGTTTTGACAGCAGTGCAGATGGCGATTCTTAAAGAACGTGCACTGTCGCAGGGAAAACGCATGTTGGTTGTTACCCCGTATCCTGCATTAGAGGCAGTGACGAAAGCCAGCATACCAAATTCTAAAGCTTTGCAGCCACGGTGGATACAATGGGCAGCATCATTGACATCTCTGGATGTCACGTTTATTTTTGATGCCTCCTTACAGTCGCAGGAGTTTTTGCAATATGAATTTGTTCATCCTGCACCTTTGGCTATGCGGCCTTTGGAGGATTTCCATTGCATCATATCCACTGATGGTTCAGCGCAAGTTGCGCATGGGTCTAAACACGCATACGTTTCTGCTTGCGCCATTGTGGTAGGTGCCATGGTGAATGATGAGTTCAAGTCCAAAGTCGTGCACACGCAGACTTTAGGGGACTGCACCGCACAATTGGCAGAGCTTCGTGCTCTGATGCTTGCATTGGAGTACGCTGATCCTAGTGTGATGACTCTTATTGTGAGTGATTCTTACTACTGTGTCCAGTCTTACAATGAAAACCTGTTCTTTTGGATTCAGAATGATTTTCGTGATTCCAAAGGTAGCACAATAAAACATAAAATGATCTGGGTCCGAGTGGCTGAGCTTAAAGAGCAGTTGCCACTCGTGTTTGTAATTCATACTCTCGGTCATCAGTGCGTAGGAGTCTACGCTGTTGGCAATTCGTTGGCGGATGATGCCGCAAAATCAGCAGTATCGTCATATTTGGTTGCAGCAGTTACACGTTCCAAAAGTAAGATTGATGATGACATCTTGGCAGTTCTTTGGCCGATGAGGCTGCGAAATCAGCAGTATCGTCATATTTGGTTGCAGCAGTTACACGTTCCAAAAGTAAGATTGATGATGACATCTTGGCAGCCGTTGCTGCCACTGAGAAGTGAAGTAAATATCCTAAGGGGTTCCCTTCGAAGTATTCATACCACTTAAGTCTTGATAAAGTTCCTTATGTGAAAATAAGAGACGTTGGTGAGAGGTTGATTCCCAACACGGATCGCAGGCACACATTGCTCACAGCGGCCCATGAAGGAGTTGCGTCTGCGCATGCGGGCGTTTCGGCTACCGTGGCTCAGTTACAACAGCGTTTCTGGTGGCGGGGACTGTACAAACAGACGCGTGATTATGTCCTTCAATGTGACATTTGCCAGCAGATTAAGCCTTCAACTGCTGCGCGTCCGCCCCTAATAAACCACTTGGTTGTGTTTATTTAGATCACTGTGGTCCTTTTTCTTCTGATACTGCATATAAGTACATCTTAGTAGCAGTTGATTCATGCACATGCTTTGTGTGGGTGTGGCCACACCACAGCGCTGATTCACAGATTGACATGAGAGACTTGAGCGTCTTTGTAGGGATTTTTGCCTGTGGTACTTTCCATTCGGATCAGCGTCCGGCTTTCGCCTCTAAGGCGTATAAGGATGCCATGACTTTGTTGGGGGTCCAAGTCAAGTTTTCGTCTCCATATAGGCCTGAGGGTAATAGTGTTGTGGAACGGATGTAACCCTGATTTGAAGCAGTCTTTGACAGCTCGAGTTATAGGCACTGGCAGGAACTGGCTGGCCCACCTCAATAGCGTGCAGCGTGCTCTTAATAATCTCCTTAGAAGGTCTCTGGGTGGGCGGACCCCATACGAGATGCTCTTTGGTATCAAGATCTTGACGGTCTAGACTCAGCGGTTGTTGCTGCCTCCTTTGACGTAGATGAACATTGCAATGTTTTACAGGATCTACAAAAGACAAGAGACAGTCTTGCAAAGGAACATTTGCCCTCTACCTCGGATGATGTGTTGCAGATCCCGGTAGTTGGCTGGCTACCCCAAGTTGGAGAACTGGTTCGAGAGAAGATCGAGAACAAGAAAGAATTTGGTCCCTCGTATAGAGCTCCAGTTGCTGTGCTTGGTGAGAAGGGCACAAGAACCGTCATTTTACCACCACTTCCAGGTCGTAAGGAAAACAGGTATATCTCTATTGACAATGTCAAGATACACAGAGTGGCCGATTCTTCTTAGTATGACACCGGCAGTCTCATGTCCTTCGATTTTGAGAAATTCTGTTTTGGCCCCGGCTTTAAATCCAGTGCCTGAGGTTGCCCTTGAGATGCCCGCTATTTCAAGTCCTTTATTGAGTACACTGCCTGGTGCTCAACTTGATTAAACTGACTATACTTACCCAACTGACTCATCAATGCCTGATTTACAAACTGGCTTGGCCACAGAATCCAGATTTTCATTTGACACTGTTTCACACACATCAAGAAAGCCTTAAAGGATTACTGTTTATATAAGACTGTTTAAAAAAAAAATTTTAATTCCCCCTTGGACCTATATTTGGCTGGTGCTTTTTTTCTATTTACCTTTTTATGTCAATTGGTTTTGTGTTTAATTTTTTCCGTCTCTATATATCAATGGAACATTGGCACCCCATTCCTCATCGCACAGATTGAAGAGAGACTTGGCTTTTGTTAACATTACTGCTTGGCCTGTCTTAGATGGGATTGTGTGGGATGCTGTTAAATTTCAAATCCATGGCCCCACTGAGGTTATAAATGTCCCTAATTTGCTTAGAGTTAACATGGGGGATGTAGTTAAACAAAATATACGTTCTGATGATTGGGACGTTCAGGCCGTAGAATCATTGTTTTCAGATTTGAAATATTATGCTGCCTTTGATGCTGAAGACTTGTATTTGGAGTCTGCCAATTACAGTGATTTGTATTGTTATCAACATTTTGGCAATCACTGCCTGCATAAGACAAATACCAGGAGGCTCACGGTCAATTATACCTAGTGGGAACACTGTCCAGCTCCTATACAAGGCAGTTCTGCTTCCTTTTTGAAAAGGTTCACTTATTTTACAGATTTTAATCAGTCAAATCCCAATGCATTTTATTTTAAAATGACCGAAAAGTCCACATCCAAAGTTAGACGTGCCAATACTAAATTATTGTACTCGAAGTCCTTTCTAGACCAGTTAGCTGTTGAGGCTACGAGTTGTGGAAGGAAACAGTTGACCTTAAATAGGTTTGGGGTTTGAAAAGTTGGCAAGTACAAGGCACTGAGGCTTTGCACCGTGCATGTCTCATCCCGAATCATATGTTGTTTTTGGATTCTACAATTTCACAGACGACATGCTTTGGATTGGCTACCACTAACAAATTAAATGCTCCTTCTTTCCCTGACTTAGAAGAGTATTCAGGTTGGGATAATACTACAAAGTTTTCGATCAGAGAGTTGCAAGCTCTGTTGTTAAATTCTTCCTTTAACATATCCAGTTTGGATCCTAAAGGCTGGTTGCTCTGGCACAGAAGTGCTGACTCGTGGCAACATCGTTTTCTGGGTTTAGCTCAAGGCTTTACACAGGTCAGGGTGGATCCCCGTTTTGAAAGTGACCATTCTGTGACTACCTATTCTGTAGGCAAATTATGTCAGAATTGGCTCAAACATTCTTCCTTTGCGGTCAGTTAAATAGCATTTATCTAAACTGACTGACGATGTTGATCTGAATAATTTCATAAAAGGCCCGGCTAAAGGTAGATCCAAAAGATGGATATATGCTGTTTATAACGAATTCTGGAAAACATCCCAGATTGAGGCGGCTACCCGCCTTAGGGCTATAGATCAAGCTAATTTAGAAAAAGTGCTAGCAGTTGTAGATTATAGCATTAACACGCTTTCTTCCCGCATTTACACGTTGGATAATATTGTGTCATCTGATGTTGATATTGTGCAAGATGAAGTGTCTGTATTGTACCAAGGTCAAAATCAATTGTGTTCTATTATGCGGTTTGCTTGGACCCTGCAGACCCCTAAGGCAGGAAAAGTGCCATGGCATTACATGAATACCTCTTCCCTGTTTGCCCCGGTTAATTTGACTGACAAGCAGCGTTTACTTTCAATGAAGGATGCATCTTTTTCCATGTTACACATTGAGAGGTTGGAGCCTTTACCGTTTTCTGTGGCAGAGGCCAATACTGCAACGTGGCTTATCCACGGATTGATAACTCTCCCGTTTCCCCTGTTCGAGTTCAAAGGCTGTATGAAGTACTTTGCCATTGGTAGATACGAGCCTCTTGGAAGTTCTTATCTCAATGAAGCCTGGTCGCTTCCTTTTACATATAGATGCCTTAGGGAGGGCAAGGAAGTTTATTTGAATGGTGAAGCATGCACTGAAACACCAGATCACTCATTAATGTGTAGACATATCCAATTACACGGCTCCTGTGATCAGAACGAGTCAAATTTAGCCTGTATTTTGAAAGGTACCCCGTGCCTGCTATCGTTCCCACATTCACATTACTGGCAAATGGGAGTTATTTACTATTAAATAATGAAGTTTGCTGTGGGTTAATAAAAGGAATTGCTTATGTCGTTACCGTCAGTGAGCGTGTGGTTTGCTGTAAGAATGTAATGAATCCACCCGCATGGGAAACTTGATGTTACCATCTGGCCCAAGATTCCGACCTTGAAAGCAAAGTTCAATAAGATGAGTCGCATTAGAGCTCTATTGTCCCAAAAAGAAGTTGCCCTCACATCTGCTCGTAAAACATTTGTCCTTCAAGTGGCTAACACTCGTACAGAGGTGCATGCCTTATTAAATACTGATCTGCCTTTGCATTTTGGTGAATTAATTCACACTATCTTCAATGCATCCTCCACATCGGGGCTGGCTCACTTTTTTAAAGTAGTAAGCAGTGGCCTTGTGACTTAATTTCAAACAATATTCGGTGTCTTTCCGGCTTTCTTCCATTCTATTTTTTCCAACCTGTTTGGTGGATTTCCCTTACTACTGGCTCTCGCTGCTGGAGTGCTATTGCTGTTTTGCTTGTTTCAAAATGGATGCACATCCTGTGTTACAAGACGAGCTGTCTCAGCTGGGGCTGCTTCGGACCCGAATGCTTGAGTACTATTGAGCGCGGCCTCTGGCTACATTGAGTGCAGCTTATGGATTATCGTTTCGATTTTCCTACTTTACATGCGTCCAGCCTGTCTTTCATTGCCTGAGTTGCGACTTCGAATGGGCCCTGGATTTGTGTCTCTGCAATACGGTGTCTCCCGATGCAGATTATAATCAGCTTATGAGCCCCTTAGTTGCTCATGAATTGTTTTGTTCTGACGGAGGGATTATGGCCTTTGCAGCGATGCATGGAGTACTGTGTCGTTGGAATGTGCTCGCAGCGGCGCAAGATTTCTTGGCTGGCAGCTTCCTTGAAAGCCCACCGAGTTGTCCTCTGATGGTGCTAGAGGTATTTCAATTGATGAACATGTATGTTCTTTCCCTTTACTGAATTGGATGGCCGAATTATTTTCTGATGAGAACAGTGACTTCTTGTTGGAGGCTGTTGCTGCATATTTTGCATATTCATTATTAGGATGAAATGTCTTTCCTATTTCACTTCCTTGACTGACACCTTCTGTTGGATAATAGGATTGCCTTTTTCCTTCAAAGTTTTTTTTTCTTGGTCTAGGCCTATTGACTTTATCACGGTTGTGAATCAGCATTTTTGATTTTTTTCTCTTCTCTCTACTATATTTGTGTATTATTTTCAATAATACTGACATGCCAAATTGGAGACTTGTGGTCGTACTACCGATCTTGAACTCTGCATTCCTAAATTTGCCCATTACATTATCCTATTCGTGCTCGGATCAAAGGGAGGGTGTCATGTAGATTGGCCTTGCCTTCACGCTGTGTTATGTTAGCATGAGCTTGTTAGAGGTTTCAACGCCATTTTCCTTTCCAGCAGCCTCTGCACACGGCACATTTTGTTATTAAAGCTTTTCGCCTAGTAGGATACTTTGCTTCACATGAGAATAATGTGTTTGCCTATAATATCAGCTTTGCTTGTTAAGCTATGTCTGAACAGTGAGTGCTGAGGCCTTCAAGGTTATTTCAACACAGCGCTTGTTGTTCAGTTTGATCAGCGCAAGGTCTAGACATAATACATGTGCAGCTGTGGCCAACTCTGGGGCTAGGCGCGTTTAATAATGCACTGCGCAGAGCATGCAAACACACTTTGATGAATATTCGCATGCAGAGAGTTGGTGCAGTAGAGATGTGATCCATTTCTACTAAGACCAGAGGTATGGGCCCGCCCTTCTAAACCCAAAGAGACCTTCTGTAGATATAGTATAATATACTAGCAAGGGAGGGTAAAGTGAGGTGCTTTTTAGACCTTTTCCCTTTAGCATTTAAACATGCTTTCACCCTTTGTATTTTATGGAATAGTAACTATGCTGATAACCTTGTTTCTTATAATATGTTTGCTTATAACAGCTAAGATACTGCGCTTGATAACACTGCATTAGAAATAAACATTTCAAACCTGCACGTGTCTTCATTCACTCCTCGTTTTGGACGGGTATGATAGTATAACGAAAGAGTGTTCATGTGTTCCACGTTACCTGAGGTGTTCCAAGTGCATGTTCTGGGTTGTCTAAATCATTGGGAGTTTGTAAGAACCAATGAGACACTGATTGCTAGTCTGGTAGGGGATTTTGGGTACTAAGGTGAGTTTTGGCACACCCTAATTCACTGAGGTTCCAAGTCTCTATGCACAGTTCTGTGTGAGAGCAGGATCCCTGCGACAAAGCGGGATCATCGATATTGGGGCCGTAGTAAGATACAATAGCCAGTTCCCTCCCGCCAAAATCTACCTGAGCCAGAATCCACCTTCTCGTCTGGTCTGTAGATATTGACTTCATGGAACCACCAGTCCCGGCCTTAATTAAAATTGCAACTCCCTTATTAGACACTGTCTGCTCAGAACAGCAGAATGATCCTACCCATCTGAATTTCCAAAGATCTCCTTACTCTCTCTAGGCTTAAGTGGGTCTCTTGGAGGAGAAAGACTTGGGCTGGAGATTGTTCCAAATACTTCATTACCATCCTGCGTCTCCGGGGACACCGAAGCCCATTAACATTCCAAGAAATTAATTTTATTCTAATATTAGCCATTAGGTGACATCCACCACTCTTGCTTTAGCTAAGCACCCTGAAGCCCATTTGCCCGACAAAAAACTGATAGAAGCAAAAGAGAAATGAGGACTCCTTTTTTTTTTCTTCTCCCACTGCAACCCTACCCGTGCCCCCCTTCCCTCCCCTCCCCACCCCCCGTGACCTCAAAGAACCAATTCCACCCTGGGGAACCCTCCCTTCTTCACTGAGCATAAGCTCTTAGGCAGGTACCCCCCCCCGTGTGCGGTCGAAGTAGCGAATAGATAGAAAAGAATGAATTATCTTATCCTAGGCGATGGCTGTAGATTGGTGGGCGGCAATGTGATGCTCAATTTAGTGCAAAATTATAGGCCCCATTATTTCTTAAGTGAGCTGCAGTTACGACCCAGCTGATCACACCCCCACCACGCTACCACCACTACTGTGTTTCCTGATCTTTTCAATTAAGCTATCGGCTTCCTCAGTCTGGCGTAGATTGTACATATGGTTGTTCCACATTACACGGAGTGATGCAGGGAATTTCAGCTGGGCCCAGGCCCCTAAGGAATTCAGAATTGCCACTCTCTTGCCCAGCTCCCACTGCTTTGTGGCGGTTATATGAGAAACATCTGAGCGGATAGTAAAGGCAAAAGGGCTGGAGAAGGAAGTTGACTTTATAGAACCTATTTTTAAAGCCGAAGACAAAATCCTTTCTTTAATGGCGTAAGTGAGAAAGTTCACCAAGATCTTCCTAGGACGCTCTTTTCCTGGATTCCTCCTATATGGGTCTTGATGCACCCTCTGAATGTCCCCTAATAGATCCAGATCGGCGTCAGGAGAGTCTTTCAAGATTGTCGTCTTAAGGAGCGTGACCAGTAATGTCTTAATATCGCTCCCTTCCAGATCTTCAGAGATGTTCAAAATTTTTACGTTGTTTTTCCTAGAGTGATTCTCGAGATGCTCGATATCTTCTTTCATATCCAGGATTTGCTGTATCAATTTATCCATTGCGATTGAGGAGGAACTTAAGGCAACCTTAATCTTGGGTACCTCTGCTTCCAAAGCGTCCGTCCTTTGTGAGACCTCCTCAACCTTCTGGGCCTGTGCCTCACATGATGCCTGAATGGCAACCTGATTTGCCTCCGAGATTGTAAATCTCCTACCAATGTCCTCCTTCAGACCCAACAGAATATCTGCCAAAGTCCCCGGCGCAGACACTGACTGTGGAGCTGTTGCTGTAGGTACAGCATCATTGGTCAGAGGGACCTCTCCTTCTAGAGAACTTATACCGGCGTCTCCCAGTTCTCCCTGATCTATAGATTGGCTATCTAACACGGAAAAGCTATTTGATAGCTCCACCGATGGATGAACAATTATTTGCTGAGAGGACTGAGAAGACAGAGAAGACTGAGAGGGCTGGCAGGACTGAGGGGATTGAGAAGTGCTGACTGTAAGAGCAGCAGGAGAAGCTATAGATAGGACCGGGGCTCCCACAGCAGCAATAATAGTAACAGTGGTAACAGTGGCCATCCTAATAGCTTTATCGTTGCCCCTATCCGAGGTGGTCGAGGCCGAGGAGAGAACCCTATAATAAGACTTCAATGATGGAGTACATTTTTGTGCAGCGGATAGGCCTCCCCTCGCTTTTTTCCTGCCCTTTCCCCTTCCTGGGGGCGTATCTACACCAATGTGGCTCTCCTTCCCTTTCCAAGAGGTAGCCTTAATTTCTATAATGGGGGGGGGGACAGATGACTTAAGGGGGACTAGTAGAATACTGGCAGTCCTGTTACGTAGTGTGTAGCGGCTAACCCCCATCTCAGGCAAAGGAGCTATCGAGGGACAGCCCGAAATACTTAAATGAGTAGTAGGGTGTAGGCTAACAGCACCACGCCTCTCCATGCAGGACTCTGGATCTTCGCAAACAGAACCCCAAGCAGCATCAAAAGAGGGAATTTGTGAAGCAGCTTCCGGCTTCGGTAAAGCTCTGCTGTTAACAAGCACCCCCCCGTCCTGTGACCCAGAGGACCTTACCCCATTCAAGTCCGTGGAGCTAATCTCTGCCTTGACCTCAGAAACCTCTTTAACTTGACCCCCACATCGGAAGGGCTTCGCGGTGAAGAACCAGGGTTTAACCCAGCGGCGTCAGGGGCACGCCTAAGATCTTCGAGTTCACCTGTCTTGGTATTCAAAGACACGGAATACTTCTGGATGGAGTCAGAGACCAAGTTTATTAGCTGCAGCTAGTAACAGTAATCCTAGAAATACATCACAGTGTAAATTCTCAGGAGACTGCTCATTTTACTAAGGCGAGACGTCTCCTTTTATACCCAATATTCACATTATAAATGTACACCCACTGCACAAAATTCTAGCCAATAAGATACATTTTCAAACAAAGTATCACATAGCAAAAACTCTATTTACAGTTTCCCAACCCAAAAGTTAATTATTAGGCATGTCGCAAATTCAATCTCCACAAGCCAGACAAACCTATAATTGAAAGCATAACCCATGTAATGAAGAAACATAAAAAAAAGAAACAGTAATAGATACTGAACAAGATAAGCACGTGCAAGGAAACTAAAAAGTTAACGATGTCCTGAACATTAATTGGCAATCTCAGAAAAAAGATCGATCAGGGAAATTGGCTTTGTGAGGTCAGTTTCAGGTGAAGAGGTCAGTTTCTTACAGTTCATTTCAGAGTCAAAGAGAAATCTAGTTAATATATACATGAACTAAGAAGGCCAGGCCACTTCGTTCGCCAGGTTACCTTTAGAGGCCTACGTGAGGGCAACACAAAATGGTGGCACAGAACAAAATGGAGTCAGACTCGAGAATTACAGAACCTCAGTCCCTCCTTTTGCCATTACGAAGGCAATAACCTAAGACTCATGTTAATCTGAATCTAGGTCTATATCAATATTCATTAGGTCATCAAAGTGTTGCTGTAGCATCATTTTATTATTCTCTACTTCTCTTGGAACAGATCTCCCAACACACATAGTAGCACAAAGACTACAAATGGCGGGACCACACTGGATGCAAAGACAACAAGAGAAAAGGATGGCTAAAACCATACCAAGGAATGTCAGAATCTTCCATCCCCACTTAGACAGCAGTCCCCAAAACCATCCCGTCAATGACCAGTCTCCTTCGTCTACATGGATAGACTCAGAGATATTATGCAACCTAGAGATGGCTTGGTATACTGTAGGGGCATTATCTGGTATGTAAACACAACAACTGGATCCAATCAATTTACATACTCCTCCTCGATCTGCATGTATGATGTCTAATACCATACGATTTTGCAAAGTCATAAGGCGGTCCGCTTGAAGCTCAGCTGTAACATTACTAAGAGCACCTGCTGTCTCATTAATAGTAGCTTCAACAACGCGGACAAGCTGTCGAATATGCCTACTATTGATCATAGGACCCCAAAAGGGCAGGAAGCCCTTGAAGAAATCTCCTACTTCATGTGCTGCAGTATCTTCCTGATTGAAGACACCAGTACAATATCTCGTTCTATGATAGTCTGAAGCAGTAGTGTATGTAGGGGGAAGCAAAAAAGCCACATAACGTGTTCCTGAAAAATCAGGTGGCAACCATGTGTAGGCTCTGTCATGACAAACAAAATATGTGCCTTTAGCTGGCATAAACGGTGGAGAAGTCCGGGATGAATAGACATAGGTTTGAGCACACACACTCTTACCTAGCTGAGCTTTCGGATTCCGACCAGTACCTTGCAAACAAAAATGGCCTCGGTGGGGTACAATCTAAATAGGGGGAGACCTTTTTCGTCTCTCCTTCTCTGTCAAGCTGGTACTATATCCAGTCATGTTCCAACCAACATAAGCCTGTACCTCATCCTTAGGGATAGCATTATATGCATCAATATCTCAGATTAGCTACTATTCCCCTTATCAAGGCATTATTGCTGGAGTTATCTTTAAGGGAACGTAAGGGGCGTACCTCATTTGCATAAATAAACATGGTCTGTAAAGCCCACACAGACCCATTAAAAGAAAAAGGCAAAACCAAATATGGCATACCTTTATCTGTCGTATGAGGCATAAGACCACAAACCCAACAATTAGTGGTATTCACTACTAACTGATGCTGATGCAACAACTGTATGAACGAGTTGTTGACAAATTCTGTTCTCCTTGTTTGCTCATGTTCAGGCAACGTATAAAACTGATGCAAAGAAACAGTAGTGAAAGAAAGCACAGATTGGGAGGTGGGTGCAGAGGTCTGTTGTGTAACATAGACAATCCAACCCACACAAGCTAATGTGATACTTAAAAACATCAAAGAGCACAATATTATAAAACATTTGCTACATATTAATGTACAAAATCTTGTCTTAAGATCTATTCTCTTAACATCTCTTTCAGTTACAACAGACTCCATCCTCTAACGTGCTGCTCGCTGCAATTTTCCTTCTTCACTCAAATGTGCGTCCAGGCGTCCTAGACGTCCCTAGAACCGCAGACCTTTCGTCAATACGCGGGCCACCCCTTAAGTCTTATACCGCGACCCTGCAGCTGAACCCGGATGGTGGCTCAAAAAAGAAAAAGAAAAATAGTCTCTTGTCTGAAAGAGTGTAATTCACAAAAAAATTCTAATTTTATTTGTCCTTTTTAGACCTTAAGTTGTACCATTCTTTACCAGGCACAGTTTGATCCTGAAAGAGTGTCTCTGGATGCGTAGTATCAAGTCTCAAACACGGCGGCACAGCTTCTTGCAAGACTTCATTATCCGCACGTTCTGACTGAGTCCATTCCAGATGTGCATCGCTAAAAGGTACAAATCTTGGAACCCTTTCACTCTCAGAATCGGCAACGCCTTCCCGGACCCACTTATCGTACGGTAAGGGCAAAGGTATCTTCTTGCAATGGGTACCATGTACCCAGTTTTTCTTGCCAAACACCTTAATAGCAGTCTGAGTTGATAACAGGACTTGGTATGGACGGGTCCATCTTGGTTCCAAGTTCTTTGACCTCTGAAAATTCCTGGTTGGAATCCAGTCGCCCGGTTGAATTGTGTGGCCTGCGTCTACAGAAACTGAAGGCAAAGTGTCATGGACCTGTTGGTGAATAACATGCAATTTAGCAGTCAAATCATGTAAGTAGTCAACCAACATAGGGTACTTGATATCACTGTACTTCTTAGGCCTCGGCACACCCCAGACATTCGTCGGGCGTCCAAAAACAATCTCGTATGGGCTAAGTCCCACGCGAGAATGTACTGTCGTTCCCGTAAACAAAAGTGCCAATGGCATCGGGTCATGTAAGACCAGAGCTCGCTTGCACCTTGGCCAACTTCAGCTTTAGAGTGCCATTATAGCACTCAACCAGGCCTGCTGACTGGGGGTGATTTGCAGCGTGAAATTTCTGTTTAATACCCAGACCCGCACATACTTTCTTCATAATCTGACCCACAAATTCACTTCCATTATCACTCCATACCATCCTCGGCAAGCCATATCTGGGAAAAAAATTCTTTGAGCAAAACCTTGGCTGTAGACAAGGCAGTATTATCCTTTAGGGGGTAGGCCTCTATCCATCTGGGAAAGGCACAAACAACCACAAAGACATACTTCAAGTTATTGCATCTTTCCATATGAATGTAGTCTATCTACTGCACCTCGAACGGATACGTTGGAGGAGCAAAATGACCCGCTGGAGTTGGGGTTCCCTTTCCAGGATTATGCATCAAGCAAATCATGCAGTGTTTAACCAAATTCTCAGCACACTTAGGAATTCCACCATTCTGCCATACCGGAGCCAACAACTTACATATCCCTTTTGAACTAATGTGAGCCAGCCCATGAGCCATAGTAACCACCGGAGCCCATATGCATCTGGCAACAACCATCACCGGTGCTCTGACAACTCAACCCAACAGCCTGTTGAATCCAACATTCCCGTACTCTCTCTCCACATACTCAATTCTTTCTCAGTAGCTTCCGCCTGAATCATCTTCACACTTTCTGTTGTATCTTCACACATTCCTCCTTCCACAACCCATCTGGCAGGACCTGCAACATACATCCGACTCGTCACATCTTTCGCTGTTTCTCTCGCTACTTTATCTGCAAACGCATTCCCTCGACCCATATCATCCATAACCTTCTTATGGGCACTACACTTTACTATCGCAATTTGGGTCGGCAAAGTAAGTGATTCAAGAAGTTCACTCACTAATTGTCCATGCTGAATTTTCGTACCATGGGAAGTAAGAAATCCTCTCTCTTTCCACAAACGACCAAAACTGTGAGTCACACCAAATGCATATTGGCTATCAGTAAAAACATTCACTTTTGACAACACACAGGCTCTAGTCAATGCTATCAACTCCGCTGCCTGTGCTGAATTTTGTGCAATACGTGCTGTTTCAACAATCGTATACAAAGTTGTGACAGCATATGCTGCAGTCGTCTCTCCATTCGGAAGCTTAAAGCATGAACCATCTACCCATAGGGTACCATCAGGATTCGAAAGAGGTGTATCTTTCAGATCAACTCTACCCTTCGTTTCCTCCTCTGTCCGGAGAAAACAGTCATGTTGTTCCTGAGCATCTGTCTCCTCAAAAATTGGCAACAATGTAGCTGGATTCAATGTGTTGCACCGCTTAATGTGCACATGACTAGCCAAAAGCGTCAACTCATAACCTGACAAACGTGCACTGGTAAGATGTTGAGTCTTTGCTCTGTTCAATAGGGTATCCACTGCATGTGGAACCATCACAATCAATGTATTATCCAATACCAAACCAGCAGACTGTCGAATAGAATCAGCCGCTGCCGTTGTAGCTCTTAGACAACTAGGCAATGCCCTCGCTACTGGATCTAAAGTGGCTGAAAAATACGCACATGGGCTCTGCTTGTCTCCAAATTGTTGCGTCAACACTGACAACGGACAACCTTCTCTCTCGTGTACATGAAGTGTAAAAGGTTTACTATAGTCGGTGGTACCCAACACCGGAGCAGAACACAATGCATCACGCAATTCAGAAAAACTCTTCTGACATTCTTCAGACCAAGGAAGAGGGTGTGGTGTGTCCTTAAGAGAAAGTGCCAACAAAGGTTTCGCTAACAAAGAAAAATTTGGTATCCACTGTCTACAATACGAGGTGAGACCTAAGAAGGCACGCACCTCTCTCTCTGTGCATGGCACAGTCATTTGGGCAATCGCTTGAATACGCTCTGGGGTCAATCGTCTTCCCTCCTTTGACAAGAGATGACCTAAGTAGGTCACTTCTTGTCGGCAAAACTGCAACTTCGAAGGTGACACTTTATGATGAAGGTCAGACAGGTGTCGCAACAAAGAAAGAGTAACCTCTTTACAAATCTCTTCATCATCAGCAGCAACCAACAGATCATCAACATACTGGATACGAGTAGCACCAGAAGGCAATGCAAAAGTATCAAGCTGGGTTTTCAAAGCCTGACTATAAATGGAGGGACTCTCACAATAACCTTGAGGAGCGCGTTTAAACCCGGAAACTGCGACCTCCTAAAGAGAAGCCAAAAATATCCCTACTTTCCTCAGCAATCGGAATACTGAAGAAAGCGTTCTTCAGATCAATAACAGAAAACCAAGCAGCTGAGGCAGGGATCATAGTCAATAAAGCAGTAATGTCTGGGACAACAGGAAACTGTGGCACCACAATCTTATTGACCTCTCGAAGGTCAATCACAAACCGATACACAGGTGGCTGAGAAGAGTCAGTACGCTTAAGGACAGGCAGAACAGGACTATTACACACATTGCCTCTTGTTTCTTCAACCACACCTTTCTCAACCAAATCATAGATGATCGCTAAAAGAGCTCTTTCGCCATCACTGGAAATTTTGTACTGAGGAATGCAAGGTAATTTAGCATTCGACTTAAGGGTAACAACGTAAGGTGGAATCTGCAAGAGACCAACATCATTTGGACCTGTAGCCCAAAGTGTATCTGGGAGAGAACGCAGTTCCAGTGGAAGGTGATCCTTAGACAGATACATCGGGGAAATCACTTACCCACTGTAAGATGTACTCCCAAAGGAGAACATGTAATGTCGCATGCAATCTTTTCAATAAGTCCAAACCCAACAAATCCTCGCCACAGCCAGTCGTTAGAATAAGGGGAGCCTCCAACTCACAAGGACCAATTGAAAGGGGCAAAGGACAAGAAACCGGGTTACGAACTGGGGCGCCATAAAATCCTACCGAAACATTAGTCAAGCCAGACAAGGGTGCGCAAGGGAGTTTAGAGTGCATGATAGAACTCTTTGCTGCACCAGTATCCAAAAGAAAAGGTTCTGCCACACCTGATGTAATCACTTCAACATAAGGTCCACTCTGGTCTACTGGAACTGACACTACTCCCTCCCTTTCTCCATGGCTGTCCTAACTATCATTAAAACCCGCACTCTCACTTCCAACATAATAATCATCAGTATAGTACTGAGCGGACTGAACGGTCGAAACATTCTGTTGGTCTAAATAATTTATAGAATTCTGAGGGGAAAAGGAACGTTCATTCTGGGGAAACGTACCACGTCCCCTACCCCTAGGTACTTGTTGGTAACCACCACGACCTCTCAGACCAGACAAACCATTCGCACGCTGTAGCAAGATCGGGCAACTATTCTTGAAGTGACCTTCCTCTTTACAATAAGCACACTGATTAGGGCCTAGCAGGAGTCGCGGAGCAAAGGACTCAGGCTTCTGCAACAATTTCTGAAACTGTGGGGGTTGCTGAAACTGACGCTGATTAGGGCGAGGCGGATAAGCCTGCTGCAGAAGAACTTTGGTTTTGAATTTTCTAGTCTTCTTCTCTACTTTATCCTTCTCATCTTTATCTCTATTCTCATAGTATTGTGCAGTAGCCAATATCTGGGCTGAAGAAGAAACAGCCCATGAACTCTCAGAGTCCTTTAACTTATTAGAAAGTTCAGGAAGTAAATTAAAGACAAACTTATCTACAAACAACCTCTGACCACCTTCTGTACTCATGTCCTGACCACTATGATCAATGAATGTTTCCTCGAACCTAGTGAAGAAATCAGACACACTCTCATCTTTCTTTTGTTTGCATGCTGCTAACTTGTCCCAATTCACCCGCAAAGGAGGCATCATAGTTTTCATTAAATTAATAATCCTACCAGGTAGTTCTGCAACTAAGGGTTCAGGTTTGGCACCTCCTACCTGCCGACCATCTGCAGCAGTAATAGTAACCCATGTATCTCCTAACTCTGGCGCGTGGTCCTCATGACGGATCTTTGCCCACAAGGGTTGGGGAACTACATTACCCATCAACATATCTATGTCAGCTAAATTCATAACACATGCATCAACTGTCTGAGACAACTCCTTGTAATAACCAGCAGGATTTTTACGGGGGTCAGGCAAGGTCTGCTTAAGAGCCAGGAACTCAGCTCTCTTCCAAGAGACATGCACTCACACTCGCTGAAAATGAGCCGGTGCAGCCGCAATACCATGAGCGGCATCAGCCAAAACTTCTTCTCTCCATACAGGGGGAACCTCTCTCATAGGATACTGCTTCACTTTTCTCCTAACAGAAGGGTCAGGTTCGAACAATAACTGAGGTGGAAGTCGATACCTAAAAGTGAGTAGTGTCTCCACCGCTTCCTCAACATCGGAACCCACTATCGTTCCTTTAGCAAATTCAGACTGAACATTAATCAATTCCAATGGAATTGAACCCAACTCATTATCTTCCCATTCCTGACGAAGGAAGGTACACATGACATCAAAAACATACCTTTGTTTTGGTGCCTCCCACTGTAGGAAGATATCCATAACCACTTGTGGACCGTACTTGGAGGCATTCGAAACCAGTCTACGAGCAAGGAGATCTAACACTGCCCACTCTTCGGGACCAGGAAGCTGACTACGTCTCTGCTTACGTTCAGAAATAGGGGTCATATTGACCCAAGAGAGGAGACAAAAGACTAGTGACAGTCTCAGTCATTCGTTGCCGAGCAGAAGGAGAAGAAGTGGACATAAGGACAGGAGACAAAGTGTTTTGAGGCAAGAGAGATGGAGGGACAGAAATAAGAGAAGTTGAAGATGAAGGAGTGTAAGGCAAAGGAGTTTTAGGCGGAAGGAAGAACCACCCGTGAAGCAACAGGTGGCGGTACAACAACTGGGGGTTGAACGACAACAAGGGGTGCAACAACTGGAGGTAACGGAGGTGCAGTAGCACCCTGCACATAAGGGGGTGGTAATCTCAGTAAATGTGACATCAAAGGATCTTTTTCAGGGTCTTCAGTCACATTTGAAAGGGGAGGTGGCAAAGCCGGGTAACATTTGTCAATGGCCATGCAATGTTGTCTATCTGACGCTTCAATCGCATAATCTTCTTCATCTTCCTTAAACTGCTTAGCAGCTTGCATTACCGACATATTCCTTTCCTTCCTATCTCTCTTAGCTTGCTTAATTTCTCGCTGTTTGGCTTCCTTACGCCAAAGGCGGAAAGAGTCAAACATCGCCGGCCGGGCTTTCTTCTTAAATAGCACAACTTCTAGGTTATCTAAAACATCTGATTCAAAACTACCATGTTGGGGCCATCCTAAAACACCATCTTTCCTTGTATAACGGACCCATACTTCATTATAGGTAATAGGATCCACACCATGCTTTGAATAGAGCTCATAGGTTGGAGTTCCAACCGGTGGTATCGGACACGAGTCCTCCAATCGGGAATCCTTATTACAACTACAACAAAACCATTTCCTAATTTTGCCAAAACCAGGCATCTTTAGCTCGCTAGTCTTGCCTCAAACTTCAAGGGGTTATCAAAAATGATACACTCGTAAATATTCAAACCCCTCGGCTTCGACTATTGCAATGGCCGAATCAAAACCAAGAAACAAAACAAAGTCGTGGGAGCGACCCACTTATACTTAATCAAAATGTCTGTCACGCCACCAGAAGACCGTCTAACGTCTCGCCTTACAAATCATCACAAGAGGGTCCAAGAAAGGGCGACAGTCAGGGCAGCAGTCCTTCACAGCCGTTGGAAAGGGGAAGCCTCGCAGAAAAAAACCTTTGGTCCACGTCGACATGCAGGGGTCATTGAAGTGGCGGCCGTCCTCCAGAATTTCCTCACGGGGCTCCTCCTCACTTCGGGCTTGGACCTGTACCGCTGAAGTCGCCCCATGTTGGGCGCCAGTTGAAGAACCGGGGTTTAATCCAGCGCCGTCAGGGGCACGCCTAAGATCTTCGAGTTCACCTGTCTTGGTATTCAAAGACACAGAATACTTCTGGATGGCGTCAGAGACCACGTTTATTAGCTGCAGCTAGTAACAGTAATCCTAGAAATACATCACGGTGTAAATTCTCCGGAGACTGCTCATTTTACTAAGGCGAGACGTCTCCTTTTATACCCAATATTCACATTATAAATGTACACCCACTGCACAAAATTCTAGCCACTAAGATACATTTTGAAACAAAGTATCACATAGCAAAAACTCAATTTACAGTTTCCCAACCCAAAAGTTAATTATTAGGCATGTCCCAAATTCAATCTCCACAAGCGGGACAAACCTATAATTGAAAGCATAACCCATGTAATGAGGAAACAAAAAAAAAAGAAACAGTAATAGATACTGAACAAGATAAGCACGTGCAAGGAAACTAAAAAGTTAACGATGTCCTGAACATTAATTGGCAATCTCAGAAAAAAGATCGATCACGGAAATTGGCTTTGCAAGGTCAGTTTCAGGTGAAGAGGTCAGTTTCTTACAGTTCATTTCAGAGTCAAAGAGAAACTTAGTTAATGTATACATGAACTAAGAAGGCCAGGCCACTTCGTTCGCCAGGTTACCTTTAGAGGCCTACGTGAGGGCAACACAAAATGGTGGCACAGAACAAAATGGAGTCAGACTTGAGAATTACAGAACCTCAGCGGCTGCAGACGCTTTACCGAGGGCCAATCTTACGGCTCCTCCGCGAAAATATGCCTCCAGTCCACCTGTGCCAAGACCGAGGCGCTGGCCCAATCTTCTTGGATTCCTCCGCCACTCTCCTACAGCGCAGAGCTCCCGGAACGAAGCAGGCTCCTTCAGCGCGCCGC
This sequence comes from Lissotriton helveticus, assembly GCF_964261635.1. NCBI lineage: Eukaryota > Metazoa > Chordata > Amphibia > Caudata > Salamandridae > Lissotriton > Lissotriton helveticus. Next base: position 1,772,816,178 of record NC_136067.1, on the reverse strand, counting down.
CCCCAACACTGCACACCATCCGCTCTCACGCCGGCAAGAAAAACAAACAGTAGAATCGGGCTGCGGACGTCAAAAATAAATAAATGCAGGAAAGAACTATCGCAAGGGCGGCTCGTTTGGGCTATTTTCTAGGAGAAAAGAAGAAAAACGCCAGGAGCAGCCACTGCCGCCACCGCCAGCCGCTCGCCGCTTGCTGCTAGCAAGGTTCAGATGCCGCACACAGTGGGAGGGGCTCCGTCACGGCCATTAGCTTCCGCCGGCATGTTCCCATCAACATACATATTATTATACATATTTATTATATCAAGAAATACACATATTTAGATACCTACACTGTATTTGTAATGCGCATGTTCACCCCTAGGTATCTTGGTGCTAAATAACAGATGTTGAAAGGCTGAGTGGACACACTGGGATTTGAACCTGTGACCATGAGGTCAACACAGGCCCCTGTAGTGGATGCATTAGTCCACTGAGCCATCAGACCCAGCTACAAGTATGGTGGTTATGTAGGAAAGAGCCAATTCTTGAGTAGTCTTTTGAAGATAAGATTTATCTGTGGACTTATGTTTGGGGGTAATGAATTCCATAGTTTGGCTGCTTGAACAGAGAAAAATGTGCCACTTATGTTTTTTTAGATTGAGCCTAGCGAAGCGCGCATGCGCTGCTCTATGGGAGGTTTCTTGTAAGCACTCCAAACTTTCCCTGAGACTTTTCCGTGTGGGTCTGGCAACTCCCATACATTCCACTGGCCTTTGAGTGTGGCTATCAATCATAAAAGCATGCATTTGACCAAAGACGGGTGCATGTTCCGCCTTTTCTCTTAACGTTCACTCCCGCGGCATTTGGGTCTCGGGAGCGAGCAGCGGCGCACCGCGTGGCAGCTGCATTCCTCCCTCGTCGTGGATAATTAAACAAAGTGCAGTGGCTTTCACTTTAGTGGCCACGCTTGTTATTGCTTGTGCCTATGCAGTGCTTAACACCTTATGATGGCTGTTTTAATTTGGTTACTGGAAGAATTACCGTAAAATCAGGAATGCATTTGCACTTTGGCCTTCCAAGATTAGTTTGTGAAGTTCGACACAACTGTCGCGATGTTCCTTTGAGACTCCCCTGACTTTGAAGTCCCTCCCTTTGCCTAACGCATGCAGCAGGAGTGGAGGTTGTTGTTCAAGTGCCATGCAGTGGATAGTGCATGTCAAATGATGTGCTTGGTGCAGTAACATCAGGCAGTGTTGGGTTTTCAGGGCTCTCAGGAGCTGCTTCAAAGGGCCCTGTGCGGATGCCCCGCCTATGTGTGCTGGACCTGCTGTGAGCCTGGATCAGCCCTGCCGTTAGTGCACAACTCCTCAGTGCAGAACACCACGTCCGGACATTGCAGGGCTGTGAGTATGGCTTCCCTCTTATCCGTGGTGTTTATTGTTTGTGCACTGGGGTGTCTCGAGTGGATGTTCTCGAGTACAGTGATGGATGCAGGAAGATAGTTGTTTGGATTTACTTAGCTGCCCCTAGCCCAGTGCACTGTTTTTTCCAGCCTCGCCGCTCAGCTTTGATGAAAGGGGCAGGCTGTGCTCCACTCATTCAAGATGCTTTGATGTGAGGGGAACTGCTGCCCTCTCTATAGCATGCTTGCAAGGCGTTAGATTTCGTGACAGGCTGTAATTTACTTATGAGTGCTGCTGCTGTGCAACCGTCATATGAGGGATATTTGATGTTTTGTTTTTCTTAATTCAAAGTTATTCAAGCCTGTGTGGTGTAGCGGTAACCACAATACTCTTTATCTTTAGAGTTACAGATGTGAAAATAAAGCTGTGTTGGTATTAAATGAATACTTTACTATATTGTAGCTCCCAGACTTCCTTCTGATCCGGATTGTGATTTACTTAAATGGCAATGCGTCCTCGGCATCATTAGACGTGTTTGTTGGCACCATCAGCACCATCTAGCGTGATTATGTCACGCCATGCATGCCCAGTTTAGCCTAGTGTCCAATGATAACATTCTGTAAGTAGTGAGTTTACTTAGTTTTGGACATAAAGTTATTTAACTGCCTAGTGGACACAAGGACAATTGTCAAAAACAATTCTGCTTCATAGGAAATCGTGCAGTCTCAGAAAAACAATGCAGTCAATGCGCCCCCTGTTGTGGTTTCATAACCTCCTGTAATGTATACTATATGTTGATGCTGTTTTTGATAGACCATATATTAGTCATGTGAAAGAGTGAAACGAACAGACGATTCCAGAGTAGCTGCAGTTCCTTGGAGCCAGTGCCCTCCTAATGAAAGTAATCACCCCACAGAGAAGTGTTGACACACTCCCTTTTAATGAAAGGAAGCCCTGGTATGCAAATATTGAGAGTATATTCAGATTTAAATTGCTATCCACGTGTTCTGCCAAACTTGCAAAACATATGCACTTTTCCACAGTGATCCATTGGGATGTGCATGGGCACAATAAGCAGTGCTAAGCTGAAATCCACATTGCCAGTTCACCACTCCATGACAGGCGATTGTAAGCTGGGTGGGTATTTGATCGCTTCCCAATTACACTTTCACCAAGGTACTTAATGCCTCCCCAGACAAGCGCGATCACTCCTGATTCACTGAAAATAAATACAGTCTCTAGGGGTTAAAACAAAAGATGTGCCCGCTCATTAAGTTCTTATGTTATGGTGATTAACATGTTTCCTAGTGCCTAGGCGTTTTACAGATAGACATTTCTACTATTCTGAACCATTGAAATTGTTGGAGGAGCAAATTTATATATTTTTTCTTCATAAGTGCACTTCAGCCTAAGGTGAAAGAGCACTCCACAAGGCTGGGGTGTGGACAGCGAAATAACTATTACTCTTACATTGCCTGAGTAAATGATGGGAGCATGGGGAAGGGAGCACTAGTGTGTTTAAAAATATCCATTGTTAAAGAGCTGCTGTCTGAGTTGGTAAGTTAATGGGTAGAAATAACACACTGACATATCTTCTGAATTCTAAAAACGGCATAGGTGCAGGTATTGATGAAAAACATTCTGAAACTTGCCTAAGCATCTTGCTTCGCATTTTTTACATGAGGCACAGGTGCTAAAAGTAAGATAATCTGGAAAAGACATGTCCATGTATACTTACACTTATAAGGTCCCAAAGGCGAGACCTATTGGCTATGTCAATGCTTGTTTTGTATGGTTGAATTTTGAGGCGAAATGCCAATCTAGAGCGGAGGAACCTTTGTTGAATGTATTTGATGATTTTATTCCTGATGAAAAGCTGTCCTGTTCCATGTATTGTTTTGTGGATGATACAAAGCACCTTGAATCTGGATCTTCTGGTAACCGATAACCAATATAGGTCCCTCAAGGCAGGGGAGATGTGGGCCTGTGGCTTTAAATGCAGGAGAGGTCTGGCAGCAGATTTTTAAATCAGTTTTAGTCTTTTCATAGTTTATAAAGATGATCCCTGGTAGAGGCCATTGGCGTAATCAAGTTTAGACAGCACAAGAAAGATAGTGGCTTGGACATTGTATGGAAATCCCAGGTGGGAGAAGATGCATCACAGAGTTTTCTAAGTAATGAATCTTGTTCTTGCTAATTTGTCCAATTGGGCATTAATTAATAACTTTGAGTCCATGTTAATTCCAAGGTTCCTTACTTTCGTTGATATTTTAGTGTTGTATAGTCTGCCACTTCCCAGTAGGAACTGCTTGTTTGTTGGGCAACATAAACATAGGGATGATGTCAGATTGATTTCAAACATCCCCCAGGAAATGTTGTCCTAAAGACCAGATAACCCATAGTGGCACCTTAAGGTCCCCTAAACCTAGATGAGAGGCAAATGGTTTTGGCAACTACAGAACATGATTACCCTGAGCTCTCCCAGGGATTGTGGCAACAGATCTAGAACCCTTTCATTCGGTCACTCGTGCTCTCTTTCTCTCAGAGAAGTATACAAGGATGCACTGTGGGGCGTTTTTAATATTTATTGAACCAATGATTCTTGTATAAATTATATGTGCTGTAATATGAATTGTTAATAGTAATACCTGTTCAGATTTCCCTCCGTGTTCACCCTTTAAAAGAGGCTACTCAACCAGTTATATTGATTATATTTTCCTCGAACAGACTCTATGGCCAACCTTGGAGTACATGGTTATTGTACAGAGGCCAGATAGGGACCATCAGGCATTGTGTGCCAGGGTTGGTACTGCCCCTTTCACGAGTGCTAATCTGACACCTACAACTTTCTCTAGCTCAATTGAGACACTTAATAAGAGGCAGAACGTCAAATGGGTGAAAGTTTCATCTAACCCTGTGATACTGAGGCAAAAATCTGACATTTTTTCGACAACATTTCGACATTTGGTGAGCCTTATGGGACAAATTTTGAGTTTAATTTTATTTCTATGCATTACCAATGCATGTATCAATTAAGGCCACTCTTTTAAAAAGCTAAAAAGGGGGAGCCCTTAAAAAAACCCTAGATGGTTCTCTAGTGAATGTCGGCAGCACAAGACTTCCTTTTTGGAAACATTAAAAAAGGGCAGTAAACCAGAAATATCTAATGCTAGGAAAAAGTATAAGTTAACCCTGACCCTAGCTAAAAAGAATTGGGAGTGAAAACAAGGGTCAGACCTTGCTGTTGCACTAGATAGTGAAAATTTGAAGTCTTTCTCAAAACAAGTGGCAGCCGGTGAAGGAAGTGACCCGATTATGGTCACCCAGGTCACTCGTGACCACCTCTCAGTCTTCCAAACAAATGAAGAGTCGCTCAGACAGTAGCGAATACAAACCAAGTTATTTATTAGTATTGCGCTCGACCGAAGTCCAGTGTGACTAGCCTCCTAAGATGCTACCGAGGGGACTGACCCTCACCAACATTACATCAGCTGTAATACATTTCCAATGCCCAGCGGGACCTGCCCCGAACTGGAAATTTCCAGTTGTAGCAGCTTAACAAAGGAGACACAAAAGATGAGCTACACTCCTGGGATCGGGTACATGTTATCTCAGCCTCAAGGTTACTCTGTCAGTGCCCACTACTGTGAGCATGAGAACAGGCCTATCTAACAAAGAAGGTATGCAAAGGCACATTCATGTATTCAGTAAGACAACGGAGCTCAGCCTTGGAGAAAATTAAAAAAAATATCGAAGCTGCTTTCTGCTGAGGCAGACAAAATGAGACAGAAGTTAGTTTCGGTCATCACAGAAAATGGCGGCTAAATGCAAAATGGTGCCGCAAATGCTAATTTAAGCATAATGCTAATAGGAGGAGTTGATTAGAAATATTTTCTAATCCAACACCGGCATGCAGACCACTCATGATCACTTGGAGACAGTAATCCAGCCTGACAACTGGGTTGGCCATTTTGAGTTCTCTACAAGGAGGTGGACCAAAGTGGAATAAACGGCCGGTCCCAAGAGATTGAGGAGACTGTTGACACATTAGAGTAAGCTCAACTAACCTCCCATATGACGAGTGAGGTCAGTCCACACAGGGAGCCCCTATGTTTTATTTTAAGTGAAACAGAGTATGACCTAAAGCAAATTAAGAAAGAAAAGGGGCTAGGGCCAGACGGCATACCAGTAGATCTCTTTTTACCCCATTCTGATGTATTGGTCCCTTACCTTAATCATTTGGGCATTGCTATAGTGAAGAGTAGCAAAATTCCACAATCTTGGCTGTGAGCTACCATCATACCGATCTATAGAAAGGGGAGTAGGGATCAACCATCTAACTATAGACCTATTAGCCTATTGGACAAAAGTCAAAACATATTTTGCAGACATGGATTAACAAGGCTGCATACTTGGTTAGTTGCTAATCATATTTTTTAAAGACACCCAGGCAGGGTTTAGGAAGAAAACAAGCACTATCGATCAGGCCCTCTGCTTTCATGTGCTGTGCTGGAAATATGTCACCTGAAGGAAAGACCATTTGTATTTTGCTCTTATCGACCTAATGTCGGCTTTTGATATGGTCCCTAGGGACAACCTTTGGAGGGTGTTGGAAGATTATGGGTTACCAGAAGACCTCCAATGGATTCTCAGAGACCTGCATACTGACACCTACGCACAACTGAGGTGGAATACCGATGGTGATCTAACAGAAAAGATCCCAATCAGAAGGGGTGTCAAACATGGTTGTGTACTTGCTCCAAATCTGGTTAGCATCTACATTAATGGGGTAGTCAAATGGGTCCCCCTTATTGAACATGACGCTCCCAAATTGCTGGCATCCCTGTTCCGATCTTAATGCTCATCAATGATACCCTACTTATTTCAAGAACCCCAATGGGTCTCCAGAAAGAAGTGGATTCGTCTGGCGTCTTTTGTAAAAATAGAGGTCTGGAAATAAACCCTGCAAATTCAAAATTCATGGGAATTAATCCTCATAGGATCTTTAGAGGGAAAATGAGGATTGATGGTACCCCGATAGAACAGATATCTCACTTTGATTATCTGGGAATAGGGCTCTCAGATTCATTAAAATGGGGGCTGCACATAGAGAAGAGCAAGGCAGCATTAAACCAGATAGCACTTCTAATTAGAAGGAAACATAAGTCCACTGCAGGAGGAGCTGTGTCACCAGCATTAAAAATTTACAAAGCAACAGTGGTGGCAGCAGCTTACTACGACACAGAGATCTGTGGTTTTATCGATGCATCCCCTTGAACAACAGAAGAGAACAAATTTATCAGAGGTCTTTTAAATCTGCTACAAAGTTCCCCATTAGTCCCTTTGAGACTTGACTTAGCACGTAATTGTATTCATCTGACTTCTCTGTTAAAAACATTGTTATACTGGATGAGGGTATGGTCCACCCGGGAGTAAGTCCCTTTTAAGGAGGCACTTAGGAACCTGATTACCTGTGATAATCAGGTACGCACTCCATGGTTGGACCATGCCAAAAAGTAGTGTGATCTGCTGAATCTGGGAAGTTGTTGGAATACCACTGAAGAAGCCACGAAAGGTGGTAAGGAGATCTTTAAAAAAATCTATTGGGAATGTGCTGTTTAGAATATGGTCTAAGCATAGCGAAGGGTCCTTAAAAGGGCAGTTTTTGTCCCATAAATGCTCACCTAGATTTGAAACCTATACGGATAGGAATTATCCTCCTGTGGCCAAACACCTGTTTATCCAGTTTAGAAGTGGTACCCTGCCTTTAACATCATTCACCACGAGCTAGGACAAAACTCCATGTGGACCTGAGTATTGCCCGTTTTGTCCATTGAAATAGGAAACAGAAGAGCATTTCCTTTTATTCTGCCCTAGATACTCTATTCTACTAACGAAATGGATAATTGCACTGTGTAAGATAGAAGACATAATATATCATTGGGATGCACAACTTATTTTGAAAAGCAACCTGAAAGAGTCAATAATGTTTGCGGTTTCACACTTCCTACAGAGGGCCTGGGCCATACAAATAAAAAGTCTCACAGCTGGGAACTTGTAACTTTCATGAATAATTCTTGGTGTCTACTGCTGAAATAGTTATTTTTTCTTAGAAACACACCGTGTAATAAGCTCATAATGTTCTTATATTTGATTTAAATAGCATGTGCCATTTTATGTCGTTTTGTGTCGATTTTAATGATTTAATAGAAGATTGAGGTCACTTTAAACAGTCATGAGTCTTAAAGTTTAGTTATCCTCAGATCCGTATGGACTAGTTAACCAACATGGCTGACCATTGTTAGCCTACTTTTAAATAGTTTCATGAGGTGTATATTGCTTATGGTTCTACTGCCCTAACAGAGGATTTTATAATAGACTAACTGAATGTTTTATAGAGTAATGCGATTGTGTATCAACTCTGGCCTCTATTTTTTATGTATTTAATGTATTAAATTACACTTGCACTTTTAAGGACACAGGACCGAAATAAAGTACTTTGATGATGATGTGCTGTAATGATCAATATACAGAAGCAGATAAAAGTGATTAGCAGTATCAGGACAGTGAACAGAATGAGAATTTTCACAATCTTGCCAAACAATGTATACATGTGAGCATATAAAACAATCTCTGGATAGCCTACTCCTACTATGCACTCCCTAACCTAAATGTCTAGAGTGTGCGTGTTCTGCTAAGAATCCCCCATTGAATGATCCAACCCCATTATCTAAACCGAAAGTATGTAGGTCCCCATCGTGGTCACAAATTGAACATCCCTCTTCGCAGAGAGAACAGCAAGCAGTTGAACTGAGGTTTCAGCACGTAATGATCTCGTCAATGACAGCAAGTGCTCCTTGGCTCAAGCCAGAAAGGCTTGTTTATTTATATCGGAAAGCATCCTTGCCCTGGGACGAGATTCTAGTCAGGAAGACATTGTTTATGTGTGATAGATAACGTGTTGCCACATAGGCGAAAACAAACAATCACATTTGCACAATGTATGTGTAGACCTTGTACGTGATGTTCAAGGTATCACATTAGTGTTCTTGTGAAGTAGATTTTGTGAGCAAATATAGTTTCATGGAAACGAATCCACACTGTCATGCAAATGTGTCAAAAGTCATTGTGTGAAAGTGAAGGCAATTTAGGAAAAACCTGTGTGCTTGTAAAATGCCATTGTTTCTTTCTAGGCCTAACCGGGACACATGACAACAACTCCACATACATGTTACATACAAAGCTATCTAAAATAAACTATACCCACTCATCACTATTGCCCTTAAGATCATTTTACGAGATTGGCAGTCTATCAGCAATTTCTTATCATACTTGGTGGACATGGTTGAAATACCTTAGTAGTACGCATGACGCCCAATTGACACAAGTTTATCACCTCACGACGCATATGGAAAACATTGGACACCTTTGCTCCCTTTCCTAGCTCTCTTTTCTATCCGATCATCTCCTTCTTGTTCTTTATCCTCTCCTTCGTCCTGTACCTCTTGTACTTTCTTCCCATATCATGCCCTGCTCTCCCTTGCGCACATTCTGTTGTGTTTTTATGCCCATACATAGATGGTGTCTTAACTTTTTATAATCTCTGCATTTGTAGACATTTATACGCATTGCCGACACTTTATTTTCTTTGAAGGCATTCTTACCATTGCATTTAAGTGGTACCATATTAGTCTTAGTTGAAACTAATTGGAATGTAAAGCCATTTTTTCCTACTTACTTTACTTGTAAGTTCACTATATACACCACTACTGCTTTGTATTATCTTATTTTTGAGCACCAGTCATTACCTCACTCTGCACATGTCCTTTATTGTATGTTGCTAAAAATTCAATAAAATCTTTGAAACAAAGGAAAATATAAACGCTTATCCATATAAACTTATAGGCCTGGGCCGTGAACTTCAGTCCGTTTGCAGAGTTTACGGATTTATCTGCACTCTGCGTAGCCCACAGAGTGCAGAAAACTCCACTCAGCGTAGTGCAGTGGACTTTTTTCCCAGCTCGCGAACGGTAAGTTGGCTAGTGCGAACTGCAGCTCGGGTAGAATTTCTACTCGAGCGGCAGGAAAATCAACGCGAACAGCAGTTTGCACTGCAGTGCTGAGTTTCTTGTCACTTCACAGAGTTCAGAGTAGCGAAACTCCGCAAACTACGCCATTTTGTTCCTCTATATTATGGCTACTATATTTTGGTAACTTGATATTTCCTTCTTGATATTCTGTGCCCATGTAAATGTTCAAGACGAATAACAAGCGTGTTGAAGAAGATGACGTAAGAGCATGTATCAAGTTGTAGAACTGTGCCAAGAAAACACAAAACGGGTGGATTATCAGAGAAAATAACTAGAGCCATCATGGCTGTCACTAAAGGTGTCTTTCGGCAAAAGAGACCTAGTACCGAGCTTAGCATTTAGGCAGGCAAAGTGCTGGGCTGGTGTTTAGAAGAGTGCCGAAAAAAAAAAGTTTTTTAAACACATCACTAACAGCAACATAGGTGCCAGTAGAAGAGTACTTTCTTTTATGTGCTTCTTTAACTGAAACATTATATTTCCCAGGTATGTCCTCTATACACTGCATAAATGTGGGACAGTTAAGGACTCAGGGAACTCCATTTTTGACAACTGTCCACAGGGCTCTTCATTTCGGTGATCACAAATAGGTGCATGCATATATAACCCATATAAAGTGCAGATCTTATAGTTACTTTACTTCAAACAGGTACTTCAAGGGCATAAACCTGTACCACTGATGGAACACTATCCTACAATCACCTCAAAATTCCCTAGCCAAGCAATACTTTCTTTCATTTGTTGTGTGAGGGCCTGTCACTGTTGTTCTGAAAGAGTGTCATGCTCCTGAAGACACCTAGAAGTCCATACAGAGAACATTCTTTAGCATGTGGGACAAGGGTACTTCAATCAGAGCTTGCCCCATCTAATAATCCCTCTCCTCAGCAGATTATTTCTCAGCCGCATGAAATACTAATGAATTCGAATACTTTCATGCCAACAACTGCATACTGTATATGTGAAATCGTCAGTTCTGCTTCGGCTCCTAATATGAATAGAATAGGTAGGAAAAAGGACAGCCAATGATAATGATAAACAGCGTTTAGTCGGCACACTCAGTCTATATTATTAGCATGGATCTTCCGAGGTGAGGTTGAATGCTTCATTTAAATGTTAGCATTTTCAACATATTTTTCTTTCCTGTAGTCAGTAATATTGCTTTACTATAACTTAGCTAGTTGAACAACAGGGTTGTTAGAACTTCTTTTGCTTAGTATTCCCCAAGTTTTTTGCCTTTATTTGCTAAACCTGTTGTTGCTGGAAATAGGATCTGCACACCAAACCTATGCTAACCAAGGTAAAAGTACTTGTGCTCTCCTCCATAAACATGTTAAAATTGACAAATCCGTAACCAAGACCGTACTGGCCATAGCGGGCTCCGGGCAATCCCCCGGTGCGCCACACGGGTGGGGCGGCGGTTTTGGGCCCCTGGGGCTGTTTTTGCAGCAAAATCGGCCCTGTACCAAAATCGGCCGAAAACCGACCCCGGCAAAGAGCTCGGCGGCACCTCCAACTCCCCCGAGTCGGGAGTTGGGGCGGCCGAGCACTTTGTCAGGGCCGGTTGTGGTTCCCAGTCCGGCCCTGTCCGTAACTGGCACATTTAATGTACTTGTAAGCCACTAGTAAATGGTATCACATGAACCCATGACCTGTACATTAAATGCTACTAGTGGGTTGCAGCACTTGTTGTGCCACCCACTAAAGTAGCCCTGTCTCCCGGCCTGCCACTGCAGCCTAGTTGTGAAGTTTTACACTGTTATTTTGACCTGGCAAAACCATTTTTTTTCCAGGCCTAAACCTTCCTTTTTAATTCTTATAATTCACCCCTAAGGTAGGCCTTAAATGCCTATAGGGCAGGGTGCATACCATTTAAAAAGTAGTGCATGTATATTTAATGTTTTACATGTCCTGGCAGTGAAAACCCTCCAAAGTATTTTTCCACTGCCGCAAGGCTGGCTCTCCCATAGAAACAAACTGGGTTACTCTATAACAGAGGTCTTCAATCTGTGGGGCGAGACCCCCAGGGGGCCGTGAAGGCATGGGAAGAGAGTTGCGCTCTTCATTTGGTAAAAGAAAACATTCCAGACGGTCACCAGTAGTTAAAATGCTTTCCATAGGGTGTTATTCAGGGACTCTCCTGTGCTAGGAAATGGGAGCCAGATAGACAGCTACACATGCTTTTCTACTTATGTGTTGCTGGTCTGAAATAGATGTAAATGTGCACAACGAGTTAATCTGCAAATGTAAAGGATTTGCAGATAAACGTGTTGTGCACATTTGCATTTCTTTCAGGCCAGCAGCATACTGGCAGAAAGGTGTATTTAGCTGTTTGGCTGGCTTTGATTTCTCAGAAGAGTGCTGTTGCAGTTAATTGGTCAAATCACTTGAAGCTTTTTGAGTGCTAGTGCACAGAGTTTACTGACCTGTGAAGTGCTTGCTTTTAATTGTCATTGTCAATTGTCATTGTTATCCCTGAGACATGTGTTGAAGGACAGTTATGTAAAATAATTGCATTACATTGGGTCTGGATTTTACTAAAATCTATGGGTCTTGTTTACAATGAAATGGTGTAGCGCAGCTCAGCAAGTATGTTTGCTGTGCTGCCCTATGTCTATTCAAAAGGGCAGGAATGGACTGTATTTCTAAGATAAGGTGCACTCCTGTCCTTTCTGCCAGCGCACAATTTGGTGCCTAGTGCTTACGCAGGCACCCTTGCACCATGGTGCCTGCATTGTTGGCAGGATTGTTTTTGTGCAGGAAGGCACGCCTTCCTGCGCAAAAACAACCCATGGAGGCCTTTTCCTCTTTCGGTGTGCTACACATAGAAAGAGGAAACAACTGAGGAGAAATTAAGATATTTCTCCTTGTTACACATCCCCTTGGGGCAGCGAACAGTTTTGACTCATCCTCAGGTTTACAGATCCTTGTAAATCTGGGAATGTGTCAAAACCCATGGGAAAACCCACAGCAATGCCCCTGGAATGCACCCTCCTTATGAACTGTAAAGCAATGCACCGACTTGTGCTGCATTGCCTTACACCATACATAGTAGGCCATTAAAAGCCACCCAAAGTCGCTTTACTTGGCCTCGTAGATATGAGTTTTCTCTCTGCGCAACCAGAGCGTCATCAAAAATGGCACAACGGCAGAGCACTTATAAATAAGCCTCTATATTTTGGAAGCGGCCCGTATATTTTTGAAGTGCCATTTTATCGTAAAACATTTTGCACATTTTGTAGCATCCTATCTTATACTGTGTGTAATGCAGGTAAAATAATGGCTTACATATTCACTAAAAATACACAAGTCACAATTCCCCACTGCAACAACCACAAGCTAATTCTGTGGCTCTCTGGTTTTACACAGACTTTTGTAGTGCATTAACTAATAGAGGTTTCATAATTTATTATAGTGCATTTATCATGAGTAACAACTTTAAAAAAATGTATTCATTATTCATTGGAGCTGCCCGTTATTTTATATGTAGCTACCTGATGGTGAAAGACTTAAAAAACGTACATATGTTTTAATTATGATGAATGATGTTCAGCTACCTCCGGTGACATGCAGCTGTAAATGCCAAGCCGTCAGCGTCCCATGAAATATAGTATGATTTTCCTCTAATGCCGTGAAATAAAGTTGCACCCCATGCATTACAGCTATTATACCAAGGGCCACTGGAATTATGTGATTGTGCGGCAGCGATTTTAGCATAATTATAGATTTGCTGCATTTGCCACATGATCCATCATCTGCATATAACCTGCTGATTTTAACAACAAAAAATGTATTTACTCAAAAGGTTTAAAAGTTACTAAAAGGCAGCAACAGGTGTTGCCGCTCTGTAGGAAGCCCTCTGTAAAGCTGTACTGGTCATCTTTTTGATGCTTATTGCTATATTTGGGTTTTAAACTGGTACTAATGAGGTGCAACCACAGATTAACCGTGTCTCTGGAGAACACGTATGGTTGTCAATGATAAGGACTACTATGTTCTAGAGGTTTTTGTCGAGAGGGGGTCCTTACGACCCAGGGGTCTCGGCATCAAAACGTTTGAAGACCACTGCTCTATAACAATTTATCGTGCTTAGTTTCAGTTTGGGAACAGCTAGAAGAATGGTCATGGACAAGGACATATTTAATAGTAATTTCAAATCTACCTTAATGGTCAAGTCGGATTTTATCTTACCTTTTTGAAAATAAAATTTTTAGAAAATAGTCATTTTCTTGCCAAAGGGGCCTTTCTGCCAGTGTCCAGTGTCTCATGACTGCTGATGGCTTCTTTGGTGAGTTGTGGATTGCCTTCGCAAATGTTATATGGCGCTGAGATCCTTTATTTGAGCGGTAAGGGATCCTGGGACGTGTTAGAGGGGAACTGCTTAAAAAGACTCTTATCCCTTCCTAAATCCTCAATGATACAAGCCATCAGGTCAGAAATAGCAACAAAATCCTGGAAAATTCAAACCCAGATGGCTGTGATTAGATTTTGGAAGAGATTGGAAGATCCTGAAAACCAAAAAGTAGCATGTTGGTGTCGCAATGAAATACTGAGAAGCGAGCTAAAATGGGCAAAAAGTTGTAGGGATAAACTGAAAGGAATTTGCAAAGCTTTGGAGATTGATTGGGACCAAGAATCGCTTTGGATCCTTAGCACTAAAGGGGAGCTGAAGCAAAGGGGGAAGGAAGTCTCTAAAGCAACTGATATAGGCTATTTAACAAATAAAAAATCTGTGACGCACATGTTGGAAGCCTGGTCCAATGAAAATTGGTTCCCCTACCTCGATAGACTCCCTAATCGAGGGTTCAGGCAAGAGATCCTGAGGTGTCGAACTGGGATTAACCCGTGGATAATAAATAAAGAGCTTAAAGCCAAAATGCTTGACCATGATGGCTGTTGTAAGTGTAAGTTGAGAACCAAGGGGGACTGGCCGCATATTCTATTGGACTGCCTGTTCCTCCTGGAGCAGAGGAAACTATGGCTGCGCCCGGTCTTCTTAAAATATGAAATAAAAACGAGGAGGCAGGCAGCCACCCTCCTTACAGAAATACCCTTCATCGATATTGTGATTGCCCTAGGGAAATTCTTAAAGGTGGCCCAGAGTGCATGGTGGCCCAAGGAAACATGTAGTACTGTATGAATTTCTCTTTTTTCTTCTTTGTTTTCTTTGAAACTTGCACATCGTTATGAACTTGAATAGGTTTTAAACTTTTTATAACATGTTTTTAGGTATTGAACCTTTTAACTGGTGCTTAGTGTTTTATAAATGGAATTTGTACTTGAAAATGAATTATAGAACTGTCTTTTAAAGAATAACATTTTAAAAATAAGTATAGGTATTTATTGTATACACCCCTTACTGTGTAATGCTCACTGCTTTGTTTAAAGACTACGGTCATAATAAACATACATTTTGACTTGACTTGAGTTGTGGATTGCTCCCAGACAGTGGACTGGGTGTGGAGAGGTGTTTTTCTTACTTCAGCAGGATGGCTTGGGGCTGTGCCCAGCCCCTTTCAAAATATTCAAAGGATGCCTACCTTGCAACTGGCAGATATAGCTCACACCTAGGCCTGCCTCCCTTTAGCCTTTCAAGACAGCTTTGCCCCAAACCCAGAAGGAGAGGGAGCTGACCAAGAACTGGTTTGGAGTGAAGATCTGTCCATTAGCAAAGCCACAACTCTGGGTGGGCAAAACCAGCTCTAACCAGGAGAAGACATTTTCTGCAAAGTAGGATTTAGTGAAAGGGGGGACTGTGGGATAGGTTTAAGTTCTGCAAAAGTGGGTAGCTCCACGCCTAGGATTTTGTACTTCATTGGTTAGGGTGTAGCCTGGAGCTTCTCCACCTACAGGCTGGCACTGGACATAAATGTGGCATCCCCACTACCCTTTTCAGAACAGTCCTGGAACTGTGAAGATCATAAGTAGAACTGCCACGCTGTCGTCTGAAACCTGAAGGAAGAGTGGACCTGGTTGCCTAGAACCCAGGACCCCAGAAGTGACTCTAAGCGTCAGCTAGCTGACCTCTTGTTTGAGCTACAGGAACATGACAAGCTTCCAGAGGACTCTCTTCCTGCAACTTCCCAGATGTCCAGTTCCTGCTGGACCTACCCTGGACCCTGCTGCTGGTCAGTGTTGGAGTGAGTCATAATCCCAGTTGAGTCCCCCGGGTCATGGACCCCTGGCTGGACTTAGAGTGTCCCCTCCTGTCCTCCAATAGCAGGATGTGGAACATTGAATCTTTTTGGCAACTTTCTGCCTGGAGAGCTGACGGAGACCAAAATTGGACTTGACGCCCCTGTGGCCGATTTCGAATTGCTGGTCGGTCTCAGTTTGCTAGTTTGGCCTGTTGAAGGCTTCAAGAAAAGTTTCTAAGTCTAGATGTAGAGGGCTTCACAGACTGATGCTGAGCGAAGGCCGCTTGATGCTGAGGCCTCCCTCAGCACAGGCTCCAGACTTCACCGCTCAGAGCTTTCCTGCCTTTGTCCTCCACCTCACCTGGAGCCCGCTCTTCAGCAGCCCACCTTCACAGAATCTCACTTCCGATCCAGCTTACAGCTAGCCCATACGACTCATCGATCATCATTTTGTCCATAAATGTTTTTAAGTCACAAGGTAAACTTTCCATTGGGAGAAATACGATCCTCCCTTCATTGTGGTCGTCCTTAACTTTTGATAATTGTGTCCCTGTCTAGCGAGAGCAGATACCTGTGATTGGCGCTTTGTGTTTTTGGCTCTAATTTTAATACAAACTTTACAAATTCATACCTTCAGTTCTACCTATTGGCTTTTTTGTCAATTCCATGTCATTTCATTTATTAAACTTTACTCTATTTTTCTGAATTAATTTGGGAATTTTCTTATATTGTGTTTTCTCTTTATTACTGTTTGTGAGCTGCCTAAATACTTTACACATTGCTTCTACGTTAAACCTGACTGCTATTGTGCCAAGCTACCAGAGGGTAAAGCACAAGTGTATTTAGTGACTTTTGTGGTTCACCCTGGCAAGAATTGTGACTATTTTTGTATGTGGGTTGTTCCGCCCCTGCCCCCCCTCCACATCTGCCCCCACCTCCAACTAACATTTCGATTTCTTATAAGGGTAATTGCCATTTCTCTCATATATTAAAATGGAAAGAGATGTAAAACATCTGATCACAAATTCAGTTTTCCATGTGCAGGAATATATTTCTGCGCGTTGGTGAATGCAGATTCAGGGAAGAAATACTTATTCTGTGCAGCAGATGCCTGAGTATGTGGCATTTTTCATGAAGGAGACAGTTTTCTTTCTTCCACATCCCATAATTGATACAACAGTAACCAGGCCGCCCACACAGTTGTATTTAGGTTACAATGTTTCTATTATCAGCATTTTGTTAAGGGTCAGTTCCAGCCTTTCGGCTGTCAAAATGTAGCAAGCCAGTTCTCTGCAAGGCCTGTGCTGAAGGGCAGAGACTAACATTTTAAAAACAGTAGAGATATCTCAGCGGCTTGCTCAGCAATCAGCAGGCCTTGGAAACAACAGTAAGCACACAGAGGTATACAATGCAAGCCATAAACTAGGGGAAACATGCAAGATACAGCTGCTCAAAAGAATACACACCTGTTTGACCGAAAGAGGAAACAAAGAAAGCTGAGAGCCCAACCTGCAGACCAGATCTTTGCCTCTAATTAAACGAATAGAGCAGGCTGCAACTGACCATGGTGTTGCTTTGCCTGGGGCTGTGCTTCTGCCTCTTGTGAGCCTGTTTAACCCCTTGTTATTCCTTAATTTAACCCGATTAATCTGACACCCTCTTAAATGTAGAAATAATTTAAGTGAAAACCAAACAGAGGTATGATAGCCACAAAGATCTAGAAACACTTGTGAGCAATCAGTAGTGAAACACCACCTTAAAGAAGCCCTCGGCTCTTCACTTTAACTTGGGCAGAGATCTCCACTTGGGCAAAGAGAGGCCGGTAGTGGCACTCCTCCGCTAAGGCCCCCACTTCTAATTCAGCAGTGAACAAAAGAAAAAGAAAATGATAATAACAAAACGTTATCATTTTATTTTTCTATATGGAGCTCGGAACCAGGTGGGGCGGGGCTGGGCTCCGTGACGCCAAGCAGAGTGGGGAGTGGTTGGCACTTCTCTAGGTGAGCATGACGGTTTGGCCGGCCCAAGAGGGCCGGCCAAACCGTCATGCGCATTTGGCATGTTCTCCATTGGGCTGTGTTGCACAGCCCCATGGAGAACATGCCCATCCTCACCAGGCACTACCTGAGCGTCCAAACAGGATGCTCAGACCAATCACGGCGCTGCTCCTGCAGCATTGTGATTGGTTGGAAGAGTCCGGAGGCCTGAGTGCTTCTGGTGCTTCTTGCAGATCATGAGGAAGAGGAGGGTTGAGAGGAGTGCAGGGGCGCGGCAGCGGAGGAAATGGTAAGTTATTTATTTTTTTTTTTTTGTTTAATTCTATCCCCCCTCACCTCCCCTGCCCCACCACCCTGTTCCAAGGCAGCCGCCACTGGTGGCTGGGCAGGAGAAGATGGACTTCACTGGTGGAGCAGGCCATTAGAGATTTTTAAGGATATGTAGCACGAGAGGAAGGGAAAGTGAATATAGGGACACCTGAGCCTATCAGTGGAAATGAAGGTAGAGTGATATCTGGCCCTGAGCCCAAGGGCCTGCTCTGAGCGGGAGTTTCCACTATCCAACATTAATGTATGTCTGGTGCTCCTCTCTCTCTCTTCATATGTACAACTCAGAGACAGAGTGTGTTATCATTCTACCGCCTTCATCCCAAGTATCAGCGTACTTCATCTATTTCATTATGCATACTCTGCTGATTTGATACTGCCAGTCTTGGCATTTGTATTCCATTGACTAAAGGAAGTGACCTCCCTCCCCCCCCCGCAATACTGTTGTGGTTCAGACATCAAAACTCAAGACAACGTGATGAGCCGAAGAAGAGATACTTGCCACTGTAGCAGTGCTCGTTGGCCCTTTGATTGAATCTTTCCCAATGTGCCCTAAGCTGTTCCTTTTACTCTCCCCATTCTTACAATAAGAGATTGGTGGTGGAGAGATCATGTTTTTGGGAAGAAGCTTCTAAACCAAGGATGCACCGTGGAATTTTGGCAATTTGGGACTGGTCTCAATTTTCCGAGGACTGTGTGTGTTATGAGCAGAAAAGTGGGTTTGTCACCATCACGTGTAATTGGTGAAAAGAACATCTTTCACTCAACTCATTTGTTTATTATCTTTTTTGCATGGCTACAGAGAAACGTTGCATAGATATTTCAATTGCAACAGTGCCTTATGAAAAAAAACTGCAAAATGATTGATTAGTTGTTTTATTCAGAAAGAGGTTGCACCGAATATCCAGTCTCAATTAGATGCCTCAGGATTTCACTCATGGTCATTTAATACATCAAAATTCCAACTAAATGCACATCGAGTTTTTATCAATTTAGAAGAGAACCCACTCCTGCAGTAACAGACATTCACTAAGCGCATAACAAAACTAATTTCTATTCTTCGCTGTAGAATGGTGAGAGCCTTCACACATCTCCAAAACTAGCCCCCGTTTCAAAGTTTTGTCATATGTAGGCATATTTTTCACCAAAGTGAAATGCTTACGTACCTCACAAACATCACCAATAAGGAAACATATGCTCCCACGTATCCTCTTCATCCTTAAAACTGGTGCATAACTTGCTTCAGTTGGGGGAAGAAAAGAGGTTACAAGTCTAAAGAACCTACGATATAATCAAAATAAAGAAAACAATCAATGCACGGAACACTGGAGCCTCTAGGTACACCATACATAGCCCTACATAAATATTGCCATCCTTGGTAACCAGTCTTGGTCTGCCCAAGCCATATACTATTCCAAAATATTTGACACAATCATAACTTGATTCAGCCATGCTCCCTTGCTAACACTAATGATACCCAGAAGATGTACCCATCTCAGACGTGGAGTATGCCGACTTCCTGGCTCTTGAGGTGAGAAAACAAATACTAGTTTATGCAGCTGAAATGTTTTCATATTATCATTAGTATTTGAAGGGTATTTCACTTGTTCTGACGATCATTTTCTTTTCGATTAGCTTGCTCTCTTTTCAATTAGCCTTCTCTCCTTTCTTGCTGGTTCCTGTCTCCTTTGCTTGTTCCTCTTTTGGGCTCGCGCCGGGACACTCTTTTGAGTAGCTGTACGGCGTTATAAACTTTTATAACATAACATCTCATCCCAGGCACATGTGTAGTAGTATCTGGTGTGTATCCATACAGGGGTATGTCTCAGCTGACATTTGGAATTCTGAGAGTGAATGATGCAACACAAATTTGGTGGTTCTGAAGTGGAAGCTGGGAGTCAGTGGTATTTAGAGAGGGGATGGAGCCCTGATGTTTTTTTAATAGAACCAATCAAATGACTGCATTGGAAACTCACACATATAAGCGTATAGGTTTGTGCCTGGCTGTTCCTGCACAAGCTTGCTCCATTTACCTGTGCTAGGGGAAAGGGTGACTGGTTGATTTTGTGAGTCATGGACTAATTATTTTCTTTTGCTAATAAACCCTTTGAGCCTTCAAGTGATGCGTGAAAAGATTTTCTTTGACACCGTTACATCACCAGCACTGATAGATTGATTGGCATGATATAAAACATTTGTCTGAGCTTGCTTTTCAAATGACACTGAAAATGAAGCCTGGAAAAAGTTTCCTTGATGTTGAACTAAATGTAAAGCTGCCGATATTTGTGATAATATAAAAAAGTGATCCGATCTCTCCCATTCCTCTTCCCTTCCTACTGTCCAACCAATCGAATCATGTTCTTTGACCCTCACCATTTCTCGCACTTTATGCTGACTGGTCATCACAAATTAGGTAACCTATAGGTTTTTCGATGACTGTGCCTTTGATCTGCAGATTCACTCAATAAATATTGTTACAAGAGCTTGAATTATGCTTTTCTTTTCAAATTGAGGTGTTGGAAGTAAATGAATAAGCTATTGATTTCATATGTTTCATCCATTATGTGACTTTAACGCCTTAACGGTGGCCGCGATTTTGCGGAAGTGCGGCACTTCCGCAAAACGGGCGAGGCCTCGTCGGCCATTGGCCGACGGCAGCACTGGGGAGGTAGTGCTGCCATTGGCCAATGGCCGACCGCAGTACGGAACGGGTTAAGGTACTGAGAGATCTCACAAGAGGGCTTTGGTAGGGGCGGCCGACCGGAGGGAGGCCTGATCCTCCCGGGGGGGGGGGTTTGGGGCCAGGGGGGAGGGGGGAGTAGCCAGCACCGTAAGTGGGCTGGTTTGGGGCTGATTTGGTCCCCTTGGGTTGTTTGGGATGCAATTTGGGCTATTTGTGGGCTGGTGGCAATATAACCTGCCCATTGGAAGGTGTGCGTGACATGATAAAACAGCTGTAACGGAGTGGGGAGAGTCTTTTACTTTCTAGAGAGGTGTGTCTGAGAGGTGTGGGGGTCTCAATATGTAATTAAATGAAGCACGAGAGACGAAGAGATAATGTGCTAATAATGTGTGACTTACCTGTCAATACCACAGAAGTCTGAATTCTGTTAAATTATGTGAAAATATCATACTGATGATACTGAGATAACTTGGAAGTGAAACAGGCATTGCAGCAAAACCATCACCATGATCATTATGGTGCATCCCACACAAGGGAGAATTAAATGATACGAGTCCTGTAGCTGCTTGGATATGTTACCTATGAAAGGTCAAAAGTTAACTCATTATAGATCCCGTGCAAAATTGGAGACATTGATTGTAAAAAATACATTTGAAGTAAATCTATCTCATTATTCTATATATTCACTCAGATAATCTCAATTGTAGCATGTACGAAAATGATATCTGTTTTGCAAGATTAATTCTATGTCCCAACACTGAGAACATTATTTAATAATTTCAAGCAGATTGGTGCTTTCTGCATTTAGGAAAAGGCCTCTACCATTCAAAAAGTAAATTTTAGACACAAACCATTTCACATTGCTGCACTCAATTGCCTATTTATTTTGCACATGTTCAGCAAAGCGTTCAATAAACATTGCGAAGAGCAGAAGAGACATAAGTCAGGTCTGCCATGCACACTACTCCTCCATTTATTTCTCAGACTGTTGAGGTTTCATAGGTCAACAAATTACCTTGGTAAGCTGTAAAGTAAAGTTCAAAAGTGGTAGGTTCAGCCACTCCGCATTTATCTTGTCAGTTCTGGAAGGACCAGAAGAACTGTAAGTACTTCCTGTGTACCAGTGAATGAGTATCAAGTTGGAAATTAAGAGTATGTCAAGATAGGTCCTATTTCAAGTGAGTGACATGCCGGATTGGTCTCGAGATTTCAGCTTAACCTAGCCATCAGTGGCGACTCGCATAGAGCGTGCTGCGGGGCGGTGGTTGCGGGCGGGGGAGGGCAGGGTGGGAGGGTAGTAAACTCAGACATACGACGGAACGGAGGAAAGTAATTATTGCGTTCCTCCGTATGTCCAAGTTTACTACCCCCCACACTGCCCCTCCCCGACCAGCCTCACCGCCCCGCAGCATGCCCTATGCGAGCCTCCACTACAAGTCATAGATGTGGCACGACAATACTGCATATTGCAATTTCAAACCTCAGAGTCCACTCTGCTAAATTATGATGCAAGATGGCATTGTATCCATTACAAAGCATAGCACGAATTAGGAAGCTGTACTCAAAAGTAACGAAACTGTTTATGGAACTGTGGCATGCGTACATTCTATGGTTTTCGAACAGTCTTTAAAATAAGTCAACAAAAACCCTAGTTCTCCATATATTTGCATTACTGTAAAGCTTTATAATAATGTACACGGGCTGCCAGCATGGTTCGCGGGTGATGGGACAGGCGCGCTGGGAGGAATGAGGTCACAAGGGGTTGGGTGGCGAAACGGTAAAAAAAAATAGAAGCACTTACCTTGCTGCACCGGTCCCACAACTCTGCTCCTGCTCTCCTCATCAGACTGAGGCACAGGAAGCACAGAATAGGCTCCCCTGACCAATCACAACGCTGTAATACAGCATTGTTATTGGTTTTGATCATCCTGGTTTGATACTCAACGAGGGAATGGGGGCCTGGTCTTGTTCTCTACACAGGCTGTATGCAGCCTGCATGGAGAACGGGAAAGTGTGCCTGACTAAACAGCTATCGCGCGCTGAGGAGTGGGGAATCCACTCCTCCCCTGCCCTGCTCCGAGAGCAGAGCTGCCCTGCCCACCCGCAAAGCAGCAGGAAACATAAAATGATTATAACTCAAAGTTTTTATTATTTTATGTTTCCTTTACTTTGCAGTGCACTGCTCAAAAGCAGTGGGGTGACGCTCCTCTGCCATAGCGGAGGAGCCGCTCCTGATAATGTACACTTTTTAATACGCATTCCATGGAACAATAGATATTGAGCATTTCAAGGTTTCTGTGACAGGGCACTGTTGTGTACACTAGTAACAAGGGTCATCAAAAGACGGTATTAAAATATGTGTTCTCCGTTACAGGATCATCTTCTCATCAGCAGTTACTTCCTTCTTCCTTTCAAAGTCACCCTACTCCTTTGCTTCTTATTAGTCTTCTCCACACCGACCGCTACCCTCGGTGTGGGTTGGACTGGATCCACTCCTTCCTCACCGGCCGGACCCAGCGAGTCAGAGTACCACCTTTCCTCTCAGAACCTATTGAGATCAATTGTGGAGTCCCCCAGGGTTCCACCCTGATACCCATCTATTTCAACGTCTACATGGCCCCCCTCACAGCCATCATCAAAGGACACAGAATCAACATCAACTCCTACGCCAACAACACCCAGCTGATCCTCTCTTACACCAGCAAACCCTCAACCGACAGAACCAACTTACACAGTGGAATGCAGGCCGATGCAACATGGATGACAATAAAAAAAGAACTCCCTCGCAACCTCTTACTTTTTCAGGGTACACACTTCAATTATATGGGCATAATCATATTACAACAACACATTTATTTTACTTTCTCATTGTTTTTATTCTTTTTTCTTTCAGCATTTATCTTTTTTCATTATTTTTAGTTTAAACATGTTTTTTTCCATCACAAATTGTACATTTAACATCAAAAGATCAAAATACAAAATTAATTATTCCTATACCACTATACATATTAATAACTATGTCACCAGGTAGAGAACTGAACCAAACACACCACTCTCTCTCACTCTTCCACATTCACAACTTCATACATCTGGTCTTATTAACACGTTTTGTTGATTTTCTATGTATTGCCCATTATATAACCACTCTAGTTAGTGGGATTTTACAAGGACATGGTCAACGCGTTTCGGTGGAAATTAACAGCGATGGAAACCACATTCATCAGGACCCGCCAGATACGTCAATATGTGTCCTCTATGCCCTGGGATTACTCTCATTTGAATCTTCAATGTTGCATTTTAACAGGTTGCTTAAGATTCTAGTAGTGCAGCGACCACAGCTTAGCTACCTTGAGTTAGCTTTATCAGGCAAGAAAGGGAGTTTCAGTCCTGTTTTGGTTGGGGCACCATAGCTTTTTCAAATTTTACACTTAGGTGTCTTTGTCAAAACTGAGACATCTGAGATTTTGTCTGTTGTTAGCCCGTATAGATTGTTTTCAAATTGTCTTAGGTAAAGTAGGCGCCTGCTTTATTATTAACACTTCCTCTCTGCCAAGGACGTTCAACCATCTAAGTCTTCAGGTCACATACCATTCGTCAGATCACTGTTTAGTCCCGCATTCCTCTCCGCCAGCGTCGTGCACCAAGCATCGCGCGTTTACGTAAACAAATAATAATAAAGCAGGCGCCTACTTTACCTAAGACAATTTGAAAACAATCTATACGGGCTAACGACAGACAAAATCTCAGATGTCTCAGTTTTGACAAGACACCTAAGTGTAACATTTTAAAAATCTATGGTGCCCCAACTAAAACAGGACTAAAAACCCCTTTCTTGCCTGATAAAGCTAACTCAAGGTAGCTAAGCTGAGGTCGCTGCACTACTAGAATCTTAAGCAACCTGTTAAAATGCAACATTGAAGATTCAAATAAGAGTAATCCCAGGGCATAGAGAACACATATTGAAATATCTGGCGGGTCCAGATGAAGGTGGTTTCCATCGCTGTTAATTTCCACTGAAACGCGTTGACCAAGTCCTTGTAAAATCCCACTAACTAGAGTGGTTATATATTGGGCAATAGATAGAAAACCAACAAAACGTGTTATTAAGACCAGATGTATGAAGTTGTGAATGTGGAAGAGTGAGAGAGAGTGGTGTGTTTGGTTCAGTTCTCTACCTGGTGACATAGTTATTAATATGTATAGTGGTATAGGAACAATGAATTTTGTATTTTGATCTTTTGATGTTAATTATACAATTTGTGATGGAATTTTTTTTTAAACTAAAAGTAATGAAAAAAGATAAATGCTGAATGAAAAAAGAATAAAAACAATGAGAAAGTAAAATAAATGTGTTGTTGTAATATGATTATGCCCATATAATTGAAGTGTGTACCCTGAAAAAGTAAGAGGTCGCGAGGGAGTTCTTTTTATTGTGATTGCTTTTGTTTTCCCCTCTTCTCCCTGACCGTAAAGAAATTGACTCAGAGGGGGTCCCGGAAAACCTTACTTGCTACATGGATGACAGACAGTTGCCTCAAGCTCAACCCGGACAAGAGTGAAGTCCTCATCTTGGAACGCACCCAGTCAGCCTGGGAAGACTCCTGGTTGCCAGACGCTCTGGGTGCTCCACCCAGCCAGACGGACCAAGTACGCAACCTGGGCATTATACTGGACTTTTCGCTCATAATGAACCGCCAAATCAATGCAGTCTCCTCAGCCTGCTTCTACACGCTCTGCCTCCTCTGAAAGACTGTCAGATAGATCCCCACAGAATCCAGAAGGATAGCAACCCACACACTCCTCAACAGCAGACTCGACTACAGCAAAGTACTCTACACCGGCATCACCGAGAAATAGCTCAAGAAAGTACAGCACATCCAAAACGCCACCGCCAGATTGGTCCTCAATATCCCCGCAGCAGCCACATCACGCATCACCTCTGACAACTCCACTGGCTCCCAGTCAAAAAGAGAGTCACTTTCAAGCTCCTCACTCATGCCTACAAAGCCCTATATGACGAAGGGACAGCGTACCTGAACCACCGCCTCACATTTCACGTACCCACCAGACAAATCCGATCCTCCCAACTGCCCTTGCCTCCTTCCCCAGGATCCACAAGACCAGAACCGATGGAAGATCGTTTTCCTACCTCGCCGCCAAGACCTTGAACACCCTACCCCTGCACTTCAGGCAATCAGCGTCACTGACCCAATTCAGGAAGGACCTCAAGACCTGGCTCTTCGAATGATCCTCCACCAAGTCCGACCAGCATCCCCCACTCCCCTGGAGCCTTGAGACCCACACAGGTGAGAAGCTGCGCTTTACAAGTACCTGATTGAGTGATTGATTGATTGATTGATTGATTGATTGATTGGACTCTTGTGACTATAGTGGTTTGAAGGTCTGGCATGCATCAGTCAGTGCACCGCCTCTGTCTGGCCCCGCAGAACAATAGGATTTAGATAAAGTGTCAAGTATGTGTTGTTGCTTTGCCTGAAACAGCATGATTCCCTTTAATCAATGTCTGACCCACCACCTCATCAAGTACTTTGGATGGAACTGGATATTACCCACAATATCCATCAAGTGGAACAGGTAAATGTATCTGGGGGCTTGGATACAGGCAAGAACCACCCCATTGCCAAAATGGAATTATCCATATGTGGTCACAAGAGTTGGTCCACTTTTGTTTACCAAACCACAGCACAGCTCCTGCCACTGTCCCCATGATGGGGCCCATAAGAGACTGACCTACCAATCAACTTTCAATTGACCTCAATATGCTGGAGCACTGGATTCTTGGTAAACACCCATGTTGGGGGAGATCAGGTGGGTACAAGGACATTAAATAGTACATGGGCCTCTGGCTAGAGGCAGAATGAGGTATGCAGTGCTTCTGGATACTTTGGGAGTGGCCATGTGGCACTCATCAAGCATTCGGCGAGCAGCAGTCAAGGAGGACTGGCGGTGGAAGTGCAATATGAGCCAGGCCCAGGTTACTGAATATACACTGATGTGGATGGAGAAAGGCAGCTCAGATTACCTTCCACACACTTCAGGTCACAACTCTGCTGAGAACGAGGGAAGGCACTGCGGCTCCCCTCCATACCACTATTACCTGTCTCCTTCTTAACCACTTGGCTGCTAAGGCACATGATGCACTTCCATTGACTTTCCATTGAAATCAATGGAAAGTCCATGACGAGTTACCCTTGTCATTAGCACTGAAGGGGTTAAAGTGTCATCAGACCCTTATGAGGCTGTGCAGATGTAGAACTCTAGGGTGGTCCTCTTTGTCTACACCTTGTCCCCAAATTTAGTACCATCCATTGGCTTCATCCATGAGGCACCCCAGTGGGATGTTTCTACGGCTCAGACAATTAGCAACAGCCCTTCACTCCCACTAAACAAACTGCTCTGTGTTTTAGAGGCATCCTGTGTAGTACAGCCGCCAGCAATGATGGGAGAATACAGAACATTAACTACAATTAACAAAGAATGGATGTGTAAATGGTGGTGTTAGGGACGGCTTTAACACTGGTGGCGCCCTGTGCGACAATGTTTGTTGGCGCCCCCCTCCCCCCCAATGACCACCTTTGCCATGGATTCCCTCACTCCATAACAACTGCCTCTCAGATTCATTTCGTTTTGTAGACCACTCATACCACTGTAAGGTTTCAGAGCTCTTTACATCACACACACATTACACAGAGACAATAAAATGTGTGTAAATCAGTGTATAGGAAATGTTACATCAGATAGAACTACAAGGTGTAGTGTAGGAGTGACATGTCATCGATACTGGTAGGCAATATAGTTTGAGTCTTTTTTCTGGAAAAGCACACGTTCAGAATTTTAAACATAACATCACTGTTGGGGGTTCTCTTTAATAAGAAGAATTGTTTTCTACCCAAATGAACCCTTTTGGCAAGATTAGGATTATGAAAGACTGGGCAAAAAACACATACTGCTAACATATACCTTGCAGTTTGCATGCAACTCTTTGATTACAGTTCTTAGCTCAATGTTCTATATCAAGATTTTGACTTATAAACAACAAGTGACAAAAGAAGCTCTCTTACAGAAGCAGTAACCCACTGACCTATTTCCATTATATGCACTTTGTTGTCTGCATGGTACACGTTCTCAGCAGCAGGCATTTTAACCCTCTGCACTACCTTAGGATGAGTCAAAACCTCCACTAGACAAACCTCTGGTCTCTTTCCAGGGAGATGATTAATCACCGGAGTTATCTTGACATTTTAATTGATGCCTAATAATTGCAGAAGGACAGGAACACGCCAGCGGGTGCTTTTAAAATGAGAATATACTAGCAAAAATGACGCCCCCCACCCCAAGTCAGTGCCCGGTGCGGTGGCACCGCTCGCACCGCCCTGGAGCCGGCCTTGGGTAGGGTAGAGCTGGAAGGCACCTGCCACCACAACGTCCGATATATATCTGTTATTCTTACATTTGTCATGGTACATGATCTGCACAGATGGGACCACTTCCACATGTGAGTGGACGCTGAGGTTCTGTGATTTCGAACCAGACTCCATTTTGTTTGAGTTGTTCGTGACGCCATTTTTGTGTTGCCCTCACGTAGGCTGTGGAGGTAACCGAACGAACAAAGTTGCATGGGCCTCATTGTTCATGTATGCATTAACAGGCCCTTTTCTGACTTGTGAGTGAATTGCAGAGAAACTGACCTCTTCACCTGAAACTGACCTTGCAAAACCAATTTCCCTTAAGTTTGATTCTTGTCTAAAATTTCCAATCAATGTTCAGGATATCGTTAACTTTTAGTTCCTTGCACATATCTTATCCTAATCAACATCTGAATTGTTTCTTTTCTTACGACTTTTCATTACATGGGTAGTGCTTTCAATTATGGGTTTGTCCGGCTTGTGGAAATTGAATTTGGGACAGTCCTAATAATTAACTTTTGGGTTGGGTTACTGTAAATTGGGTTTTTGTTAATGTGATACTCAGTTAGAAAATGTGTCCTATTGGTCAGAATTTTGCGCAGTGGGTGTACATTTATAATGAGAATATGGTGTATAAAAAGCGATGTCTTGCTCTATGTAAATTGAGCAGTTTCCTTAGTTGTACACCGTGTTGTATTGCTTGGTTTACTGTTACTAGCTGCAGCTAATAAATTTGATCTCTGACGCCACTTAGAAGTATTCCGTGTCTCTGTTTGCCAAGACAGGAGAATCCGAAGACTTCGGGTGTGTCCCTGGCACCGCTGGGTTCTAAGAAAACCCGGTTCTTCAGTTGGCGCCCAACGGTGGGACGACTTCAGCGGTACCGGTCCAAGCCCGAGGATCGTGAGGAGCCACGTGAGGAAATTCTGGAGGAAGGCCGCCACTTCATTGACCCCTGCATGTCGATGTGGACCGAAGGTCTTTTCTGCGAGGCTTCCCGCTTTCCAACGGCTAAGAAGGACTGCTGCCCTGACTGTCGCCCTGTCTGGGACCCTTGATTGATCCTTTGTAAAGCGAGACGATAGACAGTCTTCTGGTGGCGTGACAGATATTTTGGTTAAGTATAAGTGGGTCGCTCCCACGATTTTGTTTTGGTTCTTGGTTTTGTCTGATTTGGCTGCTGCAGCAATCGAAGCCGAGGGGCTCGTATATTTGCGAGTGTATCGATAGTTGATAACCCCTTGAAGTTGGAAGCTAGATTAGTGAGCTATAAGATGCCTGGTCTTAGCAGAATTAGGAAATGGTTTAGTTGTGGTTGTAACAGGGATTCCCGATTGCAGGATTCGTGTCCGATACCTCCGGTTGGAACTCCGACTTATGAGCTTTATTCAAAACACGGAGTGGGTCCTATCACTTATAATGAAGTGTGGGTTCGCTATACAAGAAAAGATGGTGTTTTACGATGGCCCCAACATGGTAGTTTCGAATTAAATATTTTAGAAAATCTGGAAGTTGCGCTATTTAGGAAGAAAGCCCGGCCGGCAATGTTTGACTCTTTCCGCCTTTGGCGAAAGGAAGCCAAACAGCGAGAAATTAAGCAAGCAAAAAGAGATAGGAAAGATAAGAATATGTCAGTACTACAAGCTGCTAGGCAGTATAGGGATGATGGAGAAGAGCGAGCGAGTGAAGTTTTAGATAGGCAGCGTTGCATGGCCATAGATAAATGTTATCCGGCCTTGCCGCTTTCTCCTCCGAAAGCGATTGAAGATCTTGAAAAAGATCCTTTGATCTCTCATTTACTGAGATTGCCACCCTCTTATGTGCAGGGTGCTATTGCGCCTCCATTACCCCCGGTTGTTCCACCTTTTGTTGTTCAGCCTCCTGCTGTTGTTCAGCCACCCGATGCTCCACAGATGGTTTTGCCTCCTACTGCGTAACCCACTCTAGGGTCGCCAGCTTTGCTACCAGCTTTGCCTGAAACTCCTTTGCTTTCTACTTCTGCATCTTTGACTCCTACTGCTCTTGTTCCTACACCTCTTTTGCCTCAAAATACTTATTCTCCTGTTCTTATGTCTGCTTCTTCTCCTTCTGCTCGAAAACGAATGACTGAGACTGTTGTTAATCTGTTGTCTCCATTGTTTGGGTCACTGAATATGACCCCTGTTTCGGAACGTAAGCAGAGTCGTAGTCAGCCTCCCGGTCCCGAGGAATGGGCAGTGTTGGATTTGTTGGCTCGTAGATGGATTTCAAATGCCTCTAGGTATAATTTGCAAGCGATTATGGATGTTTTCTTTCAATGGGAACCGCCTAAGCAAAGGTATGTTTTTGATGTAATGTGTGTGTTTTTGCGTCAGGTATGGGAAAATAACGAGTTGGGTTTGATTCCGCAGGAACTACTTGATGTTCAGTCCGAATTTGCTAAAGGGACGATAGTGGAATCTGATGTTACAGATGCCATGGAGACAATACTTGTTTTTAGGTCTAGATTACCGCCTCAGACATTGTATGAGCCTGATTTCTCTGTTAGGAGGAAAGTGAAGCAGTATCCTATGAGAGAGGTTCCCCCTGTATGGAGAGAGGAAGTTGTTGCTTTTGTTAATCAGGGTATTCAGGGTGTACCGGCTTATTTTCAGCGAGTATGGGTACATGTCCCTTGGAAGAGAGCAGAGGTCTTGGCTCTTAAGCAGACCTTACCTGACCCTCGTACGAATCCTGCTGGTTATTACAAGGAGTTGTTCCAGACAGTTGATGCGTGTATTATGAATTTAGCTGACATCGATATGTTGATGGGTAATGTAGTTCAGCAACCTTTGTGGGCGAAGATTTGTCATGAGAATCATGCGCAAGAATTAGGAGATACGTGGGCTAATATTGTTGCTGCAGATGGTCGGCAAGTAGGAGGTGCCAAACCTGAGCCTTTAGTTGCAGAATTACCTCGTAGAATTATTAATTTGATGAAAACTATAATGCCTCCTTTACGAGTGAATTGGGACAAGTTAGCAGCATGCAAGCAGAAGAAAGACAAGAGTGTATCTGATTTCTTCACTAGGTTTGAAGAAACGTTTATTGATCATAGTGGTCAGGACATGAGCACTGAAGGTGGTCAAAGGTTGTTCGTGGACAAATTTGTCTTTAATTTGCTTCACGAACTTTCTAATAAGTTAAAGGACTCTGAGAGTTCATGGGCTGTTTCTTCGTCGGCCCAGATATTGGCTACTGCACAATATTACGAGAATAGGGATAAAGATGAGAAGGATAAAGCAGAGAAGAAAACTAAAGATCTAAAGACGAAGGTTCTTTTGCAGCAAGCTTATCCGCCTCGTCAGAATCAGCCTCAGTTTCAGCAACCTCCACAGTTTCAGAGATTGTTACAGAAGCCTGAGCCTTATGCTGCGCGATTCTTTCCTGGTCCTAATCAGTGTGCTTATTGTAGAGAGGAAGGTCATTTCAAGAATAGTTGCCCGGCTTTGTTACAACGTGTGAATGGCGTATATGGTCAGAGAGGTCGTGGTGGTTTCCAGCAAGCTCCTAGGGGTAGGGGACATGGTGTGTTACCCCGGAATGAGCGTTCCTCTCCCCTTCAGAATTCTGCGAATTATTTTGACAGACAGAATGTTCCGAGTGGTCAGTCTGCACAGTACTATGTTGATGATTATTATGTTGAGAGTGAGAGTGCTGGTTATAATGATAGTTAGGACAGCCATGGGCAAAGAGAGGGAGTGGTGTCAGTTCCAGTAGACCAGAGTGGACCTTATGTTGAAGTGATTAAATCAGGTGTGGTAGAACCTTTTCTTTTGGATACTGGTGCGACAAAGAGTTCTATTATGCACTCTAAACTTCCTGGCGCACCTTTGTCTGGCTTGACCAATGTTTCCGTAGGATTTTCAGGCGCCCCAGTTCGTAATCCGGTTTCTAGTCCTTTGTCTCTTTCCATTGGTCCTTGTGAATTGGAAGCTCCTTTTATTCTAATGACTGGTTGTGGTGAGAATATGTTGGGTTTGGATTTGCTGAAAAGATTGTATGCAACATTGCATTGATCCCCTTCAGGAGTACAACTTACCCTTGGTAAGAAAGTGATTTCTCCAATGTATTTGTCTAAAGATTGTCTGCCACTGGAATTGCGTTTGCTTCCTCATACGCTTTGGGCTACAGGTCTAAATGATGTTGGTCTTTTGCAGATTCCACCGTATGTTGTTACCCTTAAATCGAATGCTAGGTTACCTCGTATTCCGCAGTATAAGATTTCGAGCGATGGCGAGAGAGCTCTTTTGGCGATCATCTATGATTTGGTTGAGAAGGGTGTAATTGAAGAAACGAGAGGTAACGTGTGTAACAGTCCTGTTCTGCCGGTCCTTAAGCGTACTGATGCTTCTCAGCCACCTTGTGATCGATCTTCGAGAAGTGAATAAGATTGTGGTGCCACAGTTTCCTGTTGTCCCTGATATCACTGCTTTGTTGACTCTGATTCCTGCTTCGGCAGCCTGGTTTTCTGTTATCGACTTGAAGAATGCTTTCTTCAGTATTCCAATTGCCGAGGAGAGTAGAGATATTTTCGGCTTCTCTTTAGGAGGCCGAAGCTTCCGGTTTAAGAGAGCTCCCCAAGGTTATTGTGAAAGTCCCTCCATCTATAGTCAAGCGTTGAAAACTCAGCTTGATGGTTTTGTGTTGCCTGTTGGTGCTACTCTTATTCAGTACGTTGATGATTTGTTGATTACTGCTGATGACGAAAAGATTTGTAAAGAGGCTACCCTTTCTCTGTTGCGGTATTTGTCTGACCTTCATCATAAAGTGTCACCTTCAAAGTTACAGTATTGCCGACAAGAGGTAATTTACTTAGGTCATCTCTTGTCGAAGGAGGGAAGAAGGTTGACCCCAGAACGAATTCAAGCGATTGCGCAAATGACTGTACCATCCACACAGAGAGAAGTGCGTGCCTTTTTAGGTATCACCTTGTATTGTAGCCAATGGATCCCCAATTTTTCCTTGCTAGCGAAACCTTTGTTGGCACTGACTCTTAAAGATACTCCGTATCCTCTCCCTTGGTCTGATGATTGTCAGAAAAGTTTTTCTGAATTACGTGATGCATTGTGTTCGGCTCCGGTGTTGGGTTCTCCGGACTACAGTAAACCTTTCACGTTGTATGTTCACGAGAGAGAAGGTTGTGCATTGTCAGTGTTGACTCAACAGTTTGGAGACAAGCAACGCCCATGTGCGTATTTTTCAGCGACGTTAGATCCGGTAGCTAAAGCGTTGCCGAGTTGTCTGAGAGCTACAGCGGCAGCGGCTGTTTCTATCCGACAGTCTGCTGGTTTGGTATTGGATAATACGTTGATTGTGATGGTCCCACATGCAGTGGATACTTTATTGAACAGGACCAAGACTCAGCACCTTACTAGTGCACGTCTGTCAGGATATGAGTTGACACTTTTGGCTAGCCATGTTCACATCAAAAGATGTAATGTGTTGCATCCAGCTACGTTGTTGCCGATCTCTACAGAGACGGATGCTCAAGAACAGCATGATTGTGTTCTCCGGACAGAGGAGGAAAAGAAGGCTAGAGTTGACCTAAAAGATACTCCTCTTGAGAATGTTGATGGTACCTTATGGGTAGGTGCTTCGTGTTTCAAGCTTCCGAATGGTGAGACGACTGCAGCATATGCTGTCACAACTTTACATACAGTTGTTGAAACAGCACGCATAGCACAGAATTCAGCTCAAGCAGCAGAGCTAATAGCACTGACTAGAGCGTGTGTATTGTCAGAGGGAAAGCAAGTGAATGTTTATACTGATAGCCAGTATGCGTTTGGTGTTGCCCATAGTTTTGGACGTTTGTGCAGAGAAAGAGGATTCCTTACTTCCCATGGCACGAAAATTCAGCATGGGAAGTTAGTGAATGAACTTCTGGAATCACTTACTCTCCCAAAACAGATTGCAATTGTGAAGTGTAGTGCGCATAAGAAAGTTGTGGACGATGTAGGTCGAGGGAATGTGTTTGCGGATGAAGTTGCGAAGGAAACGGCGAAAGACATGATGAGCCGTATGTATGTTGCAGGCCCTGCTAATTGGGTTATGGCTGGTGGAATGTGTGAAGACACAATAGAAAGTGTGAAGTCAATTCAGGCTGAAGCTACGAAAAAGGAAGTGAGTACGTGGAGAGAAAGTACGGGTATGTTGGATACGATGGGTTGTTGGGTTGAGTTGTCAGAACACCAGCGATGGTTGTTGCCAGATGCGTATGTGCTCCCAGTGGTTACGATGGCTCATGGAATGGCTCACATTAGCTGGAAACGGATATGCAAGTTGTTGGCTCCAGTATGGCAGAATGCTGGAATTCCGAAATGTGCTGAGAACGTGGTGAAGCATTCCATGATTTGTTTGAAGTAAAATCCTGGCAAGGGAACTCCAACTCCGGCTGGTCATTTTGCTCCTCCGACGTATCCGTTTGAAGTGATACAGTTAGTTTATATTAACATGGAGAGATGCAATAATTTGAAGTTTGTCCTTGTGGTTGTTTGTGCCTTTTCCAGATGGATAGAGGCCTACCCCCTAAAGGATAATACTGCCTTGTCTACAGCCAAGGTTTTGCTCAAAGAGTATTTCCCCAGATTTGGTTTGCCGAGAATTGTATGGTCGGACAATGGGAGTGAATTTGTGGGTCAAATCATGAAGAAAGTATGCGTTGGTTTGGGTATCAGGCAGAAGTTCCACGCAGCGAATCACCCCCAGTCTGCTGGACTTGTTGAATGTTACAATGGTACCTTGAAGCTGAAATTAGCTAAGGTACAAGCGAGCACTGGTCTTACATGGCCGGATGCCTTGCCGTTGGCTCTTTTGTCAACAAGGACGACAGTGCATTCTCGTGTGGGACTTAGCCCATACGAAATAGTTTTTGGTCGTCCTGCTAATGTTTGTGGTGTGCCTCGTCCAAAAGAATACAGCAGTATTGAGTACCCTATGTTGGTGGATTACTTATATGACTTGACTGCTAAATTGTGTGTTCTTCACCAACAGGTGTATGACACTTTACCTTCAGCTTCTGTGGATGTGGATCACTCGATTCAACCTGGTGATTTTGTCTTGACTAAGTACTTTCAGCGAGCCAAAAATTTGGAACCGAGATGGACTGGTCCCTATCTAGTTCTGCTGGTAAATCGGACTGCTGTTAGAGTAGCTGGTAAAAAGAACTGGGTGCATGCCACCCACTGCAAATGTTTTTTGATACTGTGTTTTCTAATGCTTTTGAATATTACGTTAGCTTGTGTGGGTTGGATTTTCAAGTCACACAACAACCGATTACATTTACCTCCCAACCTACTCTTTCTTTTCCTACTGTTTCTCCACATGAGTTTCATACGTTGCCTGAACATGAACAGACACGAAGATTAGAATTTGTGAACAATTCGTTTATACAGATGTTGCATCAGCATCAGCTAGAGGTGTTATCGATGCGAAAGATACTGTCGCACAAGAAGTTGGGGACTTCTTTAAGGGTTCTCTGCCCTTTTGGGGTCCTATGGCTAATAGTAGAAATATTCGTCAGCTTACGAGAGTGGTCGAGGCCACTATAAATGAGAATGCAGGTGCCCTTAGCAATATTACAGCTGAGCTTCAAGCGGATCGCCTTATGACATTATAGAACCGCTTTTTTATTTAGATATTATACTTGCAGATAGAGGTGGGGTATGTAAATTGATCGGGTCTAGTTGCTGTGTTTTCATACCAGATAACGCCCCGACAGTGTACCAAGCCATCTTGAGGTTACATATGTCCGCTGAGTCTATACATGTGGACGAAGGAAACTGGTCATTGATAGAATGGTTTTGGGAACTGCTGTCCAAATGGGGATGGAAGATTCTGATGTTTCTTGGTATGGCTTTAGCAATCCTTTTCTCGTGTTGCTTATGCATCCAGTGTGGTCCCACCATTTGTAGTCTTTGTGCTACGATCTGTGTGAGAAGACCAGTCCCGAGAGAAGTGAAGGATAATAAGATGATGTTACAGCAACACCTTAATGACCTAGACCTAGATTCAGATTGACGTGAGTTTAGGTCATTGCCTACGTAATGGCAAAAGGAGGGACTGAGGTTCCGTGATTTCGAACCAGACTCCATTTTGTTTGAGTTGTTCGTGACGCCATTTTTGTGTTGCCCTCACGTAGGCCGTGGAGGTAACCGAACGAACAAAGTTGCATGGGCCTCATTGTTCATGTATGCATTAACAGGCCCTTTTCTGACTTGTGAGTGAATTGCAGAGAAACTGACCTCTTCACCTGAAACTGACCTCGCAAAACTAATTTCCCTTAAGTTTGATTCTTGTCTAAAATTGCCAATCAATGTTCAGGATATCGTTAACTTTTAGTTCCTTGCACATATCTTATCCTAATCAACATCTGAATTGTTTCTTTTCTTACGACTTTTCATTACATGGGTAGTGCTTTCAATTATGGGTTTGTCCGGCTTGTGGAAATTGAATTTGGGACAGTCCTAATAATTAACTTTTGGGTTGGGTTACTGTAAATTGGGTTTTTGTTAATGTGATACTCAGTTAGAAAATGTGTCCTATAGGTCAGAATTTTGCGCAGTGGGTGTACATTTATAATGAGAATATGGTGTATAAAAAGCGATGTCTTGCTCTATGAAAATTCAGCAGTTTCCTGAGTTGTACACCGTGTTGTATTGCTTGGTTTACTGTTACTAGCTGCAGCTAATAAATTTGATCTCTGACGCCACCTAGAAGTATTCCTTGTCTCTGTTTGCCAAGACAGGAGAATCCGAAGACTTCGGGTTTGTCCCTGGCACCGCTGGGTTCTAAGAAAACCCAGTTCTTCAACGCGATCTTCTCTAACTGTGTTGGTGCACTCACATCTGTCCATCAGAAGATGTTTGTACACTGTGGCTACAGGTTCAGAGTAGAGGCAAGGACCAGGAGGGTCATTGATGTTTGAGAACCTGCTCGAACATGACAAATGTGCAGGATGATGGTTTGCTGGCATTGGATGATGCCTCGTCTAACTGGTGAATACAATTTCACTGAATCCAACAATCTCTCACACAGTATTATTGTTTACTGCAATTCTGATGCCCAGTATGGAAAATGTAAAGGGTGTATTCTACAACCACTAAACAAACTAATGAAACGTGTGGACCACACTTAATTAAGATGGATTGGACAGCACACCAGACAAATTAGAGTTTATGTAGTAAAAGCTCCCAAAAATATGAGTTCACTACCCTAAACTCTCCAACAAGCGTTTTATTGCTCACTCATCCACCACAAGAAAACAAATTCACCCTTAATTGACAAATGCTGCAATCAAATGGACGAAGTGCTGCCATTTTAGACTTGTCAGAGGGAGGCTTCAAAGAAATATTGTTCTGATCATAAGATTGGGGAAAGGTGTTGGCATACCCAGTGCCATTACTGTCTGTCATATCTTTGAAGTATATCTTTGAAGCTGGTTACTTATTTTTTCAGTGCTTTTGAGAAACATAGATTAAAAGAAATACATTTGAGCCAAAGGCATCACAAAAAACACTGTGCTTTCGTATGAGTAAAAAACATCTCATTACTTGATGACTAAGTTGCCCAACGATAGTTGTAACGATGTTGATCCCCTCCAGGCTCCACAATCAACAACCGAACAACTAAACAGAGCTGTTACCCAGATGCTCACCACAGCTAATGCATGTGAATGTAGGTCTGGACAGCAGTGTCATTGTGGTATATGCCCAGATGTGCAATATAATGCAAAGACACTCTCAAATGAGTAAAATGATGCCAAATTAACAAGAATCGAAGTTGGTGGCATGAGCAGTGACCATGGATATGTTTTAAAGGCAGGGGCGCTGCCTACTATTGTACAACTGAGGAAAGTCGTGGAAGAGCAATCAAGGTTGGCAACGCAAGTGTAACAACGCCTATGTTATACTAAATCTGAAGAACACAAGAATACAATAGATGTCTATTCTTTGAATTATCATGTGTCCTATCTTGTGGATGAATACAGATTGGCATAGTACAAAGACAGATCTAACAGTCTTGATTGTTCTCTCATATGTTGTGTATGTATAATGTTATGTGTTGTAAGTATTTAACATTTTTAATTAGGGGTTTTTAGCAACCGGATTTATTTTGATATCCAATATGGATGTTTTATATGGTATTCAAGACGTAACAGAGAAATTTCTGATATTAAAGATTGGAAATGTATATAACTCTGGTATACTTGTGATAGGTTTCATTTCCCGATGCCCCTCCCATTTACCCTCTTCATTTACGCCTATGAGTTAGCATGATGTGTCTAACCAATGATATATTCATTTATGCATTTACGTTTATATTCTTCATCTAATATTCATCTATGCGTGTTATATTATCATGTTTCCTTAGCTTAGCTTGTGTGCCACTATTTTGGAGCGTTTCTCTCTGCGTGCGAGTCACACTCACTCACCCCTCCTGTAGGAATAGAGAAGAAATGCTAACGCAGTAGTTTTCCTTTCTCGGCTAACTGTGATCGAAACTATAACAAATTCTTTATCAGTGGTGTTCTCATGTGGTGGAGACGCTGAGGCCTGGCTCCGCGGCCTTGGGCCGAGATAAGAAATGTTGCCATCACAGGTGCAGATGCCTCTTGTGTGAGGCCATTGTTCGCTCTTCTAGGGGTCCAGTATTTTTCCAGACTGGGCGTGTTTTACTCTAATGTATCCTGTTATACTGTATTGCTGTGTTGGGATGGGTCAGTCCTCTCGGCGCACTCTTAGGGGTGAGGTCGGACGGGGCCCTCTCATATGTGAGTTTGTGGCCTAATAAAATTACCTTGTTTATTCTTCTCCACTGTCCGGCTGACTTATTATTGGGTAACTATAGGTGAGTGTTGTAAGTCACTCGGGTGGATTTGAGCCACGCTTATCAGATGGCGCCCGAACAGGGACTCCGCGATAAGGATCTTTCTCACCTGTAAGTGGGCAGCAGAAGGCCGGGGACCCTCTTGTCGGCACGGTGGGTCTGGGTACCCACTTTGATGCCGAGCTTGGTTCTCGCAGCGCTGCCCCACCCTGCTGATCGGGAGAGGTCCCGGTTCATGATCCTGCGCCGGAGTCCGGAAGGCGGAACTTTGGAGCTGACCGTGTTGGTCCTGGCAGCCGGTGGTGGAGAACGGTAGAGGTCGGTACCGCGTATAGAAGGTGAGTGGTCCGACTGTTGATTGAGTAGTGCCGCCCGGGAGGCGGATGTGTTCCTCAATCTCGGAACGGTGTGTATGCTGTTCGGTCTGCGGTAGGGTCCAGGTTCCCCAGGATTTGGTCGACGGGCCTCGTCCCATTTTGATAACACGTGTTTGGCAAGGGTTGTGTTGGCGAAATAAGAAGTGCGACTACGTGTGCGTGTGAGTTTTCTGTGGTGATTGTGTGACCCGGGGAAGTGAAAGTTTTGTGTTGGTGTGAGATTGAGTGAGTGGCGATGCCATGTTTTAGTAAACTGCGATGCCTTGGGTGCTGCTGTGGCGCCTCGGACACTAGACTGGCTGAGAGCCAACCCGCCCCAGTGGAGGGCTCCCCTAATTTCGAGATGTACATCAAACATGGACTGCCTCCGATTTTGTTTAACACTTTGTGGCACAGATATACGAAAGGGAATGTGGATTTGCAGTGGCCTTTGACTGGTTCTATTGATGTGGCAAAATTAGATTATTTACAAGACAGATTGTTTGCTAGGCGCAGTCGCCAGTGTATGTTCGATTCTCTGAGGATGTGGCAGAAGGAAGTAAAGCAGCGACAGTTGAGGGAAGAGAAGGTAGCTCAGAAAAGAGCGGCACAGACTATGGCGCAGAAGGCCAGAGAACACACTAAGAGAGAGAATGAGCAGCGGATTGAGCGCGCAGATAGGCTTTTCAGATTACAGGACAGCAAAAGCTATGTGGTTAGAGAGGAGGAACAAGATGAGATGGAGGACATTTTGAATGCTCGCCCCCCTCCCCCATATGCCCCGCAACCCTTGTACCCTGTGTTAAAGGGTTCTTCTTCTTCTGCAGTGGTTTCGGTTCCGCAGACAGGTGCCCCTCCCTTATCAGGCGCCCCCACCACCTCCTCCGTTTCCGCTCCAAAATTGTTGAGTGATGTTGAACTAGCTTTGTCTTCTGTCACTTCTTCATTGACGGCGCCCTTGGTCTCCCTCCTGGAGGCGAGCTCACCTGCCCTCTCAGTGGCCCCCCCTGCGCTTCCTACTGTTTCTGCCAGCGCTACCCCTCAAGGTGGGTTGGTGACCCCGGCCCGGGGTGCGGGAAGTGGGCTGCTTACTCAGGTACCGAAGTTGCTCACGCGTTCTACTGTCGGGTTGGATGAGAAAACGGTGGTGGCTAATCAGGCTTGCCAGTGGGCTAGAAATAATATTTATTCAATTGAGGATATTTGGTCCACGATGAAAGATTATGAACCCCTGACAACATGCTTTATGGCATATGTCGACGACATTGATAGCGTTGTGGGAACAGGGATATGGTGGGGAGGCACCGGCGATTCTTCATGACATTAAGAATAATGCCTATGGAGCTAATACTGGTATGAAGGATGTGTCACGCAGTTTGAGGTCCTTGTTGGAGTATAGAAATGAGTTGCCGTCAGCGGGAGAGCCTCGTTTCCCTGGGTTACATCCAATGCAGGAGGTACACCCTATTTTCCACACTGAAATACCTGAGGTGGTAGACCCGGTCACTAATAATGTCACCAGAGCTCGTGTCGATGCTAATTTCCAAGAACAATGGGTGTATACGCCTTGGAAAAGGAGCGAGGTTTTAGCACTGAAAGCCCAGTTGCCCGACTCGAGAAAGAATCCGACTGCTTATTATAAAGAGCTAACAGAAGCAGCTTCCTCGACGGTAATGACTTTAGCAGATGTAGAGCTGTTTTTTGGACTGTTGGTTCCGGTGGATGTGTGGAGACAGGTTAAGGGTACGGATCATGGAGAAGAGCTGGGTGGTACCTGGGAGGAACTTAAGGATTTGGACAAGGAGCGAAAGCCAGGGGAGAAGCCGAAGGCTGAGATTCTAGCGTTACCAGGACGCATAATAAAATATATGCACTCCCTTATTCCTCCTAAGAAGGTGGATTGGGATAAGTTGACTGCATGTAGACAGAAAAAGGATGAGGCGGTTTCAGATTTTTTCACTCGTTTTGAAGAGACTT
The DNA here is from genome assembly GCF_964261635.1 of Lissotriton helveticus. Taxonomy (NCBI): domain Eukaryota; kingdom Metazoa; phylum Chordata; class Amphibia; order Caudata; family Salamandridae; genus Lissotriton; species Lissotriton helveticus. The sequence continues at coordinate 1,772,774,960 of NC_136067.1, read as the reverse complement.
TCATGGATTTCAGTGGTCAAGATATCTCCCAAGATGGAGGCCTGCGCCTTTTCGTTAATAGATTCGTAATGAATTTGTTACCGGAACTATCAGCTCGATTGCAGGCGTCAGAGAGTACGTGGACGACGTCCACCCCTTCCGGTATTCTGAGTATGGCTCAGTATTATGAACATAGGGAGAATGAGAATAAAGACAGACAAGAAAAGAAGGCCAAGGATTTGAAGACAAGAGTGTTACTGCAGCAAGTGGCGAAGGGTCGGGGACGCGGAGCCCCACCCATGGTAGCTGGTCGAGGAGGACGTAGTTATGGAAGGGGAGAGAAAAGAGAGCGTCTGGGGCAGAATCAATGTGCTAACTGCAAAAAGGAGGGGCACTGGTGGAGAGATTGTCCAGAACTTCAGTCTACTGTCGGACAAGGCAGGGGACGAGGTTGGGGTGAATTTTGCAGGGATGATAGGCAGTCTGACGGAGGCAGGCGACCGGGAGGGAATTGTTTTGATGGAGACAGAGATCGACAGCACTTTCAAACAGAGGGCGACAGTGGTAGAGATAGACAGTACTACAACTATGCATATACCATGGATGACCTGACTGGATTCTCTTATAACTAGGAACAGCGTAGGACAGGGCATGGGACCGGTTTCTGTGGATATTGATCAACGAGGACCCTACGTGACTGCAGATTTGTTAGGGTCCCCCCAGAAATTTTTAGTGGATACGGGCGCTATGAAAAGTTCGGTGGCCCGTTCTCAGGTGCCAGGGGCGGCTCTGTCTGGCAAGAACAATATCTCCGTAGGGTTCTCAGGTACTCCGGTGATTAGCCCCATTTCTAAACCTCTTGCTCTTACGATTGGCCCTTTCACTTTTGATTCCCCTTTCCTTCTGACATCAAAGTGTGGCGAGAATTTGCTGGGTTTTGATTTACTGAAAAGATTGAATGCTACCATTTACTGTTCTCCAGACGGTGTGTACCTCACGTTGGGTCCTACCGTCGTGCATGCGCAGCAGTGTTTTTCAAAAGATGAGGCCCTCCCGGCTGAGTTTGAGGGGATTCCCGAGAGTCTGTGGGCTAGCAGTGATACCGATGTGGGAAAAATGGATATTGCCCCTGTGTCCATCAAAGTTAAGGTGGGAGCCCGACTGCCTCGGATACCTCAGTATAAGATAACCAGGGATGGAGAGAAGGCTTTGTTGCAAATAATACAGGGGTAGTAGAGGAGACGGACTCTAACAGTTGTAATAGTCCTATTCTCCCCATTCTTAAAAGGCCCTCCGCAGAATCCAGTGATGGTACACCTGATGTCTACCGTGTTGTAATTGATTTACGCCACATTAACAAGGTGGTTGAGCCCCAATATCCGGTGATCTCTGATATTACCAAAATCTTGACCATGATTCCTCCCTCTGCAAAATATTTCTCTGTTCTGGATCTGAAGAATGCGTTCTTTAGTATCCCTGTGCACCCAGATAGCCGTTACCTATTCGGATTCTCATTGGCTGGCCGAAGTTTTAGATTTTGTAGAATTCCCCATGGTTATACGGAAAGTCCCAGCATTTATAGTCAGGCTTTGAAGGCACAGTTGGATGATTTGGAACTTCCGGAGGGTAATGTTTTGTTGCAATACGTGGATGATATTCTCATTGCATCGGACACCGAGGAAGGGTGTCGTGAGTCCACTGTTAAACTGCTTCACCATTTGGCTCACAAAGGACACAAAGTGTCACTTCCTAAATTTCAATACTGTCGACAGGAGGTTACCTACTTAGGTCATCTCCTATTGAAGGAGGGGAGGAGGCTAACACCGGAACGCATCAAGGCGATAACTAACATGGCTGTACCTAACACGCAGCGAGAGGTGCGCGCGTTTCTGGGCATAACTTCGTATTGTCGCCAGTGGATACCTAATTACGCCTTACTAACAAAACCCCTTTTGTATCGGACTACTAAAGAGGTGCGCAAACCCCTACCCTGGACTCCAGCATGCCAAGAAGCGTTTGAGTTACTAAAAACTGCTTTATGCTCTGCACCTGTTTTGGGAACTCCTGATTACCAGAAGCCTTTTGTGCTTTATGTACACGAGGCGGAAGGTTGCGCGTTGTCTGTCCTAACTCAATGTTTTGGCGGGAAACAGAGACCGTGCGCTTACTTTTCTGCAATGCTTGACAATGTGGCGAGAGCGTTGCCGAGTTGTCTGAGGGCTACAGCGGCTGCTGCAGTTTCAATTAGACAATCGGCAGGGCTCGTCCTGGGGTCAGCTCTCACAGTAATGGTACCGCATGCTGTGGACATTTTATTGAACAGAACACAGACGCAGCATTTAACTAGTGCTCGTCTTACTGGTTATGAGATGACGTTATTTGCACCCCATGTGACAATTAAACAATGTGCTACGCTGAACCCGGCCACATTGATACCTATCCCTTCAGACGAAAAGGACGATGAAGTACACAACTGTTTGTTTCGGACAGAGGAGAAGACAAAGGGAAGGATAGACTTGACGGACACCCCCCTAGATGATCCTGACGGGGAACTGTATGTTGATGGTTCCTGTTTCAAACTTGCAGACAGTACCTCAACAGCAGCATATGCAGTCACGACTTTGGAAACTGTGGTGGAGACTTCTAGGATTCCGTATCATTCAGCTCAGGCTGCAGAAATAATAGCATTGATGCGTGTGTGTGAGCTGAGTGAAGGACTGGACGTGAATATTTATACTGACAGCCAGTACGCCTTTGGAGTGGCTCATAGTTACGGGCGACTGTGGTCGGAGAGGGGATTTTTGACATCACACGGACAAAGGATTCAGAATGGCCCACTGATACTACGACTATTGACAGCATTGACGCTTCCCAGACGACTGGCAGTGATCAAATGTAGTGCACACAAAGTGGTGGTGGATGATGTAGGAAGGGGAAATGCATTTGCAGATCAGACAGCTAAGGAGACGGCTAGGACAAAACTCCCACGGATGTTTGTGGCAGGAACATCCAGGTGGGTGTCAGACGTTACTATGTTCGCGAACACTGTACAAAGTGTGCGGAACATACAGGAAAAAGCAACTGATGATGAGTTGAGGGCATGGAAGGATGGTGGGGGGAGGTTGGACTCGGATGAATGTTGGACGGATGTGTCAGACAAAAGACGATGGCTACTCCCAGATGCATATGTCCTCCCAGTGGTGACAATGGCCCAAGGGCCAGCTCATATTAGTGCTAGGGGAATATGTAAATTGTTAGATCCAGTGTGGAGCAATACGAACATTTCCAAGGTGGCAACGCATTTAGTGCAGCAATGCATGGTTTGTTTAAGACATAATCCTGGCAAGGGAACACCTGTCCCAGTTGGAAATTTTGCCCCTCCATCTTTCCCTTTCGAAGTAATACAGATGGATTATATCGAGATGGAGAGGGTTAATAACCTTAAATGTGTCCTGGTGGTGGTATGCTCATTTAGTAGGTGGGTGGAGGCCTTTCCAACTAAGGATTGTACAGCCATCTCGACAGCAAAAATGCTGATTAAAGAATACTTTTCGAGATATGGCTTGCCCCGGGTGATCTGGAGTGATAATGGCACATCTTTTAATGCTGAATTAATTAAACAGATATGTAAAGGATTACAGATATCTCAAAAATTCCACGCAGCACAACACCCTCAGGCTGCGGGTTTGGTTGAGAGATTTAATGGGACCTTGAAATTAAAAATGGCCAAGATACAGGAGAGTACAGGGTTACGCTGGCCAGATGCACTTCCTCTGGCTTTGCTTTCCACTAGAGTGTTTGTCAATTCCAAGACAGGAGTTTCCCCCCACGAGGTCATATTTGGCAGACCTACCAACGTGTGGGGTGTTCCTAGACCTAAATGTTTCTCGGAAATTGAATACCCTTTGTTGATAGATTACCTGTATGCTTTGACTAAAGATCTTTGTTCTGTTCATCAGCAGGTAGCAGACACCCTGAAGCCGCTGCCAGAGGGGCCGGGTCACACCATCCAATGGGGAGACTGGGTGGTAGTAAAGAAGTATCAACGGAAGTCCTGCTTGGAGCCCAGGTGGTCAGAGCCAAGGCAAGTGCTCCTGACCACCCGCACCGCACTTCGAGTTGAGGGTCGGAAGGCGTGGACCCATGCCTCGCATGTGAAGAAGGTCCCGCTCCCACTGCCGTATGACGAATGGGTGAAAGGTGGCGTTGCTGATCACGAGTGTGAATCAATCCCTCGATACGTCCCCTTCTTGGATACTTCATTGAGGGGTGAGGGACCACACGAAAAAGAGAAGAGACCGGCTCTGATTGATTGTGGTGAGGCCTCTTCTGATCGCAGTGAGCAACAATTGACGGATACCTCCTCTGCTGTTGACCTCCCCATTCTGTTCACGGATCCTGAAGTGCGAGGGAGCACCCGTTATAATCTGCGGCCCAGAAAAGAGAGAAGAAAAAAATAGTGCACTGGAAGAAGGGCTGAGATAGGGAATAGGCGTGGACAATGCTGAGGAGGATAGTTTAGTGATAGGGATGGACTGCTGGTTAGAGCCCTGGTGCACTTTCGAGACATTGTTGAATGGAACACTAGGATTGCGTCTAGGCCCAGGTTCGGTGCTCCTGAGTTGCTGCAGTTGTGCGACTCCGTCGAGAGATTAGGGATTGAACAATAAAAGCCTGCCTGTGAGGCTTTAACGGACACAGGGAGAAGATCCCTTTTGAGGGTCAAGAACCCCTCTGGCCGGTTTTGGAGTGCCTGGAACATTTTCAGTATTGTTTTAGTCTAGTTTTGGACTCTTAGCTAGGTGATATGTATCTCTTTGGCCGTCCTATTCCAGAGGAGGAGCAACCTTTTGCAGTTCCCCGTAGACCAGAGTCAGATTCACCATGGTGTGCTCTGCCCCGAAAAGGAAAAATAGTGGTTATTGTGATATTCATCATTATATTTTTAATAATTCTTGGGATACTGTTTTTTCTGGATGAAGCTTACCCTGTTCATAAGTTCGTCCCCACTCCTACAGCCTTGCCGGAGCATAATATGATTACTGTTGATTATGGAGAACAGTGTATGTGTAAGGGCTACCGAGATAATGTTTTCATCAAGACTTTACACCATGCTCATGCTGTGTATAATGTGACAGATTGTTGGGTCTGTGGGTTGCTCCCTTCTGCTGCATACAAGAAGGATAGATTGCTGGCACTTCCCTTAACTCCTGTGAATAGTTGTGTGGGTTGGTATACTTTGATTGGTATGGTGAAATTCTTTCAGCAGCCTGATTTTCTGAATCCCCAACTACCTGGTACTGGGTCAACGTTGACGATGCGAGTACGCCCTATGCCCACTTCATCCCTTGGACGGTTATTCACTGACGGACGTTTTGATCAGACATTCTTGGAGACATGCTCAAAAAAGGTAGAACGATTTGTGACACCCAACGACACTGACAAAGTGAGGGAAAGTTTTCTGCAGTTGAACTCTTCCTTGGCCTATAGACATCTTCCTGCGACAAATAGTAGTGGTCGTTCTCTGGTACCCCTGGCGGTTGTTGGGCCTTCACCTTATTTCTGTATTTTGGGGAGGGGTCCCATTAAGGTGGGGACAGCTCCTGCAATGTGACTGCTTCAATTCGCCTGCCCCTTAGTCCTTCATTAGTTACTCCTCCGAATATTTATTTTGTATGTGGGGGTAATGGATACTTGTGGTTGCCTGAGGGTTGGGGTGGGGTCTGTTACCTAGCCTATTTACTTCCCCCTGTTTATGTGGCACCCTCAGATTACCATAAGACTTATCGGAGGTTTGCCATCATGCCTGGACAGCGTAAAAGGAGGGCACTCCAGGTTGAGGATGTTGATCAGACTGACACCTCGTTGCAACAATTTATGGATTTTTCTAAGGGTTTACTGCCATTCTGGGGTCCAATATTTAACAGTAGAGCTATTATGAGACTCTCAAGGGTAATGGAAAAGGTAGTGAATACGGAGGCTGATATTGCAGCCAATATGTCCATTGAGATGCAGGCTATGAGATTATTTACGATTCAGAACAGGATGGTGCTTGACGTCATCCTTGCAGACAGGGGTGGAGCTTGTCGCGTCATCGGGACCTCTTGTTGTGTATATATTCCAGACTCGGCCCGACTGTTAACTTAGCTGTACAGAAGCTCCATAGATTGGCAGCTGATCTTCATCAGGATACAGGTACCTGGTCATTAAAGACATGGTTGTGGAGTGTTTTCTCCTCCTGGGGTTGGAAGATTTTGATGGGAGTTGTGGGAGTCGTGGGTATGATACTGACTTGTTGTTTATGCGTTTACTGCCTTCCCCCTTGTTGTTCCATGTGTGCCAGCAATTTGCGAGTTTGTAGGAGACCTACACGCCAATATACTGTTTCCGATGATGTGGAACTTTATGATATTCGTTGGTTAATGCTTATTGACGATGATATTTTCGATTAATTTGATTCCTTGCCCCTAGCATTTGCTGTAAAGGCCCTTCTTTTAGTTAATAAAGGCTGCGCTCATGTTAGCCACATCCTGCTAAAAGGAGGGTCTGATAGGTTTCATTTCCCGATGCCCCGCCAATTTACCCTCTTCATTTACGCCTATGAGTTAGCATGATGGGTCTAACCAATGATATATTCATTTATGCATTTACGTTTATATTCTTCATCTAATATTCATCTATGTGTGTTACATTATCATGTTTCCTTAGCTTAGCTTGTGTGCCACCATTTTGGAGTGTTTCTCTCTGCGTGCGAGTCACACTCACTCACCCCTCCCGTAGGAATAGAGAAGAAATGCTAACGCAGTAGTTTTCCTTTCTCGGCTAACTGTGATCGAAACTATAACAAATTCTTTATCAGTGGTGTTCTCATGTGCTGGAGACGCTGAGGCCTGGCTCCGCGGCCTTGGGCCGAGATAAGAAATGTTGCCATCACAGGTGCAGATGCCACTTGTGTGAGGCCATTGTTCGCTCTTCTAGGGGTCCAGTATTTTTCCAGACTGGGCGTGTTTTACTCTAATGTATCCTGTTATAATGTATTGCTGTGTTGGGATGGGTCAGTCCTCTCGGCGCACTCTTAGGGGTAAGGTCGGGCGGGGCCCTCTCATATGGGAGTTTGTGGCCTAATAAAATTACCTTGTTTATTCTTCTACACTGTCCGGCTGACTTATTATTGGGTAACTATAGGTGAGTGAGTCACTCGGGTGGATTTGAGCCACGCTTATCACTTGACTGGTTTAGTTTTGGGGTCATCGTTAAATTACGTATGAGGTGATGCAGGTGAATGTTTGAGTGAACGGTTGGAGAAAAGTAGAGCTGTGGCTTAGAATAGTTCCAAAGGGAACCTTTTCTGACTTTTTTGTTTAACTTAAGCATAACTACATCATCTTTAAAAGGCCCAGATTCGACCTATCATGCTCCCAAAGGCTCCCACAGGTATGCAAGCACCAGTCGAGTGAGCCTTAGTAGGGTCATGGCTCAGAGCGCAGCCAGACTCGTATACCCCACATGTTGGGGTAAAAGAAGAAGTGTCTTGCAGATTCTGCCCTTACAACACACAAGCGAATTGCCCCATCATATGTTACCCTTCTATTCTCAACCGTCCATGTGATCCCAATATTTTTCTTAGATCCCAAAGAACCTTGCTCTTTTTAGGTTAAATGAAGAGGTGTCCTACTGGCCTTCCAGAATATTCCCCCAGACACCTTTCCACTTTCATCATTAGTAGTGAATACATTGCAGAGTAGAAATAAAGACAATGTGGTACTCTGCTTTCATTGTTTCAGCAAAGTCAGCAGTATGACACAAACTGGATAGCTCTCATTTTGTTCAATCTTAACTGAGCTCTTCTCTGACCTGCGAACCTTTCAAAAAGCAGCATTCATAGCTATCTCCACAAGTGGAGTTTCATTCCAAACTACTCTGGTAAAAATAGTAGCTAATAAGTGGTATTTCATTTTCTGGAGTAATTGCGGTGCCAACCAGGAAGTGTGTAGATTAAGACTGATGGACACTACAGCTCGCATCTGCCCTCGGGGAGAAGAGTTTTTTGTTCACTTGTTGTACTGCATTGTATCACCCGTTGTGGGGCACCGACGTGCATTATTGAAGAGGTGCCACGGCATGCTGTGGAGGAGTGTGTGGTTGGCTGAGTGTTGCATTAGATATGCTCTTATATATCGCTCAGTTCACACTGGTCTTGCAAGTAGGGTGCAAAGGCAGCAGAGATATCGATCAAGTCACAAAGTTCTTGCGGATAGTATGTAAAGACAGCAGAGCTATCGCTCAGGTCTCACAGGTCCTGCTGTTAGAGTTCAGAGACAGTAGAGCTATCACCTGTGCCTTTTGCAAACCATGAATACCATGTAATAATAATAATAATAAATTCTTTATTCGGCTTATTCACAAAGGAAAAACCATAAAAGAGACAATAAATCACATTCATTACATTTTGGAAAGTTAAAAGAAACATTTTTCATAAAATTTCATACGAGAAACTAGTTAGTTAGAGAAAAGTTAGTAAACAAATTTCTGTAAGGATCTGCTCGATGTGTCATAAATAGAGGCGTTTATAAATTATTCCTGTGTTTCGTGATGCATTTTAAAAAGTTACTCACAAAATAACAGACTTTTTCGTTTTCCAACATTTGGAGTCTGAGAAGGGCGGGTCTACATTGTCTCAGTCCCCAGTTCCTTAATATTGGTAACAACCAAATTTTTCTGTGCGGTTGATGGTATTTACAAAGCACAATCACGTGTAGATTTGATTGTGCTGATAATCCATCACACGGACAGGGTGGGAGGATCGCATTCCAACAGTTTTTCAGTGGGAACGTAACCAGTCTAAAAAAATTATTTAACCTAAATCTTGTTAGTAGCATTCTCTCGTAAGTTGTTAAATGCAGAGTCAGATACGGATGAATGTCATAGGATATTTGGACCATATTAGCATGAACTACCGCCGTTTTTTGTGAGATCTATGCCAATCTTAGGGTTTCCAAATGTCTTAGAGCTAGTTGTTTAAGATCTCTTTTTGGGATGTCTATTATAGATTCAGGTTTAAAATAGTAGTTCTCAAGCCCTAGATCTTTTAAAAAATTTCTTACATAGGACAGCCACTTTACCTTAAAGGATTTGTCGAGAGCCATCGTGTCAACGATGATAGACTTGGTCAGCTTGTTGTTTTCGGATGTCCATATACGCCGCCACAGCATCACAGGTTCTATTTTAATTAGGTCCTCTATGTAGGGTATTCCCAATTCCAGGTGCATGGCATATATTGAGGTGCCTTTCGGGGTGGCCAAGAGGAATCTGAAAAAGACATTTTCCGCCTTCTGGATGAAGCTAGTGTCCGTATACCCCCAGACTCCCGCCCCGTATACGGCGGTAGCCCGGCACTTGGCATTGTAAATTTTTAATAGCTCCACCGGGGGCCTTTTACCTAGTTTCTGAGAGAAGCTTGTTAAAGCGGCTATTGATCTCTTGAATAGATTACCCCTTGTGACTACAGCTGGCTTCCATGTTAACTGATCATCTATCATGATGCCCAGGTAGGGGTATTGGGGGGTAGCCTCAAGTTTTTGGTCTTCGAGGTAAATGGCTTTTGTTCTTTTTTGCCCCCTGCCTGCTGTCATGACGAAAGTTTTCTTCACGTTCACCCTTAGGTCCAGGTTGCCCATGAAGGTCGTGTACCTATTCAGTGAAAATTGAAGCTCCCGAGGGGTGCGGGCGAGGATGACGGCATCATCCGCATAGAGCAGGGCGGGAATCAGGCGCTGATTTATACGTAGGAGGTCCTGAGCCCCCCTCAACATCTCCCCCTCAAGACCATTTGTGTAGAGTGAGAAGAGGAAGGGGGCCAGGACACAACCCTGGCTGACACCACGCCCTACGCCAAACGGGGTCGTCAACTCGCCATTTACACCAAATCGTACTCTAGCCGTGGCTCCGGAATAGAGTTCTCGTAGGAAATCCAGAAGAGGGGGTTCTACTCCCATTTGAGCAAGGACCGTCCACAGCTTTGCATGCGAAACGCAGTCAAACGCTGCGGAGAGGTCGACAAAGACCATGTAGATTTTGTTAGCCTTGGCCTGTATGTATTTTCCCATTATTAGGGTGAGGTTGAGGGCCTGCTCAACTGTTCCAAATCCCTCACGGAAGCCGAATTGGATGTCGGAGATAATACCTCGGTCCTCGCTCCACTGCTGGAGGCGCTCAAGGATGACTCTCCCCACTACCTTCCCAAGCGAGTCCAGCAGTGAGATGGGCCGATAGCACTTCACATCTTGTCGGTCCCCCTTTTTGAAAATGGGGACCATTATTGATTTAGTCCAAGAACTTAACACTCCCTCGTTCACGGCAGCAATGCACACTCTTGTTAGGATCGGAGCCCAGAGATCTGGGTTATTTTTAAAAAAGTCCACTGGAACTCCGTCTGGGCCTGGTGCTTTCCCCGGTTTGCTTTTCTGCAATGCTTCCAATAGTTCAGGAATGTCAAAGAGAAGTGGAATGGGGTACTGTACTCCTGAGGGCAATAAATCTGTTGGTGAAGTATTTTTAAAAATATTGGAAAAGTGTGTTACCCATGTCTTCTCGTCTATGGCAACTTCTATTCTAGGTGTGCCATTGTCCGAGAGAAATGGGGTTCTGACTATACGCCAAAACTGCTCGCCGTTTTTTGAGACCGCACTCTCATGGAGATCATCCCAGAGTTTCTGCTTTAGTTGGGCGATTCTCAATTTTCGTTCTCCTATGTATTGGCGCCTTAGGAGTTGAATTAGGGCTGTGTCTCTCGGTTTATTGTGGAGTGCTAATTTTAATTTTGTTAGAGCTGATGTGCAATTTTTGTTAAACCACCCTTTCTTTGCTGAGTAATTAGGTTTGGGTTTTGACAAAAGTAACTCCTTAATGGACTCTAGAATTTGTTTAAAGTTCGTTAGAACTTCCTTGTGGTTAGACGAAAGGTCAAGACATTTTAGAATGTTTGGATATGCTTGAATTATACGTTTTTTTGTTATTTCGGTGGGGTTAATTTTAGCCCATCTAATTGAGTAACCATTCTTTTTGCTAATCTCTAATTTATTTTGTCCGAGCATATTTACGATATCCAAATTTAGGGTGTTAGATGCAGACAAGTACAGGTTAATCCTTAGGGCTGAGTGGTCACTGAGTGGATTGCCAATGACCTCAAAGTCCTTGGTTATACCCAACAGACCAGACGATAAGAATATATAATCGACTGTTGTGTGGTGACCTCTACCCAGGTATGTCGGAGTTAGTAGGTTGGAATCTGCATTTTGACAATTGGCAATTTGCAGATCCAGGTCCGAGAGGACAGCGTTTAATGTGTCCCCTGCTTTACTGTGTGGAAAATGAACTAATGGGGCATCGAATTCATCCGCCATCCCACAACAAAGTGAGTTAGTCTTTGAACATGGATGGAGGTTGAAATCTCCTCCCCAAATTAGATGGGTTGCCCCATTGCCAGATCTCCATTGGTAAGATTGTTTTAGGGTCTCATGTACCTGATTAAGGAAATATATAAATTGATCTTCAGGAAGATTGTTATATAAGTTAGTCAGGAAGATAGTCTCCTTATTAGCCAGCGATAAGGAGAGGATTTGGAAGTTGGAATCCTGAGAGACTATGGACATTTTTGTGAGGGTTAGGGTGTTCGCTATATAAGTTACTAACCCGCCTCTGGGTCTTCCCATTGTGCTACTTAGGGCTGGAATTGAATAGGTTTTATAACCTTGTAGATGTAAATCTTCTAAAGGCCAAGTCTCCTGGAGACAGATTATTTGGTGTGGGTTTAAGAAGTCTTGTGCAGTCCCATCCTCGATTTTGGTACGAAGACCTGCTATATTCCAATAGAGTATGGAGGTCGGGGGAGTAATATCTTTTACTTGTTCTACTGAAAGTATGACTTCAGAGTTCGTAAGTCCCGAGGGGATATTCAAATTCCCCGGACTGGGGGGTGCGTGAAGGTTGTTGGACGTGCCTTCGCTTGATGGTCAATCGACCATTTCGAGTCCGCTGTACCTATTTGACAAGGGGATGTTATGCCATGGGTCCCATCGGGGAAGATCTCTGATCGCCGGCCTTTGTTTGTAAGGTCTCCTATCTTCCCAACCTCCCCCCTGATAGCGTGGACCTACTGTGTTCCAAGAGTAATCTGGTTCATAGAATCTAGGGGGACCATAATAGTAGTAGTGGTAGTAGTGAATGACATTGCAGAGTAGAAATAAAGACAAAGTGGTACTCTGCTTTCATTGTTTCAGCAAAGTCAGCAGTATGACACAAACTGGATAGCTCTCATTTTGTTCAATCTTAACTGAGCTCTTCTCTGACCTGCGAACCTTTCAAAAAGCAGCATTCATAGCTATCTCCACAAGTGGAGTTTCATTCCAAACTACTCTGGTAAAAATAGTAGCTAATAAGTGGTATTTCATTTTCTGGAGTAATTGCGGTGCCAACCAGGAAGTGTGTAGATTAAGACTGATGGACACTACAGCTCGCATCTGCCCTCGGGGAGAAGAGTTTTTTGTTCACTTGTTGTACTGCATTGTATCACCCGTTGTGGGGCACCGACGTGCATTATTGAAGAGGTGCCACGGCATGCTGTGGAGGAGTGTGTGGTTGGCTGAGTGTTGCATTAGATATGCTCTTACATATCGCTCAGTTCACACTGGTCTTGCAAGTAGGGTGCAAAGGCAGCAGAGATATCGATCAAGTCACAAAGTTCTTGCGGATAGTATGTAAAGACAGCAGAGCTATCGCTCAGGTCTCACAGGTCCTGCTGTTAGAGTTCAGAGACAGTAGAGCTATCACCTGTGCCTTTTGCAAACCATGAATACCATGTAAGCATCACTGCATATGTGCAAAAACGTGGTTCCTAAGATAAGCCACGTCATTCTCCATCACTGTGAAAGGCGCCAAGTACACGGAATCTCAAGGCATGCCGGCTAAAAATTGGATTCTGGAAACGCAGAAAAAGAAAATGCCAACATTTAAAACCAGTGAATACGGCCCTCAGGTCTTAAAAGGGCTTTAAGCAACCTGCAAAATTGCCCGAGTCACCTAGAAAGATATAAAATGGCGAACCCTATGCACACACTTGACAAGTGAAAAGCGGATACAATGTCCTTATGTGAGAAATTCAAACCGCAGAGAAACAACAGTAGTATGCAACTTAATATGTAAAGAATTCGATGTCAGTCCAAAATTCTTGGTCTCCTTGTTTATTCCAACACAGCATATGAACAACCAGCCGACACGTGTTTCATCGCATCTTGCGAATCTTCAGGGCTGGAAATAATACAGAAAACAAGGAGCTATACTTGGGGATATGTACATTTATATGTGATCCTGAATTCCATTTCAGGTCAGCCCGTGAGACAAGCATCATTAGGATTTTCTCATGCATAAGTTTCTGCCCCTGAGATGGTTGTTGGAAAGCATCCATAAGTGCGCTATTGTGCTCCTAATATGCTCACGCATGCCGTGCAATTGGGGTAAAACATTGTGCACTGCGGCTCCTTGATCGATGGAGTGAATTCACATAAATATCATCTATTTTGTTAACCAAGATTGTGCAAGGTGCCGTGCTTCACTATTGTCTGTATCGGGTGTGGGGGATCATGCGTGTATTATGTGCTCGGTGACATAAAAATAAATAAAATTGCAACACATACCTCCATTGGTTGTGAATTAGACCAAACGGTCTATCGTGATAAATAAATATGTGCGGATTTTAAGAAACAAGAGAGGGAAGACAATGGGAAAGAGAGAAATAGAAAGAAAGAGAGGTCGAAAAGTTAGATCTATGGAGATATCTATTATTGAAGACTACTCACTCAAATAAGCACTTATTGAGAATAATTCTAGTAGCACACTTTTTCATTACGTTATGTCCGCGTTTATCCAATTTCAGGATGTGCATTTAGTAACGACAACATAAAAATTATTATTGAACTAAGAAAACGGAAAGCTCACCGCTCTTCCGGTGATATTTCCGACCCGGAAGGGCCCAAGACCATCCAAACGCGGTTGCAGATTGTGGTATAGTTACTGCAATAAAGTTAAAAAATATGGGGTTTGATATGTCCTCTTAATTAGAGAGGGGAATTGTAGAAGATGTTTATTTATTCTCGCTTAATGACTAATTAGTTACTATATTTATCTGGCTACCCTCTAAAAAGATGAAACAAATCATACCAATATTATTTCTGCTAAACAACATTGTGACGTCTCCTAGCGTGTTACTATGTCAGTGCCCTGAGCATCGTAAGTTGATGCTATTGACAAACCTAAAGACTTCTACTGTGCCTTCACGTAGTATATTCTCACTTGCTAAAGGTTCTGTGTTTATCATTTCCTGTTGATATTGTGAGGACGATCAAATTACATACGGCATCTATAAATTACCTCATAAGCGAAGTGCGCTCATTCTGGGTTGCCCGGGAAAAGATGTGTCTACTCAATCGATTTGGGTCTGAAAAGTAATACACATGCAGGGTATTATACTAACTTAACGGTGATTCTGCACCAAGCCTGTTACTCGACCATCGATTCGAACTCTGATTCAAACGGCATACCTGGAAAAGACGGGGTGTCGTGGTTATTGCTTTTGAAGCCTGTTCCGGACTTGGTGTCTGTAAGACAAACAATCCGGACAGGCAGATTAGGACACCTCCGAGTTATCATAATTGGTAAGATATGCTCGGTAAGGCATAACATCTCGCCGGCTAGAAGCCATAAAGTGGCGTTACCTGTAAGCGTCTTGCCGCTTCTCTCTTCTCTCCCGGGTCTCCTTGTTCGAAGTGCGAACACGTGACCCGGAAGTGTACTGGGATTAAATACCGTTCCGCCCACTGATGGCGAAACGTCATCCATGTTAGTATTCGTTTAAAGTGATAGACGTCGTGAGAGAGAAAATACTAAGAATTAGAATCTCGCATTTGTTTGGGAATTGCGTTACATTTTCCATGTGGAGAAAAGAGAAAGAAAGAGAATTGGGTGTCAATCCGTAATTTGCCGTAGGTGATACTTATCTGATATATAGTGATGGTGAATTACATGCTCAGTGCACTAGTCAATAGCGGTTGCTCCAAATTCTGTGAACACGCTTGTGAAGATGTTACAACTCCATCGCATTTACTCGCAGCAGTGGTGGAGAAACGTGTGATGATCTCCTCCCAACCTCTCTTACAATCTACAAATGTCACTAGTATTATGATTGCAGGTGTTGTATCATCCAAATGCATCCTATGGCATATATAGTGGTTATGCATATTGTTTACATATTTGTATAATACATGGAAAACCCGCGTTGAACTAGAAACCTAGTAGATACTACTATGACAAACAGCAAAATATGTCGATACAGTAAAATAATACATCTGTTATTGTCTGAAATATTACGCATTGATACGTGGTAAGCTCACTATGACAGTTATACCTACAGTATAAGTCCCATAACTTCATATGTTTAATTCCTTCTGTCATAGTTATTGTATCCCGTAAATCCACAGTTCTTCTGTTTTACCTTGTTTCACGTTAAGAATTCAATCCCCTAGGAAGAATTGAAGCTCTGAATCGTAGTTTAGGCCTAAGCCGACTGCGTACATTTTCATGATCCACATGGCCTCTGTACGTCGCAGTTTTAGTTCCCTGTTACCTCCTCTGATACCCTGGTTTACTACATCAATACCAAAGAAGGACACACACTTCTCATTCTCAGAGTTCTGGCAACTAGCCACATGCAATGCTACAGGGTATCTGGGATCTAGTTTCATTATGGCCCTCATATGTTCCGAGATCCTGTCCTTGAGGGCACGTATGGTGCTTCCAACGTACTGTTTACCACATTTACATTGTATTATGTACACCACATATTTAGTCAGACAGTTGATATTAGAGTTTATAGAGAAACATTCCCCTTTGGGATTAGAGAATTTTGTTGTCTTATGTTTGGCCCACCTACACATGGCACAGAATCCACATTTGTAGAAACCCTTGTTTTTGGAGGAGAGCCAATCTGTTGTCTGTAGACCATGGGGTACAGTGGGACTCAATCTGTTTCTGAGGGTATTCCCTCTCCTGTAGCAAATCTGGGGCCTATCTGTGATAAATGGGATTAAGGAGTTATCTTTCTTAAGTATATCCCAGTGCTTCGTCATGCTTTTTCTCAAAGTGTGATGGAGAGAATTGAATTCTGTAATCAGCCTGAGTGGGTTGTTTGTGAGCTGAGGTTGTGTTCTGGGTTGTAGCAAGTCTGTTCTTGCGGTTTTGTTGATTCTCTTTTCTGCCTGTCGGATCACATTATTAGTGTAACCTCTTTTGGAGAACCTGTTTTTCATGTCGTGTACGCAGTCTTTGAATTGGGATTCTTCACTGCAGAGCCTTCTGGCTCTAAGGAATTCACCATACGGTATAGACTTTACCTGGTGCGGGGGGTGAGAACTGTCAGCATGTAATATAGAGTTACATGAGGTGGATTTTCTAAAGAGCTTGCTGTGTAAGGTGTTATTTATCACATATAGTTCTATATCCAAAAATTCAATTCTAGTTTGACTATGTGACATGGTGAATTTAATTTCCCAAGTGTTGTTGTTCAAGTAATTGAAAAATTCCATAAGTAGTACCTCTGTGCCTGACCATAGGAGAATGCAGTCATCTATGTACCTTCCCCAGAAAATTATGAAGTCAATGTACTGGGAGCCCTTGTCACCCCAGATAAGATCCGATTCCAGGTTGCCCATGAAAAGGTTAGCAAACGATGGGGAGAATTTTGACCCCATCGCTACTCCCTTCTTTTGGCGATACCATTTCTTATCAAACATAAAAAAGTTATTGTTTAACACAAGTTCCATCATTTCTGATAGCATCGCAGTATGTTGGTACAGTGAAGCTGGTCTGTTCCCCAAACATCTATTCAAAGCCAGTAGCCCCAAATCAATATTAATACTAGTGTAAAGGGACACAACGTCCATAGTCACAAGAAATGTGTCCGGTTGCCACTGGATATCTGATAGAATGCTCAGAATGTGTCTGGAGTCTTGTATATATGAAGGAAGATTGTGTACTAGGGGTCCTAGAAAAAGATCGATATATTCTGCCATCCTCTCGGTAGGACCACCTATGCCCGAGACTATTGGTCTACCCGGAGGAAAGGGCTGGTTCTTATGTACCTTGGGGAGTGTATAAAGCCATGGGTATGTAGGTCTGAAAATTTTAAGATAAAGATATTCCTGGTCATTTAGTAAACCTGATTGTTTCCATAGCAAAAGTTTCTCATTGATCTTGATTGTCAAGGGACCTATAGGATTAGATGATATAGATTCATAGCAAGTAGCGTCCGCAAGTTGGCTATGAATTTCTCCCTCGTAATCTACTTTGTCCATTATCACAACATTACCGCCTTTATCGGCCTCTCTGATTACAATGTGTGCATTGCTACTGAGAGAAGTTAAGGCGGCTCGTTCTCCGATTGTCAGGTTATCTAAATACTTGAATGATTTTATTGTATTGCAGGTGTTAATTCGTTCAATGTCTTCTAGTACTCTTTTGTGAAACTGATCTATTACATTGCCCCCTGAGAGTGTAGGTACCCATCTGGATTTGCTTTTCAAACCACTCGATACACTGTAATCTGGGTCTATGTCGAGCTCCATTAAAAGTCTATCCATGTCGTATGGTGAATCCTCCATATCAGTAATAGACAAGAGTAAGTGTGTAGCTTGTACATCCTTTATTGACAAGAATTCTTCTGTGTTCGCAAGGACAGGAATATTCTTTTTACCCACATCAGTATTGGTTTTGTCAGAAAAATGTTTCTTTAACTTAAGGTTTCTAATAAACTTAAATAGATCTATTTTAAGTTTACAAAGATCGCCAGTAGCAAAAGGATTAAAACTCAAACCTTTGCTTAACAGTGATATCATATTAGGTGTCAGTTCTAGTGAGGAGAGGTTGATTACTTGTACTTCTGTATGGCTATTTGTGTTTAGTTCCTGTTCGTGCCTGATCTTAGCTTGTCTCTGTACCCTGTCCTTTGATCTCCTACCCCTACGGGTTTTGGATCGGGTGGATCTCTCTGGACTGGGAACCTGTTGCCTCTCCTGATTCTCTGGACCTCCTGGGAAAAAGTCGCCACATTGCCTGCGGCTGCGGTTTCTGGTTCCTCACTGCTAAGTCCCGCACTGCTGATAGAAGCGTTGCTGGATGAGACTGAACTGGCTCCAGTTGTGGACGAAATGTTCACATTTCTGGTCTGATTGTTAGGAATAAGTGGATCATATTTACTGGCGTAGGTGAATACCCTGCCCTGTTGGTAATCATTCTCATCTCGTTTAATCTGTCTAGCTTTCCTATTTTTGATGTCATTTTGCTGTCTGAGAAGAATATCATCCAGGATAACATAGTTCTTTATTGTTGCTTCAGGGATATTTAAGTCTTTGATTTCTTGTTCGACCACAGCAATATCTGCTTGTAACTTGGTAACCTTGCGGTCCGAACTCTCTATTAAAATATCTATAAGGGTCATAGAGTTTGCTGTGAGTGAATCTTCCCACTTGGACATCAGGTCTGCATCTAAGTTGTCGTAAGTGGGAAAGATCTGACCTCTGAGGCCCCTGGGTATTCTTTTTAGTCTCAAATATTGTTTGAGAGTGGTGCCGTCCCACCACTTCGCATTCTCCTGCTTCTTAAGACGTTCAAGTTTTATAAACTTGTCTCTAAGGCCTTCCTTCCGTGGAGGATTCGTACTGGTGGTGGCAGTCGTGGTGGACATGCCCTTGGCTAGATTATCGAAAAGTTCCTCTGCAGCTTTGCTGCGATCCATGTGAATAGAATCAATAATGGATCTACTACAGGTAAACAACTCCGGTATTGTTGTTTGAGAGTGCTAGGCGGCAACCCTAAACTGACTAATGACTTTAAGGACAGGATGGTTTTTTGGCTGTCAGAGAATGGGCGCTCAGCCAGGGTAAAGGCACTATAGAATCAATGTGGTGTGGTGCAACTGGGTAAGTGGATAACCATATAACCACCCAAGGAGAAGCGAGCAGGCTCACTAATCCACAATAACATAAAATGGCGAACCCTATGCACACACTTGACAAGTGAAAAGCGGATACAATGTCCTTATGTGAGAAATTCAAACCGCAGAGAAACAACAGTAGTATGCAACTTAATATGTAAAGAATTCGATGTCAGTCCAAAATTCTTGGTCTCCTTGTTTATTCCAACACAGCATATGAACAACCAGCCGACACGTGTTTCATCGCATCTTGCGAATCTTCAGGGCTGGAAATAATACAGAAAACAAGGAGCTATACTTGGGGATATGTACATTTATATGTGATCCTGAATTCCATTTCAGGTCAGCCCGTGAGACAAGCATCATTAGGATTTTCTCATGCATAAGTTTCTGCCCCTGAGATGGTTGTTGGAAAGCATCCATAAGTGCGCTATTGTGCTCCTAATATGCTCACGCATGCCGTGCAATTGGGGTAAAACATTGTGCACTGCGGCTCCTTGATCGATGGAGTGAATTCACATAAATATCATCTATTTTGTTAACCAAGATTGTGCAAGGTGCCGTGCTTCACTATTGTCTGTATCGGGTGTGGGGGATCATGCGTGTATTATGTGCTCGGTGACATAAAAATAAATAAAATTGCAACACATACCTCCATTGGTTGTGAATTAGACCAAACGGTCTATCGTGATAAATAAATATGTGCGGATTTTAAGAAACAAGAGAGGGAAGACAATGGGAAAGAGAGAAATAGAAAGAAAGAGAGGTCGAAAAGTTAGATCTATGGAGATATCTATTATTGAAGACTACTCACTCAAATAAGCACTTATTGAGAATAATTCTAGTAGCACACTTTTTCATTACGTTATGTCCGCGTTTATCCAATTTCAGGATGTGCATTTAGTAACGACAACATAAAAATTATTATTGAACTAAGAAAACGGAAAGCTCACCGCTCTTCCGGTGATATTTCCGACCCGGAAGGGCCCAAGACCATCCAAACGCGGTTGCAGATTGTGGTATAGTTACTGCAATAAAGTTAAAAAATATGGGGTTTGATATGTCCTCTTAATTAGAGAGGGGAATTGTAGAAGATGTTTATTTATTCTCGCTTAATGACTAATTAGTTACTATATTTATCTGGCTACCCTCTAAAAAGATGAAACAAATCATACCAATATTATTTCTGCTAAACAACATTGTGACGTCTCCTAGCGTGTTACTATGTCAGTGCCCTGAGCATCGTAAGTTGATGCTATTGACAAACCTAAAGACTTCTACTGTGCCTTCACGTAGTATATTCTCACTTGCTAAAGGTTCTGTGTTTATCATTTCCTGTTGATATTGTGAGGACGATCAAATTACATACGGCATCTATAAATTACCTCATAAGCGAAGTGCGCTCATTCTGGGTTGCCCGGGAAAAGATGTGTCTACTCAATCGATTTGGGTCTGAAAAGTAATACACATGCAGGGTATTATACTAACTTAACGGTGATTCTGCACCAAGCCTGTTACTCGACCATCGATTCGAACTCTGATTCAAACGGCATACCTGGAAAAGACGGGGTGTCGTGGTTATTGCTTTTGAAGCCTGTTCCGGACTTGGTGTCTGTAAGACAAACAATCCGGACAGGCAGATTAGGACACCTCCGAGTTATCATAATTGGTAAGATATGCTCGGTAAGGCATAACATCTCGCCGGCTAGAAGCCATAAAGTGGCGTTACCTGTAAGCGTCTTGCCGCTTCTCTCTTCTCTCCCGGGTCTCCTTGTTCGAAGTGCGAACACGTGACCCGGAAGTGTACTGGGATTAAATACCGTTCCGCCCACTGATGGCGAAACGTCATCCATGTTAGTATTCGTTTAAAGTGATAGACGTCGTGAGAGAGAAAATACTAAGAATTAGAATCTCGCATTTGTTTGGGAATTGCGTTACATTTTCCATGTGGAGAAAAGAGAAAGAAAGAGAATTGGGTGTCAATCCGTAATTTGCCGTAGGTGATACTTATCTGATATATAGTGATGGTGAATTACATGCTCAGTGCACTAGTCAATAGCGGTTGCTCCAAATTCTGTGAACACGCTTGTGAAGATGTTACAACTCCATCGCATTTACTCGCAGCAGTGGTGGAGAAACGTGTGATGATCTCCTCCCAACCTCTCTTACAATCTACAAATGTCACTAGTATTATGATTGCAGGTGTTGTATCATCCAAATGCATCCTATGGCATATATAGTGGTTATGCATATTGTTTACATATTTGTATAATACATGGAAAACCCGCGTTGAACTAGAAACCTAGTAGATACTACTATGACAAACAGCAAAATATGTCGATACAGTAAAATAATACATCTGTTATTGTCTGAAATATTACGCATTGATACGTGGTAAGCTCACTATGACAGTTATACCTACAGTATAAGTCCCATAACTTCATATGTTTAATTCCTTCTGTCATAGTTATTGTATCCCGTAAATCCACAGTTCTTCTGTTTTACCTTGTTTCACGTTAAGAATTCAATCCCCTAGGAAGAATTGAAGCTCTGAATCGTAGTTTAGGCCTAAGCCGACTGCGTACATTTTCATGATCCACATGGCCTCTGTACGTCGCAGTTTTAGTTCCCTGTTACCTCCTCTGATACCCTGGTTTACTACATCAATACCAAAGAAGGACACACACTTCTCATTCTCAGAGTTCTGGCAACTAGCCACATGCAATGCTACAGGGTATCTGGGATCTAGTTTCATTATGGCCCTCATATGTTCCGAGATCCTGTCCTTGAGGGCACGTATGGTGCTTCCAACGTACTGTTTACCACATTTACATTGTATTATGTACACCACATATTTAGTCAGACAGTTGATATTAGAGTTTATAGAGAAACATTCCCCTTTGGGATTAGAGAATTTTGTTGTCTTATGTTTGGCCCACCTACACATGGCACAGAATCCACATTTGTAGAAACCCTTGTTTTTGGAGGAGAGCCAATCTGTTGTCTACAGACAACAGATTGGCTCTCCTCCAAAAACATAAGACAACAAAATTCTCTAATCCCAAAGGGGAATGTTTCTCTATAAACTCTAATATCAACTGTCTGACTAAATATGTGGTGTACATAATACAATGTAAATGTGGTAAACAGTACGTTGGAAGCACCATACGTGCCCTCAAGGACAGGATCTCGGAACATATGAGGGCCATAATGAAACTAGATCCCAGATACCCTGTAGCATTGCATGTGGCTAGTTGCCAGAACTCTGAGAATGAGAAGTGTGTGTCCTTCTTTGGTATTGATGTAGTAAACCAGGGTATCAGAGGAGGTAACAGGGAACTAAAACTGCGACGTACAGAGGCCATGTGGATCATGAAAATGTACGCAGTCGGCTTAGGCCTAAACTACGATTCAGAGCTTCAATTCTTCCTAGGGGATTGAATTCTTAACGTGAAACAAGGTAAAACAGAAGAACTGTGGATTTACGGGATACAATAACTATGACAGAAGGAATTAAACATATGAAGTTATGGGACTTATACTGTAGGTATAACTGTCATAGTGAGCTTACCACGTATCAATGCGTAATATTTCAGACAATAACAGATGTATTATTTTACTGTATCGACATATTTTGCTGTTTGTCATAGTAGTATCTACTAGGTTTCTAGTTCAACGCGGGTTTTCCATGTATTATACAAATATGTAAACAATATGCATAACCACTATATATGCCATAGGATGCATTTGGATGATACAACACCTGCAATCATAATACTAGTGACATTTGTAGATTGTAAGAGAGGTTGGGAGGAGATCATCACACGTTTCTCCACCACTGCTGCGAGTAAATGCGATGGAGTTGTAACATCTTCACAAGCGTGTTCACAGAATTTGGAGCAACCGCTATTGACTAGTGCACTGAGCATGTAATTCACCATCACTATATATCAGATAAGTATCACCTACGGCAAATTACGGATTGACACCCAATTCTCTTTCTTTCTCTTTTCTCCACATGGAAAATGTAACGCAATTCCCAAACAAATGCGAGATTCTAATTCTTAGTATTTTCTCTCTCACGACGTCTATCACTTTAAACGAATACTAACATGGATGACGTTTCGCCATCAGTGGGCGGAACGGTATTTAATCCCAGTACACTTCCGGGTCACGTGTTCGCACTTCGAACAAGGAGACCCGGGAGAGAAGAGAGAAGCGGCAAGACGCTTACAGGTAACGCCACTTTATGGCTTCTAGCCGGCGAGATGTTATGCCTTACCGAGCATATCTTACCAATTATGATAACTCGGAGGTGTCCTAATCTGCCTGTCCGGATTGTTTGTCTTACAGACACCAAGTCCGGAACAGGCTTCAAAAGCAATAACCACGACACCCCGTCTTTTCCAGGTATGCCGTTTGAATCAGAGTTCGAATCGATGGTCGAGTAACAGGCTTGGTGCAGAATCACCGTTAAGTTAGTATAATACCCTGCATGTGTATTACTTTTCAGACCCAAATCGATTGAGTAGACACATCTTTTCCCGGGCAACCCAGAATGAGCGCACTTCGCTTATGAGGTAATTTATAGATGCCGTATGTAATTTGATCGTCCTCACAATATCAACAGGAAATGATAAACACAGAACCTTTAGCAAGTGAGAATATACTACGTGAAGGCACAGTAGAAGTCTTTAGGTTTGTCAATAGCATCAACTTACGATGCTCAGGGCACTGACATAGTAACACGCTAGGAGACGTCACAATGTTGTTTAGCAGAAATAATATTGGTATGATTTGTTTCATCTTTTTAGAGGGTAGCCAGATAAATATAGTAACTAATTAGTCATTAAGCGAGAATAAATAAACATCTTCTACAATTCCCCTCTCTAATTAAGAGGACATATCAAACCCCATATTTTTTAACTTTATTGCAGTAACTATACCACAATCTGCAACCGCGTTTGGATGGTCTTGGGCCCTTCCGGGTCGGAAATATCACCGGAAGAGCGGTGAGCTTTCCGTTTTCTTAGTTCAATAATAATTTTTATGTTGTCGTTACTAAATGCACATCCTGAAATTGGATAAACGCGGACATAACGTAATGAAAAAGTGTGCTACTAGAATTATTCTCAATAAGTGCTTATTTGAGTGAGTAGTCTTCAATAATAGATATCTCCATAGATCTAACTTTTCGACCTCTCTTTCTTTCTATTTCTCTCTTTCCCATTGTCTTCCCTCTCTTGTTTCTTAAAATCCGCACATATTTATTTATCACGATAGACCGTTTGGTCTAATTCACAACCAATGGAGGTATGTGTTGCAATTTTATTTATTTTTATGTCACCGAGCACATAATACACGCATGATCCCCCACACCCGATACAGACAATAGTGAAGCACGGCACCTTGCACAATCTTGGTTAACAAAATAGATGATATTTATGTGAATTCACTCCATCGATCAAGGAGCCGCAGTGCACAATGTTTTACCCCAATTGCACGGCATGCGTGAGCATATTAGGAGCACAATAGCGCACTTATGGATGCTTTCCAACAACCATCTCAGGGGCAGAAACTTATGCATGAGAAAATCCTAATGATGCTTGTCTCACGGGCTGACCTGAAATGGAATTCAGGATCACATATAAATGTACATATCCCCAAGTATAGCTCCTTGTTTTCTGTATTATTTCCAGCCCTGAAGATTCGCAAGATGCGATGAAACACGTGTCGGCTGGTTGTTCATATGCTGTGTTGGAATAAACAAGGAGACCAAGAATTTTGGACTGACATCGAATTCTTTACATATTAAGTTGCATACTACTGTTGTTTCTCTGCGGTTTGAATTTCTCACATAAGGACATTGTATCCGCTTTTCACTTGTCAAGTGTGTGCATAGGGTTCGCCATTTTATGTTATTGTGGATTAGTGAGCCTGCTCGCTTCTCCTTGGGTGGTTATATGGTTATCCACTTACCCAGTTGCACCACACCACATTGATTCTATAGTGCCTTTACCCTGGCTGAGCGCCCATTCTCTGACAGCCAAAAAACCATCCTGTCCTTAAAGTCACCTAGAAAGATACTTGGTGTTCCAGCAGCATCCCTGTGGAAGCGAATGACGGCTCTCCCTCGGGCCCGTGCCAGGCTGACGTCAGGGTAGCCGGTGTCCCATCAATCTGCCGGCTTCAGCAGTACTTCCCCGGCTCTCTGCGGTGCAGGCCCCGTCCCTGCCAGCAGCAGGCACCAGCAGGGCCGGTGTCTGCACCGCACAGAGCTGGGCAACCCGGGGCCCTGCTGGGCGTGAGGGACGCCTGCCCATCCTGGGGGGTGACAGCGCCTGCCACACAGTTCCGCCTCCCCTGCCAGTGCTGGCACCGCTCCCGCCCGGCCTGCCAGGCTCTGCTCGCAGACAGCTGCACACAGCAGGGCTGTGCGTGGAAGGAGACTTTGCAGACGGCCCCTGGGCGCTCGCTCCACCCTCCACGGCTTAGCTCGGCTGTCAGAGCACGGGCTGTGCTAGGGGCCGAGTCTGGCTCTGCTTTGCAGGGGGAGGAGGGGAAAAGTAAACTCAAATAACATTTTCTTTGCAAGGAGCCGGCGTGTTGTGCCTTTCTTCCCTTCTCCAGAAAGCCCCAGCTGTGGCAGCGCCGCAGACCTGAGACAAAGGCGGCGCTGCAGCTGTTGCTGGAAGTTGCGGCGCGCGGAGCTCCCGGGGACCGGTCCATGCTGTCACCTGCCCCCCGCCGGCTGCAGCGCGCGGGGGCGGCCCCGGGCATGGAGGGCGCCGCGGAGCGGAGGCTGGGCACGCCCCGGGCTCCCGGGGGCCCCGCACAATGAGGAGCCGGGGCGCAGCCATGGCCAGCGGGAGCGGCACCTCCAGCATGCTCAAGTGCGTGGTGGTGGGAGACGGGGCGGTGGGCAAGACCTGCCTGCTCATGAGCTACGCCAACGACGCCTTCCCCGAGGAGTACGTGCCCACCGTCTTCGACCACTATGCGGGTGAGTGAGTGCCGGGCTGGTCTGTTGAAGTTGGAGGGGCGCCCCCTGCGCAGAGCATGGCATGATGGGTGGCACGGCCGTGCCCTCAGGGGCACCCTGCGCCCCCAGAGTGAGCAGAGCCGGTACCGGCCGCTCTCGTGGTCAGTGCGAGTGACGTGAACCCGCGTTTGACACTGATTTAGTGTCCTAAGGAGCCTCGTGGTTAATTAGGAAGTTGACCGTGAACTTGGGGTTCTAAAAATAACGGTGGCTTGGGAGCCCCTTGCTGCCGCCCCTTGACTCCCCCCAACCGCAAAGACTGCTGCGGCCTCTCCGCACCCCCTAGTTAAGCGCCTAGATAGCTTCTGCCTCTTCAGAGATCGCGGGGGGTGGAGGGGTGCACTCCCTCCGCAGCATGGCACCACGTCGCTTGAGCTCGTGCCAGCCGACCGCCCTTGGGAACTGAAAATAGCATTTTGTAACGTTGGTTCCGGCTCAGAGTGTACTCTTCGAATCACACGGTGTGTCTGCTGCTGCGCCGGGAGCGTGCATGGATAACGACTCTACTTTTCAAGGCGGTGTGCTGGGGCCCGTGCAGAGGCTGGTCTCTTATGATGTCAGAGGCCAGTGCTAAAGGTGTGTGAGAGGAGGGGGATGGCTGCCTCTTAAGTCCAGTGCTCACGTGTTTGCAGGACGCTGAAGTCTGTCTTGTCAGCAGTT
Organism: Lissotriton helveticus; assembly: GCF_964261635.1. NCBI lineage: Eukaryota > Metazoa > Chordata > Amphibia > Caudata > Salamandridae > Lissotriton > Lissotriton helveticus. Next base: position 1,772,748,240 of record NC_136067.1, on the reverse strand, counting down.
GTGATATCGACTCCAGGAGGAACATTGTTGGTGGTGTTGCCAGTCCAACCGAATCAATTGAGGGGTCACGAACCCCTTCTGCCCATTGGTTGAAATGGAATTATAGAAGTGTAGGTACTCATTGTCACAGAGTATGTGGTACTCTCCCCTTAAAAGGATTGAACTCGCAATGAGAAATGCAGGGTCTCAAGTCCTAAAAGAAGGGGGGCAACCAAGTTAGTCATTATGCATGTGAAATCATGGCATCGCATCGTATGTGGCATCACAACCCATGATCTCACAGGAAGTGACAACACAAGAAGTAGCATCTGATCTTAAGATCTCACACATATGTTTATCTGGTCTCTCATGTCACCCATATGTTTAGCTGGTCTCTCGTGAGTAAATTTGAGCACTTTATAATATTTAATGAATTAGAATTTGTGTTTGGGAGTCTCAAAAATGACACAACCATGACATACAAGCTCAACCTCAACTTATACATGTATTTTTTATTAAAACTTTGCAACAAAGAAATTGGCAACACAGAGAAACTTGGTAGTAAATCTGTTCTGCTTAAATGGTTGTAAAGTCTGCATTGTAAAATATCTTATGGGGTTAGGGCAAGACACCTGCTGCAGAGATCTTTGTGTTCCCAGTAAATCTCAGAGAATAATAATATTGGTAGAATAACTCTGGAGGTTAACACATTTGCTGAAGAGGTCTGTGTTTTTGTAGTCCCAGTTTTAAATCAAAGTACCATAGAGGGTTAATATGTCTCCTGCAAAGCATATACTGCAGATGACAGATTTTTTAAAATTTTATGTGGATCATTGCTTAATATGTAAAAAAAAATTTAAAAAAAAGAGTAAGTGCCAGGGCTTTTGTCTTTCCACTGCCGCCTGTACCACACATTGCCCCTTCCAGCACTACCAATGACAATTCCAACACAATTACTTCCAATACATTCGTAAAAGTGTGACAATTGAGACTGTTCTAGGCCCCAAAAGCTATAGGAGTGGCCTGGGCAGCAGTTATTAGTCATTGTTAATGTAAATTGAATATCTTGTGCTCTTGTCTAAATTAGAGCAACAGCGCCACCATGTGGCAGACTGTCATAAGTGCCTGTGTGGACAATTAAGTGCCAGGCACCGAAAACCGCCTGCTCAAATTAAGTACTGCTGTAGATAGGTTAGTGGGCTGCTGCTTTTAATATAGCGATCCTTTTGTTACTTGCAGTTCATAAATTATAATCCTTATATTATAGCACAGTGAGCTTTGAAGTTAATGCGACTCCTACACCTTGTAACCCTCACTGTCTTTTGCAGCACATCCTGTACATTGATTTACACACATATGATTTATAGTCAATTTGTGTACATTTGATGCAACGCACTATGACAGCCCACATTGGGATGAGTAGCTCTATTGAAGAAATAAAACAACATAGTGGTATTCAAGTTATTTGTGTAAATACTGGGACTGACCAACACACCTGACGTTCTTACAGTGCATGAATACTTCTTAATTACAGAGACTGAACACAGAGTCAGAAGCATGGCTCTCTTGAGTACCTGTGATGTAATAACCAGCTGTGTGCCTTTGTTTCCCCTCCATTGCATGTGCATCTAGGTGTGATGCTCCGGATAGCTCCAGTCAGGATAGTCGACAAAAGAAGGCATGATGACCACCTATATGCGCCCTTTGTTTTCGGCCCACCTGGAATTGAAAATAACAAAACACCCTTTCCTCTTGCACCTTGCTGCTGGGAAAGCAGAGAACGTGCAGGCACTGCTGAATGTGTCCCTGTGTCTGAAAATAACACCAGGACAAGTTCAGCATGTTTCAATGGGGCCCGCTTTTTGGCAGGATGGAGGCGTCCACCTGTGAAAAGTGTGGGTAGACAATGTCTTCCCGCCTGTACCCCAACTTGTGCCCTGCTTTCAAAGTAAAGAAGTGCAGGTACACAATACGTGTGAAGACCTGCCCATTTTAAGCTCTACATCAGTCTGACAGCCCCCCCCCCCAGCATGTCCATACATAAACTTGAGTGATTTTGATACCCTCCCCCAAGCGCTTCTAACTCTCCCTGTCCTGTGTTCTTGTCTCTTGCAGTCAGCGTCACAGTGGGTGGCCGGCAGTATCTCCTGGGTCTCTACGACACGGCGGGGCAGGTGAGTGCTCAAAGTGCTTGTGACTGGACGGAAAAGTGCGGATGCTCATTGTCATTCAATACATGATTTCTGATGAAGCATTGTCCTTAAACCAAAGCAGCACAAGTGTTGGTCCTTTTCTCATTACCCACAGCAGAACTGGCATTGTTTCTTAAACCCAGTGCTTAATTTGAGGCTGTGGTTTCCGGTGCTCCGTACCAGCACTTCATTGTCAGCTCCGGCTCTATTGACAGTCCACCACATGGGCGGCGCTTTCGGTCAAATTTTGAAATCAGCACAACAGTGTTTAATACGTCAATATACAGAAGGAATGAATAACACCATTATCAGAGCTTTGGGTGGCCTGGTATAGTTTTAATGTCACACTTGTAGGAGTCGTGTGACGGTTAGTACTTGTGTTGGTTCGCTCACTGGCGGCGCTGGCAGGGGCAATGGGTGGTGCAGGGTGCAGTCGCCTCCTGAGATGGGGCCGGGCACTTAATTAAACAAAAAAAAAAAAACTAAACACTGCTTAAAGGGATGTGGGTCCCTACACTGAGCGTTATGTTATTTGCCTAATTCGAGCACTGGGCCCAGCTCCAGGGAAGCACACGCGTTCTACAGCCCCATCGTGCCACACTTGCTTGCATATATTTTTTATGCTTGTTGCTTGTAGCCTTTTTGTTAACAAATCACTTTTTCCAGGCGTGTGTGTTCCATTTAATTTGCTGTCATGGAACAAGACTACAACTCCCTGAGTGCATTAGATGTTAAAAGAAACCAAAAGTATTCTCTACCTCCAAAATATAATAACCACGTGGGCGTTGTGAAGTGAAGCAGCGTTCTTCTGTTCATTCCCGGTCCTTTATCTTCAACATTTAGCGGTTTGGTTCCTTTGACCACGCTGCATGTTTCTCATTGGCTGTCGTCACACAATGCACGTTCTGTGATGGGTGAGACGTGTCTTCGTTTTCTAATATTATGCCTGGGAGAGGGCCAAGTTTTATATTCATTATAAAATCACCACGCCTGCAAGCGCTAACGCCTGCAAACTCAATCTAAAATTAAGTGATGGCCAATCAAGTTTTATTGTTTTCCTTTAATGAAAAAATAATAATTTGAAAGCAACTTCAGCTCCGATTCTTTTTATGGACTGTGTGGAGTACGGGGAAGATTGTTCTGGAGCTTTATTTTAATTAGGTGGAATTGCTACCGTGGCCATACGTTTATCTCTGAAAGAAAGGCAATGGGCCTGATTCACAAAGTTATGCGCACAGGAAAATTGGCACAATTTACTATTGTCAGGAATCCAGAAACGGATACCTGGCAGGTGTAAATGAGCTACATCGGCACACAATTGACTCGAGGGGGAAGTAGGAGGGCGATGGTTTGCTTTGCCTTGAGAATGCCCAAAAAACGTATGATTTCGTTGGCATTCACAAAACTCCTCTCCCCCGGCCACCCTGAAAACCATTTGAGACTTACTCCAGAAAAGGACTAGAGTAACACCTCTCCAGGGCGCAGTGGGCAAAATAATATCACCAAACTTTGTGGGACTATGAGGAAGGGGAGTACTTCATGAGAAACATGTTGTCCCATGATGAAAAAGAGAAAACAAATGTGCATTTGCACAGCAGCCTGCCTTTTCCCAATGAGGAGTTATACCCAGTGTATAATTCAATTTTGGGAAGCTAGCAGATGTCCCATGACATTTCCAGGAGAAGCTGCGGCTGGTGAACCTGTATCAGTGTATTATTACATAGGGCCCGATTCACAGAACTAATCTGAGACAAAATCCTAAACTTACTACTTTTGGTATTCACAGAAGGCACTTACTACCTTCTGTGAATATCAAAAGTAGTAAGTTTAACCAAAAGTAGTAAGTGCATTCTCTGAATACCAAAAGTAGTAAGTAAGTAAAAAATGTATTGCTTCTGATTAATTAAAACCATTACAAAAATACATTTGGGTGCATATTTCATCAATAAAAAGTCTCAAAAAGAGAGATCATGATTATTAATAGATATATTAGTAGAAAAATAGGGTTTGGGAAGTGTCCATAGTTCATTATATCTTGTCTGGGCCGACATCTTGGCTTGTTAATTTCAGCACCACTATTTTCAGGAATTTCACCAACTTCCCGTTTAGTGACGGAAATCCTGGGTCGAAACATGCAAGGACTGCTTGTCTGCGTGTGTGTATTCTGTGTTCATTAAAATACGTTTTTAGAAGAGCTGCTCTTTCCTCATAGTAAGTTTAGGATTTTGTCTCAGATTAGTTCTGTGAATCGGGCCCATCGAATGTTTGTGAATTTCCAAAAGTTGTATGTTTAAACTTGCCTGAAAGAAAGGAGGATGTCTATGGGTAAATCATTCTCTGTGAAGTGGGTCTGATGAGTTTAGTTTTGATTCAAAGATGCAAACATAAGGATGGGCAGAGTGCCATTACATTGGGAAATAGAAGCACTTGTTAGTTACAGTTTTTCGAAGCAGTGGGCGAGTGGTTTGCAGTGGGTTACGGTGCATGGTTTTTCTGGAGCTCTTGCCAAGCATTATGCCAATCAAAAAAGTCGGGTCAGTCACATGCTGAGGCCCCTGTGTTTTCTGAATTGACTAGCACATCACTTCTCTACCTAAACTATCTTTCTTGTCACTTACTAATGTCTCCATCATAAGGTCTAGTTGAACTTTTTAAATTTTCTGAATATACTTTAATTTGTACCATGCTGCATGCCTACTGCTTCTAAAATCTATAAATAATGAGTGTTACTATTTCTCTATTTAAAGGCATTCCAGTCCATTATTGTGTTTACATCACTGTCCTAAAACTATGTATGTATGTATGGGTATGGTACTTGTATAGCACAAACCTAGCCAAAAGGAAGCAGTACCACTCTCTATACATAATAGTCCGGCATAAATTAGAGGCAACAAGTAAAGTATTTATGCAGCACACAAATAAAATGAAAACACAACACAAGGAAAAAAATACCATACAAAAATAAGAAGTATAGAGTCGTTAGTAATAAATACAATGGCATCAAAATGACCACAATACAATCAGTAGAACTGGAAAAATGAGCTTTTAAGGGTTTACGTTCAAATGGCTCAAAGATGAACTGCGGTTATCTGGTTGTACTGAAGCAGGACATCCACAATGTGTGCAGGCCAGGTACAGGACCATGTTTGGCTGCTGGGAATTGTATCTTTTTGTCCCTGGTTCTGTGGTGTGAGATCCTGCATTGGGCTGTGTCATGCTCCTTCAGTTCCAGTGAAGCCACCGATCAGGAGCTGTTAGGTGCTGCATCGGTTCCGGTGAAGCCACCGATCAGGAGCTGCGAGGTGCTGCATCGGTTCCGGTGAAGTCGGTGCTGCATCAGTTCCAGTGAAGCCACCGATCAGGAGCTGTGAGGTGCTGCATCAGTTCCTGTGAAGCCACCGATCAGGAGCTCTGAGGTGCTGCATCAGTTCCGGTGAAGCCACCGATCAGGAGCTGCGAGGTGCTGCATCGGTTCCGGTGAAGTCGGTGCTGCATCAGTTCCAGTGAAGCCACCGATCAGGAGCTGTGAGGTGCTGCATCAGTTCCGGTGAAGCCACCGATCAGGAGCTGCGAGGTGCTGCATCGGTTCCGGTGAAGTCGGTGCTGCATCAGTTCCAGTGAAGCCACCGATCAGGAGCTGTGAGGTGCTGCATCAGTTCCAGTGAAGCCACCGATCAGGAGCTGTTAGGTGCTGCATCGGTTCCGGTGAAGCCACAGATCAGGAGCTGCGAGGTGCTGCATCGGTTCCGGTGAAGTCACCGATCGGAAGCTGTGAGGTGCTGCATCGGTTCCAGTGAAGCCACCGATCAGGAGCTGTGAGGTGCTGCATCAGTTCCTGTGAAGCCACCGATCAGGAGCTCTGAGGTGCTGCTTTGGTTCCCGTGAAGCCACCGATCAGGAGCTCTGAGGTGCTGCGGTGCAAGGTCCTGCATCGCACTGTATCACACTGAGCTGGTTCCAGAAAAACTTCAGTTGCGCTGGAAGGAGTACACTCTGATGCCGGCCAAGAGTCCAGGACCTGGGGGCACCTCTTGGGATCGGGGCTCACTGACACAACCCTTGTATTCTTTTAAGTATGATTATCTGGGTAATCAACCTTTACTCCGCATCTTTTTTTCCGCGGACTTTCAGTCCGCATACCATTACTCCGCAAGGTCATTGACCTCGCATACCATCACTCCGCATTTTTTCACAACGCATGTGCATTTACCACGCATGCCTTTACAACGAATTTCGTTGTAAAGGCATGTATGGTAAATGCACTTGCATTGTGAAAAAAACAGACTTCATGAAGATGGAACCAGGAGGTGTGTGGAACCACGACAACGAGAGAGGTAAGGGGGCTTGGGTTAATTTTTTAGGGGTGGGGGTCGGTCTGGGGTAGTGATTGTGTAGTGTAGTGTAGTGTTAGTGTAGTGTAGAGTTGTGGTGGTTGTGTAGTGTAGGGTCGTGCTGGGGGAAGTGTTATAGGGTTTAGGATAGTGTTGTAGTGTAGGGTCATGCTGTTTCATAACTTCTGTGTATGAGCGGTTACTGAATAAGTCACTGTGCTCTGCTCGTCCTTGTGCTCTCCTGCTCCATCTACCTTCCAGTCTCCTCTCTATTCTTCAAGTTTTCAGATACTCTGCTCCAGGTTCCAGTTACTTATCTCCAGGTTTTCTTCCCCTCTTACTGTTCAAACCAGGGTCAGACTGGCCTAAAGTGCATGCACGCTGTGCCCGATGGGCTGGTCTGACAGGTAATTGTGTGGGCCATTTTTTTGACAGTTTTGTGGGCCTGTTTTGTAATCTGACAGCAAGAGTTTTCATTTATTATTTAGCCTCTGCTAGAGAAAAGTTAGACTCTAATTCTTTTTTGTCCATCTGCATGGCATAATCTAGGAGATATCTTAGCACTCTAGTTCTTTATTAGTAGGTCCCTTTGCCTTCTGTGCATAGCTGCAGTCTGTGAAGGTCACAGTTATAGGTAAGCTGTGCCTGTAAATGAGGTTTGACTCCTTTTAGCTTTGATTATTCATGTTAGGGAAAGACCACTTAGGAACCAATCAAAATCGAATATGTTGGTTTGGTGTAGCTGTCTTCTTTAAAAAGTATGATGACGTTGCATTGCAGGACATATTCCTAGTGAAGCATTCCATGTACACTAAAATGAGATTAAGTAAAGGCTGGCTATGTTTTATATATGGTACCATCATTTTTATTGAGAAGATCATGTCTGTGATAACCCGTCTACATGAATCTTATGCAACAGTTCAATTGACAAGGGATAATGATTCCTACTCGATGCCAATCATCAGCTACATTGTAACTGCTAGTAGCAACAAGACATGCACTTTCTTCATCTTTAGTTTAAAATCCTTGATGGATAGTAGGTAGGAGATTTATAACTGATTGTTAAAGGTTACATTGTGAAGTGGTTGCCTATATCCTTCTTCGATGTATATAGTTCTGGAGATATGGCAGTTTTAATATAGCCTTATAACCCGCCTTAGAGGGCTATACCGGCTAGCGGCGAGGGCCTTTAACAAGGGAGATGCACTTCAGTAGCCGGTATAGCCCAGCTACGAAGGGCTATAAGGTTATTAGAACATTCTGCCACTAGAGGGTAGAATATTCTAACAAAAAAGAACCAAGCCTTATGGGAGCACGAGGGGATTGGAATCCCCTCCGGCTCCCTGAAGCCTTTGTTCACAGCCAGAGCTGTGAACAAGGAAACATTGGAATGTTGAGCTCCAGTCTTATACCCGCCATTATAAGCCCGGAGCACTCCATTGTTTCCAAAGGAGCTCCCAACATTCCAATGTTCTAATGTGTGGTAAGACACAAATCCTGACTGTTTCCCCAGTTGTTAGTACGAACTCGTGGGTCCACCTGCTGTAGTAGAACCTGTGGGTTCTTTCTTTGTTGAAAATCTCAGCCGCAACTAGATGTTAATAGGATAAGGGCACCAATGACAGCCACTTCCCACTGGAACACTGGCTTTGGAGATCATGTGGGCTATAACTGGTCTCTCCAGGTACTGGGGAGACCCATGATCACATCAGGTCTCAAATGACCTGACCCAGTTAAAGGACACTGAAACGTTTTCTTTATTACCACTTTCTTTTGCCAACAAGAAATCACCCTTCCTGGGGGTTGGACATTTTCCAGTTCATTGAACATTTTCCAGTTAATTTTTTAATTGCAGCATTTAGGCTTTTTGAGATGTTTGTAATTTCCCAGTTGTCTGGACACAAACTCACAGAAGTGCTTTACATGGCAACCAGTTTTGCTCAGTTTTTAGAACAAAGCGCAAATATATTACTGCGCACTTGATACTTCTGTAACATTCCCTGGCACATAAGGTCATCGAGGTGCGCTGCCAATAGTAGGGAAATTAAACCTGATGTTTTTCGGAGATTTCTGAGGACTTACAATGCAGGTCAGTACTATAACATTGCCTTTAAACCACCAAAACCTCAGAACCAATAGATAACATTTTCCTTTTTTGTGTCTTCTGAGATTATCTTTATGTAAGTAATATTCTATTCTTGTATAGCTCTGGGGATTTGACATGGATTATATGGAGTCTGATTACCTGTATCTGCATTACAAGCCTGCGCCCACCTCCTACAGAAGGGGTCTTTAAACTCTAGAGTGGGCCCCCAAGCGGATCCAGTGGGGTGGAAGCGAGGCACCAGGCTCTGTAAAAAAGAAGCATTATGCTGATAACAGTGCTTTGTTTTAAGAGTAGAAAATGAACAGAAGTAAGAAGCTCTGTAATTGGCCATTACTAAGACCTTTTGTCATTTATATCCTAGCTGGTAGTATGTGTCAAAAGGGAAGGGACTCAAATATTCTTCAAACCCCCCACTTCCATTTCTAATAATCACACTGTTGATACTCGTACATGTTAGTAAGGCCTGTCTAACCAGATATTTGATTGCATTTTAAAAAATGGTAACAGAACTTAACTGCAACGCTTAAATAAGTCTTGACCTATTTAAACATTGGAAATTTAATAGAATAATTATGAAAAATTACTGGGGGGTGCAGCGGTAAAAAGTTCGAAGACCGCTATTTTCTGCTAGAAACTGTTATCTGTTATGGTAATCGATTTACAAGGAACCTCTGAAACAAAAGCAGGCTTCAGTAGGAATATGATGACTACCACTGTTGGGTAATTGTTCAAAAAATCTGTTTTATCAAGCCAAAGTAGTGTGTGGTCTCGTCCCAATATCTGCAAATCAAATAGCTATTCAGAGTTTTGATGGCTTGATAGAGGCATTAATACATCCACTCAAAGTTGCTAATGCAGTTCCATTCGCCTTTTTCTAATATGTAGTTCTAAGATCTTGGGTAGGGTTATTTGACTTAGTGAAGCGTATTACTATATACTTCTTGAACACGATTAACATATTCCATAAAAACGTGCTGTTCTAGCTTCTTTGTGGTATTATCTGCACTGCTGGATAATAGTTTGGAACTACATTCTGCAACCAATCTGGTGCCTATGACAATGTGGTGCTACATTCTGAATCCAAGATGATTTCTTTGTATTCATGTCACCTTTTCCACCTTTGGATCCATTTTGAGATCTGGCTACAGACAACTACAGCTTTCTGGATTGTCTCAGATTATCAAAGCTTTATAAAACTACAGTAAGAAGTTCTGAGAGAGCCATTGGCTTTCATGTGTTCTCAAGATCTGCCATTGTTTGGGTCAGCTGTCTATCTATGCCAATGCACATCGAGAATGCGCATGTTGGCCCATTTGTGTTCCCATCAGTTTTGGTGATAGTGCAGTAACAGATGTGACATATAGCGTATAATTGATATCTAGTGTGTGTTCTTAGATGTATTTACTTTGTAAAATAATGGCATTTAATTGATTTGTGGGATTATATAGTGTGTGCTATTCCCTAATCACCACTGCATTTTCATTCGTTTCAATATGCTATTGTGGGATCTATGGTTGTTTGGATCACAAAGGAAAGATGTGTGCACACATAGGCTGTGTTAAAGAAGCAGTGGAACTTACTTTGTTAAAGAAGCAGTGGAACTTACTGGCCCTTTGTCAAACGTACTTTACAATGAAAGTTGAAAGTTGAAAATATTTATAAAGCGCACTGTGGCCAAGCGGCTTCCTGGCGCTGGGTGAATAAGCGGTGGCAGGTGGAGGGAGCAGCAGGAGATTACTGAGTAGAGAAGGCTTGAGCAAATAGATGAGTTTTAAGCGCCTTGCGGAAGTGTAGATAGTCAGTAATGGACCTGATGGTGAGCGGGAGGCTGTTCCAGAAACGGGGGGCAAGAGTGGAAAACCTAGTGCCACCTACTCTGGTCTTGCGGAAACGGGGAACACTAAGAAGTGCCTGGCTGGAGGAATGGAGATTGCAGCAGGGGAGTTAATGAGTGATCATGGAATTGATGAAGATGGGAGCCGTACGAGCGCGGGCCATGAAGACTATACATCCCATCTTGAAGAGGGTACGCTGCAGGACGGGGAGCCAATGGAGGGACTTGAGTCAAGGTGTAATGTGGTGAAACTTGGGGAGCCGGTAGATAAGGCGAGCGGCCTGATTTTGGATGATCTGGAGGCGTCGCAGCTCATAGGCAGGAATGCCCACGTACAAGCAGTTCCCGTAGGCCAAGCGTGAGATTATCATAGCCAGAACAACGATTTTGAGAGCGTCGAGGGAGAAAAAGCGAGAAATCTTTCGGATAATCCTGAGGGACAAAAAGCAGGATGAAACAACGGAGCTAACCCGAGGGTGCATGGAGAAGTCCTGGCTGATTTTGATTCCCAGGGTTCTCACTGAAGCAGAGGGAACCGGGGGGGACCAAGGATGGAAGGCCAGAAGGCAGAAGTCCAAGGGCTGGTGGAACCACCCGTCAGGACCAACTCCGTTTTGTCCGGGTTAAGCTTGAGGTGGTTTTGATTCATCCACTCAGAAATAAAAATAAGTGTAGTTTGAAATTTAAGAAGGGGGTCAGAAGAAAGGGAAAGATCAAAAACGAGCTGAAGGTCATCAGCGTAATTGTACACGGAGACTTCCATATTGAGCAGAAAAATAATAAGGGGATAGATATAGAGATTGAAAAGAAGAGGGGAGAGGGAAGAGCCTTGGGGAACCCCACAGGGCACCGAACGGGGGGGGGGCAGAGAAGCCAGAGAGATGGACAGCCTGTGTCTGGCCTTGGAGGAAAGAGGCGAGCCAGGAGAGAGCGGTGCCTTGAATGCCTGCTGCCCTGATACGGTCGAGAAGGATGGAGTGGTCGACCGTGTCAAAAGCAGCGGACAAATCAAGAAGCACCAAGGCTTGAGGAGAGTTGGAGTCCGCCTTGCTCTTCAGCTCATCCAAGACCGAAAGAACCACAGATTCGGTCGAGTGGACCGGGCGAAAACCTGCTTGATGAGAAGCCAAAAGATGGTTGTCCTCGATATAGGCCGACAGGCAGGAGGTAATATGACTCTCTAGGATCTTGCCAAGGTAAGGGAGCAGGGAAATGGGCCTAAAATTGGCAGGGAGAGTAGGGTCAGAGCCGGTTTTTTTTAGAATAGGAATGACTGTGGCCGATTTAAAGGAGGACGGAACAATACCCTGAGAGATGGATGCATTAAGAAGGGATAAGGGGGGATCGGGGCAACCAGAGAATAGCTCCCTTAAGATGCGAGCCGGTCCATAGTCCACAGGGGAACCTGACTTGACCTCCCTAAGCAGGGCCAGGAAGGATTCCTTCGAGATAGGAGAAAAATGATTCAGGGAGGAGGACCGAGGGGGAAGGGAAGAAGAGGGAAGAGGAGAAGATGGCAAGGAGATATTCTGTTTGATGTTAGCAATCTTCTCGAGGAGAAAATCGTTCAAGGAAAGGCAAAGGGCTTGGGAAGGGACAGGATTGGGATTAACTCTATCGGAGGCGGCCAGATTGTGAACGATGGAAAAAATCTCCTTGGATTTATTAGACACTACTAAGATTTTACTGGAGAAGTATTCTAATTTGGCTGAGAGAATAGCTCTTTTATAGTTCTTTAGGAGAGACCTGTATCGATCCCTCAGGAGGGGGCAGTAATTGCGCCTCCACTGACGCTCAGACTGTCTGAGAGCCAATTTTAGGGCTTTAAGATTACTAGAATACCATTTATTGGCTTCGTGGAGGCGACAGGCCTTGACCCTCCTGAGGGGGGCGACCAGGTCACAGGAAGTGGACAGCCAGGTATTAACGGCGTCCACTTGAAGGTCAAGGGAGAGGTCGGATAAATCAGGGAGGGAGGTCGCCAAGGAAGAATGAAGAGTGTTAAGGTCCACTCGGTTCCAATTCCGTGCTAGAACGTTTTTGGACGGGGGGGCTTGTTAGTGATAGCAAGATCAATAGAGAAGGAGATGAGCGAGTGGTCCGACCAAGTACAGGGAAGGATGGTGATAGGGGAGATGACCCGACTGGCCGACCAGATCTGGTGAAGAGTGTGACCATGAACGTGGGCAGGGGCGTGAATATGAGAAGTGAAATTGAGGCAGCGAAGAGTGTCAGAAAAGTCTTTAGAGGGCAGATCTTCCCTGGGATCACCGGGCCAATAGTTGAAGTCACCCAGTAGAAGGACTGACGAATTATTGACCACAAGGGTGGCCAACAGTTCTTGAAGAGCAGGCACAAAATAAGACATAGTTTGAGGAGGGCGGTATAGGAGAACTACAGTGAGGGGAACCAAAAGATTCACCGAGCGGGCGACTAAAAAATCCACATTAGGTATGGGAGGATAGGTCAGGGGTTGGAACTGAAGATTGGACCGGATGATCATAGCCACGCCCCCGCCAACTTTCCCATCTGGACGATCGGCCCGAAGGGCGTAGTAGGAATCGGGAAGCGCAGATAGAACGTTGGGCAAAGAATCTGCGGAAAACCAAGTTTCCGTCAGAAACAGGAGATAAGGAGACTCAGTGTCCAGAAGATTAAAGAGTTCCAACTGGTGCCTGCCCGCCGAACGGGTGTTAAGGAGATAGGTAGAGGCCACAGTGGGTGGGCAGGAGGAGGGAGGGGGAGAGTGCACAGGACGGGCGGCAGACTGGGATCTGAGCAAGGGAGCAGCAAAGGAGGGGGGGAGAGAGGCAGAAATGCCGAGGGCATGAATGCGTTCAGACATAAGACAGCTAAGGGGCCAGTTACCTTGAAGGTCAAGGAGCTGCGCAGATGTATACATTACAAAAGGAGCAGGGTCTGTGGCCCCCGGTCCCGACCGGGCAAGGACGGGCGCAGACGGGCTCACTGCGCCGTCGGAAAGTGATGTTCATTTTATAGGCAGAGAGGAGGGTGGGAGGCAGCCAGCAACTAGAGCGCTCGCCCTGCCTTCCCCCCAAGATGGCGTCCGCCCCTCTCTCGCACCCCTTTTATGAATCGTTTTGGCCACCACAAGTGTGGCAGGGTATACTCAGATGTGAGTCCCTTGCTCACTGCACCATCAGGATTCAAGCAAGCCGGGCCGAAGACTGCTGCAATGCCAGAAACCGGTACCCGGAAGCTTGTTTCCTTTCCAGTAAAGAATTGGCTTGGTAGTTTGGTCTGCCCTGTTCCCATGATGCACTGGGCCAGGGACAGACTAATTTGCATGTAGCCAGGTTCTGAACTGGGATGGTGTAGTGAGCTAAAAAACGGTGATGGATCAAGCCCTGATCTTTTGACTGGGTAGGAGTGTTCTGCTTAATTCAGATACTCTGTCCATCACCACCCCCTTTTATGAATCGTTTTGGCCACCACAAGTGTGGCAGGGTATACTCAGATGTGAGTCCCTTGCTCACTGCACCATCAGGATTCAAGCAAGCCGGGCCGAAGACGGCTGCAATGCCAGAAACCGGTCCCCGGAAGCTTGTTTCCTTTCCAGTAAAGAATTGGCTTGGTAGTTTGGTCTGCCCTGTTCCCATGATGCACTGGGCCAGGGACAGACTAATTTGCATGTAGCCAGGTTCTGAACTGGGATGGTGTAGTGAGCTAAAAAACGGTGATGGATCAAGCCCTGATCTTTTGACTGGGTAGGAGTGTTCTACTTAATTCAGATACTCTGTCCATCACCACCCCCTTTTATGAATCCTCTCTCGCACCAGCACCTTAATCGGCTGTGCGAGGAGTGGTTTCAAGGAAGAGGTAGGGAAAGCTTTAATGTGCAAATAGCAATATTTCAAGGTGCCAGCAAGAAACACACAATTTTAAAAGCATTAAATTCGATCGTGACACAAAAGTGAAAAATAATTAAAAATGAGCCGCAATTTAAACACAAGGTTCTGTCTGGCCTAGCAACCCCCGGCTTTCCGCCTCAAGGGCATACACACCGTTAATCTGTGCGGCCGTGTTTTTGGCGCTTGAAATACTCCGGGAGGGCGGGAGGCAGCCAGCAACTAGAGCGCTCGCCCTGCCTTCACCCCAAGATGGCGTCCGCCCCTCTCTCGCACCAGCACCTTAATCGGCTGTGCGAGGAGTGGGTTCAAGAAAGAGGTAGGGAAAGTTTTAATGTGCAAAAAGTAACATTTCAAGGTGCCAGCAAGAAACACACAATTTTAAAAGCATTAAATTCGATCGTGACACAAAAGTGAAAAATAATTAAAAATGAGCCGCAATTTAAACACAAGGTTCTGCCTGGCCTAGCAACCCCCGGCTCTCCGCCTCAAGGGTATACACACCGTTAATCACAATATTTGCTGTGTATGCTTTTTAAGTTCACGTTATGCAAAAAACATATTTTTATCTCTTTTCATAACACATTTTTGATAGTACAGCTTATATCTGCTAATGCAGTCTGTAGAAAAAAAAGGGCCACTAATCTCAGATTCTATCTTGTAGCCCAAGCCCAAGTTGTTGCTTAATTACGGGATTTTCTTTCTAGGACAGCTTCAGGATACTCACTCAAAGTCACAAAGCTACTACCAAACACTTCCCGTAAAAGGCTTTGCCAATGCTTGTTTTCAACCCATTGCAAAGTCTATTATGCCTTTCTCTGGAAATATGAACATGATCTTTCACTGTTTGTTTTAAAGCGTTCTCGATGTTTTTTGGATTCAAGGCGTGTGTCCTTTATTTGGTTGTTTTATGTTATCAGCTATTATCGACAGCAGTATGTAAAGTTTTGCTGCCAGGCTGCAGTATCTTCTCTTCACTCACTGTTGTCTTATTAAAGTGAAGGTCTTTAACCCTGAATTTTCTGTACACAGGGCCTCCTTCAGGAGGTGAATTAGCCGCAAATCGAATTTACATTCTATTTAGAAGGATTGTTAGGAAAGAGAACACGTACTTTTTAATAATATTTCCTCATTGTAATATGATTCAGCGAATCACACTGCACAAATAAAAGGCTTCAACACTGCAGCACTAAAGAGGAATTAAGTTGTCTAGCTGGTAGCCTACACACAAGAACATCAGTAAGTGAGAAAGTATTTTAGAAGGCAGGCCAGGATTGATGACAGCAGTGTTGCAACTTGCAAGATTAAAGATTGTGGCCAAGCTGGTAGATAAGTGCTTCTTTGACACATTTAGACAGACTTTTTGGTGTATACATTCATAATCGATAATCCGTAACAGTGTTTTGGCTATTACCGGCGATGGGCTTGTACTTGAGGTTTAGTGGCTACATTTTCATCAGCATAGCTCTGGGTTCTAATTCAAGATTCTTTACTGGACCAAACTGTGTTATCCTGGACATATCACTCTGTCTCATGTCCACCTAGGAGGCAGTCAGGGATGAACTTGGGGAGACAGCCTGTCAACAAAATGGGCTTAATACGTGGGTGCCCTTTCAAGATACACTCCAGCAAGAAATAAGTGCGCCTAGAAACAGACGTCTGGCAGTATTACTAAAGTAAAAGTGCCCATTTAGACCTGGTGGATGGAAGATAGCAGCTGCCCCTTTTTTCTTTTCAGGTACTATCAGTCAATGCTAAGCCATTTGCTAGTGACTGATTCATGGAATCAAATCTTCAAAGTGACAGGCATAGTGCATAGGCATCACGCACCCTCCAATTTCCATAATATAACCTTGTTGACCGCCACCACCTATGCCGACCCACAGATCTTCCGCTGCCATTTATTTGCTGCTGAGAGCCTTAGAAGTAACTGCTACAGAAAGAAAATAGGGTTCTTGAGCCTGGTGATCGCTTTTTACTTCTAGTTCCGATTCCATGAACCGTGAGACCAGTGGAAGCAAGGCCAGGATGAGTGATAGAAACTATTGTGCATGCCTACCCCAAAATGGTGGCCATGCACAGGTTTTTTATTTATATTGTGTTTGTTTCTAAAGGTTATATGTTTCTCCATATGATCATGTGATTATGTATAATTATTTGTGAACTGCATTTTAGCAGTGTATGTGTAGATTTTCTCATGCAAAAATCTGAGTGTTTACAAGTTCACGTTCCCTCTATCCACTTTTTTCCCAACTCTGGAAGAAGGTTTACATTTGCCATTGTCAGGAGTAAATTTCCAACATTTCTCAGTATGGAAAAAGATTAGAGAAAAGTTGTTGAAAACCCTTAAAACAGACACGTTAGTTGGTTTGCACAAACTCAAAAGGGCATTCTAACACTGGAACTATTGCTTACCACTACCTTCAGCCCCAGAATGTAGATCTTTGGAAACGTGGCAACATTAGGGGATTGCAAGTATTCAAAAACTTCTATGATATGAGCCCTGGCATAATCAGAGAGGCCATATCGGAGGTCTTATATAATGGGATTGCTGCCATAATTTGTCCCACACTACATGGGACCAAAGGGACAAGTGGATTATGTTACAGGACAAGTAGATTTATGAAGCAACCTGCCCCATGGACAAGTAGATATTTTTTTAAGTCCACACACCTGGGTATGAAGTTTAGATTTCAGAAGTTTCAAAGAGTACACATGCTAAAAATAATGTACTCCTTAGTGAAAGAAAATGGGAGCAGTGTTGCCAAAATGTGCTTGTTAAGGGATGTTGATGTGGTGACAGTATGACAGTATTCCAGTCAGAAATGCCATTTTATAGAAATAGTCTGCTTTTTTGCATTAGGACAAAGTGTGAGAAAGAAATATTTTAGTTAGATGTCTCTTTGATCCATTGTGGTCTAATAAAGTGGAAAAACTAAAGGTCAACTCCAGAAATAATTTAGATCCAACCGAGTTCACTTCTTCTCTTCTGTCCCAACGAGACACTAAAATAGTCTCCTGAAAAAATAAACCATAAACACCCCTTCGTGCAGAACGTCTTTGTTGTGTTTCCAGTCTTTGATCACAGAGCTTTAAAAGTATATTTATCTCCGATGGAACGTTCTTTGATGCTTTAAAGTTTGATATTTTTGTTGTGAATTCTAAAGATGCAGTATACCGTAACACATTTACTATGGTGTCCTACTTAGTACAAATTTACTTGGAGAGTAAGGGCCTGATTCCAGAGATGTGCACTTTTCTTCTACTTCGTTGCGAAAACACAATATAAATTCCATATCAGAGAAAAATTATTCTGAGAATTTTAGAATTGTAAACTGTACTTATGGGATGCGTAAAATGTGCACATATTCAAGTAGCAAGGGAGGGAATGCTGATGCCATTCAAAATAATTTCAAAGTGCGAACAAACACCCGGTGCTGAAAATGACTGCAAATGGCATTTTTCTAACTCACTTCGCTACTTGCAGAGGTCCGTGTAGCGCAGCAGATTTTTTTTTTTACGTGGAACTCCGCCCAGGCTTAATCAGTTGAAGAACTGAGATTGATTTTCATCTAGTTGAGCCAGGGATTAAGAAAGGGATTGGCAGAACCAGTCACAACTTCAATCTTCTTGGTGATATTGTAGAAAAATGTATTTAAGATATTATCACAATTCTGAAAATTAAACTCCTTGTACTAAATTGATAAACATCAAAACGTTTAGTTTCTATGTTGGCACTGTTTAGCCTTTATCTCTGGAGGAGTTCCTAGTCGACACTTTAACAATCTGATTATATTCTTTTTGCATTCCTTTCCTCCAGTAACTAATTATATTCTACACTTCTATATTGCGCGAATGTCACCTTACATTTTCTGTCCTTTTTGTATTGTTCTATCTTCTTTAACATTCCTTGTACCTTCTTTAGTACACCAGTTTGGTATTAAAAAAACGGAACCAACAAAATAAAACCAATTCTGAGAGTGAAGAAAAATTAAGATAATTTAAATTTTTTTTTTATTCAACAGTATCTTGCTGGCATTATTACAAAATGTAACAAACACGTCTACTGAGCATTCAAAAAGGTAGTCGGAGGGGGGCCCAGTGTCTCCATCCGAGCCCTTAAGTACAGCCTTGGTCTGCAGTGACGGTGTTTGTCAACCTCCATTGGCAACTCTACCAACATGCCACAGTGTCTCCTTTACATTAAGAGAACTGCAATAAATGGCTCCGTTTAAATAGTAGTTGCTTATGAGAAGCAAGTCTGGCAGTAACAGCGCCTCTTTGACTGCCATCCTTCCTTCTCATAAGCAAGGGCTATAAGTACAAAGTGCGTGTTTGTGCATTGTTTGCAGGTTTTCAAAAAACATAAATAAAAGGCATTGTCTTTTACAATGCCAATAGCTCAGACTCTCGCAAATGCAAGACCCATTGCATTGCAACTGCTTGTTTTTTGTAGGTGCTGCCAACCAAATTTCATATCTGGCATTTGCTGTGCAGTGTAAATAAAATCAATACAAATATTCTCATTTGCAAGAAAGAGCCAAATCTATAAAAGGTTGTACTGCCCAAATGTAGGTTTACTATCTGCTGAATAACCACAAAGGCCCCAGAGAGGACTGATTGTCTGAGAAACTTGGAAAAGAGGTGTGCATAATACTACTATGAATAGCGGTTATGTATCATGTCTCTCACACTTGTTAGGCCTGCATTTGCCACACCCCCTCTGTGCGCAAAGTAGGAGTGCGGGGCAATGACGTCAACACATTTTACTGCAATGTGTACTTCTTGTGCTGCTACTGAGGATTAATACTACTTGATACTGTGTCAGACCTGGAAGTAAAATGTACTGTACATAGCAAACACGTGAATTCTTATCATGCAAGACACCTTCAACCAATATGAGATTCCACTCTGGTATTTTTAACCCTATACTTTAAATGATAAACACAAAATACAAGTCTCAAAATGCACAGCAAGTTTGCAGCAAAAAAGCCATGATAATCTGAAGGTTTTAAACGTGAACGGAGCAACTTGGCACCAATAAGTTTCTGGCCATTTATTCAACAAGTGCATCCCCAACCCAGTCTCAAAACGCTGTACAGTGTCGGATTATATTTTTTCAGAGGAGCACTTGATTCCAAATACAGCTCTTGCTGCCCTGAAATGCAGGTTCCCTTCCAAATCCATACATGAACAGCCCTCAACCTATCACACTGTTCCAATGAACCTTCCAGCAGCCATAGGGCACACAGAACAAGGCAGCAGCACTCCCTGACCTGCTGCCGCCACCACTGTCTGCACCCTCTCTCTTACTGACAGCCCGGGATCAGACTAGAAAGGAACACAAAGCTGACCAATCAGAGGCTGATCATCACCAGGCAGCTGCCACAACAACCACCAACAAGCAAGTGGTTTACGTTGCTAAATGACAAGCAGACCTGTAGACACGGACGCTTCTTAGCATCTAACGTGTTGAAAATGTGGTGGCTATCTTAGAGAGGAAAGTCACATCATTTTAGGGGGGAGAGAACATGATGTTGAGCTACATTGCCTATGCAAGATAATTCTGCAAAAACACTTGTCCAATATTGTACTTACTCCTGCCTGAAATTTCTTTCAACAAGCACGTCAATAGTTACATGAATCTGACTGTTCTATGCTTGCAAGGTTGGTGTCCCATGCTGAACTGATAATGCTCAATTTAAATAAAGTTTATTGGCATGACAATAGAGCAAATTTTATAAGAGGTGTATTTTGTGGATCTTAAACCAAATGTAATGTTTGAGAATGGGACGGTACCCTGTTTGATGTCGCTGAGGTCACAGGAGACCCGATGGCTGTAATGCTGTTAGATGCAGAGAAAGCGTTTGATCGGGTCTCCTGGGATTATCTCTGGCATACCTTAACAAGAGTAGGTTTAAAGGAGGGCTTTGTGAAGGCCATACAGACATTATACATGAATCCGGTAGCAGCGTTGAGAGTTAACGGGGGGACTACGGATCAATTTCATATTAAAAGAGGTACACGACAGGGCTGTCCATGCTCCCCTATTCTATTCGCTATGTATATGGATCCACTAATTCGCAGGATAGAGCTATCTCCAGATATTCCCTCACAGAATACATTACTCGGTCCTTGTAAGATTTTAGCTTACGCCGATGACGTGGCGGTGGTAACACCAAACCCCACGGAGGCAATTGAGAGGATAGAGGCGGAAGCTCGTAAATTCGGGCATATATCGGGCTACGCCCTGAATACCACAAAGACGCAGATTATCAAAAATTCTAAGACAATCTGTAGATATAATCGGGTGGTCCAACAGGGACTTTATTTAGGTATTATTATTACTTCTGACCTCAATAATCTGGTGGAAAAAAATATAGCTCCAATAGTAGAGAAGGTCAAAAAAGATCTTGACCGGTATGAGAATTTACATTTATCTTTAGTAGGACGTGTTAATATTATTAAAATGTTGGTATTGCCGAAATTTTTGTACATATTTAGAACAATTCCACTAGCTATTGAGAATAAGTGGTTTAAAATTTGTGAGCAAATGATTAATCGTTTTATTTGGGCAAAAGGCAAGACGCGGAGGGCGCTGAGATATATGTCACTCACACGGGAGAGAGGAGGTTGGTCACTACCAGATTTAAAGTTATATTATTGGGTTGCAGCATTGCAATATATGGGAGGTTTGATTGGAGGGGCTGAATTGGAGGGTTGGGATAAGTTAGGGTCTTTAGCAGTATATGGTCTGGCTCTAGGTACCAATGCCGAGAATGTGTTTCTAAGATTTACAGAAGGTAGCTACTTCAAAAGAACACGTTTTAAGACAGTAATAGCGGCGCATAACATCTGGAAAGGGTTTTCAAAAAAGGTGGGAATTGGGAAGTTCAATTTCTATACCAGATTGAAGGATAACCCCTCCTTACCTAGCGAGATTTTTTCAGGAGCTGTCTTTAAAGAATGGTATAGTCACGGGATAAGAAAAGTTGGTGATTTGATGGGCCCACAAGGGATTCTACAATTTGTGGATTTACAAACCATTTTTTTATTACATACAAAACACTTCTACAAATATCTCCAAATAAGAAGTTACCTTTTGAAAAAGCAGGGGGGTACACTGGGTTTTGGAAGAAGTACATTGTTAGATCTTGTAGAGAATGGCTCTGATTGTACTATTAGAAGATATTATTTAGAAATGACTATGTTAAAAAAAGATGACTTGGAGAAGTGGACAGATAGATGGTCATTAGATCTGGAACTGAATGGGGATATCTTTACTGAGTCGTTAGAAATGGGGAAGACAATGTTATGTTCATCATCCCTCCAGGCCCAACACTATAAAACGCTATACCATCTATATTACACACCAGCAAAGATCGCTCAGTGGGGCGGTACATCAGGTACTACCTGCTTCAGATGCGGAAGCTCTAATGCTGATTTGATACATATCTTCGCAACCTGTCCACATCTAGACAAACTGAAACAAGACATTGTGGAATTTTTTCAAAGGGCAATGTTAATAACAATAGAATTAACACCGGCCACCATGTTGTTGGGGATCAACTCAGAACAAACAAGCTGTAAAAGTTTTATTTTTGTCTCAATGGCGATACTGAGGTTATTACTGGCCTCTGCCTGGCTGGAACCTAATCCACCATCATATCATCAATGGCTAGGAAAAGTAATGTCAGCACAAAAATTGGAAACCGCTATATATGCTAGGAGGGGTAAAAAGGGGAAGAAGATGGGTACGCAAATCTGGGAACCATTTATACGATGGAAGTATGGTTCAGACGCTTAAGCGATCATGTCATTAAGTTACTACATGAACTGTATATATAGCATGCATTTGGATTATTGGTTTGTTTATGTTTGAACATGCTTCTGTATTTATAGTTATGCATTATTGTGCCCTGCCCATGTCAATATAATATAAGGGGAAAAAAACTTAATAAAAAAAAAGAGAATGGGACGGTATGATCGCGGTTGTGGCGTATCCTTTCATGCATGTTCCTAGCCATGACATTCTGCTGTGATTTTGCCTTCTGCACTGAGTCTCACAGAAGTGAAACAATATGAAAGCGGGCGCCGTGTTTAAACAAAATGTGGCGCCCATGCACATAAACATTAGGTGCATGGCTGCCATTGTAATACAAAAGTAATAATGATGAAAGCGCCCGTGCATATTATACGTATGTGCATGGCGGCCCATGAAGCGGGCGACATGGCGATAAAAAAATGAAGTAGTCCCTAAACGAAACAGGTGCAGACCCAGAGCGTAACTAAACTGTAGTTGGTCGGTGCTTCCTGCCATGAAACGGAAGTGACATCTCAGGGGCGCCAGCCAATAAGGAGCCAGCAAAGCAACGCCGGAGAGACCCGATGGCAAGCAGCATGTGGGATTGTACTCCGTACAGCAGGTCTTGCAGCAGCGTGTGCGCGCTGCCTAGGCTCGACCTAAAAGCAAAGCCTAACCTACCTCAAAAAAGGTAACACTGCAGCTAAATTGATTATCTGCACTTACCGCCCTACAGTCCTTCCAAAAACATCCCCTGAACTTTCTTTCCTCATGTAATTTTATTGTATTTTCAAGCCTTTCAGAAAAAAATCCAATGGAGAGCTGCATTCATTTGCTGCTTAACCTGCCAAAACAAGCCCATTAAAATAGAAATGGCAGAGAATTGTTATAACATGTGTCTCATGTATTGGAGTGACATGTATGTGTATGACAGCTGTACTTTCCACAGAGTTTGCAGATGGGATTTCTAGATCTTCGTAGCAATCTGCAGGGCAGGGCTTTAAGTGGACTTGGTTCCCCCGGGTCTCGGACCCAGTAGAAATTAAAAACGGACACTGAAATGGGCCCCTATCAGGCCCTATATTCATATAATAAACTTTACAGGCAAAAACACTGATCCATTTATGGATAATGAATGTAAAAATCGTTAAGGTAACCAATGTCAGGGATTTTGTTCCTGTTCATATTTCACGTTTTAGTTAATTTTGCATTCTCTAAGATTGTTTGCTATTTCCAGGATGTTGTTTTCTGTATTTTTTTTGTGTAGCATATTTCTTGTATAGTGCATACTTTGAATTGAGTCGCCTCCAGGGACCCTAATATGTATAGGGCACCCTTTCCCTGTTTGATCCTGGCGCACCTTAAAACAGGTGCGCCAGGCACAAACAGGGAAAGTGCACCCTATTACATAGAAAGCGCTGCCCACAGGGCAGTCGCAAACTCTTGCTGCCCTGTTGTTATGTTATGTTATGTTATGTTATAGGAGCTTTTAAAGCGCACTTATACCCAAAGGTGTCCTGGTGGCAGGGCTTCATGTGAAAACTGGAGCGGCTGTTTTAAAGCTGCTCCATGTTTTCGCAGTGCAGTGCGGCTGCCGCCTGCACTATTAAAGGGGACTGGAGATCCCCTTGCAGGCGGGTGCAATTAGTGACTGCACCCTTCTGCAAGGGAAGGTCTGGGGGTTCATGAATCCCCCTTGCCCCCTCCAGAGGGCTGCTCTCAGGGGGGCGCACTGATAGTGCTCCACCTTTTAAATGGCGCGCTGTCAACTTGCCTCCTGAGAGCTTCTTTGCCTCTGTGCCCGAGTCTGTAATAGGGTGCAATCATAGAGGCAAAGGGATTCCCTCATTTGCATGGGGCACACCCCCATGCAAATGAGGGAATGCCCCTGAAGATAGTGCTGGCGTTTTATGTGCTCTAGTGCTATAGGTATTACAGAAGGGGGTCGCACAAGCATCTGTGGCCCTGCTGTAATACCAAAGTGGCACAGGGGTACACAAATAGGGCAGAAATTGCCTGTTGCGCCCCCGGGGCGCTTTTATCTACTACGGCCCCAGGTGTTTATAACAGGCCTCGATTGTGTGCTCTTGAGTAGAAGCTGAAGGCAGTGCAAGTTTCTTACAGACCCTGCCAGTTGGTCAGAGAGGCATTGAAAATTCATGGTCCTCCAATTCCTGTCCTCTCTGCGGAAGACACAGAGCAATGGTCACATATTCCAGTTGCAATTTGGATTCTGTTCAGGAATCTGTATGTAAAGTAGCTATACAGTTGTCAAAATATTGACAACGTGAAAGTAAAAGAAAATACAGTGCTTACAGGGATATGAGTGAGATATGTGTTTGGGAGTTGTGAAGTAAAGGAGATGCAAGGCAGTCCATTCAGCAGAGAGTAAAAAGGGGGTGATGAAGAGGAAAAAGGTGGGGTTTATGATACGCCTATGGAGGAGATGTGAAGAGAAAAAGGACATACATGTCTAACATAGAGTTGACATAATGAAAGTCATTGAGACACTCTAGAGATCACTGACTCTTTCACATGTGTCCGTAATGTTTAATTCAGTCTCATAATTTCAGAAAGAAAGCATACTTCATATTATCTATAACAAAATCATTATCTAATTTATCTTAGCTAACAGCCATTGACAATGCCAATAGTCCTGGCTGGTTTTAGGTGTATGTCAGTTGTTGTGTTATATAGCTGGATGCAATTACTGAAAGCTGAGAGGCAATTTAGCTTTTGTATTGCAAAAAAGTCCTTATGGTATAGTAAATATCATATTCTTTACCTCCTTTAAATTCCAACATGCGTGACCATTCAAAATGTAATAAAGGGTGGTCGGTGGCATACTATGGAAATCACAGCAATGTAGTTTACATGTTTAAGCCACGTCCTTAATTACATAGGCCGCGTCTCTTTAGAGGCCCCCTACTTTTCTCATCCCACTTAGTTCTACTGCAGAGGTTGCATAGGTGATATATTTACTGTGGGTGATTTGACCACATGAGAGCTCAGATTAAAAATGCTATAAAATTCAGCAAAAAGAAAAAGTAGAGTGTGATTCATAGTTACAATACTTTATCACAATACCTTTACTAACCCCATTTTTCATCTTTAGCACAAAGGCCTTCCTGAAAATCCTATCCTGTTCAGGATCCAGTTCGGGAAAGTATCATATGACTGACCTTGTACTGAGTCACAAGAACACATTTCATCAGCGTACAGCAGCTGGTGTTTTCCAGTGTGTCCTTAGCAAAGGAAAATGTGTATCAGCATAATTTAAATTATGTACTAAAGTAAGAGAAATGCAACATTCCCAAAAAGAAATTCATAGAGTATCCTGGATTTTAGGACTTACGTGGTCTCAATGTATGCATATGACACCTTGGTCTATATGAAGGATCTGATTGTTTACGCTTAGTTGAGGGCGTTAAGCAGATTTCTGAGCTGACTACCAACTAGACAACGTCGAGACCGTTTCCAAAGGACACCCTGACGCACGAAACGAGGGGGAGACGCCAAGACTTTGAAATGGCAACTCATGGCTCTGAAATACTTGGGTATACATTTAATCCATACACTGACGGAGGACATTGCCCTGTATATAAATGGCATCCTCTCAGGACTGGAATTTAGCCCTTCTGGCAGAAACTGCCACTGTCCCTCCCTTGTGGGCAGAGTGGTCATCAGTAAAATGATTATACTCCCTAAATGCCTATTCGCAATCTTGTTCCATCTTTAGCCGGATTGACACTATGCCCACTGGGAAACGACCTTTACAACGACTCATTCACCACGAAGTACCTGAACCACGACTCCTTATCATACAACCATGCCCACTAAATTACTGTGGGATGGCGCATGCCCTAGGGTTAAAATGAGTACACTTAAACTCTTATATGAAGAGGTTGACTTCTCACTTCCAGATTTTGAATACTACTAGATGGCTTCTCAGCTGCAGCACCTCCTGTTGCGGATAGTGGAGATCCTCAAAAAGAAAAGGATACTTCTGGTGGGCTGCTATCCCCCAAGTGAGTTGGGTGCTGTGCACCTGACCGTGAACGTGAATCCTGGAGAGTGTGATACTTAATTTTGCTCCTGTCTCAAGTCTGGAAACGATTTTGCAAATACGTAGTGAAGGATGTCCTTTTTTTGTCACCATGGAGTTATGGACCCTCTTGGGTTTCCACAGTTTGGAAAGAATAGCCAAGGCTGCAGGTTTGGGGGAGGGTGGATGTCGGAAGATGGCGCACCTGTTTCAGGGAGACACATGTATCATGTTTGAGGAAGCCAGGATCAAATTCAGGATTGGCCTGGGTCAATTTCGGACATTTGCGAAACTGACTGCAGCGGTGTATCGATGTTGGATTGGAATTCCAGGATGACCCTGAGAATCGCACACAGCCAATTCCATTGTAGGCCTACAAGATGTGGCAGACGTGTCTTCTTGATCTACAAGACGATGTTGCAAGACAATGTTCAAGACCCATGAGATTACTTGCTAAATGGGTCACGGCATTGGTGATTGTCACTGGCCTGGAAGAGGGCAGAGTGCTAGGGTATCACAAAAGGGTTTTCAAGCGACACTAGATTCCGCTTCCTACAATTTTTTAATTCTGCATTGCACCTATGTAACCCCGCACATCCTTAGTAAAATATATCCCACGCAAAAGAGGGTTTGTCCTAGATGCACGCAGACTTTCTCCACATGATATGGTGATATCCTGTAATTATCAAGTATTGGGGCATCATGACAGAGGCCCTGACCACAATACCATCGACTACTTATTGAAGCACTGAATACTGGGCCTTCATTCCAAACCAAAAAAGAGTAACAGCTGATATAGGTTCACATCACTGGGGCTGTAAAGTGTAGAATAGCGATACACGATAATCTAGAGCTTCGTTTTTTAAGGCTGTGGGAAAAGGATGAACGATAGTGGCTATTGGCCGAAGAAACATGGATTAAAATGGTTCAAAGTGATGGAAAAGTCCTTGATGATATCCAAGACTGGCATTAAGTGTCAGATAAATTCCTGGAGGATTTATCTGAGCACAATCCCCGGCGTTGAGTCATCTTAATATTCCCTAATTGGATAAGTTGTTTTACATTCGAGTTTATTTGCTTCTGTGTATATCACTGTTATCGGTGCAGTAATGACCAGGTTCGTTGCTGGCATGTTATTCTGCACTGCGATCCCTCAGGTGAAAATATTGTAATAACTACTGTCATTTGCCAGTGTTTCAAAAATGAATTAAAATATGTTTCAAAAGAAGAAACGTATACAAGAAATGCAGCTTTTGGTAAAAGTTATTTAAATGAAGTGGGATGGTGGGCAAAAGAATGGTGGGTTGAAATGCTTCCCCGAGCAAATGCTAGTGGTTAGACTTATAACAGGCATACCTCCTACCACCTTTTGTGTGTCTCTCTGTTCTGTTTGTCACACAAAAAGGACAGTGCTTCATAACAAGAACTTTTTCCCACAATAGAGCTCATGCACACAAAAGAACTGTTTTATATTTGACTCTAGAATAGACTGAAGAAAGAAACACCAGAACTCTTTAAAGAACAGACCGCTCTTAGCTGAAAGGTTGCTGATTTAAAAGTGCTTTTTAATGTGGAAATAACCAGTAGCTGAAATTGACACTTTGAAGACACCTCTCTACACTCCATGTGTAGGCACGTCTGTTTTCAACATGATATCACCATTGGAAAGACTTTGGATTTGAGATACTTTCAACCCATGGATCGATGGCTGCAATTTTGTGGGGCTGTTTCACTGTAGTAAAGACCTGGAAATTTTGGGAGATCAGTTTGGTTTACCAAAGAACTTCTATCGCGGGAGAGAATATTGTTTTCAGTAATTTATGATATACTGCCCGGACTCTTAGCATGAGCTAATCAAACTAGTTTGTCTCCCTGTACCATTTTAATTGGCTTTAATATTTGATTTCTGACCTCTTAGTTAGATTACAGACAACCACTTCCATTTTGCATGAAAAGCCTGCATATAACTGGGAGTGATTTGTGGAGCCAAAACTATTTGAGCTATGCTGTTTAAAATTCAACACATTTTCTAATCCTATTCTCAACTAATCTTTAAACTACAGTTACCTTTATTATTTACGTATTAACCTTACACTTACAGTCCTTATACTATTACACATACCCGTTTCTTAGCAGAGCACAGTATAACATTTATGTAAATTTGTATAATTTTAACTTTGTTCTCTATAAATCATTGTGCTTGCATTTAAATCCTCTGTTATGATTTGACAAACTATAGTCTCAAAAGTAAATTTGGAAATTTGTGTGATTATGGACATTTTTTAATGCCAAATGCATTATGTAAAACCTTATATGGTGGATTATTGATATTGCCATCAAAAAAGGATTTGATTGACATTATAACGGTACATTAGGAGTAGGCGCCAGAGACATAGTTTTGTAGTTGCCTTGGATCGGTTATGCAGGCCATTGTGGCGTTAGAACATCTCCCCTTGGACGGAATAATTTCCGTTAATGATTATTTGATTATAGTGCACTGTACTGACAGTTGCTTCCAAGTCCTGCGAAAATCACTATCCTGCCAACGCCAGTTGTACATCAGGATTAATAAAAATCTGATTAAGGATAATTAGACTGACAATATGTTGCCCTTTCTTCACATTATACAACCGTTCGTAGCATTTTAGCCTTCTTTACGTTATACTCCTAGGCTCTAACAACAGTCTCTTTCCTTTGTTAATTTTACCCTTTAATTCTGTGATATCATTTTCACTCTTCTCTTTTGTACTCCCTTCATTTACATACTATGTCCTTCACAAACACACATGCGTTCACACAAGTGTGCACACACTCATACGAACAAACATTTCCCCTCAACCCCACCCCTGCATTCTCAGTTTATTAGTCAGTCTCGGGGACACTTATTTAACTGCCCCTGTGAGGCCACACATCCGTGTGCCACGGCCGGGTATGGCTGTCAGCTCTCAGAGCGCGAGGCCCACAATCCGCTGCCACAGCACGAGGCCCATTATCCCGTGCCACAGCGTAAGGCCCACAATCCACGGCCACAGCTCGAGGCCCACAATCCGCTGCCACAGCGCGTGACACACAATCCGCTGCCACAGCGCGTGACACACAATCCGCTGCCACAGCGCGTGGCCCACTATGCAGCGCGTGGCCCACAATCCGCTGCCACAGCGCGCGGTCCACAATCCGCTGCATAGCGTGTGGCTCACAATCCGCTGCCACAGCGTGTTGCCCACAATCCAGCACGTGGCCCACAACCTGCTGCCACATCGCGTGGCCCACAATCCGCTGCCACATCGCGTGGCCCACAATCCGCTGCCATAGCGCGTGGCTCACAATCCGCTGCCACAGCACGTGTCCCACAATCCGCTGCCACAGCGCGTGGCCCACAATCCGCTGCCACAGCGCGTGGCCCACAATCCGCTGCCACAGCGCGTGGCCCACAATCCGCTGCCACTGCGCGTGGCCTACAATCCGCTGTCACAGTGCAAGGCCCACAATCTGCTGCCACACCGCGAGGCCCACAATCTGTTGCTACAGTGAATTTGCTCTCCCAGCAGAAGCCACGGTCTGTCATCACAGTGAGCACAGAGTACACACAGTCTTGTTTCACAAGTGCAGAGTGTGCAGTCTGCTCTCAGAGTGAGGAGTACGGGCTGCTGTTGCTATGAGGAGTTCACACACTTCGCTTTCACAGAGAGTGCGTACAAAGAATGCCTACTGTCACAGTACATGGAACAGAGGCACCTCCCACAGTGAGTGTGCACACTTTGCTGTAGTCTGCTTCACTGTCGTTGTGAAAGTAGAGTGTGCACACTCACTAGTATAATATTGTGTATTTTTATAATAAAATAATGAGGAATACACAAATGTCAAGTAGAGTGGGTTTATTGAAACCTCATCCACGAACAGCCACAGATAACTGACCAAATCAGAAGGTATACACCCGTTACAACGGATCTTTTACTCCGCACTACCATTACAACGCGACCATTACTCCGCATACCATTACAACGCATTGCGCTGGGGGGCGCTCTAGGATAGGGAATAAGTATAATTTACTATCCAACACCTTCTCTAGGGTCCACGGGGACTGGAGTTAGAATAGTAAATTATACTTGCCACTATCCAGCGCCCCAAGGCGCTATGCGTTGTAACGGTATGCGGAGTAAAAGTCGCGTTGTAATGGTCTGCGGAGTAAAAGTATGCGTTATAACGTCATACATCCAATCAGAATCTTTAAAGAGTACATTCTGAGAATCAAGAACGTGGGATGGAATGACAACTCTTAAAGGGAAAGGAACATATATGTATAAAAGGAGAGAACATCACACATCTCCCTTCCTTTATAAAATGAAAAAGAACATCACACATCTCCCTTTCCTTATAAACAAGCGAAAAAACAAGCTAAGTGGAGAAAAACAGACTAAACATAATCTTTCAAATAGTACGGTGCACTACGAATTCTTTGACTTCTTGTAGAAGAAGATGACAACCTGTCAAAAGAAGAGTTAGTAGGAAGGAAAGAATTATTGCACAAACCATTGTCATTATGAGATGAGCCACTAAACAAGTTAGGATTAACAATCACAACACGACTCTTATTCCAAATTCTTCCATCTTCAGTCTTAATAGCATTTTTGAAAATTTTGATAACAGCTCTAACATCAGTATATTTGGACCACGGTTTTCGTCCAACAGGGGTCTTTATCTTAACTAGATCACCAACTTTTACCTCATGAAACTTAACACTTTTCTTTTTGTCAAAATATGACTTACGTGCACTCTGCTTAAGCAATTCTCTTGTCCTCCATTCACCTATGTCATTGTTCACCAGACCTTTATTTAAGCACATCCACCCAGGACACAACAAGGTATTAGGAATCCTCCCTTTGAAAAGCTCGAATGGTGATCTCCCAGTGGAAGAATGAGGGACGAAGCGATAGGTATTTATCCTGTCCTGGAGAGTAGTTTTCCAATTCAAACCTGAAGCACGAGCAAGTTGAATTGACTCCTTTAGAGTTTTATTGACCCTCTCTATGGCACCATTAGTCTCAGGGTGATAAAGTGAACATTTTTTTTGAGTAACACCACATTTCTTTAAAAAATCAACAAAAAGTGAGGAACAAAACTGGGGACCATTGTCAGATAATATACTATTTGGAAATCCTTCCTTAGAAAACAGAGGCTCCAAAAATTTAATGATGGAATCAGAAGTAATTTCCCTGACAGCAGAAACTTCAATCCACCTTGAATAGAGATCAATTAAAACAATGAGGTAGGGAGTATCAGAAACACCAGATAAAGGACCCATAATATCAATGGCTACCTCATCCCAAGGATGACCAGGTAAATTCCTCTTAACCATGGGCATTTGTTTAGTTTTAAGAATCTTATCGCTAGAACAACACTCAGGACATTCTCTGACCATTCTTTCAGTCTCAAGATCCATACCCGGCCACCAAAATTGTATACGTAAGAACTCTTTGGTTTTAACAATCCCCAGATGACCACAATGAGCAAGGGACAACAACTTTCCTCTTAGAGAAGAGGGAGGAACAAGTTTAGTACCACGAGTCAACAGACCATTATTCACAGAGAGTTCATCTGAAACCAAAGACCAAGGTTTAGACAGGTGTGAATTACCTCTTAAAGAAAGAATCACATTGGATATTTCTTCATCTTTACCCAACTCCAACCTCCATTCAGTCTCATTAATTGCACCATCAGTAATTTCACACACATTAGTACACTCATCAGGTTCACACAAATCATCATGATCAGTATTCTCACTGTTAACTAATCTAGATAAACAATCAGCCGACCTGTTAGCTATCCCAGGAATATACTCTACTTCAAACTCAAATTCCTGCAGAGAAACAATCCATTTTCTAATTCTTGAGGAAATGGCATCAAGACCTTTCTTTGAAAAGACCTCCCTCAAAGGTTTATGATCAGATAACACACACACCTTCGTTCCCCAAATGAGATTCTTGAACTTTCTCAAAGCCCAAAAAATGGCAAGAGATTCCTTCTCTATTACAGAGTAATTAAACTCCGATCCTCTGAGGCAACGAGAAGAACAACAAATAAGATAATCTTTACCATTTCTCTTCTGAACCAAAACCGCACCCAGGCCTTTATCACTTGCATCCGTGAACATGACAGTGGGTAGTCCAGGAACAAACGCATGAAGAGAAGGAGCTTTTTTTAACTCTTTCTTGATACACTCAAATTCTTCCTTGCATTCACAAGACCAGTCAAACACAACATTTTTTGCAGTCAATTTTCTCAAATTATGGGTTTTGTCTGCGAAGTTTGGAATAAATTTACCATAAAATTCCACCATGCCCAAGAATGAGAGAAGTTCATCTTTACAAGTTGGATCCTTAACTTTGTCTATAGATTCAACAAGTTCCTTCTTTGGAAAGACACCATCACCAGTGATACGATGACCTAAATAATTAACTTCCTGAACTCTAAATTTGCATTTGGATCTTTTCAAGGTCATGCCAGCACCAACTAACTGTTTTAACACATCAGACACACGACAATCATGTTCAAGAATATCATTTCCATAGATTAACAAATCATCTTGATAGCACTTAACACCTGACAAGCCTCTTAAGATCTTTGACATGATACGTTGAAAGACCGAGGCAGCCGAAATGAGGCCAAAGGGCATTCTCTTAAATTTAAACGTACCCATAGGTGTAATAAAGGCAGTCAGGTCTTGAGAATAAGTATCTAGCTCTACCTGATGGTATGCGGAAGCTAAATCAAGAGTGGTAAAATATCTTGCACCTTCTAAAGTGCTGACTATTTCATCAATATTAGGAAGGGGAAACCTATCAACCACTACTTCCTTATTTAAGGCCCTCAGGTCAATGCAAAGACGAATTTCACCTGTAGGTTTCTTTGCTATAACCACTGGAGCAAGCCACTCTGTTGCCTCCACAGGTACGATAATATCATTCTTCACAAGTTTGTCAAGTTCTTCTTGAACTTTCGCCTGTTCTACAAGGGGAATCCTCCTTACTTTAGCTGCAACAGGAAGAGCATTGGCTTTTAATTTTATGTGAAGTTTGTACCCCCGCAAGCACCCTAGTTGCTCTTTAAAAACATCTGGAAATTGCTTTGCCAAAGATAAAGACAAACTTTCATCACTCTCATTGTTACTTACAGAGTCAGACACTTCTTGAATTTGAACTTGGGGAGAGGCATTTGGATCAAGTGTCACTCCTAAATAGCGTTGATGCAACCAACCTAATAGTGCATCACCTTTCTTTGACACATAAACTTTACCAACAGTAATCCTTGAACCAAGTTCTATTTCAGCCATGAAATAACCCAGCATCACAATGGGTTTTTCACTATACCCTAAAGGAAAAATATCACATTTGAATAGTTTCACTTTGTCCCTAAACAACTCATTATATAACTTTTCATCAATTATGGTTATCTTAGAGCAAGAATCAAATTTTAAATTAATCATAGAGCCTTCAACACTAACTAAATGAGAAGGATGGTCTGATTTGTCATCATTAACTTCAAAACAAATTGATCTCACATGAGGTTGAGGCCATCTTCTTCTTGAGTTATCGCTATTATATGTTTTGCTTCTGCACAATTTCGCAAAATGACCCCTCTTATTACATAAATTACATGTAACCTTCAACGCAGGACACATAGGTGAATTAGCCAAATGATTATTTTGACCACACCTAAAACAAGAAAAATTGTTACTGGAGAAAGATAAAGGAGAATTAAATGACCTAGCATGCTTTTCATCATTAACAAAATGCTCTACTTTTTTTAATTGATAAACAGTCTCATCCACTTTTACTTCATCTTTGGACTCAGGGGTAGCCGGCTTTTCTTTCTCTTTTCTAAGTTCACCAACACATTTCGTCATGTGTTCTACTTGTTTTGCTATAGTTAAAACTTCTTCTAACGGAGGTTCATCTTTTAGCCACAGTTCTTTTCTTATATCATCATGTGCGCATCTTAAAACGAACTGATCACGTATTCTTTCATCAAGTGTCTGCCCAAAGTTGCATGACGAAGCAAGTTTTCTCAAGGAAGATACATATTCTTCTACTGTTTCATCTTTCTTTTGTTCACACAAACCAAAATGGTACCTTTCCATGATGGTGCTAAGTCTTGGCAAATAATGCCTGTCAAGTTGAACTATGGCTACTTCGTATTCATTAAGATTTCTTTGTTCTGCAGCTGTTAAATCTGGCAAATGTTCGAGAACATCTTGTCCTTCACCCCCAAGACAATGTAATAAAAGTGAGTGTTTTCTTTCAGCACTCAGATTGGTTCCGCAGACTCTAGCGTAGTTTGCAAATATTTTTTTCCATTTTTTCCATTTTACATTTGGCTCTCCAGGACTTGTAAGGAAAAAAGCAGGTTGCGTAACATTTTGCATCTTCTAGACAATAAGTAAATATTCCTTATAAATTTAAATAAATATAACCTGTAACTGATCACCTCTTAAGGTTTACTTTCTCCTAATTATGCCTTGTTTATTAATTGTCTGTATATTTTCTTCCTTTGTGCCACTATATTAATGTGTTGGAATGAAGATTAAATGTTAATTGTCCAAAAGTTCTGAGTTCCACTTCACAAAGCCTTTTAACCAGAACTGAACGTGTTAAAATAAAGGACTTCCAATAGATGGCAGTGCAGGTGATTGAGATAAATAGCGTTCTATTAGTACACAGCGCTGCCCTCCAGAATCACTGCGTTATTCAGACTTCAAAACTCCATAAACAATGAACGTTCCACTGGAACGTAGCGCAGCTCTCCTGAAGCGCAGATCAGAACGTCAGCATTAGCTTTGTGGACCTTCAGCGCGTAGCGCGTTTTTTTTTTTTTTTTTTTTTTTTTTTTTTTTTTTAGTTGGAACGCATGCGTTTGGAACGCACGCTGACGTCAGCCATGCAGAGGCAGAGCGCGAGCAGAAACAGAAGCGGAGCGCGAGCTTAAGCAAGCTCGTCGTTCTCACACTAAGTCTTTTAGTTTTAAATCTCCCCAAATCCTATTATCCAAATAATACACCTCCCGCTCTCCTCACCACCAGGATACTTTTTAAACCGCCGCTGGTAAGTCTTCGCTTCACTTGATATTCACGTGGACAGCCGCTGGAGGAGAAAACAGGTCAGGAAAAAGAAATTCGGTTGAGAAGCTTGTTGTGTTGTCCTGTTGAGGTCGTTTCCGATCGTCGCCAGTATAATATTGTGTATTTTTATAATAAAATAATGAGGAATACACAAATGTCAAGTAGAGTGGGTTTATTGAAACCTCATCCACGAACAGCCACAGATAACTGACCAAATCAGAATCTTTAAAGAGAGTACATTCTGAGAATCAAGAACGTGGGATGGAATGACAACTCTTAAAGGGAAAGGAACATATATGTATAAAAGGAGAGAACATCACACATCTCCCTTCCTTTATAAAATGAAAAAGAACATCACAACTAGCACAGAGGCTCCTTCACAAAGAAGGACTCCAGTCTAGTGTCACATTGAAGGCTGCTGTCAGCCACTGTGAACACGCAAAGGGTGTTCTGTCAGGATAAGTGTGCAGAGTTCTGTCGGGATCAGTGTGCAGAGTTCTGTCGGGATCAGTGTGCAGAGTTCTGTCGGGATCAGTGTGCCGAGTTCTGTCGGGATCAGTGTGCCGAGTTCTGTCAGGGTCCGTTTGCAGAGTTCTGTCAGGGTCAGTGTGCCGAGTTCTGTCAGGGTCAGTGTGCCGAGTTCTGTCAGGGTCAGTGTGCCGAGTTCTGTCAGGGTCAGTGTGCCGAGTTCTGTCAGGGTCAGTGTGCCGAGTTCTGTCCGGGTCAGTGTGCCGAGTTCTGTCCGGGTCAGTGTGCCGAGTTCTGTCAGGGTCAGTGTGCCGAGTTCTCAGGGTCAGTGTGCCGAGTTCTCAGGGTCAGTGTGCCGAGTTCTGTCAGGGTCAGTGTGCCGAGTTCTGTCAGGGTCAGTGTGCCGAGTTCTGTCAGGGTCAGTGTGCCGAGTTCTGTCAGGGTCAGTGTGCCGAGTTCTGTCAGGGTCAGTGTGCCGAGTTCTGTCAGGGTCCGTGTGCCGAGTTCTGTCAGGGTCAGTGTGCTGAGTTCTGTCAGGATAAGTGTGCAGAGTTCTGTCAGGATCAGGGTGCAGAGTTCTGTCAAGAGTAGTGTGCCGAGTTATGTCAGAATAAGTGTGCAGTGTTCTGTCAGGATAAGTGTGTCGAGTTCTGTCAGGATCAGGGTGCCGAGTTCTGTCAGGATCAGGGTGCAGAGTTCTGTCAGGATCAGGGTGCAGAGTTCTGTCAGGATCAGTGTGCAGAGTTCTGTCAGGATCAGTGTGCCGAGTTCTGTCAGGATAAGTGTGCAGAGTTCTGTCAGGATAAGTGTGCAGTGTTCTGTCAGGATAAGTGTGCAGTGTTCTGTCAGGATAGGTGTGCCGTGTTCTGTCAAGATAAGTGTGCCGTGTTCTGGCAGGATAAGTGTTCAAAGTTCTGGCAGGATCAGGGTGCCGTGTTCTGTCAGGATAAATGTGCAATATTATGTCTGGATAAGTGTGCATGCATGCAGGGCCGTTATAATGAGAGCACAGTTTACTTTCGCAGTGAATGTGCACAGATTGATGCTAGAGCAAGGGGGCACCCTGATGTAAAAGGGAAAGGGTAATAAGAGTGTGCATTATTTCAAATCACAGGTAGTGTTCACGGCCTAGTGTGACAGTCATAGCGCTGCTTGCAGAACAGCTCAAGGAATTGTTGGGCCCCGGGCCAAAGGTATCTTAGGGGCTTTTTCATGCCCTCTTTGACCAGGTCACTGACAGTGCACATGCACACTGTCCAAATTCTAAATGTGTTTACATCTAATATTCAGGGACAGTAGTGTGCGTTTTCAATATTTTAACACAGCAGCAGCTCGCTAATGTCACTAAATAAACTTTTTTTAATGGATTTTGCATAAAACATAACCCATTTGTCTGCAAAATGTCTGTAATTGTCTCTCTCACATCACCCACATTAAAAATAAATTAAATGAAAACGCTAGTTAAAATAATCTAAGAATTATTCAAGGTCATCAGGGCAAGACTCTCAGCAGAGCTTGTTCTATCAGGGGGGCCCCTGAAATGCTGAGGTCTTGGGCAATAGCCCACTTTGCCCATGCTTTAACCTATCTCTGGCTGCAAAGAGTGAGCATAGTCCTTTAGATGGGTTATTGGAGGGATTATGCACTATATAAGTGACAAACAACAATATTTCTGAAATCAACTGTATAAGAACCTATTTATGAAAATGTATATAAAAACATTACACATTTATTTAGTATTTACAAAAAATCCCAAATGTGTCTTGAATAACGTAAAGCAAATATTGGGATAGACACACAATAATCTTTCTCTGATCTGAGAAATGCGAGACAAACTGGCTATATGTTTTTGGTACAGCTTATTACTGGGGTGAACAGTGTTAACAGGAAGGGATGGTGAACCAGCAAAAATGTTAAAGATCCACGTCCCTGCATGTGTAATTCATTACCACATCAGAATTGCTTTAGTTATTTAGGCACATATCATTTTTAAAGCCTCTGATGCAAATTTGTGGCATCTAAATAAGTTAAGGATAATTTCTATGCGCAATATTTAATTGGTATCCTCTATCCGAACCAAACCGTTCTTTTTCCACAGTTTGTCTGCTGTAATTTTATCTTCCTCATATGGAAGATGCATTTGTTAAGTAAAGCCCAAGAAATCCTTTTTCTTTTCATTGTGCCCTATTGCCTATGTGAATTAAATTTGCTATATAGATTGTGATTTGCACTTTGTACATTGTGGAGGTTTGAACTTTACACCTTGTGATGTCTGCTCAGAAAATACATTCTGTACTTAAGAGCGCCAAGAGCTGTCAACAGAAGACCTATTCTTCTGCTGTTTGTCACACGCTGCAGCAGAACAAAGATGCCAGTAGCAGCCCACTCTGCTCTTTCTACATGGAATTAATTTACAAGTTATTCGGAAGCATGTTGACAATGTATTTGTAGTGAAAAGAGGGACTCTCAACCCCTGTATAACAGAATAACCTTATTTTCTATTAAAATTATATAATTGAAACAGTAGCGGCCGGCGAGTTGACATTGTGGTAGGCGGGGCGGGTTTAGAGATGTGGAAGGGCGGGAGGGGTCAAGGGGAGAGGCAAATATTTTTTTTTTTACAAACTCGCCGTATGGCGCTCCTTTCTTTTCAAGGCACAGGCTCCCAGAGTGCACAGCGGCCAGTCTTGACGCTGCTTTCATTCTGCTGAAAGAAGCATCACGATTGGCCTCTGTGACGATAAGTTGCGCTCCCAGACAGACAGGGAGCCTGTGTCTGCTCTCTCCAACCCAGCAATGCAACTGGAGTTGGAGGGAGCTTCAGTGCGCATGTGGGCTTGGCCGGTTTCAGACGGCCGGCCAACCCAACATGCGCAGTGAAGGCAGTGCCCACCACTCCCCCTCCAGTGTGTCACCACCCCGGCCCGCCCCCAAGCCTTAGCTCAAGAGAAGTACAAAACAATATTAAACAAGAGATTATTATCGTTTTATTTTTCCAGCTGCTGGGAGGTGGAGCGACACTTCCGCCATAGCGGAGGAGCCGCTGCTGAATTGAAATATTCAGTTAACAATTTTAGTCCAGATGAAGCTTCCACATTGGCCTTTAGGAGCTGAAACGGCTGTGGAATTATACACCTCTATTAAATGCCAAACAGTATAATAATAGAATGATATATGTCTAAGGAAACAAAACAAATATTGGTGAATTGTTCAAGGATTGAGATAATGCAAAAATAAAAACACAGCCAGTAGAAATATGCAAGAATTGTTCAGTAAAGACTGATGCTGCTTTGTTCCAGAAGAGCAGAATAAAAGTTGGAAGTATCAAGTATAGTTATACTTGATACTTCCAACTATGAGCAGTTTATATCTCTGCTCAACTTCACTGTTCAACTGCTCTAACCGGCACATACAAGAGTAGTGACACATACATTCTGTTAACAGTACACTTGTTATCCCAACAGTGACAATTTTGCTTCAAGCATGCATTATGATGAAATCTGCACAGGTATGCCGACAAGACAGACACCACATGTCTCCCTTTTTATGGGAAAGTGGGAAAGAGGAAGAGAATTGACATGTGATATAGCCAAATACCAGAAACCGCACTATTCCTTGCTTTTCAAGGCACAGCACAAGTGAGTCAAAGGACATGCACTGAAAGATGCTACACACAGACACATTATGTACATCAAGACCAGACACCACATACCTCATTGCTTTGTAACATGCAACAAACCGAGTCATGGCTACAAGAAAGCAGGGAAACACTTTAGGGAACAAACACTTTAAAAAAAAAAAAAATCAAAAATCTTTATTAAAGACCAACCGTAGACGTACATTTCCGCTTGCTGCCTACAACCGTTTTTCTGGCCGGCGTGGCAACATTGCGTATATAAAAGAGGGATAGGTATCAGGGGTAGGGGAGTACACAGCAAGCCGCCTACAACCCCTTCGGGCTGGCCGCGTCAGTGGGGGTATTCGACAGGGAAGGCTGAATCGTCATTACAAACATATATAGTAGTTATAACATATTGCACAAACAAAAGCGTTAAGCAAAAAAAGGAAAAATAGAAAACCTGATTCCACTTATATATCACGTGTCAGCAAAAACGTAATTGTGATGATTAGGTGTTGCGGCCCATGAGTACAATATTCTGCAACATACAGCGTCCCCGGCCTGTTGATGCACGGCTGGTGCACGTGTTGTTGTGAGGGGACCGTCAAAGAGTAGGCGATGCGTATCATGAGGTGTTCGCGCTATTAGCCGCAGCATGTTCTCTTACATAGGTTTGCAACGGACCCCAAATATCTCTTGGGCGCGATGAGGGGGGTTGGAGTTCCGCATATATGTGTAGCTGCTCCTAGCAATACACCAGGTCCTGAAGCCAGTCCTTAAATTTCGGTGCTCTTCCCCCCCGCCACAGTCCCCCCCCCCCCCCAATCTACAGGAGATTTTTCTTTTGGCCAGTAGTAGAGCCATGGAGGTATATTTCCGCATTTTAGCTTCAATGGGTTCGTTATGCCCCAGTAGGGCAGTGAGTGGGTCAGTAGGGACGTGCAAGCCAGTCATGAGGTACAGCGCAGCAAGCACTTCCACCCAATAGCACTGTACAGGTGGGCAGTCCCAAGCTAAATGTCTAAAGTCGGCATCTTCCCTGCCACACCGATCGCAGCGGGCGTTGTTACGCAACTTCAGTCCGTACAATCGCACTGGCGTGTATTATAGACGGTGTGAGTATTTGTAGTGTATCATCCTAAATCTGCTGCTGGAAGATATTTCACCCGTCTGTACGCAGCAGTATGACCACTGATCTTCGGTTATAGGGTGACCCAAGTCAATCTCCCATTTGCTCTGAGCCAGTGGTGGGTCATGTATTCTATTGGTTTGGACAGCACATGTTCTGGGGCATCCTGTTGTAGTATGATATGTAGCGGGGGCATCACTGGGGGTTCTAAGGGAAAAGAGGGTGTGGCAGTTTTCACATCTTGACGGAGTCTAATATAGTAAAAGCCGTCTAATGGAGTGGGGCCTATGTCTTTAAAGAATTCTTCGCTATTACTAAACTTCCCAGCGGTATATAGATGTCCCCAGGTATGTATGGATAGTTTGCGAAGGAGCTGTCGACATCCGCCCTCCTGTGTGACTGGAAGGTTGTGTCGCCCCTTAAGGGGTAGGAGAGGAGAATATAGTGGTGTGCAATCGGTCTGTTTAGCTAGGTCACGCCAAGCACTAAGTGTACATTTGACGGGGGTGGCTGCATTGTGTCTGGGGACTGGAGGAACGCTGATGTAGGCCATGCTAGGGGTGGGGCGCATGTAACCATGCTCAATCGCCAGGTGAGGCATGTAGGGAGGGGGGGTTTCATCCAGTATATGGCAAAGTGCGCCTGTGCGCAGCTAAAATACAATTCGATATCTGGTACAGAAAACCCTCCCGTTTTATAAGGGCGAGTGAGTGTGTCCCATCTGAGTCTGGCAAGTTTTCCTCCCCATAATAGCCGTATCAGTTGGGACTTCATAGCGGAGAAGTGTGGCTCAATGGTTAGAGCGGCAGACCCTGAAGCAGAGGTCTAGCCCGGGACCAGGGTTCAATTCCCCGCCTCGGCGGGTCTTGGGCTCAAAAATTCCACGGACCTGATAATTCTCGCCTCGGTGCCTATTCCAATCATGTAGTCCCACTCTGCAACTCTGGGCAATAGCTTGCTTAATCTCCACAACGGCCCCCACAACGCTAAGGATGCCTGGCCTCCACCTTGGGGGTGCCCAGGAGTGGACACCTCACAGGGAAAGCCAGGATGGGTTCCACAGCGGTATTCGTACAAGCGCCTTGAGACCCTTGCGGGTGAGTAGTGCGCTATACAAGTATCAATTTACATTTACATAGCAAAGAAGAAATATCAGCTGGAGGCATAGGGGATATTGACGAATAAGTATAGAAGTTTAGGTAGGATGACCATCTTAATCAGTGTCGCCCTGCCAGCTATGGATAGAGGTAATGCAATCCATCTTGTGATTTTATCGGTGATGGAGTCTAGAGCCCGCCCGTAGTTGGCTGTCATAAGTTAATCGCGGGACCGGGACACAACGATGCCCAGGTAGGTGAGAGTGTCGTCGCACCATTTAAGGGGAAAGTCCGGGGTAAATCTGGTGGTAGATTCAGTAAGGGGATTGATTTGGGACTTGGACCAATTGATGTTGACCCCTGATATTTGTCCGAATATGATAAACAGGCGCAGTATGGGATTCAGACTAACGTCAGGATGCCATAAATATAGAGTAATATCGTCTGGGTATAAAGGGATGAGAATCTGCCGCTCTGGATAGACGATAGCATGATCTCGATAATGTTGCCAGATTTTCGCAGCGAACGGTTCCACAGCCAATGCAAATAGCAGAGGGGAAAGGGGACCCCCCTGTCTGGTGCCCCTCGCCAACAAGAAAGAGGAAGAGCGCAGTCCATTCACCATCACAGTAGCACGCAGGCCAGTGTATAATAAATATATCCAGGCTAGGAAAGGGGGGAAAGCCCATGAGTACTAGCACAAAGGATAAATAGTCCCATTCTAATGAGTCAAATGCCTTTGTGGCATCTAGAAAAATAGCAGCCACATTATGGTCCGGATCGATATCGTGAAGTAAGGCAAATAGCGTCCTCAGGTTGTGAACGGTGCTCCTGGTCGGGACGAAACCCGATTGGTCCGGGAGGACCAGGACTGGCATCAGGGGGCTAATACGGTTGGCAATTAATTTGGCGAGGATTTTGGCATTGACGTTTATAAGGGAAAGGGGCCTGTATGAATCCAGTTGGGTATGCGACTTGTCCGGCTTGGGTATGGAGATGATTTGGGCTTCTCGCATTGTACGGGGCAAGACGCCAGACTCCCGAGCCTCCTCGAACACATGACGTAGCACTGGGATAATGAGATGTTTATATAATTTATAGAATTCGGCCGGGAGGCCATCCGGTCCAGGGGCTTTGCCTGATTGTAATTGCATAATAGCCATGATAATTTCGTCATCTTCATGGTGAGCGAGTAGAAATTCCCTCTGGCCTTTCCTTAACCAGGCTATGGCAGTGTCGTCGAAGAAGGATTCAAAATCTACCGGAGTGTGACGGTGGGTAGAGTACAAACTCTTATAAAATTGTCTGAATGCCGCTAAAATGTTCGAAGAGTCGCGGCATATTAGGCCATCTTCGTCTTCAATTTCCAAGACTGTGTTCGTAAAGCGGGGTGGGCGGACAGAGGAAGCCAGCGCCCTTCCCGGTCTGTCTCCCTCACCATAGCATCGAGCCTTGTGGTATTTCCCCCTGAATTTGCACTCGCGTTCTGCAGTTTCCTGATATTCATTGAGGAGATTACGTATTCGCGCTTGTAATGTGGGAGAGGGTGCGGACTGGAATGCAGACTCAGTATGTTTCAGCTCTACCTCTAATTTGTGGAGTGTGTTTCTTATATCTTTCAATATCCTCCCACTCTTTGCGATGCAGATGCCCCTTATGGTGGTTTTGAAAGCCTCACATATGGTAGAGTATAGGGGGACAGAGCCTTCATTATGAAGGAAATAGTCTGATATTTCTTGTTCTACCTCATCTTTGAAGACAGGGTCAAGTAGTGATTGCGGATTGAGGCGCCACGCAAGGTATGGGGGTTCCTCCTGCGGTGGGGTGAGCGTCAGCAATACCGGAGAGTGGTCCGAGTATGTGCGCGATAAGTAGGTGGTGTGTGGTGTCCAAATCGCTAATCCCTTATCCACTAACCAGTAATCTATGCGTGACCAGGAGGCGTGTACAGAGGAGCAGCAGGAGCCCTGCCGCGTTGCTGGGTGGTGGGTTCTCCATGGGTCTGCAAGGCTGTGTTCCTCCGTTATATCTCGGAGGGTACGCTGCGCAGCCGTGTAATGATGTGACTGGGGGTGCGATCTGTCCAAGCTGGGGTCGAGCGTGACATTAAAGTCTCCACCCCAAATCAAATGAGTGATGTCTACATCTGATATCTTTCCCCGTAACACTCTAAAAAATTCTGGGTCATCGGAATTTGGGCCATAGCACGATACCAAGGTAAGGGACTGCCCCAGTAGCCTCCCCACATAACAAGATATCTCACTTGAGGATCTGCGTAGGAGCCGATAGGGGTGTATGGGAGTGTATGTCGCACTAGCATAGCAGTACCTCGGGCATAAGAGGAATAGCAGGAGAATCCTCTGTGAGCCGCCCGGCGGGCAGCAAAAGAAGGGGGGGAGTTAGGGGATAGATGTGTTTCTTGCAGCATAGCGCAATGAACATTATGCCGGTCTAGATAG
This sequence comes from Lissotriton helveticus, assembly GCF_964261635.1. NCBI lineage: Eukaryota > Metazoa > Chordata > Amphibia > Caudata > Salamandridae > Lissotriton > Lissotriton helveticus. The sequence continues at coordinate 1,772,704,192 of NC_136067.1, read as the reverse complement.
GCAAAAATATGACGACGTTTACGGGGTTCACCTAAGCCGCGCACATTCCATGACAGGAAGTTATATTGAAGTATGTTGGGACGGTTCTCTGTCATAGTCGCAAAGAAGGAAGCTTGATGGGCCATAGTGTGTTAGTGACACGTGGAGAAAGCAAGCAGTGGAATCGCGTCGAGTGTTGGAATAAAACAAACTTGAACAATACTCGCCCCCCTCTCCTCCCAAAACAGCAACCCCAACTTGCTGTGCATATCAACCTCCCCCCCCCCCTCCCAGCAATCCCACAGCACCCAGTCCCAACAGGGGACAAAAAGGAAACATTGCAACCATGTTGCACAAAGTCACGTAGTAGGGTTTACCTGGTGGGTGGCTTCAAGAGGGCAACCAGGTTCTTCCTCGCAAAGGCGAGGGTGTTCGGGCTGAAGATATTCGGTCCATCCAGACAGCTAAGAAAGTGTAGAAGAGTGGACAGAGGAGGCCCAAATCGATAGCGGGTGCTCAGTGCATGAGTCAATTTGGTCATTGCAGGCCAAGCGCGGGAGCCCTCTTCTTGTCCTTGGGCAAGGGGATTGAGTGGTCTGATCGGTAGTATGGACCCCCTGCAGTACCAAGGGTCATGGCTCTACGTCTGGGGGAGTAACAGCCGTCATTGAAATCCTTTGCATGACCCATGCTCACTGTAGTCAGTAGGTGACCTTTCAGTTACGTGCACATCACATTCCGCAGGGAGGCCCATCCGCAAAACTGTGTATGTCCCCCCCACCCCCTGTCGCGAAGGAGACAGGCTCCCATGATGTAAAAAAAAGCAGCGCTGTAGCAGAGGAGTGAATTCCGTCGTCCTCCGCGCGCGAATGGCCGTCTCCACTGCAGCTGAATGCCCAAGAGCTGCCAAGTTGGTGATGCCAGTCGCTAGATAAATCTGAACGCGTATAGTAGTGAGGCCAATTATTCAATGTCCGATGCACCTCTATTCTTATCTTCCCGCCTCTCAGGAGAGCAGCGCTCTCTCGAAGGTTTGGGCAGGGTCTTGATGAAATCCTGAGCATGCTGCGGATTTATAAAGAAGTGTTGTTTCCCTTGGGCTGGGATCTTCAAACGGGCCAGGAACAGCATCTCATAGGGGATGGTGAGTTGTTGAAGCCGTCTTTTGACCTGGAGGAATTTACGCCTTTGCTCCTGTACAGCCATGGTAAAGTCCGGATATATGGAGATCTCCGATCCTTCATGAGTAAGGCGCCCTTTCTCTCTGGACAGGCGGAGGACAGTGTCTCTATCGCGATAGTTTAGCATTTTAGCTATTATGGGGCGAGGGGCAGTGCCAGGTGGAGGACGACTCGCCAGCGAGCGGTGTGCCCTCTCGACCACAAAGACTGTCGAGACCTCCTTTCTCCCAAACAGCGCTATAAGTAGGCGTTCCACGTAGGCCTCTATTTTCCCGGTAGCAGTTGATTCCGGTATCCCCAAAATGCGGAGGTTGTTTCTCCGAGAACGCGATTACAACTCCTCGTTCTTAGCGGCTATCAACCTCAACACCTTATCCATTTCAAGCGTGCGAGTGTTAGTGGCAGTAGTAGTGTCCTCTAGGTCTGAAATCCTCCTTTCCGCTTCAGTCAACCGGTCATCATGCTTTTCCACCCTATGCGTGAGACCATCCATTCTGGCTGACATGGAGTCCATTTTGGATTCAATGGAAGTCAGGCTTGACTGCATCGCAAACAGAAGTTCTTTCAGATCCGACGTTGATGTGGTCGCAGTTTCAGTCTGCACGTCGTCAGGTTCCGACTGGGATCGAGGAGTTTTCCTGGAATCAAAGGTGAGCTTTGTCTGCTTGTTATCAGGCTGCCCCATTGTGGCCAGACGGGAGGATCTGCGAGATAGTGGGGCGTCAGTGGATCCAAACCGTCTACTCCCGGTGTGTGTCTGTGGGTGCGGGACAGCCGGTTTCCTGTGTGCACTGTATCTGTGCAGCCAGCGGGAAAGTCCGGATCCTCACGCCTTAAGCCGCGGGTCGCCGCCCAGTTCCTCTGCCCCTCCAGAGGGTCTCGCCAGGCCCCCAGCATCGGTCCAGCAGCCGCAGGTGGCAATCGCCATGTACAGGTTGTACCCCTCGAAGCCGCGGGCGCTTCGTCACCCCAAAAGCCCCCAGTATCCAAGTGTTATGCCACCTAAGGGTGTCATCACCCGCCAGGAGCGCAGGTGCGCAGAGTCGCTATCTCAGGGATGTCCAGTGCAGTGCACGTATGCTGTAGTAGGGCATAGTTGAGGGCCTTTAAATTGGAGGGTCCGGCCAGGGAGGCACCGCACTCTGACAGGAGTCTATCGGGCCGTTCTGCAAAGCCCACGCGTCTACAGTGTTCACTCCGCGCAGGGGGGGCACCCACCGTTGCGTTATTTATGCAGCACCAGCAGTGCTAATGGGCAGGCATGTAACTGGCGGCGGCAGGAAGGTATCACAGGCCGGAGGGGGGTCCAGTCAGGGCCGTTGGCCGCATATGCGGGCACCGTGTAGAACCGCGGGGTCAGATCCCCCACGCCAGGGCCCCACACACGGGCCGTCACCGGCAAAGGGAGAGCCGACAGGCCCGCGCCGCAGCTGCCAGCCATCGCCTCCCCACCCGCAGCGCAGAGCAGCGGCTACGGGCAGACGGGAGCACGGCAGGGTCTCCTAGCAGCAGCGGCGAGAGGGTGCAGCCGGTCATCGGGGCGAGCCCCCATGCACGGGTCCCGCAGCCCCAGGTCCCCCCCGCAGCCTACCTCCACAGCGGCAGTCAGGTCCCCGGAGCAGAGCCCCTCCCTCAGGCCGGCAGGGAACGGCCTTAGCTCCGCACGGCCGACAGCCCCAGAGTCACCGGGCAGTCCGCGGGGGAGCAGCACAGCAGGCCGGAGTACCGCAAGGCCAGTCGCGACTCAGCAACAGGGGGGGGGCAATTCACCTCGGCAACCGCACCGCGATCAGCAGGCTCCAGCAAAGCAGCAGGATCCAGGTAGGGAGCCGATCGCCAGCAGCAGCCTACACCGCGGCAGCCTCTCCTCAGCGTCTTCTCAGGCTGTCGCCATTTTATGAGCAGCAGCACAGCTATCACCGCCACATGACAAGCTGTTCCAGGTAGGGAAACTCTGTTTTTTGTGGATTTCGGCAGTCTCAGGGGTACTGCGTGTGCTTGGATGGCTGATTAAGCTAGGTTGGAGTGCCAGATGGCCAGGATATTAGGTGCATGTGCGCCCGAACTGCAAGAGCCTCACATAAGTGCGGCCATCTTGCTTGGCGCCCTCTAGCGCCCCCCACTTCAGGGAACAAACATGTACAGCACACACATTGTCCATCCACATGTCGAATGACCAAAAACCCTCTTATAAAAAGTAATAAAGCACATCCAAAGGCAAAAAGCACTCAATGAAAATACAAGAAACTGTAAAAACTGTTACCCACATAAGACATCTCACGTTAACAGGGAAGAAATGCAGCACAGCTAGGGTACTTCAAGCATGCGAAGTGGAAATCACTCCAGTTTCCTCTCTGAGGGCACTGGGTACCCAGACTGGGTGACTGGGTTTCCTGCTCCCTATGCACTGCCTCACAAATGCATCCCACACATAAAACAATAGAAAGGGAAGTTTCACACTGGGTTTTGTCAGTAATTTGCAATCCTCTTAACCAGGACACAGCCCTGCCAAGTACCACGCATCCGGTGTTAGACTAACGCAATTTGGTTACTGTTACTGAATTTCTGCACTGGAGCATTTTGCCACGCAAGGAGTATTGCTTTAAGCTCCGCAGTAGCCCTCCACTATACATGATCATATATCAAATTGTTATTTGCCAGCATGCTCAAGAAAGCAGGCCATCCACTTTTAACGGCAGCCAGCAGTGCATGAAACTCAGTTGAAATTTCAGGGGTTCAGGAGAGATTTTTGTCATTTGTTATGCGGTGCAGTGTCAAGAGGTTGGAGTGGGCTGTTCCCCTGCTTTACAGAAATACAAGAACAGTGGCAAGAATAATTCTATCGCGTGTACTGTAAATAAATGTGGGCAGCCTTGAGAAAAAAGCCTCACTCCATGAGATTGGTTAAAATGCCTGTTAAAAATCATAGCATCACATTTATTTTGAATACAATCATGTTAGGGTAAGTAGATCAGTGACCGTCCATAAGCCATTTAGGGGTGTTGCAGTAGGTTATAGGAGCGCAAAGGTGATACCTTCTGATATTTCTCCCATTCCTGAAAAGTATGCAGGCTCAATGAGGAATCCTTAAATCATCCTTGGTAGCTTTGCACTTCCTTAGAAAAAATCACTTCCTTAGGAAAAATATTTTGTGGTGCGTGAATAGCAACACCAAAACAGCATTACACATTAAGACTGAGGCAAGTTATAATTCCCAAACCAATTTACATAAAAAGAATGCAATGTATTGATCAAATTACACACACATAAAGAAAATCTAATACTGTAGTCATGAGTTGTTACAAAATATTGGGATGCATTTTTAATGGAAATCTGTCTGAATTTGGAGGCAGCCTCCATTTGCCTTTACCAGGCAGAGGGAGTTCTTCCCTTGTCTTTTTGCTTTTTCTTCTGGATGAACTAGTTCGCTAACTTGAAAGAGGTTAAGCAGCGGATTTAAACATGCGTCTAGGTTGTGGTTGGCAATGACACCTAAACAAATCAAATTATTTTTCCAACTATTCCCACCTAGGTTTAACGCACTATTTCACACTTCGTATCTTTTTTTTTGTATTAGCATTTCTTTATTGGGTTTTACAAGTCACAGACGAGAGGGTTGTGGAGGTATAGCAACACAACAAACATTCTTGATTGACATGCAGCACATATCGTGATCGAGAAACCGTGTACATCAATTCACGTCTGCTGAACAAAGACTCATGTTGCCATGGTTTTTTTTTCTTAGTAAGGTATTTGATAAGTACAAAGTATAACAAGAAAGTCAATATATATAGAAAACAGGCAGAACAAAACATACCATGGGAGCTTTGGAGGCAAAAAGATTGAAAGACAATGCAGCAAGACTGCCAGCAATTATAAATCATATATAAAATATAGCACAGCGGGTACTAAGTTCATTGTGTTACAGTTGTAAGAAACTACAAGATTCAGGTGATCATGTGTCTCTTTGGCCAGCGAGGCGTATGTCAGCTAGGGAGCTGCCCTGACTAGGAGGCGTGTGGCTGGGTGTGTAAAGGTGGTGTCAATCAGGGGGATGACCCTTCATGTGTTTGGGGCTGGTGGTGTTTTGAACCCCGTAGAATTCATATAGGAGGAAGGATAAGTGATGAAGGGGGGCCAAAATCCACAGGCGGGAACACTGGGGCACCAGCTCCCAGTATGCAGTAATTTCTTGGCAATAAGTCACATCACGTAGCTAGCTATCTATTCAAGTTGCAGTGCGGTGTCCCCAGTGTATCGCAACTCTGCACTTTGCTAGCAGCATTGCAGTCCGACTCTGCTCGGAACGTCCTTAACATAGCCCAAGATCAGTGGGGACCTCTGGGCGCGATGATCAGTGATCAAGGCAATGGCTCCATAGACCGAGGTCCAAAAGCAGGCCACTGTAGGGCACTCCCTTGCCTGGTGGAGAAATGAGGATTTGTCTATACTGCAAAACAAGCGCAGTTTGTAGTTGGGGAGAGTGCCCCTGGTCAGCCTGTACCAGTATCGCCACTGTACAGCAGTGAGTGGAGGATTGAGCTTGGCTTACCAGCTGTGGTAGGCCCTAAGAGTGCATATGGGCAACTTCTTCTCCATGCCTGGTCTCACATAAGCATGTGATCAGGTTCCAAGGAGATGGGCTAGCTAGTCAGTAACCTGTCCAGTGCATGAAATATAGGAGGGGCTGTAGGAAACATGCCATGTAAGTTGTGGAGAACAGCACAGAATCTGAAGTATGCAAAAACATCAAGCGGGCTATGCAGTGGGAGTGCAAGTATATGTTGCACTGAAAGGAATTGGCCCTCGCGGCATAAACAGGCAGCGTAAGGAGTAGGGCCAATTGCTGGCACACTGCATTTTCAGCTGCTGCTGGGAGTTGCGGGTGACCGCTCAAGGGAATATTGGGTGAGTATAGGTTGTTTAAGCGGGCACGTAGGTGGCGTCTATCCTATGACCAAGTCATGCAGGTTAGAGTGTCTATTTCAGCAAGACGGGGATGGGCAAGCTCATAGATTGCGCCAGTTAATGGACGGGGCACCGCGGTAGCTGACTCAATGCTCAAATGTGGCTGGAATGGAGAAATATAGTAATTTTGTTAGGATGACCATCTTGGCAATGGCAATTCTCCCTTCCATGAATAGTGGTAATTGAGTCCAGCTGGCATATGATCCTCAAGTCGTGCCATCGGTGCACCATAGTTAGCTCTCCATATTTTTTCAGTATCTCTGCTGATCCATATACCCAGATAGTGGACTGGTCCATCCTCCCACATGAGTGGGTAGTCTGGAGTAAAACAGTAAATCACACAAGTGAGAGAAAAAAAAGATTTGGACCAGTTTATTGAATGCTGGTGAAGCCACCAAAGCAGATGACTTCACAGATCATAGAGTATATGTTAATGTGAGGGTCTGCAGATATAGCATGACATAATATGCATACATAGAGACTAAAATACTTCTAGTGTGGAAGGGGCTTCCCCACGTGAATGATAAAAATGCACAAAAGGGAGTGCCTCAAGAGTCGAACAATTGCATTATAGAGCTTTCTATTTTTTTTCTCCTCCTCTCACGAAGAACATAATTCTATGGTGTTTATCTCAATATACTCTTCTCCAAGAAAAATAACATGAGAGCCGAAGTATGAAGTCTCAAAACAATTTTCTTTATTATTCTTCAAAACATCAAGGAAATAGCCCGACCAACGTGTTTCGTCCTCTGAAAGGACTTCATCAGGGTTTATGTATTTCTTTGCCAGTGGGGCATATGAAGAGGAAGGTACTTGGCAGTGGTGGTGCATAGTGATACCCGGTCTGACCTTACAGAACCTAATAGGATATGGCTATTAAGCTACATTTATTAATATATGGCCTTCAGTTATTATTCTAGGATAAAATAGGAGTGTTCTAAGTATCTCTGGGAGAACTGATTTGCTCACACTTAGACTTCTGTGTTGGGATCGACACCATAGAATTGTGTGTTCTTCTTGAAAGGAGGAGAAACAAAAACAGAAAGCTCCATAATACAATTGTTGGACTCTTGAGGCACTCCCTTTTGTGTGCTTTTGTCTGTTCAATTGTATTCATGGTTTTTGAGTAACTTGACCATTAGAGGGTGAGTGCCTACAACCGTTACCTTACAAGACTAGCATTTGTGCGGCAGTTCAAAACAACTACACTTGCCTTGGGATTATTTCCACCGTGAATGATGCTGGTGCAAGCGGGCCACCTAGGGCTCCACTGCAATGGCAAAAAGGATACGTGATGGGGCAACCTTGTCTAGTTCCCCTAGATATCGAAAAAGGGGCCGTAACCTCACCATTGATGTGCAACCCAGCACACAGTGCTTCATCTAGCTAAGGCCCAATCGTCACAGCAGCTGGAAAAAGGAGGGCCACTCCAAAGAGTCGAAAGCCTTAGTGGCATAGAGTAGGATAGGCAACAGCTTGAACTGAGGATTGAGGGAGTGAATTAGTGCAAACATTGTGCATAACTTATGGTACGTGTTGCACCCAGGCACAAACTTCGATTGGTCTGGGCAAACAATGTCAGACAACAGTGACATCAGTTGGGAGCAAGTAGTTTAGCGAGGATTTTACAGTCCATATTGATCAGTGACAGAGGGCAAGAGGAGTCACACTGGTTGGGGGAGTTATTTCCTCGGTTTCAGAATGGTAACAATCACTGCTTCGTGCAATACGTGTTCAAAAAGGGGGGTGGTGATGAACAGAGTATCTGAATTAAGCAGAACACTCCTACCCAGTCAAAAGATCAGGGCTTGATCCATCACCGTTTTTTAGTTCACTGCACCATCCCAGTTCAGAACCTGGCTACATGCAAATTAGTCTGTCCCTGGCCCAGTGCATCATGGGAACAGGGCAGACCAAACTACCAAGCCAATTCTTTACTGGAAAGGAAACAAGCATCCGGGGACCGGTTTCTGGCATTACAGCCGTCTTCGGCCCGGCTTGCTTGAATCCTGATGGTGCAGTGAGCAAGGGACTCACATCTGAGCATACCCTTCCACACTTGTGGTGGCCAAAACGATTCAAAAAGGGGGGTGGTGATGAACAGAGTATCTGAATTAAGCAGAACACTCCTACCCAGTCAAAAGATCAGGGCTTGATCCATCACCATTTTTTAGCTCACTGCACCATCCCAGTTCAGAACCTGGCTACATGCAAATTAGTCTGTCCCTGGCCCAGTGCATCATGGGAACAGGGCAGACCAAACTACCAAGCCAATTCTTTACTGGAAAAGAAACAAGCTTCCGGGGACCGGTTTCTGGCATTACAGCCGTCTTCGGCCCGGCTTGCTTGAATCCTGAAGGTGCAGTGAGCAAGGGACTCACATCTGAGCATACCCTTCCACACTTGTGGTGGCCAAAACGATTCAAAAAGGGGGTGTGGTGATGAACAGAGTATCTGAATTAAGCAGAACACTCCTACCCAGTCAAAAGATCAGGGCTTAATCCATCACTATTTTTTAGCTCACTGCACCATCCCAGTTCATAACCTGGCTACATGCAAATTAGTCTGTCCCTGGCCCAGTGCATCATGGGAACAGGGCAGACCAAACTACCAAGCCAATTCTTTACTGGAAAGGAAACAAGCTTCCGGGGACTGGTTTCTGGCATTACAGCCGTCTTCGGCCCGGCTTGCTTGAATCCTGATGGTGCAGTGAGCAAGGGACTCACATCTGAGCATACCCTTCCACACTTGTGGTGGCCAAAACGATTCAAAAGGGACTCATGCTCAGACATGAGTCCCTTGCTCACTGCACCATCAGGATTCAAGCAAGCCGGGCCGAAGACGGCTGCAATGCCAGAAACGTGAGTTCCCGACCAGAGAGCCTTAACATATACAGACAGATGGTATGGGGCAAGGATCTGGGCATACGCTTTGTAAAATGCGACGGTCAAGCCATCCAGTCCTGGCGCCCTGCCTCTAGGCATACTTTGTATTGTCTGCACTATGTCCTCAACAGAGAACAGGCCAAGAAATTGAATGGAATCTAGATACGCACCCAATTGTGTTGAGTCGTGGGCAATCGTTCAACTATAAAGGTTGGTGTAGAAAGTTGTCATGGTACATTTGAGGCCCTCCGAGTCCGAAAGCTGGATATTCTGGTTATCTAGTAATACTGTAATGTAATCTCTAGCCCTGGGTCGGCCAAGCAGTTTAGCTAGTACTTGACCCGCTCTGCCCTCCTCCCCATAGTGCCTAGATTAGTGGTTCTTAACTGAAATAATGTGTTTCTCGAACTACCTCCTCATCGTATTCACTGAGCTTTTCCCTGATTATGGGAAGGGTGCCTGCATTATCTGAAGTGAAGAAAGGAAGATTGCGGCCACAAGTGTCAGATTCAAGCCTGACGAGCTACATTCGTATTACCCTCAATACCCCAGCCTGCTTGGATATATACTTGCCCTGGATGTCGACTTTGAACACCTCCCATAGTGTGGAGGCTGAGGTCACAGATAGTGAGTTATGAGAGAAATATTCTATAATGCTTGATCAGATCTCATCATGAAACATCGGGTCACTGAGGGCACTAGCAGGGAGTCACCAGGTGTGGGCTCAGTTTAATGTGCCATGGAGGGCAAGTTTAAGGAGGACCAGTGCGTGGTCAGAGAGTGTCTTGGGGAGGTGCTCAATTGTCGTCAACCAAGGGACTAAATCTTTCATTGCTAGCCAGTAGTCCATCCTGGATCAGTGTTGTGTGTAGTGCCCATGCAAGTAACATTTCTATATGGAGGGTGTTTGTGTCTCCACAGGTCAATGAGCCCATGGGCTCCCATTGTGATATGTAATTGAATGGCTGTTCCTGGAAGCAGCTGTCTTGAAACGCTGGACGGGTCAAGATGATGGGTGAGCACAACATTAAAGTCACCCCCCCCCAACAGGACTGTTGCTAGTCCTAAACTATAAGTCTGGTGCCATAGTTCTGTAAGGAGGCCGGTCAACATTGGGTCCATACACTGAAGTCAATGTGAACAGTCTGCGTAGGAGTGTGCAATGTAGAACATGTCGGCCTTGTTTATAACCTATGGATGTATCTGTGTGTCACTGAAGCCCTTTATGAATGAGAATGGCAACCAGCGTGCATAGTTAGAGTAGAGCGCCGTATGTGTTTCTGGAAGTCAGCCAGCGTGCAAACGGGGATGTGAGGCATCAGTTAGGTGGAGTTGTTGTAAGTAAAAATATTAATTCAATGTCAGCAAAGGTGAGCAAATAGAAAGCGGGCTTTGCACTGATCATTAAGCCTGCAAATGTTCCAAGGGAATCATCTAGGGGTATTCATCACAATGTAGGGAATTCTGAAATCTATCAGTGTAGCCTATGTTGAGTACACTAGGTGCAGTGGGGGGCCACAAACATGTAACCAGGTGAAGGTGTGTGTATGCTCTATGGTAACACAGAAAAAGGAAAACAGCACCCAAGTCCCCACTTCCACCACCCGCTTCAACTCTCCCAACTGGTTGAACCATCCATAACCACCCCCCTCCCTTCCCAACACATAAACAATCTAAAGACATAAAGGAATAAATCCATCAGGCGCCAGGAGATCCAGTGAACAGCCCAGTGGTAGAAAGCTGGGTGGTCGTGATAGGAAGTTGATAGAATCAGAGAACAACATGGCCAATTAGCAGTTAAAGCATCTGGAACCAGGTCGGGATCAAATGGAGCGCAGCTGGCATATGGGCTGGCAGCATGCCATGTTGTGGCTGGACCCAGTGGAAGCTTAGAAAGGGCTTGCTTTCTGTAAATCTCTGCAAGCTCTAGTTTGAGTTTCCCCTCCTGTCCACCAGCTCCTCTGGGTACAGACTCCTTGAAGACACTCTGCTGCCTGCTTTAAGGTGGACTACCAGTCCTAGGAGGAAATTGATTCTCCCTCTGTAGGCTGCATGTCAAGACCCTCTGTAGTGTCCTGCTCTGATCCTTCCTCAGACACACTCCTCCTCATCCACTTTTCCTTCTGGCTTGGCTGCTGCCCATGCTCTCAAGGTTTTCTGAAGCTCTGCTTTCTTGGCACGTCCTTGTGGAACACCCATTTCTCCTGGCAGAAACCCTTAAACTGAGCCACTGTGTATACTTCCAGGTTGGCCAGCTCAAATTCCATCTTGCCAGGTAGGATGAGAGATACTGCAGAGAAAAATGGGACCTGGGCAAATGGACTTTGGAACAATCAAAAGATGTCAGAACAGGGAGAATTGAAAAAGCGTGAATCTGTCTCAGTATAGAGTTGTGAGATGTAGTGAACGATGAGTTACTATATGGCCAGACGGAAACCACTAATCTAGTCAGTCTAAGCTATATAAACAATCATATAACCTATGTTCACCGTCTGGTAGTTTGGCACTGAGATGTCAGGGTTATCTACAGGGGCAAGGGGTATGGTATTTGTGCAACACACACACAGTTAAACAATGAATACGCCACAAAAAGATTCTACACAGTTTTAGTAAATAGAGAATATTAATCTGAGCAACATAGACTAAAATTGACAAAAATCCAATCAGTAGAAGTTGACAAATTAATTTTTAAAGAATAAACCAAAAATAGTTCTTACAAGTCATTAACAGTCAAAAGGTTACTTGAGGTTGCGAGGGACCGATACAATTCCAAAGTTCAGGCTGACTGCAATGGAGTGCAGGCCGGCTACAGGACACAGACTGGCCCCACTGAAGGAATACCTTGCTTATAGAAAGTGTTGATGTCGAGAGACTACTGTGTCATCGTCGAGCTGCGCAAACGGGGGTCCTGCGTCGTCGTCAAGCTCCACAGAAGTGAATGTAATGCATTGTCATCAAGCCGTGCAAAGTGTAGCCATCATGCCGCGCAGGCTGTGGAACTGTTGTCACCAGGCAGCCTCTGTATCTGCGTCAAAGGCCGATGCAGCGGAATTTCCCCAGCAGTCGATAAAATGTATTGGTTTTTGCAGATATCGGCTGTAGAACCCACCTATGAGAGCCAGAGCTTGGAAGGGTTCACCTCAGGCAAGGGTAGGACTCACAGAAGGCACAGGCCAGCAGCACCAGCAGGATTGCAGGAAGTCCTTTGTGCCCCTGAGACTTCCGAAAAGAGGAGGCAAGCCAGCAAGCCATTGAAGAGAAGGCAGAGTACAGCTCGCCTTCTAGCATAGTCAGAGAGCAGCAGGCAGCAGGGCAACATGCAGAAAAGACGTCCTTCAGAAAAGCAGTCCAGTGTAGTCCTTTAAACAGCACAGCAGTCCTTCTGACAGAGGATAAGTTCAAGATCCAAAAGTGCCTGATTATAGGGGATCAGAGACCCAGAACTTAAAACCAAATGTACCTTTGATATAGGGGGTGACTTCAAAGGATTGCTTTCAACCCAGTCCTGTCTTCCAGGCTAAACCTGGAGGTAAATCAGTTATTTGCGTGTGGACAGGACACTACCTATTGAAGTGTAAGTGTCAGTCCCTCCCATTCCTCCCTGCTCAGGAAGACCCATCAGAATGCAGATGAGTTCTCAGAATGCAGATGAGCCTCACCTTCCTGTGTTTGTGGCTGTCTAGAGGGAATACACAAAGTGCAGCTGTCACTCACCTAAACGTGTATTGGAGACAGGCAGTCAGGGACAAAGAGCAGTAAGTGCAGAGAAATTATCACATTCTAAAAGTAGAAAAGAACAATTGATGGACAGAATGATGAACAATGTCAAACATTCACCCCAGTATTGCGATCTGGGCCTAAGTCCATCGTTTTTGTTCTCCCCAAGCCATTCCAGTTTAAACAAATCAGTCTTGATCCTATTCCTCATAGGAACACTCTAGCCCGAACTGCCCGACCAGGTACCCCCTGGACTGAAACAAGCATCCTAGGACCGTTTTCGGGGGTTCACCCCTCATCAGCTAGGCTAGCCTGACTCCAGTGGCATGGAGAGCATGCAACCTACGTCTGGGCATAACCGTCCCATTTGGGGTGACAAATGCAAAAAGAACAATTGATGAAAAGAATGTTGAACAATGTCAGACATTCACCCCAGTACAGAGATCTGGGCCTAAATCCATTGCTTTTATGCTCCCCGTGCCCTTTCAGTTTAAACCCAACCTTATGCAAATCAGTCTTGACGCTGTTCTCATGGGAACAGTCCAGCCCGAACTACCAGGCCAGGTCCTCCCTGGACTGGAAAAAGACGTTCTGGGACTACTTTTCTGGTTTCACCCCTTATCAGCTAGGTTAGCTTGACTCCAGTGGCATGGAGAGCACAGGACCAACGTTTTGGCATACCCTTCCCACTCAGGTTGACAAATGCGTTTGTTGCATTAAGTGAGAAGGGTATGCCCAGACATGGGTCCCATGCTCACTGTGCCACTGGATTCAACCTAGCCTCTGCTGATCAGCGGTGATGCCCTGAAACCGGTCACAGGATGCTTGTTTCCAGTCCAGGGAGGACCTGGTTTGGGAGTTTGGGCTGGACTGTTCCAATGAGGAATAGGGTCAAGACTGATTTGCATATGACTGGGTCCAAACTGGGGTGGCGTGGTGAGTAAAACAACAATGCAATAAACCCAGATCTTTGTGACTGGGGTTGAAGGTTTGCATTGTTCAGCATTCTGTCCATCATTTATTCCATTTGGTTTTGTTGCCCTAAGTGGGAAGGGTAGGCCCAGACTTGGGTCTTGTGCTCACTGCACCACTGGGTTCAACCTAGCCTGGCTGATATGGGGAGATGCCCCGAAACGGTCCCAGGATGTTTGTTTCCAGTTCAGGGAGGACCTGGCATGGCAATTCGGGCTGGGCTGTTCACATGAAGAACAGGGTCAAGACTGATTTGAATATGGCTGGGTCCAAACTGGTGTGGCATGGTGAGCAAAAGAACGCTGGATTAAACCCAGATCTTTGTAACTGGGGTTGAATGTTTGCATTGTTCAGTATTCCATCCATCATTTGTTCCTTTCACTTTCTACAAGTGCCATTTCTAAAACAGTAATGTTAAATCAAACTTCACCAGTAAGGAGGATTTATCATTACCATTGCAAACATATCAAACATGAAAAGGCATTACAGCTTAAAAGTATATTAAGGAATTCCCAATGCTGGCCTAGGAGTAGGGTAGGCCTCACAGTAGTGTAAAACAAAATAGGCTGTTTGCCACTACCAGGACATGCAAAATATAAAGGTACATGTCCTACCTTTTGCATACATAGCAACCTGACCTTAGGAGTACTGAACGCCTACCTTAGGGTTGACATATGTAATGAAAATGGGAGTTTAAGGCTGCACAAGGAGCTTTCAATGCTAAATCGAAGTGGCAGTAAATTGCACACACAGGCACTGTCAGTTCCTTTAATATGACCTCCAGGACTGGTTCCTGATGTGTGTCACTGTTGTTACCCTCTTTAGATTGCTGTCCTGTTACCACTCTTTGCAAATAGGAGTTGCTTAGATGATTTCGACCTTATGGTGGAAATTTGGAGCACGAGCCCTGTGGCCCTGTGAATCAATGGGGGTGCTGTCCGCTTGCTAATTCGACAAAAAAGGGAGAAGCTGAGGACCAAGGCAACATGGAACTTGAATGTGCGGTGGAATGTGTGCACACAGTGTTGTTTCCCAGAATACTAGTATGGCACTCTGTGCCCCGGAGGACTTAAGAGTTGGGGTCTGTGGAGTCAGGAAGCTCAAACCGCGGGATGGGTAGGGTGGATGAGCGTTATGGTGGCCCGCCTGGAAGTATGAACAAACCATGCTGCTGTGAGGCTATCTCAGTTCCCACTTGCTAAAACCCAAGTCACAGAGGTCGGGATATTAGCAGTTTCAAAAGGCCCTGCTGGGTGTGATCACCATCAGAGGTGATGAACAGGGGGCTGCAGCACTGAGCCTAGTCCGGGAGCCAGTGGGTGTTTGAGTAGCATTAAAGGTGTGTGAGAAAGGTTCGAGCTCACAGGGACACTCACCATGCAGGGCCATAATCACTATTGGGTCTCAGATTTGCCCATCTAGGCCTGTAGGGGTCAGTTTTCTGAGGAGAGATGCCCGATGGAAGCCACTGAGTGTTTCTGCCACAATTCTGACATGGCTACCAATGTACTAGGGACAGGACCTCTATGACTGTTCAGGGGTCAAATCCACCCTATGGGCCATTACGCCACTGTCCATATTCGGCAGCCGGGGTTGATGTTGCAGGCCGCAGAGAGGGCTGCAGTTGAGAGGTGTTGTCAGGGCCCAACAACCACACTAGAAGTCTTCCTGCTGATGCAAAGTTGTTCATCACTTAGAGGTCATGGAGAGTGCCCCCTTCCCCCAGACAGCAGAGAGGTCAGCATGGCCCCCCGCCACTCATGAGGCTTCTCGAACCCCTCAGGGACAGGGAGATGGCCCATGGACATGGCTACCTCTGGAGCTCCGCTATAGAGATGCCATTATCCCAGGTGCCAAGCCCACACTTCCTATCTCAGAGAGGCATTTAAGGGCAAAAGTTATCCTAGAGTTTTGTGTATTACAGAAATTCAAAACAGTAGATGTAAGCTTCTATCATATATTTATCCCTCTTTGTCCATACTCCTTCTGGAGCCAGCCCACTTTATACCCAGTGGGACAAAAGAAAAAATCTCACCCCACCAGGGTACATCTGCTCTCATTCCGGGGGGGGGGGGGTTGTCTGTGTCTGTGTTTTCATTCAGAGGAGGCCCTTTACAGGTGTCCCGGAATGTTGTAGATCTCCACAGATGTGACAGGAAGGCCAATGTGTCCTGATTCCTTTAAACAATGGCACATGGTCATCTCATATCCCAGGAAAAGATATGAATGCTCTGAATCACCTGTGAACCACAAGATGATCTACCACAGTAAGAAACCAGTGTTAAAAGTACAGACCATTCAGTTTAAGGGCGGACATCTGAATTCAGTTTAAGGGCGGACATCTGACATCTTACTATGTCACTGTAGCATGATATATTACAAAATCCCATGGTGACTAATACTTTTAGTTTAATTTATTATACTGTGGATTATTATTTCTACATTTTTTCTGATTGAAGTTATTATAAAAAAGGTTTTAAGCCAAATACAGACTGCAGCCGCTCGTTTTTTATGTAGAATGTAAGCTCATGTTACATTTTGAAAAGCAAGTGGGGGGACAGAATCCATTCCAGGTTTGAACACCCAGCAACTAGGCCTAACCTTTTACAAGGCTCAGATACAGCTGTCTTAAACAGTGCTAAATATGACTATTTAAATACAAAAAGAAGTTTATTTTAAAAGCACTCCATATTTTCCCCACACATGGATAAGGAACAGCAATGAAAAGAGAGAACCATTTGAAATGAACTTCCAAATTACTTTGACATCTGAAATTATGAGCAAACATCGATTAAATTACACCTTAGAAGAAAAATACAAACTTGACCTAAAGAAAAATATAACAGTCGATAAAACATATCCTGTTTTGACATGAGACAAAACATATATGTGACATATTTCTGAAGAGTGCTTGTACCAGTAGATTGACATGCTTGAAATTTGTCACTGTGAAAATTAGAAACATTGTCTTTCTTTGTGCAATCTCTTTGGCACTATGCAAGGGAAAGCCATATGATGTGAAGTTAACATCTGCTTGTGTGTGCTCTTCTAAAACGGGTTTGTAAAACAAGTAATACAGCACAATTACACCTGATCCAGCGGAAGCGGTGGAACGTTTGTGGGCACAGAAGTAAGTTACCCCTTCACACCATAAACTCAAATCTTTGTAATGTAATTCACAACACAGAGTTTGGGCCCATAATAACTTTACTTCCACTTACACATCATGAGGTCCTCTGATAGATCTCTGTAAGAACTAATAGGGACTCAGATAATTAGAGACAGAGGCCATTCCTTCATGCTGACCTATAATGAAGAAATGCCTATCTGACTACAATAATCAATAACCGTAACTTGTCAATAATATTAATCAATAAGTAAAAACAAACTCAGTATAGTTATCAAGGCACTTTTATTTTATCTTCAAGATAAATGGTCAATACACAAAAACACATTAGAATTTTAAATCCATGGTTATTCAGTTGAATACAGGTAAAATCACAATACAATCACTGTTTAAAGCAAAATACATCATAAATCAAATAACTGGTGTGAGGAGAGAGAGAAAGTGAAAGAATAAACATGCATTGCATATTCAGTATGCAATTTCAGAACTAATTAGTCATAGATTATCAGAACTGAGACGCAAGGTGAACTAATGCACAGCATGCATTAGTCTGGAATAATTAACCCTTCAGCCGAAAGGTTTAGCCTGCTCAACTTCACCAACCGAGGAAGTGCAGGAGAAATCAGGAGAATTCACTTCAGAATAGTCAGTTTGTACCGAAGCATGTCACGCCCAAGAATTACAAGGAAAATAGCCACACGCGTCCTTTTCTCACAACGTTTTTATACCTCGAAATGTTCACAATTCCAGCCCACAAGGTTGCTTCTTCACAGTTCTGCATGATTCTATTGGTTGGGATCCATGGTGTGATCGTGGAATGATCATTCTTCCGCCCCACATCATCCGGAACTACATGTAATACCTTTGTTACCTGTTTACAGTTTTCTAAGAATGAACAATATTTATTTTCACCTCAGAAATAGGAAGCACACTTGCAACACATGTCCATGCGCTCGCTTCCGAGGTAGCTTGCAACAAAGTTGACGCAGTTATTCATAGAACGAGGATATTCGGACAGTAAGAAAGAGACTTCAGTGATAACACTTGTAACTAGGGCAATCAAGTCAGCATTTTATTCTATTGCCAAGAAAATAAGGAAGGATAAAATACATTTCTCTGAGGCCTACAATGGAAAGACAGAATACATCTTATTAGGTCTACTTGGAAAACCCAAAAACTTGCTAACTTTAAAACACTTGAAGAAAACATAGCGCATAAGAATCTAATATATTTACCATTTCACTATTTTCGTAAGCATAGTCTTATCATATTTCAATTAATAAAGAGACCGTTTCTCTTTGCAGTTTCAGAATTACATTTTGAGAAAACATAGCAAGACACATTTCAATAGAGCAATCCTTTCAAGTCATATTCTGCTAGAAATCCACCAACCACATTATTACTTTTCACATTATCATCATACCACGTTAGTAGTTTTTCTCTTTCTGTCTTAAATCTCTCAGTTTCAAGAGTTTGCGACCCTTCTGCATGCTTTTACGGTGCAGTTTTAACATTCTCAGTGTTCAACGAGATACGTTAGTCATGTTTTTTAAGAATGTTTTAGTAATTCACAAGCAATGAACAGGATTTGACCAAGCAAAATCATTTTTAAATCATCATGCTCAATCACACTTTAGTATTTCTGTAAAACGAAGAGCATTGTTAATAACAGACATATTGTATTACATAAAGACGTACAGTGGACTTTGTTTCTGCCCCTTGCACGTGATTGTCTGGCTTTGCTTTTCAGTTCCCCCTTTCCGGATTTAATGGTTTTCCTCTTTCATTTTTTTCGGTTTGTCCGGCCCAAGGAGCATTTTGGTCTCACTGTGTTTTTATTACAGTGCAGTGCATGAGGTTTTATCTTCTCTTCCCCTCTTTGTCTCTTCCTGTGTCCCCCACATCTACTACTCCACTATCAATATTAAAAAATTGGTGCCCTCTGCACTCATTTGCCCTCAAGGCCCCTTTTTTTTCTTACAGAGTTTTATATAGCGCGAACTTGACCCGAATCGGGTATCAGAGCGATTTACATAGTACCCGTTGCATTACATGAGGACACATTCATTTTTTTTGTTGGGCACGGGGAGATTAAGTGATTTACCCAGAATCACAGGATGTTCAGCGTCATTGCCAAGACTCGAACCTAGTTCCCCAGATTTGAGGTCGGACGCCCTACACTTTAAGTGCTGACTGCCTTTCCAGGTGTTTAAAACATTCCTAGATAGCTACCTGTGTGTGTGCGCGTGTGCCCTCATTTTCTGCAGACATCCTGGAATTATTTTTCTTTTGCTTTAAGAAGATAATTCCAGACTGACCATCATGTGTGCCCACATATGTGGTGGTCACCTTGAATGATTTTCATGAGACAAATGGAAATGCCATTCCAAGATGACTGCTCCACATATGTGTGCAAGCACAGAAGGCAACTTGGAATGATTTTCCTTTTGATTTAAGAAAATACATTCCAAGATTACTGTTTTGTATACGCGCACATGCACAACAACTATGTTGGAATGATTTTTCTAAAAGCGAAAGAAAGAAAAATTGTTCCAAGATGACTATCACATACCTTGTCTGCAGGAACAAGAGCCATTTTGAAATTATAATCATTCTTTTGCTTTTCAAAAAAATCATTCCAAGATGGCTGCCACCATGTATGTACATGCTCAATGACCATCTGTGATAAAACAAACACTGACATAGCCAGTAGGTCTGCTCTCATACACCCCAGTGGCAATGCTTTTTAGGTTCTCCTATCATACAACACAAGCTGTCTGGTTTTAAAAAGTCCTATTATCATTTTACAGCCGCCTTATAGCCCGCCCATTGATTACCATTTGTTGGCTTTATTGTCACTATCATTTGCTTGATTTTTATTTGTTAGCTTGTGTGGGCTTTCTTTGTTCTAATTGTGTTTAACAGTGGAGAAGTGTGGCTCACTGGTTAGAGGAGGCAGACCCTGAAGCAGAGGTCCGACCCGGGACCAGAGTTCAATTCCCGACGCGGCAGGGTCTTGAGCCCAAATGTCCATGGACTCGATAATTCTCGCTTCGGTGCCTACTCGAATCACGGGTTCACACTCTGCAACTCTGGGCAATAGCTTGCTTAATCTCCACTACGGCCCACCCGCGGCAGGATGCCTGGCTTTCACCTTGGGGATGCCCAGTATGGGTTATCTCACAGGGAAAAAGCCAGGACGGGTTCCCAAAGCAAGCGCCTTGAGACCTTGCGGTGATAAGGCGCTATATAAGAACCTTTGACATTTGACATGACATTTACATTTGTCCCTCTCTGCATCATAGCCTCTTTACTTGTGTCCTCCTGCTGCTTACTTTTCAAGCACAACCTTTTTTCGGTTTGATTTTGCACTCCAGGATAATACTCGTGTTTTCCAGCCATCTTCTTTGTGTACTTCTCTTCCCAACTTCTGCCATGCTCAATATTGGTCTCTTTCACTGATGTACTTCTTCCACCATTCTATGTTGCTCTGCTTTCTTGCTCGTGGGCTTCTCGCTTAAGTGCTGCTTCACCCTCCCACCCTCCTGCTCCGTGTTCCTGCCACTTCCCACTCCCCATCATTGCCGCATCACCCGTAGTCTTGTTTCTTAAGTTATTTATTTATTTTATTGGAGAACTAACAAACAAATTCCTTTTGGCCCGTCTGCCTTAAAAGCAATTTTGCGCTAATTTGTTTAATGGTCCAATATGGATCAGTAAATGTAAAAAAAAAATGGCGCCCACGTCATTTGTATGTGCGCATGGGTAATAGGGAGGCTTTGTGTTTTTTTTTTTTTAATAGCATTTTCACCAGGTTGTACAACGTCTTTCTGCTGCTGTACAGCATGGCTAAAAAGGCATTGGCAACACCAATAGGTCCCAAAGGCGAGAGCTCTGAGTTTCGACAATGCCTGTTAGTGATTGCTTTTGTACAAGCTGCGGCTTTAACATCTACTTGAGAGTATATTTAAAGTACTGCATTTTTAATACACAAGGAGTCTCTTGCCCACAATCTCACGACTATCTACACCACTGAGAATTGCAAGACATGAATGAAGTGCCCTGTGTCATTTCTGTGATTGGGTAATGTAAATATTTACTAGCTTGTCCTCCTTCACTACATTTTAAGGTTTGATTTCTCAACAGGTTGTCTTCCTCAAGCCTTCTATTTCTGATTCCTATATCTGTAGCTTTAAGAAACTCAACTTTCACACCACAATGGCTATCGCCTTTTTAAATAAAAATATTCACTCTTTTTTCCACCCTTTGAGGATGATAGTTTTGCGCACTGGTGATTCTTTAACGAATATTATCGTAGTTTCAATGCTTACATTTTTATCTACTGTCGAAAAGCTGCCAATGCATCACAATGCAGTTTAAGTCACTAATAATGTCCCTTTAAATCTCTCGAACTCCACGTCGATAACGTCACTATGGCCCTCTCTGCTAATTTTAGTTTGACTAATCTGCATGGATGGAACTGTTAATCAATTCTTATGTCATAGTGGAAAGTTCAATAGCCGAGAGGCATTGATCTTTCCATGTGCACACATCTCTTTCTACCGGCAAAGGCGAGCGCACTCTAAGCACTGGAAGGGCTAATTTGAGACAAGGTATGTGCGGGGTTTTGGGTTGAATGACGCCTTTAAAGGTGGACTTGTAGTTTGTTACGGCCTTTTGCTAGTGGTCATATGTTGTTTTTCACTGGCACTGTAATGTATTGTGCTGCTTTTGAGTAGAAACTGATCATTTGTCGAAGTCTGTGAGAGAACTCTATAACACAGCAGAACACAATAAAACAACACAAAAACACAACCTCTTTGCAATGTATTATCTGTTCATTGTTTTTGTTATTTTAGAGGTCTTGAATTGTAAAAAGGGAGCTGATGCCACTCAAGTAAAGGAAGTGCTAAATAAAATGCATACAGAAAAGAAAATATAAAAGTGCACAAGTTAACACAGCACAGCCAAACATCCACAATAGAATGCAACAAATCGACAAAGACTACCACAAAACACAACAGAATGAGAATGCAACTATATACAACACATCACAACAATTCAGTAACACAACACAACCTCAGCATAATAAGAAACTAAAATAACAGACCAACACAATATGAAACAAATACAGAATACAACATCGCAATGTAACACAAAAAAGCACAACAATACTTCACAATAATAGGTCACTACATAACAAAATAAGCACAACAGAACTCACCACAATAGCTATACTAAAACGAAACAACAAAATAACAGCTGAGACAAACTAAAATAGCAACATTACAGCATTGCAACAATTCACGTCAATACATGCACTCAGCAAAACAACACCTCACAATAAATACAAGACAACTCAGTAAAAGTCCAAACGGAACAGACAATAACAGCAGAAAACAGAACACTACAACAGAAAAACACATCAAAACACAACATATCCCAGAACAATAATCCAGCAGACAAACACAACACTAAGACATAAATGTGTTGATGTTTTGTAGTGTTTTGCCCTGTTGTAATCTGATGTTGTTTTCTATTTATGTGTTATTGTGTTGTCTTGTTTTTATTTTGTTTTATTTGTGTGTATTATTGTGTTGTGCTGTTTATACATGTTGTGGTGGTCTGTGTTTTTTATATTCTAATATATTGATGTTGGAGAGGTGTTATGTAGCTATGTGGTGTTATTCTGGTATGTTGCATTGTTGTGGTGGCGTGTATAGGTGGGTGTTGTGCTATGCTGTTGTGCTGTGTATTTGTTGCGTTGCATTGAGTATTGGTGTGTTGTATTGCTGGTGGTTTTTGTGGCATTGTTTTTGCTTCCTAGTAGTTTGATGTTTTTCAGTGTCTGTGTGCATCAAAGTGCGTTCAAGTGTTTAAAAATGTTTCTTTCGGAGGAGCCAAGCTCGCGTCCGAGATGGCCGCGTTTTAGCTCGGCTCCGTTCGCTCTCCTGTCTGAAACATCTATCCTCTGTTTTATCCTGCCCCGGGAAGTATTCTTAGATGAGCAGTGGAACGACGACATTTCACAGGCACTTACCGTTTGCTCCGTTTGTTCTTCGGTGCCGCAGATCCTGAGCTGCACCCCTGTCTGCTTCGAGGCCTCCGGAGCGAACTGGCCTGACTATCCCTGGCGGCGCCCGGGCCGGGCGGGGCGCTGTGGCCGGCCCTTGATGGCGGTGTGGATTCGGTCGGAGAGGCCGATGTGCAATTAGACCGGTTGCGGCTCTCCGGGCCTGGTCCGGCGGTCCTGTGGCCTGGTGTTGGGGCGCTGCCTTCCATGGACGGGGTTGACCGTGTATATGGCTCGTCTCCCCTTTTTAAAAATTAGTTCCTCCGCCCGGACTCGGAGAACGGTGCCGGCGGCGTGTGGGGAGCCGGCGAATTGCCTTCTTCTGGTGGCTCCCCTTCCTGCTTTGGTGGTGCCTCTGCTGGTGGTTGGCTGTATCCTGTTTTGACCCGCTGGTGTCCGGACGGGGGCCGGAGTTTGCCGCGGCCCCGCCGGGCTTCTAAGATGGCGGCCGGCCCCATGTCTCTCGGCCGGGCCGAGACTGGCGATGCTGGCCTGCCGCGTGGCACGTTTGCTGGATACCGTAAAGGTGAGCCTACGCTTGGCGACATCCTCGCCGCCTTGCGCTCCTGGGGGGCTCCCATGGCCGCACCTATCATTATCCTGGAGGGGGAGCCTTTTGCTGGGCCTGCCGGGCCCCCCCCGGTGTGTGCGGCGTCATCTCTGTTGTGTGCTGCTGGAACTTTCCTGGAGGCCGTGGGCCCGGCAGCTGCAGTCGGTGTTGGTGTACGGAAGTCCGCTGCCCTCCTTCATCCTGTGCTCCCTCCTGTTCAGGAGGTCCGCCAGCCGGGTCCCGTCCGGACCGGCCTCGATGGATCTCCCTCTCCCTTTTTGCCTCGAATGGCCGAACGAAGATCCTGTGATTGCTCCGTTGGATCGGCTTTCCTCATTTTGTCATCGGAACTGTGCCTGCATTGCTTGAGGTGGTTGCTGTACTTTCCGGTTCATCCGGGTCGCGATCGCTATGACTTGTGTGTATTGCTGATCGGACTCCCTGTTATTCATCTCCTGTTCCACATGCTCTGGTTCCTTGTGCGTTGGACGACTACAGCTTGCGAGAAACAAGGACAGGGTTGAGATGAACTTGCCTCGATGGACTATTATTTTGTGGTATGGTCGGATGATCCGTTTGTAACTGTATGACTATGTTTGATACTTCTTCGTGTTCCTTGAGCTTATCCGTGTGCTTACTATCTTCCCGTGGGCTCTGAGTATTTTCGGACCGGGGGGTGGGAGCTGATGGTGGTTTTGATTCTATGGCTCCTCTCCCGCTGTTACTTCTCTGTTTTCCCTTCCCCCTTTTTTTGTCTAAGTGGTTCTTTCTTACTTACATTTCTTCTATATTTCGGGTTCTGATTAGGGCGACAGGCACGCTGCTGGGGGGTAGGCCATAGCCTTCTGCAGGGGTGCAGGGTGGGCTGTGCGGGGTGGGGGGGGTCTGTTTCATTGTGTTTTCTTATTCCTCCTTTTTTGTTCTATGGCTCTTATGTGTCCTCTTTTTCATGGCGCGGTGTCGGCATGTGGCCCCCGGGGGTGTTTTTTGATGGCATGGCCCGTCTGGTATATCTGCCGTTACGGTTTTACTACGCATTCATTCCTCCTGTTACCACCAGTTCCATGTGCCGAATTAGTCTTGAGTGCTTTGTTGGCCGTGGGGCGCGTGCAGTGATGCTGCGCCCTCACTTTCCCCCCCCCTTTGTTCCTATGTCTTTTCATCCCCCCTAATTCCCCTTTCCCTCTCCTTTTTCTTCTTCTCCCCTGGGTTGTTGTAGCAGAGGGCTTTTTGTTTTGCAAGCTTGATTTTAGCTACTGTATTATTGTGTGTTCACGTAGTGGTGGGAGGGGGTGGAGCAGCGGTTGCGATTGTTATTACTGTGGGACTCACGTTCTGCCTTTGTCAAAATGTGTCTGTTCTTTTTGACTTTTCCTGTGCTCGATACTTCTGCTTGCTCATGGCCCACCACGACCCTCTGGACTTTCCGGACTGTCAATATTCTGCGACTCCCTTTCTTCTATTATAAAATTAACCTTCTTTTATCCTGTCCGTGGTGGTTACTCTGAGGCTCTTTGCCTTTGCTTTTCATATGGGCGATTTCGATATCCTGTTAAAACTCCTGTATTGCCTGGTATGTTTCTTTCATTGTGGTGGCCGGCCCGGTGGGTTGTAGGCCCGTATCTGTGAGCGCTTTCTGTACAATAAAGGTTTTAAAAAAAAAAAAGAATGTTTCTTTCACAGTGTTAAATTGCACCAGTGTGTTATTGTATTGTGTTGCTGTTTTGTTGTCTTGTTATTATGGTTTTGTTGACTTGTGTATAACTTTGTGGCTTAAACACAGTCCCTGCCCTCAAAAAATTACAAGCATTCAGGTCACGTAAAATGCAGCTCCCCTGCTTTCCCTATCATCTGTTCTTGCATCAGTGGCATGCTGCACTTATCTTCTTGTGGGGTAAGAACAAAAAGCCATGTAGCAATCGCAGTTTTTGTTTCCACTGGTAGCCTGCTTTTTCTGCCTCCATAGAACACATTGGACTGTATTGCAAGAAAGAGCCCCAGAGTCAGGGGCACAGGAAGTAGGGGTTCAGTAGGATCTTCATCACTCCTGAAATACCCTTGCAGGAGGTCAGGTAAAGAATGAGCCAGAAAGAGGCCTTTACATTATGGGCCTGATTCACAAATGTAACTTACACCTTTGAGTAAGCTTACTACATTTTGGTATTCACAAACTACAATTTTGTAGTAACTTACACTTTTGTAGTAACTTACACCTTTGTACCTTAAACCTTTGTTATAAGTCCAGCACTACACATGGTTAACCACTGGTATGGAACACCCTCCTGTAGAAATTAATGGAGGTAGGGTCTTAATATAAACGTGTAAGTTAATACAAAAGGGTAAATTGCTACAAAAGTTTGGTTTGTGAATACCAAAAAGTAGTAAACTCACTCAGTTACCACAAAAGTGCAGATTGTGAATAGCACTTGGTAGTAAGTTTTACAGTACTTTATAGCACTACTAAGCTTACTACAAAGTGCAGTTTGTGAATCAGGCCCTTTCTTTTTATCTTGTTGCATTCGCTGTGCATCCAAAGACAGAGGTAAACCTGTCACAGTGTCTCTATACGAATTGCTGTTTGTTCTTTTTAACATGTAGATTGGTGTTTACTTTACCTTTCTTCTTGGTGAGTGAAATTTGTAATGTGAACCAAGTTACGATCTTGCTGGGGCACAGGGAGGTGAAAGGAAAGGCTGTAGGAGGTCAGCTGTTTTGTAACACACATTAAGGTAGTTGTAAATAAATAAACAAATATTAAAAAATATATCAGCAGAAAGGCAAGTACAAATGAGGCCTTTTTTCGTCATTCTTAGGTGAGATGGAAATAAAGATTTCAATTAGATTAAATCAAACCAAGACATTTTACGCAAGTGATAAATGTGTGCTGAAACAGACTTCCACACGTTATAGTTTGTGTCTCCTGTATATTTAACAGAAAAACTGCATTTCTAATGCAAATTTAGTCGCCATTTCAAAAAGACATTTTTAATGGAAAATGTGTTCTTTTTAAGTTGCAGTACCTACCACACCATGCTTTAGGGCCTGATTACGTGTTTGGCGGTCTTACCACCGCACCAACGCGGTGGTGGTGCCCAGAAGAGCGCCGTGGCAGTGGTTTCCGGCCCGCTGTATTACGAGGTTCGAGTTGGACCAGCAGCAGTGTTTGTTCCCAGTGGCGGCTGGTCACATTTGAAAGTGGTGAGGCGTAAAACAATTGTCGTACTTCACTGCGGCGAGCGTAGCGAGCGAGCCTGAACTACCTACGGAAGGTTCTCCCCCCACAAGAAAATTTTGAAAAAAATAGAAGGCAAATGATGCATTTTCAAGCAAGTTTGAGAGTGTGACACTATCCAGGAAGTGCTGCAGGCTGTACTCAAAATATATATGTATCACATTCACATATATCCTTGACCTTGTATTGAACCTCCATCCCCCAGCGGGCCCATGCGTAAATCCCCTGCTGCCTCAAGGCCCCATTTAAGGTATTGCTCTGCTCCTGAGAAGTGCCGGCCATCACCTGGATTGTCAGCAAGGCCCTGCTTCAAGTTTTCCATGCAAACCCTTCGAGCCATTACGGCGCTACACAACCTGTGCATCTATTTTGACAAAATGAAGCACACCGTAGCATATGATCATGTAAGAAAAAGCCACACAGTATAATAAAAAGATTTGTAACATAAAGCAATGTCATTTACATAACATAGTGCATTCTAACAAACCATTGCATAGCATAAAGTAGCATAACACAAACGTAAAGGGTAGCATAATATTGCACAAAACACATAATATAACTACATGAATTGTAAAATAAAGAGATGTAATGTTCATAACATAACAAATAGCTCCCCATCCTAACGTGCCAGAACCAAAAGATGAATAACATAACATCGATTAACATAATGCTTAACAACGTAACATAACAGAAAGACATGCATCATAAGGAAATACAAGCAACACAACGTAAAGTGGTCCAACGTAACACAACCTAGCATAACATCACATAATGTGACGGAACATAACCTCGTGCACCATTCTCTCACATAGCAGAATATAACGCAGCATGTCGGAAAGTAAAGAAAGGAAATGTAACAAAAGGCTATGTGGTGTTCAGTTAAGTTAAATATTGTAATCACATGTAACATAATATACCAAAAAATATCAAAATACACTTGTTTTCGTTTAAAAAACATCTTTGTAGAATGCGCACATATGCTAATTTCAACAGGAACCGAGAACAGTCCTGCGAAAACCACTGTTTGCTCTTGTCACAACCACATCGACAGAGGGAAAGCTGCTGTGAAGTGCGGGTCAGTGTCAGACCAGTAACTGCATTAGCAAAATTAACGTTCCATTCACAGTATAAACTGCGGCCCTAAATTGTGCCTCAGCTTGGCTTTTGTTATTAATTGTATATTGGTGGTTTTAGCTGGGATTTGCCGCAGTCTGGTTGCCTGAGTGGCGTACCACATTGTACCTAGTGTCTATTCCTCTGAACTTCCTAAGAGCTGTGAAGCCATTCCAGAATGAAACTTACTCATGCCAATCGCCTTTATTCCGCTATATTTCACAGCACCAGCTTTCCCATTATTTCCTTACTCTATTCCATTGCTCCAGCTGCTCTGCTCTTATTCCCTTGTTATATACCATCCCAATAGCCCCTTTTTTGTCATCCTCTTGTAATAAATCACTGTGCCAACCTTTTAAACTAATTCTTTCTTTATATTTCACTCAGTTATCCTGATTTCCTCACACGATATCACGGTACTAGTGTTTTCACAATGCTCCCTCATCACATATCACGATGCTTCCATTTGTCTATTATCTCTTATAACATGGCACCAGTCTTAAACCATTATCCCCCATTTTTTCGAGGGGGCAGCTATTCTGTGCTTATTTCCTCATTTTGTTTCACGGTACCAATGTATACCCTCATTACATTAATTGGACTGACCTTTGAATCCATTACCTAATTGTAGAATACGGTGGCGACACTTTTATGCACATTACTTCATTATAATTCACTGCACCATCATGTTTACCCTATTTCAACATTGAAAAGTATGGTTGTGACTTCTTTACCATAAGTCTCTTTATATATCCGGATTGCCTCATTGACACCGCCCTTCTGTCAGAATTCTCTCATCATATATCATAACAATCATTGTCCCCTTATTTCTTCTCACCGTGCTTTAATATTAATATGCTAAACATGCTGCTCTCAAAGCATTGACACCTAAATACCCCCAGACATACAAAAACAAATTCTCATTAATAACCATACGAAAATTGTGTTGATTCATTTATCATTTTCTTGTGCTCCTCTAACATTTGACAAATAAAGATAGCTGATAATACAAATGGTTTATCGAGCAAATATTTTAAAAAATATACGCCGGTCTAAGCAGACATTCATTATATTGCAGGTGAAACGTGGCAGCACCGTCAGCGTCTGGTATTAAATTAAAGTTTGGTTCTTACTGCAACCAATGCAGAACAACCAATTCATTTTATTGTTAACAGTGAGACATATTTGTATTTTTGCCCGGTCATAAAGTTGTTTACAGGGAAACACATTCAGCATTCCAGGGTTTTAGGGAAATTCACATTAATGTGTACATCAAATGTTGCTGAGAAGTAATTTAAATTCCAGAGATTGCTTAAACAATAAGGAACGCGGTGCGCGTTTTATTTGTAAAGCTCAAAGGAGAAATTAGGAGATGATTTTAATAGCCTGGAGTATGACTTTAATAAGAAGCTAGAAGATTAAGAGAACATTCAGTCTGGAGCAGTCCTAGAGTTGAAAAACACATACCGTGCCCACACCTTACCTCGCAGACTGCTCAAGAGCAGCACAACTGCACTGAAGCCAACCTGCGAGTCAGGGTTGGAGCCGACGAGGGGCCGGACAGGAAGCCAATTTAAGATCTGAATGTCACTGCTGAAAAAATTTGTTCCAGGGATCGACAGCTGGATGCTCCGGTTTAGTGACGCTGATCTTCACAATATTTAATGGTGTGAGTTTCTTCGACTAAATCAGATGTGCTCCCACCCTACCCATGCGCCTCGAGGCACTGAACGAGCTGCTAGAAAGACAGACCACCCAGAAATCAAGGACAAACCTTATACCCCCTCAGGGCCCTTGTGCAGTGCATTCCTTTGACCTTTTGTAATGTGTGTCCCCAGACCGTGTTATATCATTATCAATAATTTATGACATCCCGGTTAATCAATGCTACCGTACCAATATATCTCCTCGGACTGCAGCGCTTGCCCATCCCCAGAGGAATGTTATGTAACCTTTCCGCTATCCAGGGAGTTTACATAAGTAACATACATTAACATAGACGTTGCAACACGGTGGGTATGACAGAGGGAATGAGTTGAGCTTGTTATCTGATCGCAGGGTCTGGGAAGTTTGCAGCGCTTGGAAGCAGACTAGAACCCGGGAGTAAAGAAAATTAAAAAGTGAGAGTTCACGAAAGAGAAACCAAGCAAAAGTAGAAGAGAGAGTGGGGAAATGGTTATACAGTCGCGGCCGGCAAAACAGGCGGGTGAGTTCGCGCGCGGAGGGGGGGAGAGATGTGGGACTTATCTTATGTAAAATAAAAATACTTACCTTACTTGTTTCCTTCAGGACTGTATCATGCGCCAAGCCACCTCGGCTCCTGCTTGCTCTGGAGTTCTGGCGCGTTTAAGGCAGCCTCCGTTTTCCTGCTCCCCTAACCAATCACAATGCTGTAATGGCAGCGTTGATGCTTGGTGAGGTGCAGTGGAGAGTGCCCTAGCCGGGCTATTTTCTCTATATAGGCAGCAGCCTACATAGAGAACAAGCATTTACAATGCAATGGTCTCGCCTTTGTTAAAGTTAGAGCTATTGGCATTGCTCATGACATTATTTTTGTTTTTAAAACATATAAATGAATGGCATTGTCATTTACAATGCCAATAGCTTAATCTCTCGCAATTGCGAGACCTATTGCATTTGCACCCACACACACACACAGAGCCACACGCACCCACACACACACACACACACACACACAGCCACACACACACACACAGAGCCACACACACACACACAGAGCGACACACACACACACAGAGCCACACACACACACAGAGCCACACACGCACACAGCCACACACACACACACAGAGCCACACACACACACACACACACAAACAGAGCCACACACACAGAGGGCCACACACACACACAGAGGGCCACACACACACAGAGGGCCACACACACACACACAGAGCCACACACAGAGAGCCACACACACACACAGAGAGCCACACACACAGAGCCACACACACACACAGAGCCACACACACACACAGAGCCACACACACACACACACACACAGCCACACACACACACACACACAGAGCCACACACACACACAGAGCCACACACACACACAGAGCCACACACACACACACAGAGCCACACACACACACACAGAGGGCCACACACACACAGAGGGCCACACACACACAGAGGGCCACACACACACAGAGGGACACACACACACACAGAGGGACACACACACACACAGAGGGACACACACACACACAGAGGGCCACACACACACACAGAGGGCCACACAGAGCGCCACACACAGAGCCACACACACAGAGCCACAGAGCCACATACACCCACAGAGCCACACACACACAGAGCCACACACACACACAGAGCCACACACACACACACAAACAGAGCCACACACACACACAAACAGAGCCACACACACACACACACAGCCACACACACACACACAGACGGCCACACACACACACACACAGAGGGCCACACACACACACACACACAGAGCCACACACACAGAGCCGCACACACACAGAGAGCCACACACACACACACACACAGAGCCACACACAGAGCCACACACACACACAACCACACACAGACACACACACACACAGCCACACACACACACACACAGCCACACACACACACACAGAGCCACACACACACACACACACACAGAGCCACACACACACACACACACAGAGCCACACACACAGGGCCACACACACACACACACACAGGGCCACACACGCACACACAGAGGGCCACACAGACACACAGAGAGCCAAACACACAGAGCCACACACACACAGAGCCACACACACACACACAGAGCCACACACACACACAGAGCCACACACACACACAGAGCCACACACACACACAGAGCCACACACACACACAGAGCCACACACACACAGAGCCACACACACACACAGCCACACACACACACACAGAGCCACACAGAGAGCCACACACACAGAGAGTCACACACACAATCGAGCACAAGCAGGGAACAGAGGCAAGAAAAACACGAGCACAGCCAGGGAACAGAGGCAAGAAAAACACGAGCACAGCCAGGAAACAGAGGCAAGAAAAACACGAGGACAGCCAGGGAACAGAGGCAAGATCAACACGGGCACAGCCAGGGAACAGAGGCAAGATCAACACAAGCACAGCCAGGGAACAGAGGCAAGATCAACACGAGCACAGCCAGGGAACAGAGGCAAGAAAAACACAAGGACAGCCAGGGAACAGAGGCAAGAAAAACACAAGGACAGCCAGGGAACAGAGGTAACAAACATGAGCACAGCCAGGGAACAGAGGCAAGAAAAACACAAGGACAGCCAGGGAATAGAGGCAAGAAAAACACGAGGATAGCCAGGGAACAGAGGCAAGTAAGAACAGAGGCAAGAAAAACACGAGGACAGCCAGGGAACAGAGGCTACAAACAGGAGCACAGCCAGGGAACCGAGGCAAGAAAAACACGAGGACAGCCAGGGAACAGAGGCAAAAAAAACACGAGGACAGCCAGGGAACAGAGGCAAGATCAACACGAGCACAGCCAGGGAACAGAGGCAAGATCAACACGAGCACAGCCAGGGAACAGAGGCAAGAAAAACACAAGGACAGCCAGGGAACAGAGGCAAGAAAAACACAAGGACGGCCAGGGAACAGAGGTAACAAACATGAGCACAGCCAGGGAACAGAGGCAAAAAAAACACGAGGACAGGCAGGGAACAGAGGCAAGATCAACACGAGCACAGCCAGGGAACAGAGGCAAGATCAACACGAGCACAGCCAGGGAACAGAGGCAAGAAAAACACAAGGACAGCCAGGGAACAGAGGCAAGAAAAACACAAGGACAGCCAGGGAACAGAGGCAAGAAAAACACAAGGACAGCCAGGGAACAGAGGTAACAAACATGAGCACAGCCAGGGAACCGAGGCAAGAAAAACACAAGGACAGCCAGGGAATAGAGGCAAGAAAAACACGAGGATAGCCAGGGAACAGAGGCAAGTAAGAACAGAGGCAAGAAAAACACGAGGACAGCCAGGGAACAGAGGCTACAAACAGGAGCACAGCCAGGGAACAGAGGCAAGAAAAACACGAGGACAGCCAGGGAACAGAGGCAAAAAAAACACGAGGACAGCCAGGGAACAGAGGCAAGATCAACACGAGCACAGCCAGGGAACAGAGGCAAGATCAACACGAGCACAGCCAGGGAACGGAGGCAAGAAAAACACGAGGACAGCCAGGGAACAGAGGCAAGAAAAACACGAGGACAGCCAGGGAACAGCCAGGGAACAGAGGCAAGAAAAACACGAGGATAGCCAGGGAACAGAGGCAAGAAAAACACGAGGACAGCCAGGAACAGAGGCAAGAAAAACACGAGGACAGCCAGGGAACAGAGGCAACAAACACAAGCACAGCCAGGGAACAGAGACAAGTAAAACACGGGGACAGCCAGTGAACGGAGGCAAGAAAAACACGAGGACAGCCAGGGAACAGAGGCAACAAACACGAGCACAGCCAGGGAACAGAGGCAAGAAAAACACGAGCACAGCCAGAGAACAGAGGCAAGATCAACACGAGCACAGCCAGGGAACAGAGGCAACAAACACGAGCACAGCCAGGGAACAGAGGCAAGAAAAACACGAGGACAGCCAGGGAACAGAGACAAGAAAAACACGAGGACAGCCAGGCAACAGAGGCAAGAAAAACACGAGGATAGCCAGGGAACCGAGGCAAGAAAGAACAGAGGCAAGAAAAACACGAGGACAGCCAGGGAACAGAGGCAAGAAAAACACGAGGACAGCCAGGGAACAGAGGCAACAAACCCGAGCACAGCCAGGGAACAGAGGCAAGATCAACACGAGCACAGCCAGGGAACAGAGGCAAGAAAAACACAAGGACAGCCAGGGAACAGAGGCAAGAAAAACACAAGGACAGCCAGGGAACAGAGGCAAGAAAAACACAAGGACAGCCAGGGAACAGAGGTAACAAACATGAGCACAGCCAGGGAACCGAGGCAAGAAAAACACAAGGACAGCCAGGGAATAGAGGCAAGAAAAACACGAGGATAGCCAGGGAACAGAGGCAAGTAAGAACAGAGGCAAGAAAAACACGAGGACAGCCAGGGAACAGAGGCTACAAACAGGAGCACAGCCAGGGAACAGAGGCAAGAAAAACACGAGGACAGCCAGGGAACAGAGGCAAAAAAAACACGAGGACAGCCAGGGAACAGAGGCAAGATCAACACGAGCACAGCCAGGGAACAGAGGCAAGATCAACACGAGCACAGCCAGGGAACAGAGGCAAGAAAAACACGAGGACAGCCAGGGAACAGAGGCAAGAAAAACACGAGGACAGCCAGGGAACAGCCAGGGAACAGAGGCAAGAAAAACACGAGGATAGCCAGGGAACAGAGGCAAGAAAAACACGAGGACAGCCAGGGAACAGAGGCAAGAAAAACACGAGGACAGCCAGGGAACAGAGGCAACAAACACGAGCACAGCCAGGGAACAGAGACAAGTAAAACACGGGGACAGCCAGTGAACGGAGGCAAGAAAAACACGAGGACAGCCAGGGAACAGAGGCAACAAACACGAGCACAGCCAGGGAACAGAGGCAAGAAAAACACGAGCACAGCCAGAGAACAGAGGCAAGATCAACACGAGCACAGCCAGGGAACAGAGGCAACAAACACGAGCACAGCCAGGGAACAGAGGCAAGAAAAACACGAGGACAGCCAGGGAACAGAGACAAGAAAAACACGAGGACAGCCAGGCAACAGAGGCAAGAAAAACACGAGGATAGCCAGGGAACCGAGGCAAGAAAGAACAGAGGCAAGAAAAACACGAGGACAGCCAGGGAACAGAGGCAAGAAAAACATGAGGACAGCCAGGGAACAGAGGCAACAAACACGAGCACAGCCAGGGAACAGAGGCAAGAAAAACACGGGGACAGCCAGGGAACGGAGGCAAGAAAAACACGAGGACAGCCAGGGAACAGAGGCAACAAACACGAGCACAGCCAGGGAACAGAGGCAAGAAAAACACGAGCACAGCCAGGGAACAGAGGCAAGATCAACACGAGCACAGCCAGGGAACAGAGGCAACAAACACAAGTACAGCCAGTGAACAGAGGCAAAAAAAACAAGAGGACAGCCAGGGAACAGAGGCAACAAACACGAGCACAGCCAGGGAACAGAGGCAAGAAAAACACGAGGACAGCCAGGGAACAGAGGCAAGAAAAACACGAGCACAGCCAGGGAACAGAGGCCCGAAAAACACAAGGACAGCCAGGGAACAGAGGCAAGAAAAACACGAGGACAGCCAGGGAACAGAGGCAAGAAAATCACAAGGACAGCCAGGGAATAGAGACACGATCAACACGAGCACGGCCAGGGAACAGAGGCAAGAATCACACGAGGACAGCCAGGGAACAGAGGCAACAAACACGAGCACAGCCAGGGAACAGAGGCAAGAAAAACACGAGGACAGCCAGGGAACAGAGGCGAGAAAAACACGAGCATGCCGTTAACTAGTAACCAGACAGCATTCACACAGGTTGCCACATCCAAGCCTGGGCGGCCCTGCTGGCGCTGTGCGCTGGCAGACGGCTATGCTGCCCTCTGCACGGACTGCAACCATGACACAGGGTAAGGCTGCGAAGCGGGCCGCCAGCCCTCCCTCCCTCCCTCCCTCCCTCGCAAGCCTTTCTTGCTGAATCAGGGCGAGCCAGCTTCAAACCACTCCCCCCGCCAGTAGCCTGCCCGTTTCTTCCATGGGCTGCTGGCTCCGAGGCCTGGCAGTGGAGGAGGGAGCAGGAGGGTGCGCAGGGGACGTCGGAGGGCCCCGGCATCCCCGGCGCCCGCCCGCCAGCAGCAGCAGCACCGAGGCGAAGCGCCCCCTACCTGTGCCAAGACATTGCCGGGTCCGCGGAGCGCCGATCAGGGAGATCCCGGACTGCGGCAGGCTCCGACGAGGGGAGGGGGAGGGAGGGGGAGGCACTGTGAGTCAGCACATCTCCGCCCCTTGGGGAGGTCCGACGAGGGGCTCCAGCTCTGATCGGCACGGGCTGGGGCAGCCAGGGTAGGGAAGAGGGAGGGCACCGAGGGATGAGGAGGTGGGGAGGAGCACAGTAGGGGCAGGGAGAGAGACAGAGGGAAAGAGAAGAGGTGGGAAGAGACGGGGCAGGAGGAGGACACCAGGGGAGGGATCGTGAAGAGAAGCGCTCGCCATTTGCATTTAAGCCCCGTCCTTTTCAGACTGGGGGGGCGTGTTTTTTGTTGAGTGACGGATGACGTCACGGATAGAAAGGTCAGCAAAAAACACGCCCCCTCAATCCAAAACGGACGGGGCTTGGAGTGACAGGCACAGCTCTTCTCCAATGCCGTTTAGCCAGCCAATGGAGAAGAGCAGGCTCGTTTACCTCCCTACTCTAGAAACATAAAATCTCGGCAGCGAGACTGCGCAAGCGCAGCCTACGCAGGCCGAGACCTAAAAAGGGAGAGTGGGTGGTCCTTCTCAAGGGCAGGGGGCGTGGCTTACCCTCTGATGTGGGTACTGACTGTTTGGTCAGCTCCAGGGCAGACCAAACATTCAGTACCCACACCAGTGGGTAAGCCACTCACCCCCCGCCCTCAAGCAGGCCTGCCCACCCAAAACCAGGCACTTCTGCTTTCTCGCAGTGCGAGAAGCAGAAACATGAAATGGTAGTTTTACCATTTATGTGTCTGCCTTCTCGCAATGCGAGAAAGCAGTGGGGCGACTCTCCCATGCCCCAATAGGGGAGCCGCCACTGTTTGTTCCTTCTTTCTGCAGTTCTTTTGTATCTTTCTGCACATCTCTTGCTTCTTTCTGCACCCCTCGTGCCTCAATCTTCACCCATCTTCCCTCTTTTTGCACCCCTCTTTGTGCGCCTCTGTTGCTTCTTTCTGCTCTGCTCTTGCATTTTTTGCACCTCTGCTGTAAATTTCTGCACCCCTCTTGCCTCTTTCTGAACATTCTGTTGCTTCTTTCTGCACTTCTATTGACTCTTTCTGCGCCTCTCTTGATTCTTTCTGCACCCCTGTTGTCTCTTTCTGCACAACTATTGTCTTTCTGCACTTGTCCTTACTCTTTCTGTACCGCTCTTGCTTCTTTCTGCACTTCTCTTGTTTCTTTCTGCACTTTTCTTGCTTCTTTCTGCACCTCTTCTGCTTCTTTCTGCACCTCTTCTGCTTCTTTCTGCATCCTTCTTCCTTTTGTTGCCACCCTCTTGCCTCTTTCTGCTGTTCTCGTGTGATTTTCTGCATCTGTCTTGCCTCTTTCTATATCTCACTTGCCTCCTACTGCACTTCTCTTGCTTCTTTCTACATTCCTGTGGCTTCTTTCAGCAATTCTCTTGCCTCTTTCTGCACTTCTTTTGCTTGTTTCTGCACCCCTCTTGCCTCTTTCTTCACCTCTGTTGCCTCTTTCTACACCTCACTTGCTTTTTTCTGCACCCCTCTTGCCTTTCTGCACCCCTCTTTTCTCTTTCTGCACCTCTCTTGCCTCTTTCTGCACCCTGTTCCCTCTTTCTGCACCTTTCATGCTTGTTTCTGCACCTGTCTTGCCTCTTTCTATACCTCACCTGCCTCCTTCTGCACTTCTCTTGCTTCTTTCCACATTTCTGTTGCTTCTTTCAGTGATTCACTTGCCTCTTTCTGTACTTTGTTTGCTTGTTTCTGCACCCCTCTTGCTTCTTTCGGCACCCCTCTTGCTTCTTTCGGCACCCCTCTTGCTTCTTTCGGCACCCCTCTTGCTTCTTTCGGCACCCCTCTTGCTTCTTTCGGCACCCCTCTTGCTTGTTTCTGCACCCCTCTTGCTTCTTTCTGCACCCCTCTTGCCTCTTTCTACACCCCTCTTTTCTCTTTCAGCACCTCTTTTGCCTCTTTCTGTACCCTGTTCCCCCTTCTCCGCCTTTCCTGCCTGTTTCTGTACCTCTCTTACCTCTTTCAGCACCTCTATTGCTTCGTTCTGTACTTCTCATCCTTCTTTCTGAACCCCTCCTGCCTCTTTTTTACCTTTTGTGCCTCTTTGTGCACCTCTCCCAACTTTTTCTGCACTGTTCTTGCTTCTTTTTGTACCTCACTTGCCTCTTTCTGTTCTTCTCTTGCTTCTTTCTACACCTCTGTTGCTTCTTTCAGCAATTCTCTTGCCTTTTTCTGCACTTCTCTTCATTCTTTCTTCGCCCCTCCTGCCTCTTTCTGTACCTCTCTTGCCTCTTTCTGTCCCTCTCTTGCCTCTCTGTGCACCTCTCCTACCTCTTTCTGCACCCCTCTTGCCTCTTTTTGCACCTCTGCTGGTTCATTCTGCACTGATCTTGCTTCTGTCTGCAAGCCTCTTGCCTCTTTCTGCACCCCTTCTTTCTCTTTCTGCACCCCTCTTTTTACTTTCTGCACCCCTCTTGCCTCTTTCTGCACCCGTTCCCTCTTTCTGCACCTTTCCTGCTTGCTTCTCTACCTTCTTTGCCTCTTTCTGTTCCTCTGTTTCATCTTTCTGCACTTCTCTTGCTCTTTTTGCACTTGTTGTGCCTCTTTCAGCAACTCTGTTGCTTCTTTCTGCACTTCTCTTCCTTCTTTCTGCACCCCTCCTGCACCTCTCCTACCTTTTTCTACACCTCTCCTACCTTTTTCTGCACCCCTCTTGCCTCCTTTTTGCACCTCTGTTGGTTCTTTATGCACTGCTCTTGCTTCTTTCTTCACTTGCCTCTTTCTGCACTTCTCTTGCTTCTTTATACACCGCTGTTGCTTCTTTCAACAATTCTCCTCCTTCTCTCTGCACCCTTATTCCTTTTTTTGCATCCCTCTTGCCAATTTCCTGCTATTCTCTTGTGATTTTCTGCACCTGTCTCGTCTCTTTCTATACCTCACTTGCCTCCTTCTGCACTTCTCTTGCTTCTTTCCACATTTCTGTTGCTTCTTTCAGCAATTCTCTTGCCTCTTTTTGCACTTGTTCTGCTTGTTTTTGTACCCCTCTTGCCTCTTTCTGCCCCTCTGCTGCTTCTTTCTGCACTTCTATTGACTTTCTGCACCTCTCTTGCTTCTTTCAGCACCCCTGTTGTCTCTTTCTGCACCGCTATCGCCTTTCTGCACATGTCCTTCCTCTTTCTGCACCTCTCTTGCTTCTTTCTGCACTTCTCTTACTTCTATCTACACCTCTCCTGCTTCTTTCTGCACCCTTCCTAGCTTTTTTGCATCCCTCTTGCCGCTGTTCTCTTGTGATTTTCTGCACCTGTCTTGACTCTTTCTATACCTCACTTGCCTCCTTCTGCACTTCTCTTGCTTCTTTTCACATTTTTGATGCTTCTTTCAGCAATTCTCTTGCCTCTTTCTGCACTTTTTTTGCTTGTTTCTGCACCTCTCTTGCGTCTTTCTACACCTCTGTTGCCTCTTTCTACATATCGCTTGCTTCTTTCTGCACCCCTCTTGCCTCTTTCTGTACCTTTCTTTTCTCTTTCTGCACCTCTCTTGCCTCTTTCTGCACCCTGTTCCCCCTTTCTGCACCTGTCCTGCCTGTTTCTGCACCTCTTGTGCCTCTTTCTGTACCTCTGTTGGGTTTTTCTGCACTTCTCTTTCTCTTACTGCACCCTTCATGCCTCTTTCAGCACCTCTGTTGCTTATTTCTGCATTTCTCTTCCTTCTTTCTACAACCCTCTTGCTTCTTTCTGCACCCCTCTTGCTTCTTTCTGCACCCCTCTTGCCTCTTTCTGCACCCCTTTTTTTTCTGCACCACTGTGCCCTCTTTCTGCAACTTTTTTGCCTGTTTCTGTACCTCTCGTACCTCTTTCTTTACCTCTGTTAGTTCTTACTGCACCCTTCGTGCCTCTTTCAGCACCTCTGTTGCTTCTTTCTGCACTTCTCATCCTTCTTTCTGCACCCGTCCTGCCTCTTTTTGTACCTTTCTTGCCTCTTTGGGCACCTCTCCTAACTTTTTCTGCACCCCTTTTGCCTCTTTTTACATATCTGCTGGTTCTTTCTGCACTGCTTTTGCCTCTTTCTGTACTTCTCTTGCTTCTTTCTACACCTGTTGCTTCTTACAGCAATTCTCTTACCCTTTTCTGTACCTCTCTTCTTTCTTTCTTCACCCCTTCTGCCTCTTTCTGTACCTCTCTTGCCTTTTTGTGCACCTCTCCTACCTCTTTTTGCACCCCTCTTTTCTCTTCCTTCACCCCTCGTTTTTCTTTCTGCACCACTCTTACCTCTTTCTGCACCCGTTCCCTCTTTCTTCACCCCTCTTTTTTCTTTCTGCACCCCTCTTTTTACTTTCTGCACCCCTCTTGCCTCTTTCTGCACCCGTTCCCTCTTTCTGCACCTTTCCTGCTTGTTTCTCTCCCTCTCTTGCCTCTTTCTGTTCCTCTGTTGGTTATTTCTGCACTTCTCTTACTTCTTTATACACCTCTATTGCTTCTTTCAGCAATTCTCTTGCCTCTTTTTGCACTTCTATTCCTTCTTTCTGCACCCCTCCTGCCTCTTTCTGTACCTCTCGTCTCTTTGTGTACCTCTGTTGCCTGTTTTTGCACTTCACTTGCTTCTTTTTGCATCTCGCATACCTCTTTCGGCACCTCTTATGCTTCTTTCTGCACTTTTCTAGCCTCTTTCTGCACCTCTGACTTGGAGGAAGTTTTAATTTCCCTGCCCTATTATGTACTAGGGCCTTACAGGGGAGGTGATACCAATCACAGAGGTACCTCAACCAATAGTTTACCCTAGTGTATGTAGGTGTTTTCACTGTATTCTAAGTGTCTTTCAGATTAGCCCTGGCTCCAGGCCTGGTTAGTCAGTCAGTTACCACCAGTAAGCAAAAAGTTGGGGGCACAGGATGACTTGGCAACAACGCCTCTTTCTGCACCTCTGTTGGTTCTTTCTGCATATCTCTTGCTTCTTTCTGCACTTGTCTTTGTCTTTCTGAACTTCTGTTGCCTCTTTCTGAATTTCTCTTGCTTCTTTCTGCGCCTTTCTTCCTCTTGCTGCACATGTCCTACCTCTGTAGGCATAGTTTGAAATTAGCATTTAAAAAACCTTTGAAATTCACAGAATAAAACATAGATTTGAGGGACGTTGTAGTTGGAAATTAGCATTTAAAAAAACCTTTGAAATTCACTGATAAAAACACAGGTTTCAGGGACGTTCTAGTTAGTTGGACATTTTACCCGTACAAAACTAGAGAAATTCAGTTGTTATAGTTAGTTGAGCTAACTATAACTTGCGCCCCCGCAATGCACTGCTGATGACGTCATTTATTACATCATTCATGACATGGTCACTGACATCACTGATGACATCACTGATGACATCTCAAATGACATCACTGATGACATCATCCATGTGATAATCTGACACACCTCCTCACACCCCAATATAACCTTTGATACACCCATTCTAAAATACAGACTAACATAGACATACCAATACCAGTTACTACATACCCACTCACTGATTCCTATATCCACACACACCCACACGAATGCCTATGAAAATAAAATTTCTGTTTTTTAATACATTTCCCCTAAGTGTTTTTATTTTCACTTAATTCACGCATAAACACTGATGAGCATTATATCTCTGAGCATTTAAAACTGGTGTAATGTCTACTAACATATGATTTATGAATGCCATTTTAGTTAACAGTGTTTTTATAGCATGGTTATCACCCGTGAGGGTGTCAAGGCACTCTGTAGCAGGTGTGTGAGGCCTGCCCTAGAGGGTTTACTCAAAAAGCCAGGTCTTCAGTTTCTTGAAAAAGTTAAAAGAGAGGCGCGGCTCTGATTTGCATCCAGAGTAGGGTGACCAGATGTACCGGATTTCCCCAGTCCCGGTTGTCAGACCGTCTGTCCGGGCGTCCGGACGCTTTTCCTAATTTTGGATACATGTCTCGGTTTTTGGAGCAAAGGTCGGGTCATCCTCCAAAAGAGAATTGTAAAGTATGGCCAGTACCTATAAAGTCTCTGATAACTTGTATAATTTATGTTTTTGTTACAAGCAGAACAGGAGGAGGTTAGCTGCATCTGTCCATCAGAGGGGAGACAGGGTGGGGAGTGACAGAGGTGTTCAAGGTCGAGTAACTGGAAGCCAGCCATATCTAATGTTCTGCAAACATAGCCTTGTAAATGTGGGCCAGCACATGTTTACAAGGCTATTCACACCTCACCTCCTCCTGCACTGACTGAAAGAAAAAGATGCATGCCATAAGTTATTTCAGACTTTATAGGCGCCTGTGGGAACGGAGATCAGATTTATACATTCATCATCATCCGCTTTTAGTCCACTTCTATGTTTGGCCTGTTCGGTTTGTGCTTCTCAAAATCTGGTCACCCTACTCCAGAGGCTCCAATCCGGTGCCTATTTTTTTGATGAGTACCACGTTGGAGTACTACAAATATTTATGTTTTCCCCTTTAGAAATAGCTAAAAAGCCTATATCCTTTTGTCCAATACATTTTCAGAACTGTGTGCTAAAATCAACAATTTGTCTGAATTGTTATGGAGTTCTCTGGGAGGTTAAGCTCCTTCTCCCCAAATCCTGCTGGGGATGGACCAGGTCATTTTTGCATGCTCTGCAGTGACTGTTTTTGCAAAGGTTAAGGAACAATGTTGGGAAGCAATGATTAGTAGTAAACCTTAATAGTACATATGTACCTTTACTGTGTGTCTAAGCTTCTCACAATGTGTTGAAATTGACAACCCTGTTTTTGTTATTGTGTTTCATTGGAAAACACACAATTGTGTGTCATCCTGGGAATATAGAGAATTATATTTAGTTAATATCAAGGATTTGTAGGACCAGGTCCACAAATCCAGTTGCATGTTTAATTTCAACTTAAGAGTCAAATCACATTCTGTAGTCAAAAAGGCGAAGTTACTTGTGTAAATCTATTTACTGACATGTAATATTACTCCAGTATGGTGAGATACAATGTTGGAGTAAATATGCTACAAAAGGTGGGTAATGGGTGTTCCACTGCAAGAATACCATTGAAAGGTTGGGAACATTATTATTTACTTATTTATATGTGGTTTTACATAAATGGAAAAGACACTGTGTGGGAAAGAGCATTTTACAGACTAAAAATCGACATAATATTAATTACCCATATATAAAGAGAAGGACTATGACATGTAAGGTGTTAAGAAGTTCAGAGACCAGCAGAGAGGGCATACATACGACAAGCGGGTTATCTAGGGGAAAATTGGTTCACATATAAGCTGTGCAAAGGAAAAAGAGAGCTGGAAATGTCTATAGATCTGGAGGGTATCACGTGGAATGGCTAGTTTCATTCAGTCGTAAAAGGGTAAATGTTCACATGACCAGATGTTGCCGGAATTAACGGTTTTTCTTTTTATATTTGAAGACTGTGTAGGAATGGTTTGTTTGGATAGCAGGAGAAATGCAGTCCAGTCGCGGCTGGCATGACTCCTGGGGAGGTCACGCAGGAGTTCTTGGGGGGTTGGGGAGAGGGTGTGGGTGGCTTAATTTAAAAAAAATGTACCTTCCCAGGTTCTGCGCTGTAGCAGCTCCTGGCTGGGTCCCGCTGTTAGGAACAGGAAGCAAGCAGCCACCCTCTCCTCCCCTAAGCCAATCACAATGCTGCAATGGCAGCATTGTGATTGGTGGGGACGGCACCCAGCCGGGCGCCTATGCGGAGGCCATTTTCTCTATGTAGGCTGCATAGAGAAAAGGGAGAGTGTGCATGACTGGTTTGGTCGGCCCGGCCCCAGAGGGCTGACCAAACAGCCAGGGACCACAGCATTGGTCTAGCCACTCCTCCCCTGCTTTCCAGCAGACGCGCCAACACTCCCGCCCCCAACCAGGCATTTCTGCTTTCTCGCATTGCGAGAAGCAGAAACATAAAATGGTAGTTTTACCATTTTATGTTTCTGCTTCTTGCACTGTGAGAAAGCAGTGGGGCGAAGCTCCTCCGCCCTAATGGAGGAGCCACCCCTGGTGAAATTTAGTTCCACAACTTGGATGCAATTGCTGAGCAGGGTTGCCTGAAGGTTCGTTTCTTTTTGCTATTGGGGTTTTTAAGTGAGATGGTGTACGGGTTTCATAGAATTTTTTTTTTATAACCAGATTTTATTGGGGTTTTCCACATGTACTGCATCATCCTGATACATTTAAGGCATATTATTAAAACATTTTAATGTTGCTGTTTTCCCCATTTCTTTCAACATCGCAAACATTCCCAAATTCTTTGCACACCCTCCCTCCTTGAGTCGGTTCTTAGCTTCGGTTTTGTCAGCATGTATGGTATTTGTGTGCAATGTATGGGTTTCATAGTTGACCTTGTCCACCGGAAACAGCCAACTTAATTCAAAGGTAATTGGGAAAGAGTTATTTGAACAGGAAATCAACATTAAGAGCAGGAACGTAATTCAACTGCACTGGAGAACCTTACCTTCACCCCTTCAAAGGCAGCAGTGCTTAATTTGTCACATGGTGGTACTCTATGCCTATTTTTTTAGTCCAGGATAACAGCTTGGTAATTCAGTGTATTACAAAATAATACAACTTGCACTTCGATCACATCCATACAGGAGAGGGAGACCTGCAACAGTCAAAATGTCACACTTGTTTTAGTGTGATGGCTGGTAGGTAATG
Organism: Lissotriton helveticus; assembly: GCF_964261635.1. Classification (NCBI taxonomy): domain Eukaryota; kingdom Metazoa; phylum Chordata; class Amphibia; order Caudata; family Salamandridae; genus Lissotriton; species Lissotriton helveticus. Next base: position 1,772,659,777 of record NC_136067.1, on the reverse strand, counting down.
CTGGCACTGCCGTTCGGCAGCTGTGGCAGCAACTGTGAGTGGTGGCAGCTGCAGTGGAATACATGGGCCTTGGCACTTATATTTTTACTAATAAAACACTGCCAGTGGGGTCATATGCTACACAGTCTGCATCATTTCTTTTGTAATTATTTGTTCTTGTTTTGTGGTATGAGGTAAATTCGGTTTCTTCTGTCCCTCAAAGAGCCATGTTCTGATTTTACCTTTTGTATTTTGTCATATTGTTCTGGTCATCTGTAAGAATATAAGGATAGGTGTTGTAGCTTTAATAAATGAGAGCACCTTGTGATGATCTTCCTTATGACATAAGGACATGTTATCAAGGTCAGACCGGAGCCGTTACTGCTGATTAGGCTGAGGGGCACCCGCCAAGCTCCTCCCCCCTTCATCGCTGAGCTCTCTGCTCATCACTGCCTGCGCCTACATGTATCTACCGAGCTTGAAGGTCAAAGGTATCGCCTCGGATGAGTCTGTGTGCTGTGCCAAGCATAACAGCCCTCCCTTGATCAGTGCCCGCCATGCCATCCGGTGATTAAAATGTTTCTGATGTACTGAGAGATGCAACTAAATATTTATTTCCCTATGAAACATTAAATCGATAATGCTAGCCTTGTGACACACAGGATGCTAAAATGCTGGTTTGCCATCGCCCTAACAGTTTTACAACACACAGTACATATTCGTTTTTCAGTTTCTACTAATAGTTGCGCTTCATAAAATGCTAAAAATGCCAATTCTGCAGCAGCAAGCCAATTAAAAGTCAGATTAACTTTCTTAACGAATTCAGCTTTAATTTGGAATCAACAGATGGAAAGGGTGGTTGTGTTGGACGTTTTCTTCAAGCAGAGTCAGATTATTTAATTATTAGCAGAATTAATGCACGATGTTATCGTAGAATGATGACTTCTGGTTCCTTCATGGTACTAAAAGGCTCATCTTGCTAGCATGAGCATGCCGGCACAGGTGATAGGCGGTTGCATTGCTAAAGTAAATAATGAAATTCAAGAGCAAAAAGTGCTCTAAGTGCCAAAGAAAATCTTTGAGTGCAGTGGAGCTCAAGATGGGGAGATCTGACATTCTAGCTTCAAAGAGCTTTTTACCATATTTTAGACGCAATAGCATGCATTAACTTAAAATCTCTCAGAGCCATTATTGGTTTTATCCCCTGCCCAGTGCCTGATCAGAACTCTATAGCAGCCACAGAATATGTGTACTTTCATGGCAAAATCTGAATAGAGTTCATAGAAGTCACAAATTATAAAACGACCTTTGAATGCTAATGAACCTGCAGAAGTTAAAGCATTGAATCAGAGAGGTGATCTAAAACCTCACTTCACCACTCTCACCATCATGTGTTGCAAGGAGTGACATTTATAGGAAAGGTTGTTGTAATTAAACATAACATTTGACTTTTTTTGTATTGTTTAAAGAATGTTATTGTTAATTTATTGCAGCTTAGGGTTTCAAGTATACTTTAAATGATCATAATATGGCCATTGAGGAATAATGTCTGCCAGGGTAATAATTCAGATAATTATTTTGTCGTTGTTTCTTTTTTGTAGTCCACTAGACTTGTAGAGTATCAATGAGAGGCATCCTCGTGACAATAGAGACAACTGTGTCTTCACAACATTGGGAGTCAGTGTGTGGTGAGAAGATTAAGGGTTTTAATTGGTTCTTTAAGTAGTTTATACAGCCAGTGACAACATTGAACATCATGTTTTTACTACACATCCGACAGTGGTTGTAATTTGCAAAGGGGCCTTAGCTTCATTTCTTTGTTTCTGATGATCATTACTCCATAACCTGTGTCGTGCCCACAGGATAGCACTAGGACCCTGGAGCCCAGGGTCAGGGGGACAAGGACACCGGACACCACATCCGGTCAAGGGGGCAGGTCAGGGCACTCTCCAGCAGGACATGGGCGTGGGAGGTCAGGGGATCAGGAGCGCGCCCTATGATGCCACCAGATTGTATGCATGATAATAAAGAAATGCAGAGATCACCTTACCGCCTCCTGTGTGTTCTGTGAAGAGCTCGACGTGACAACTGGCGACGAAGGCGGCGACATCGACCAGCATCGTGTGCATCTCGTCGAGACCGTGGTTTGTGCCCAGGAGAAGAAAGCGCCGAGAAGACAGTGCGCCGAGGAAAGGAAGCGCAGCGACGCGGGAGCCCACCCCGGCCGCTGCGAGGAAAGACTGCCAAGACTGCCGGTAAGCGCTGTGCTCTGAAGCGCGAGGGGAAGAGAAACTTGCCGCGAGCTCTCGCGAGAGCTCGAGAGTCTCGGCGGCCATCTTAAGGGCAGGCGAGAGAGCCAATAGGCGTGCGAGGAAGGCCCGGCGGCTTTCTTGGAGTCAGGCGATACTCCAAATTGGCCGCGAAGAACCACGTGATCCTCGGTGGCCATTTTGAAAACAGGCAAAAGCAGCCAATAAGAAGAGAGATTGGCTCGGCGGCCATTTTGAGGCCAGGAAAAATCGATCTGCCCAGGAAAGGGCTGATTATTATAAAGGCAAAAGAAACAAGCACAGATAAAAGCAAAGGAGAAACAACAAAGAGAAAGGAATAAAGAATAAAGGCAAGAAAAAGAAGGAAAAAGAGGAGAAAGGTCAAAAGAAAGAAGAAAGACAGGAGAGAATAGAAGAGTGCCGGATGAGCACGGAGAATAGAAGAGTGCCAAGTGGAGCACTGGAAACAACAAAAGAGTGCCAGGAAGAGCACCAAAAAGAAGAGAAAGCACAGGAAATAGACAAAGAGTGCCAGGAAGAGCACAGAAACAACAGAAAGCGAGGAGAAATGGCAGACCCAAAACCAAGTGCGCAGTACCGAAGACCACTGCCATTCAGCCTATCTGAACCGCAAACAGGGATAAGATGGGAGAAATGGCTTCGGCGTTTTGAAAACTATGCCGACGCAACAGATGTCACGGAGGCCAAGATGAAAGGACTATTCCTGAACTATGTGGGCGATGAGGTCGAGGATCTGTTGGTAACGCTGCCAGCCGCGGACATTGACACCTATGACAAGCTAACAAAGTGCCTGACGGAAAAGTTTGATCCGCAAAGAAATGTCGACTTCGAGAGATACAGTTTCACGATTGCCTTCCAACAAGCTGAAGAATCACTAGACGACTTTGCAACGAGGTTGAGGAAACTAGTGACTCACTGTGCATTCGACAAATTTGACAACGAGCAGGCCATAAGACTGCTGATTATCGCAGGCTGTCGGGACATAGAATTCCGAACAAGAATATTGAAAGAACGGATAACATTGGAGAGCATCCTCGCACTAGGGAGGGCGGAGGCACGAGCAACAGCACACGCGAAAGAAATGGAACGTGGCAAAGGAAGAGGTGGAGAACAAATAACTAGGATGGCGAGCAACAACAACAAAACAGGAAACTGGAGACAAGACAGAGGTGGCCAGACGGGGAGGAAGCAACAAGAAGGAACGTGCTACAGATGCGGACTAGAATTCCCACACAGAGGTGGCCCATGCCCAGCGTTTGGCCAGACGTGCCGAAAATGCAACGGACGAGATCATTACGCAAGTGTATGTCAAGGGGCACAGTTCAGAAATGACCGTGGAAGAACAAGTAGAGGGAGGATGTCGACGCGCAGACACATCAGACATGTCGAGACAGGAGTGAGGAGTTCGTCCGCAGAATCCGGGGACGAGGAAGGAGAAGAAAAAACGGAGCGGCTATACCTCATGACAGAGGTCAACACTGACTCAGAAGATGAGGACGAAGAGTGTGATGAAGTAATATGCCTGGTGGACAAAAAGAAAATAAAGAAAACTGAGTCCGTCACAATAAAAGTGGGGCCACACGACACCACGTTTGTGTTGGACAGCGGCGCAACGTGCAATATCATGTGCGTCTCTGAATACGAGAAGATGAAAGTGAAACCGACGCTGAAGCCGTCTAGAGTGAAAGTATTCACATGGGGGGCAAAGCGACCGGTGATCAACTTGGGGAAATTCAAGGAGGAATTAAGATACAAGGATCGAAGATTAACGGAACAGATACACGTGCTTCAAGGAGACATCCCAGCGCCATGCTTGTTGAGCAACGTCACGGCACAAGTAATGGGGCTGATGGAAATGACGTATCAGATGTCAGACAGAAAAACAAACATTCTAAAAGAATATCCCAAACTGATAGAAGGGTTAGGGAAGCTGAAAGGACGGCAAATAACGCTACACATAGATGAAACAATAAGACCAGTCGCGCAACATCACAGAAGGGTGCCCATACACCTACAGCCACAAGTCGAGGAAGAGCTGGAGGCCTTACTGAAACAGGACATCATAGAACGAGCAGATGGACCGACACCATGGGTGTCACCAATCGTGGCCGTCCCAAAAAAGGACAAATCAAAGATAAGAATATGCGTGGACATGAGGATCCCTAACAAGGCAATTGAACGTGAGCGACACCCTGGCCCACATCTAGACGACATGATTAGCTGTCTCACAGGCACGAGAAAATTCTCGAAACTGGACCTATGCAAGGGGTACCACCAACTGGAACTAGACCCCCAGTCGCGATACATCACGACGTTCTCCACCCACCTCGGACTATTCAGGTACAAACGATTGAGTTTCGGGATCTCGTCGGCTAAATGAAGGAAAATGCGAACTGGGGCGGAACGAGCTAGTGTTCTTCGGTCACATATTTTCCAAAAAAGGCATGCGGCCAGACTGCAGCAAGGTGGAGACGTTAGAAAAAGCAAAGAAGCCCACGGACGTGGCAGAAGTGAGATCGTTTCTAGGGCTGGCAAGTTACTATGCACGCTACATTAAAGACTTTGCCACCGTCAGCACGCCACTGAGAGAGCTGACGAAACAAGGACAAAAGTTTCAGTGGACCAGCGAGTGTGACAAAGGGTTTGAAGAGATAAGAAGGGCGGTGACAGCAGTGGATCACTTGGCATACTTCGACCCGAAGTTATGCACAGAACAGACAGTGGATGCAAGCCCCGTGGGGCTGGGAGCGATTTTAGCGCAACATCAGCCCGGGAGAGATTCTCCAAGACACATCGTCGCGTATGGGAGCAAGAGTCTGACAGACGTTGAAAGGGGATATTCACAACACGAAAAAGAGAGCCTGGCGGTGGTGTGGGCCTGTGAACATTACCACATGTTCGTGTACGGGAAACCGTTCACAATTGTGACTGACCATCAGGCTTTGATAACAATTTATGGCAACCCGAATGCTAAGATACCACCAAGAATAGAAAGGTGGGGAATAAGACTGATGGACTACAATTTCAAAATTATCCACAAGCCAGGAAAAGAGCAAAACCCAGCGGACTATGTGTCAAGACACCCCCTGCCGCAAAAGTCACGAGCGACCACAATGGCAGAAGAGTACTTGAACTTCGCACTGAAACTCAGTACACCGGCGACAATAACAGAGAGTGAACTAAACGAAGAAACAAAAAAGGACGCCACCATGCAGGAGGCAATGAGAATCAACAGGGCGCAACGATGGAGACACGTAAACAATAACATGTGCGTAGGAAAAGGAATAGACAAGGAAGAACTGCTGGCCTTCAAAAGAATAAACGAGGAGCTGTCCGAATGCGAAAACGGGACAATAATGAGAGGCACCAAAATAGTGATGCCCCAAACGCTAAGAAAAAGAACAGTGGATTTGGCACACGAATCACACCGAGGCATGGTGGCCACGAAAAAGATGCTCCGGGAAAAAGTGTGGTTCCCGGGACTCGATAGCATGGTGGAAGAGATGGTGACAAAGTGCCACGTATGTCAAATAACAGGACCACCGTCGAAACCAGAACCCCTTCAAATGTCCCCGCTACCACAGGCGGTGTGGACCGAGCTGGCAGCAGACTTCTACGGGCCGCTAGAAACAGGAAACTACTTTCTGGTTGTGATAGATGAGTACTCAAGATTTCCCCTAGTGACGACAGTGTCGTCAACATCGGCGAACGCAACGCTACCAGTGCTAGATGACATGTTTGCAGCATGGGGCTCGCCACAGACATTGAAAACCGACAATGGCCCACCGTTCTCAGGAGAAGAATTTAAAAGATTCATGGCGTACTTAGGCATACGCCACAGACGAATAACGCCGCTGTGGCCACAAGCAAATGGGATGGCTGAGCGGTTCATGGGGACCATCAAAAAGGCGGTACAAAGAGCAAAACTGACTCAAGTTTCGATCGGGCAAGCCCTGTGCCAGGTACTCAGGGACTATCGGAATACACCACACAGTTCCACAGGGAAGTGCCCGGCGGAACTAGTACTAGGGCGAGTGAGCAGAACAAGACTGCCGCAGATGAAGGAAGGAGAAAAAGAAGAACAGAAAGAAATTGCCATCAGAGACAAGGGACAGAAAGCAAAAATGAAAGAATACGCCGATCAAAAAAAGACATGCCACGCCTCACAAGTTAGAGGAAGGAGACATGGTGTATATGAAACAGCGGCAGGTGAGGAAGTCAGACAGCGCGTTCGCAAAGGATCCGCTAAAGGTGGTGAAAGTGAACGGGCCCATGATCACGGCTGCTGCTGGCCAACACCAGGTCACAAGAAACAGCTCCCACTTTAAAGAGGTGAAAACGGAAGAAGGAGCCACGCCAAAGAACGAGCAGACCAGAGAGATGTGGCAGGAAGATCCATCACCCGCCTTCGGAGAACAGCGACCAAGGCGAGAATGCAAAAAGACTAAGAGACTGATCGAAGAGATGTGAGGGGACACTCTCTCTCTCTCTCTCTCTCTCTCTCTCTCTCTCTCTCTCTCTCTCTCTCTCTCTCTCTCTCTCTCTCTCTCTCTCTCTCTCTCTCTCTCTCTCTCTCTCTCTCTCTCTCTCTCTCTCTCTCTCTCTCTCTCTCTCTCTCTCTCTCTCTCTCTCTCTCTCTCTCTCTCTCTCTCTCTCTCTCCTTCCTCTCTCTCTCTCTCTCCTTCCTCTCTCTCTCTCTCTCTCTCCTTCCCCTCTCTCTCTCTCTCTCTCTCTCTCTCCTTCCCCTCTCTCTCTCTCCTCCCCTCTCTCTCCTTCCCCTCTCTCTCTCTCCTCCCCTCTCTCTCCTTCCCCTCTCTCTCTCTCCTCCCCTCTCTCTCCTTCCCCTCTCTCTCTCTCCTCCCCTCTCTCTCCTTCCCCTCTCTCTCTCTCCTCCCCTCTCTCTCCTTCCCCTCTCTCTCTCTCCTCCCCTCTCCCTCCCCTCCCCTCCCCTCCCATCATGAATCACGAGGACAAGACATTTTGTTTGCAACGAGGGGGGAGATGTCGTGCCCACAGGATACCACTAGGACCTTGGAGCCCAGGGGGACAAGGACACCGGACACCACATCCGGTCAAGGGGGCAGGTCAGGGCACTCTCCAGCAGGGCGTGGGAGGTCAGGGGATCAGGAGCGCGCCCTATGATGCCACCAGATTGTATGCATGATAATAAAGAAATGCAGAGATCACCTTACCGCCTCCTGTGTGTTCTGTGAAGAGCTCGACGTGACAACCTGGAACAAAGAAACCCAGGTTTTGACGAAAAAAGGAAAAGGCATCGTTAAAAAACAACAGAAACATAACCAAAATTGGCATGGTCCCTACTATGCCGATTTCAACAAGATGCAAGACAAATTTGGAGAATTGTTGTACTAAATTGTGGGTGGAAAAACACATTTGCTATCATTTCTTTTCTAAGGCCAGGTATGGACTGATTACATCAGTAAGTTATAAGCAGAGAATATAGTTTTTAAAAAAACTTTAAGTTTCAATTTCTGCATCTACAAGGTCAACAATACTATTTAGTCATTGACATAAGTGGTGCATTTGGCCGAGTACACAGGGAATATCGGTGCAGGAAAAGGAAAGGAGAAAAAAGAAAAATAGAGATATAATGCACATTGGACTGAAAATCCTATCGGACCTTAATCCCTCAATACCACAACCCCAATCTAGCATCATGGTCTTTGACCAGCATTGGGCCAGTGGTGAGGCAGTTCTTCCACTTGATGTTGCTGAACGCACACCAGGGGTGAGCATTTGCTCTATAGGGTTTCTCACCTATTAGGACTAAAGAAAACGCCTAATGGCTGGGGGATCATGTGTTTTCTCGTTTCCAGCAGGGTAAGATGTGTGTTTCACTACATGATTCTAACAGTACAGTGCTGAGTACATACTTCTGGGAAAAGAGGTATACTGCTTATTGACAAAGGTATTTAAAACACAACCACGGATACCTGCCTTGCATATCTTTTAATCCGAGGGTACAACATCTCAAACAAGTCCTGGCACTTCTTATCTTGGATCCACACTGATGGAGTTCACTTTGCAACAGCAAGAATTGGGTGGCTTTCTTCACTTTTTATTTCCTATCCCCCCAGGATATTTTTATGGTTGTATAATTGTTACTTTCACAAATTAATGAAAGGGTTCTTTCTCTACCTGTACTCTATTAGGGCCTCCCAGTTTTCTGTAAAGCATCAAAGTGTGTTTTGCTTTATTTGTGCACTATCCTGGTGAGGATAGAGGAAAAGTAAAGTACCATCATAATGTAACTGCACAGACAGTACTGTAGGATCTGGCAAGGGAATATGCTTGACAATTAGTAAGATAGACACTATTAATAAGGCTGAGAAGCCCATGGAGTTCAATGTGGACATATAGTACACTTTTGAGATGGGAAGACTAATTCACATATAATGATTAAACAATTCTGTAACTTTCTAATGCTGTTCCCTGTTTCAGAAACCAAGGACAGACAAAGACAATATTAAGGTAAAGGATATGTCAAAAATAGTAAGAATGTATCCATTACATTCAACAAAAATATGGTTTGAAAATGAGAGGGGTTGGGCTAAAAGATTTAGCTCACCCATACAATATGACTTAGAGGAGCTCAGTGTCCTAAAATACCAGCACTATGTACATTATAGTTGATGATATCATCAGATTGGCTTGACAGGGTTAAGAATGTATTAAGCTGAAGAAAAGGCTCTGAGCTATCCATATACTCCCTGAGACTGAAGCTGGAAGTGAGACAGATTGATTGACAAATGCAATCTTTTCTGTCAGTTATTGGTACTGAGGTTCTCCAACAGCATCACACTTCCAAAAGTGGGATTGACTATGCACTCTCCATCAAATTCAGTTTTTGAAGGATGTTTAGACTTCGGTTTCTGTGGACAGGCATCATATCAATAGGTGCTGCACAGTACTTGTTCTATATTATGTTAAGTGTATTTGTGAAGAGCACTATCACCCATAAGGATATCCTGGTGGTGAGAAAGTGTGTGTGGCAGGCCCTGCCTATGGTAGGTTGGTTATTTGAAAAGCCCTTCCTCCAGCTTCTTGTGGAATTCCGAAAGAGAGGAGGAGGCTCTGATGTGGAGTGGGGGCCATTCCACGCTTTCAGGGCACATGCAAAAGAACACTCATCCTCCTGATCTGTTTCTGTGTATGCATGAGATGTGTGAAAGTATAAGTCCTGTGATGCTGAGGTGTCCATGTGGTTGGTGGAAGGAAATGTGACTGTTCAGGTAGGTGGAGCCTGAGTTGTGTAATGCCTTGCATGTGGGTGTGAGGAGTTTGAATTGAGGGTGTTTGTGTATCGGAGCCTGTATGGTTCCCCGAGATGTCGTATTACGTGAGTTCTCTGTCGGAGGTTGAGATTAATCTGGCTGCCAAGTTCTGGATTGTTTGTAGTCTTCTAGTGAGTTCCTTGATGATCCCAGTGTAGATAGAGGGTAATCCCATGTTCCAACTTTCTGGTGACCAGACCGTGAGAGACAGTTTTACTGATGTTGCTAGAGAGCCTTTGGAAGATTTCCCCCAGCAACGTCAGGGTGTGCAAGCAGGGTGCAATGGTGGCGTTGACTTTGCCATCGAAATTTCAATTTGGTCCAATTTGTAACACCAATAAACTTTGGTGCCCGGTTAAGGACCATCTTTATTTTTTGCACTGTACACTGAGGCAAACGAACTTGGCCTTCTTGGAATGTTGTAGTAGGTCTCTCACTCCATAAGCTGGTCTGGTATGCTTTATGCACCCTTTCACTCAAAGAGTAAGGGCCCCACACTGGTGCCAAAGAATGTTTTCTCACAGATGGCGGTCAGACTTCCTGCAGGAATGTTTGGTCTTCAAATAGCACAAATAAAGGTGGAACGTTTCTAATTGACTCAGTTTAGAAATACAACCTGCTTTCTCTAGAAGCTTTTCTATCCCTTATGGATACTAGCTAGACAACATTTGATGTACCAAGGGGTCTTGGTACCAGTAGACAGAACAAAGTTATGGATCTGCCACTGTTTTATTATAATTGAATCTGGGTAGTTGAATGAGGCTATTGAAAGGAGCAATGAGAGGTTTCCCTTTTATAAGCTGATCAAAGTATGACCACATTCAAATGGCCTCTAACAAAATATTATGGTACTGAAATTATCCTGGTATTTTTTTAAGCCTTCTGTACTCCCTCCCTTTCCCCTGGGATTTGCAGCCTTTCAGGCTCCTGTCCCTTCCCCGATGAAAGATTAAGAAAGATCACACCTACTTGCAACCGTCTAATAACTCTGTTTTCAAGTCTTCGTGATGTAATTTACCCCTTTTGACATTGTAGGGGTCTTCTCTCTCCTATCAGTGAGAACAATCACAGGAATTCTCTGGTTTAGTGAGAAATACGATGTCTGGAATAGCTGAACTGAAGACAACCACTAACACACACAGAATTTCTTGTTGAATAAAAATTTAACATTGACAAATTATCTCTTGCCTGTTTTCGAATCGTTTTGTAAAAATTAAAATTAGAATTGACTTTATGATGTTACTAAAACATGATTTATTATCCTACAGCTAAATCATTATATTCATGCAATGTCAGCTTATGTGTAGCCAAAAGCTTAATTCATAAGTCTTCATTTAAATCTTCCTCGTGAGAGAGCCTCGTCCTGAATGTTTGGTATTTCCAAGAAAGATTAGCAATACAACTAAGAATTGTGGTTAGTAATCGAAAAACCTGCAGTCATGCGTACATGGCAAGCAAAAATCAAAACACTAGGGTCCCTTGATAGAATTTTTCCTGAGGAGGCCTTGAAAGTTATTCTCTATCTGAAATGTGCCGACATCATAAGGGGATTATTGGACCTACGAAGTATTTTAAAGGAACTCCCAGAAAGTAAAATAAAATTGATAATTGATTTGTCTACACAATATTATATACCCTCATTTTAGCAATTAGTACCTAAACAATGTGAATTCTGTAGGGTGCTTTAAGAGTAATCATAATCTACAAGGATCTACACATATTTTATGTTGTTTGACTAATTAATAAAATGTGTTATATAAATATTACTTCCACATGAATCTCTTTTGATGCTACCTTGTTGTCCTAATAACGGTGAATGTAAGAATAATACATTTGGTATGAACCTCCACAGTGAAAAAAGCTACGATTTGACCTATTTCTACTGTATGGAAACAATTCTGATCCCCAGCTTAGAATATATATGAGACGTATTTCATCCTCCTATTCTCATGGCATTACGGGGAATCCCCTTGCTATAGTCAGTAGAATTTCAGGATAACTACTGACTGTTTGACTTGACCCTTTTTGCAGGGATATTCCAAACTTTTCGCCTCCTTCCTTATATTTTTTTCTGACCTGTTTTTGTTGGTTTTAGGACTTTGAGTACTTTACCACTGCTCATCAGTGCTAATGTGCATATGCTCTCTGTCTAAATTGTATTGGTAATTGGTTATCCATGATTGGCATATTTGAGTCACTGGTGTGACCATAGTTAAGTGCACTGTGTGTGCCCGGGGCCTATAATTCAAATGCTACTAGTTGACCTGCAGCACTGATTGTGCCACCCACACGAGTAGCACAGACAACATGTCTCCCTAGTAAAGTGCACTGTGTGTGCTCATGGCCTATAATTCAAATGCTTCCAGTGGGCCTGAGGCACTGATTGTGCCACCCACATGAGTAGCCCTGAAAATATTTCTCCGATCTGCCACTGCAGTGTCTGTGAGTGCAGTTTTAAACTGCCATGTCAACATAAACCTTCCCTTTTACTACATGTAAGGCAACCCAAGGTGGGCCCAGTGTAGCCCCAAGGGCCGGGTGTGGTGCACTTAGAAGGTAGGATATGTGCTGGTGTGTTTTACATATCCTGATAGTGAAATACTGCAAATTTCATTTTTCACTATTGCAAGGACTATATCTCCCAGAGCTTGTCATTGAAACTGGCTTGTAACCTCTTACAATTTGTACTTCCAATTGGGAAGAAATAGGGATGAGGTGTGCCCTGCAAATCTTGATAGCCTATTACCAGGTGGATTGGTCTTCCTGAGATAGAGTGGTGGGAGGAGTTGTCAGTGACACATGAATAGGGTTGTGCCTGTCCTCACACAAAGTTGTCTCCACCCCCCTATGGTGTGTCTGGAGCCAGGTCAGGGAAAGGCAGGTCTGTGTGCACTACAAAGACTATCCTTTAAAGTTTGCCTACTTCAAAGGCAGACACCAGTATAAGTACTGGAGCTATGACATTACATTTTTAGAAGACTTCTGGACCAAGAGGAGATTATGCCAAGAAGAAGAGCTGTAGAACCTGTAGAAGGGCAACTGCTACTCTACTTATTGCTGTGCTGGCCTGCTGCTTCTGTCTTGGACAGTAAAACGATTGGACTTTGCTTTTTGTATCCTGCTTGCCAAGGTTCTCCAAGGGCTTGTGTGGGCTTGTCTCCTGTTATGAAGAGTCAGGGCCATCAAAGACTTTACCTGCAGACCCTGGAAATCTCTGCAGGGAGTTTGACCTGCTAAGTTGTGCCAATACTAGTTCTTGGCCTTTGGAGGTATTTTTTCTGCAAAGAAGACTGAAAAACCATGCAATGCTCTTCAGCACCTGTGTTTTTCCAAAGAATCAAGGCAGCGCTTGCCATGCAGCTGAAAAATTGCTACAGCCAGAGTCCTGAGCTACCAACGGGGTGAGCAGGGGTTATATTGGGTGTGTAATCCCCTTACCCTGACTAGAAGGAAGGGTCCCTACTTGGACAGGGTGCAAGCCACTGCCAACTAGAGACCACCATTTCTAACACTGACTATACAAGGATTCATTATACGTAAATGTATCTTGATTGAATATCCTGAAAACCTAACATGGATCCGGCTCTGATAGTGACACTGGACACTCCTGCTCTAAAGTATGTCACATCTAGCAGCTAAAGAACAGCATGACGGACTTGTGAAGGGATTTCACCCTCGCCCGTCTGCACATGAGGTTTTCCATCATCCATCTGCACATGAAGTTACATAACAGGTTTCCCTCTAAAGCCATAATTAAAAGAAGAAGCAAATGTAGAGGACTTCATTTGCTCTCACCCATCTGCACAGGCAGTGACATCACTGCATTCCTCATCATCCATCTGCAGAGAAAGTGACGTCCCTTCCTGCCTTCTCCTTGCTTCAGCCAACTCTATAGTGTTCTATCTCCTGGGCATCTGCTGCCAATGTAAGACACAGACAAGGCCATCACCTGTTTGGGCCAGAATGGGTCTTGGGACAGATCCCCGTCCCACTGAAACTTACAATGTAATCTAAAACCATGTGGCTCACCCAGCACCCCATACTGCCATGCCCTATAATCTCACCAAAACCTAGATGACCAGGATCCAGAGACTAATACAGTAGTCGCACAACCCATACACCCAAACTCGTGAACATCCTACCTACAACTACACCGCCTCAATCTACAGAACTCCCATTCCAACTCATTAACATACACTCTGCAGTACTCCACGCACCAGGCATCGCAGCCCTCATCACAAGCTTCACACCCTCTTCCTTACAGAAACATGGTTCACCCCACATCCTCACACATCAAAGATATCCTCTTTCCCAAAGACTGCAGCATTCATTGTGTGGACTGCACACGTAAGACGGTAGTATGCCTCCCTGTCATCCATAAGTCTTCTTGGGCCTGTAACGCAGGCGAGCAAGTAATACTCAACTCTATGGAGCTGCTAACATCCATTTCTCATGATCTGAAAATCAGACCACCACGTCCCATCTCGTCTACAGACCTCTTGGGCAGAAAAAGAACAATGATGATTACTCAGATCTCCTCACCACCTCATCCATCTGACCTGCTCGCACCTCCCTCTTGGGTGACTTCAGCCTCCCAGAGAACACTCTAGGTGGTACAGCATGTTACACAACCAAACACACTTCAAAGGCCACATCTTTGACTTTGTCTTCTCAACATAATCAACAATCCAGTGCAAACCACCCCACCCCTGCACTGGACTGATCAATTTGCCATCCCTATCTTCCTGGTCAGTGTCTTACCAACAAATCACGTCCACCACAAAAGAGGAGAACAAACCTTCAAAAACTTCTTCATAGACAACTTAATTCTTGAATTAATCTCCCACCCTATCAACTCTGTGTCCGATGCCAACAACCTTCTAAACAACTTCAGCACATTTTTGGAAAACTGTGTGAACCAATTTAAGCATGCAAATGCAGGCCAAAGACTTTAGCACCCTGGCACTCTATAACCCTTACTGACAAAAAAATGAACCATCCTCAGAAAGTAAAGAAAATTGAGAAAAGACAGAATGATATAGCTCATCTCATCAGCCAAAAGAAAGTAACATACCAATACCATCAATAAAGCCACCAACAGAAGCAAAATGCTTTTCAAGACAATATATCTCTGCAAGAAATACCCTACCAGACCCATCTATTCCTCACCCCCAGAAAAGTACAATGCCATCAGCCTCTACTTCAGTGAAAAAATACGGAAGATCCAACAACACATTGACAACACCAAGCTTGCTTCATAGGTTATGCCTCCCCTTCCTGTAGAATCCTGCAATGGTCAGCCTTTAATGCCTAGTGTTTCACAGATCTCGCTAACATACTCAACTCTCTTAAAGCCACTTCTTATGAAGATGTCTTATTCCTGTCCTTCTTCAAAGCTTTCACCGGGGACGTTCTCTTACCCCTACTCACCATTGTCAATGTTTCCCTCACTGAAGGCATCTTCCTAGAAACTCTCAAGAGAGGCCAAATCCTCCCAACCTCAATTAAATCTTCTTGAGACCATGATAATCATTCCAACTATTGGCTTATCACTCATCTGTAAGATTATTGAAAGGCAGTCTGTGTTAAACTCCAACATCACATTAATACTAAGCATCCCCAACAGCATGGAGGCCGCTACCTTTCACATCATAGAAGATGCCCTCTTGACCACAGATGAAAATGACCCTTGTCTTCTGATATTGCTGGCGTTTAAGCTATTTTTGCACCTTGGAGTCTCGAATGGGATTCACCGACAATGTCCTTCACTGGTTCTTCTCCTACCTTTTTAACACATATCAGTTTGATCAAACAGCCACCTACAGGACACGTAACATTTGAATCACTTGCTAGGTACCCCCAGGGCTCCACACTCCCTCCTGTCATTTTTAACCTTTACATGGAGTGGCCTGGTGATCTATCTACTTGGCAGTATCATCTGTTATTGATATCCAATGCCTCAAACACTACCTGGATATCACCTAGTGTTCAATACCCAGCACCTACCTGCAGCTTAACTAAACAAGAGAGAATTCCAGTTATTTCCCAAGAGCAAGAAACAGGAAACAGTACAAACCTGGCTCAATGATATGAACCTTGATAGTTTTGAACCTCTGCTTTCACTGATTACCAGCTCTTTTTTCTAAAGAACCGCTGTTCAAGCCCTGGTACTATTATATCTGAATGGTGATCATGACCCGCACCCTGCTCCGTGCCGTACTAGACTCCACACTGGCACCCAGTAAGTGCACCCTACATGCTGCAGCATGTCTCTATGGCCTGAAGAAATATGATCACATCCTAATGGAACTCCATTGGCCCCCTTTTCCATCCTATATCATCTTCAAAATCCGCTGCATAATTTTACAAAGCCATCAGGACCAGCAACCCTGCTTATCTTGCAGAGACCCTCAACCTCAAGGGTTCTCAGCACACACAGAGTAAAGACACCAACAGACTGTAGACTGAGAAGTGAAAAAAAACAAGGCAGGCCAGTTTCATCTATGCACTCAGGATCTGGAACAACATTCACATATCCATTAGTACCACCCAAACTCTGCTCCAAATTAGGAACAAGTTGAAGACAAGACTTAAAATAAAACTACATGACAATGTTTTAACCATCTGCAACACAGCTACCTCTCCGATCACTTGTTGTCTTTATGATTGTGACTGTACAGTGATGCCCTGACTTTTGGCTAGGTTTATACTATATACATTCATACTTTAAGACTTCAATAGAGATTAAAGGCCCGAGTTATAGTGAGGTGGGCAGCCCAATTCTCCGTCAGGGTGATGGAGTAAATTACTCCGTCAACCCGACAGAGATGCCACCTGCCTATGCCACAATGGCGTTAATTTCTGAAGCATGGCGGTTCCTGTCAATGCTTGCTGCAGTTTGGTACAGGGCTCGTCAACATGACAGATCCCCGCAGCAAACTGTTTTATTTTCAAAAAGAAAATGCTCCTCTCACTATGGGAGTCCTCTCCCATAGCGAATACAGCATTTAGCAGTTTTCACTGCCCCTTACGTCAGGGTTTTCCTGGCGTGACGGGCAGTGAAAACTGATATTTTAATTCCACCTATCTAAATCAGGTGGGTGGAATTAGAAGTCCACCTCCGACAGCCCTTACAATGCAGGGCCATGGCCCAGCCACATTAAAATCGAGCGGGTGGACCACTATGTTGGCAGGGGAGGAACACTGTTGCCACTGCGACGTAGTTCCCTGTCTGCCAACACATAAATTAGGTCCTTAATCACTAAACAATAGAGCAGCATTAGATAATGTGGATTTACAGTAAACACTGTAGTCAAATGGGCCTAACTTCACATTCTTCTGGAGTCATGGCCTTTTTGTTCCTCCCCTAGGCCTGATAGTGGGTCTCTTGATTTGTCATGTGTTCCAGAGCAGCTTCCAACAGGGGTCAGTGAGGGAACATTGGCAACTAAAGTATGATGATTGTATCGCCTTTAGCATTTTTGAACACATGCTGTACTGTAATTATTTGTTTCAGACTGTATTATTGTACAACTAATGTCAGGGAATTCTTTGTCAGGAAGGACAGTCCTGGAAGAACATGGCAGTCATGTCATTTTTATTAATCATCTTCCTTACAGTGTTTACAAAACGCCCACTTGTTTATGATGATACACCAATAAAGGTCCCATTATGGCTGGGCTGGATTATGTCCATGTACTGTAGGTATCAGAGAAGGGCTGAAATACTCCCGATTACATTTTTATTTTACACCATGTTGATTGTGTCCTTCAAATGGAGGGGAATCAATCAAACACTGTAGTAGGGCATCTAATATGCATCCAAGTTGCCCTGTTTCTGTAGAATGTGATGTACTGAAAAAATAATGTCAAACTGCTAATGTCTACTGAAATGGAATCATAGCATTACTTGGAAAAATATCTGGATTCATAGCCCTGTCTGCTACGCCTTACCATACTAAATCATTACATGTTTTTCAAGACACCAAAACAGCAATTCCCTCACCTTTTTCAATATTTTTCCTTGGAGTTTCATGTAGACAGTTTGCCTGCAAACAGTCATTTTTAGGTCTCGGCTAGCGTAGGCTGCGCTTGCGAGATTTTATGTTTTAGTATGGAGCTTAAACCCGACCCTCTTCTCCATTGGCTGGCTTCCTAAACGGCGGCCAGCCATTGGAGAAGAGGTTTGTTTGTCAATTTAAGCCCCGTCTTTTTCGGATTGAGGGGTGTGTTTTTTCGCTTCTTTCTCTCCTATTCCCATTGGTTGGAATGTAAACAAGAAGAAGTCAAAACACGGCCGTTGTTTACATTCTAGCCAATGGGAAGAGGGGAGAAAGGAAAACACGCCCCCCCAGTCTGCAAAGGACGGGGCTTAGTGAGAAATGGCGAACGCATGGAGCGTTTTTTTTTTTGTCGTCTGAGCTCTTTATGGTTTCTCAGAGCGGACCTCAGAGCGGAGATGCCGTGCAGGCAGGTCGGGTCTGCGAGGCTGCCGCAGGGAGGGGCGTCAGCCTGCTCACAAGCCCTACGCCTGCCCCAGATCGTTTTTTTTCTTGTTGTGCTCCTTCGATGCAGCGGAAGGCTGCTGCTGGGCTCTGTGTGTGCCCGCCTTCCGCTGGCTCCTCCTCCCCCGATACCCCGGCCGTGACCGAGAAGGACCGGCTGCCCCTGGACCCGAAGTACCTTCAGCTGCCGAGCTACTGCGACGCGGCGTTCGCCCTGGAGCAGATCTCCAAGGTGTGTCCTCGGTGCCCTGGAGCGGGTGGTGTCCTCCAATCCTCCTGGCCCCTGGGTCCTCGCCGCGGTTTTTCTTGCTGCCCTGTACACTTTTCCACTAGCTCTACGCCCTTGGTGAAATAGGCTGTAGCAGGAAGGATGCTTTTCCGGGCGGTCAGTGAAGTGTTGGGGAGGCCGTTGAGCTGAGCAGGGGGAGGCGGTCTGAGGCCCGGGCCCACGTGAAGCCCGGGAGCCATTCGGGGCACCTCCAGGTTTAACTATGTTTAATGTCAGATGGAAATAAAGTAGAAGGCTCGGGCAGGCCCGCGGAAATGGGCAAGCACAATCTGCTGAACCCGGGCTTTGTGGGACCTCTGGTGAACATCCACACCGGCGACACCTTCTACTTCCCCAACTTACACGCCTTGGGGGAGCAGCTGCCCGGCCTGCCGCCCCTCTCCTACCCCCGCAGGGACCATGTCTGCTCCCTGCCCTTGGCGCCCCCCGAGCCCTGCAACGGATATGCCCAGCCCTACCTCGGCCCGTTGTTCGGCCGCGCCTGCGAGCTGGCCCAGGTGGAGGAGAGCACGTGCTTCTACCACGAGCCGTGCGCCGAGAGCCCCGGCCTGAAGCGGGGGGATGGCGGCCTCCTGCCCCTGGAGCCCGGGGGGGCTGCTGGGCGGCAGGCAGGTACGAGCCCTACCCGCTGCCGGCTGAGGGGCCGCCGCACGACCAACCCTCCTGCTAGTCCCTGGAGTCCGACTCCAGCTCGTCCCTGCTCAACGAGGGCCCCAAGGGCCCGGCCCACCAGATGTCCCCGCTGGGCCCAGCCGTCGGGAGCCGCGCCGGCGTCGGTAAGTGGGGGGCTGTGCCGGGGACGGGGGCCTGTGCCTGCGCCTGTTATACGTGCCTGTCCGCGCCTGTAACGTGCATGTGTCTGCACCTGTAATATGTGCCTGTGTCTGTCTGCACCTGTTATATGTGCCTGTGTCTGTCTGCGCCTGTTATATGTGCCTGTGTCTGTCTGCGCCTGTAACGTGCCTGTGTCTGCGCCTGGAATATGTGCCTGTGTCTGCGCCTGTAACGTGCATGTGTTTGCGCCTGGAATAAGTGCCTGTGTCTGCGCCTGGAATATGTGCCTGTGTCTGTCTGCGCCTGTAACCTGCATATGTCTGCACCTGTAATATGTGCCTTTGTCTGTCTGCGCCTGTAACATGTGCCCATGTCGATCTGCGTCTGTAACATGTGCCTATGTCTGTCTGCGCCCGTAATATGTCCCTGTCTGCGCCTGAGTCCGTGCCTGGAATACGTGCATGTGTCTGCGCCTGTAATACGTGCCTGTCTCTGTCTGCGCCTGTAATATGTGCCTGTGCCTGTCTGCATCTGTAACATGTGCCTGTCTCTGCACCTGTAATAGGTGCCTGTCTGAGCCTGCCTGCTTGACGTCTTCACAAGTTCCTCTTGCGTGTGTGACTGTGGACCTGTGTGTGTGCGCGCAAGTGTTGTGCTCCTGTATGTGTGTGGCTGGTATTTATGTGCCTGCCTCTCCCGTTAGTCTCTCCGTTGCTGCCACCGGCAGGAGCAGGGCTCTTCGACGCGCAGCACTTGCACGCTAGTCCCAGACCGCTAGGGTTAGCAGTAAAGCACCTCAGTTGCTGTCCCTTTTTAAAGAGAGAGAGCGAGAAGGCAAGCAATAAACATGTAAATATCCAGTAAACGGGACAGGGCGACCGCATGCGCCGGAGGGGGCGGGTAGCGCTGTTCCCATTACATAAACCACGTTAGGGCTCCCATGCCAGGGCACTTGGTTTGCTCAGAGCCACCCCCTCTGTCCCAGCACACAACCCATGGCCGAGGCCTTATGCCGCATAAGTCTTAAAATGAGAAACTTGGTAGTGCCACACATATGAACCCCCGGGTTCCCACAGAGAGTGACCCACGTCCACATCTTTAATGTTTACCACACAACTCTCCATACACCAGAGAAACACCTCTACCACGTTTTCCATATAACGCAGGAACGCGAGGTTCCCACATGACATGCCCCGTTCTATCGTAATAAGAGGGCAAAATAAATCCGCCAAGGATTCTCTAGGTTTAAGCCACGTCTGTGTCAACACCTATTTCAAACAGAGGAGAGGAGTGAAGGGTTTTACATAAGATAGACACACACTTATGATCTTTTCAGATTACCGGATATGTACATTTAAAGCACATGGGGTTGTCCACACAAAACTCACCTAAGGTCTTCACAGAAGTGTCACATCACAGACAGTCTACCATATACCCCATACCACAAATAACATACACACTCACTCGCACACACAATAATGCTATGCCATTTTCACTGTAGCAGACAATGTTAATATTACAAACACACACCTCTGGTGCTTCCCACATAATAAGCATCCACTTATAAGGCATTTCACACATAGTTCCCATAGGTGTACTGTTTTAAGTGTATCCGTCCAATATAGCCACCGTGTCTGTTCCCTGGTTGTGCTCGCTTTTCTTGCCTCTGTTCCCTGGTTGTGATAGTTTTTCTTGCCTCTGTTCCCTGGTTGTGATCGTTTTTCTTGCCTCTGTTCCCTGGCTGTGCTCGCTTTTCTTGCCTCTGCCCCCTGGTTGTGCTAGTTTTTCTTGCCTCTGCCCCCTGGTTGTGATTGTTTTCTTGCCTCTGTTCCCTGATTGTGATCGTTTTTCTTGCCTCTGTTCCCAGATTGTGATCGTTTTTTCTTGCCTCTGTTCCCTGGTTTTGCTCGCTTTTCTTGCCTATGTTCCCTGGTAGTGCTCGCTTTTCTTGCCTCTGTTCCCTGGTTGTGCTCACTTTTCTTGCCTCTGCCCCCTGGTTATGCTCGTTTTTCTTGCCTCTGTTCCCTGGTTGTGATCTAAAACCGATTGCAAAAAATGGAGCAAGGGTGGATACATAAAATAAACATGGTTGGGTAAAAGATGCACGGGTATGGCCTATCACAAATATGTAGTATAATCTATTCGAGTAGTTCCGCATGTGAAAGAATATAATCATGTAAAACAGTTGATTGGTCTTAGCTGGAGACAGTTCTGACAATACAAAGTGCATGTACGTCAATGCGAGATATAAAACAAATAACAAAACTAGGTATTAGAGATCAGCACTTCAATTACTTTAGAGCTAGCGTGTGTGTGGCTCTGTGTGGCTCTGTGTCTGTGTGTGGCTCTGTGTGTGGCTCTGTGTGTGTGTGGCTCTGTCTGTGTGTGGCTCTGTCTGTGTGTGGCTCTGTCTGTGTGTGGCTCTGTGTGTGTGTGGCTCTGTGTGTGTGTGTGGCTCTGTGTGTGTGGGGCTCTGTGTGTGTGGCTCTGTGTGTGTGGCTGTGTGTGTGTGTGGGTGCAAATGCAATAGGTCTTGCAATTGCGAGAGATTAAGCTATTACTCTCTAATACTCTCTAATGCTTACCTATTGCCATTGTAAATGACAATACCATATATTTATCGGTTTAAAAAAAACAATAAATGAAAAAAATGACATTTGCAATGCCAATAGCTCTAACTTTAATAAAGACGAGACCATTGCATTGTAAATGCGTGTTCCTGTTTGCAGCAGGAAAAATAGCCATGTAGCATACTGCAAACCTATGATACTGCTGTGTTACTTTTAATCCATCTGGAGGCAGAAAGTACTGTTGCTGGACCCAGCATACAACATGGGTCATTATGAGGGCCAGTTGCTTTGTATAGAATAAAATCTGTGCCTCTGTTTTGGGATAGGTTTGTCTCCAGCATGGCATGCCATGCATGTTCGCCTACCCTGTGTGACTGACTGTGTATCTGGTATTCTTTTTTAGTTCTGACCTACAATCATGCTAATCTAGCGTGGGTGCTGAGGCCTACGTCTGTCCCTGAATATGTGAGGTTCTGGACTTGCCTTGTGACCTGCAGGTTGGATTCAAAGTATGCTGTCATTTGAGATGGAGGACTAGACTCCCAATAAGTGGGTTTAGCATATACAGCAGTGGTGGCAGCATACCATGTTTTATGGATCAATAATGAGGCCAGACCTTTTTACTAGGATCACTAGAGTGGAGGCCAGCTGGTCCATTCTTATAAAGTGTTGCTTCTGAATGCTCACCCAGCCACGTGTGCAGTTATTGCAGGGCATGTGTAAGTGAGCCAGAGTATTGGGGGCCGGTGGCATCCATTTGATTGCCCCTAGACTGACCCCACATAAGAAGGGAGATGAAGACCTGGTTCCCAGATAGTGGAAGTGTATTGCTTACACTTCTCTAGCTGGAGGGAAGAAACCTATACACTGAGGTGAAAGAATTGGAGACATAACTATTCAATGAGGTATTTTGGTTGGTCTATTTGGTGGAAGGCCAGGGTGTGCAATGGGACGACAGTCTCTGTTGTGGAAAGTGAGAAAACCTTTAAGTGAGACCTGCTTTTTGTCTTTTCCTGACTACTCATTCAATTTGACTGATGAAAGCCCGGTGCAATAACGTCTTTCCTCTTTGTGTCTCTGTTGTGGGTGTTGTCCAGGATGGGGGGATGACCCTAATGTGAGAAATGTCTCTCTACACAGAGGCGGTGTCTGGAGAACAACCTGTAGACGTCAAAGGCAGGTGTTCTTGGCGACAACTTAATAGTTTGTTTGGTATGAAGATAGGGCCTGCCACTTTCAGTAGCACTTCCAAACTCCAGTATAACAGCAAAGCCAGAAATGTCCTCCAAAAGTTGGTTCTGTTATTAGAAGGAATCCCTTTTCTTGCGTTTGTACTGCTTCTGGAGCATTTTGATGCCACCATGATTTGATGGGATAGGTTGAAATCTTCCATTGCGGATGAGTTCCATTGCTGATGTCAGTGAACTACTTTTCCTTTGCATGTTTCAGTAGCATTTCGATTTTAGCACCCCGTGGGAGTGCATGGCCCTTCCTCCTTCCCATCTATGTGTTGGTTTTCTCGCTCCTTTTACTTCCCTCGTTTGTGTCCCTCTTTAAAAAAGAAACAACTGAATGTTTTCCCCAAAAGTCTCTATAATGTCTATCACCAGTATTTAGTTTGGCCATAACAATCAAACAAAAATCATTAAACTTGCAAACTTTAATATGCAAATGTATATGTTGAATCCACTCCTCAGTGATTTGTCTACTTTAAAATAAAAGCGCAGTTGAGAATTTGTCATTGTTCTTTGTATTTTCAAGAAAATAATACCTTGATAGTTCATAATTCTATATCATCCTGCCATTCCGAGGCAGTGATGGAAAACGGTGGGAACTCTAGTGGCAACTCAACATGTTGTAGCTTGATAGACCAGGAATGTGTCTAAGACACAAGGGATGTCTAGGTATGGCATAAGGTACTACGGCCTGCAATTAGTTTAAGTGGTTCATGAAGTAGAAACACCTTGAAGAGTCAGACAAAAATACCTTGTGTCCCACTGAAGAGACCTCTAGAAACAGCTTAAGGTACTACACTCAAGGACCTCAAATAGCAGCTTAACATTTTGCAACCTACTAAAGGAAGCATTTGCATCTACACAAGGAACTTCTAGTAAGAGCTTGAGGTACTGCAGCCTTCTAAAGCAAAAGGGTCCTGTAGTTACGGCTTTTAGCACAGAGGACTGCTCCAGCCATGACTTATGTCTGACACAAGGGACCACTGTTCCCACCTCAACATCAAGAAGCCTGCTTTGGGAAAGTGCTAATTGGAGCTTTCCAGGAGCATGCAAACGTGTTCTTTAAAAATAGGGCAACCTCTTCGCTGTACCATTGTTTGTTTACTTCAGTCTTACAAATCTACCTCCCCCTATCACCAATGTACGAAGAGATGTTGTCTCTTCTGTGTTTTTTAACCTGGTCACCTGTTTTCTATAAATCTCTTTGAAATTGAATTTTCCCTTTCCTGACCTTCTCTTGAGAGGCTTTCATGCATTCTAGTTTTAAAACAATGCCCAGCATTTTGCATGGACATCCTGTGTCAAATACTTTAAAAAGTACCAATGTGAATGTTCGATGTAATTAGTGTTTTTCTAGAATACACTTTTTATGGGCTAATTGCTCATCTTTAGGTCGAAGCCTACCAGACTGTGCAGCTGTCGGTCTTGCTAAAGACATCTTTGGGACATTCGTAAAGCTTCCCTGGGAATGCAATCCACCCATTGCTTACCATTGGCTTTGTAACTCACACTTTCTGTCTTTCTATGTGTTGGCTTTATTTATTTTAGACTGTCCAGGGTGACAGGCTCCTAAGGAGCAAAGCCTTTTCACATCAAATCCCCTTGTTTCCTTCCACGAGTACTCCTTTCTGTTAACAGGCCTGTAAATCTTATTCTCATCTTTTCACATTTGCTGCGCATTCAAAGACAGAGTCAAATGTTAGGCTCTGTCTTCTGAGGCAGTTTGATGTGCACTTTTCTTTCTCTGACTTCAAAGGGAAAGGATTTATGTGACAATCTTACTGGATACTGGGGGTAGGAAAGGGTTGTTTTCCTAGCCTACAACAACAGTTAGATGAACTGTGCACATATTTCATAATAGATCAGATTTAGGAACACAAATGAAGCACATTTTTGTTAATTCCTAAGTGTTGTGAAAACAAATACTTGAACATGATCAAATAAATCCTTAAAATAGGTGATGCCATTTCCACACTTAATCATTTGTGTGGTGTACAACTTTGTTAGTAAAACTGTATGTCTGTGAAAATGAAATGGTCATTTCAATTGAAAATCTGTTGTCTGCAATGGCAGTGCACGACCACACAATGATGCATAATCCTCTCCATGCCACTTAACTCTACTCTACAGCACTCCACTGCACACCACTTCTCTGCACTCTACTCCACTCTGCACCACTCAACAGCACAGCAGTCTACGCCAGTTCACTCTACTCTGTACCACTCTACTCCATGCCAATACACTCTATGCCACTCTACTCTGTACTACCGCACTCTTCGCCACTGCCCTCGACACCACAACAGTCTAGGCCACTCCAATTTAATCTTCACAACTGCCCTCTACTCCACTGTGCAGCACTGCACTCTACGTCACAGCACTTTAAGTCAATACGCTGAACGCTAATACACTTTACCCTGAAACACTCAACTCTACACCCCTACACTCTATGCAAATCCATTGTACATCACTCTAATCTACTCTGCACCACTGCAGTCTATGCCACTGATCTACGCCAATCTACTCTACGCCAATACACCCTACCCTACCCTACACCACCCCACTCAGAAATAATCTACTCTACGCCACTCTCCTCCACTCTGCGCCACTCCACTGCATTCTACACCATTCTACTCTAAACCACTGTACTCTATGCCAATGCACTCTACTCGACTGCACTTCTAAGTCACTGCACTCTACTCTACGCCCTCTACTTTTTGCCACTCTAAACCACTTGTCTCTACAACACTCACACTCTACTCTGCAACACTGTACTCTTTGCCACTGAACTCTACACCATTCTACTCTGCACTGCTGCCCTCTATGCCAATGCACTCTACACCACTCTACTCTGCATCTCTACACTGTATGTCACTGCACTCTGCATATCTACAGTTTACTCCACTACACTCTTCACCACTTTAAACTACTGCACTCTACGCCACTCTACTCTACACCACTGCAATCTGTGCCACTGTACTCTGAACCACTACTCTTAATGCCACTGTACTCTGCACCACTCCACTCTGAACCACTGCACTCTACTATGCACCACTCTTATCTATGCCAATAGATTCTACAACCATGCATTGTACTACGCTGAATTCTATGCTGAGGCACTCTGTCACTATACTCTGCAAAACTCTGCACTATACACCAGCCCACTCTTCTCTATGCCACTCCACGCCACTGCACTCTACAGCACTCTTCCCTGCAACAGTGCACTCTGCGCCACTCTACTTTGCATCACTCCACTCTATGCCACTGCACTCTGCAGCACCACAGTCTATGCCACTGCACTCTATCACACTGCACTCTACCGCACTATATTCTACTCTGCACCACTCTATACCACTCTACTCTGCACTAATCTATGCAACAGCACTCTACCGTACACCACTCCACTCTACTCAGAAATAATCTACTCTATGCCACTTTGCTCCACTCTGCTCCCCTGCACTCCGTGTCACTACATTCTATGCCACTCTACCCGAAGTCACTGCATGGTACGCCAATGCACTCTACACAACAGCATTCTATGTCACTGCACTCTACTCTACACCACTGTACTCTTCAACACTCTACTCTATGCCACTCTAAACCACTGCACTCAACAACACTGTGCGACGCCCTACTCTGCAAAACTGCACTCTTCAGCACTCTACTATGCATCACTCCACTCTACCCCACTGCACTCTAAAGCACTCCAGTCTACACCACTGCACTCTATCCCACTGCACTCTACGACACTATATTCTACCCTGCACCCCTCTATGCCACTCTACAGAACTCTCTGTGCCACTGTACTTTACACCACTGCGCTCTATTCCACTCTACTCTGCACTATACACCACTGCACTCTACTACGCAACACTCTAATCCATGCCACTACCTTCTAAGACACTGCATGTATGTCGCTGGATTCTATGCTGTTCCACTCTATTCCACTTTACTCTATGCCACTATCCTCTGCAACACTCTATGCAAATGCGCTCTACACCAGTCCACTCTACTCTATGCCACTCCCCTGTATGCCACTCTATGCGACTCCAATACATGATGCTCTGTCACTCCACTCTACAACATTCTACTACACTCTCCTCTGTGTCACTAACCTTTAGAAATGCTGAACAGCAGACACGCTGGTGTACAACATGGATAAAACACATTGGCTATGCCAATAGCTCTTGCATAAGCAAGAGCTACTGGATTTGCCAATGCTTGTTAAGTTGCCTTTTTCAATGTTTTGGGTTTTTTCCTAATGTTCAATGAACAACACCTGCACACCATTTGTACCTTACCCATCCGCAATATATTAAAACATGAGCTTTGTCACTGCACCCTCAATAGGGTTGCTTGGGGAACTATTAACCTTTGATTTTCACTAGCTTTATTTGTTTCCCTGCTCTCTTAAACACCGAAAACCTGATTTTTTTTCCTGTTGCTCCATGCAATTTTTCTTCTCTCTTCACATGCCTCCATGGAAGTAGAGATACTGTTGTGTGTATTGTCACTGCTACCAAGTGGACCAATTGTCAATTAGGGAGTCTGATTTTTTGGCAAACATTATGTTGCATTTTGGTACTTGTCTTAACGTACTGTCTGTACCCTTGAATATATGGGATATAAACCCCAGCAGGCAAATTGTTATTGCGTAAAAAGATAGGCCTGCTGACAGGTGACACACAAGGCACTGGTTTCTTGGCAGCTATGCATACTGGGATTACCCAGTTTGTGTATGTGGGAAGTGTTATTATGCTTTCATTCCTTTGTATTGACCACGTCCCAGAGTTACTGCCACTTCACCATCTAGTAATTGACTAAAATATGGTGTGAATGGCACGTGTATTCCTATATGAGCTCACTTCTGGCCTGTGATTCTTGTAAAGGAGTCCTTTTGCCACCAGTGACAGAATAAATCACTTCGAAATTATCAAATATCATGTTAATATTCTCAAATTATCCAGAATGTAGAAACATTATTAGATGAAACGTTGAAACATGCTTGTAAACCCTGCATCCCGTGCACTATAGATGAGGGAGATAAAAAAAGAAACGTCAGCCCTGCCAAGTGCCACGCATCAGCCGTTTAATTAACGCATTTTAGTGTGGTGATCCGTATCACCGCACTAAAATGCAAAGTCATGCATTATAGCGGCCAGCCACCAGAACTCGGGATCTGGCACTGGCAGATTGGACAGAATCTTACTGAGCAGCAGAAAAGTCTCCCCAGTAACAACAGAATAGGATGAATAGAGTGTTGTAATCATTGTTGCTTTGTGTGTCTTATGTCTGACATACTTATGGGAAACTAGCTGCTTGCTCTATGCTCTAGGATAGATGTGTAGAATAAAGGGCTACGTAGAGGACAGGAAGTGTTTACGATTAACGCATAAGAGATTATGTGGAGCATAAGCAAAATGTAGCTCCTGCAGCAAAGCATTGTGGTACATCCTCCAGATGTTACATATGCCAACCTTTGTACATTACCATACCCCTTTCAGTCACTTCGGAGCTCTTTTAACTATTTTAAGTATACAGAAGTTCAAAAAGTATAAGGCAAATTCAGAAAATGCAAACAGTTGCAGCAAGTAGATTGTTTATAATGCTGTGGAGAAGTATGCTTTGCTAGGGTGTTTTTCCTGATCGCCTTTAAAGGCAGAGTTGTACCTCTTCGGAAGATGTTTCTTCTGAATGCTGATGACAGACCCGTCTTAGTTCTCCCATTTTTGCCCCACTGGGTGCATGTGTCACAGACAATGTTTAAACGCCTTTCTGGCGGCGCATGCTTCTTTGTCAGGTTGAGCTGGATTGTTCCTCCATAAACGTCAAACATCCTTTACAACGAAACTTTTACAACGCAGTGCTTTTACAACGCAGGTTTTACAACGAAAACCATTACAACGCATTGCGCTGGGGGGCGCTCTAGGATAGGGAATAGATTTAATTTACTATCCAACACCTTCCCTAGTGTCCATGGGGACTGGAGTTGGAATAGTAAATTAAACTATTCACTATCCAGCACCCCAAAGCACTATGCGTTGTAAAGGTTTGCGTTGAAATACTTGCGTTGTAACAGCATGCGTGGTAAAAGCATGCGTTGTAACGTCATACATCCTCCATAAACAGCTGGAAAGGTTGGTGGCTGAAAGCTGAGTGTGAACGATTTCTGTTTCATGAACTCTGATCTAGGCTCCCATGCACCAAAGCCTGTAGCTTCATTTCTTTGGCAGGTCGAATCATTCACCAGCATAGGAAACCAATCCTACTGTAGCTTTACAAAGCAATAGAATGGGTGATTCCCAAACATTTTGTTGAGAGTTTATTTTGGGTGTGCAAAGAAATCCCTGCCAGATGCTGCTGCTCCAGAAATCAATGCAACTCACGGATTGCAATGGAGCACTCCCTAGGAGGCAGAATACCACAACTAATAGCAAACAGCATGACTGGGAGACACAAATACTCCATCTGACTGGTGCAACATGCGACTGATACTTTCGTGAAATGATAGCAGAAGGAGGATGACCCAAACGAGCAAATATCTGAAAGGACTGACGCAAAGGCTACTCTCTGTTTGGTTTACAAGTGAACTAGCAGGCAGCGAGAGGTATTAGGCCAGACTAAAAAAGGCCTACAGACCTTATCGAAATGGCCTCCATATATAGGGATCTTACAGTAATATATGTGGTGATTTATATCACAGCCTCAAAATGTTTAAAATCAGAAATCAATTTTGACAGGAGACCTTATCCCCGAAAGGGGATGTTTGAAAGTAATGATATTCAGCAGTTGTAAGAAAAGAATAGCATATGCTGCTTTCTGAAATTTTCGAAGCCCTTCAACCTGAAATGTAAAGGTTTAAAGAAGCTTACACTTCATTTCACCGAGTTACATTTGAGTGGTAAGGTAGGAGTGAGTGTAGAAAGGTGGGTTATAAAAATAGTTGTTCAAAGGAACCACAACCATAATAACAGGGAGCCATGTGTGTATTCTTAGCCATGAAAGAGACCCTGCCAAAACTCATATGTACTTACAGCAGCCCTCAGTTCTCAAAGTAGAAACCTATTCCTGCCATGCCCGGAGCGCAGTCTCATGCGCGTAGCACATTAAATGGCCATGCACTTAGATGTACGTATGCACATATTACGAAGAAATTAGTCATTGTGTGCACACTCAGGGCATGTTTTGACAAGCAGTACATGAGGTGCAACCCCGGGCCCAGGTTTCTTGAGAGTCTCCGAGCAGCTGTAAATGCCACATGTAGCCCCTTTTAGACCCACCATATTCTTAAACACCAATTGTGCTGTTCGTGGCGGGCTTGGTTTCTGTCCAGCCATGGTGACTAAAGGGAGCGCAGTCTTTCAATGGGTAACAGAGAAGGGGCAAAACCATTGTAAAGTTTGACCCAAGCTTCTAACAGGATGATGAGCATGTTGTGATGTACGTGAGTTGTGCTTTCCCTTCAACAACCAGCACTGGATTCACTAGCTAAAAGTTAGTCTGGTGAAATAATATGTTAGCACCTCTACTTTGTTTTGTTTACAGATTAACAAAGAGAATGGGGAAAAGCACATCACTCAGCTCTTGCAAGCCGATATTATCTGGTCCGAAGACCCAATATATAAGAACTTTCACAAGTGTATCAAAGTAATATTTTCAAGTCATATACTATATACTCCCATCACTGTCACTTTTAATACGCTTTACGTAGATATTGTATGGACCTGATACAGCTTCCAGTGTGGGCAGAAAACAGGAAGCAATATCTCCATTGTTTCATAAGATCTTGCATCAAAACTACAGGAAGTTCAACTGAATCCTCAAAGAAATATCATTGTAGCATACGCAGTCTAGTTGTTGCACGTCACGTAGGCGTGACGTGCGACGGCCATGTGAGAAGCTGCGCGCGCAGCCTAGGCAGAGCGCGCGAAGAGCGTAGAGTGATCGGAAGCGCCGGCCGGCGCTCCTCTGTAGCCTGTAACCGTAGAATAAAGTTCTTTACTTACCAACACAGCACAGTGCCATTATTTACAACGTGATAACTTTACAATCATGTATCACATTATGAATACGTGTATGAAAAATAATAGCATTAAAAAGAAAACTTTTCAGAAAAAAAATAAATGTAAAATGTTAACTGCATAGCACACTTAGGGTTACGCTCCGAGATGGCAGGTAACAGTGGTAGGAGATAGCATGAGTTATGGTACCGCAGTAGGGGTTTAATGTGTGCCCCTGCGGAGGTGGCAACAGACCGCTCCCGCCCCCAAATCAGCCCAAGGCCTAATAATATCTGAGGAATAGAAGTGTCAAGGCCTCACTCCACATTCTGCTGAGGTGGGGGGGGGGGTTGCCTTACGTTACTCATCTCTACCCACAGTTATCAAGTTAGCTCGAGCATCAAATGTTACCTAAATCTAAAAGCCACCTGTCGCATATGTCAAACAATGGCGTAGCATGGCGAAAAACACTTGCAGCAGTGAGTTGGTGGTAAATACACGACGAGGTGTTGCTCTGGAACGTTCCTATAGGTTCCCCTTGTGTGTGCGCAGTTTAGTCTGTCAATGCTTGAATACACCGTGTTGTGAGTACGCCATGGAAGTAGTCCTGACCTGTTACTTTATGTCGAGGTGTTCTAAAGCCGGCGGAGACCAGCAGCCTAGGCGTTTTCGAGTCCTCGGCGGCTGAGGGTGCCCAGCCTCTCTTCCATGTTCATTAACGGTCTAAAAACAGACGGTTATGATTGAGAGCCCGCCTCGCGATTGCTTCAGCTGAGCGGCTCCAAGCCACGAAGGCAACAGATGGTCACGAATTCGGAGATCAGAAAGATAGGGTTGCAGTTAGTAATTTTACTTTGCAGCGATCTCAGTGCTGCGTTCACCACGTGTCTGCACACTGGGCCACTTCCTGTCAGCTAATCTGATTTATGAAATAAAGTCCAGCTGGGTTCGTTCGTGCGTGAAAGTGTACTAAGCAAGTAACAATGCTTTTTTTGTACCCGCTGTAATCTTCATTAGTCCGATTTTACATTCCTCGTCCCAGTACTTAAGGTAGAAAAAAAACTAGAAATTCACTGAAAAAAATGGTTAAAGTAGCTTTCTAGATGGGTCTAATAAAAAGATCTGTTTTTGTTTAAAAAAAAAACCTTAGAAATTCACTGTAAAAACCAAAGGTTAACATAACTTTGTGGTTAAGTGAATTTACATTTACTTTATGAACAAAAAAAAGTACAGAAATTCACAAGTTATAGTTAGCAAAGCGAACTAACTTGCTCCCCCTCCAAGCACCACTTATGACCTCACATATTACTTAACTCATGACATCATTTATGACATCATTGATGTCATAAATCGGAAAATTATATACTATAGTAGCTACAGTGGTTCAGAGAAAAATGTACACAGTAATTAATTTTAACCACATAAAGTGCAAATAAAAGGTACCCACAGACAACACTTTCTTGAAAATAACTTTGTGTTATTAGAATAACTTATTATAGAATACAAGAAGCATCAGGAATAATAGACATATAAAATGGTGCTCATGGAGTTACACATAATAAACATACAAAAGCACAAATTACACTGTATACAAACAAACACAATGGCAGAGGAATAATACAAAAATGTCTAATATATC
Source organism: Lissotriton helveticus (assembly GCF_964261635.1). Lineage (NCBI taxonomy): Eukaryota > Metazoa > Chordata > Amphibia > Caudata > Salamandridae > Lissotriton > Lissotriton helveticus. Next base: position 1,772,627,205 of record NC_136067.1, on the reverse strand, counting down.
ACAACATCAGTAATGCTGTGACCGCGTCCTCTTTAGGTGCCAAAGGGAACGTTGGCGGTTTTTTCGACCTTATCACTTACAAGGTCATCATCAGGGCACAAGATACATGTTTTGAAATCAACCATCAGAAAAACTTGATGAAGAGTGAATTAATCACATCAAAAGTTTCCAATGATTCAACCGAAAGATAGAGCCTTGCCAAAATTCTATGGCTCAACAATTCAATAAATTAAAATAGGAATTATTTTTTTTGCTGTAAAAGGATGATTTCTAAATAGACTGCGTCCAAAGGAACACGTCCAAGAAATCGCAGTGATTCGCAATTGAAATTCACCACAATTAGGAAAAGCTTCCGTAGCAGTTTGCGGTACTCTCCGCCCGCACGATCGGAAAATGGGCAATAGAAAAGATGCTATAAAATTGTAAGAAAGCCAAAGGACCAGACTTTGTCTTACTTAAACTCAACCCACTTAGTTTTTACTTTCGTCCAAAAAGAAACAAGAGGAGGCCACGCCTCCCCATCCTCCTGTTTATCAAAAAAAGTTATATAATTAAAAGCCTCTACATGACCACCAGCTGCATGCCCAGCGTATCACCATGTCTTCCAGGGTGTCCAGGAGGATGCCCTAGACTTTATCCAGGATGCCAAGCAACCTCAAATTCCTACCTGAAAGTCTTGCAGGCCTCCAAGCGCTGGAACTGCAAGCTTAAACCCGCCAGGCTGTGATATAATATATATTTCAGTGAGCAGGCAAATGAAACAGAAATGGTGTGGGTTATTTTCCGATTTATTGCCCAGGTAAGGGGAGGAAGTAATGTAGGGGTAAGCTGGAGGGTAGGTGGTTTTACAGTTGTATTGTGGTTATGTTGGGTCATGTGGTGCCTGGATAGGAGTTTGGGCACCTCATTTAATAAGTAATGGTCCGAGAAAGTGTCAGAGGAGGTAATAAAACATTGCTTCATTTGGTGTGCTTTTCTTGTGGTACTGTAAATCAGGGGTCATTGGAGAAGCTGTGGGAAGGTCATAGCAAATGGGGAATTGTTTTACAGGTAAGAGTTATTTATTCATATTCTTTGGGTGTAAAACTTTCATTTTATCAGTGTCCTGGCCTTTGCACAAAGCCAGTCGGGCACTCTGCAGACACCTGTGAAGCAGCCAGGACTAGATTTTGGGATGCAGCATCCCCCTGAAAGCAGCTAGGACTAGATTTTGGGAGGCAGCATCTCCCTGAAAGCAGCTAGGGCTAGATTTTGGGAGGCAGCATCTCCCTGAAAGCAGCTAGGACTAGATTTTGGGAGGCAGCATCTCCCTGAAAGCAGCTAGGGCTAGATTTTGGTAAGCAGCATCTCCCTGAAAGCAGCCAGGACTAGATTTTGGGAAGCAGCATCTCCCTGAAAGCAGCCAGGACTAGGTTTTGGGAGGCAGCATCTCCCTGAAAGCAGCTAGGGCTAGATTTTGGGAGGCAGCATCTCCCTGAAAGCAGCTAGGACTAGATTTTGGGAGGCAGCATCTCCCTGAAAGCAGCTAGGGCTAGATTTTGGTAAGCAGCATCTCCCTGAAAGCAGCCAGGACTAGATTTTGGGAAGCAGCATCTCCCTGAAAGCAGCCAGGACTAGGTTTTGGGATGTAGCATCTATCTGAAAGCCGCCAGGCCTATATTTTGTGATGCAGCATCTCCCTGAAAGCAGCCAGGACTAGGTTTTGTGATGCAGCATCTCTCTGAAAGCAGCTTGGACTAGATTTTGGGATGGAGCATCTCCCTGACCCGGAGAATATCGCTGCCATTCTGCCCCTAGTTGCTGAGGCAACTTTCATACTCCTGTTAAACGATTTTCTTTCAGAAGCTTGGAGCCAACAAAGTAATTTCGTGCAGGGACAAAAGAAATAGATTCTGCTTTGAAAAGCAATCACACCTACAAAATGGTTTGGATTTTCATATTCATCAAATATTACTTTTTGTCCCCTGCAGATACTTCCCATAGCAAGTGATACTTATTTCCACAAAGCTTTTCGCTGCAACTGTGTGACACTGCAATTCCTCCGCTCATTATTACTTCAGAAAAGAAGAAACAGATTATTTTTATATACCCACACCCCTAGCATGACAAAATACACAGAAAATAGTCATTTTTCAAACTTAGCAGAATAAGGATTTAATGACATCCGAATGATTGCGTCCCTCATCTGGCCAATATTTTATTTATTATGTATTTGAGCCATCTAGTATAGATAGGCTTTATTATTTATTCTTTACATGGAGGGGTTCTATTGAGAATGTAAAACATCAAGTTAAAGTACTGTTTGCTTGTAAATGTCACACGAACCCTGATATGGCAATATAGGACCATGTTACTTGCTTGTATTTTTTCATACTAGATGTTTGCTGTAGCAGGTGATTTGTGAATCAAAAATGGATTGGGATCCAGCAAGCCACTATTTTACGTGATGGATTCTGCATTTTATGAGTATTTTTCAAATTCGTTATGATTTGCAACTTTCGCACCAGTGGCGGCTAATCCGCTAAGGCAGAGGAGCGTCACCCCACTGGAGCGGCGAAGAAAGGAAAAAATAAAATGATAATAACAGAATGTTATTAGCACTTTATTTTGTCCTCCTGCTGCAACAGTGTGTGAGGGGTCGGGGCAGAGCTGAAGGGAAGGAGTGGTAGAACACTCCTCTGTGCAATGACTGTTTGGTCAGCCCTCGGGCCACCCCAAACAGTCATGTGCGCTCCCCTGTTCTCCATGCAGGCTGCATTACAGCCTGCATGGAACACATGCCTACCCCTCCAGCCCCAGGCTGAGTGCCGTGTCACGGCGCTCAGACAAATCAAAATGCTCCATTGGAGCGTTGTGATTGGCTTAGGGGTGGGAGCCTGACTGCCTGCTTCCAGTTGCCCAATGGTAGAGGAAGTGCGTTCTATAGAACAACATTGTGGGTAGTGAGAGTTAGTGTGTGCATAGCAAACATAACATGCAAAGTGGTTTTCCTCATTTGAGCCTGGATCATAAATAGGAGAGGGCTTAGCTCACATGATTCCCTGTACCGTAATCACTCAAAATTACCTAAGAATTACCCGAGACTAAACTAAATTACGTGAGAGGAGTAATTCTGTGTTTACCACTATTTCACAGCTCAAAAATGCCAGAGGATACAGTTTACACTAAGAAATAGAGCTAAATGCAGCAGAACACAGTTAGCGAGCAGCTGCTCGTGTTCGCTAAATGTGGTCTTGAGGGTGGGTTTTCCCTAACTTCTGCCATTTACAGCTATTTTCTGAGTGCAAATGTGCAAAATGCACCCTTGCACCCAAAATAGAGCCAAGATTCATTTTCGTGCTAAGAAATGGAGCAAAATTCTGCAGAACAAGATTAGCGAGTGCTCCCTAAATGTGCTCTTAAAGTAGGATGTTTTCCCCTAAATTAAGCAATCAGGAGTAATCGAGGAATTTTCTGTAATTCTGCGTCAAACAGTAATACGGAGTTACCAAAAATGACTCCGGTGTAATATAAATTCCACCCAGGCGGAACTTACATTTTGACTGTGTGTTTTCGGTGAAAAAAAATATATATATATAAATTCACTGGACAAAAACAAAGGTTACAGGGACAATATAGGTGGGTTCAGACTGTACACACACAAAATCATAGAAATTCATCAGTTATACAGTTAGTTATCTCAAGTAACTATAACTCGTGCCCTAAGGTAACTATAATTAACACCCCTACAATGACCAGTTTGCTCATCAATAATTTTACAGATGGTGCGGTGATATTACCAATGATGCCACAGAAGATGTTATGAGTGACCTAATATGTGAGGTAATTAGCAGTGCATGGCGAGGGCGCGAGTTATAGTTACCCTAGGGCACGAGTAGTTCACATACTTTTTTTCGGTTTTTTATGTTGCATTTCTTTATTTATTGTACAGAGTGGCACCAAAACAGCAGTGGCACCATACAACGGTGGCCTGCAAGAATCAGTGAATACATGGAAGCACACGGTTTGCAATCCGGGCACAACACACAATCATCAACACAGGAACAGGGGTCCTAGCGCCATTCGGTCAGGCCAGGCTATAAACTGCTACAAGGGGAAAAAAAGGGGGAATAGTGGGGGAGACTCCGCCCCGGGATGGGGGTGTGCAGGGATGCTAGAGAGCAAGAGGCAAGCGAGAGGAGGGGGAAGGGGACAAGGGGAAGGGGACAAAGGGAAGGACGGGAAAGAGGGACAAGAGGGAAAGGGACGCACAATGGGCTTTGGAGCCTCTGGAAGAGGGGGCACAACAAAGGAGGAGAGGTCCAGAAGCAATTGCAGCACGTAGAGTAGCCAGCGGAGCCAGAACTGAAGCTCAGAGTCTATAGAAACCCAGGTTCTCTGCCTGTATGCCAAACCGTGATCAGCAGCCGTCGCCTTGCAAGTAGGGCATGCAGGTGTGAAGGAAGGTCTCTGCCTTGTCTTGCAGGTTGTAAATGAGCAGCTCATACTAGCCCGTCTTGTACATTTCCGTAAGCCATTCCTCATGCATGGATGGGAGTGGGGAGTGCCAGAGAACACAGCTTTTACCGGTCTCGAGGATAATACGAAGCAGCCGACAGTGCAGGGAAGTCTGTGGAGTCATGAAGCAGGATCAGGATGTGTGTGAGGAGCACAGAGATCGCTAACGTCTCTGAGAATGTGAAGCCAACAGCCCTTCAGAAGGGGAGAACCGTAGGACAATCACACAGAATATGCACCACATCACAGCATGTCATCACAGCGCCAACAATTAGAGTGGGGCAGTAGCCCCACCGCCCTAAGCTTCGCCAATGTCCAGTGCCAATCATGCAATTTCTTAAAGAGGCAGAACTTCATTCTGGCCTCCTGAGCTCCGCAGCTGAGAGTTTCCAGAAGGTTCACCCATTTCCCCGCCTCGTACTCCACCTGGAGCCGAGTCAGCCAATTGGCCCGCGGCTCTCTGGCAGGGGTAGGTAGTACAAATGCAGAGTTAAAAGGATTTGAGGGACAAACTTTATTTTGAACCCCGAACTCCACACATACGAAATGGCAATTATTGCCCTTGAACTGAGTGCAGAACTTTGGGTGTTAAATGTAGGAGTCTGTCCCTTTCGGGGTTTGCAAAGTCACCCCTTGTACTACATGTGACATCACACAACAGATCATTGACGACATAACATATGTGATGTCGCCAATGAGCTCATTTTTTATCACTACTGACATAATTGATGATCACACTGCAACACAGAAAATAAGGGCACAAATAAACGAGATAGATTGACACAGATGAGGTTGGATCCAAGGTCTGGCTGCAACAGGCCTTGAGTCCACCCCCGATGCGTACGGCCTAAGGCTAAGACTGTGCACAGCAGGTGTTGAGTTCAGGGCCTGGTTAGAGGCAAGGGCCTACTGCCACTCCTCACTGTGCATTGCCAAAGGAGTGTGCATTGGAAGTTGGCTGCCAAAATCGGGTTGGGCACAGAGCTTTAACACAGGGCAGACATGCATCAAACCATCACTGTGCACGGTCAAAATCGTACCCCGTCCTGAACGACCCATTATGATGCCCGGAAACCGCAAGGGCTGTTCGAATCGGTTCCGAAAGGCATTCAGACAGGTCCTGCCTTTCGGAGCCGAATCGTACAGCTCTATGGACTCTGTGTCTGAGCAAGTGATTACGATGTACAATTTGCACAGCTGTTCCGATTCGGTTTGCCCGGAATTAATAGGCTATCTGAATCTGTATTTGGGGGCCCGTAGCAGGCCCCCCTTCAACCGGGCCCTCCGAATCGGGCTTATGGGGGCATTCATGGTCCCCTCTTATCAACCATGCACAGTTTGGCAGGCACCATGGGTGCACGAGATTCCGCAGCCACCCTTTTCATCAATTGGAGCCTGTGTTCTCCTTCAGAACACAGTACCCCATTGAAGTCAATGGAAGTCCCACCAAATCGTATCCAGATGCATCTAAATCGATCAGTTGGACTCACCCAATCCGAGTTGTCTAGAAAGCATTCCGGAACCGATTCGGTCGCCATGCTTTCCGAACAAGATCTTAATCGTCCCCTAAATGTTGCAGGCTACGTAGATCAACAACATCAAAAGCGAAATCCAAAGTACACAAGAAAGTGTGAAATTATATTAACTCCCCTAATAAAAAGTGAAAACAATATGATAGGACAGTTCACAAGATTCATATGAAAACACAAAAAACATCGTAATACTTGCTCAAAACCATGAAGAAAAAATATTAAAGAAATAGGTAATAAAAGAAAAAGGTAAATAGCAGAGTATAAAAGAACCCCTAGATAACGAGATAAAAAACCAAAACCAAACCATGAGCCAACATTTTAGGGAAAAGAAACACACAACACAAAACTGACAGTTATGTCAATGTTAATATTACTTGTGATGTGAACAATTATGTCATGTGTGATGTCGTAAGCACTGCAAGAGGGCGCCACACGGTATGGTTTACAAATAAACCATATATGGTGACTTTCAGTGGTTTGTTTTGTTTGGGCCAGAAACAATCGGTATAATTATATAATTTTATATTTCACATTCTATTTCCAGTAAACATGTAGTTGTTTGATAAACAACTTGTTTAATATAACTACCTTAAAATAAACATTAAATATTAAAAAATATCTCAATAATCCAATATTTTCATTTTAGGATTCTGGTTACATTTATGATATCAACAGAACCCCTAGATGACAAAATTGGACTACCTTCCATGTATTCTCTATATATTTAGTCCTACTACTTTTCATGTTTGTGTCTTATTGGAAGGTAAATCCCCCAATTCTAATTTTTTCTAACATATTTGTAAAAGTTAGGGAGGTAGCATAAAATATATTTTAATATTTACATATTCTTACTGATGATGTAATATCTCCTGCGATGCTGTGACTTCTGATGTGAAATATTAACGGTAATGGGATACCCGATGCAGTTACTGAGATGTAGGGACGCCTGATGCCGTGGATGTGATGTAGTGGGGCTATACTGCAATGGCTGACTGCCCTTCAAATCGCACCCCATTGGCGCCCGATGACGCCTGACATCTAGTCCACTTTATTTATTACCTGCCCTTCATGACCCATCATGGCACCAACGAGAGCCTCCGTCGTTCCAAACTCGGCGGCTCCTCTCTGCTGTGTCTGAGTCTATGTGAGCCTGGACATGATGCCCATCACAGTGATCAGTGGCAAATGTATACAGTTCTCGGAGTGACCGCACACAGCAGACTCAAATATAGCATTTCAACAATTAAGTGACACTTACCACCACTTACACGAACCACCATTCACACAAGAGCAAGAAAGAAGCAAATAGGACACGTTTGTAAGTGGCTGGCAATTAATTGTCTTGGTGACCTGATGGCGTTTGTTTGCCACTAATTTTTCAGATGTTATATGAGGAAGAAGTAAAACTGAACAAAATGGCTGGTTGTTAGGGATTGGATACTCGACGTTTGCATATAGTGTAATTTCAAGCTGTCATGTTACAAGCCACTATTAGTTCAAAGTGGTTCATATTTGGGCAGGGATCTGTTTCGGGTTTTACTTCATTGGTGTTAAAGACTTCGCGTTAGTATAGTTCCAGCAGTTATTGTACAATTACTAAATGAGCAATGTTTAACAAAGAAGCATGTCTTGTGTTTGATTGTGATTGATTTCAGTTGCACAATAGTTTGCCTGGGGGTGAATCACTACAATATCACAGCAGTTGAATTATTGTTGATGCATACTCTTGGGTAGGCTTCTGCTTCCAGATTATGGCTGAGGGGAGAAACCGATATGTCAGTTTGAAATTGGTTCATCTTCTCTATATCTGGGCATATATCCGGTTTAGAGCGGTTACTTAGGATAAAGGAGAGTTACATTTGCAGAGGGAGATGGTGCATGGCTGCCTGGTTAAAGTGGAGTAGCAGTAGAACCAGGCGCGGGAATCCATTATAACCACAGATGGGGGGAGAGGGGGGATGGGTGGTATTGTCATGTTTGATCTTTCTCTGTTATAATGAGATACCATGCTAACATAAGACTGAACCGTTGTTTTGTGAACTTTACTTACTAATGTTGGATATGTGCTTCCTGCTAGTGCCCAGTGACAAACATTTTAAGAAACAAGAATTGGCAAAGTCAGCAGTTTTCTCCTTTGAATGCCTGAGGTTTTGGCTTTTCCAGTGCTTGTTTGCATTGGCATAATTGAATTCCAAAATGGCCGCCAGAGCACAACACCTGTACATGCACGCAGATGCATGGATGGCCTTTTTGGAATGGGTTTTGTAATAAAGAAAAGCCAACACATATGTCTGCCAGTGTGTGGCACATGGGTGGGTATGTGACATATAATGCACCAGTTGCAATTTTGGATTTTTTAATTTATCAAGCTGGTGGCCATTTCTAAAAAGTGAACTAAAACGCTAAATTAAAGTGTCTGAGAGCACAAAAACTAGAAAGTGAGTGACCAAGTAGCACTTTGCTGCTGCTGGACTCTTAAAACAAAAAAAATTAAAAGCAGGACAGGGAGTGGGAAGGGGGAGTGGAAGAAGAATGGAGGAGCCAGACAGAGGAGCACTGAGAGAAAAGATGAGCGAGACAGTGCTGTTAAAGTGTGGACAAGGCTAATTTCCAGTAATGGTAATGGTGTGTATAATAGGGATTTAAAGGTAACTTGGTACTGCACTTTGACAAAAGCACTTGAGGGGCAAAAATGTAAAATGAAACAAGTAAACAAGTGAGAGAGAACAAGGACTGCATGCACTCTAATGGAGCACGGCAGGAAAAAAGTAGTTCCCCGAGTGTAAGCAGTTAAAGAATACAGCTTATCCAATCAAACAGTGTAAACAGTAGTGTTCCAGGGATAGAGCAAACCTAAGAGGAGGAAGGAAAGACATCGAATAAAAGGCATGAAAAGGAGATTGACAAGGAAGTCAACCAATGATAAGAAGTGAAATGATCAAAAGTTCACTCATAGTATTTTTATTAAACACAGTAGGTCTTTGACATCTTGCATGTAGCTAGCCAAGACTAAAAAACAGCAGTCGGGTATTTTATCACACGCCGTGCAATCTTACACATAATGGTTTTTGAGCTTGTGGCCATCAATCACGAGTACCCTCGCAATATATTTGAAACCTCATATTCTTCTATTGGTCACACTGTAAGCGAAGAAAAGCAGGAAGTTTAAACACCCCCTCTAGTTTCTATCGATTGTTCTATGTTATGAACCCACTGGATGCAAACCGTAGTAGTTAAAGAGTTTGTTCTCGGTTGGTATTTGATTAAGATTCTTTAATGTGAAGTCTTGGTTTATTTTCTGTGTGGCTACCACATCATTGTTGTGATATATATTTACATTTTCTGTGTCATGGTGTATGTTGATATCTGCTGTCTTAAAATGGCAGTAAAGTTTGTGTAATGTGTGTGCACAGAAATGTTGCCGTTACCATTGAACAACAGTTGTAGCTGTCTGTTACTTACAGTAATCTTGGTTTTGTTCATTAGGCAGTGCAGAGTTGTATATAACATAATGCTCTTTTGCAGGAAGACTATGATCGTCTAAGGCCTTTGTCATATCCTATGACCGATGTGTTCCTTATCTGCTTCTCAGTCGTGAATCCCGCCTCGTTCCAAAATGTAAAGGAGGAATGGGTCCCCGAACTGAAGGAATATGCACCCAACATCCCTTTCCTGCTGATAGGAACCCAGGTTTGTTTCAATCTTATTGACCTATGTAATTTTTGGGCTTGTTTTAACACTGGTAAATTATAATTTTTAAATATGTCACATCAACACAGGTTGATGTGTTGACCACATGCCCCCCCTTCAGGCAAATAAATGGACTAATCGGGGAGAAATATGCATGGGTTTGTTATTGTGCAGTATTATTTTTGCATAGCTTTCCAATGTTCTATTTAGTGTCCACTGATGGCTGGTGCAAACGTAGAGTTCCATTTAAATGCAATGCTCTGGAAGTTTACGCTGAAGGGTAACAGGGGAAAGCACTTCATTTCTTGAGGCTAAAATGAGTCAAACTCTCAAAATGAGGCTCAGTCAGCGGCGGATCCTCCGCTATGGCAGAGGAATGCCACCCCCTCCCCAAAAACCGGCAGGAAAGGGGAAAAACGACACCCGTGTCGTTTCATGTCTCCTTTCCTGCCGAGTTTTGGGGGCAGGGCCTGGGGGTGAGAGCACTGAGGGGAGTGGTAGTTCACTTCCTTCACTGCGCATGATGGTTTGGCCGCCCTGAGACGGCCGGCCAAACCATCATGTGCACTGAACCTTTTTCTAACCCCAGCTGCATTGCTGGGGTTGGAGAAAGCAGGCACAGACTCCCAGTCTGTCCTGGAGCACCAATCGAGGGCATTCAGGCAAATCCTGAAGCTGTTCTCATATGAGAGCAGCTTCAGGATTGGCCGCAGAGCATTCTGGGAGCCTGTGCCTGTCTGAAGCAGAGGAGCGAGATGCAGCCAGCTTAAGGTAAGATTTTTATTATTCTTAATTTTGCCCCCCTTCGGTACCCCTATGCTCCCTCCTCCCCTCTCGCATGCCACACCACTCATCCCAAACACGGGCTGCTACTGGGCTCAGTGCAGACTTGGGGTAATGTGTCGTGGAGAGAGATAATGAAAACCCACATAAGAGACCCGTAACTCAACAATAATATGAAAATAAATCATGCACATATTTATCTTGTTTTTGATCTTCTTTCTCCTGTTTTCAAATGTGGCGACAATATTATTTCCACCTGGATGGCAGTTTAGGTTGTTACAAATAAATACGCTATGGGTTTAACATATTAAGTGTGTCCAGGTCCAGAATTATCTGGTCCTCAAACTCTGAACCAAATAATTTCGTGACCTGAGGTGCAGAAGAGTTTTCCCTCAGCCAAACTCTGCCCTCCTGCCACCCATCACACACTTCCATCCACATAGGGCGAAGGAAAAAAGCCCACATATCTTTTTGATAGGCCAATCTTGAAAATTCCTCTTAAAAATACCGTAATGTCTTTGTATGTTTAGATGGCCTACTGTAGAAATTTGTGACTGTTTCGCTAAAAGTGTGCTCCAAGTGAGCCAAGTGATTGACACTTTTTGTATTGTATTTATTAAGTGATTCTAGTTACCTCTTTAGTTTAGTTTTTTCTTTCTCTTACTTTTACTTTTTCCTAAGGTGTTTGAAAGTGTTGGTGAAAAATGTGTATATATGAGCATGAATGAAGATGTATGAGTGAGTCTGAAAGAGCGAAAGTAACGGTGTAAGTATATAGTGAGTGATATTGCTAATTTTTTGATAGAAGTACAAACTTTTGATAAGGGTCTTTTTCTCTCTCCCCATCCCTTCTTTTCATTGTTAGTTAGGATGATGAATCTAATAAGTTTTGTGTAAACAATATGACTTGATTTAATGTTTGAAATAAATAAATTAATTCAAAACGAAAAAGTGTTTTGAAGAACCAGTTTGATTCTGTTCTTCAATGTCCATTCATTGTATGATGAAATTGCAGTAGCGGCAATTGGTTGTGGTTTCCTAGAGAAACAGTCATTGACTAAGACTTTTGGTTTGGAGTTTCAGGATATTCTTCTGTCTTAAGCATTATTTTATTGATTAATTCATTGGTTTGCAAGGTCATATAGAGATGCTTAGTAAGTTGTCTGGGATCTTTCTCCCAGGTTATGCATATATATCTGTACAAAATACTGCCAATTAGGCACCCACAGACCTCCTGCTCTAAAACTGGTGCCACAATATGATAAAAGGTTTTCATTCAGCTGGTGAATAATGGACATAAATTACTGGGTTTCAATTTGTTATATCTTGCCACAGACGGTATGTTGAATTTGCACTCAATGTGATAAAACATGTCAAGAAGCCAGCTTTGGATATCAGAGGAACCATTCACTTCAAAGCATCTGAGATTTAATCTCTAAGAAGAAATTCAAGGTTGGTTTGTTACATACAATTCGAAGGTCAGGAGCAAGAAGATTTGTATTATCTAAAAGAATCATAACTTTCATAGTAATATTCAAATACTTCTTAAGGAGATAGACGTTGCCTCCTTCATGGACCCTGAAGGTTTGCTGATTTTATTCTAAATATTTAAAACACGATTCAGGGTTTCTCCTGAGCAGTATGAACTCACAAAATTAAGGCTATTATTAAACTGGTTTATTCAGAGCCCTCTCTGTGCATCCATTTTGAATCTACCAAATACAGCATATATGGGATCTGCTGAAAGAAGGCCAGAGATTGGTTGCACTGACTGGCACAGAATAGAAGATAATTAATAGATTCCTGAGTAATGGACAGAAAGGATTGATTGTGAAGACCACCCTTAACCCTGTGGCAAGAGTCATTAGCTGCTCAGTAGAAGCACACAGTTCAGCACCTGGTCATGGAGTGGGATAGATAGTGAACACTAGTTAACAATCTGTGCTGGATTATGAGTGCTGTCTGATGAACAGCAGACTACACTGATAGAAGAAAAACTAGAGGAACTACTGATAGGAGCTAAAGCAAAACACAGACGTGGGTCAAATCCTAAGTATCAATCTATGCCACGCACAATAGTCACAATAAGGGACATTGGTAATAACAGGGATACATTTACCTTCTATTGTATCCATAGAATATTGACCTGTTTCAGCCAATCTTTTTGGATCTTAACTGAGTATATTTTTGTGCATTCTTCCAGTATTTCTTCTCAAAGGATGAATATCTCATTCCATGTAAGTCACACTGCTGCCGTCCATGAAATATGCTCTCGGTCTGATCCATGCCTGCCAAACTACTCATGTAATGTTGTGTCTTAACACTACATGCAAACAGTGGCATAGCAAGGGAGGGCGGGAGCGGTGGTCCGCCCCGAACACCATGTGTTTTGTGGGCGACGTCCTCCCCCCCCTTACCTGCGGCCGTCACGGGGCCGCAAAGGGACTAGCTACGCCACTGCATGCAAAACTAGTGAATCTTGAGAAAAGACTGTAAAATGAGGTTCAGCAGCATTCTAGTTGAATGCGCTATCTTTGTTTTTTATTCTAACAGGTCAAATCTAACATGAGGTCTTCCAGCCTTTATTAAAATGTAGATGACATGCTACGCACTACTCTTTTATCCAGTGTGGTGTTCAGAAAATTGCTGATTGTTTACGTGAAAAGTTTACATTTTGGCTATGAGGACGACACATGATCCCACAATGCATTGAAACTGCGTCATGGGTGAAAAAAGGTGGTTTCAAACAGGAGAAAGACTAGAGAGTACCAGAGAACATTAGTAGGCTCTGCAAATAACATACATGAGTTGAATGCATTGAGAACCAATAAGTTCTCGTACTCATTTTCCGGGGCATATAAGAAAGAATCTGTGGAAGGTCAGGGATAGAAAATACCCTTTTTCAATTTGTCCTCTAGGTCTTATGAAGTTGGCATAATTAATTTTGCATTGGGTGTGTAATTTGTACCTTTCTCAAGATCAAGTCATATACCGCCGTCCCGTGTGTTAATATTTCAAGTGGAAACAGACTTCCCATAACCATTGTGGTCGTAGCTGGGTTTGCAATGCCACAATAGAGTCAAAGGAACAAAACAAAGTTTGTTGAAGAGTCTGTAAAGACAGTGATGCTGATGAGGATTACTATAGTTCTTCAGGAATATTTATTCTGCGCGTTCTCAAGGCAAATTCCTAATTGTCCTCGACTTCTAGGAAGCCTACTTTCAGGTACCAATGCTGCCCGGTCCTAGCCAGTATCTTTGAATCATCAGAGGTGCAAACATTATCACTTTACAGTTTTACTTTTTTGGCACAATATCTTCTCTGATAGTATTATTGTAGTAGCGGCCTACATTCGCCATCAAGAAATTCCTTTATACCTCTATCTGGATGGTAAAGAGGAAAACAGCTCAGCAATGCATGTCTCATAGACAAAACAATTCCCCAACTCTATCAGTTAGGATTTACAATCAATATCAAAAAGTCTAAAATTGCACATATGATCTTTCACAAGAGAGCTTGGGTCTGAGTTTTGCGATGTCCTCCATGAAAAGTGTTGTGCCCCGTAACAAGGTATATTAAAATGATGATGCATGAGTAGTTCAAATATGACATGGTCATCTGCTCAAACGTTTTGTAGTTTGTACTTCGAATCGACAAGCAAGTTAGAGACTTGTGATGGATCAGCGCTAGACCCCCCATCTTTGCCTTGAGGGTTGTTCTTCATAATGCTTTTAAGCTTGTGTAGCAATAAGTTATCAAAACTTTTAGCTACATCGGAAGACCTACCAGGTGGCTACCTGAAGAAAGATGGAAGGATAGGCGCATCTTCATATGCAGGCATGGATCTGTTTATTGATACCGCTGTTATTACTCTAACATACAGAGTATTCTGTCCTACCCCAGTTCTATCAATACGTGCTGAAATTACCAGAACAGTTATTGTTTCAGTGAATGATGTTGACATATCCCTAAGACAGTTGCATGCCCTATATTCTCCCTTACACCCTGTCAAAAGAAGAAGGGCGAAATAAGCACATCCCATGTCTGTCCAGATGATTCCCTCTTTTTCTGGGTTCCACCGTTGCAATGCCCTCCAGTCATGCCCGGAAAATCCCCATTTGCTTGAGGAAAGAATAAGGGTCAGGTAGGCACTTCTCATCCCTGTCCAACTACTACCCAAGTATTGCCTGGAGAAAGGAACTTTTATAGGAGTTCATTTCCTTTGACCACAATCTTTAGGACCACCCATCTGTTAAGTGGTAACAGAGTCTGTTTTTGTTCTTCTTTTCACCCTCTAATTGTTTATAGATTGGTCGCTAGGAGGTTGGACCCACCCCTTTTCTGGGAAGTGTAAGGAGGATTGTTGGTGACTAGGCAGCCACCATTACCTTCTACAGATTCCAGTGGTGTAACGAAATTTGAGGGGGCCCTCCTCCACGGTACAATGATGGCTTCCTCCCCTCCGGCCCTAATCAGCAGTTCTTAGGTCAGTTTACTGTGCTGAGGGGGCCCCTGGAGCTTAGGGATCCCCCACCCACGCACCGCAGGAGTTGTGGGGGCCTATGTTACACCCCTGACAGATTCCCCTATATGCTTATCTAGTTAAACCTTGTTATTCTGAGACCTCAATGGATTTAATTTCTGCTTATGCTCCTGAAAAGGTCATAGCCCTCAATTTGGTATCTGAAATATAGAACAGCAGGGCAGTTTTTGTTTTCTAATCCTAGACTGGTAGGAATGATCAGTAATCAATCCTTCATGGTATTTGCACAGAGCAGACATCTTACATTTGTGTCTAGCATTATTAAGTGGTATGTTGGATGGAAAGGCCTCATAGCTTTGAGTCAGTAGTGTACAATTTGGCTTTGAAATAGTCCCAAGTAGAGATGTTATGCAATTAAGGAAAATTTTTCCCTAGTAGCCTTTGTTGTTCATAGCATTACCCTTTGTTAATTTTTATTGATTATAAAAAATACAATCAAAATAAGAAATCAAAAACTAATACCATCGATAATAGCACATTTAACAGTGTACACAAGTATCTTGTTACCCTGTGCATTATCTAAAGTTCCCTGGCATGCTGCAGAACTGCACAATTTATTTATGTAGCCATCGACTCTTTTGCAACTTAAGGTTTTAGTTCACTAGGCAGCAGTGGCGGCTGGCATGGATCGCGGGTGGTGCGCCAGGCGCTGGGGCGCAATGTAAAAAAAGTTTTGAAAAAAGAAACACTTACCTTGCCGCTGGGTTCTGTGTCTCTGCTCCAGTTCACCTACGTCGGACTCCAGGACAAGGAAACACAGCTAGGCTCCCTGACCAATCAAAACACTGCAATGCAGCGTTGTAATTGGTCGGAGTGTCGTGGTTTGACACTCAGCCAGGGAATGGGGCCCTGGGCATGTTCTCCAAGCAGGCTGCAATGGAGTTCAGAGAGAAATCTGAATTTCACGTTTTTCTTAATAATAGGATATACATTCTCACCAGCGTGTTTCATATAAATTACCATATCATCAGCATAGAGGGAGATGATCAGTTTTCTCTCTACGAAGCTGATTGCTTTATCAGAATAATGCTGTCGTAGCCGACATACTAATGGCTCCAATGGCAAGCCAAATACTAACAGAAATAGAGGGCTTCCCTGTTGTGTGCCTCACTATTGGATCTGAAACCATGTCATCGATACACACCCATTTACTGGGTTTGCTATACATCAGCTATATGCGTTGCATGAATAAATTGGACATCCCTATTCGCGTAGAACTTGAAAGAATAACCCCTCTCAGGGAGTCAAAAGCTTTGGCGGCATCTACAAGCACTGCCACAACCTCCAAGTCTTGGTTTGGGTGGTGCAATAAAAGCAAATATAGTGATTAGGTTGTGTGCAGTTGAACGGGTGTGGATGAAACATGATTGATCTGGCATCACTAAGTCTGTAATCATGGGCCACAGCCTATTGGCTAGTATTTTAGTTAGAATTTTCACATCAACATTAATTACAGAGAGTGTCATATATGAATGAAAATATTGCTGTTGCTTGTCTGGTTTGGCAATGGAACTTATAAAGGCTTCTCTCATGGTTTGAGGGAGCTCCCCTTTTTCCCCAAGCCTCACTACACACTGCGAACAAATGTGGCGCGATGATGGTGGCATACGCATAAAATTAATTTGGCAGGCTAACTGAGCCATGAGCTTTGCAATCTCTTCTACTGTGATGGCTTACACGAGGAATTCCTAGTGACCCTTCCCAGCCATTCCATTGTTATGTCCTCTAAATACTCATGAATCTGATCTACCCTTGCCTGGGTCTGCGAGACATAGATACCTGCATATGAGAATTTAAATACCTGGACAATTTCTTCTGTTTGGTGTTGAATGCAACAGTTTCCTGCCTATTTTGCAGCTATATCCCCTGCTGCCCACTTGTTTCTAAGTATGTCTGCCATGAAATTTCCCTGGCCCCTCACCGTCTCTGTGTCTGCGTGCCAGGGCATTTTCTGGGAGGTCTTTTATCTCCCTGTCTGCTACTTCATTGTATTATAATATTTTCTGTTTAATATCGATCTATCCAGCATCCCTCAGATTTGCCATTTGCTACTGCAAGCAAGTATATGTATTTTTCAAACTTATGCATATGGACTCTTAGAGTTTTTAATATCCCATTTTGTTTAGACATGTACATCGGTCCGATAACTGCCTTAAATGCCTCCCACCCTCAGTGCTCTTGTCCTCTACCGTTCCATCAATATTTTGGAAACATTCTGTAGTTTTCTCTTTTATTTCCTCTCTGAATACTGCATCTGTGAACAAGTTTTGATGTAATGCCACAAGAATGACCGGCTCTGTCCACAAGGACAGAGCCGGTCCAAACTGAATGGCCAGCTGTGTCCCACAGGGAATGACAAAACTCAACGCCACTGATGAATGATGTGATAGGAGTCTAACCTTCTTCACCCACCTGTTAACATCTTTCTTGACTAACCAATAGTCATGTCGGGACAATGTCCTCTGTTCTGAAGACATGAGGCTCAAAGCCTCCCCCGCCAGCACTTATCATAGTTAGGGGGCAACACCGGTGTCGCAAGGCCTGGCTCTTCTATGCTGCGTGTCCTCCATCTAGCCAGGCAAGCTCTTGGATGCCCTCTCAGCTGCTGACTCGCATGAGAGGGTGCTGTTGTTCTCTCTTCCTCTTCTCTGATGCTAGGGGAATCCAGTTTGCTGCCCTAGACATGGGTTTCTACGCCCGCTTTCAATGCTGCCTGTTGTGTCTTCCTCGTTTGGTTCATAGACCACTCCCATTTGGTTAATTTTTTCACCAGCTGTGCATCTGCTCCAGTGATGCTGTGCGTAAGATGGTCTGAAGTTCTTATACAAGCCAGATTAAACAGTAAACTGTTCGATTTTCTACCCCTCATTTCCACAGACGCACTAGAGCAATTCCATTTTGTATTCAGATCTCTGGCAACCTCCCAGCACTACCCTGTTTAACTGTGAAAGTAATCAGGGCATTGCATCTATTGTTTTCATTATGATTATAATGTGCTTTTGAGCATGTGTGTAGAGATTTGTGTGACGGTCTTCTTCAATTGTAGTGGCCTCCTTCAGATATGAAGGAGGCAAATAATGACATTTTTCCCTAGTGTTTCTTAAAGTTTCTTTCAGTTGGGCTTAATTTTATAAAACAAAGTGAAGTTTGTGAAGGCTTGAATAGAAATGCATTATTTAGTCTTGGGGAACTGTATGAAACAGTCCTGTCTGGAGAACCATTAGAGGATGGGAAGCTATTCTTGGAAATTTCTCAGAGAGGCTAGCCTTTGTACTCTTAGAGAAGAGGTACTTACTTTTTGATAGGACAGAGTGGGTGAGATCATTTATGTGGCTACAGCATCCAGCACAAAGACTGCCTATATAAGAAGGTAGGACATCTTCGGTTACTATAAGTTTTCCTGGTCTTGCGTCGTAGGTAGTCAAGCAACACAACTCTGTGGTGCTCTTCACAAGCTACTTCCCGTTCTCTGCAACTTAGTCCACCTCATCAAAATGCTTTCAGGCCATAACAAAGTCTCCATAGGCCATTTTGTAAACCTCCGAATCTAATCTAACCTACACTACACCCCTAAGTGACTTCAGCATCCCAAAAAACGCTAACCACTCTTGAGACTCAGTACAGACTCAGCATGTGCCAGTATGTCTTGTAACAAACAGATTCTAAAGCCACATCTCTAACCTATTATTTTCCCTATCATTAACCATCCGAAGTAACCCCCCATACATGTCGACTGGACTGACCTCTTTGCCATGCTCATGAAACCTGCTCACTGTCTAACTGAAACAGAGAGATTAACCTCGCAAAAAAAACCTCCGCATCTGCAAAGACTAAATCAACGACCTAAAGCACAAACTCCTCTCTCACCCTGCACTTCCATGGCTAAGGTCAACACCCTTCTAAATCATCACAATCTCCGTCTGGAAAATTATGTGAATATCCTCAGTCCAACTAAAACAAGCTATTGGAAGCCAGACCCTTCGTCATCCTGACACTAGAAAGACCTTGCAGACAACAAAGACTTAATTGCGCAGACAGGAAAGAAAGTGGAAGAAAAACAAAAGCGCTGATGACCTCATGCAATGGTTGTTCGCAATGGTTGTTCCTCTGCGCAGCACCTGGTCACATCAACCAAAGCCAACTACTATAACAATCCTTCAATAAAGTTGGCAGTAGAAACAAAATGTTCTTCAGGACAATCGAGCTTTGCATCAAGCACTCTGCCTGACCATTCTGTCCCACACTCCAAGTGCAATACGATCAACCTCTTTTTCAGTGAAAAATACAGACGACCTGACAGCACATCAACAACACCAAGTCTGTTTCTCCCTTTACTGATGCATTTAGGTTAGCATCCGTCACATGTAATCCTTCAAAGCCATGATGTCAGCTGATCTTGCCTAAGAAGAGGATGCCTCATGCTAGTCCTTAATCGAAGCCCACACCAGAGAATCTCTAACACCCCTTTTCACCATGGTCATTGCCTTTTTCAATTAAGGCATCCTTCCAGAAGCGCCATAGCGTCCAACCCTGAAAGAAACCCACACCAAGCCTTGTTAACTACTTCAACTACTTGCCCATGACTCATCTAGTCTTCATAGGTATGATTGTGGAAAAAACAGTACACATTCATCTCCTAGATCACATCAGTGTCACAGCTACCAATCTGGAATTAGACAATGCTGCAGCATTGTAAGGTCCCTTACAAATTGTAGATGATTCCCTCATGACCACATTAAGATGGCACCTGTCTCTTGATCTTGTTGGACCACTCCGACATCTCAGCAGTTTTGAAATGTCAAAGGGAAGAAATGAGTTTTTCCCTTTTGACATATTGAAATGTTTATTACAATAGTTAATGGGGGCATCTGTATTAAGAATTCATGCAACGCAGTGCAGCAAGTCAAGCTGCACTGCGTTGTGTGAAAGGGAGGGAGCATGAATGTGCCATACCAACAAAGGTATGGTGCACTTCTACTCTCGTCTATCGCGGGCGCAGTGTGCTGCCTAGTGCCAAAGCTGGCAACTTGCACCATGGTGCAAGATTGCCTGCATTACAATCTTTGTGCAGGAAGGGATACACTCCTGCACAAAATCAATCCTTGGAGACGTATTCCTCTTGTTATGCGCGCTGCAGAATGCAGCATACATTGAAAAAGGAAGTAACAAAAAGAAATGAAGATATTTCTCCTTGTTACGCCTCTGTTGGGGAAGTGCACCATTTTGGTGCAAAACCAGATTTACGCGTCTTTATAAATCTGAGTTTGCATCGAAGTGCATAGATGGAGGCATGGGAATGCCCATGCTCCACCCATTTAACACCTACCAGATGCAGAGTAATGCAAGGCAGCACTATGTGCTGCTTAGCATTTACTAAAACACACAAAGTGGCTTTGTGTGGCTTCACAAATGCCAAAAACTATTTTGCTTCGGGGCTGCACCACAAAACGGATGCAACCCTGGTGCAAAATCATACTAAATCTGCCCCTTGATGTTCCTCTCTAGTTATCTACGTTGTAACGTTCAGGTGGTTATTCATTTATTCAACACAGGCAAACCTTGTGTAGTTTATGGGTAACAACCTTTTACTAATTGGTATTGACAACCTTTTGTAAAGGTTTGGTAATTTGTCACACGATTGAATTATCTTTGTTGATTTGTGCATCCCTTAAATTGGGTTGCAATATTCTTGTTAAATACTACTTCCCCTAACACTTCTGGCTGGGAATAGCCTAAGATTTAAACCTCAGCACCACAAAGAAAGAGAGGAAGGCACTTCTAGGTGCTTGACCCACCTTGTTTGTGTAGTGTCTTGTGAGTTAGCGATGACAGTACCTTTTGGTTCCTAATGACCTCCGTAGAACTATGATGTAAATGTTTGGGTGTGGTGAATAAAGTTCCTGCTCCATGTCTTTTATTATACACAGTGGTGCGTTGATAAACATTATGCATTAGGAGAAATACTATGAACTGTCTCCATTGCCCTGTATCACCCCATCAAAGACAAAAGTGTATAAATGGGCTGCATCGACACCATTAAAGAGTCAAGGTGCAGTCATAGCAACCATGAAATACAAAAGGACAAAAGTACAACAACCCATTCATGTACTGCAAGGTACTGCGTCATATAGCCGTTTACTCAGTTTCAATACTGCTGCTGAAATGGAACTGATATCTGTGATCTATAACATGAATGCGCATCACAAAATAGTAAGTCAGTTCCCGTCGTTTTTTTATGGGTTTGGAAAACTTAAGACCAAGAAAGTGCAAATGCAGATCAATGAGAACATTTGTCCTGTTGCTCAAAGACACAGATGAATTGTATTTCATCTACAATAAGCTGTTGAGAAAGAGCTTGAAACCTTACTAAAGTTTTATACCATTGAGTAATCTACTGGTCCAACTCCATGGGTTTCACCCATAGTGGTAGTGCCCAAAAAGGACAGTGAAGGAGCTGTATGCATCAGTGTTGATATGCATAAAAGTCAACAGGGCAATTGAAAGAGCATGACATCCCAGTCCTTGCATTGGCAACATGATTACTCGGCTAAATGGTGCCAAGGTCTTCTCTAGCCTTGATCTTAACAAAGGGCATCATCAGTTGGAACTCGAAGAAAATTGCAGGTACATTACCCTCTTTTCCACCCATATTGGCTTGTTCAGTTATAAATGATTAAATTTTGGTGTGTCATCAGCTGCCAAACTTTTTCAAGATGTCATTCGATGTATCATACAACCTGTCATGAATGTCTTCAATTACAATGATGACATATTCGTTTTCGGAGATACACAAAAACATGATAAAGCTCTTACACAAATGTGTCATTTACTTGCTGGTGCAGGTTTAACTTTGAATGCTGAGAAATGTGAGTTCCACAAAACAAAACTCAAATTTTGTGGTCATATCTTTTCCGACGGGGGCATAACGCTGGATCCAGCTTAAGTACAAGCTTTGTCAGCTACTAATCCTCCACAAGAGGTTATCGTGTTACGTTCATTCCTTGGCACCGGCAGTTACTGTTCCAGAAACATAGTTGAGTTTCCCACAGTAAGTGCTTCCTTAAGAAACTTAACAAAAAAAAAGTTTCATTCTACTGGTCACACGAATGTGACAAAGGTTTTTAGAAAATCAAGCATGCAATTGAGAATGCCATTGAAATGGCTTTCTTTGACCCGAAGCTCCATGCAGAGGTTGATGTTGGTTCAAGCCCAATTAGCTTGGGTGCGATCCTTGCCCAAGACAGCAGACACCCAAATGCTAGAAGGCATATTGTGGCATATGCAACCAGAAGTTTGTCACAAATTGAAAGTGCCTATTCACAACCTGAGACAAAGTGTTTAGCAGAGGTGTGGGCTTGTGAACATTTCCATGTATTCCTATATGGAAAACCTTTCACTCTTGTAATGGATCATCAAGTATTGCTTAACATCTTTGGCAACCCAAAAGCCAAGATGCCTCCTAGAATTGAAAGTTGGGGTTTGCGACTGCAGGAATATGACTACACTATTGTACACTAAATAGGGAAAGGTCAAAACCCTGCTGGCTACTTTGCACAGTTAGGGTTACAGTGCCCTGACAACAATTCCAAAGCGGCCAAAGTCTACCATAACTTTATCATAAGGTCCAATACACCGGCCACTGTTTCATTAGAACAAATCATTGCTGCAACAAGCAACGATAGTGACATGTTGATGCTAAAGGACATCATTGAACATCAATCCTGCAAATAGCACATTCGACGGGAAACAGCCTGAACAACGAATCCTTAACAACGAGTGTATTAAACAACGAATCCTTAACCACGACCTTTACCAGAACCACAAACTCATTAACCACTACTGTACACTAACAACGACCACCTGAACCACGACTTACTAAATCCGAGGAAAGTGTCAAAATGTAAATGAATAATCTTAAATGCAAGTGCAATTGTAATACAATAATTTGGAACAGGATGTTGATTTATTAAAATAGAAATATTCGTTTGTTTTAATTTGGCTTGTTAGGCCAGTAGATGGCAGTGTTGATTTGTTTTACAGTGATGTGCTTAAGAACAGTGCACAATGCGACTTATTTCTGCTTGTAAAAGTTGAAATAGTTACAAAACGGTGGATGTGCGTTTTTTCTGTTTAATTTAAGTGAATTATTTTTATTTTAAAAAATCTGTTCTGCAATCGATTTAAAAAAAATAAAAAAATTCTAAGAGACCTTTTTGTGGAATGGCCGTTGGAGTTATACAAATATTTTTTTAAACTGGTTGATCAAAACAAAACATGTTTTCTGTTGCTCCTAACAATACATTTACCCACCGAAGTTCAATTAGGAGTTAACAACTGTTTCTTAATTAACTATTATTATATGGCGTCTGCTGGATCTGATGTTTAAAGTCTTAAACAAGTTTATAAACGCTCCTGACATAACATAACTGGTTGCGAGTCTCTTGGCCACATGACTAATAATCGTTATTGCTCTCTATGAGGGAGAAGTTTGTCGTATGCTTGGAATCGCTGGCTGACCTTTAGAACAATCACTTGGTGGGAGCAAGCATGCTCGAACGGCACATGTAAAAAAACGATTATTAGATTGAACATTTAAAGATTATTGAAATAAAATTGTTTGTTATCCATGAATCAAACATGCGATTTTTAAAACGTAGTGGTAAATTCAGGTAATATGAAAAATGATTAATTTTCGTAGTTTAGGCATTCGTTGTACAGAACACAGTGGTTTGGCTTTGGTAGTGCTTTAGACTTCGTGGTTCAGGCATTCGTTGTTTAAGTGTTAGTTGTTTAGTCATAGAACCACATTTGACTTCTCACATGTGATGACGAATATCAAAAAGTTAAAAAATGTGAAAGATGAACAGCCCATTACTCAAGAAGGTATTGTCTTACGCGGTTCAAGAACTGCCATATTGGAGAGTTTATAACCACAAGTAACTGAAGTGGCACATTGTGGAATTGTTGCCAATGAACAAGCTCCCTGAGATTGAGTTTGGTTTCCTTATCTCGATGAGAGAGTTGAAGGCCTGTCTTTTGTGCCATTGCTTATCTCTCAAAACCACTCAACATGCCATGACTATGTCTGATTTACCAAAGCATGTAAAGAGAGAATTGCTGTTGATTTCTTTGGTCCTCTTATCAATGCACATGGTGGTCATAGAGGAATACTCTCATTCTCCACTAGTAGAAGATCTCTCATTGACCCCTCAAGAAAAAGTAATTGAGAGATTAAATGGCATTTTTGCAACATGCAGTGTTCCTTCAATTCTAAAGTTTGACAATGGCCCACACTTTCAACAGTCAATAATTCAGAGATTTTACTAATGATCTCAATGTGAACCATCAGAAAAGTACACCTCTTTGGCCATTTGCAAACTGCGTTGTCGAACACTTTATGAGCACACTTCAAAAAGACTGTCGAGCGCGATACATTGAAGAAGCTTGGTTTGAAGTCTTCTCTCCGTGCTGCTCCTTGACCTTACCGGTAGACTCCTCATTCAACAATAGGTGAAAGTCCTGCCACCCTGATGTTCGGGAGAGGCATCACAACCAATAAATAAAGAGAATGAAAATAGGAGACATGTAAATTTGTGTTTTTATTATGCCCATGTTTGAATTTAAGAGGCTACAACCCTCAAACAAATAGAGTGGTCACGTGGGAACTTAGTTTATAGTGGTTGTTATATTTTTTTCCCCTCTTCTCCCTGACCTGTAGATTAGTATATTAGAGGGGGTCCCATCACTTTCATAGAGCAAAGTCACCGAAGACCAGCTTCCCACCTCCCTCGCCCGGAGCCCACCCGCAGACCCGACCGACTCCGATGCTACCGCTCGCAACCTCAGTCAATGGATCAACGACTGCGCCAACACCCTCGCCCTGATCAAGAAGCCCTCCAAGAGCCACACCTGCAAGAAAGCCAGCTGGTTCACTGAAGACCTCCAGGCTTCCAAGCAAACCTGCCGAAAGCTGGAAAAGAACTGGATCCGCAAACGTACACCAGAAAGATACATAGCCCACAAGAACGCCACCCGCAGACACCACCACCTCATTAGATCCGCCAAAAGGGCTTCCTTCAAAGACCGCCTGGACAACAACGCACACAACAGCAAAGAGCTCTTCAACATCGTGAAGGAACTCTCCAACCCCAGCTCCAACACCAACGACATCCCACTTGCACAAGACCTGTGCGACTCACTGGCCACCTTCTTCCATTGCAAGATCGCAGACATCCATGACAGCTTTAATGCCATGACCACCTGGGCAACCACTGAGACTCCCACTCCCAATGACCACCACCCGCACCAACCGTCTGCTTTCCTGGACCAACATCAACGACGACGACACCATCAAGATCATGAACACCATCCACTCCGGATCCCCGGCAGACCCCTGCGCACACCACATCTTCAACAAAGCCAGCAGCACCATCGCACCCCATCTCTGGAAAACCATTAACATCTCCTTCGAAACTGCGACCTTCCCGGAGAGCTGGAAGCACGCAGAGATCAACACCTTACTCAAACCTAAGGCACACCCCAAGGAGCTCAAGAACTTCCAACCCATCTCCCTACACCCGTTCCCGGCGAAGGTCATCGAAAAGGCCGTCAACAAACAACTGACCAGCTTCCTCGAGGAGAACAGCATCCTGGACCTGTCCCAGTCCGGGTTCCGCAGCAACCACAGCACCGAAACTGCCCTTATTGCCGCCACCGATGACATCAGCTGATCCTCTCCCTCACCAAGGACCCCCACACCGCCAAAACCAACCTCCACGAAGGAATGAAGGTCGTCGTCGACTGGATGAGGAACAGCCGACTGAAGCTGAACTCAGACAAGACGGAGGTTCTCATCTTCGGATCCACCCCCTCGGCCTGGGACTGACTCCTGGTGGCCGACTGCAGTAGGAACACCCCCAACACCGACCACGCACACAACCTAGGGGTCATCCTCGACTCTACCCTATCCATGACGAAGCAGCTCAACGCCGTCTCCTCCTTCTGCTTCAACACCCTCCGCATGCTTCGCAGGATCTTCAAGTGGATCGCCACCGAAACAAGAAGGACGGTCACCCAGGCCCTCGTCAGCAGCAGACTGGACGACGGAAACGCCCTCTGCACAGGAGCCTCGGCCAAACTCCTGAATCGGCTCCAACACATCCAGAACACCTCTGCACGTCTGATCCTCGTCATCTCCCGCCGTAGCCACATCACACCCCACCTAAGAGACCTGCACTGGCTCCCTGTCAACAAGAGGATAACCTTCAAATGCCTCACCCACGCACACAAGGCACTCCACAACACTGGACCAGCATACCTCAACAGCAGACTCAGCCTATACACCCCCAGCCGCCAGCTTCCCTCCGCAGACCGCGCCTTCATCACCGTCCCCCGCATCTGAAGAGTGACCACCGGCGGCAGTTCATTCTCCCACCTCGCCGCCAAGACATGGAACACCCTCCACATCCGCCTAGGGCAGACCAAAGACCTTCTGACCTTCAGAAGACATCCCAAGACCTGGCTCTTTGATCAGTAGCAGCTTACACCCCCCCCCCCCCCCACCCCTAGTGCCTTGAGACCCTCCCGGGTATGTAGTGCGCTTTACAAATGCCATGATTGATTCTTTGACGCCAGTTTGGACCCAACCATATGCAAATCATTATTGACCCTGTTCCCTATGGGAACAGTCCAGCCCGAACTGCCAAGCCAGGTCCTCCCTAGACCGGAAACAAGCATCCTGGGACCGGTTTCAGGGCATCACCCTTCATCAGCCAGGCTAGCTTGAATCCAGTGGTGTAGTGAGCACAGGACCCACGTCTGGGCATACCCTTTCCACTTAGGGCGACATATTCAAAAGAAACAATTGATGGACGGAATGCTGAACAATGCAAACATTCACCCAGGGTCAAGACTGATTTTCTTATAGCTGTGTCTGAACTGGGGTGGCGAAGTGAGCTAAAGAAAGATGATGGATTCACTCAGATCTGTGACTGGGGTTGAGTGTCTGAAAAGCTTTAGCGCTCCGTCCATCATCTCCTTGTGTTTGCAAGAGCAGCTAATAGCCTTCATATCAGTGTTTGGGGTCACTAACTCCACCCTATCTTCGAAAGAATACATTTTGGAGAAGTGGTCATACCACTTATTTTCTGGTATTACAGTAAGAAGATTGGAAACAGTATCCTCAGCCACAAAAGGATGCTTTAAAACTCTATTCACTAGCATAAACTACCTGATCTCAAATATTGTCCTTAAGGGATTCTTTTCTCTCCTTCAGCACCTTCTTACAAAAGGGTCTTAAGCTCTAGATCTCCTTCCTGTTTCTCGGACAGCGTATAAAGACTTTTTTAAAGGCACAATGGGCTTTGGAACATAGCTTGTTAAACCACAGAGGTCTACTAGAAACAAAAGAGCTTTTATTGGGGGCAGTAAGGGCAAGCCTTACCCCAGCACAAAGTGCAGAGAAGGCGGTTAAAGGGTCCTTAGGACAATAGGTCAGGGTTGAGCCCACATCCACCTCTTAGCTTAACTGCCTGAACAGAATCCCACAAGATTCCTCTGGGATAATTTTGGACCACCTCAAGCATCTACCCTGATCCGAGTGGGTCAAATATTGCAGGCTGGGGGTTGATGATGGAGGGCACTGACTCTGATATTTTATTACTAACCCCAACGGATTATGATCACTTCACCCTGTCCATTCAGTCTGGTAACCCACCAAGTCACTAGAGAGTGACAAAGAAATCATGTTGTGGCCTACAACTGATTCTGCCCCTCTACCTACATAGGTGGGAGCTACTTGAATACTAGGTATAACCAAATTATGTGAGTGTATGAGAAAGTTCAACTACACCCCTTGAGGAGAGTGTTCAAAGTGGGGGAGTGGGGACTCGTCTTCTACCATGAGGTCCTGAAAACCAAGTAGCGTCCTAGGCAAGGATGGATATGAAAGTCTTGGCTGTGTCAGCTCTACTGAAAATTAAGGAGTTCTTAAATTTCTCTATAACAGAGCTTGTCTTACAAATGGCATCAGATTGGGAAGAGTAGCCATTAGGGTTGTAGGCATTCACAATTCACATCAGAGAATTATTTAAAAAATTGAGTGAAACCACCCTTCCAGTTTGCTTCCACCTCAGTAGCTGCACAATTTAATGCTAGGGAGATAAAAACACAACCCAGCCTTGTCTCGCCCAGAAGAGGAAGGTATCGATGGCCTGAAAAAAATGGGCAAAGTTGTCTAAAGAAGGGGTGGTTTTAAG
The DNA here is from genome assembly GCF_964261635.1 of Lissotriton helveticus. NCBI lineage: Eukaryota > Metazoa > Chordata > Amphibia > Caudata > Salamandridae > Lissotriton > Lissotriton helveticus. The sequence goes on along the minus strand of NC_136067.1, from coordinate 1,772,598,904 downwards.
GGTCCAAGTTTCTTGAAATGCAAGAAAGTAAAAAGATGTAATAATGTCTAGCCAGTTTGGATCCTTACACTCAGTTTCTAACCTGGCTATGTTCAATAAAAGGAACCCTAGCTGATCACTAATGTGAGGCTCTAAGTAACCCCCCACCTCTCCTTCAGCTGGTCTCATCTCAACCCAGAGTTCAATACTGGGCAGTTGATCTACCTACTCAAGGATCTCAAATCTTTTGGAGGAGGTAAAAGGGGAACGTTTCTACCCAAGAGGTCCGCAGTGAGACAATGGTGGCCTTAGGGATCCCCAGAATGATGGAGACTGCTCACCCCTAGGCCAGAGGAAGTATAACTGACATACTGCTCCCAAGTATACTTACTTTGAGTAACTTGAGGAGCCTGAGGCACCTGGGAGTAGTGGGTGCCAACTATCGCAGAACCATTCCCCGGCTTGTACAAACACCCCAATGGGTGCAATCTAATGCCTGAGCCCTCAATGCCCTTGAAGGAAGCCATAATTCTGGCAACAGCACACCTGTTATAGAAGTTCCGCACAATGTAATCACCCTTTGACAGCTTGGGGCCTTGGCCAACCCACCCGGCTCTACAGACCTGTCAAGCTTACACTCCGCAGGATCCTCATGCAGTAACAATGCCCCACCTCCGGACCTTCCAAACACCCCGAATGTAATTCACAGAGTGTTCAGATGATACGGTGAGGGAAAAAACCCCAAAAGGGGAAAAAACCCAAAAGAAAAGAAAAGAAGGAAGGGGCAGCAAGGGAACAGAAGCTGTAATAAAGAACACACAAAGGTTAATACAAGTCAATAACCCTACTCTCATTACATTCTCGCTACTCAACAGAATGCATGATTCACCTGTAAGAACGACTTGCGCCAGCCCTTCTTACTCAGTCTTCTGACTTCCTATGTATTCTGTACAAACACAATAATAACGGGTTAACACATGGAAATGAACCCTCCCTTCTGAATAGCAGTGTTCTCGCTAAAAACCTACCCCTTCTCTCTGCAGCTGAAGCTCTAAATAAGGGGAATCCGTTAGATGAGTTAACACTAAACGCTTTCATTCCAGAAAACAAAATCCATAAGGAAACACAAGGAGCATCAGCGCTGTGAGCTAACGATCAAATCCTTCGTAATATGCAAATACTTCTTTTCTACACAATGTTTCTCAAGTTCAAAGTGAAAGAACCCAAATACGGCAAGGCGTAGTTGATTCACTTCTACCCTCCGCTTTGGTATTTGTAATCCTCTGAAGAAATGAAGACCAAAAGACATGTCATGTATTCATGACGGTAATGCGGAGGTATGTGACTCCACCCCCTGCATTCCGCCACACCAAGAAGACACAACAACCCAACGAAGGAAGAAACAAAGTACTTTGACGCTAAGCGCCAGAAACGAACATAGATTTCAAGTTCCGAAAATCCTCGCAGCCGCGAGGCAGAATGGGCTCTCAAGTAATGAAAGTAAAAATTTGCACAGAAGTAACAGAAAACACACACGCGCTATCCAGCGCTCGCTCCTATTACTAGAAGGCGGCTTCCTCTGTGATCAGGACACCAACGATCCTCCGACCGGGCAAGGAACAGCGGGAAAACGCCAGAACTCAGGACAGCCGTTCCAACAACAAACACAGAATAACGAGCCCTGAGCACCGGGTACCGCCCTGCATATCACCCAACCGCCGGGACTCATGGGTAATGTAGTTCTATTCCTAAGCTTCATGGGAACTGAAGTCTTTAGGCAGGCGCACTCGCTCTAGATCCTGACAGTACGCCCTCCTCCCAGGCGCCTCCTAGGACCAGGCTTTGAAGGGTGTCTCAAATGGAAGGAGCGGAGAGCCCTAGGAGCATGCACGTTCCTCCACGGCTCCCAGGAATCGTCCTCGGTGCCGTATCCTTTCCATGAGACCAGATACCAAAGCACCCCCCTGCGCATCTGGGAGTCACGAATAGACTTTACCTCGTACTCCAAGTTTCCATCGCAGGCAACAGGAGGTGGCGCCGATCTGCGTGATGTGAGGGCTCTCTTCAACAAGTGCACATGAAACACTGGATGTATTCTCAAAGAGCTAGGCAACTTAAGTTTGTATGCAACAGGATTGATACGTTTCACGATGGGATATGGACCGATGAAACGGGGATGGAAAACGCTCCTCAACTTGAAACGTATGTTTTTTGTGGAGAGCCATACCTTGTCCCCTATCTTGAACTGAGGACCAGGATCGCGGTGTCTATCCTCCCAGCGTTTGTACGCCTCTTTTGCTTTGCACAGATGTGATTGTACTCCCTTATGCACCTTCCTTAAGGCCTGAACACGTTCTCTCACTGATGGCTGTGTGTGCAAGTCAGTGGGGATGGTGATAGGCAAGGTATTAGCATCATAGCCGTAATTAGCCTTGAAAGGCGACATTCCCGTTGAACTGTGCCACGAATTGTTTTAAGCTAACTCAGCCATCCATAACAATTCCACCCAGGATTCATGAGCTTCCTTGGAGTAGCAGCGCAGATACTTCTTCAAAGTCTGATTTAGGCGTTCAGTTTGCCCATCAGTTTGCGGATGGAAACTGGTGGAGAGTGCTGACTCGATACCCAATGCTTTGCACCACATTCTCCAAAAACGGGCTATGAACTGAGGCCCCCTGTCTGAAACAATGACCCTTGGAATGCCATGCAACCTGATGACCTGGGAGGCCAGTAACTGGGCTGTTTGACCTGCTGTGGGCAAATTTACACAGGGTATAAAATGCCCCATCTTTGTCAAGTTGTCTACTACCACCAGTACAGCAGTTTTACCCTGATCCAAAGGCAGACCTGTAATAAAGTCTAGACTTATGTTTTGCCAGGGTCGATCTGGTGTAGGCATAGGCATCAACAAACCTTTCCTTCTAGTGGTGTCTCCTTTTGCTCTAGCACAAGTCTCACACCTTCCTACCCATCGGGTAGCGTCACTAACCAAGGACTCCCACCAAAAATATCTTCAAAGCAGGCTCACGGTCTTTGTTACCCCTGGGTGTCCGGCCGATGGAGCGTCAAGGCACCAAAAAAAGCCTTTTTACGTATCTCCTCTGTAGGTAGATACAAACACTCCCCTTGAAATGGCAGTCCCTGTCTCACCTTCCTGCCAGACTTTGCCGCAGCCCAACGGATCCACGACCCCATTGACCTGGAACCTTTTACCTCATCCAAAAACTTTTCAGCTCTTATCACACAAACCACTTTTGCCGAAGGAATTATAGAGTGATGTTCCTCTTTAACCTGTTCTGTGGATATTTCCTGTCTTGACAGAGCATCTGCCTTCCTGTTCTCAATTCCTGGTCTGAAGGTCACCACAAAGTTGTATTCTGAAAAGAATAGCATCCAACGCATTTGCCTTTGCGTCAGATGCCTCGCAGATGCCATGTATTGGAGATTACGGTGATCGGTATATACAGTAACTGCCTGACAAGCCCCCCACAAATACGGCCTCCACTCTTGAAAAGCTCTTTTTATAGCTAAAAGTTCTTTCTCAGCTATTGTGTAGTTGACTTCAGCCGAACTCAACCTCTTTGACAGGTAAGCAACGGGATGGAGCTGACCGCTTTGTGGATCTCTCTGAGAAAGAATCGCCCCAATGGCTTCATCAGACGCATCTGCCTCGACTATAAAGGGATGCTCTAACACAGGGTGCGCCAACACCGGTGCTGAGGTAAAAGCCCTCTTCAAAGTCTGGAAAGCGTCCTCCGCCTCCCCTGTCCACACAAAGGGTGTTCCCTTTCGTAACAACTTGGTAATTGTAACAGCTGTCTGGGAGAAATACAGAATGAACCGCCGGTAATAATTAGCGAACCCCAAAAAACTCTGCACCTCCCTCACGTTCCTAGGGGCTGGCCAATCCTGTACTGCCTGTACCTTCCTCCCAGACATTTGCAATCCGCTTGAGCTGAGATTCACGCCCAAAAACTCCACCTCCTGTACACCAAACTCGCATTTGCTCAGCTTTACATATAAACAATGCTCCCTCAGTTTGTCCAACACCTTGCACACCTGGGCTGTATGACATGAGACGTCCCGAGAGTATATCAAAATGTCGTCGATATACATCACCACAAACTGGTCCACGTACTCCTTTAACACATCGTTTATGAAGAATTGGAACGCTGCAGGAGCATTACACAGCCCAAAGGGCATGACCAGATATTCGTATAGACCATATCGCGTCTTGAAAGCAGTCTTCCACTCGTCCCCCTCTCTCACCCTGACCAGGTGATAAGCCCCACGTAAATCTAATCGGGTGTAGATCTTTGCCTCTCTCACCTGGTCGAGCAAGACTGAAATGAGGGGGAGAGGATAACGATTCCTTATGGTATTTTTATTCAAGACGCGATAGTCCACACATGCCCTCAAATCACGGATGATACCCAAACGTACATAATGGTCAAGGTATTCTTTTAAGTGCGTGGTTTCAGGTACTGACAAAGCGTACACTCTGCATGATGGTATCGTGGCCCCCTCTACCAGATCGATGCGGCAATCATATTCCCGGTGAAGGGGTAGGGTTTCAGCTTTCTTCTCGCTGAAAACATCCATATATGACAAGTATTCAACGGGTAGTTGCACATCCGTTTCCACAGCGGTTGCCGCTACAAACGGGGTTGCCAATACTACAACATGAGCGGACGCACACGGCACTAGGTGATCCTGACAATTCTCCATCACAAATTGGAACGACTTTGTCTGCCAATCAACCACCGGATTGTGTTTCCTTAAACATGGCATGCCCAAAATGACCTCATACTGAGGTGCAGCTATTATGTTCAAAGACAAGTTCTCAGAATGGACATATCCCTGCATTGTTATTGATAGACCCAACTCGCTGGTTCTTTCGATTATGTGACCTGAAGTTAAAGGTTTGCCATCCACCGCTAAGACTTCTTCCGGATTCTCTCTCGGAACCCGAGGCAAGGCCAACCTTGTTACCAGACCATCATCTATGAAATTGCCTGTGGCTCCAGAATCCAACATTACCATGACTTGATATTGCTCTAACTCACATTCAAGTGTCATAACCACCACTAAATGTGACTCAGTTTCATCGTTACCATAAGAGGATAGAGACGTACGTTTCCACTCCTGTACACCCTCACACCTATTTTGGTTGTCACCCTTTGCTTCTACTTCCTGCACAGTTGTAGACACAGCCACTTTTCTGAATCTATTGAAGTTACCAGAAGATTTGGGTTTTGTTGGACATTCTCTAACATAATGACCCTTCTTCCCACAGTACATGCATAGGCCCTGTACTCTTCTTGCTTCTCTCTCTTCCCTAGACAAGGGAGCCCTGAGAGCTCCTATTTCCATTGGTTCGGGAGCTGATTCCGATCCCCCCGCTACCCTACGAGGGCCCTTGTCGTTACTGTAGGTTCCTCTTTCCCATCTTCTTCTGTTGTTCCCTCTCTCTGCCAGACGGCTATCCAGTCTTAACACTAGATTCACCATGTCAACAAAAGAAGTAGGCTGAGGATCAACCTGCGCCACTACATCTTTTAGATCCTCTTTCAATCCTTGATAAAAGAGGGACACTCTTTTCTCCTCTGGCCATTCTGTTTCAGCCACCAGTCTGTTAAATGCAGAAAGGTAGGTAACTAATTCTCCTCTCCCTTGCCTCCACTCCAGAAGCTCTCGATCAGCACTAAAAGATGTAGCCCTTCTGTCAAACACTCTTTCAAATTCTGCTTTAAATGCGGTCCAATCCGACAGGATGGGATCATCGCGTTTCACCAAAGGCACTGCCCAATCGGCCGCATCCCCAACCAAATACGAGATAATAAAAGCCACTCTCGAGTGGTTAGTGGGAAAAGAGGAAGGCTTGCATGAGAAGTGCATAAGAACCTGGGTCATAAACACATGCACCTTGCGGGGTTCACCTGAGAACCATTCGGGATTAGCCAGAGGGATTGGAGGGGGCATGGTTACCTGTACGGTAGAGGACGGTGCGGAGGCGTTAAAAGGATTGCCACTCAAACGTTCCACCTTCTCCCTCAATGCAGCGGTTTCGGCCTTAGAAGAGGCCAACTCCTGCTGCACCAGCACCAGCGCATGCAATACATCCTCCATGGACGCCATTATCACTACACGAGAACCGGGCAGAGTGAAATTCTTGGGCTCGTTATTCTGTCAAGCTTACACTCCGCAGGATCCTCATGCAGTAACAATGCTCCACCTCCGGACCTTCCAAACACCCCGAATGTAATTCACAGGGTGTTCAGACAATACGGTGAGGGAAAAAACCCCAAAAGGGGAAAAAACCCAAAAGAAAAGAAAAGAAGGAAGGGGCAGCAAGGGAACAGAAGCTGTAACAAAGAACACACAAAGATTAATACAAGTCAATAACCCTACTCTCATTACATTCTCGCTACTCAACACAATGCATGATTCACCTGTAAGAACGACTTGCGCCAGCCCTTCTTACTCAGTCTTCAGACTTTCTATGTATTCTGTACAAACACAATAATAACGGGTTAACACATGGAAATGAACCCTCCCTTCTGAATAGCAGTGTTCTCGCTAAAAACCTACCCCTTCCCTCTGCAGCTGAAGCTCTAAATAAGGAGAATCCGTTAGATGAGTCAACACTAAACGCTTTCATTCCAGAAAACAAAATCCATAAGGAAACACAAGGAGCATCAGCGCTGTGAGCTAACGATCAAATCCTTCGTAATATGCAAATACTTCTTTGCTACACAATGTTTCTCAAGTTCAAAGTGAAAGAACCCAAATACGGCAAGGCGTAGTTGATTCACTACTACCCTCCGCTTTGGTATTTGTAATCCTCTGAAGAAATGAAGACCAAAAGACACGTCATGTATTCATGACGGTAATACGGAGGTATGTGACTCCACCCCCTGCATTCCGCCACACCAAGAAGACACAACAACCCAACGAAGGAAGAAACAAAGTACTTTGATGCTAAGCGCCAGAAACGAACATAGATTTCAAGTTCCGAAAATCCTCGCAACCGCGAGGCAGAATGGGCTCTCAAGTAATGACAGTCAAAATTTGCACAGAAGTAACAGAAAACACACACACGCTATCCAGCGCTCGCTCTACCAGAAGGCGGCTTCCTCTGTGATCAGGACACCAACGATCCTCCGACCGGGCAAGGAACAGCGGGAAAACGCCAGAACTCAGGACAGCCGTTCCGACAACAAACACAGAATAACGAGCCCTGAGCACCGGGTACCGCCCTGCATATCACCCAACCGCCGGGACTCATGGGTAATGTAGTTCTATGCCTAAGCTTCATGGGAACTGAAGTCTTTAGGCAGGCGCACTCGCTCTAAATCCTGACAAGACCGACCAGGTTTATCTGCATGTGGTCCTCCCCTATCTTTGTGGACAGCCAGTGGGACACCTTAATCTTAAGCTGTAAAAAAACCCTCGTAAATGTTTGGTTTAATTGGTGTCTCATACAGAAGGACCACCACATAAGCGGTACATTCAAGTGGAAGATCTAGAAAGTTACCCCTATGCGAAAAAGCCCAGGGACTAATCTCCACCTGGGGTGCAGGGTGAACCTCAATGTGAGCCCCAAATTGGGTGTCCCTAGTGTCCACTTGTCTTGATGTCACAGGTTGAGATGCAATGGGGTCATTGGGATTGCCCATGTATGTTTTGTCAGAGCTGATGTTCCTGCTCAGTTGGGGACCCCTTGTCCTACGGGCATGAAGGTGGGGGCAAGATCTGTGGCAACCATACAAGCCACTTTGGTGGGAGAGAGCAGATGATCCCACATTGCCATGTACATTCAACACTAAGGCCCCGGGCCGGAAGAACCAGTTATGTGGTAGGGTGGTGCATTAACACAGGGGTGGTTGAAACAAAGCTCCCTTTCCTTAACCTTTACCAGTAAACAATTATTGATTCCAATAAGATCAGAAACCCTTTTGCTTAAGGAAAGAAAAACCATCTTTAACAAACTTAAGTTCAGCTCTAAGATGTACAAGCAGGCTCTTACTATCATCTGGACAATCAGTGTCAACAATATAAAAGGTCCAATCCAGCTCCCTGCTGAGTATTAGACCTCATTGGATCAGTGGAAGCAAGGGCATAGGAAACTGGGTGCAGTGAGGTACTCTTGAAGAGACAGTGCCACAATTGATAAAGGACCAGTGGCAATGGTAGGTGAGGAGGAAATGGGTACAGGGGTGGTGCCCACAAGTCCTGACTCTTTCACCAAATTAATGGCTGGTCTAGAGGAGTCTTTGTAACATGGACAGTCATCCAAAGCAGTGTCCTTCCCCCGGTAGAACTGATCTTAGTTTTCACTCTCCTGGGTACAGGTGTGGCAGGGACAGGTCTCCTGCTACTAATCATGTTCTCGACTTCAGCGATTAATTCATCAATTACTTGAGGGGCACAATACTCAGCTGCCTGGCACCTTGCTCATTTGGCTCCTTCCTAAAACCAAAAGAATTATCGGATGCTTTTCGTTTGCCCATGGCGATTAAGGGGAGCACAGATAACAAACAATGGCAAAATCGAGACACGTACCGCCAATTGGGCAATCAAGCAGTCAGGAGGGTCAAGGCCATTGAAGATAAAAAGAAACACAATTGATGGATGGATTGCAGAACAAATCAAAACATTCACCCCCAGTCAAGAGATCTGGGTTAAATCAATCATTCTTTTACTCTCCATGCCACCCCAGTTTAGACCTGGCCATATGCAAATCAGTCTTGACCCTGTGCCTCATGGGAACAGTCCAGCCCGAACTGCCAAGCCAGGTCCTCCCTGGACCGGAAACAAGCATCCTAGGACAACCCCAATAGACCAACAAACTTGAATCATTAATATCATCTTGAGGTTCCAACTCCAATCCCTATAGAACAACAGTGCCTTAAATACAGCCTCTAGGAGAGCCCAGAAAGGGGACTCACTGCAGGTGAAGTGAAGGTTGTCAACGCCAAAAGCCCTTTTGGCGAAGCAAGTTTAAGTGATGAAGGATCCAATCCAGAGATCTAGTTCAGCTAGCCATTGTGCTACTCACCTTGCAATTCCGTCTCTCTACTACTCCTCAGCTTGGAATGTTTCAGACCATTAATGGGTTTCCAAAGAGACATAGTGCCTGATATTTGTTATTTTCATATGCAGTTTTTTGAGAGACCCTGGACCTGTGTGAAAGGAGTTTTCTTTCTCTCTACGCAATCCGGGTCAGTTTAGCATAGTTGGCAGTTTTTTCCGGTGCACAAACGTCAAATAAACAGCCCAGGCCCATTTTTACTACACATCACATGGCAATGATGACACCAGCCACACTCATGCAAAAAATAGCTTTTTAGGGCAACACAATAAGATTTAATCTGTGCTATGGTGCAAAGGTAGGTGAGGAGATGCTTGTATGAGATTTATACCCACAGCACATCTTCCATTACCAATACCTAAGCACAATTGCACAAGTTAAAATTGCATCGTGTGCATTTTCCTAGACATTGCAAGTATTACAAATAGGAACGTCATGTGCTTTTCCTTTTGCCCATTGTTTGAGGCTGCTTTCATTTGGTTCTAGGATTCCATGCAAAGCCAGGAGACTTTGAGTAACTGTAGTTGACTTGACTGTGTGTGAAATGTAGGGGTGTTTGTGCTGTTGTGACCCTACTATCCCTCCTGCCTTTGCATACAACATTAGGGGTTGGTGCTATGCACCACAACAGCATTTGGTGTTGTGCTTAAGTCAACCTTTGCACTCAAACTTTGATCAACCCTTCTGTTTGTGCTACTTTGCCTCGTTTGAGCAACCGCACTAATGTAAATCGGGGCCCTGATGTTCAGAAGCATGGAGACCTCACATTTGAATCTAAATCTTTTTTTGATCTAGGCTATGGAAAGCGTGCTCTGTCACCTTATCTACTGGTACAGCAACTCATGAGTCTGAAAGAACTATTGGGGCTGCCTCGGTTAAAAAACTTTTCTTGTGGATAGTTTTTCAGAACTTTTTTTGTATAGCTCAAACTTTTCTTACATTTAATACATCTTTTTGCCAGGTTGATCTGCGAGATGACCCCAAAACCTTGTCCAGATTGAACGACGTGAAGGAGAAGCCTTTGACTCCAGAGCTGGGGCATAAGTTAGCAAAAGAGGTAAGACAAATCTGTGCCATTGAGAAAAGTTGTATGCTAATATTGATTTGGGAGTCAAGTGGAGAGGGCGTCAATTCAATGTTGATGATGTGCAGTTTGTCTCTTGAACAACTTATCCTTTCTAATACAAGTGGTGAGAGGATCAGATCTTTGCACCTGGGACAAGAGAAACTCTACTCTTTGGGCATCATGGGAATTAAAGACTACAGGGCTGGTTCACAAAGCTTTACCATGAGTATTAATTTCTTATTCCTGTCTTAACTGTGAATCACTGGTGGATATCCATTACCCATTCATAAAGTATTTTCTGTGGGTAGTTGTGTGTTACTCCTGGCTTAGGTGTGACTGGCTCATGAACTTCCGTGAATATGAGAAGCTTATTCATGGAAAAAAGTTATGCAATTCACAAATACTTTTTCGTGGAGAAAGCACAGATTACACTTGTTTTTTACCTCATAGTTAAGATATTTGCCATTAATTACCTACTGATGTTACGCACCCTTGGATATTCCCATATTAGGTCGAAATATGAAGCGTGCCTGCATCTTCTGCACATTCTCATTACCATACAAATCCCTTTTGTGTAAAGCAACTTTAACATATGGCTGATGGAGATATTCAAATGTAATTGAAATAAAACCTGACATTTTTCAACACCTACCTGACATTTATACATTAACGCCGCCTGAAAATGTGAACCGTAGGCCACTGCCACCTTTGAATCACTACATTTTAGTTTAAAGGTTGTCTTAGAGACTCTATGGCTCAATATAATGAGAACAGTCTTTACCCTTTAATTTGCCCTAATAATGCCTGGAGCACATACGTGATTTAAAGTCTATATCCATGCCCGGCACTTAATTTGAGCCAGTGGAATCCAGCGGCACTCTTTTTTTGGTGACTGGCTCTTATTTTTCCCTCATCAAACATTTTCGGATAGCAACAGGGCGAAAACACACAAAGGGGGAAAAAGGAGTAAGAGAAATACAGGAAAACCCTCATAGAGGGAGAAAGCAAAAGTAAAATAAAGGGGCAGGAAGTTTCTGATAATGGATTAAAGAGGTGCCTGTGCGCAGACATTTATTAGCAGCGGCCGAGGGCTTCTGAGCAGAGCTTTTGGCACCGGCACTCATTGTTTTACAAATTAAGCACTGTAACCATGCCGCCTTAGACCTCGTGGGGTACCTTTCAAACTGACCCAGCAGCAGATAGCCCTTATGGCTTAAATCATGAAAGATACCACCTTTACCATTAATGTAAGTGTCCTGCATGTGCCTGCACCCACTTTGTTTCTGAACCACCAAGAAATGTTGTATGGACTCCTTACTGAACTGACTTCCAACTCATGAATTGGCTACTGAGGCAAAACGTGTTATGTTTTAGTCCTCAGGATCGGTTTGTTGAAAGGTAAGCCCACCTCTAAATCTAGCCAACACCTGGATAGCCTTTATGGCACAGAGTGTTGACAGGATTAAGTGAGGGTAAAATATGAAAGAGCAAGGAAGGAAAGGAAGGGGACTGCAGGGAGGGAGATCTGAAAGACATAAACAGAACACATACATAAGACTGGGTTCCTATGCATAAACAACACTATTCTATCAAAGCAACGATGAGGATCATACCTGTAAAAGAAAAGACAAAGCCTTGTGGATGTGTAGAGGCAACGTAGGGTGAAATATGATGCAACTATAAAGAGACAGAACGGACATGAACATCAGTAATCTACAGGAACATATACCTCAGTGCTCTACACAACCCCCCCCTCCTATTATCACCTGCTCTGTTCACCTACCTAGATATGACTCCACTAAACATCAAAGAGGTAGAGTGTGTCCCACACCTCCTAATCCCCTGTTAATAGAAAGGTCACATATCATGTTACACATATATATATATTATCTACACACAGTGTTAATCTTCCACACCAAGCTCTTATGGAAAATCCCTTGATGAAACGCACAACTAATACGTCCTAGCTGGGTTTCCGAAGTGTCTTAATTACCACCAGAAAAGAAGCACCTCGAAAGAGTAACTATCCAAAGTTCGATAGCTACTTTAGTCACACCACCGTTGGTCGAAAATACCAACCGGGACAAATCCAAGTAATAAACGTAAAACAAGAATAGGCACTAAGCATGGCCTCCACAAAGTCAAAATAGATCAAGAAACATCCAAAATCCAGACCGCCGCTGAGTAAGCCTCTCAGCGTCGCGGTAACAGCACTCTTACCGCACCAAGTACCAGGAACACAGGGGCCGATTCTCACATCGGGTCCGGAATCACCGACACCGCTCCCCGGCCGCCATTCCCCTTTTCAACAGTCGCGCGGGAGCACAATGCGCCGCAAAGGATGCCGGGAGAGGTAGTTCTTTCCCGGAGTATGCCGGGAATTGTAGTTCGCGGTCACCCGCGATCGTGACAGTACATCCCTCTCTCAACCGCGCGGACAGGGGCCCGGCTTCGAGGGGCATCTCCTATGAAATGCAGACACCAACCGCGGGGCATGAACACCCAGGGCAGGTTCCCATGAGTTCTCTTCCGGCCCATACCCCTTCCAGGACACCAGATACCACAGCTTACTCCTCCTGAAACGGGAGTCCAGAATACTTCGAACCACATACTCCTCCTCGCCCTGCACCAATACAGGCGGAGGACGAAACTTGCCTTTTTGACCTTGATGGCTTCAGCAAAGAAACATGAAACACCGGATGGACGCGGAGATGAGGAGGGAGTTTCAGCTTCACCGCCACCGGATTCACCCGTTTCAGCACCCTATAAGGTCCAATGTATCTAGGGTTGAACACACTGTGCTTCTTGAAACGCAAATTCCTGGTAGACAACCATACCTCATCCCCTGCACAGTTTAGAGGTCCTTGCCTCCGGCGTTTGTCCGCCGCAACCTTATACTTGCTTTTCACAGCTCGCAGATGTTCTTGTACTGTGACCAAAGTCTCCTTATTATGTGCCACCCTTTGAGCCACTCCAGGAAGCAAGGAGCTAGTTTTAGGTTGCACAAAGGGGAGGAATCGAGGGTGTCTGCCGTACAAACAGTAGAACGGAGTATGTTTGGTGGAGCCGTGTGTGGCATTATTGTAAGCCACCTCCGCCAGCCACAAATAATCCACCCAATTCTCTTTATCAAGGTCCACATAACATCTTAGGTACTGCTTAAGGGTCTGGTTCAACCGCTCAGTCTGGCCATCAGTTTGCGGGTGGAAACTGGTGGAAAGGGCGGACTCTATATGCAACGAGGAACACCATGTCTTCCAGAACTGAGCTGTGAACTGCGCCCCTCTGTCAGATACAATGACACTTGGCAATCCATGCAACCGCACCACATTGACCATCAACAGCACTGCCAGCTGACCCGCCGAAGGTACTTGTTTACAGGCCACGAAATGCCCCATCTTGGACAGGTAATCGACCACCACCATAATGGCCGTACAACCTCTGTCTGCTGGAAGGCCGACGATGAAATCCACCGATATCCGATCCCAAGGGATCGATGGAGTAGGTAGGGGCTGCAGCAACCCTTGCGGACGGCCGTGGTCCGATTTCATTCTAGCACACTGAGCACAGGCGGACACCCAGCGCCCCACATCAGGTCTTACTTAGGGCCACCAGAACTGTCTCAATACACGCTCCAGGGTTTTGGCCACACCCAGATGTCCTGCACTAGGCGATTCATGGCACCAAACGTATACCTGCCGTCTCAGAGCCCTTGTAGGCACCAGTAACCGGTTACGAAACATCGGCAGGCCCCCATGCAGTCTCCATTCCTGATTACAACCCAACCACGTCTTCCAGACAAAGGAGTCAACGCCCAGCCGAACATCCCTCAAAAAGGTATCCGGCTGTAACACACACACCACTTTTTCCGGAGACACTATGCTTGCCTCAGGTTTTTCCTCATTCGGATTGTAGGACGACTGACGAGTGAGAGCGTCAGCCTTCCTGTTGTCTGCTCCCGGGCGGAATGTGATGATGAAATTGAATCCGGAGAAAAACATCATCCACCTAAGCTGTCTAGGAGACAGATGACGCGCAGCAGACATGAACTGCAGATTCCGATGGTCGGAATAAACAGTGACCACATGACGAGCACCCATCAGAAAGTGATGCCATTCCTGAAAAGAGTCACGAATGGCCAACAACTCCTTTTCAGCGATATGATAGTTTATTTCTGCTGGATTCAACTTACGCGACATATACGCCACTGGGTGTAACTGACCCGTATCAGAATGGCGTTGAGATAAGACCGCCCCTATCGCCACCTCCGAGGCGTCCGCCTCCACTATGTAAGGCTTGCCTGGGTCTGGATGTGACAACACAGGGGCCGTTACAAATGCTTCCTTAAGGGACGAAAAAGCGGACTGCGCCTCTTCTGTCCACACAAACCCTTGTCCCTTCTTCAGCAGATGAGTGATGGGCGCCACCAACCTGGAGAACTGATTGATAAAACGCCTATAGAAATTGGCGAAGCCCATGAAGCACTGAACGTCCCGCACACTAGTCGGAACAGGCCAGTTCCGTACCGCTGCCACCTTCCTTTCCGCCATTTCTTGACCCTCCGGACTCAGCATTACTCCCAAAAATTCCACCACATGAACATTAAAATCGCACTTGCTGATCTTGCAGTATAGATGATTAGCCTGCAAAATCGTAAGCACGTTGGTGACATGTTGGTGATGCTGATCCTCCGATTCCGAATACACCAGTATGTCGTCTATATAGACGATCACATAGCGGTCCAAGATGTCACGGAACACATCGTTTAAAAAGTACTGGAAGGCCGCAGGGGCGTTACAGAGTCCGAAGGGCATTACTCTGTACTCAAAAAGTCCATATCTGGTTTTAAATGCCGTTTTCCATTCATCCCCGCTACGCATTCGGACCAGATGATACGCCCCCTTTAAATCAAGCTTTGTGAAGATAGTGGCCTTTTTCACTTGTTCTAATAGCACACTGATCAAGGGCAAAGGGTACCTATTCTTGATGGTAATGGCGTTTAATGCGCGAAAGTCCACACATGCGCGCAGCTCTCCATTCGCTTTAGGGATAAAGAAGAGGCGATGCGGCTGGGGATTTGGATGGGCGTATAAAACCCACTGCTAACAACTTGTCCAGATATTCTCTAAGATGTAGGTTTTCAGGTTCTGTTAGTGCATAAATCCTTCCACACGGAATAGATGCACCCGGGACCAGATCAATTTGACAGTCGTACTGCCTATGTGGCAGTAACACCTCAGCTTGTTCCTCGTTAAACACTTGGCCAAATGACTGGTATGCAGAAGGGAGTTGCACACATTTTTCGGCTGCCGTGGCGATACAGGACCCCCCTAACAGACTCTGAGCAGGTCTCATTGCTCCCTGGAAACAATGATGCATACAATACTCAGAACTCATATGCACCTTTCTCGAGTCCCAGTCTATCTTGGGGTTATGTTTCTCCAACCAAGGCAGTCCAAAAATGATGCCATATTGAGGAGCCCTGATCACACCAAAAGTAAGCATCTCCACATGCATGTCCTCCAACCTCACCTCGAGTTCTTCAGTGTCATAACCAATAGGACCCATGCTCAGCTTCCTCCCATCCACCGCATACACCTCTTCTGGCCTCTCTCTTTGAACCAGAACGATACCTAGGCGTTTAGCCTCTTGATAATCTATGAACATGCCCGTTGCCCCAGAATCCACCATAGCTGAGGTTTCTATCGCTTTCCCAGCCAACATTAATACAATGGACACGTATAGATGATTTGTCACATACTGTTCTTTTTTGCTCAATGAAGGGACATATTGAGGACTCCAAGAAACCCCTTCCTGTTTCCTAGAGTCTATTAGTTTTCCGATGCCTTTTCTGCATCAGCAGCAGCCACTCGGTTACCCCTGAATCGGTTAGATTTAGGTTTCACAGGGCATTCCCTTACATAGTGGCCTTTCTTGCCACAGTATAAACAAAGGCCCTGTTTACGCCTTGATTCCCTTTCGGCTGGGGTCAAGGCTGTTCTCACAGCCCCTATTTCCATGGGCTCGGATGAAGGACCGGCACTAGCTTCTTTAGAGGCATGTGTCTCTGCCACTGGTTTTCTTCGGTTATCTCCTTTCCCCCAGTCTATGATCTAAACGTAGGGCCAAGTTAATCAATCCCTCACAAGTGGTAGGCTGGGGGTCTATTTGTGCGATCACATCTTTGAGTTCATCATTCAAACCCTGATGAAACAAAGATGCCTGTTTGTTTTCAGGCCATGTGGTTTCCGTTACCAAGCGTCTGAAGGCATTCAAATACGTTACCAGATCCTTTTTTCCTTGTCTTAGTTCTAATAATTCTCTGTCTGAAGTATAGGAATCTGCCCTTCTGTCGAACACCCTCAAAAATTCCGTTTTGAAGGCCTCCCAATCATGCAACAAAGGATCGTTACGGTTTACCAAGGGGACAGCCCACTGTGCAGCATTGCCCGCTAAATAAGAAATCAGAAAAGCCACCTTCGCCTGATTTGTGGGAAAAGATCTAGGCTTACAGGAATAGTGCAATGCTATCTGGGTGAGGAACACCTGCACCTTGTCGGACTCCCCACTAAACCTTTCTGGTGAAGCCAATGGCACTGACACTGGCATCTCTACCACAACCGGTTGAGGCGGAGGCATACCCCCTGCGTCAAAGGGATTGCGTTGGACCCCATCAACACGAGCCCTCAGGTCTGCGGTCTCTAATCGAGAGGCAGCTACCTCTAACTGTAACGCGCCCAGTGCCTCTATCACATCCTCTAAAGTGGCCATACCAGCACAACCCGACCGGGAGGACAAGAATTCGTGGGTCGGTGATTCTGTTATGTTTTAGTCCTCAGGATCGGTTTGTTGAAAGGTAAGCCCACCTCTAAATCTAGCCAACACCTGGATAGCCTTTATGGCACAGAGTGTTGACAGGATTAAGTGAGGGGAAAATATGAAAGAGCAAGGAAGGGGACTGCAGGGAGGGAGATCTGAAAGACATAAACAGAACACATACATAAGACTGGGTTCCTATGCATAAACAACACTATTCTATCAAAGCTACGATGAGGATCATACCTGTAAAAGAAAAGACAAAGCCTTGTGGATGTGTAGAGGCAACATAGGGTGAGATATGATGCAACTATAAAGAGACAGAACGGACATGAACATCAGTAATCTACAGGAACATATACCTCAGTGCTCTACACAACCCCCCCCCCTATTATCACCTGCTCTGTTCACCTACCTAGATATGACTCCACTAAACATCACAGAGGTAGAGTGTGTCCCACACCTCCTAAACCCCTGTTAATAGAAAGGTCACATATCATGTTACACATATATATATATATTATCTACACACAGTGTTAATCTTCCACACCAAGCTCTTATGGAAAATCCCTTGATGAAACCCACAACTAATACGTCTTAGCTGGGTTTCCGAAGTGTCTTAATTACCACCAGAAAAGAAGCACCTCGAAAGAGTAACTATCCAAAGTTCGATAGCTACTTTAGTCACACCACCGTTGGTCGAAAATACCAACCGGGACAAATCCAAGTAATAAACATAAAACAAGAATAGGCACTAAGCACGGCCTCCACAAAGTCAAAATAGATCAAGAAACATCCAAAATCCAGACCGCCGCTGAGTAAGCCTCTCAGCGTCGCGGTAACAGCACTCTTACCGCACCAAGTACCAGGAACACAGGGGCCGATTCTCACATCGGGTCCGGAATCACCGACACCGCTCCCCGGCCGCCATTCCCCTTTTCAACAGTCTCGCGGGAGCACAATGCGCCGCAAAGGATGCCGGGAGAGGTAGTTCTTTTCCGGAGTATGCCAGGAATTGTAGTTCGCGGTCACCCGCGATCGTGACAAAACGTGTTCTGATTGCCAACTTTTACATGCCCTTCTTTATGCCAGTGGTAAACTCCACCGGAATTCTACTACGTTTCAGTGCTTTTTATTTTGCTTAGACAGGCCCTCATTGGTGTGGTAAGCCTGTGCCTCTAAATATTTAATGGATTGTGTTTCCATTGTTAACTTTAAGGCAGGCATGACCTCTCCGTCTGCACTTCTGAACATATTGCACTTGAACAAGCTACTAAACCATATTTTCTTTCACTTCCAGTATAAGAAGAGCTCACTCAGCTAGGAGTTACATGTATCACCAATGACAAAGGTTAAATTGTTCAATAAACTGGAAGGGAGGGGGAATATACATCTTGTGCTTCTGCAAGTCAAATCACCTTGATACTAATGTAAGTGTTTTTTTTAACCTACCATCTTAGGATGCAACATATAAGTTAACGTATGATTAAAAAAAAAGGCTTATTTCCAGGAACAAAAAAACTGAGAAGATTGCATACTATTTGGTTTTATTCAATGTCCTCAATTACATGAAAAACAGCATGTTCATTTTGATGCCCCTTTTATATTCTTCCAATTAATATGACTAGGTGGTACATCACCATCCTGAGTCGGATATATTGTTCCCTCACTGGCACACTAGGCCCTCTCTCCATTGAACACTGCATGCCCAGTCGCATGGCGAAGACCTCCCAACAACGTCAGTCAACTTGTTTGTCTGAGAACTCAAATGTATGTCTCTGTTCACAAAACATTTCCTTTTTGCTACCCATTGCCAGGTGGGCTCATGAAAGAGTTGATCAGCACATCATATGATTCCACTTGTGCAAACTGATGTTCATCATCCAAAGCGGACACTTGCCTGGACTGAACCAGTGCCACAATATGCAACTTACATTAATGGATGTATCACAAAACCTTTACAGATTCAGCTGTGCCTATTATACACACATATAACCCCCATCATAGTGCTAGGCATGATGGTTTCCTTACCAATTGAGGCAAAATCACCGGAGGCCAGTACATTATTGTAGGCATTTGTTTCACTCATTAGGCATTGAATGTGAGATTACTGATAATTGGCCTACATTATTCATGTGAATTCTTAATATTTACACAATCTTGACCAGTGGCCCAACTTGATAAGTAGTATTGTTAGTATATCCACCCCTTCGCCTGGAACCTCATGCTTGTCAAATAATTATATACTAACACTGTTAGAAATGGGATCTCTGTTTGGCAGGGGCTTGCGTCAAAGCCAGGCAGAGACCACCACTGTAGTCGGGGCTGGAGAGTTACACACCAAAGAGAACGCCTGCTCACCCACTTGGTAGCTTGGCACGAGCAGTCAGGCTTAACCTGGAGGCCATGTGTAAAGCATTTGAGCACTCGCACAGTAACAACATCCCAGGCACACTACAAAAGGAACTCCATACAAGGTTATATCCCAAAATAGCCTTTGTATTCTCAAAACACATTAGGATAGTAAACACATAATATACACTGTGCCAACTGGCACTGGGCAATATTTACAAGGGAATTATTTACACATGACGGGGCCCACCTGACCACTGTCAGAACCATCACAAAGCGAACTTGTTAACAGTAAAACAGATCATAAACGTACAACCAGTAACCACTGGTAATAACTGTACCTAGCATCAGCCTGTAACATAAACTACATTATGCACAGTATCACATCAGGTGCAAATTACATTCTGGGCCAACCTCTCCAGCATAAACACATTATGCAATCCTCTCACAAGTCTAAACGCATTAGACCCTAACCTCCTAAGTATAACACATTAGGGGCGTAAATCACACAGTGAAACATAATCTCACTAGCATAAACCATGATATGCAGAACAACCTCATAATCATAAACCACATTTAGAGGTATAACACAGGGTGCATAAAACATACTACATACATAACATTTCCTAGCACCACATCATATTAGGGCCTGGTGCCCTATAAATATAACAATCCCAACAGCCCCCCTGGCCAACTGGCCATCTCAGAAAGGGGCTCAAATGCCCTGTGTCCCCAAAGGCAGGGCGCGCTGCCAATGCAGCGAAAGTCAAGGGTGCGCCACTGCGCAAACCTAAACGTAGCAACTGCCCACTACTTGCTGGGCAGCTGTGAATCTCAAATGCAGGCCTAAACGGAGCAGCTGGTACTAAGTGCTGCGCAGCTGTAAATGTTGGTGAAGGCCTGGTACCTCTATGCCACGTCAGTCCCTCTCAGGGATTCTCTCAAATACTTGCGCCGAAAACGTTGCAGATGCCTGCGCTCTCGCAGGGCAGCTGGGATCAGCCAAAACGCGGGCACCACTGTGCACCTGTACTCAATGGGCTTCCACACGGGAAAAAGCCTGGGCCCCTCTGGGCCCTCTAAATAATTATGGCCAACTGTGGCAGCTGCCCTCTAGGCCTCGGGGCAGCTGGGAATAAAACATGCGGGCACGGCACCACGGGACCTTGAAAATAGCTTTGCCCCGGGTTGGAGTCATCTAGGCTCTGGAAATATATATGCCCCCAAACGCTGGAGCCATCTAGGCTCTAGAAACATCTTGCCATGTCGTTGGAGCGGCCCGCTACCAGACGGGGCCGCTCTGACTCTGCCTCTCCCCACCCGGACTCCCTCGTAAACTCACCAGCTGGGGGGCGGAGACAGGACTCTTCTGTAGGTGGCAGCAGCACTTCTCTCGCTGGGCTTCCCTTTTCTCTTGGGAGCCCCGCGCAGCGCTGCAGTTGGCGGTCCTTGGCCACCTCGGTGCTTCACCCGGGCCCACTCCGGGGACCCGGGCTCCTCTTCATGAGGTGGGGGCAGGCACCGGCAAGGTGCCTCGGGCCCCCACCGCTGCCGTCACCGTACCTTTGGGGCTCTCCCAGGCTCACGGGAGCCCCGCACTGACTTCCGGCTTCACTTCTTTTTCTGCTTCCGTCCGCAGTCCCCGCCCACAACAAGGCAGGCCGCGGTTCGCGGCGGCAGGGATTCGATCACGGAGGGGTTGGCTCCCTCTAAACTTTAAGAATAAAATAAAAGTAATAGCGGGGTGGGCACCCACATACTCACACAACGGCAAAGTTGTGGGGTGGGCTCCCGTGCAATTAAAATATATGTGGCGGCGGTAAGCGGGTTGGGCACCCGCTCTAATTACCAAGATCAGCGGGGTGGGCACCCGCAAGGCCTACGTCACTGGGGGAATCCCTAAGCTGGGGATTCCCTCTCTCTCTCCCTTCCAGCAGCGTGACGCTGCACAGCTCCAGCTCCTCTCATATCAGGAATTACCATGGACACACATATCCCCCATGCATTCCTATGGGAGGGCAGGCCCATCTCACCACACATACACAGAGCGCGCATGCACTTTACACTGGACCACAGTGCCAAAGTGCGCAGAGGCCTAAAATCACCAACACCAGGTTACAGAAAAAGGCTGAAACGCAAATAGTTCCGGGGTGAACCTACCAAAAGGGCCAAGTCCAACAAACACCAACTGGTCAATGATACAGATGGACAAATAGAAGATATGACCATGAAAACTGTGTTATGGGAGTTTTCAACTCAGATAAGAGAGATTACAAGTAACTGCATCATGTCCCTTCCTTTTCCCAGTACTGAGTCAATACGAATCTACAAATGCTGCGTGCAGTCTATCAGCATAACACTTCACCTATAGAACTGAAGCAATAACTGTGACTTTATGATGTACATAATAAAGGGAAAGGTCAGGCAGGGCAACCCCAAATCTGGTGACTAAAGGCAATATAATCCAAAACCCTCAAAGAAGCATAAAATGGTGAAAAATGGCAAGTGTTTTTCATGTAGCCATAAAACTATCTCCTACTGGAGTCTTGAAACCGGTTCCCCTTGTTCATTTGCCTATAATGATCAAACACAGAAACACAGAAAAATAAAGTTTCTACAGTGCTTGAATGTGACACTCACTTCAGAAGTACTTTAAACAAGTCTCAGGCTTGCCATTGTAGCCTGTGTGTGTGTGCATCTCAACCTGGCAAAGTAAACACTTTGCCAGACCCAAACCTTCCATAAGTCACCCCTAGGGTAGGCCCAGGATGGCCTAAAGAGAAGGGTGCAATGTATTTAAAAATTAGGACATGTGCTTTTAAGTTTCCATGTCATGTCCTTGTAGTGGAAAACTCTTAAATTTGTTTTTTCACTACTGCAAGGCCTACCTCTCCTGTTGGATAACATTGAAGTTACCCTTTTGCATTTTAGAAGTATACAATCTCAAATGGGGACAGATACCAGACCATGTTTTTTGTCTCTGGAATTGTAAAGAAAACCCTTAACTTAAGGTGAAGTTGGATTTTAAATTACAATTTTGGAAATGAGACTTTTATAAAGTTGGCATTTTATTGCCTTAGCCAGCTGGTGCCTGCACCCTTTCTCTGGTCACATGACCGGGTGCATTTGGGCTTTGTATATTCCTCCTAGACAGCCACACACGATGGGGAGCTTAGGTAGGACTGGTTAGGCTATCTCTCGCAGGATGGGAGAGAGGAGCTGGACCCAGCCCCACTTCAACATGAATAGGCTATGCCTTGTCTCCACACAAAGTGCGGCATACCCCCTGCAGATAGCTTTCTGGACTGCTGCTCTGTTGTGATGACCTGCTGCTCTCTTCCCTAAATGAGAAGAGAACTGGGCCTGAAACTTCAATCCTGAACTCAGGACACCAGAGTGACTTCCTGATCTGTACCTTAGGGACATAGGAGGCTCCCAAACCTCTTGCGTCAGCCCCTGGACCCAGCCGAAGTGAGTTCCTGACCCCAAGTGGTGCCCCTCAGGCCCTGGACCCTTAGTGCAGCTCAGAGAGCTGTATTCAAGCTTTAGGGCTCTGCTCAAGCACGAAAGATACCAGTTTGCACCACATCCTTGCCACTCGCTCAGGGATTCAACCTTAAGCTCCATCATTGACAGCTCCTGTGGTCCACCAACATAAAGCTCCAGCCTCATCTGTCTGTGATGCCAAGCTTGCTCTCCATGGGAACGGGACTCTTAGCAGGTTTTAAGAAGGTAAAACGTCAGCAGGCTTAACCTGGTGACTCTAGCTGACCTGCGCTCCATCGCGGTCAGCCTGAAAGGATGACTTTCACCCAGTCCAGCGTGACCAGATATCCCTAGTTGGTGCTTCCTGCTTTTTTGCTCTATTATTGCTAAAATCTTTTAAAATTCATAACTCCGGTTCTACTGATTCAATTTTTGTTGTTGCTTTATTGATTATATTTTACTCTATTTTTCGAACTTGTTGTGATAGTCTTTATAGTGATTTTGTTTTACTTTTTTTACTGTTTGGAGTGTTGCAAAAATACTTTACACATTGCCTCTCAATTACTCCAGACTGCTCAGGGTCAACCTACCAAAGGGTTGAGCACATTTGGGGTTGGCTTGTGCCTTACCCTGACAAGGACTGAGGTTGGTGATTGACCAGGGCTCACACCCCAGTCAACCAACAACCCAATGTCTCACACTGGTGATGAGCGGCGAGGATCAGGACTTGTATTTGTCCCATGCCATACAGTGATTTTGTGTACACTACCATACAATATCTAAGACCAATTTGAGTTGTAAATCCTCACTGATTACCCTTTGTGCTAATTTTTCCAAATCCATTCCTACTCTACCTGACTATTGTGTCTCTGGCCCCACCTCCAAGGATAGAATTTGAGCTTGCCAACTTGCAGAGCTTCACAATTGCTGAGCTCGAGGAGTTTCGCAATGCGAGGGGGCTGTCCGCCAAGAGGAGCACCCGGAGGGCAGGGCTTCAGGCAGCTATGAGGGCATGGGCAGAGGCCCATCAGTCATCAGCAGAGGAACAGGAGGGAGAGGATGGAGTGGAGGAATCAGAACAGGACCTGCAGGAGGGTCTTTGAATGCAGCCTGTCGAGGAGGGGATGACTTACCCCCAGGATTTGAGATCACTCCCAGTGCAGGGAGCAGCATGTCCTGCAATCGTCTGTCCCCAGAGGAGCTGGTGGATAGAAAGGGTGAAAAAGTGTATAGGCTGCAGATGGCTAGTCTCCAGCTGGAGGAAAAGGAAAGGAAACTGAGCACAGAGAAGAGGAAAATGCTACTAGCTCATGAACTGAGTCTGAAGGAGCTGGACCTCAAGGCGGGGCACGGTGGGTCTGGCAGTGATGGTGGCAGCATATTGACAGTGCCCTCCGGTGACCAGAGAGTACATTTTCTTAAAGTTCTGGTGCCTGACTTTGATGTAGGGGACACTATTGACAAGTGGTTTGAAGCTTATGAGATTGCTTTACAGAGGCACAGGAGCCCTGAAGAGTATTGGGGGACAATCTGTGGAAGCACATCCCTAGTGAGGGGAGGGACACAGTACTGGCCCTAGAGAAGAGAAACAGGATGAGGTATTACCCATGAAGAAAGCCCTTGACACTAAGTATGGTCTCTCCCTGGAGACATATAGGACAGTCAGAAACTGGCCCATCAGATCTGGGTGAATTGTGTGGATTCCTTTTGCAAGTCACTGGATGGCTGGGTGAAGGGCAGTGAAGTCAAGGATTATCAAGGACTTTACAATTTGATTGCAAAAGATCACATGTTCAGTCTTTGTATTCCAGATATGTGCCTGATTGATAGTAAACAGACTGGTCCCATGGAACTTGCCAAGGAGGCTGACCACTGGCTCAGCACCTGGGTCAAGAAGAAGTTACCTGGGAGTGACCCGAAGAAGGGTGGTTCAGGTTTCCCCAGCAGAGTCAAGGTGGAAGGAAAGGGTTCCACTTCTGAGAAGGGATGTTCTGGTGGGCGGTGGCCCAGGGTGATCCCTTTCCAACCCCACTGCTTTGATTGTCCTCAGCTAGGACGAAGGCAGGGGGACTTGGTCTGTCTAAAGAAGCTATTCACTAGTAGGACCTCTACAGGAGTGACCAATATGGCCTTAGCGGTAGGTAGTCCCGGGGGAGGAAATAGATCATGACCAAATCTCCCTTAGTTGTGGGGGGGAGGGTGAACTCAGAGGATAGACTGGTGATCCTGAGGGTGGGAGTCTTCACTGCCACCAGGTCAAGGTGAATAGAATCCCTGCCACTGCTCTGAAGGACACCGGGACCAGAATGAGAATGATAGTGGAAAGGCTGGTTTCTCCAGAGTAATATACCAGCCTGGTGTGTAGGGTGACTCAGGCCCATGGGCAAGACGTTGTCTGCCCAATGTCCTTGCTAACCCTGGAGTGGGGTGGGGAGGTGACCCAGAAGAAGATCATAGTTAGTCCTCAGATGCACTAGGCTGCATTTTGGGGAATGATTTGCCCCCAGCGCCAGGAGAACTGAGGCGCCTATGGCACCCTGATATTTCAGTTTTCTGGGGATACCACTTTCAAGCGGTAGGTACCGAAGCCCAGATGAAGGGGCAAGGTAAGGGAGAACTCGCGTCTGCCCCCTTTTCAGCCTCCGGGTATAGACCCCGGATTGAGTGGCCCATTTCAGGATACCACCACTGAACTGGTGAGAGATAGAGTGAGAAACAAATGGGGCTAATGCCCCCCCACTCTGAGAAACCTCAGAGAACAGTGGTTGGTCGCGGCGCCTGGATCTTGGCACTGACAGCAGTCGATTGACTGTTGGTTACTGTCCTTATTGACAGAGTTTTCCTTGGGTTGGGGACAGAAGTCTGAGCCAAGAGATGGAATGGGCCCCATCACCTTGCAGAGTAATTCCCGGACATTCTGCTTTCCTCCTCCTATTTCTGTTGAATTCCTTGTTGTCGGCCTTAGGACTCTGTGCACTTTCTGTGGATGTTACCACTGCTAAAGTGCTTGCACTCTTTCCCTACAACTAGGCAACATACCGAACTGGCATATTTAATTTACTTGTAAGACCCTAGTAAAGTGGCACTACTTATGCCCAGGGCCTGTAAATTAAATTCTACTAGTGGGCCACCCACTTGAGTAGCACTTTAAACATGTCTCAAGTCTGCCATAGCAGCCTGTGTGTGTGCAGTTTTAAACTGCCATTTCAAACTGGCAAAGTAAACCCTTTGCCGGGCCCAAACCTTCCTTTTTAATACATATAAGTCACTCTGAGGGTAGATCCTAGACAGCCCAGAGAGCAGGGTGCAATATATTTGAAACTTAGGAAATGCAATTTTACGAAGTACATGTTCTGGTAGTGAAAACTCTTAAATTCGTTATTCACTCCTGCAAGGCCTACCTCTCCCATAGGATTACAATAGAGTTGCCTTATTACATTTTGTAAGTACAATTTCCAAATGGGAACAGGTAACTAAGGGTGGGTGAACTCGCAGAGATTCACTTCATGGAATTCCACAGAGTTGCAGAAAAACTCTGCAAGATTCAGCAGAATTATGCCAATGGGAGGAAAATATGCAGCTTGCACTACGATTTAGCATCGGTAGTGTGAGCAGTGCTGAAAATGAACGTGAACGGCACCATGCTTTGTGCAAGAGGACGCGACCATTCTAATTGATTTTGCTGCCACTCGAGTAAAAAATCTACTCGAACGACAGCATATCTACTTAGAAAATCTATTCAGTGGAGGCCCTCTGACCGGGAGAAAACTTCAGCCACCATGCAATTGTCGGAATATGACCCGAACTCCATGTTAAAGGTTCCATGTTAGGAAGAGGTGTGGCACCGCAGCCAGGGCGACTGACGCTGGACACTGGGGATCACGGTTCGATCCCGGGCTCCGGCAGCAGGGGTCTGCCCAGCACCATGCAACTCTGGGCAATAGCTCGCTTAATCTTCCCAAAGGCTCCCAGCGCCGTTACCCCTTCGGGGGTAATTTGTGCACTATACAAGTACTGGATTTCTTTTTAAAGAGTAACGCGAAGTGGCCAGAATTCCGCTTCTTCTGCGGGCGGAACGGAACATTTTGCTTACCCCTACAGGTAACCAGTTCATGTTTAGGGTCTCTAGGGAATTGAAAAGATAAATCCTAACTTATAGTGAAGTCGAATCCTAACTTAAAGTGAAGTCTGAGGTTCATTTACAATTTAAAAAATGCCACTTTTAGAAAGTTGGCATTTTCTTGCCATAGCCATTTGGTGCCTGCAGCCTGTTTATGGCGGTGAGGATAACGAAAATGGGGAAACCGATAGGGAGGAAACATTCGAGGTGGGTGTCCCATAACTGAGGTATCTTACACTGTAACAGGAGTTTTTGTCTGCGCAGTGGGTCGAGTCCCTGGAGACTCAGAAACAGTTACGTGGGGCCTCCTGAGAGTCTTTATACTTCCTTGAACTAATGGCACTCGATTATATGCTTATATGCAACTATGCTGCTGATAAAATTGAAAAATAAAGGCTAAAAAAAGAAAAACATGGCTTGCCAGCCTCAGACCTATTTGGCACCTTAATGCTTGGCACCTTGTGGAACCCCATTGTGTGGAATTTTTATCCCCCGCGGTTGAGGCCTACTTTTAGACCATCCATGGCTTCATTAAGTCCCCCAACATGCACTGGAAGGCAGGCAAAGCCACTGTAAGAGGCACTGTAAAACCCTTCATCGGATGACTAGGCCAAATAACAGCTTATTTCAACCCTTGAAGATTAAATCACCCAGCTCAAATGGCAGGCTTTTGGAAAGGACTCTGACAACTCCTGTTGCGGGCTGGTGCTTGCTTGCCCCTCCCAGAAACATGTGGCCCTTGATGAAGCGCATTAATGCTGGTGGGCAACAACCAGACAGGTTTACGAGTGCTGTGACAAAAACGGGAAGTTACTCCACTGGTTGGCCACCAGCGACCGGAGATCTAGGTTGGTTTCGAAGGTGCGGGATCCATAAAACTGGCTGGTCCACACATTGTTGGCGATAGCAAGGATATTCCTGGATTACTCCTTGTAGCTGTATGCCCTCCGCCCATGCCTACAGAGCGAACAGAACACACCACTGCTGTGTGAAATCCCTCTCCCTGCACTACACCTGCCCCCTCAAGGAAGGCTCTGATTCATGAGGAAATTGAAGAGGCTATCCTGGCGATGAACCCTGGGAAAACGTCTGGCCTTGACGGCTTTCTCCCTGAATATTACCACAAAGTCTGTGCCGCCCTCACTCTGCACCTTCTAGTCCTACACCAGGAGGCCTTTGAAATTGGGGCCTTTCTCCAGAGTTGGACTCTGCAACTATATTGGCCATTCCCAACTGGAATAGCCCAGAGCCCCAGAGCACAAACTTCCACCCTGTATCCCTGATAAACAAGATCAAAATCCTCACAAAACTCTTTGCACTCCAACTCATTCAGGTGATTGATGTCCTTGTTCACCCTGACCAATGCAGCTTCATGCTGGACCACAGCAACCAACACTGTATTAGGCAAGCACTAGCCCACTCCTGAGAACTCCAAGACCACTTCCCCCTGCTACTCCTCTACTGTGAGAAGGCATTTGGCTTGATTGACTGGTCCTTTCTGGATGGGGGTTCTTGGGCACATGGGACTCGGCACGAGGTTCTGCTCCCATATACGGCTTCTGTAAGCTCACCAGACAGCATGAGTCCATGTGAACGGGGTTCTTTTGGACCTTTTCCCATCGGAGGGGGACCCGCCAAGGCTGCTCTCTTTCTACATTACTATTCCCCCAAGCCATCAAGCCGCTAGTGCTGACAGTGTGCTGTGATGCTCAGGTTTTTGGCTGGGATTGGGCAGCTGTATACGAGATAAAATTACTGTCTATACATACGACATTCTAGTGTTTGTCACTAATCCTCACCTCTCTAAACCCCTGTGCCTCAGGCTGTTCAACGTTTACATGGTTAAACTAAAGCAAATCCCTCCTGCTGCAGGACCATGGCGACTCCGAATTTGTCTTGGGGCAAGGCTCTATACCTATATGTTGCCTTATATATTTAGGCATGCCCATAGCTCTGGAGCCCAAGATTGAATGGCACCTGAATCGTACCCCACTTTTTACCAAAATGAACAAGCATTTACAATGCAACGGTCTCGGCATTGCAAAAGTTAGAGCTATTAGCATTGTTACTTGCCAGAACTCTGCATCAGGGTCTGCCGCTCTAACCAATGAGCCACACTCCTCCACACCAAGGCCAAATGTGTTTCATAAAACGTGGAGAGAAAATATGAACCATTTGAACACTCTATACCTAT
Organism: Lissotriton helveticus; assembly: GCF_964261635.1. Classification (NCBI taxonomy): domain Eukaryota; kingdom Metazoa; phylum Chordata; class Amphibia; order Caudata; family Salamandridae; genus Lissotriton; species Lissotriton helveticus. The sequence continues at coordinate 1,772,569,797 of NC_136067.1, read as the reverse complement.
GGCTATTGGTCTGCTCAAGAGTTTCTCTCCCACATACATCTACTAGAATAGTAAACCATCTGAAATTAATTTCTGATTTTCTCAGAGAGGTCCATCAGACAACGCAACTTGCAAGTTTACAAGGCAATTGAATAGGGAGACGAAATAGGTGATTTAGTCTAGGTAAGTCGAAACAGCTATAAGAGAATATGAAATAAAGATTTTTACGGGAAAATCTAGGTTTTTTACTTATGAGATTCGGGTTACAAAAAAATGCATTAAGGAGCTGTTTGCTGTGATCAATAAGCTGTTCTCTATTATCAGTGGGTCTATGAATCCCCAGTCGCAAATGATGAGTAATCAGCTGGCAAACTTCTTCCAAAGCAAAACTGAGGATATTTATCAGGAGTTCCCCGTCAACATTTTGTCTGAACTTATGGAGATTTTGAATAAAAGTGCTGGTGAAACCCAGAGTACTCGGCGAGAGGAGCTGGGTGCGCAAGGACAGGCGGTGAGAGGAGCTCGGTGCGCAGGGACAGGCAGTGAGCGGAGCTGGGAGGGCAGGGACAGGCAGTGAGAGGTGCTTGCTCAGCTTTGGACTTTGGCATACGGCACCAGTCCGTAACCTCTGAGCAGCAGTGTGCGCCACACACGAAAACTGCTCTCTGTTGTCTTCTGCTCGTTCATCCCAGGGTTTGAGTGGTCCTAAACACCTCCCAAACATTAATATAAACAGTAGTAAAGTAATTAGTCTTTACACCAGCAGCAAGAACTAACGACTACTGCATACAGTGCTGTAACACATCCGCCATAAAGCCCCTTAGAGCAACCTCAATGAACAGTTAATGTACTTTTCATCATGTATCGTATCTTGCTATAAAGCTAAATACGAAACATGACGGAAGCATTAGAACACCTACAGGGCCGAACATTAGTATTAAAATAAAAATCAACAACATCTACACGGCACAGATTGCAATGACCCTCACAAATTGGAGTCTGCCGTGACCGGAGCTCTCCCTCCCCCGCTCCCCCCAACGCCCCCTTCCATCCTCTGCTTGAGCAACCTGCAGAGACCAGCTTGCAGAATACAGACTTTTACCACTTTCCCAAATGTATGGACAATTAAAGAAGTTTGCCTTAAGTTTGTGACCGCCGTTGCTGTTCAAATCTATATATTTCACTTGCACATTCAGGCGTCAGACTACGGAATTAATAAACCCAAAAATTCTTTATTTTGACTCTCCCCAAATTGCCTCCGCGTCAATAGAAGTCAATGGGAGAAATAGATTCTACCTTTCAGTTTTTTTAAATCTTCCAATTTCCTCTTCTAAAATGTTGGCACGTACGCTCTGGCTAGGCCAGACACGGCGACCTGTTACAACATCCGTGCAGATATCTCTGCGCCTACCGTGCTGTGTCAAATATAAATCAGTGCGCTGCCATTTGTGATAAAAGCTTCTTTAAAGTTTGGCGATGCGACGTCGGATGGCGCTTGAAAATGTCAGGTTTGTCCTGAGCTAAGGCTGCAAACCGCACATTAATGGCGAAAAGTATCCAAACAATTGTACGCCGTAATTAACCTTAGCATGTGTGAGGCTTTCAGATACAGAAACATGCGTGCGTTTCTCATTGAATAAGCTGGTTACAAGATCTGAGACAAATTACGGACAGAGAAGCAGCACCACGTGGCCTCAAGACCTGACCGATGTAAAAAGAATTGTTAGCGTTGACAAAGTCCATAATCTTGCTTGCATTATGAGTTCTGACGAAGATTGTGAAAGAACTTGCGGCAGTGAAAAACAAGAAGCGGAAAAACGGAAGTTAGGCAAGGTCGCCTGTGACGGAGGCGGGGCCGCGTCCGGACCGGAAGAGGAGGCAGGCAGAGTCCATGCGTCTCGCGCCCGGGGCTCCTGTGAGCGGTAGAGAGCCCCGGGTCCGCGCCAGCAGGAGGTTGCGCGCCGCGTGCGGAGAGCAGAGTCCCCCGAGATTGGCCAGGTAAGTTCAAAAGGGCTGGGGGGGCTTGGTGCACTCGTGTGTGTATGCTCGTGTGTGTATGTATGTGTGCGACGGTGACGGCGGCGGGGAGGGGGGGGGCCTTGGTGCACTTGTGTGTGTGTATGTGTGTGGGGGGTGTCTGTATGTATGTATGTGCGTGCGTGCATGGGCGCTTGTGTCTGTGTGTATGCGCATGCGTGTGTGGTGTTTCGTGTGGTGATTCGAGCTTCCCAGGAGACAGCGCCTGGCCACAGCGCGCGTTCGCGTGCACGTGGCAGTTTCAAATCGCCATGCGCGTGGCCAGGATTGTCTCCTGGGAAGCAGACACGGCCACAATAGTGTTCTCGGCGGAGACGCGCTTCCGCGCGTTCAGCCGAGCCCTAAAAAGGACCTTTCGCAGTGGCTCTCCCTACCACTCAACATGCTAGGATGGGTCTTTATTTTAAAAAAGATGGTCCTCCCTCGTTTCTTGTGCACCCTTTAAAATTTCCAGCTAAAGATCCTGAAATTCTGGTTCACGAGCATAGCTTTGGAAAGCCACTCCTTTCTTTGGGTTAATAAACCCAGCCTGCTTCAACATGACCAAATGCCATCTCTCGACATTCAACAGAGGGATGGCAATGGTCGATATACAACTAAACATCTATGCCGCCAAGAACTGGCATTAAATTATTGGCTTTGCGGAGGGTGGAACAACCCAGTCAACCAAGTGGAACTCTCCTTTCTAGGACTGGACAAGCTGATGGGTCTCCTGCATGGCAACCCTATCCCTCTGAACGTCTCTCTGAAGTCAATAAAAGGGTGGGAGACACTCCATTCCATGGGGTGGGGAGGCACATTAGCATAATCGATACCTCATACTCACAGCACAGTTAGGTGTTAGAAATGGGTGTCTCTAGTTGGCAAGGGTAAGGGAGTTACACTCCTAAAATAACCCCTGCTCATCCCCCTTGGTAGCTTGGCACAAGCAGTCAGGCTTATCTCGGAGGCAGAGTGTAAAGCATTTGCACATAACCAACAGTAATACAGTGTAAGCACTACAAAAGGACACCACACCAGTTTATAAAAATATCCAATATTTTTATATACATAAGAAAAGACCAAAAATGATAAAAATCAATAAAGTGTTCAGAAATCTTCAGTTATGAAATAACCTTGAAAACAGTTCCTTGATGTCGATAGCTCCGTCCGGGGGCTATCAAGGCGTCGTGAACAAACAAATCCAAACAGTACTGGTTGACCGCGGCGTTGCGGGTCTGCTACGGTGTCGGCAAGACCCGCAAAACAGTACCTTTAGAAACGCAGGGCATCGGGGACCTCTAGTTGAGCTTCCGAAAGCACGATGTCCGCAGGCGTCGGTTCCAGAGGTCGGTACAGGAGACGTCGGGCCCTTGAAGTCACATGCGTTGCAGATTGAACTCCTCGCGGTTGAAGTCAGGAGCACTGGCGTCAGCAGGCGTCGGGTGCTGCAGTGCAAAGTGCAGCGTGCAATGCCCTCCGGTCACGGTGCGGGCAGCGGCTCGGTGGCGGCCTCGGATGGCGTCGTCGGTGAGACCAGGGTCGCGGTGCGAAGTGGTGCGGTGTGATCAGTGGCGGTGTCAGCAGACGTCACCGGCGAGACCAGGGTCACGGTGTGCCATTGCGGCGGTGCCCTCTGCAGTGCCTTCAGGTCACGGAGTCAGAAGCGGCGCCGTAGACAGGGTCGGTTTGCTTTTTATTCTGTTGCTGCACAAAACACACAGTTCCCAGTGCCGAGGACAGGAGAGCTTGAAGTTTTTGCTGTTCCTGAGACTTCTTGAACAGGGGGCAAGCTCTACCTCAAACCCTTGGAGAAACTCACAAAAGTAGATTGCAGAAAGTTCAGTCCAGTCCTTTCAATGCCCAAGGCAGAAGCAGCTGCTGCAGGCCAACACAGCAAAGCACACAGCAAAGTGGTAGTTCCTCCTCACAGCTTCTCCAGCTTTTCTTTGCGTTCTTCTTGGTCCAAAAGAGTTCTGAAGTTCAGGGGTTTGGGCTCCACTTTTGATAGCTCAAAATCCTTTGTCCTCTCCGGCAGAGAGTCTGTGCCCAGCCAGAACCAGTTCCCTCCTCTCTGGTGCAGCTTCCTGGCAGGTGGGGGAGACAGCATTGTCAGAGGATTACAGGGCCTATTCAGGTGCAAGGGAAATCTCCTCTCAGTACTCTGAATGCAGCCCAGGCCTATTCAGCCCAGCCCTGACTCATTCAGGAAAGGCAGGACACACATTAACCCCCGCTGGCCATCTGAGAGAATGCACCTCCCCAACCCCTATCATTCCTAAGCCAGACAGTCTATACACATCCTAGCAGAGGCACATACGATGGCTGAGCAAGAAAATACCTACTTTCTCAAAGTGGTATTTTCAAACACTGAATGTAAAAATCACCTTTACTAAAATATGCATATTTAGATTCTGAGTTCAGGCATACTAAACTTTATTTTTCCATCTGATCCCAATGGGAAGTTATATTTATGAGATGTTATAAATTAACTCCCATGCTTTCCTATGGGCCAGATAGCCTTTTAATATTGAAAAACGAAATTGGCAGTATTTAACTATCAGGACATGCCACACACATCAGGGCATGTCCTACCTTTCACATACACTTCACCATGCCCACAATGGTACCTAGGGCCTACTTTGGGGGTTACTTATATGTTTGAAAAGGGAAGGGTAGGCCCTGGCATGTGGATGCACTTGCCAAGTCGACATGGCAGTTACAAACTGCGCGCAGACTCTGCAGTGGCAGATTTGAGTTACCCTTTGAGGGCTACTCATGTGGGTGGCACAATCAGTGCTGCAGGCCCACTAGTAGCATTTGATTTACAGGCCCTGACACACTCAGTGCACTTTACTAGGGACTGACAAGTAAATCAAATTTGCCAATCCTGGAAATACCAATCGATAACACAATTTACCCAGAGAGCATATGCACTTTAGCACTGATAAAGTGCTCAGAGTCCTAAAACCAACAACAGCATTTCAGGACAATATAGGAGGAAGAAGTAAAAAGTTTAGGGATAACCCTGCAAAAAGGGCCATCTCCAACAAAAGGGTTTACCAAATTTGATAGAATTGGGAACTCCACACTTGGGGACATCTAGTTGGGAAGCCAAACACGGTCCTTCCAGGAAATGCAGACTCACTTCAGTCTTTCTAAGACCCTGTTTCACAAATAACTCCAACTCCGACATTCCTTAGCCGAATATAAAACAGAACTGGTTGGCCTTCCTGAATACAATCCTCTTGAGGCTAAACTCCTTATGGGGAACATCAGCAGGGGTGGAATATCTTAGTTATTGTATGCACCCTAGACCTTGGAACCCCTTAGGCAGAAATGGGAGACATGGGTGGCCCCCCCGATGATGCCAACTGGCCGGAGGCCTATATGGCACCCCATGAGCTAACCATCTCCCCCACCTTCGGCAGTCCAATTCTTTTACCCCCATGCTTCATACCTTACATGCCTATGGCATGCTGGTCGCATTGCGAGCCCAACTCGTCCACGGTGCGAGCGTCCAGATGCTGTCTTTTTCACGTGGTTTGGCAATGCCCAGTGACTGAGACCCTTTGGAACCGGCTTAGTGGTATCCTCTCTCGCATCCTGGGGAGCAACATTACTCTAACACCCAAGAATGCTATACTAGGAATTCTGAAGGAGCTGGGGGGACAGTTGGTGCAAGAGGAGATTGGTGGGGATGGTCACCTTAGTGGGCAAGATGGGACACAGCATGCACTTGGTATAACCCACAACTCCCTAACCGGGTGGTGACGGGGAGTAGACCGGTGTGCGCAGCAAGAAAAACCCATCTATGTAGCCAAAAGATACCTGCAAAAACACTTCAAAATATGGGGCAAAGTGTGGGAGTATTATGGGTATTACAACAGCAAATGTGTTAATTAACTAGTGACAAGTTTGAACTGATTGTATAACTTGCAGCGACAAAGCACGAGACAATGTTTGATATGATTGAAAGAAAACGCAGTAACATACTCAAAATACCTTAATACTCAAAAATAAAAGTCCTGGAATTGACAAGGTTAATGGAATAGGGAATTGTTAATGCCTTTTGTGCATGATCAGCTTGGCTCTTTACGTGTTAGGATGGAACGCATATTGATGTATTACCAGCTTGGAAGATACCTTCAATATTACTTCTCTGAATAACCTACCTGAAAGGAGAATTTTGGTGTCCAGGACAGGACCCAGTAGACAGTCCAAAAGTAAGACAGACAGTAATACCCATCAAGAAAATCTGCCTTGATGAATGCATTGGACTAATTGGATGCCTAAATCCGGGCAGTTTGGCAGGTGAGCAGGCAAACAAGACCATTATTTTAGGATCTTATTACTGAGGGTGGGGGTGAGTCTGAACCAGCAGCGATTTCTTGATTAACGCATTTAGGGTCCGCCCACATACCTATTTCACAGCCCCATTATCACTTTTACATAAATATAACTTTGACAGACAGTAAGCATTTGTAAAGTAATTATACAAGTGTGGCCGCTTGTGCCTCACTCAAAGGCCAAAGCGGTACAAAAGGGGGTGGTGATGGACGGAGCATCTGAACCAATCAAACACTCACAACCAGTCAACAGATCTGGGTTTAATCCATCACCGTTCTTTAGCCCATTCTGCCACCCCAGTTCAGACATGACCATATGCAAATCAGTCTGACCCTGTGCCTCATGGGAACAGTCCAGCCCGAACTGCCAAGCCATGCCTTCCCTGGACCGGATTTAAGCTTCCTAGGACTGGTTTCTGGCATTACTTGCTTGAATCCAGTGGCAAAGTGAGCAAGGGACTCACGTCTGAGCATACCCTGCCAACTTATGGCGAACAAAGCGGTACAAAAGGGCCAGGCAACCAGGCACTTCCTGAACTTCCAGTGTGCAGGTCCCAGTCAGGAATGATGTAATAACGTCGAGTTTACTGTTCTGTTTTACAGCCCTTTACCGTTTTACAGCCCTTCACTTTCATATCCGTAGGGTGGGTGACATGGGCCACCAAGCAGTAGCCCAGCAGAATTATGCATCATCGGGCGTTGCAGACAGAAGTCCTGCGTGAGGCGTTGCATCAGTCAGCTGAGACTAACCATGTTTCCCTTTCCCTCTCCTCACAAGGTAACAGTGGGCTTGAGGATTTAGGGTTAAAATCCAAAACTGGAGACTGGGCTGTATTCGCCCCAATAAAATGTCCAGTGAAATAACATTCACATTGAGGCCCGAGAAACAACCCTTTCAGTTCTGCCTAAAACGTGATAACAGTGTTAAAAGCACTAGTTGCAAAATATCGTTTTGGAAAGGCTTTGCTGATTGTAGACAGATTATCGTGTATCTCAATCCGCACACGGAAAGAACATTGATTTTCACAACATTTTGCTGTTAACAGCATTGCTAATTTCCCGACTGCAAACACATTATCACAAAGAAATGAACTGCATAATTAACTTCCAGCTAGAGCAAAATTCTGTGCTCTATTTTATATCAGTGAAGATGTGCTAACTGGGAAATCCATCACACTGTTCTGGCATTTGAATGTTTAACTTTCAGAGTGGCTTGGGAGTGGGCCTGGTTAAAAATAAAAATCCAATGTAGTACTTTGCATACTATGTACAGATTCAAAAATGAGACAGAAAGACTAAAAGGAAGGGCTCTGAGTGGCACAAGTATGCGAGTGAAATAAAAGCGCACAGTAGCAATAATTCAGGACTCCAAGCAGACACCGTGCATTAGGCGAACAGACAACTGCTGCAAACACAATTACCTTTCTCTAATGTTAAGGCGGTCAACTGAGCTATTATATTTTCATACCTTAGTGCAAGCCAGTAGCTGCAGATATCTCGCTTCAGCCTTTATGCAACTCAGATTTGGTTGTCTAGGCAGCCAAGAACCATTAGCTGCCTCGAACATAAAATCTGCAGTAAGAGGTATGTTTAATCTCTACAGCATGTGTTTTTCGTTTCACTCCAGATGTCACACACACTTGTATTCTTTTTCTCTCCAAAGAGACATAGCCTGCATTGCAAAAATACAAGAGGCAGGACTCTTCTAAACTTCACCCGTCCCCCTATGTTACAGAGGGGGGTTGGGGGAGTCAGTGAAGTTTGCTGATCCCGCCCCATCTTGTGATGGGAGGGAAAGGAAAACGTGAGTCTGAACTGACTGACGTGACACCCTTAAGCAGGGCTTCTCTCTGCAACGCCCCCGTGATGCATCTTTCTGCTGTGCTGCTGCTTATTGGCCCGCATCACCCACCCACTCATGTGAAAGAGAAGGGATGTAAAACAGAGTAAGCCCAAAGTCACTACATCATTCCTGACTGGGCCCTGCGCACAAAAAAATCAGGAAGTGCCTGGCTGCCTTGCCTTTACTACGAGCAAAGCTCAGGCAGCCAGGCTTGTGTCATTACTTTACATATGCTTACTGTCTGTCGCAGTTATATTTATGTAAAAACGATAATGGGGTTGTCAAAAAGGTGGGTGAACGGGCCCCAAACACCCTAACCCATGCTGTCTGGGGGCCACTTGTTGGAGACCAGGACTCACTCCAAGCCGAGGCCAGCAGCAGGTCTGGTTGCAGGTTCAGTGTAGCAGGTCAGCTGGGCAGTTGCAGGGAGGCCTCTGAAGCTTCTTTTGTCTTTCTAGCTCACAAGGGAGGTTAGCCAACTAACCCTGGAGTCACGTTGGGTACACCCTAAATGAAGGTAAAAAGGTCACATTTTCCTCCTCCGACAGTAAGGCAGTTCTTAGCAGCAGGATGGTCCTTCTTTAACTTCCACAGGTGCACGAGTGTGCTGAAGAGTGACTCTGTAGGTCCAAAATCTATAGCTGGTGCTAGTCGTTATGTGTGGTTTTCCCTTTACTACTCCATTTGGTTCTGGAAAGTTTTTCCCCTTTCTCTTTCAAGGCTCCAAAATGTTTGGGATGACAAACGACTGGGTAGGGCTTGAGTGAGATTCTTTTGTGTGTTCAGGAGACAAAGCCCTTTTAAATTTAAGTGGGGCTGGTTACAGCCCATGGCAGTAATCTTGCTAGAATGGCCCATCCTGGCCGCACATAATTCCCCTGTGTGGCGGTCTGTAATCTATACACAAACAGCAGAGCAATTCACAGCCAGCCCTGTGGCCCAGGACTTTCTAAAAGTGAAATTTTCAGGAGTCTAACTTAATATAGAACTTTACCATTATAATAGGGTTTACAATTAATTCGTGTGTAAACAGTATATCTCTATATGCTCCTAATCCATAGTTATCACTTACTAAATGTAATAAGGTAACGTGGTGTTAGTCAATGGGAGAGATGGGCCTTACAACAGTCAAAAACTACTTTAGCAGCTTTTCACTGCCAGAACATGTAAAACCTAAGCACATAAGTCCCACTTTTAAATATAATGCTCCCTGTCCTATGAACCCTTAGGGGTGACATCTGTATTAAAAAGGAAGCTTTAAGGCACGCAAAATTTTTATATTGGCAGGTCGAAATGGCAGCTTAAAACTGCACTACAGGCTGCAGTGGCAGGCCTGAGACATGTTTGAAACGTCTTCTTTAGTGGGGTAAGGGGCACAATGAGTCCTGCAGGCCCACTAGTAGCATTACCATCACCGACCCTGGGTACTTGTAGTACACTTTACTTGGGACTTAAAAGTAAATTAAAAGTGCCAATTATGTGTAGGCTAAGTTTACTATGCTTGAAGGAGAGAGCACAAGCACGTTAGCAGTGGTAAAGTGCACAGAGTCCTAAAGCCAGCAAAACAAATTCAGCAAACAGAAGGGGTGAAGGCAAAAGGTTTGGGGGAAATATTATGCCAAGGATGTCAGGTCTAACACTATTTCAACAAAATCCTTGCGTTTGCAGATACACTGTTTGCAGTTGGACGATGAGACAGGGAGATGTTTATGAATCGGTTTAGGGCTCCAAGACAGCACTAGACCAATGGTGTAATGACCAGGTTTTTATATAGTTTAAATCTCACATTCTTAACAACTGTTACAACAGATAGTCCATCTTCTAGACTGTGGTTCTAAAAGTACAAAGTTTGCCAGGTTCCCTGGGTCCAAAATGTGTTTCTTTGAAAGGTAAGGATATGCTCTTAGAAACTATTCCCAAAAGAGAACACAGTTTAAAATCTGAGAAAATTGCCTTTGAAGGGATATTCTGAGTGGAGGGCTGATTCTGAGACGCGAGTCGGTTTTGTTTTGGCATTTAGACCCCCTGTGGGAATGCTAAGTCTGAATATTATTTGTAATATATACTGCTAATTCATCGCAATGACCCTAAATAATAAATCTTTTGAGTTTCATTAATAATGTTCGATAGCTTTCATTGAAAATTCATAAAGAAGCTAAACAAAATGGCACTTTATCTACTTATTAAAGACCACTACCTTTTTGATGAGATACTTATATATATTTTTTAAATGAATGAATAACTTCCTTTGTATAATCTCACCATTTCTGCACAGTGTTGAAAGATTTCATGGACGTTTTACTATAATAAGTCACAGACAGAGAGGCACTCGTTTGGTCAGTGTGCAAAGAAGCCAGTTTTACTATGGGGATCTAAGGAATTTGATGAAATTCAAAGTTCTTTAACATCAAAATGGAGCCACTAGACCTTGAAGCAGGAGAGAAGCACATTTGCTAGGTCTGCGTTTTCCTTATTGAAACAAGTGGCACATTTTTGTTAAATAATTTATGGGAAGATTATGTTCAAAGAAGGTGGGTGCTGGAAGGTCAGATCCAAAAAAGTGAATACAAATTACAACACATAGAACAGGATTTGTTTTTATTATAAAAAGGCCATTTCTTTTTTATGTGGAAATAAAGAAAACATTTAGACATTTTTGTAGCGGTTATGTTGTCCAGAAGGTTCTCACTTGCTCCTTAAACCATGAAGACTGCCATAGAGCTATACAGGACACTGAAAAGAGCTTAGACTGGTCTGCCTCAAGGATCAAGCTAATAGGGCCTGGTGAATGATAAAGGAACATATAGTTATACGGGTAGGCTGATGAGAATAAACAGATTAATAGTCAGTGACAAAATGAGAGGAGAAGTATTGATCTTCCGGTTGATTATGGGTCTCCATTGAGTTTTCCATTCTCACGTTTGCTAGGTATAGCGGTACTCTTTTACCCATAAATGAGCGTGTAACCACCCCCTCTACTTCTGCCTTCAGCTGTCGACATGCAGCAATCACAATGTATTCGATCAATAATTCAAATGATATTGATTCTTCTGTTTAAAAATTCAACCCTTGCCTCTCATTATAAATTTGTGCATTTCCTTAAATGGCGCCGTTTTGCTCACAGCCTTTCCAACATCATTTGCAGTTATGCAAATGAAGCTCCTCTGTTGTAGTCAACCCTTTTATTTTGCTTGCATCACCTCTGCAACAAACAGCATCTTGTGCAACACGATATTTTTTGCTCTATTTGTTTGCATACTAGAAATATATTTTGAATTATTCATGTCATCTTCTTATTGTACATGCGTGTACTCTGTCCAGTTATGCATTCCCTTTTCACATTTTACTGCTAAGTTTACTTTTTCCCTAGCTCACCCTTGCCTTTGTATAAACTGCCTCTGCAATTATTCAAAGACTAAACCATATTTTATAGTGTTCACTAGATGTGTGACCGGCTCCTCGAAATCTATCCCTCTGGCTGATACCCCCCTCATTACAAATGGCATCAAAGGGGTGATTCATTTACTGAGTCTATTACATCTCTTTCCCTAGCTGTACTTGCCATAAACACCTTGCGGTCAATGCCTGATGGACTATGATCTTCCAGAAGCAGAACATCACCGCTTAAATCCAATCCATCCCTTGCATTTCAGCAGCCGCTTAAATCCCAGCTATTTTAGCAGGTGATTCGCCCCCACTGGTCCCCTCCCTCGTTCTCTTATTTCTGGCTTTAGGATGTCTGTTCAGTTAGTAGTACTTTCAGACCCCATGGTATAAGGTGCTCTTAAAATATTGTTTTAAGTCGTAGTAGATGACACACACCCTAATTATAGGCCTCGTCATGTAAATAAATGCTTCTGTATGCCTTTGGTCAGTGTTCCACCTTAATACGGTGGTATCCGAATACCAGGGGTAGATTATGAACATGGTATATATATATATATATATATATATATATATATATATATTCTCCTTAACTCCACACTCGTGTAACCTTGAGAAGGTAAGTAGATGTGGGTTTAAGAACAAAGCTATTCTTTCCTATATGCACTTTCTAGATAGCATGGTCCTCAATTTAATTAGGCCACAATATTTTGCTAGCACGACGTTTCTGTAGTTAGTATTTCGACATACAACCCTCTTAGCCGTTTCTATTTGGTTCTCTCTGTTAATCTTGGGGAAACCATTTTGATTGCTGCCAGGCATAAGTTGTAGGAAGATCTTTCAAATTCCTCTCGTGATTAAAGGAATGCAACATTCAAAGAGTGCAAAAGGGGACTACTGAAAATTATCCTGCTAGTCAAGTGACCCGCCGGGGTGTGTACTTGTCCCTTTTCTCTTCCTTATTTTTCTCAATTAAATTGTCTTTCCGGTTAATTACCCCAAAAGTGAATGCCAAGGGTGATTTCACACTATATTTCTCGATGAGGAGGCTGTCATTTATACTTCTACGTGAAAATACGGGTCTAACAGTAAATGTAACAAAAATAAAAATCCATGGTCCTAAATCTCAGCATATGCACTAGGAGTCACTTTACACTAGTGGAGAACTGCTTCTAGCTCAACCCAGTGTGGCATTTGTCACCGGGGGCCTGAGGCTTACAAACAGATATCGTGGTTGAGCCATTGATGCTGTCCTGGAGGTCTATGGTGTAAAGATTCTTTCGTCCCTTCATGTGGCGCACAAGTGGTGCGATACATTTCTCCAGTAACCACGGGAAATAATGTAATACAGATGGTGTTTGCCCATCTCTGAGGAACACTACTACCCTGCTCTGAAGAGTATCTATTTAGAGTTTGTGGTTTTACAGTCCCGAAATCTACTCCACACAATTCCTCTCCTATGGATTTTCCACTTTGTAGCAAATCTGCACGAGTAAATAAACCAACACTGTGCATTTACAGAGCCTCCGTTTGATAAACACCTTCCCCTAAACCTCAGTTTAAACGTGGGGCTGCTCCTTTGCTATTCTGACACTGAAAAGGCCCTTTTGACTTTCACTGAAGTACTTCTGTGTGCTCTACATTGGTGGGAAACTATCTCCAGAACGACTGTGGAAACACAGAAGTTTACAGGTTAGTGGGAGTTTACTGCGTTTTACATAATCACCCCACCTAGAATATGTGCAATCCAGCCCCAGTATTTATAAATGTGGATATCTCAACATACACGCGACATTCTGTAATTGTACGTATTTCAGTAGTAAAATGAGCCTAATCTGGATTCTGTGAATTAGGATGTGGAATTAAAAGCTGCTATCTTTGCATATTTAATTGGAACTGTGCTGCATAACAGACTGACAATGGACTGATGCATGATAATATATTACAGTATTGAGAAAAATGATTAATGGAATGCTTGAATTAATATCAGTCACTGGTAATTACTCCGGGCCGCATTTTGCACACAATACTATATCAGTTTGTCCCAGCCAAATACAAATCGGTCTTGACCCTGCTCCAGTGGGAACATTCCACTCCGAACTGCCAGGCCAGGTCCTCCCCGAACCAGGACACAAGCAACCCAGGACCGGTTTTGCCCAAGTTAGGGATTATCAGCCATGAACAGTTTGGTTTCAGTGACACAGTGTACATGGAACCCACAACTGCGCATACCCTATCTGACTTAGGGTGACATGTTAAAGTGTACAAAAAAGCCCGACTGCCTGGACTGCTCCTGTTTGAGCTGGGCAGAGACTGATTTGCATATGACTAGGTCCAAACTGGGTGGCATGGGGTACAAAATAACAGTGGACAGGGGTGCGGCCCCAAGTGATTACCAGTGGTTGAGATTAATTCAAGCATGCCATCCATTACTTTTTGGTATAGTTTGGCATGATAATATATAACATATTTGATGAGTAACTGTGAACAATGGGCCGTTTTCGACAAACGGATTCAAAGTGACAATAAGACATTACCTATTATGTGACCTGGAACTCTGAGGTGGAAAATTCTCCATTAACAGCTATCTATTTGCATATTTATGCTGTAAATGCCACCTTGATCCCCTGGATCATCTGTACAGAGTGAAAGTGGTTATGGGTAGGCCTGGGCATGAAATTCCACTCCGCTTGCTGAGTTTTTCGTGCTCCGTGTAGCACGCAGAGCTTCGAAAAACTTGCAGAGCTGAGTTTTTTTGTGGCTCGCCAACATTAAGTTGGCAAGCACTAGTGAGGAACATCTTACTCCAGATCACCTCCCAGTGAGATTTCTTTACGTGGGCTGCCACCGCTCACGTCGAGAAACCTTCCTTTTGCTTTGAGGAAGCTCCGCTTGAGTAGAAAATCTATTCGAGGCAGAAAGCAGCAGCGCCCTCTTGCACTGTGCATGGTGCTGTTCACGCTGATTTTAAAGTGCGGGACAAACACCTGGCGCTAAAAATCAGCATGAACTGCATAACATAATGCACTCCGCCACTTGCGGAACTCCACTTAGCGGGTTTTCTGCCCAGGCCTAGTCATGGGGGAGCCATGCATATCATATCTTTGCTTACCATCCTTCACTTCCCTCTGCCCCCCCCCATCCTTAAATATCTATTTCTCTCTGCCAAAGCCTGCCGCATTTCATGATTAAAAATAGAAAACATATCTGGTGTGCTGCTGTCTTTCCCCACTTTCCACTGCCCTTCCACCTCCTTTTTTTTTTAAAGCAAAACCTGATATCCTGAATCAGTCTCTCCTCCCTCTCTGAAATTCCACTCCTTATGCCTAAGGCAGGCTTCTCCAACCAGTAGCTTGTTAGCTACTAGCAGCTCTTCAGCTACCGGTCAGTAGCTCTCTTCTGTGCAGCCCAGCCTAAAAAATTAAGTTGAATTAACATACGAATACGTATACTAACATTGAAAGTGCATATTTGAGATGGAAATATTTTTTTCAGAACTAATAGCTGAAATATGGAGAAAAATAGCCGTATTTCCAAATTGATTTAAAACCGACATTAGAGTGATAAATCATGCAACACTGGAGTTACTTTTTACAAATAGTATTACCTTGGTGCCAGAAGCATTGCAGGTATAGCAGCTATATATCACCCATGTAGAGACATTCCAAAGTGACAACTCCTTCTTTGATTCCCTGCTGGGAACCATGCTTGATGCACTGAGGTGATCAATGATAGTAATCTTGCATATAGTGACCACTAAAGCAGTCTTGTCTCATGCGGTCCCTTTTACAAAGCTATTAATAGTAATAGCTTTCGATGAGTTTCATTGAACACAAGTAGCTCTCATTACAGAAAACGTTGGGGACCCCTAAGTACTGTACAGTTGGCTTTTACAAAAGTGTTATGTTCTGCAGATTTGTAGAGCACATTATCACCCGGGAAAGTGGCACTGAGCAGTTGATAGTCTAGCCACGCCTCACGGCATAGTAGGGCTTCTTGAAAAGCCAGATCTTCAGCTGCTTGCGGAATTCATTCAGTGAGGGGGAGACTCTTATGTTTAGCGGTAGGCCGTTCCACCCTTTAGAAAGCGATGTATGCGTGCATTTAGGAGTCCGGAAGGTTTGTGAAAGTAGATGAGATTGTTGAGATATGCTGGGCCAGCATTATATAGTGCCTTTAAAGTGGGAGTGAGAAGTTTGAATTGTGCTTGTTTGTGAACTGGAAGCCAGTGGAGCTCCTTCAGAGGTGGTGGGATTTAAATGTGGCATGGGAAGATGAGAGTGATTCTGGCTGCCAAGCTCTGAATGCAAAAACAATTGATGGACAGAATGCAGAACAATGTCATACATTCACCCAGTACAGAGATCTGGGCCTAAATCCATCGTTTTTTTGCACACCACCCCAGGTCAGACATGGCCTTATGCAAATCAGCCTTGACCCTGTGCCTCATGGGAACAGTCCAGCCCGAACTGCCAAGCCATGTCTTTCCTGGACCGGAATCAAGCATCCAAGGACCGGTTTCTGGCTATCAGCCTGGATAGCTTGACTCCAGTGGTGTGGAGAGCATGGGACTCACGTCTGAGCATACCCATCCCACTCGGGGTGACAAATGCAAAAACAACAATTGATGGACAGAATGCAGTACAATGTCATACATTCACCCCAGTACAGAGATCTGGGCCTAAATCCATTGTTTTTTTGCACTCCACACCACCCCAGGTCAGACATGGCCATATGCAAATCAGCCTTGACCCTGTGCCTCATGGGAACAGTCCAGCCCGAACTGCCAAGCCATGTCTTTCCTGGACCGGAATCAAGCACCCAAGGACCGGTTTCTGGCTATCAGCCGTCATCAGCCTGGATAGCTTGACTCCAGTGGTGTGGAGAGCATGGGACTCACGTCTGAGCATACCCATCCCACTCGGGGTGACAAATGCAAAAACAACAATTGATGGACAGAATGCAGAACAATGTCATACATTCACCCCAGTACAGAGATCTGGGCTCTGAATAGTCTGCAGCCTTCAGGTGAGTTTTTGTTGATCTCGGCATACAGGGTGTTCCCATAGTCCTGCCTGCTTGTGACCATGGTGTGTGAGAGTTTTCAGGGCGCTGACTGGGAGTCATCTGAAAACAGTCCTCAGCATTTTCAGGGTATGGAAGCATGAGGCAGTGATTGTGTTGACTTTGCCGGTCATGTCAAGTTTGGAGTCCATGATGATCCTGAGGATCTTGGCTTGGATGGTGGAGTTAGGTGTAGGTCCAAGTGTAGCTGCACACCAGGTTTAATCGCACAGGGATGTGCTCTTGCCGAATATCAACATTTCGGTCTTGTTGGTGGATCAGCTTCAGGCAGTTTGTCTTCACCCAGTGGGCGAATTCAGACACTGAACTTGATTCGGGTGGGAGGAGTCTTGTCCGTGAGGGAGAGAATGAATTGTGTGTCATCGGTGTAAAAGAGGCTATTAATGGCATAAAAGTGGATGGTGCCGGGTAGAGGGATCATGTATGTGTTGAAGAGGGGGGTCGGGCTCAACTCCACAAATGAGGTTTCCTGTGTACAGTGCCAGGCTCACTGACAAGTCAAGAAGGATCAAAGTGTATAATCCTGGATTCTAATTATGTGTATGCTTTGGATGGGGTGAGTTACTGTTCCAAATTCTGCAGAGAGGTCCAGGAAGATGAGGGCTGCCATGCCTCCTTTGTCCATAATTATGCGGATGTCATTTGTGGTGGCGATAAGGATAGTTGCTGTGCTGTAGTTATCGAGGAGTTGGTGGTGATTGAGGTATTTAGTGAGATGCCTGTTGATGATTTTTCTCTAAAACTGTAGTCAGGAGTGATAGCAGGTAAACTGGTATGTAGCTGGCAAGTGATGAAGGGTCCGCAGAGGGTTTCTTTAGCAAAGGGAGGACAGCTGAATGTTTCCAAACATTTGGGAACGTCAGACCAAGATGTGAGCATGGTGCTGATGGGCTGGAGTCCCCTGAAGTGGGGCAGGGATCCATTGGGGCTGTTCACTGGATGCACTTCATGATGCTGGCAGTTTCTTTTGGTGTGATGACAGGCCATGTGGTTAGCATTGGGTCTTTGGATAAGATCGAGAAGCGTTGCATTTTGAAGTTGCTGTAAATGGCGGTGATTTTGTTGCTGAAGCATTGAGAAAGACTGTTGGAGGAGGTTGAGTTGGAGGCAGCTGCTGGTGAGGTAAAATAGCGCATTTGGTCGCTCGATCATTTGCTCCTTTAAGGTGAATTTGAACGTGCTTCTGTCTGCATTGTCCTGGCTCATTCTCCATTTCCACTCCAGTTGTTTGCAGTGATCTTTCATCAGACCAGGGGGCATATTAGCAAAAATTATCGCCGTTTTAGCGGCAGGGAACTGTGCAGGACCTCTAACCTGGGCTTCCATTGGAATTCAAAAACGCATATTAGCAAGCCCATTATCACCGTTTTAGCGGCAGTTTCCTGCTGCTAAAACGGCGATAATATTAACGAGGTTCTTGCTAATATGCCCCTGAGTTCCTCCATATATCAGATGACTTGGGGTCTGTAACTTATTATCTTACTGTGTTTGATGGGGCCAGAGAGTCAGCACAGGAAGTGATCCAATTGTTTAGCATGGAAGAAGAGGCTTGAAAATATTAAAGTCTCTTACCTGTCAAAATCTGCATAGACTGGAGGCTGGCAGAGGCGATGGTACCAAAGTGCTAAATAGATTCTTCTATATCCCTCGCAGCTACGAAGATCCAAGGGGAGGAGGGGCATGGAAAGGTTACTGATATGGCAAACCATCATCTACCTTCTCCTCCTCCTAGTCTGGAGAAGCAGCGCAAATCAACATCTACTCAAGCACCAGCTTCAGAATCTGGTTTTATGCTGCACTGAAATAAGAGCAGTCAAAAACAAAAATTGGTTTTTCACAGCTGGTATGTGAGATAAGTGAATAACCAGGTTTCAGATCAGGTATTGTTGACAATGGTTTCCAGTAAAACCCATATGAAACAAACATATTTTTGGTTTTATTTAACAGATCAGGCATGGTTGACAATGGCTTTCAGTCAAACCCATAGGAGACAAACGTAATGTGAGTTTAACTAAACAATGGTCATCAGGCTATATGCCTTTCTGTTAACTCCCTTTTTCTCACATTAATTTAAGCTATGGTTTATTGCTGCCTGTGGTGGGCTTCTGGTAGTGAGCAGAAATTAATACATATCTCACACATGACAAAATGAGCTGCATGATAACATGTTGCACCCCAGTGTTTTGGCAAATTAATTATCCTGAAGTTGAAAGTAAGTGCTCCATCATGTGCCTGGGTTATATGATTTATCACATCCCTCAGTACCTGCACAACTAATAGGGGCCATTGCACAGAGCTGGAATATGGTGAAGAACTGTATGAGGCTTCATCAAACAGCACTGTTCAAACTCCAATGAGTACATAATACAGGAGTCTACATGACGGCTGGCCTAGAAGTGTAAGACAGCCAGAAAAGAGGTACACTGGTTTTCTGTAGAGGGTGATTACAGGCCTTCTGACACATTTTTAAGAAAGAGTGCTTGCCCGATAAACTCTACGATTTTCTTTTACCTTCGACTTTAAACCTAATCGTATTCTGAAATGTATAAATGGCCTTACCCTTATTTCGCAAACAATAATTAAATTGATGATAATGCAGGAACAGCGAGCTCATGGAGCAGTTGGTGCACTTGTGAAAACTGATATTTTTAACTGCGATGACATTAATGCATGGTTTTCCTCTTTACAGATAGGCGCTTGCTGTTACGTGGAGTGTTCAGCTTTAACGCAAAAAGGACTGAAGACTGTTTTCGATGAGGCTATAATAGCCATTTTAACTCCAAAGAAGAGCGTTGTGAAAAAGCGGATAGGATCAAGATGCATCAGCTGTTGCTTGATTACGTGAACTCTGTTTTGCTGTCAAACTGTGATGGCTATATCCACTGTGAAAGCGGAGAACAGAAGCTTCTCGAACTTGTTCCATATTGTGGCATGGTTTGAAAACTAAGCTTACATGTACCATGTTGCCTTCCCACAACCTGCACATTTTAGGCACTGTAAGATCTTGTTGATCAAGAATGAGAAAACACCATCGGTTGCAAATACTTTAATTTGGGATAGACTTTTGTCTCAGGGCTCCAAATACTAAGTGGACGAATGTGCACCTGCACTGTGCTACAATTTAAAGTTAATGGTGGTGAATGCAGGGATGGAAGGCCAAGTAACATCACTCCAGGAGGTGTTTGATTGTCTGTTGTAATGACTCTAAGAAAATCTCTTTGGTGGCTACAATTCAACTCCCAGTGGCCACATTTCAGCTTCCGCTATCTGCTCTTGTAAATGAGTTGCTTTCTGTTCCAGTGAATCCACAAAGGTGCAGCAACGAGGCCAAGCACATATCCGAAGGTAGCTCCAAGCGAGCAGGAAACTGGCCACACCTGAAAAGAGAAAGTACACTTTAAAGATGGCAACCGCCATTTTATTTGCTTGTTCATCTGATTAGCACAATTTCTAATGAAACATCTATGCTGAAAGACAAGTTTAGTTAGTACATTTTTAAGACCCACTAAACTTTTTTATGTATAGAATATAAATGTGCTGAAAACTCATGATTATTCTTATGACACTTCTGGCAAATACTAAAACCAGTTACATGTTTTAAGTTAATGAAGGCGATAAAGACCTAGATGCTTTGGAGGGCGTTTATTTACCCAGAGAAATGTACCACCAAGGTAATTTGGGCAGTATTTTTTAATTTTATAAATCCTCCCTTTACTGTTCCACTGTTGGAATAATGTACTTAAACATTAGAATGAATAAACTTTTTAAGATGCAGCCTTTATATATTAGTCAGCCCTTGAATATAACAATATATGACAACAAAGGCAGGCATCACTGTTAGTGGAGTGAAAAACACTAATAGTCATTTTACAAGTATTTAATGTTATAAAACTTAAAGCAGCCGTTTTAAATGTTCTTCCAAAAATAATCATATACATTATTTTACATTACTAGCAAGCCAGTAACAAGTCACCTTCATTCTGTACTTTTCTGTTTACATTGTTAATTCAAAACACCAGAGACCCGTAAACAGTAGTACAAAGACGAGAAAAGACGGCAGTTCATAAAAAGAAAAGGGTTACCTTAGCCCATAAGATGACAAAATATAGTGTTAATACAGACTCCTTCCTAGTTATTCCAACAGAGATCAGACAAATGGCACAATCATCGTTTAATGGACTCGGATGGCCGATAAATCAGCCGTTGTTTTGACAATATGGATAAAATAATGGCATTTACGATTTTTCCCCAGGGTTCTCTCAACCCAAGCCCATCTTCCTTCCAAGTCTCGCCTGGCTTCTAAACATAGACGCCGTGAGTGTTGAGACTTGTACAACACAACACCACGAACTAAAGTACTGATCGGTGATTCTAGACATAACAGGGTCAGTTTCTTTTTAATTTTAGTTCATGTTCAATTTTGACTTTGTCTATGAATAAGACTTCTAAATTCTGGCAGAAAAAGGAATTAAGACACAGGAATACAAAGTAAATTTGAGCCACATCGCACAATTGTGGCCAAGAGGGAAAGCAGGGATTACTACTCTAATCTCTTGGTCCCGGAGCCATCACTATAAACACATCTCTTTCTGGGGCTAACGCGCAAACAAATCTTAGAAAAGTACGATCCAGGACTTTTTTTCAGCTTTGTCTATAGCATCAGTCATAAAGAAACTAGTTGTTATAAGCATATTTCATTTGAGAAAAGTATTGCTTACTGCCCCGCAAGATACTGGCCATTGCCATCCAATGTATTTTTTACTGGGGAGGAATACATCAAGCAACAAAAAGTGATATGATGTTGTATAAACAAAAGTGATGACTAATCTCAACTGTACTGACATGTCAAGGAAGTGGAGTTTGAGAAGGGATAGAATCAGAATTGCTAGTGGCAGGGTATGATCTCCGGATGTTATCTTTGAAACTTCAGTCTATAAATAAAGAGAAACCAACAAGTACTTATGTTGTCACAGCTCGGGTCCAGTAGAAATGCTGCTGCTGGTTAGGAATTCTTAGCAAAAGGGGAGGTGAGGCATGCACGAGAAACCTACACAAGTATGTGGTGGTGTTCCCACACACAGGGGCCTCAAGAATCTAGGGCAAAGTACTGAGGTTACAACTCAAGCTAGTTATTTCAGTGTGGACATAATCAAGACATATGTCAGATTTTACAGACCTGATGGAATATTAGTTAGATACACACGATGGGACAATAACTCTCATTACAGCGAGATGGAATAAAAGCATAATGCTCCGTGAGGGTATAGGTATCCGATAGGTCTAACTTGACTGAACAAAATCCTCATTGGAAATACCAGAAGCAGCATGTAGATAAATTTGTAGACATCTAATGTTGTTGTAAGTGCTAAGACTTATGAGAAGGAGAGAGGAGAAAGAAAAGGGAGTGAAAAGGCAGAGAGGGGTCATGAAATAGGACTTTGATTAAGGTCGGAGGTTACAGCCTCATCATAATGATGAAAGAAAGGAAAGGGGATCCCGGAGGGAGGGCGATTGAAGAATGAATAACGCCTGATGCTGCAGATGATAGTAATACCAAGAGGAGCATCAGTTGGTTTCTTAAGTGTTTCGGTGGTTTGTTGTTCCTTCAAATGGTTGCTAAACATGTTAATGATGGGTCTGCCTAATGCCAATAAGCATATTGTTTCAGATCCGAAGAGCAAGTTAGTAAGAGGTGCAGGAAATGGTG
The DNA here is from genome assembly GCF_964261635.1 of Lissotriton helveticus. Lineage (NCBI taxonomy): Eukaryota > Metazoa > Chordata > Amphibia > Caudata > Salamandridae > Lissotriton > Lissotriton helveticus. The sequence goes on along the minus strand of NC_136067.1, from coordinate 1,772,547,434 downwards.
GATGTCTTGTTACAGGGCTGCTTCTAGGAGGAAATCATTTGTGTTTTAAAGATTTCTGCATTCACATAAGTTTAGAGTTTATTTTTCAAATACTGAGCAATGTTGTGAAGTAGGGCTAATAGTAAATAAGATTTTATCATTACCACCACTGATACCAGGATTAAACACGCCCATGTGCATTATCTCTCCAAGGTCTTTGAATATTTAAAACTACACATAAATATACATACAGGTACTTTTGAGACCGTGTTCCGATAAGCACAGCCAATAGTCTAAGAAGCATTTATCATTAAAACTTACTCAGCCACCAAAAAGGAAGTAGAAAAAAGTGTGCACGAAAAAAAAGTCATAATATTCCCAACAGAAATATTAGGTACAGGTAATGGCTAGACAGTGGCGTCAACTGATGAGAAAAAAAAAAGTTTGGTAAATAGAAGGTACTGACAATTTTTCACGTTGACACTAAAAGGCAAACACAAAGGTTAGTGGTTACGTTTTTGATGCTCTGTTGACTGGTCTCTACCTAAGTTACTCAGTTGGCTGGTCTCTACTAGGCTAGTCTGTGAACTAGTTTTCAACTAAGGTTATATAATTTCATAATTATTGGCTAGATTAGGTAAACCGGTGTTTATTTCTAATATTTATTAGCAAACCAAGTTAATCTATTGTCTTACTGTGCGAATCACGTTTAGCATTTCTAGATTTCAGCTTCAACATCACTCGTCATGAAGAAAGGAGAGCATGACTATTTATACAGACACAGATAATGGACTGTCAGTACTGAGAGCAGGTCTACTGATTATATACAAAATGGTTGCCAAGTCTGACACTCCATCACTGGTTCTCATGACCCTGAAGGCGCACTTCGAAGAAATGAACCTCAAAGGGTCCTACAGCTTCAATTCACCAACAGAGTTCAACAAACTCCTTACATTTTACTCAAACTAGGTATATAATATGTCTACCTCGGAAGGATAAAAGATCGGCTTTACTTCCCATGACATGGAACCCACCAGTCCTCTATATCACCATTTTACACTTCTGGTATTAGCAAAGCTAAATATGACTTGGGGTAAAAAAAAAAGCCAATGTTCTTACAATGTGTGCCATGTAATTGCTAGGTAATAAAGACAGTCAACTGGAAGCAGGCGCCTAGAGATATATTACTTGACTGTAACTAGAATAGTGAAGAACCCGACAATACTTTGTATTAACTGGATCTTGCATGTACCAGAACACAGAAGCTCAATCAAAAAACCAGCAGAGACTATGAATACACTTATAACTTGTACAAAACAAGCCCTGCACAAAGTTGCACATTTGTACGAGACACAACTTGAGGATTTGCAAGATGATCTTGTGTTATACAGGATGGTAGAAGTCTATTCTTTGTTGTTGCAAGGTTATCAAAATGCCAAGTTTAAATATTCAATACATTGCTTTCATTGCTAAATAGTATGCCTTAAAAATGACCTGCATTTTTATAAACCAAGTTTGCTTTTATAGCAGATTACTTTTGTACTGCATGCATATTTAAATGAGATTGACAATATTTGCTTGCTTGCTTTACATGCTTGAAAAATACTATTTTTGCTTATTTGGGCATCGGTAATAATTTGTGAGCCTTTAAAAACTGCAGCTTTTGTATGTTGATGTTATAAACATTTTAATTAAAAATGTGTTTCTAGTTGCTCTTCTTCACACCAACCTTCAAAGTAAACTGCGAGAAAGCTACATGAACGAATCAAGCCGTAGTGCTATTTTATTCAAAAGGAAAGGTGTTTTTTTCAGCCACTGCTTGCACTGTGTTCACACAAAGCTTTACTGTGACATCGATTCTGAAACTCTATAACCATATTGGGGTGCCGTTCAGTTAAGGTATTCACCAACTGTGTGCCTATTGCAAGAACGAGGATTCTCTAATAAATATGATGTACACATGGGAGACTTTTTCAGTGCTATCAATATGTTGTCGAAATTAAGCATGTTCTCTATTTAGCATTTGAGTAGTGTACCTCAGTTTTCCATAGTGTTGCCATGGGAGGGGGCGTGTGTGTGTGTAGGGGGGTGAGGGGAGATTTGAACTGTAAACTGTAGCCGTTATTTACAGGGGCAAAGCCCATTGGTCTCATTTTGCCCAAGCATTTTGGTTGCCACTCTTGCCTTTGCCGGATACCTTTGAAATGCACCACACAGGCAAAGCCAATAACTCTGACTGGCCGTTTCGGAAGGGTTTATGTTGTGCTTTCCAGATCCCATCCATGCTGCATGGTTCACTTTGTGACACACAATGTGGCGGCTACCAAGAAAGCATAAAATCCTTCATCCTCTCATGATGGACACATCACGTACCATGCAACATCTTGAAAGTATGAAAATATTCTTTTCAGGATGGGCATGCGTTACATATTGCCTTTCTACCTCATGGCATGCTGCATCACTCCAAATCTCATCACGCAACGTGGCAGCCACTTTCAAAAGTATAACACATTGACTTTCAAGATGGCTGGTCATCATGATTAGTTTTGCCAATGCTAGTGCATGTTAAATGCATTTGTAAAGGTAAATAGCAGTGACCAGAATGGAGCAAGAGTGGGACAGCAGTACAGGGCTGTAGGAGATGGCGGGGTGAGAGAAAGAAGCCAGGGTAGAGTGCGCCAGAAGAAGGAAGATTGAGGCAGCCGAGGTTGAAGAGTGAATGCACCACTGATTCACAGCAGGTCTTGGTGCAGGAAATTCAGAGGGAGAGCGAAATGAGGCTAAGATTTGGGGAGAGAGGAAAAGAGCACAAGGAATCTCTCTGGACCCAGGAGGAGGAGCAAGACATCCACTCCCATACCAAAATCAAAGAAAAATAGTTCCATGACATCAGCAGAGGTAGGATATAACTCAACCAATCGAAAGCAAAGGTAAAGAAGACATCTTCCAGGGGTGGGAGGGGAAAAAAGAATAGGGAGGAAAGCCTACCAATAAAGAGCCCAGAGCTGAGTAAGATAAGAAAGCCATTCAAGCATGAGCAAGTGGCTGGCCCACACCCCAATATATGAAGAACTTGTGCAATGCTAACTGTAGTGAGCCTGAAAAAAAGGTATGGGATGTCCTTAGTTCACATTGCACAGAGTGTGGTATGTTGCTACTGCTCTGCCACCCATGCTAAACTGTGTTCTATTGAATTAATCAATGAGGCGAAGTGGGGTTCCATTCTTCTGCACAATAACAAACATCAGCAGTGAGAAGGACTAGTCAAATACTTTGAGGGCCGTCAACAACTTTCCTCTGTGGGACAGCAACTCACTGACAACCACCAAGTAAGAAGCTGAAGAGAGTGGCAACAGTTGGTTTGCAGGTCACAACCCTTTGCGACAACTAAATCACTGGTTCAATGCTGGGCACATTGCTAGTGGAATTTGAGAACTAGTAGTGGAGCATATGCAAAAACCACTCCCATGAATGTGCAGCGAACTTTTAATTAAAATGCAGAGTGTTGATTGGGACTAGCATACAGATATTTTAGAATAGGAAATAACTTTGTTTTTTAAGGGGATCTGGGAAAATACCCTGAGATAAGGACGAGTTAATAAGTTGTTTGAAAGAGTGTAAGACCATATGTTCCAGATCGTTTAGGAGACTAGGACTGGACAGACGTCCAATGGGCACCTCACCTAAGCCTAATTGAAGCCGCTGCAAAAGCAAAGTCTGAGAAAATTAGAAAAAACTCTAAACCATGCATACGATGAGGCACAACCATCCTCGGACATGAATCCCTGCCTGGTCTGCCCATGTGCAACACTGGGATTAGAAGTAGCGGTTTGATCCTGAAATTTGAAACCTTTCCCTCTAAAGAAAAAGCTAATAGAATAGGGGGAGCATCCTTTAGTTGAAAATAGAATAAATAATGCAAAAATGTGAAAAACATTTTTGGGAGTAATTCATGCTTTATATTTTTAGCAAAAAAATTGCAATCAAGTGTTTTTGCACAAAGATTTATAGGAACAGGGGGCTGCTCTATGTTTCAGTTTTGCTTTATCATTATAAAAGCAGAGCCATTCATGTTCCCCTTACCTTAATCTTCTTCGGTTGCCAAAAGGAAGTTTTAATAGGAGATGAGATTTACCTTGCATATGCCTTAAGTGTGGCATCAAAAGGCGATAAAAAGCCAATCACCTTGATCATCCCGGAACAGGAAAGATCATACATACTAGATGACAAAGAATCCCTAAATACAATATGGGAGTAAATTAACTTATTACGTAAAGCCATTGAGGATCCAGTGCTCCACTTCCGAGAAGAAATACATTCTATGGTTCTCATAAAAAGAAGAAGGGGGGTAAGACATTTCAAACTATTGTCAGTGCAGAGCTTGGGGCAAATCTGTAACCCTTGAAGGTGGTCATCGGCACGTACAGCATGGTATTTTAAATATGTTGGTATTTCGTCGCCTGTGTCATATGAAGCATGTAAAAAGTTCATCTAGACCAATGCAAAAGTGGAGAAATCTCAACAAATTACCAGCCAATAATTAAAATCCTCTAAATTCAAAATGTTTGAAGATGAGGTCTCTGATGCAGCCAACTCTGCTCAATTTTCAAAGAATCTAGAGCCCAGTGGGCGATAGGAAATAAATATAAGAAGAGGAAAGTTTGAAGAATTTCAGAAAAAGATAAGAGTATTAACAAGCAGCACCTTGACATTCCGCGCAGCTCCAACACTCGCTGCTACTGCCCGTCTTCCTACTCAGAAGTATGGATGATAGGTACAATACTTACTAGGAGCTCCCACACTAATGTTAAAGCCAGTTGATAGTGTCAGCCATGTTTAAAAACTAAGGCAATACAAACATTCATGAGTTAATATAATCTACTTGAAGGTGGGATGATTCGCAGAATCGTGCTCATCAGTGACTCTATAAAAATAAGTTATATAGGATTCTGCATATCAATGCTAAGTGTAGTTAAATAACTTCCCAGAAATGTCCTCATGTAACACAACTAGTGCTATCTGAAGCGCTCTGATACCCGATACCGGGTCAAATTTGTGCTATATAACACACTGTTAAATAGAAATTTTAAAAAATGGCGGTGGCAGTTATCCATAAGGCCATCTTCTATGCAGATGTAGCAAACGGGAGAAGATACGACCATGTGAGTAAGAGGAATAAATGAAGTATACCTTGAAACGTCTGTAAGACTATTGCCGCTGACAAAATTAATTATTATGGCTTAATAAAGTCAATGTCTACAACAGACATGAGGACAGATGCATACTTTTCCAGAGTGGAAGCTGGGAGAGATGGGTATGAGCAGCGGGATGAGAAACGCCTAGATGCAACAAAAACGAGAAACGTTGCTACTGTTTTGGTTGGTATTGCAACCAAGGCCTCAATTACACATACCTCATTTTTATACGAGCCCAGTGAAAACACTTATTAGTGCAGGGATCACAATTATGAGTAGTTTGACGTTTTCTGCACCCGGTAATTAGCGGGTGTGAAAAGGTCTGCACCCCCAGATATTTTTTGAAAGGCCAAAACTGAAGAATTTAACAGGGAAAAAAGGTCAGTCAATTTTGACCCATGCTCCGCTAGATTTTATAGAGTGTGGTAAATACTGCATACATACCTGTGGCACACATAATCAAGCCCAAAGGAGCATGCGCTACAAATACGACTGAGGGAACCACTTTGCAAATACCTGAAAGGCCGGTAAATCCACTCTTGCTGCACCAGAAAGAGTCAGACAAGAAGCAGAGCTTGCTACAGTCGTTCAATGGAAATGAAAGGGCAGAAAACAATAGATGACACATTCTTAGAGAGTGGAAGAGACTGCACCTGGTAACCTTGAATTACTCGAGAATACCTGAGCAATCGTATGGAACAAGTGAACATGGCATCACAATAAGGTACTATAAACCGCTTAATAAAGCTGACAGCAGCCGTGAACAAGGGCCCCTTTCTGCTGGATAGTGCAGCAATATTATTTTGGCATTTGAATATTAAGGATGCATGAAAAACTGTCACCAGTCACCACCAGAGTGTTCCAGTATGGGAAGTTGCACAAAAATCTTAAATATGGACTGTGCCATTCTGGAAGAGAGTGCACGTGCTATGAGCTACAGGCTTCTTGCCCTCTCAGCAATGCAACTACAGAGGTAATGGGATTGGTAGCTAGGACGTTCAACCTGCTCTGCAATCACCAAGTAATAAAGAAATTACCTGTGCAGTTCAAGGAATAGGGAAAGCACAACAATAATCAAATTGCGCTCCACACCAACAAGATAGTTCAGCCACTACAGAGGAGAGCTCAAGAAATCACTGATCAGTTGCCTAAATAAGACATGAATATTACCCAAGCTGGATTTAGGTAAAGGATACTATCAACTGGAATTATATCAATATCCACAATAAAGCAGTACACTTTCAGCATATCTGGGGTTATATTGACACATGCGTCTCAGATGTGGCATCTCATTAATCCCTATGATCATCCACGAACAAATCAGGAAACAATTCGACCTGTACGAAACATTATTTTACAGTGTCAATATACTGCTGAATGACTGGGGGATATGCACTAAAGGAGATACACAGACCATTGTTAATGGCTAAAACTGACCCCCAACAAGTCAAAGTTCGAAAAATGCAGTCTGACATTCAGTGGTTACATATTTGGGAAGGAAGCTACTTTCCAATAATCCATACGCCAATGGATGGGGAGACCCAATGCCCTTTCTATTGAGGGCAAAGAGCCCACCACCTTACTAGGTGTGTTCAAAAACAAGGCTTGTGAGCAGCATGGCTGCTGCATGCACGACAGCAATCCACAAAATCAAAGACAACCTCACGTCAATAGACCATATGGGATACTTAGATTCTTATCTGCGCAAGGAACTGACTAAAGATGCAAGTCCAGTAGGAGTAGAAGCAGTCCTGGGGTAGAACATGCCTACTCTTGAGTAAAAAACAGAAAGCCTGGCCTCAGTGTGAATGTCATGGCAATCCTGGTTATAAATCCCCAAACTCTCCTAACGATTTATGGAAACCAAAAAGCCAATGTCTGTCACAAATAATTGATTCCAATTCTGAAGCAGAAAACATGTTACTTACCTTTGGTTACTCTCTTTCTGGTGGTTACTCCATTTAATCACAGATTTCTCCCCTTGTGAATTTCTCCAAGTGCTATACTGGATACGGAAGATAAAAAGCAGTGCTCCTGGGCACCGGGAGGTGGTGCTGTATGACTCTGCATAAATGCTATTTCACTACGGAAGTGACGAACTGAGCACTGCCCATGTATGGTGAGGACAGTTCCATTCATTAATCTGCCCGCACCATGTGACACAAAGACTACAGACCAATTGAAGAACAAGTGCAGATTCGTAAATTGGGATCTTTTTAGATGGGAGACCATATCACAGATTGGGCAAGTAGGAGGGCTGTGAAGAATCTGCGGTATACACCAGAAAGAGCTTTACAGAAGATAAGTAACTTGTTCTTCTGATGGATACTTCCAACCACAAAATAATCACCTTGGGAATAGATACCAAAGCAGTACATCCCAATGTGGGTAGTGGGTCTGTGAAATGACTTGAACTAAAACGTCCAGCGGGACCGAATGGGCAAAATGCTCATCTCGACAGATCTGGCTGGTAACGCAAACGTACTCTGTAAACATGTGCACTGATGCCCATGTAGCTGCTTGACAAATATTCAAGACATGTCAGCAAATAACCATGGTTCACTTGGCATAGTTTTAGCTGATTTGGACTGAAACTATAAACAAAATAAGTAGATACAAAGAGTATTTTAAAGTCCATTAAACTAAGTGACCTTTAGAAACAGGAGAAAAGGAAGAGAAAAACATCTATTCAAGGAAGAAAATGGAAAAACCCATATAGACACTAACACATTGCATATAATGCAATTAAATTATTCAAATGCCCAAAATAGTTTTATCTGAAATTATATCTTTTAATACAAAAACATCTGTTTCATAAGCAACGCAAACAGAGCTGATAGAAACTATACAGCGTAATACGCTGACAACTGTGTATATATACTATACTGTTTTGTTACTCGGACCTATGCAGACAGAGCCTGCAGGTGAATGGAACTTCTTGGAGCTCTACCAATTAGCGTCTTGAGCTTGTTATTACGAATTTTGCTCGATTGTGATACTATTTCATTTAACCATTTTGAACCTGCCAATACAGAGACCGCCATTCAAAAAAGTTAGCACTTCCGAGCACTCATTCTCTCTGAGACGCTCATTCTTACAAACTTATCCTTCTCATCGCTACTCAATTTCAAACCCACTTGGTCCCTCACTCGCACTCCCTGTCAAACACACCGTTTCCATCTGGATCCTAACCCAGGGCTCTCACGTCTCTCAGTTCAAGGGCAAGTATTTCACCAAATTATTTCTGAAGAGAAAACAACCATTATTTGTGAACAGCTATACCCATTTTTAGGGTTTCGACCTGGCGAGAGCACGCAGTGCTCCGCCCAGGCCGAAATCTTTTGAGTTACAGTATGGATGTTCGTCCAGCCTCTGTTTCCCATTGGATAGCTCCATAAATGGACGCTAGCCATTGGCAAACAGAGGCGTCCGTCATCCTGCGAGGCGACTCGTGGGCATTTCTGGCGAATTTTTCTCATCCGGCCCCTTTGTGCACGTCATTCTGGCCACACACGCTCCCGAATCGCCTCGCCATCGCCTCGCCTTCCTGCTCATCCGGCCCCTTTGTGCACGCCATTCTGGCCAAACACGCCCCCGAATCGCCTCGCCATCGCCTCGCCTTCCTGCTCATCCGGCCCCTTTGTGCACGTCATTCTGGCCAAACACGCCCCCGAATCGCCTCGCCTTCCTGCACCGGCTGATGCGTGATTTGTGAGATCCTCGGCAGTACCAGTAGGGCAGTCCGTTCTGTACAGTCCTCAGTGAACTCCTTATATTAGGTAAGGGCTAATACCTCTTGCCTGCCCGCCCCCCTCCCGCTGTCCGTATGCCCGCCCGCCCCCCCTCCCGCTGTCTGTGTGCCCGCCCGCCCCTCTCCCGCTGTCCGTGTGCCCGCCCGCCCCCTCCCGCTGTCCGTGTGCCCGCCCGTCTCCCCATCCGCTATCAGTGTGCCCGCCCGCCCCCCCTCTCGCTATCTCACGATTTGTGAAAACCTAGGTTAGTTAGATCCTACAATACCTCTTGCCTGCCCGCCCCCTCCCGCAGTCCGTTTGCCCGCCCGCCCCCTCCCGCTGTCCGTGTGCCCGCCCGCCCCCCTCCCGCTGTCCGTGTGCCCGCCCGTCCCCCCTCCCGCTATCAGTGTGCCCGCCCGCCCCCGCTATCTCACGATTTGTTAGTTAGATCCTACGATATACAATGTGTCTTGTCCAATGTCCCCACAATGTGACGCAAAGCTTACAACATTGGCCCTCCTCACCCGTGCACCATTGGACTTGCAGCTCATTAAATGTGTTTAGAATCACCCTTGCACAGTGGGAAGCAAGGATTAACACAATTACTCTGTGCCACCCCTGCATGACGGCAACTGCAGCTCAGCAAAAGTGTTTTGTGCTACATCGTCTCAATAGGAATGGAGCTCACAACAAATCTTTTCTGTCCTCCTGGAGCAATAAGGGCTACAACTTAAGAAACGTCTTCTGGGCCTCCCCTGGTTTAAGCTCAACTAAAGTGTCCAGAAGTGACCAGTGCCACCATTGTGCAAGCGAAAGAAACTACATGATTTCATTGAGACCAGAGGACTATGGTCGGCCTCCAAAACCACGCCATAATGTTCACGATGACACAGAAATGGGATCATTGCAGATCTCTGCACCTTCGAAGCCCCCCCCCCCCTTTGGATGTATCTTCCATTGCATCTTGGCCACAAGCCAACCAGCAGATGATCTGAAAACAACTGATGACCCACTTCTTCTGCAAACGTTAGCTATCAAAGACTTGTTCCTAGTCCCCCCCCTCCTTTTCCTTGTCTATCTGGTGCTCTGCAGAGCCCATTGGTCATTTCAGCGCATTACAAAAACTATACATAAAGTATTCCAAACTAAACTCTTCAGATTTGATAGTTTATTCAGGTGTGTTGACTCTGTGCATCCAGGAGTAGGCATTGGCCTCAGAATGAGCAGCATCACAACCCTAAGGGGAGTGGCACGTCATAGCTGTGTGACGAAGGTGAAACAGAGGACTGCTTTCGCAAAGGTGCAGCTTCATGTTATAGCTCTACAAATGGTCGCAAAAGAGCGTGAGGCAACCTCGGAACCTTACACAGTTGTAATAAAACCAACCTAACTATACCTGCTCGCAGGATGGGCTGAACATAACTATGGGCCCTGGTTTGTAAAAGTGCCCGCCCGTCCCCCCTCCCGCTATCAGTGTGCCCGCCCGCCCGCCCCCCCTCCTGCTATCTCACGATTTGTGAAAACCTAGGTTAGTTAGATCCTACGATACCTCTTGCCTGCTCGCCCCCCTCCCGCTGTCCGTGTGCCCGCCCGCCCCCTCCCGCTGTCCGTGTGCCCGCCCGTCCCCCCTCCCGCTATCAGTGTGGTCGCCCCCCGCCCCCCTCCCGCTATCTCACGATTTGTTAGTTAGATCCTAAGATATGTTTAAAAAGTGTTAGGAAGCCTTCTCTTTCAGTATCATTTCCAAGAACAAAATACCTCTTTCTCTATGATGTAATGTCAGAAATAGGCAGTCTATTTCATCCTGAGCACTTTAGTCATTCATAGTAACTGCCTCATATCATCATATTATATACTTATTTTTTTAGATAATTATATGTTTTGTTACATGTATTACTTTTTCCACTGTTTGCTCCAAGTTGTCCCTGTGCACAGTCCTCTGCCACCCATTGGGAGCTTTCCATGTTTAGAAAACTGCAATTTAATGAATGAATTGGTATCACAGACTATGAGGTAGTCTGCACGCTCACAAGGACACCATTTCCAAAAAACACAAGATTATCACCATCTTTTTGACAAAAAGCACAATATACTTAATTCCACTTTATTTGCCCAACCCTATTAATTACTGAATCAATAACCTAAGATTCAGGCATATTGCTTAAATTTGCATTTCATTTTATAAACAATCACTGCTATACTATTCGTCTGAGGTTGTATCAGTCCTCTGTGGCATTTTAAGCATTCTTTCATTCAAAGGCACTATCTGGTGTCTTTAGACCTCCTTGCAGCCAAGTCTCAATGAGGATTTCTCCATGCTCCTGTTTTTTCCATCCTAGAAAATCCGTTTCCACACTTAAGCTTTTCAGGATTAGTAACACAAAGGGGATTATCTTCAACATGATATCACTTTACCACGGCGGCTACATGCAACGTGGAGCCAGAGTAAAAGGAACGTACTGTGTGACCAGTTTAAGCCCATGTCTGTCTGTTTCACTTCCTGTCGAGCAGTCTAGAATACCCTGTGATGAGCCATCAGGCCCAGTACCATATAGTGGGGCACCTCCTTTAATCCTATATCCAAGGAAGTGATGTGGTAGAACTGATTTTCCCCCATGCGAAGATGTCTGTCTCCCGAGGTGGTACAGAAGCAAGTGCTGTGCTATTATGGACACTTTCTAAAGCTTTAGCCTAGTAACTTCAGCACCAGTTGGTGGGGAATCTATTGAAGTGTATCTTTCATAACACTGCTTACACTCCTCTTTTGGGAGATATTTTTAAAGCGCGAACTCGACCCGAAGGTATCAAAGCGCTTTACATGAGCACTAGCTGCTTTACAGACGGTGCAGAGTGCTAGGGAGTGCAGAGTGACTGCAGAGTGCTAGGGAGTGCAGAGTGACTGCAGAGTGCTAGGGAGTGCAGAGTGACTGCAGAGTGACTAGGGAGTGCAGAGTGACTAGGGAGTGCAGAGTGACTGCAGAGTGACTAGGGAGTGCAGAGTGACTAGGGAGTACTAGGGAGTGCTAGGGAGTGCAGAGTGACTAGGGAGTGCAGAGTGACTAGGGAGTGCTATGGAGTGCTAGGGACTGCAGAGATTAAGCTAATGGCAATGTAAATGACAATGCCATTTATTTATCTGTTTTCAAAACCAACACATAAATACAAATTTTGTAATTTACAATGCCAATAGGTCTAACTTTTCCAAAGGCGAAACCATTGCATTGTAAATGCTTGTTTTTTATTGCTTAGAAAGAAATGGCGGTGTTTTAAAGTTGAATATTGAGCACTAATCTTTCTCAAAGGTTTTTTTTTATTCGGCATTTCAAAGTATTGACAGTGCCCCCAGGCTGCAGTTAAAAAAAGAAAAAAAAAATATATATATATATATATATATATATATCAAAAGCGCATCGCCTGCAGACCGAGGCAGAAAGCTGCAGGAGTTTGACATTATCAGCATGCAATGCTTTACCTTCAGAAATGCATACATTTCTCAACAATAAAGATGGGTCAATTATTGGATTTGCAGTCTGGAGATATTAGTGATGATACACCATGAGTAGTACCGCAACCACTGACCGTCCTCCAATCAGTATTGACTCTTTTCCATATGAAGTCTTGTGTAGTCGAATTAGTAGTAATTTGGACGAAAAGTTCAAACCACTGAGGGAGCGATTAGCGCGTGTAGAGAGGAAATTAGACTTATTTTTATCCGCCTTTCAAGTTGGATGCTAATAAGGTCACTGAAAGTCCAACCTGTGGTAATCTATCAACTGCATCTCATGGGCCTTCCACATTATGTGGTACAGCAACGCAAAGAACTGACCATTCCATCATAATTGTTGACACCCAGAACCTCCAACAGAGATCTGCTCCACCCAAAGGCCGCAACCCTAAAGGAAACACTAGCATAATTACCACCAAGCCCACACAGAAGGTTCTCGCCATTGGTAACGCCAGTAATATCAGCAAACTGGGGCACAGAGTTCCTCAAAGTAGTGTTGACCCAGACAGTTCACCAACAGCCCGTGAGGCTGAGAAAAGTATGGCCACCCTGGATCTTCCATCTGCAGCCTGTCCCTATGTTTTAGTTTTAGCCGGTGTACTACCTTTAAGGCCGCTAAGAAAGAATCCTGGGAGGAACTGCGTAAGAAATGGGTCCACTGGCTTAGTAAACACAAGCATTTTTGTATTGCTCATAGTAAAATGTATTGATGGTAAGGAGGGTGGGATGAGTTGGAGGTTTTGAGAAAAATATCAAAGGTGATTGTATTGTGATTAACTTTAGAAGACCATCCATTGTATGTAATTAAAAAAATAAAAATCGGCAGGAAGATAATGGTCCTGATACTAACATTTGTTGCCTCCCTTTAGGCTATTTTTACAAACCATCGCCTGCGAGGGCTTTTGCCCCTCCCTTATATCCTATACAAGAGAATATGTTCGCTACTCTGGAGGGTCTTGATGGGCTAGACTGACTAGGGCATACCCCATTTTGTATGCTAGGTACTGTAATGAATAACTTGAGCTCAGTACTAGCCCGCAAGCCATATCTGGTTCGAGTATAATTGGTAATTTGGATAATCACACACTGAAAATCCGGAGTTGGTATATAGGTGGTTTACATTCCAAGTTGCTTTGTCCGGATTGGCTCTCTTTTGTTAGTCAGTATGACATAGTCATGTTCCAGGAGACCAGGCTAAGGAATGATGTTGACATTGATGGTTTTGTATGTGGTTATAACCCAGCATCACCATCGAGGTCCGGGCGAGCAATAGGGGACTGGCAACTTGGGTGAATATAAAAGCTGGAGGCAGTGAGAAGATCCTTGAGATAGCTGATCCCAACCATCTAACAGTGAGATACAAAGGAGGTTTAGCACTCTATTTAACCAATTTTTATAAAAATGATTTCATTTGCATACCCAATATTAATTCCTATCCTTACTCAAACATATATCTTCACTCCAGAAATCTGTAAGTGCTAGTGGTCAGTCTGCAATTATTTGCATAAGGGGAGATTTTAATGCTAGACTTCATTTAATTACTTCATCCCTATCCCACGTCAGGTTTTCCACATGTAATTTCTCGATGGTATCTCTGAACCAAATAGTTGTGATGTGAGAGTGTAGTGTAATTGTAATACTATGGCATGCATCGCGCGATGTATGCCCGCGCATTGGATAACATGTTGTTAATTAAATGCTGACACTCGCGCATGGACGCCTGTTCTACGGTTGGTCATTGTCACCATTGGCTGACCGTGGATCAGACGCTTCATGAACGGGTGGAGTTTTATTTGGAATTAATTGGAGTTTTTACTCACAAAAGACTCTCCTTGTTCATCATTTTGGAATCATAACATTTGGCGACTATCGGGAAACACTCCACCCGCACAAAAATTTAATTTATCGAGATTTCCTTCTCCGAGTCCGGCGAACATCATCTATCTCTGGATATCAATTTGGTAGGAGTTTCGAAAGAGGTATGTCGTTTATGCAAGATGAAGCGTGATTGGTAAGCCACAAGCTTTCTTGGCTTTCAAATTTTGGAGGCGGATCAGAAGAAATCATCACGTTTTACTGGATGACTTCTTCATGTTCATGAGTTCCTCTTCGTAATTCGTTGTGACAATCGACAGTAGCTAATTATCAAACTACTGGGATATCGTCTATGTGTTTTGAAAACGGCGCATTGCTACAGCGATCCGCACGCTAAGTAAAAGCAATTAATTTACCTGGAAACAAGTGTCATACCGGCGCATTGCTACAGCGATGCGCACGCTAAGTAAAAACAATTAATTTTCATGGAAACAATTGTCATACCAGCGCATTGTTACAGCGATACGCACGCTAAGTAAAAGTAATAAATGTTCCTGGAAACAATTGTAGATTCATTAGCGATACGCACGCTTGTTTTTGAAAGAGACCTTTCAAATTTAAAGTCACAGCGTATCTTTCCAGCGATACGCACGCTTTTCTAAAAGTAAATTCATTTTTTTTTAAATAAGTGACTCATTATTTCAAAGATATGCACGCTTGCTTAGTAATTGTTTAATTCATGTTGTTACTCATTGATGTACAGTTTGGTTAAACAATTTAGGGGATATTCTGTTTACTTTTCACTCACTATCCTAAATTATTGTGCAATTATAGTTTAGGTATAGGTTAGCTGTATAACGAAGATTCTTGTTTAAGTCGTGATTATGGCTAACAACCAATGGCAGCAAATTATTCAGCCTCCCCCTTTTTTTAAGTAAACCATTCATCATTTTGGAATCATAACAAAGAGGGCATGAATTGGCACCTCTTCTGGTAGCTCAAGATTTTGTGAATGCTATGGATGTTATATACTGTGGCAACAACTTCCTACCTTCAGGGCCCAAAGCTGAACCTCCATAATTGACTATATTTTTACTTCTTCTAATCTTATAGATTTGTATCACATGGCAAAGTGATCCCTTCTATCCATAGTGATCACAATCCCATTGAAGTGTCCTTTATTGTGGCCCCAAAACATGTATACAAGAAGGAGATTGGGGCCTGCCATCTCGAGCCTTCATGGGATGGATTAAGATTAAAACAGAGAGCAGTAGCTCCTGAGCATCTATTTAAGATAGGGATTGGTGAAAATTCCCCTCTGGTGAAGGCATGCCTTACTGAGGCCGACAATGTTAACCCTGCAGTTGTTGCCTTTACACATCTTTGTACTAAACTTAAAAAAAAGCTTACGGTTCCAACTAACTCCCACCAAGCTAGGCCCAGATGGTTTAACTGGGCGTGCTCCATGACGAATAGGCAGTTGCAACGTGCCCTTAATGCAACACCAAGGAATCCCCAGATTGTGGCTGAGGCACGTAAGCAGCACAAACAGGCTAACGTAGCCAGGAACGTGGAATTGCTAAACAGGCAGTGGGATTCGCTAGTCACAGTGGCTAACAACAAGAACAGCAAACCTTTCTGGACTGCTGTTAAAGAAATCAAGCAAACAAACATAAAAGAGACTAAGATTAACTGTAACCTCACCAGTCACAATTGGGAGGCACACTTTACCAGTGTATATGCCCTGGATCAACCGGATATAGATACTTTGCCAGAGCAAAGCCTTGCTTTATTACAAATTACTTTAGAAGAAGTGGAGGTAGCATTGCATCAGAGTGCAGGGGGTAAAGCCCCGGGTCCCCATAGATCTCTTAAAATGTAACACTGGTTTCTGGGCACCCTCATTATTAAATGTGAACAGTATAGCTTTTACCCCTGCACCTCATACATGGTCAAAATATATAATTGTGCCCATTTTTAAAAAGTGGGACCGTTCCCTGCCCAGATATTATAGGCCCACATCTTTAATCAACACCATCCTAAAAGTTTTAGGCTGGGTCCTATACAATCAAATAAATCAGTTGGCCAAAGAGAAGTCCATACTCTATTCCAACCAATATGGCTTCAGAGCAAAAGTTGGCACAGTAGAGCAGTGCCGCAGCCTAAATCAGATAATAGGTAAATACACCATAGACAAAGAGTCTCCAATTTATTTGGCCTTTATGGACCTCTCCACTGCATACAACAGTGTGAATCATTCAAAGTTGTGTGCCACCTTGATATCCATAGGATTGGACAAAGTACTAGTGCACTTTCTGGCATATTTGCACAGAGGCATGAAAGCGAGAATTTGAATCAATACCCAAAGGGAAAGTATCCGGAGATGTTAGTATCCCTAGAGGTGTGAGGCAAGGATGCTTTTTAGCCCCACCTTTATTTACTTTATATATTAATGACCTCCACCCATTTATATATAACCTCCACCCATTTTTACGGACTACCAGTTCAGACGCCCCTAAATTTAATGGCTCTCTTACCATCACTACTTTATGCTGATGATGCTGTGCTGATGGCCCACACTCCTAATGCACTTTTGCAGTTAGTAAGTGGTTTTGTTACTTTTATGGTGTGATTAGACCTGTTCAAAAATTGTAAAAATTAATTCATAATGACCTGTGACCCAAAAATGTATACATTTACTACCCTGAAAGTGGGTGATTTCTCTCTTCAATGCACAGGCACTTTTTCTTACCCTGGCATGATCTTTTCTGGTGGTGGCTCTTGGCAAGCCCACATAGTGGGAGTAAACTTTCCAGAGTCTAGGCTAATTACTCTGTTTACCTCGCCCCAGGAATAGGGGAGTCTTAATCCCTTTACTGAACATTTTAAAACACAATGTCTCCCAATCGCCACCTATGGGGCTGAGATATGGGGTATTGACAAATGCTCGCAAATTCAATTGGAAAAGGATAGATTTTGTAGGAAATTCTGGGGGCATTGATCACAAGCTCAAACTTTATTAAGCCACAGTGAACGGAACATTCCCTATGCTGAGGACTGTATCAGCGCTTGTCCACTGCTCCTATGGTTAGCAATTTGGAATAACATGGAGGTAGAACTCACAAGAGACATTATAACAGACTGTCTCTCTTGTGATAAAGGCGGAAACATTCCGTGGGTGGCGTATGTCAAATCCTGCATGCATAAGATAGACTTTCAACAACTGTTCGAGAATCCAGATGGCCCTCATACTACCAGTAAAAAACAGGTGCATACTGCCTGTTATGAATTCACACATTTGGAGAGATTGAGGAATGAGCTCAGTAAATCAAGAGTGGAAGCTTATCTGAATGTGAACAGCGACAGATGCGCCGCCATTGAAAGGTATTTGAAAAGCCCAATGAGAGCCCACTCTGTTGTATCGTTTCAGATGGTATGATCAAATATTTGTTATGTGGAAAGTCTGAAAAATGGTCAGGCGATTTAGTCGATGTTTCTTAAGTAATTTTGCCCGGCGTTAAACGCCTCTAATACCATACGAAGTTTATCAAATAAAGAGGCAGGCGCTGGAGACAGGAAGACAGGAAACAAGTTTTATTCCGACGTAGCAGAACACATCAGATCGGACAACAAGGTATCGTCTCGAGGTGCTCTCTCTAGCCTCTCTGAGGCCTGGCCTTTTATACACTGGTTTACGACATGTGACCGCTCTTTATTACAATAAAGACATTGTGAAGTAATGAAGACGACATCCCCGGTACCCCCCCAGTTCCGGCTCATTCCAACACGTGGCTACAGTAGAGGTCCTCACCCCCATACAATAGGAGGGGGCTATCACGCAGCTGAGTGTTCCGCCGATTCCTTTGGAATGTGTGCGCCTGATCGAATCTCAGGGGTTGGGGAGGTCATGATCAATAGTAGCTCCTTTGAAGAGGGGCGAGTGCATACAGTAGTGGGCAATAAACTGTATCCTCAGGCCAAGGGATGACCAGCGGTCCGTGCAGACAATCGGGCTCAGAGGAAGGGGTCATCAAAGGAGAGATATTCATGAAAGAAAGGATCGGTGTGGACAATTGAGAGTAGAGGAAGGGTTTATCAAAAGAGGGGTATTCATGGAAGGAAAGGAGGTGTTGGTCAGGCGCGGGGTGTGATTCCCAGAGACAGAGTCATGCGGAAGGGGAGGGTTCATGACTTGTGCATGTGAGAGCGGGGGCAGCCAGGGTGCATGGGGGATGCTTGCAGGGTCAGGGAAGTGCGCTGATGATCGATCGTGAACAGGGAGACCATGGTACCTAAAATGGCTGTCGTGTATGTTCATACGTGAGTCTGAGGAATGGGCAAGATGGCGCAGATGATGTTCAGCTCACGAACTAAAATTCCACAGTCCTCCCTTTTAACATGTCTCGCCAGCTTGTCAATTCGGATCTATCCCCATAAGACCACGTATTTCTATCTCATAGAGGGGACTCATGTGCTCAGTTCTAAAGTCCAAAGTCTTAGGGCACATACAGTTAGAAATGAGTGAACACAAAGGTGGCAAACATTGAATACCTAAGCAACACCCACACAGTACCACGACTGGTATCAGTATAAATGTAAACAACCTCCATCCCCAGTCCTTCAAAGTGTCCCAAAACCAGCTTCCAAGCGACCATCCTTCTTGCTCCTGGTGAACCTCTGAGGATAGTCTGTGGAGGTGTTCGATTGCTTTGTAGACTGAAGGCGAGTTATCTGGCACGTAGGTGCAACAGCTGGAGCCGATGATGCGGCATGCTCCTCCACGGTCGGCCAGAACCACATCTAGAACAAGGCGGTTTTGAAGAGCCACCAGGCGGACTGCCTGAAGCTCAGCGAGGATGCCAGCCGTGATGTTAATGGTTGTTTCTACTGCCTGAGTCAGGTGTCGGATAGCGCGGCTATTTGCCATTGGGCCCCACAGAGGAACAAGTCCCTTCACCGCATCCAGGAACTGTGCTCCGGTGGAGTCAGCTTGTCCAATGTCTCCGGCGCGCTTTTGCCGGTGATGGTAGGCTGGGGCCACATACGTGGGGGGGAGAATGAAGGTGATGTAGCACGTACCCCTCCAACCTTTCGGGAGCCAAGTGTAAGCTTTGATGCCACAAACAAAGTACATATTCGGAGAAGCCACAAAGGAGGGGGGGATCAACTGAGACCAATGTTCTGGTGATGTGGCAGGAACTGTGACCCACCAGCTGTGTTCCCTGGCCTTCGAGGCACACGTGACCTGTGACATTGATGACAGACAGGGCCACAGTCAGAGTGGCAGCCGTTCGCTTCTGCAGGTAGGAGAAGGTGGGTCTAGCTGGATTGTGGAGCACTTGCATTTCAACTCGTTCTTTGGCAGGGATGTTCATATGGAAGGCGGAACCTGAGGTCACAGGACAAAAGGGGGCAGACGTCTTTCCTGTTTTGTTCAGCCAGAACCCATAGTAGAAGTGTGACACTGTTTGACCAGAAGCGGCATTGTCCTTGTGGCTTTCCTGCAAGAGGATCAACCAGGCGAGGCAGGAGCCGTGAACTGAGAAAGGAGAAGGGATGAAGGGGATGGAGTGTCCAGTGGCATGCGGGAGCAACCCGCAGACCCAGCAGTTCGTGGCATTTGCAGCAAGGTTGTGCTGGTGCAATAATTGCACGAAGGAATTGTTCCAGAACTCCTTACGCCTTTCTCGGAGCTGAGGCGATAGGGAGATCAGGTGATGCTCTTTCATGGTGGTTGGCTGTGCAGTGGTCGGCAATATCTGATGAGCGGGTGTGCTTTCCTCCAAGATCCAGAAGGAATTCATGAGGAGGAGGCAAAGGAGGAAGAGAATGAAGAAGGCGATTGTCTTTGATTTGTGCAAATTGTCAGTCTTTGGGTTCCTGTAGTGGGTATTTCCGGTTGCTTCCATTATCTTCTTATCTGGCGCTTCCATCATCTTCTTATCTGGCGCTTCCATCATCTTCAAGGTGCTCGGTAGTGGGCAGAACTACAGACTTTGTTTAGCTTCTCTCCGGGTAACCCTTGGTTGTTTTAGGCCACCGTTCTGAGATTCAACTTAGTCCGTGGTCTACTTAGCCGAAGCTCCCTCCTTTCGACGCAGGAAATACCCTTCCCGGGATGGCACAGTGGGATCAGAGAATTTTGCAAGTTCAAGTGCCTCGGTATCAGGATAGCAGTTCAGTGATGGCCGGTCTTTGTTCAGGAGCTCTTCTTGGGTGTCGACGTTTTCTGTCGTGGCCAGGGTCGAGGAGACCTTCTTGCAGTGGTGGGCGTGCAGCCAGTGCCTTTTCCCCTCTACTCGAAGAGCCGTCCGAGTGGTGATCAGTACTTGCCAGGGGCCCGTCCACCGGGGTTCCAGACTCTTGGCCCGTTGAAAATTCCGGACTAAAACATTATCTCCCGGTTGGATATCGTGACCGGGACCCCTGGAAGCATCGGGGATGGCCTGCTGCACCTGTTGATGAATGACAGACAACGTTTTAGTTAATTTGCACAAATAATCTGACAGCAGGACGTCGGGGACGTCGTGAATGGAGGTCGGTTTGGGGGCAATCCAGAGGTTCATTGGTCGCCCAAACACAACCTCGTAGGGGGTCAGGTGGTGCTTAGTGGGAGTGGAGCGCATCGATAGCAATGCCAGTGGGAGGGCATCTGGCCACTTAAGTCCTGTGGTGGCCACTATTTTTGACAGTTTCAGTTTTAGTGTAGCATTGTGTCGCTCAACTAGGCCAGCGGATTGGGGGTGGAAGACCGCATGGAACCTCTGCTTCACCCCCAGCCCCTTCAAGATTAGTTGGATAACTTCAGCTATGAAGTGGGGGCCATTGTCGCTCTATAAAATTCGACAAAGGCCGTAGCGAGGGAAAAACTCTTTCAGTAGTACTTTGGCAGTAGTCATGGCAGTGTTATCACGGGTTGGATAGGCTTCCACCTATTTGCTGAAGGCGCATACAATGACTAATACGTACTTCAAGCCTTGGCATCTCTCCAGCTGGATGTAATCCATCTGGAGGACCTCAAAGGGGTGGTCGGGGATCCCAAACCCTCCCCGGGGTACCACAGTTCCTTTCCCGGGGTTGTGTTGTAGGCAGATAAGACACTGCTGGACCAGGCGTTTGGCTGAGTCGGGGATTTTGTTGTTGTGCCAGACTTTGGAAACGAGTTCAATCATGGGGGCAGAACCTATGTGCGCAGGGGAGTGTGCCATAGTCCGTATGGGAATCAAGTATGAGTCAGGCAGCAACCATTTGTTTGTGTCTTTTGCCCGCCAGCAGCCTTCATCGTCCTTTAGACCCACCCGTGCCCACTCAGTCAGTTCGTGAGGTGTGATGGCCGACTGGATGTCCCTAATCGTTTCCCTCGCGTCAGTCCATTTTTCTGCTTGTGACCTGGTCACATATATGCGTGTCGTTGTCCTATTCTCAGCTGTGGTTCGGGCAGTGATGTCGGCCAGTGCGTTTCCCTGTCCAACTAAGTCCGTCACCTTCTTGTGTGCCTGGCATTTGATCACTGCTAATCGTTTGGGGAGGAGAACTGCTTCAATCAGGGCGGAGACTAGATCTCCGTGAAGGATGGGCGTGCCGTGGGACGTCAGGAATCCCCTTTCCCTCCACAAGAGCCCAAAATGATGAACCACCCCGAAGGCACACTGGCTGTCCGTGTAAATGTTTGCCGTGGGTCCTGCTGCTATGATACATGCTCGTGTGAGGGCAATTAGCTCTGCCGCCTGTGCGGATCGTTACGTGATGCGGGCTGTTTCAACTACTGTTCGGGCTGTCGTCACCGCATAGGCAGCTGAAGTGGTGCCGTCTGGGAGTTTGATACAAGAGCCGTCTACCCATAGTTCTCCATCAGGGTCTGTAAAAGCAATGTCTCGGAGGTCAATTCTACTCCTGGTCTGTTCGTCCGTGAGGGTCACACAGTCGTGTATAGGGGGCACATCGGGGTCATTTTCAGGCAAGGGCAACAGTGTAGCAGGATTCAAAGTTGTGCATCTCTTCAGAGTGATGTGGGGTGCAAGTAGGGTCAATTCGTACCCCGTCAGTCGTGCACTAGTCAGGTGTTGGGTACAATTCCCTCACTCTGACGGATAGAGACAGCAGCGGCGGCTACTGCTCGAAGGCAGGCAGGTAAAGCTCTGGCGACTGGGTCAAGAGTGGCAGAGAAGTAGGCACAAGGGCGTTGTTTGGAGCCGATGGGCTGAGTTAGAACAGATAATGCGCATCCCTCCCTTTCGTGAGTGAAGAGGGAGAAGGGCTTGGAGTAATCTGGTGTTCCTAGGACGGGTGCCGAGCAAAGGGCATCCCGCAACTCCTTAAAGGACGCTTGGCATTCGGGGGTCCAAGGGAGTGGGAAGGGAACATCTTTGGCCAACAGGGAATGTAGGGGCTTTATAATGAGACTGAAATTTGGTAACCATTGTCGGCAAAAAGAGGTAAGGCCCACCAATGAACGGACTTGCTTCTGTGTTTTTGGGATGGGGGTGTCTAGGATGGTTTGGATTCGGTCGGGCGTAAGTTTCCTCCCTTCTTTGGACAGGAGATGGCCTAGGTATGTCACTTGAGGCTGGCAGAACTGCAGTTTCTTTTTGGAGACTTGAGGCCATTCTCCGCAAGAAAGTGCAAGAGTTGGATAGTGGCCGCGATTGCAAGTGGAGTGGTGTCGGCCGCCAAAAGGATATCATCGACATATTGGATCAACACCACTCCATCTGGTAGCTGGACGGCGTCCAGCTGTCTTTTGAGGGCCTGGCTGTAAATGCTGGGACTTTCAGTGTAGCCCTGGGGAGCTCTACAAAATCGGTACAAACGTTTTTTTAAGGTGAAGCCGAAGAGATAACGGCTGTCTGGATGGATGGGGATAGAGAAAAATGCATTCTTGAGATCAATAACGGTGAAGGTGGTGGCAGTGGACGGGATGAGGGTCAGAATGGTGGTGATATCGGAGACTACGGGGTACTGTGGCACCACCACTTTGTTGACTTCTCGCAGGTCGATGATGAAGCGGTACGCTTTCTCATCTCCCTCACCTTGCTTCTTAACAATGGGTAGGATAGGGCTGTTGCAGACATTACTAACCACTTCCTCTACCACTCCTGCATCTACCAGGGACTGAATAATCGCTACCAATGCCTTCTCGCCTTCGTGCGATATCCGGTACTGTGGGAGTTTCTGGAGTATTGCGTCTGGTCGAACAGTTATGTGCACAGGGTCGATCATCATTCGTCCTACATCCGAGTCGTTTCTGGCCCATAGGTACGGGGGTAGGGTGTCGAGCAAGGATAGGTCAGCATCAGTTATAGAGTACATATGTCATGCGGGGCGGGATCTGGACATGCTCGGGTTGTCGTACAGGATGACTCGGACTCCATCTGGGGAACACCTAATAGTAGCTCGGAAATGTTTTAGTAAATCAATACCCATAATGGCGTCAGGGGAGTTGGAGGAGAGCAGAAATGTTGTGTCAGTGGGGTTGTTTCCTAGGTCAAAGGAGATAGGTACAGACAGGGGATTAGTGGATGGCGTTCCATCGAAACCTATCGATGTAATGTGTGAGCCAGACAAGGGTGCCCTTGGAATCAGTCGCTTTGATAATACACTACGTGTCGCTCCAGTGTCTACCAAGAATGGAGACTTTGTACCAAGGACCTTAGCGGTGACGTAAGGACCTTGCTGGTCAACACAGAGCTCGACTGGATCCCTCCCTTGCCCCTGGCAGTCCTATGCGAAGTCGGGAGTGTTCTCACTGTCAGATAGTTGGTACTGGTTCTGTCGGGGACGGTCAAATGTGTTCGATCTTCCTGGTCTGTCGCTGTTGGTGTCGTTTGCGTACCCCCGTCCCTGTCCTCTAGTCCTGGGGCCATTCGTCATGTCCCTTGTTTCGTTATTTTTAATTAGTTCCAGAAGAACCGGACATTGAGACTTCCAATGCCCGAATCCTTTGCAAAATGCACACTGATTATCTTCTATGTCCCTACGTCCAGAGTAGGGAGTGGGTGTGCGGTCCTTTGGGGGTGGATTTCTAGGGGCGATTGATTGGTAGCTCCCCCTGTGTAGTTCTTTCCCGACTGCCACCCCTTGTATCTGGGCTATCATCACCCTTTCTTTCAAATCTTTCTTCTTTCTCTCGATTGCCCTATCATTCTCATCCTTTTGGTGTTCGTAGTACTGAGCCATTTGGAGGATAGCGGCGGGTTTGGAGGCCCCCCAACTACTCTCGCTCGTTTGTAACTTTTGGGAAACCTCTCGTGACAGACCCTTTACGTAGTTTTGCACAAATAGGTGTTGTCCGGTTGCGGTGGTCATGTCTTGGCCACTGTAGTCGGAGAACACCGTTTCAAATCGGGAGAAGTATTCTGATACTTCTTCCTGGGGTTTCTGACGGCAAGCCGTGACTATTGACCAATCTACCTTTTTCTCTGGGATCAAGGTTTTTAGCTTCTGAACTATTTTGTCCGGAAGTTCCAGTATGTCTTTTATCGGTTTCCTTCCGGGCTCTCGTCGTCTATCTAGCTCACTGAGTTGATTCCAGGTATGTCCGAACAGATCTGTGTGTTCGGCTTTCCGGATTTGCTTCCACACGTCAGCCGGCAGACATAACCCGAAAAACAAATCAATGTCTGCTAGAGTCATTATCGTTGAGCCCAAGGCTGTGCCTAATTCGGTGTAAAATGCTGTCGGGTTCTTCCTTAAATCAGGCAGGGTTTGCCTAAAGGTTAAAATATCTTGTCGATCCCATGGTTGGTAAACCCAATTGTACACAACCCTCCCTTTTGCATCTGCGTGGTTGATATCGTCGTTTGTTCCCTGACCTCTTGGGGGAACCCAGTAGGGGGCGGCTTCTCTGATAGGCATTATAGTGTTGGCTACTTCTAATGGGGACTCAGCCGTTTCAGGGACTGTGATCTTGACCTCTGGTTTCTGTTCCGTGAGGTGGCGGAAGACTTCAAGCGTTTGCATGAAGAGGTCCGTCACATCGCGCTCAGTCCCATCTCCAACATCGACCTTTCTATATAGAGCCGTCAGCTTAGCAGGACCCTTAGTTTGATATCTATCCTCATATGCGTTCAGGGTGTGGTAGCTGAACCGTAAAATGAAATGCCGTCTGTGGCTACCGGCATGTGAATTGTGCATATCCATCGTATATTCTTCGCTCTCTTTCCGTTCTACCAGTGTCTTTGCTATCTTGTCAATCCCATCCCGCTCGTCTTTGCTCAACCTATTTGGTCTGGCTGTTGACTGCTTGTTAGTCTCGAGTTCATCTGATGTTGTTACCAATGTGGCCGGTGCGAAGGCCGTAAGAGCCGGGGCACTAGCGCTAGGGTCACCCTCGCCCGCACTCAGAACTGGTAGGTGCTGTGCCAGAGGCTGGCAGGGGGCATAAGGAGGGGGCATGTAGATAATCGGAGGACCTAGCAGTAACTCGTTGTTTTCCCGTTGTTTGGAGGGCATCTCCGGGTAGAGCATAGAGGGGGTCCTAACAGGGCATTGGCCTGCCGACCCTGATTCTTGCGTTTGTCTAACTTCCTCTCTCCTTCTTATTTCTTCATCTAGTTCCTTAGCGGCCAGGTGGGCTGTCTTTCGTAACTCTTTCGCTATTTTTGCTTCTTCTCTTTTCCTTCGTTGCTCTGCCTCTTTGCGCCACATGCCGATACTATCGAGCATGGTGGGCGTTGCCTTATTTGTTCTAACAGCTGCTTCTAACGTTTTTATTTTATGATCATCAAAAGGAACCTATCAGTGGCCACTGACTTTCGGGGTCCTTTTTTGTATATTTATGCCATAACTTACTATAAGCTATAGCGACTAGTCCTTGTTTAGTGAACATGTCCTTATTAGGGGTGCCTTCCAATGGAGCTGGATGGTTCATCTCTAATAAGCGGTCTGGGTTGTACCAACTACCAATCAGTGGGGAGAAGACAGGCATGACAGATTACAACGGGGGACAAAGGTCCGCACTACCTATCTTTCACTATTTGCAAAGACTAGACAGAATATTGCTATTCTACGTTATTTGCAAGCAGAGAACCTCAAAAGAACTATACTCTAAACAATCTATGTTCGGACAATCAATCAGTGGGGAGAAAAATAGGTACGGCAGATTACAATGGGGGACAAAAGTCCGCGTTACCTACCCTTCACTATCCGCAAAGGGAGATAGAATATTCCTATTCCTCCCCGTTTGCAGGCAGCGAATATCTCAAAGAGCGACAAAGCAAATACTAGTATTTCAATCAATCAATCAATTCGCCGTGTGTCACGACCTTACCCAGACCGCATGGACAGTTTCTCGTCTTCCCCTTCCAGCGCCCGATCGTCCTCTACTCTCTGTTGCTACCGCGGCACTCCTGATGGTTCCCAGTCAGGACCGTAGATCACTCGGGAGAGGTCTGCTTGGAACCAGTGAAGTTCGGATGATCGGCTGTCAGACGAGGGTCTATCGGACAGGAGCTCTCCCGATCGTTGCAGTCGTTCACTCTGTCGTCGGGACCTCTCCCACTGGATCCACGTGTCGCTGATGGGCCCCACGCTTGGGACGCCAATTGTGGAAAGTCTGAAAAATGGTCAGGCGATTTAGTCGATGTTTCTTAAGTAATTTTGCCCGGCGTTAAACGCCTCTAATACCATACGAAGTTTATCAAATAAAGAGGCAGGCGCTGGAAACAGGAAGACAGGAAACAAGTTTTATTCCGACGGAGCAGAACACATCAGATCGGACAACAAGGTATCGTCTCGAGGTGCTCTCTCTAGCCTCTCTGAGGCCTGGCCTTTTGTACACTGGTTTACGACATGTGACCGCTCTTTATTACAATAAAGACATTGTGAAGTAATGAAAAACGACATCCCCGGTACCCCCCCAGTTCCGGCTCATTCCAACACGTGGCTACAGTAGAGGTCCTCACCCCCCATACAATAGGAGGGGGCTATCACGCAGCTGAGTGTTCCGCCGATTCTTTTGGAATGTGTGCGCCTGATCGAATCTCAGGGGTTGGGGAGGTCATGATCAATAGTAGCTCCTTTGAAGAGGGGCGCGTGCATACAGTAGTGGGCAATAAACTGTATCCTCAGGCCAAGGGATGACCAGCGGTCCGTGCAGACAATCGGGCTCAGAGGAAGGGGTCATCAAAGGAGAGATATTCATGAAAGAAAGGATCGGTGTGGACAATTGAGCGTAGAGGAAGGGTTTATCAAAAGAGGGGTATTCATGGAAGGAAAGGAGGTGTTGGTCAGGCGCGGGGTGTGATTCCCAGAGACAGAGTCATGCGGAAGGGGAGGGTTCATGACTTGTGCATGTGAGAGCGGGGGCAGCCAGGGTGCATGGGGGATGCTTGCAGGGTCAGGGAAGTGCGCTGATGAACGATCGTGAACTGGGAGACCATGGTACCTAAAATGGCAGTCGTGTATGTTCATAGGTGAGTCTGAGGAATGGGCAAGATTGCGCAGATGATGTTCAGCTCACGAACTAAAATTCCACAGTTAAGCTTCCCACAAGGTTTCCAATCCAACTTAGATTCCCGCCTCTGTCCATGTAACAGGAGGTCGGGGCAATCAATGTTACACTTTTTACTGTTTTGTGATTTTTATACAATGTACAATGAAAACATTTTAATCAATCAATCAATCAAGGACATTTATAGAGCGCACTACTTACCCGGAGGGTCTCAAGGCGCTTGGGGGGGGGGGGGGTGCTGCTACTGCTCGAACAGCCAGGTCTTGAGCTTCTTCCTGAAGGAGAGGTGGTCTTGGGTCAGGTCGGTCGGGAGGGAGTTCCAGGTCTTGGCGGCCAGGTGGGAGAAGGAACTTCCTCCTGTTGTCGTTCTTCGGATGCGGGGGACGGCGGCGAGGGCGTGACTGGCTGATCGGAGGTGGCGTTTGGGAGCGTAGTTGTTGAGATAGCTCGGGCCTTGATCGTGTAGGGCTTTGTGTGCGTGGGTGAGGAGACGGAAGGTGATTCTCTTGTTGACGGGGAGCCAGTGCAGGTCTCTCAGATGTCCGGAGATGTGGCTGCGTCGGGGGATGTCGAGGATGAGTCTGGCTGAGGCGTTCTGGATCCGCTGGAGTCTCTTCTGGAGCTTGGCGGTGGTTCCGGCGTAGAGGGCATTGCCGTAGTCCAGTCGGCTGGTGACGAGGGCCTGGGTGACCGTCTTCCTGGTCTCGGTGGGGATCCACCGGAAGATCTTCCGTAGCATGCGCAGGATGTTGAAGCATGACGAGGAGACGGCGTTGACTTGTCTGGTCATGGAGAGGGAGGAGTCCAGGATGAAGCCCAGGTTGCGTGCGTCGTCTGTCGGTGTGCGTGCGGTGCCCAGGGCGGGGGGCCACCAGGAGTCGTCCCAGGCGGAGGGCGAGGAGCCCAGGATGAGGACTTCCGTCTTGTCGGAGTTCAGTTTCAGGCGGCTGGTCGTCATCCACTCGGCTACATCTTTCATCCCTTCGTGAAGATTGGCTCTGGAAGCGGCTGGGTCGTTGGTCAGTGAGAGGATCAGCTGGGTGTCATCGGCGTAGGAGATGATGTTCAGGTTGTGTTGGCGTGCGATGGGCGCGAGGGGGCTCATGTAGACGTTGAAGAGGGTGGGGCTCAGCGAGGATCCTTGAGGTCCGCCGCAGATGACTTCGGTGGCCTCTGACTTGTACGGTGGTAGACGGACTCTCTGTGTTCTTCCGTCGAGGAAGGAGACGATCCATTCCAGTGCCTTCTCCTGAATTCCGACGTTGCTGAGGCGCTGCACTAGGGTGCGGTGGCAGACAGTGTCGAATGCCGCGGAGAGGTCTAGGAGGATGAGGGCCGCTGTTTCTCCGTTGTCCATCAGGGCTCGGATGTCATCGGTGGCAGCGATGAGGGCGGTCTCGGTGCTGTGGTTGGCTCGGAAGCCAGACTGTGAGGGGTCGAGGGATCCATTCGTCTCGAGGAAGGCGGCCAGCTGTTTGTTGACGGTCTTCTCGATGACTTTGGCTGGAAACGGGAGGAGCGAGATGGGGCAGTAGTTCTTGAGTTCGGTGGGGTCCGCTGTTGGTTTCTTTAGTAGAGCGCTGAGTTCGGCGTGCTTCCAGCTCTCCGGGAAGGTGGCGGTGTCGAAGGAGGTGTTGACGATGTCCCGCAGGTGGGGTGCGATGACAGCGTCGGCCTTGTTGAAGACGTGGTGAGGGCAGGGGTCGGTCGGAGATCCGGAGTGGATGGAGTTCATCATGCGGACAGTGTCATCGGTGCTGATCGGAGTCCAGGCGCGGAGGGTGGTGGTGGGCGGTGTTGCTGCGGTCGTTGTGTGCGATGGTTGAATGCTGAAGCTGTTGTGTATGTCCGCGATCTTGTTGTGGAAGTAGGAGGCGAGGGAGTTGCAGAGGTCTTGCGATGGGGTGATGTCGTTGTTTCCGGCGTTGGGGTTGGAGAGCTCTTTCACGATGTTGAAGAGTTCCTTGCAGTTGTGTGCGTTGTTGTCCAGTCGGTGCTTGAATGCAGTTTTCTTGGTGGCGCGGATCAGTTGGTGGTGCTTCCGGGTGGCAAGCTTGAGGGTGGTCATGTTGTCCGGTGTTGGTTCCCTTCTCCAGACTTTCTCGAGGGCTCGGCAGTTCTTCTTGGAGCTCTTGAGTTCGTCGGTGAACCATGGGGCTTTCTTGCTGCCAGGTCTGCTGGGCGGGGTCCTCAGAGGGGCGAGTTCGTCCGCGCAGTTGCTGATCCACTTCGTGAGGTTGTCGGCGGCCTGGCTGGGGTTCGCTGAGCTGGCGGGAGGGTGCTGACTCAGGGAAGCGGCGAGCTGGTCGGCTGTGATCTTGTTCCAGCTTCTTCGGGCAACCTGTTGCTGGTGGTGGTGGGTCGTCGTTCTTCTGAAGGTGAAGTGGACGCAGCTGTGGTCCGTCCAGTGGAGTCCTGTGGCGTGGCTGAAGGCGATGTCTTTGCTGGATGAGAAGACGGCATCGAGAGTGTGTCCGGCGAGGTGGGTGGTGGTGGTCACCAGCTGCTTGAGTCCCAGGTTTGCGAGGTTTTCCAGCAGGGTGGTGGTGCTGCGGTCGTCGTTGTTCTCCAGGTGGAAGTTGAGGTCCCCGAGGAGGATGTAGTCGGCTGAGGGGAGGGCGAGCGGGCTGATGAAGTCGGCGATGTCCTCGCTGAATTGTGTGCGTGGTCCCGGGGGTCTGTAGATGAGGGTGCCTCTGAGGGTGGTCTTGGGGTTGACGTGGATCTGGAAGTGCAGGTGTTCGGCGGGTGCGATGGTGTCGTCGGTGTTGGTCGTGATGCGGATGGTGTTCCTGTGAATGATGGCGATGCCTCCTCCTGTCTGGTTGACGCGGTCTCTCCGGATGATCTTGTAGCCGTCCGGGATGGCGATGGCGATGTCGGGCGCTGAGGAGGCGTTCATCCAGGTTTCCGTGAGGAAGGCGACGTCTGGGGCTGTGGTGTCGAGCAGGTTCCAGAGCTCGACGGCGTGTCTGTGGACGGAGCGGGTGTTGAGCAGGATGCACCTCAGGTGGGTGCTGCTGGAGTTCGGCTTGGTGGGTGCTGGTGCAGTGCAGGTCCGGGTGCAGGAGAACTTGCAGGACTGGCAGATGAAGGGTCTGTGGGTGCGTCTCGGGGTTGCTCGGTAGCATCCAGGGGTTCGGCCGGCGTTGAGTGCGTTGAGGGTGGCGGCGTCGTACGTCCGGCGGGTGGGCTGGGGTCTGCGGGGGCCAGGGGACCTGGTGCTGGGCGCGGTCCAGGCGCGGACGGGCGCAGACGGGCTTACCTTTGGCGCACCTTCGGCGCTCATTCGGTGCTCCCGCTGCGCGCGTCCGCTGCGCGCGTCCGCTGCGCGGTCGCTCTGGGGACGTCATAAGAAGGGAGCCGGTCGGGAGGGTCTGCGGGGAGGCGGGAGCGCGAGCCATTCGGCTGTCGGGGGGGCGGGGCCACGGGCTGGGCGGCGGGAAAAGCTGGTGTGGGCTCGGCGGCCCTCGGGAGGCTGGGGCGGCGGGAAAAGCTGGTGTGGGCTCGGCGGCCCTCGGGAGGCTGGGGCGGCGGGAAAAGCTGGTGTGGGCTCGGCGGCCCTCGGGAGGCTGGGGCTGCGGCAGCGGCAGCAGGCACAGGAGCGTGGGGGTGACCAGGCCGTAGGCGCAGTTTTACCACCACTAATTAAGCGGTATTGTGTCACAGATTTCAGAGAAGCTTATGGGATCTTGCTCCAGAAGAATAATGTGGACTGCATCTATCATGGTGGACTGTTTTCGAAAACCGCGGCAAGGGCACGAAAAACAATGTATGTCTTTTAGGGTTCAGTTTTTTTTAGGTTATGGAGACTGCATTGATTTTATTATGATCATGACTACAGCACAAGTCTGTTTTAATTATTTGAACAATTTTTTATGCATGTTTTGTACTTTTATGGTTGCTTATGATGCTGAATAAACATTTGTGGGAAACAAATACACCATGCATTTATGAGAAGCACGTGGGAAGTGGTGGGGCTGCTTCAAGGAACCAGAGGATACACCCGGACTGTCTGTTAAGTTGTAGTAGGAGAGGAAGGGACATACAGGGCTTTGCAGTGAAGAATCTGGGTTGTATATACTGTGAGCACTGGGACTTAGTGGGGAAGTCAAGACTCCATGGGGGCTGTAAATACAGGCACACATGAGTGCCTGTAGAAATGTATGCAGGACACAACAGGAAGTCACTGAACAGCAGGGGGCTGCCTGTAAAAGAAACATGTAAACAATGCAATTACTATGATACCCTAAAAGAATGAGAAAGATAACTTAAGTACAATTTAAAGACAAGCAAAGGAAATGCAATAGGTCTTGCATTAGCTACAGTTAGAGCTATCGGCGTTGTAAATGACAATGTTTTGTACCCACGTGTTATGGAGTGTATGTATATGGTGTGTAGTGGAATTATGTGGGTTGGATTGGAATGGTTAGTTGTGGAATTGTATTGTGTGTCGTGGAAGTACGAGGCATGGTGTGCAGTGGAATTACGGGGATAGTAATTATGTGCTATTGATTGTATTTGAATTATGTGGTGTGGGATTGTGTTAAGGAGTATAATGATGTGGAATGGTATTTTGTGTTGTGGAGTGATATTTAGTGTTTATGTGGTGTGCTGTTGAGTTTTGTGGCATGATGTGGAATTCTGTGGTGAGGGTTGGATATATGTTGTGTAATTGTGTTGTTTACTTGAATTGTGTAGTCTGGTGTCAAAATATGTGGTGTGGATTGGAAATGTGTGGAGTTCAATTGTGCGGCATGGAACTGTGTGGATAGCTTTTATTTCACTTTCTAGGACTTCCCTGCTTTGCATCATCCAGCAATTACTACCAAAGCAATGCTGCAGCTCTGTAGATACCAATACTAGTGATCATATTATCAAAACCATTAGCTTCCATCCTGTTATCTTTTGTCTACGTCCAACATGAAAGTACAATTAACAATATTATGGCAATATTGTCTAGAATACCATTCCCAATTAAGCTGTACTTGTGTGCCTTAAGTATCAGCAGTAAGACTACCAACCCGCTGAACTAGTATAGGGGTTCGTCATGGAAGGGTGTATCAACACCAAGGATTCTTGCACATTACAGCACACCAGCCTTTACACCTGTGTTTCTTGGACCTGAGCGAATTGTTTATGCTGATGTAACCATGGTTTTCATGTAATGTGTGGACTTTTTTTTGTGTAACATTTCATATGATGAGACGAAATTCGACATCATTTTTATCAGTGGAACACTGGTTTAGATAGAATATATCTAGCCAATAACCATTTTCTCCTCAAATTAGTAATTTCTTCCTCAAACCATTCTCCTGCCTGTATTTCCCGTGACTTTTTTGTGTACAGTATATACTCTCGCAGAGAAAAGTTACGCAAGATACAGGAACAATGTAATTTCATGATAACTGTATTTTCCCAGAGAAAACACACGTTTTGCATAGCCCTTTTAAGCCCACTCAATTTTACCAAATGTACTTGGCAAAACTAACTTTGAAATGCATCACACGTCACAAAAAACACACTGCATATGCCTTATATGCCACACATTTAGGCCCCTCATGCTGAATTTTAGATTTCCCGATTTGGCCAGTGACAGATATCATGGGCCCAATCTGGATTCCAAGATGTGCAGTGCTTCCGCAACCTCAGGGTTTTGCAAGATCATACGGTTTCAAGTAAAACCTGGTCGAAAGTGTCCCTATTAAAAGAGCCTAGAGTATGGGAATTGCTCCCAAATTCCTCAGGAGAAAATTCAGAATAGTGTGGCATAACCATTCTCCGAAATGATGGGGCTCCATGGTATCTCGAGTTCTGGGTGTGGCATTACTCCACCAGAAGGCAAATTGCACTTAAAATGAAGGCCTTTGTTATGTTGTACTCCCACTAACGTCAATCATTCGAGGTACTGTGCTAAGAGACACAAACACCAGCAGGGCCAGTGCGATAATGTGCATATGACTTCTTTGCAAATACAGTCAGTGTCGCAATTTTCTTTTAAATTACTTTTTCACCGTCTCATCTGCAGTATAAAAACTTTTGACGTTTTTAAGCATTTGTTTTACAATGCACTACCATATTTCACGCTCATCCCCAAAAAATCTTGACAGTAATATTGCAGTGTACATTTTACCAGTAACATTAGTGCTAACGGAATTGTAAAAAACAGGAGACTTTTTGCATTGTTAGAAATGTGCATTTTTGATGCGAGAAATGCATATGCATTCTACTGAAAAATGTACAGGCCATTCTTGTTCATACTGCACACAGACGCTTAACACAAACGTGGCTACCTAGAATAATATTTTGATTCCTAGCATACACAGTAGAAGCTCAGCCACATTCCTTAACCACCCCAACATTCTGCTCAGCTTTAATGACAGTGTAGTTTTGGGGCCTTTACAGCTGAAGCCCTCAGCTGTAAAGACACTTAATCTGGCTTGCCCTATGCTAGGGAACCTCATCATGTGTCTGCAGCCCTCACCTGCTCCCAGCTTCCCATCTCCCCATCTCCCTTGTTCTATCCAAACTCGATTAGGCCAATAGCCTCTACCACGGATCACCTTTAACGACCATGAAAAGACTACAACGGATTCAGAACTCGTCTGCCAGACTACTCTTGCATATCAAACCGCAAGACCACATCTCCCCTGCCTTGAAAGCCCTGCATTGGTTACCGGTTGTCAGAAGATCCACGTTCAAGCTGCTTTGTATCACCCACAAAGCGATACATGGAATAGGACCACTCTTCATCAGGAATAAAATCTCCAAACACATTCAACAAAGGCCTCAAAATCGCACCATACAAGAAAAAAACCATGGGTGGCACATCCTTCTCTGTTCAAGCAGCCAAACTATGGAACTCTTTACCCCCCAACATAACCTTATCTTCAGAAAACTACTCAAGATCTGGCTCTTCCCCACATAAGCACAATACGGAAACAGAAATTTACAGAATATCCCTCTGTATATAAGCATTTGTTTTCACTATAGATATGTACCTATCTTTGTGTATTACTTTATAAAACATGTGAAATATTTATGTTGTTAAGAGAAAATAAAATAATAATAATAATATTCATCAATAAATAAAAATCATCTTTGGTCTACATGTACACACTTCCATTGTGCATCTATGGACCTTCCATGTACTTGGATCTGTGTGTCTGTTACTTTTCTCCTGAAAAAGCATATCCAATGCACTACCCTATTTCATCATGTGCCTCTATCAATATATTTAATCTAAATATACTTACTTCCTTTATGTATCTATATACTTTCAATGTAGTTATGGATCTATATATTTATCACTTTCTTCTAATTTAGCATTTCCAATTCACTAGCCTATTTCTCAGCCTATACTTCGCTCAATATATCTTCTAGCCCAACCTTCTGACTCATCTCAAACTTCTTTCTACTACTCCTTCTATGGCACTACCCTATCTCTCATCCTAGACATCTATCAATATATCTTCTACATCCACTCTCTCATGTATGCCAAACCCCATACCACTACTATGATCGCCAAAATACCCCTTTCTAGACTCTCTCCTGCTCTACCCCTCCTTGCATCATCTGACACCTCTTTTTACTACACCGATCCCCTAAAACAAACCTTTCTAAACTCTCCCCTCTGATTCCTCCCCATAAAAACTCCTTTTTACTCATCCAAAAGCCTCTTCCTACTGCTAAGACCTAAAGAAAATAAAACTAAATAAATCTTTCACTCTTTTATCTCTCCACTATCCTTTTCAATAAAAATTAACAGGCTAACATGTTCACTTCACAAATTCCATATTAAACTATACTAATATACTGCCCAAATAACTGAATAACATATCTACTACTCAAATTACTTAATATTTATACTATACTAATTTTCAACACTAATCCTTTATGGGTTCCGGAGTGGCGTGCTACTCGCCAGAAAAGCGCTTCAACACCCATCAGGGGTAACAAGTGCTATATGAATGCAAATCTTTCTTCATCTTTTTCCCTCCGCTATCCTTCTCACTCCAAGTAACAGACTAATATCCACCACTGAAATTACCTCATATTTCACCATATTAATTCACCACTAATCCTTTATAGGCTTCCTGAATAGCGTGCGTCAACTAGCGAGCGATAAATAAATACAAACCTTTGTCCTCCTCTATCCTTCTGCTATCATTCCAAATCCAAATAACTGACTAACCTAGACACCACTTAAAATATACTTGCATGTTTCACTATACTAATTCAACACTAATCCACTATGGGTCCCGGAGTAGCGTGCTACCCGCCACAAAAGCGCTTTGACGCCTCGTCAGGAGTAGTAAGCGCTATATAAATATAATTACAATACAATACAAACACTCAAGCTCTGCTGGAATCTAGGTCAGATCCTCAGACTCCTAGATTCACAATCACGCCCCCACAACGTCAATGACATCACAGCAGCAGGTAAATTATGGGCCACAGCGAAGAAATAAGGAAGATATGCGGGGTGAGAGAATACCAGCTTTCACATGCATAAGTGCCCTGTTCGGTTGATGGCGGCAGAAGGGGGGCAAGGAGCGGAGGAAAAAGCAGCACCCCATTAACACTGCAGAGGGCCGGTTCACGGGCGGGGCAGCAGTGACACACATGTGAAGGTACTGCAGGGGCCAGGCAGAGATGGAGCAGCAGGCATTATGCCCATTCAGTGGTGATGTTGTGTAGAATGACCGTTTACCTCACATCTTATGCATCGATTAGCTTCCTGTGAGGCAAAATGCATGTTTCAGATACCAAAGGGGCAGGTACTGTTCTTCCCCCTGTAACTTATTCGACAGGGCCGCGGGAGGTTACATGCACACGGGCAAGCCTAGGCAAACGTATTATTTTATTTATTTATTCAGCTTTGCAAAGAAAAAACATGCGATTTGCCAACTGTGCCCTTAAAAATGTAAACCCATTTTTCCCAGCTCAACTCATTAGCAGTTTAAACACATCACCTGGCTCAAATGTGCCACTGCCCGTCTCGTCAAGCTATGGTTTAAACTAGTCTATGGTAGCCAGAACTGAAAGCAAACAAAGCGTGCTGTGCATAAACAAATAAAAGTGGGCGGCAGCCATACCAAATCTAAAGCGTGCTGTGGAGAATGAAAAAAAGTAGTCGGCAGCCGTACCGAAACTGGAAGGGAGTCATGCACAGCCGTACCTTAACTGAAAGCGCGCTATGCATAAATAAACAAACAAAAGTGGGGGGCAGCTGTAGTAAAGTGAAAGTGCACCGAGCCACACACTAGTATTAAATTAAACAGTAGTCCACAAATAACACATACCACTTACGAGTGTAAGGGAACTGTAATTGGCCAGTGCTCCTCGCATAAAACCAGAAGGAAAATGCTACTTACCAGTATGCATCTGTTCTTGGCATGTAGAGCTGCAGATTCACACACTGTGCATAGATCGCCATCTGGTGTTGGGCCTGGATGTTTGCACTTTGTGGTTGTCTTGTAAGAAGTCTTTGGAAGTTACGAGATAGGTGTCTCCTCCTACGGACTATAGTGCGCATGGGCATCAACTTCATCTTCAGATTGTTTTTTGCCATGAAGGGAAATGATGGAGTTTTGTGAGAAACAGAAAGATGTCCATGTATGTTGTATCTAATGAAGATAATAATGGAACAGATAAGGTAGCCGGGGAGTCGGGTTGGCGTGTGTGAATCTGCAGCTGTACAAGCCAAGAACAAATGCATACTGGTAAGTAGCATTTTCCGTTCGAGGCATATGAGCTGCAGATCATACACTGTGCATAGATTGCATAGCAGTACTCTCCCTTAGCGGCGACATGGAGATACAGGTCAACAGAGTGAATGAGAAAATGTAAAAGTGAAAGAAGGGGAAACAGAAAAGGTGACAAACAGAAGCATAAGAGCCATTAAATACCCGAGTAAGGCCAACAGCTCATTAGAAGGATATAGAGACCTAATGTTTCAAAATATGCACATGCTCGACATTCCAGCCATGTGACTTGAGAGTCAAGCAGATCTAGCCTTCCAAGTCTTCTCTGTACACAGTCAAAAGCGGCAGTGGTAAGATGGTTCTCTAATCCCCAAAACCGCTCCGTCTAGTGTGGCCACCTCTATCCATTGCATCCTTTCACTTCTTAGGCTTTCACCAAAGAATAATTCACATCAGGTGTGTACATTTACTTCGATCAAAGGAAGCAAATCTGAAATAAAAGACCTCAGGAAATGTAAGCAATCCTTTATAGCACATATAGATGTGAAATAAAAGACCTAAAATGCAGGAGGATGCGACATGAAAGACGAAAGAAGAGGACTGAAAGACGAGGACTGGAAACAATGTCTGTGATGGAGTAGTTTCTGTCCTGTAACTCCAGTTCTGTAGTAGGGGTATCTCTGTTATAGTCATAATCTAGTGAATAGTCCCGCCCATGTGTGAGGACCCCGGCAATAAAATAATCTCTTAAGTCGTCAGAAAAATTGCAGAGCTGCAAAGACACTTAAGAGAGAATTTAAAGACAAATAATGCAGCCTATGTCCACAGGCTACACTGTCCAGTACTTCAACTAGAAAATTCCACCAAAAATCCACAAACAGCAAAGCCTGTCCAGATTTCCCTTGCTTTAACAGCAAAAACCCTCTGAAATGATAGAGAGGAAGGCATGGACAGACAAGCCCCATAGGCTGCCATTATGTGGCTTAAATAGGATACTGTGCCTTTAAGAGAACTTTCCAGAAGCTTCTCCCAGTATCCCAGAATGCATAGCAGGTCCCTCTCACTTTCAGTTCTTTTTGAAGGCGGAACACGCCAGACCTGTAGCATTCCTTACATGAACATCTCTCTCCACCGGGGAGGCGGGAGGGCGCTTATGACTATAACAGAGATACCCCTACTACAGAACTGGAGTTACAGGACAGAAACTACTCCTTCTGTAGTAGGGGATCTCTGTGTATAGTCATAATCTAGTGAATAGAATGGCAAGCCCATCCCCACACCAAAGCGGCGGTGGAGAAACTAGAAATAACACCACTATTGTGCGAACAGATTTCGCAGCGAAGCCTGGCCAACCTGAGCGTCTGCTCTGGCATCAGTGTCCAGGCAATAATGCTTAGTAAAGGTATGAACCGACTTCCAAGTGGCCGCCTTGCAGATTTCTACAATTGGAACATTACGGAGCAAGGCAGTCATGGCAGCTTTGCCCCTGGTGGAATGAGCCTTAAGTTTACTCCCTAAGGTCTTATTAGCTTTTTGGTAACACAATTGTATGCAGGACACAATCCACCTCGAGATAGACTGCTTAGAGGTCGCAAGACCGGTCCTGAATGAGCCATAATTGATAAACAATTGGTCCGACCTACGAATATCTTTGGTTTTATCCAGATAAAATTTCAACACCCTCCGCACATCCAGGGAATGTAAAGACCGTTCCGCTGGAGACGAAGGATTCTGAAAAAACTTAGGCAAAGTTATAGTCTGGTTGACATGAAAATCAGAAATAACCTTGGGAAGAAACTTAGGGTGAGTACGCATAACAACCTTAGCAGCATGAAATACAGTATAAGGTTCTTGGCAACACAACGCCTGAATTTCACTCACCCTGCGGGCCGATGTAATGGCCATGAGGAACGCCGCCTTCCAGGACAGGTGCTGCAACGAAGCCTTATGAATAGGTTCAAAAGGCTCCTTCATCAATCCGGACAGCACCACATTCAATTCCCATGAAGGCGAAGGAAGCCTAACAGGAGGGAACACTTTCTTCAGGCCTTCCAAAAAATCTTTGATCACAGGGATCTGGAAGAAGGAAGTCTGCGAAGGACATTTCCTGTAGGCAGTCAAAGCAGCAAGATGAACCTTAATAGAATGGACATTAAGGCCAGACTGCGCCAACTGTAGAAGATAAGGAAGGATGATATCTTCCTTACATGTCGTCGGATCATAGTTCTTAGACTTGCACCAGATACAAAATCTCTTCCACTTGTACGCATAAGAAGTCCTAGTGGAAGGCCTCTTAGACTCCTTCAGTATGTCCATACAATCTGCAGGGATATTCAAATGACCATATTGCACTATTTCAGGAGCCATGCTGCCAAACTCAAAGACGAGAGGTTGGGGTGCAACATCAGCCCCCTGAACTTCGTGAGAAGGTCCGGCCTGCACGGCAGCCGAATGTGAGGAAGGAGAGACCGGTGAAGCAGGTCCGTGAACCACCACTGTCTGGGCCATTCCGGGGCAATCAGTATCATCCGCGCCCTGGTCCGGGACAGCTTGATGAGAACCGTAGGAAGCAGGGGAATGGGTGGAAAAGCGTACAGAAAGCTGTTCGACCAGTTGATCCATAACGCATTCCCCAGCGTCCCCGGCTGGTAGTACCTGGAGGCGAAGTCTCGGCATTTGCTGTTTTCGGCGGTGGCGAACAGATCTACGTCTGGAGTCCCCCACCTTGCGAAGACCTCTCCTAGTACTTCGTCGTTTATGACCCATTCGTGGTTTTTCTGAATCAGTCTGCTCAGTGCGTCTGCCTGAACATTCTGCACACCTGGCAGATGGGTAGCCGTTATCGTCAGTCCTCGAGCCAGAAGCCAGTGCCAGATCGCCTGCGCCTCCTGCGACAGGGTGCGCGATCTCGAACCCCCCTGCTTGTTGAGGTAATACATTGTGGTTGTATTGTCCGTCTGTACAAGTAGAGAGTTGGTCTGGAAGGACGGGTGAAAGGCCTTCAGTGCCAAGTGAACAGCTCTGAGTTCCAGGAAATTGATGTGGTACGTGAACTCCGTCAGGGACCACGTTCCTTGAATCTGCAGGTCTCCGGAGTGCGCTCCCCATCCCTGGAGAGAAGCATCCGTCACAATAGTCTGAGTGGGAATGTCCTTGTGGAAGGGAACCCCTCTGAGGAGATTCTCCGCTGAACACCACCACCTCAGAGACTGAAGAGCATGTAGAGATAGACGTATCTTGTCGTCCCAAGATTCTCTCCTCTGATCCCACTGATCCTCCAAGCACTCTTGCAATGGTCTCATGTGCAGCCGTGCATGGGGCGTTCGGAAGATACACGAGGCCATCGATCCCAGTAGAGAAGACACCGTCCTCACTGTTGTGGATGGAGTGGTCATAAGAGCCTGAGCCTTCCGAAGCAGTGATAATCGTCGCTCCTCCGAAGGAGACACGCTTGCTGACAGCGTATCGATGGAGGCTCCCAAGTACTGAATGCACTGGACTGGAGTCTGTACCGACTTGGACATGTTGATGTGCAAACCCAGCTTGTTCAGTAGAACGCACGTCTTCTGGAAGTGTGCTTGCACTTCCGTGAAGGAGGAGGCCTTGATCAACCAGTCGTCCAGGTACGGGTAGACAAACACCTTGTTCTTCCTTAGGTGTGCTGCTACCACCGCCATGCACTTTGAGAATGTTCTCGGCGCAGACTTCAGTCCGAATGGCAGTACTGTGTATTGATAGTGATTGGCGCCGACTTGGAACCGCAGGAACTTCCTGTGCTTGTGTGCAATGGGCAAACATGGAAGTAAGCATCATGGAGGTCTATGGCACACAGCCAGTCTCCCCGTTGCAGCTGAGGATAAATCTGATGCAACGACAGCATGCAAAACTTTTCTCTGCGAATCCACTTGTTTGCTTGTCGCAAATCCAGAATGGGCCTGAACTCGTTCTTGTCCTTTTTGCGAACCAGGAAGAACCGTGAGTACAGACCTCTTCCTCTCTGAGACAGAGGTACGTCTTCTATCGCCCTTTTCCTTAACAGGATATCGGCTTCCGCCTGGAGCTCGCGCAGCTGACACTGCGAGTTGACCGGAGGAATTGATGGGGGCGGGCTGGTGAATCGAAGACTGTATCCATTGCAAACAATATTCAGCACCCACTTGTCCTGAGTATTTTTTCTCCACTCTGCCAGAAAAGATTGAATGCTTCCCCCCACCGGAGCGGGTAACAGTTGCAGGGGAAGTAAGCGCTCAGGGCCTAGACCTGGCCTGGCCTGGCCTTTAGTCGCTGAAGTCGACTGATGGCCGCCTCTGCCTCTCTGGCGCTTCTGGAACGGTCTTCTGAACTGCTGCTGTTGTCCAGAAGACTGGCCACGCCCTCTGCCTTGACCACCGAACCGACGTTGGAACGGACGGTAAGACTTCTTGGTCTCCTTGGGCTTCTCCAAACCCACCGCTGTGAGCGTTTCAGCCTCCGCCTTCATGCGTGCCATTTCATCATCAGCGTGCTTCCCGAACAGGGTTTCGCCAGAGAATGGAAGATTGGCAACCCTTTGTTGAGCGTCCGGTTTCAGAGACGTAAGGCGGAGCCATGCATGTCGTCGCTGGTTAATTCCGTGGCAGAAACCATGCGCCGCCAGCAGAGAAGAGTCGGCTG
The DNA here is from genome assembly GCF_964261635.1 of Lissotriton helveticus. NCBI lineage: Eukaryota > Metazoa > Chordata > Amphibia > Caudata > Salamandridae > Lissotriton > Lissotriton helveticus. The sequence goes on along the minus strand of NC_136067.1, from coordinate 1,772,505,399 downwards.
CAGCGCTGATGACTTGATTCGCCACCAACATCCCTTCGTTCAGCACCTCTTGGAAGTCTTCCCGCTTGTCCCGCGGCAGGAGCTCCACAAACTGTTGAAGGGATTCCCAGAGGGCTCTGTCATACCGACCCAACAAGGCAGTGGCACTAGCTGCCTTCATTGAGGTCGCCGAAGTCCCACAAACTCTTCTCCCAGACGAATCCAACCACCTAGATTCCTTATCTGGTGGAACTGTGGAGGAAGGCGTGGTGGCATGCTGTTTGCGCGCCGCCGTCACAATCACCGAATCTGGAGGGGGCTCCACCCTTAGAAAGGCCGGGTCCGAGTCCGGAGCCCGGTACTTCTTCTGCAGTCTCGAGGGCGCCGCCTTAGTCACCGCAGGGGTGAGAAAAAGATCCATGGCCGGTTCTTCCAGACCCGGCACCAGTGGCAGTAACGGCCGAGACAAATGCTTCTGGTGTAGAGTCTCGAAGCTGACTGATGTCTTGGGAGTGGGCACCGTCAAAGTAATGCCCAATTTCGCCGCACCGCGTAACAGTACGTCCTGGAAGGACACCAGATCATCAATCGGTGAAACCCTCGTGCCTGGCGAATCCGACAAGGTCGGGGAATAGTCCCTGGTCCCTAATGACCTGGTCCGGGAACGAGATCTGTGCCTCCTGTGGCGCCGTCTAGATCGTGTGGAAGACCTGTGGCGCGAACGCTCCCTTCTCCTGGAACAGGAGCGCGACCTCCCAGTACGTGGGCGCTCCACCGGTTTCCGTGGGGGCGTCTTCCGTGGTCTATCCTGGGGCTTCGGAGTAGGTGTCCCCTTAGGAGGTGTCGGAAGCAGAGGCAGCGACACCGACCTCGGTGGCCTGACAGGAGGCCTCTCCGGCAAAGGCGCGGGCCCATGAGGTGGGACCGGCGGCGGAGGCTGCCCCGCAGGGGGTGCGGAGGAAGTGGAGGTAGCGGCGGATTAACAGGAGGAGCCTCCTTTGGTAGAGGTGGAGGAGTCGCAGGCCTTGGCGGTGTATATACCACCGAGTACACCGAGCCCGGTGACTGGGGGAGGAGCCTGGGACCCAGACCCTCCAGAGCGTGAGCGACGCCTCCGACGTCCTTCCCCAGATCAAGCGTGAATTTTCACGCCAGAATCCCTTCTGCGCCGCTTAGGGGAGGCGGAGATCCTCGGGGACGCAGATCTCTTCCTGCTCGACGTCGAGCGTCGTATTTCAGGCGTGGAACGGCGACCCCTCGACTCCGGCGTCGAACGCCGTCTCCTCGACGTCGAGTGTCTCTTCCTCGACGACGAACGTTGCCCCCTCGATGACGAACGGTCAGACCTCGACGGCGAGCGTCGACTCTTCCTCCTCGTCGACCGTTTCCTCACAGTCCTCGACGTCGAGGATCCTCTCGACGGCGATCTGCTTGACGGAGACTGGCTGTGTCGCTTCGACGGCGAGCGCTGGTGCCTCCTTCGTCGACGGCGATGCCTCGACTCCGACGTCGACGACGACGAAGACGCCGTCGGCGGTGACCTCGACGGCGGCCTACCCAGGCCTCTCGACGTCGATCTTCCACGCTGTCTCGACCCGGAGCCCCGGGGAGAAGGGGAACACACCGTCGTCATCCCTCTCGACGCCGTCGTCGATGCAATCTACGTCGACGGAGACCGGGACCTTTTGCTGGTCTTCCTGCCAAAGGGGAGCCCCCCAGAGGCCTCAGCAGGGGCAGGGAGAGTCTTCCCAGCCTGCCCAGACCCACCTGCAGCCTGCAGTCGCCTCTCTTCCAGGCCTTGGAGCCTAATCCTCAGCCTTTCCCTCAGGGTCCTTGTAGAAAAGGTCTGGCAGATGTCACAGTCTTCAGGGACATGCTCTTCAGGGAGGCAAAGAATGCAGACGTCGTGTGGATCAGTCTTGGCCTTCTTCCTTCCACATGCTGGGCACTTGTCGAATAAAGCAGGCATTTTAGATCCCTAATAAGCCTGAACAAACACACAGAAGTGAAAGGAAACACCAAGTAGCAACTGTAAACACTTTTAAATCCAAAAAATGTACAAAAACTCCAATTAAACCCTTGAAAAAGGGAGAGCTCAATGCACCAGGGTCCTGTAAGCAGGAGCCGGAAAAAAGAACTGGAAGTGAGAGGTACCTGCTATGCATTCTGGGATACTGGGAGAAGCTTCTGGAAAGTTCTCTTAAAGGCACAGTATCCTATTTAAGCCACATAATGGCAGCATATGGGGCTTGTCTGTCCATGCCTTCCTCTCTATCATTTCAGAGGGTTTTTGCTGTTAAAGCAAGGGAAATCTGGACAGGCTTTGCTGTTTGTGGATTTTTGGTGGAATTTTCTAGTTGAAGTACTGGACAGTGTAGCCTGTGGACATAGGCTGCATTATTTGTCTTTAAATTCTCTCTTAAGTGTCTTTGCAGCTCTGCAATTTTTCTGACGACTTAAGAGATTATTTTTGATTGCCGGGGTCCTCACACATGGGCGGGACTATTCACTAGATTATGACTATACACAGAGATCCCCTACTACAGAAGCACAATTTCTGTCTATAGCGTGTGTGTGCCTGCTTTGTTGTCTTAAATCCAATCGTGACACTAAGATTTAAAACTAGAGAGAAACCTCCGAGGCCCCAGCCAACTGGATTTGTGTGGCTCGAGGCATAGATATCCTTTTTGAGGCATGAATCTGTGAGATCTAGGTAACAGGAGGGAGAGGTTTGTTAACTGAAGTTTGCACCAGTGAGATGCCTGTAACCGGAGAGGCTGCTTCGTAAAGTCCAAGTCAGCATCATTTCTGTTACTCGAGTACAGTCATTAGGTTTGAGGCCAAAATACTTCTCTAATTTAAAGGATATAAAATCTATGTACCTGGGGATAGATATGCTGTCTGAAGCTTGAGGTGTATGACTTGCATAGCATGAGGCACAGATATGTTGGTTAGAGCACGAGCTTGAACAATATCTGGAAAGAGAGGGATAAATATGTGGGCAAAGTTTATGAAATACCTGTAACCTATGGGACGTCTGAGGGCCGAGCCTCTATAAGCTGTGGAGCCTAATGTACAGATGTGCTGACTGAGGCCTGAGCCTTTACATTCAGAGTAGCTTGAGGGATAAACCCGATGCCTCATCCTATATTCAGAATAGCGAAGGGACTAGCTGTTTACAGCATGAGCCTGTACACCATCTGTAACGGGAACAATAACTTTCATAAAGAAATGTGAGACTGCAAAATAAGGCGTCCTTGCAGGACTGTTGCCTTCCACCGAGAACGTTCCTTGAATTAAGCAAAACTATTCCAGAACTCCTCGAGTACCTTTTACATGACCGATAGCAATGCTGTCTACAGAATGATCTGCAAGCAGTAAAGTACAGCTCTGCTGCCTGAAGACGGAGCCTTCACAATATCTGCAAAGTGAGGGATAGCTCTTGAGGCGCGAGCCGCCACAATCTCTGTAAAATGAGGCATTACAATACGAGGCATGAGCCAGAACTATCTCTGTAAACTGACAGCTACATCTACAGCCCAAACTCAAAGCCTGCGCTATGTGTGGAACATAATGTATGTGTACTATGTTTTGAAGAAAAAAAACAAGTTTGTAAACTCAGAAAGTCTGTTTCCTTCAACAAATGGACAGGTGCAAGTCGCTTGTGTGAAGGAGTGGGTTGGTACATAATGAATTGTCACAGTACTCTAACTACAGATGGGGTTAATTTGTGAAGGTTTTTACATGTATATTGTTCATTACAACAAAGTAGGTGCATAAGCACTCGAGGAGCACTACAGCAGAATTAATGCTGTATCAAACCAGTTACATTGCACCAAAGCCATGTGTAACTGCTTTGTTCTACAAGGAATAAAATGTTACTCACACTGAGACTCAAAAGACATGAAATGTCACACGTAAGCAGATTCATGAACATCAAATGTCGTATGTAAGCAAAATGAAAACTTGACAGCTATGGCTAAGTGTGTATAAAGAGCCTGAAACGTTATAACCTATACTGCGCCACTCAGAGTGAGGGGGGCATGCTTGCACTGCTGCTATCCATGCATACCGCTTATCTTCTATTCACCTCAATGGTATATACTCTTAAGGATATAACCCCCTCAAATCCCCTACTCAACCCACATTTTTAGGGAGTGTGGCTGGAATCTAAACTGAGAATCCAACTTGTAGAGGCTATGAAATTTCAGGAGAGTCAGAGTCAGTACTAGCTCCAAGTAGTCATGTGAGCCTTTCCCCTGCAGATAAAGGAAAGACTCTGGGGTTGACTGAACATTTACAAACATTAGCAGTTCTATAACAACCATGCATATTTAATGTTGATGAAATAAAGGTATTGACCATAAAACAAAAAAAGCTCTGCACATTCATTGAGGCCTCTTGAACAATTAATTGTGTTAAAATACTAGCAAACTCAAACTGAATGCAAATATGTGCCCAATATTCTTAAAGCAGGGTTAGACTAACTTATTTTAGGACTATGAGGAGGCTAAGGACAGGTTTACTAAGGTGGCTAAATCCAATCCAGCACAGCAGAAACTAGTAGAAGACAAGAACAACAGTGCAACTGCCTATAAGACCTTTAACTACAGAGAGGTAAAGCCACAGGGTGTCTACTCCATTTATCCCAATTACACTGCTTAATTCACCAAGGTCTGATGAGGATCCTCTTTGATCCTTGGTTGCACCAGCTTCAATGCACCTCAAAGCTGGCTCCCAACCAGACAGCGGAGGTACAACAGCACCCATAGAGCCACATGGTGTACCATTGAGAGAACATTTGGAATCCTTAAGAGCAGTTTCCGCTGCCTCCATAAGAGTGGAGGAGCACTACAGTACATCCCCGATACATGCGGCAAAATCGTGGTCGCCTGTGCCATGCTACACAACATCGCTACCAAGAAAGGCACCACAGTGGAGCTCACAGATACAGAGCCATCAGATGAGGAGGGACCAGCTCCACGTCGCAGAACAGCAGGTGGTGCCGGGGCGGCTGCCGGGCGCCCGAGATGAGATCACACAGAACTATTTCTAGGTGAGTAATGAGGACACAATGCTACAGATTGGTGCTGAACTGTGTTATTTATTTTCTTTGGTGCAGGAATATAAGTCACACAGCCTGACTTTATTACAATTGCTTGCACATGTTCGTGCCACAGTACAAGGATGGCCGTTATCCACTCAGTCAAGGTGCAATGTGTTGCTTCACACATTGTCACATGCCCCTGAAGTCACTTCACCTCATGCGAGCACGGCCTGTTGCCCCTCACACAGGGTGCCCACTGCCCTCCATGGAATCATCAGCTAGTCTCCCTTGCTGCACACTCCGGCATCTGTCTGCTGGAATTGGTGGAGTGATGCTGCTCCTGCGGGACTGCTCATTAGTGTCCAAGCTGCTCAGAGGTCCTATGCCCGCATCTGGTCCACGGCATGTGTGACCTGCACCAGGCCCCTGGCCACATCCTGGCAGCAATGGGCCATTTCATTCTGCATACTCACACACCGACGTGCCAGCAGGGACATGGCAGTTGACAGGCGGTTAACAGCTCTTGTGTATAAGTCCAGCCGGCTGTGGAGACGCTGTCTCTTCCTGCGCCTGGCTGCCCGGTCTCTTATCTCACTGCACAGTACTTCCAGTGCACCTGTCATGCCCATTACACCATCCTGCATCTTAAACATGTTATGATTATGTGCTGCAAACTGGCGCTGGATTGACTTTATTGCATTCGCTTGCAGGAGTTGGACTTTGAGCATGCTGCCTTCAAGCCGGGAGAAAACGACGTCTTCGCCGACAGAAGCAGTGCTGGTGGATGGCCGTGCCCTGCGTCTTGACCCACTTCCTTCACCGGGATGGACAGGGGACTGAGATGTGTGATGACCTGCACGCTGGCTCTGGATTTGCTGTGCCTCACCTGCTGTGTCTGTTGGCCCTGCCTTGAGCAGCGGTAGTGGTGGCACTATGATGCGTCGTCTGCCAGGCACAGGGATTTCTAGTCTGACTTCACCCTGCTTCTCCTGCCCTACCTCGTCCTCGTTTTCAGATGTGTTTTCCCCTCCAGCAATGGATTCCTGTGTTTCAGGTGGTGCTGTGAATGTAAATGCACACATGAATTTTGTCTCCTGCCTCGCAGTGTAAATGCAATACAGTTGACATATTTTGAGTTACATGAGTACTATCTGTCTGTTTTTTGCCTTTCCTGGATGACTCATCCCTATTCCACCTTGCTGTGTCTCACTGCTCCGGGTTTTGGCGCATGTGACTACATCTCCCATAATGCATTGCTGGGTGTGCTTGTTCACATGTGCTGGAGTTGCAATCATGTTTGGTTTCTAGGGGTTTCCTGGGTATGTTAGTGGGTTGGGGATTTATCAGGGGGGTTATGGCATGCATCTTACCTTGTCTTGGGGTTCGGAGCTGTCCAGGTCAGCCACTCCACTCACACTCTCGGGCTGAAGGGTGCCCTCCCCCAACTCCTCCAGAGGTGTTGAATCACTTGCAGTGGACATTCCACCGCCTGACTTTGTTGCCTCAGCCAATCTTGCTGCCACCTTCTCCTTAGATCTTTGCCACATGTCATACCACCTTTTCCTGAGGACTTCAACAGTGCGATGGGTGACGCCGATGGCATTGACTTTCTCTTGTATGTCAGTCCATATCTTACTTTTGCGTGCCTCTGGGACACGTAGGGATTTTTTCCCAAACAGGAGCTCATGACTGATGGACATTTCCTGGATGCGGACCTCTGGCTCCTTTCCACTGAATTTCTGTTTCCTCTTTCTGATATTTTCCTAAGATGCTTCTCTGCTCCATGGGACTCCATTTCTCCCTCTCTCAGTTGCAGAGCACAAGTGTCTCAGCTCTCCTCGCAGCCTCTCACTCAGCTTCTGGCAATCAGGTGCAGCATGGGCAGTCACACTTCCTGGTTGTGATGTCATCATTCTGCACCTGAATTGCCGATTCTCAGATTTGCGAATTCGCAAATAAGGAATTGCATATTAGGTATTCGCATTAGTATTCTGCGGATTTTTGGGAATCGCTAAAATTGTGCGATATTTTATATAAATCGGAATTTGCGATTCTCAAAATGCGATTCACGAAAAATCGCACTTTGAGAATCGCATAAACAGATTTTGCTACATATGGCCCGTAGTCTTTTCCATCAATTAAATGAACTGGCCTAAATAGCAAAGACAAAGGTTTGAAAGAAAGGACAAGAACACTGTGTACAGGACAACGTGAAGAAATCGGACACCCCTAATCAAATCTTTTCATCAACTTCACTTTAGGGAAGTAAAGGATAATTAACTTCAAAGTCTTACCTTGCAATAGCTAATGGGGAAATCTCAGTCCAGTGTCTCAACCAAGACCCCAATGGCGTCGAATAATGTATGAAAACAGATACCAGATTTAGCAAAGCCTTCCGAGTTGCAGAGGTACTCACCTCCCCTTCTGATATCAGTAAAGAATTGATGGGAGGATTTCAAGCCAGTTGTGCCTATTAAAATGGTACAACATATGAAGTAGGTTTATGGGGTTTGAGAAAACATTTGCATATTGAACTCTTGAGTTTATGTTGTCCCATCTAGAGGTTGAGGGATTGATAAATTCGTGAAAAATGGATAAATAAGATTATGAAGAAAATGCACAAAACACAATCTCCCATAGAAACAAAAGCTATATGAGCAGATCACTGAAAAAGATAGGATACAGATCAGTTGCTCTAATGCTGTGAAAATAGTATTGACTTCAAACTACTGGTGTTATTTTTCTTTTTTTTCTTTCTTTTAAGTATATGGCCTTTTAATAAAAAGGAGCCTGCAATCCATAAATACAAATAAGAGTGAGAGGTGTTTATGCTGGTGATGCATTACAGTGACTTGGAGTGAATTAAGTCTCCAGCTCACGATAAACAACAGGAATTGGATAGGAAGACATGAGCCAGGGAGTGGGTATAAACAATAACCTAAGACCTGCTGTAAAAAAACAAAAACATTGCATTGTATGTCTTTCATGAGATTCCATGCTTGGTACGAAGACGTGTACAAATATTTGCATCTTTAGACAGTAAAAGAAAACTGACCTGCCAAGGTCTATCCCAATCCAAGGGAATAGGAAAAGCTCCGAACCATGCCCCTACCAGACTGCAAACTGTAGTGATCTGTAAGCTACTGTCCCAGATTGACATTGCTCTGTAAAAAAGGGAACATATAACACGAAGAGATCATTGCTAAGCAAACGTGAACAGTTTTAAAGTAAACTCTTAAAATTATATAGAAAATGAAAGTATTACAACTGTAACTGCAAATATTTTATAAGAAGGACACATTATGCACTGCGATTACTTGTGTGTTCCTGGTCTAGCACCCAAAGAAAGGTCCTCCCATCAGTCAGATGAGACAAAAGCAATTTATTCTTTCCTCTCCATGTCATCCTTCTACTAGCTCCCAGGAGCCTGCATATTCTCCCATAATGTTCCCGCTAGGTCAGTCTCTCGCTCCCAGTATTCCCGCTCCACCCACACTGGTGATACTGCGTCAAGGAAAGAGATCATGAACTGTTCCTTAACAGCAACACATACAAAAGGTAACCAACACAGATATACTGCATATATAAGTGACTGGTATTGCATATCAATAATAGGGTGACTTTGTCAAAAGACTACTGGAGATACATTCAGAACTCCAATAGCGGCCTTCATAACCCAGCACTGGGTATTTTTTTTAAACATCCAAAACAAATTTGCAGAAGCAAATATGGAAATTTGTACGATGAATTCATGTCCTCTCTATAATCTGTCTGCTTAAAATAAAATCAGTCAAGACTTGTTATGCCTCTGATACTTTCCACTTTTTACAAAGGTGGGCATTCACGGGCCCTTGAACACTTTACATTTACTTGGCATCCTCCAAATGAGGGGGACAGGGTGGTTGTCTATGGCAGACTTGCTTCTGTTTCAAGGGGCCTGTTGTAATGCCTTAAAGTACTGCAGCTAGCTTACAGTGCTCATTTGTGTCTGATTCAAGGGACTTGAGCACATTGCAGACAGCATCAGTAAAGACGTGTCTGAATCAAGGGACCTCTAGTAATAGCTTAAGATAATCCACCCGTCATTTGTTAAGGGTTAACTGAATCTTTTTAAGGGTATAGAAATGTGCTCTTTTAAAAAATAAAGTGGGTCTTATTGGCTTTGCCAGGGAGTGTTCCTGGTGCACACAAAACTCCAAGGTGTGTCCAGTAGACAAACTGACAAAGAACAAAGTGAAACCGAACAACTGAAAAGGGGATTACTTTGCCAAAAATATGTCTGGGCTAAAAAAAAATTAGAAAAAAAGTTGATGTTTTGCAAAACCTAAAAAGTAGAACATTTTTTACTCTAACATGATTGAGGAATCTCTCCATGAGAACAAAAACACAAATGATAAAAGGGCATTGTGCCTTCTAAGGGGCACATATAAGAGCGCTGGGCATGAACTCGCTTTTAAATGCCTGTTCCACACATTAAAAGCCCTACCATCATCTTACATTTTCCCTCTAGTCCTACTGCCTCTCTAGTAGGAAATCTGCCTTCCCGTTCAACCAAATGTCATATGTCCTGCTACAGAATAGTTCATCAACACAGGTTTACCAATATATAAGATAGATTTGGTTCCCCAATCACTGTGATTGGCCCCAGTCAATCTTATTAATTGACCATGTGCCTTTAATAGCAATATGATGAATTTTGGAATTTTAGGAACACGAAGACATAGTAAAAAGCAGCACAGCAAAAGTAATCGTAGAAATGTGTTAACTATGTGGAGTCCAATTCCTCCAAATTAAAACTGCACGTTTGAATTAAACCACTGAATACGTTCTTGTGACATGAAAAGATAATGACTGAAAAATGGAGTACATTAATAAAGTAATTGTGATATAAACTAGCAAATCATACCCATTTTTGCTGAAAACTCTGATCCATGCTGAGAAGTTTGGACCTAGCATACACAAGCAGCGCAAAGTTGTGAAAGTGGAGAGAAGGACAGCAAAAGAAAAAGTCTCCAGTATCGACCTGAAAGAGAATAACAAAATAACCCTGTGTAAGAGCAAAACAGGTGGTTGGTAGCATGTTAGAACCACTGTCAGATTGTAAAAAAATACCTATGGTACAATTACTATCTTTAGCGATTTCTCAAGAATACGCAAGCACTGCATATTCAAGTTTACTTTATGAAAAACAAAGAAAAGAATCTACTTCCTAGACAGAATTAAGTCATCAGTGCATACGTGGAAGAAGCTCTCCCAACCTTCATTTGAATTTAGTTGATAAGAATGTGAAATCACCATACTTCTTCCCAAAATAATTGTACACTTATAACAACTAAATTCAAGCCATTACTTTCCATTGGCTGAGAAAATATGCATGAATTAACATGTACCTACAGACTCTGTTTACTATGACTTTTGCATTCTGAATAAAGAAAAAAGGAAAATATTCACTTACAAATTAGAAGGAAGATAAAGACCACTTGCCCAAAGGAGCGAGTCCCCTGACAAGGCGGGGAGCAGTGTCTCCTCCCGCAACCTGTCCCCCTACGAACTAGGAGGGCAGGAAGGTTGAAAGGGAGCTCAAGCAGCTGCTGGCCAAACTCATAAGGGAGGAGGCAGCTGCCAAAAAGGCCCAGGAGGAAAATAAACTTGCTTTGCAAAGGAAAAGAAAATCATAAGATGAGCCAGAAAGAGCAGGACCTCAAAGATTAACAGCACACAGAGTCCAGCAGTAATGGAGGTAGCAATGATCCAGTGAGACAGGTGTGTCCACGTCCTCAAGGTTCTGCTGCGTAACTTTGTTGTGGGGGATGACATATACAAATGCGTTGATGCCTATGAAGTAACTCTAGAAATGCACAGGGTCACTGAGGAGGATTGGGGGAGAAGCCTCTGAAGGCACATACCTAATGAGGGGAGAGATTCACTGCTAGACTCAGGAAAGAGTGACATGAAGAAGTATTCCCCTCATGAAAGAAGCCCTTGCCAAGAAATATTGTGTTCCCTCTGAAAAGTACAGATTAAGGTTTAGGGACAACCAGAAGTTGTTACTCAGTAGCATCTTTTCTGTGGGCTTGTATGAGGGAAAAAAATGAACTCCTGGATAAATTTTATGCCTTCTCTAGTAAAGCACATAATGGTTGGGTGAAAGGCAGATATAGGAGTAGCTATCAAGGGCCGTAGAATGTAAGTTCGAGAGCACATGGCTAGTAACTTTCCAGAGCTATGCCAACACCTGATAGATAGCAAGCTCAGTGACTCCAGGGAGCTTGCAAAGGAAGCGGACCTCTGGCTCTGCAAAAGGGTACACAAGAAAGTACCTTGGGTGAATCCAAAAAGGGTGGTTCAGGTTTCCCCAGAAGAGTGAGGCGGAAGACGAAAGTGACGAAGGTGACACACAGAAGTCCCAGAATAAGGTGGGGGAAAGTGTTTCCACGCCTCTCCTGAGAAACCAGGGGGGAGCTTCTAATGGGCGGTGGCCCAGGGCGCCACATTATAAATCCCAGTGCTTGGACTGTTCGCAGTTAGGACACACGTAGGGGGGCTTTGTCTGTCCTGAGCAACCACTCACTGGTGGGAGGCCTACGGGGCGGCAAAAGTGGCCTTAGGAGGAAATAGTCCTTAGGAGCAAGGGTAGAAAGTACCCTGGTGCCCTTAATTGGAAGAGACTCAGAGGTTATGCCTATGATTCCTGAGGGTGGGATCGTCACATCCATTAGATCATAGTAAATGGGAACCCTGTCACTTCTCAGAGGGATACCGGTGCCATTCAGACCATGAAGGTGGAAAGGTCTGTTTCCCTAGATCAGTGCAACAGACAGGTGAATAGGTTGACCCAGTCTCAGTGGTGGATTTTGTCTACTCTTTGGCTCTGGTGTCACTGAAATGGGGTCAGGAAGTGGCCCAGATGAGTGCCATGGTTAGTTGCCAGATGCCCTGTTACTGCACTGTGGGAAATGAGTTACCACCAAGGTTAGAGGAGCTGGGAAAGGCGTTGGCCCATGATGCCCTAAAAGCTCTGGTTACTGGTAGTTATAATTCAAAAAGGAGAGTATTAAAGTGCAGATGGAGAGCCAGGAGGCAGAGACAGTCCATTATGGGAGGATCAGAGGATCGGGGTTATCAGCTCGGAGAATAGAGGACTCCAAGACTGCCACTGTGAGGCCACTTCGGCCCTGGAGATTCTCCTTGCACAGTCACAGGATCAGAGGGAAGGAGACATGCACCAGGCAGACCCTTTCATGATACAGTGTGTGTCACCATTGAGGTAGGGTGGTGGTTCACCGCTGGAAGTCCTGGCTTGTCTTACACCTGTTCAGCTTCAAGTTACAGAGCCTGGGCTACATGCGCAGTCTCAGGCTACAACCCCTGGACTGGTGGGAAGGAGATTGAAAGTAGGGTGCTCAATGCCTAGGGCTGGTGCCCCTCTACTCTGAGAAACCACAGAGGTCAGAGAACCCTCAACAGCAAGTAGGACACTCCTTGCCAGCCCGGAGCTGGTAGCAACACCTGCCCAAGGTTCCCATGTGTAGCCTCCACCTGGCAGAGGATGCCCAGGGTCTGGCTCCTGACAGTGATGGCTCTCAGTTGTCTCTGCTCGTTGCTGTTCTTATGGGCAAAGTTTTCCTTGGGTCGGGGACAGAAATCAAATCCAATGGGCAGAATTGGCCACATCACTTTGTTGACCATGGCGGTGTTGTCTGCCTATTGGGATACGTCTGTGAGCTAATTAAAATGAGAAGTACCACAGATGGGATACACAGATGCGAAGACAGGTGCCACTTCACAAGAGGCTCATTTCCACATTTTATTGCCTGAGCAGGGAACCCCATTAAGTTATTGATTACTCTAGACTAAATTTAGGCTGGAGGGGAATCATACTGGGCCTGGCCCTCTCTGCAGGGTCACCCACAAACGTTTGCATTCACCCCTCCTCATCCACTAATGTAGCCCTTTAAAGCATGCCTTAGCCTGCAGTGTAGTTTAAAGCTGCCATTTCGACCTGGCTAAACAAATCCTTTTTGCTGGCTTAAACTTTCCTTTTTAGCGCATATGAGTCACCCCTAAGCTAGGCATTAATAGCTCCTAGGGCAGGGTGCACTTAAGTTTTAAATGTCCAGGCAATGAAAAATTCCAAACGTCATTTTTTACAGTGGGAAGGTCGATCTCTCCCATTGACTAACACTAGGCTACTTCGATGCATTTAATAAGTGCTAACTTTGGATTGGAAGCAGATAGAGATGTGTTGTTTATACTCAAATGAACTGCAATTTAAAATCCTCTCTAACAGCAATGTTAGATTTTAAGTCACATTTCTGAAAATGGCACATTTAGAAAGTTGGCAGTTTACGTTTTCTTGTTCTCGCCATTTGTGCCTCCTATCAGTATCCTGGGTCACATGACTGAATGGCTCTGATGTTGGGGTTTGTTTTTTCCTACCAGATAGTGACCCAAAAGGGACTAGGTGTGGACAGGATGGGAAACCTACCAGGATGGAAGGGGGTAGAGCTGTTCAGTACTCCACTTACACTTCTAAGAACTTTGCCTCCAGCACACACAAAGGAACCTGACACCAGCCTTATACCCATCCAGACAGTTTGGATCCTTGACAGGGGTGGGAAGAACTTTCCGGAACCAGATGAGGGTAGGACAGCCCCCCCTTCCCACAAAGACAGTCACCAGGTATAAATATGGTACACCCAGAACTACTCTTTAAAAACACTCCTGAACCTGTGGAAGTCACAGAAGAAGGGCTCCCGTGCTGCCTGAAGGTCTGCCTTGCTGTCTGAGAAGAAAGGCTTGGTCTACTCGCCTTCATTCCAGGCTACCCTGAGCGACCTCAAGGGTCAGTTGGCTGACCAACTGTGCGAGCTACAGGGACACAGCAGAAGCCTCCCTGCAACTGCCCAGCAGACCTGCTGTATTGGACCTGCCCGAGTCCTACAGCTGGACTCTGCTGGACTGAGTCCCAGATCTCCAACAGGTGCCTCCCCAAGTCCTGCAGCCTTGGCTGGCATCAGAGTGTATTCCTTACTGCCTGTGGACTACATCAAGTTCAATGCAACTCGACGCAGGATCTTGCATCAGTCCCTCACAGCAGCCTCATCGGAACTGATGCAGCGCAATACAACTGGTGGCAGGACCTCGCATCATAGCCTTCGTAGCTCCTCATCGGAACAAGCACAGTGCGACGCAATTCGACAAAGGACCTCTTATATCAGCCCCACATAGCTTCTGATTGGAACAGACACTGAGCAATGCAAAGCCTTGGATCAAAGACACATGGTACAACTCTCAGCTGGACTAACTTATTCCCAATATCAGGCCTGCACTCATTCTAGGTCGGCATGTACTTGTGACTTTGTCCGGCTGCAAGCAGATATCACATTGTGCTTTTAAGCATGAATTTCACTTACAATTTTGAAACAGACTATCTCCGGTCTTACTGATTGGAATTCTTACAATCGTTATAACTGAAAAGATTCTTTTAACGTCACAGTTAAACCTATCAATTTAATTGAGAACATTTGTCCATGCTACACACAGACTATTCCTCTATTTCTAGCCGATATACACAAAGCATTTTTGCAGCAGTAGTGACCACGTCCTGCATTAGTATTAATTAATCCCTAATCCGTAGCATTTTCTTAGAGAAGGTTTGTCTTGCCCCAGACTGGGCTTTTACTTTCTCATGATTTTCCAAAAGTAAGACCTGCTCACTTGAGGAAAAAATAATTTTGCGAATCAGGACTGGAGTCAGCTTGTTTTAAGCGTGGAAATTGAAGAGTAAGTTGCATCTAAATTGGAGTAAGATAACTATTTATAGAAATGCACGCACTTGAACGCCAGCCATAGGAAGGTCAAACACTCCACAGCTAAGAGCTGGAAGCAGGTACGACCAAAAAGTAATCAAGGATAGTGATATTTCCAGCATATCAGTAACAATGAAATAAAACATTTAGGCTCCGCATTGGGGTACAGGTATTCACTCCTGCATGCTTCGGAGATGAACAAAACATTACAGAAGGCTCTTCCCTTTCAAGTAGTGTATGATATCTTCTGACTAAAAACCATTTGTCAATGACATCACTCTCAGACAATCACAAAAATGCAGGCATCTTGATCGTCTTTTGTGGTTCTCTTCTTTTGAAGCACGTCACTTTATAAAAAGGGAAAGCATGATGATTTTTGATGTCAGAAAAAAAAATTGAAAAACCTAACACTGTCAGCAAAGAAAATAAGCTGAGAGAATGCGAGAAATCCAAATGATGGTGAATAACGTGACCAAAATAGAAACTCTGAATCAAAACAGAAAAGGGAATAAAAAAATTGATATCCGAGAGGATCCTTCTCTAGAGAGAAGAAAAATTAACTATGTTTCAACTTCTACTACATTGTACTCTAGGACGATCAGCTTTGATGGCTTGGGTTGACTGTGCAGTTTTACCACTGAGGCTGTGCTACCTTACCTTTTTTGCCTTTCAAAGGAGGGAATTAAAATGTTTCTGAAAGCTCTTTCTAGTTGTTAATGAAGGACGGAAGCAGGCCTTTAGATGGATATACAAGTTAAAATTGTGGCTTTTCTTCTTTTAAATGCGATTCATGATGAAGCGCATACAGAATTTCCAAAATCCTTTTGGTGACAACAGTATTCACAATAGTTATAGGATCAACAAAAATTGCTGTCATGTCCACTGTTTCTGATACAAAGTTTATATAACTCACATATTGACATTAAATGGCTTAGTGGACAATGCAGGCAAAAGTGCAGATTAGCATATGTCATGCAGTAGGTCAATAAAATGCAGCCATATCCACTGGTACCAAAAGGTTTACAACATCTAAGAATTGGAATGATATATTTACTTTCCTGTGGACCATTGCATTAAAGAAAAGTTGCAGCACTAAGTGTTTGTTAAGTAAAGAAAACATTAGTAATCTAGGTAGGAGGGATTCATGTTCATCAAAAGAGATTTAACTAAGATATTGGAAGAACAGTACTAATTATAATAGAGATATTGTTATAAAAATATCAAAAAATCTGCAAAAGAATAAAACATGACTGCCAATTTTGTTTGCTCTTTGTTTACCGAGGAGGTTATCTTATACAAGGCTTAGTTACACTCACAAAGTTGGAATTCATTTTTGTAACATGAATCAACCCGTTTTGGACCTTTATGGTTTAGCTAATTTGGGATTAGCCAACTGCTGGATCCATTTTTTAACATTGTGCCAATGCAGTGAAGAATATTGCCTTTTACTCGGGAGCTCTATGGAAAGAAAAGGTAGTGTTGCAGAAATGTTGTTTGTTTTTGATTAAAAAATGTTTTACAACTCTGATCTCTTTCTTCACCAAGGCAATCATAGTGTCATGTGTGAATCTAGATTAGCTTCAAGCTGCAAACCCTTCTTAGAAGTAACTGCTTTCTTTTGTAGCATTCAAATGCTGTGTACCGACTATTTAGCTGTATGATTTCCCTTGTGGCGAGGGTGTGAAGAAGGAGCAGTACTAAACAAATGACTTGGCATCAATTTTCCTACTACCGTTTTTTTTACATTATTCTATAGCTACACAGTAGAGTTAATGGTATCTGGATGATCAGGTCTCTGCCATGCATATGAATTGTAAAGATACATTATGCACAAAGGCTAATGTTGCCACCAGAAAGTGATTTCTGGCTTTACTTCAAGATTCATCTGCTAGTCATATCAAATTGCGGTAGTCTGAACTATCAAACTGACAATGGTCCCTTTAGTCATTGGTGCACCAAGTACTTGTGGTATATGTGCTATAAAGAATTGCTTACATTTCCGGATGTGTTTTGTTGCCTTTATGTAGTACCCCTTATATAGAGCTCTTCTAACGTATGAAACGCCCTCTCTGCAGCATGTATTGGCTTTTGAAAAAAGGATACAAAATATGATGGGCGGAATGCTTGAATTAGTCTCAAATACTGGTAATTACTCTGGGCGGTATTTCAATTCATAATTGTTTTGCCCACCATGCCACCTCCGACAGGAATCAGCCATATGCAAACCAGTCTTGATCCCACTCTAGGAGGAACAGTCCAGCCTTTTGTAACAATTCTTGCACCTCTTGCTGAAAAATATGTGGTTTTGTATTTTTCCATTTTTGACTGGCGTTTGGTGGTTTCTGCAGGACTTTTGTGCAATAACTTTGCCTGATTAGGGTTAGCACCCATGTATTCATTACAGACTCTCAGGTGCTAAGATGTTCACCATTGATGTGTTTATTGGGCTGCTTCGTAAAGTCATTTTGAAATTTGTGGCATGCAGTCTTGAAGTGTGGCCTCTAATCTTTCATCTAATGAAAAGTGGTCTGTTCTTCACTGGATTGCTGCCACTGTGAAGGCTTAGTAAAAGGCACATTTGTGGTTGGTCTATGTAACTAGGGTGTGTATGGCCGTCAACCTTCTATTCTTCCATCTGGGGAACCATTTTTAATTACATGAACCTCAGCCTGCATTGCTCCCAAAGCCTTTGCAGATACATTTGTCTTCATGTTTTCCAGAAAGTGATCAACTTCTAGTCCAAAGAAATGGCTGGTAGTAAAAAGCAAATCTATTATATTAAATTGTTTAAACCTTGATATGCCTAATCAGGGGTGCCTATGTAGTACAGTTCTTGTAATGAGGTACCTGCATGCAGTGTCAACACAATAAAAAGCTGCTTTTAGGCATGAGTTTTCCCCTCTTTTACTTCTGCTTTTTAGCCTTCTTCTGGAGCGCTTCATGTAAAGGTGTAATTAAATAGTCCAATTTTCGGTCTCATCTACTAGGTAACACACTGAAATTTGAAATGTGCCTTTGAGTAGTTGCTGCATTTTTCAGTTTAATTTTCACCTGTTATTGACCCTTGTCTGGTGATAGCCCTTGTGTAGCTCGGGATTACACCCTCTGTCTTGTTGTAAATCTTTGAGGGAATCAGGTACTACATGAGTTTTAATATATTGTTGGTCTTGGAGCGATGACTTATAACTATTTTAAATTAGTGGGGCAACTGCCTTTGATGTTGCTGGTTTTATGAAATGCTCTCTGCTACAAAATACTTGGTGACATTGGTAAATACGGATTCTTTCTATGCAGTGGACTTAGAATATCTGTCAATAAACACATTTTCACTTGCTTCACCACTGTTGGTACCCACAAAGGATCAGCTGCCTTCCTAACTAACCCATAATACATTGACATGTCACTAGAGGAGATGCCGTGAAAGGATACATGCTTGCTTCTCCCTTTGGGGATTCTCGATCAACATCTTACCATAAAGACTCTTCTTCCTCCTGAACATCAACCTAAGTTTTCTAGTCTGCATCTGGCTCCTGGTGTATTTATGGCATTATCTATCTACCTTCTTCCCTGGTTCATGTCTAGGCTATGAGATGTCTTGCATACTACTTTGTCTCTGTTTGTGGTGTTCTGTCTCTTTATTGTGGTCTCTTTATCTTGTGTGCAGTAATTTCTTACTAAACAGTTTTTTTCTTTTTAATGAGGCTTTCAATCTAGACTATGAGTGCCCTATTTGTCTTCTTCCCAAGTCACAATGCTGAGATCATTTATCTGCCTGTGGCTTTTCTTTTAAAGGCAAATAACTGTCTTTCCCATTAAAGTTCGATCGTCTTCTGAAGTCAAACCAAGGCCCTTAGGGAAATTGGCCTCAGTGCACCCGGGAGTATGGGATGTACTGAGACTGTTTTTTTGGCACGGAGTGTTTGTTCTTATGCAACTCATCTTGTTCACTTAAATTGTTATGGGGCTCTGGAAACTTAAGGTCAGACTTTTCTGAATGAGATGATCTATGGCCCTCGATATTCAACGAAGAAATGCCATTGAGGTCCGAAACTGCATGGTTTTCTGCCTGAGTCTCCACTAGATCTTTCACCTCGGAAAACCCAATTTTCTTCTTTGATAGAACATGCTTCATGTGTCTCGAGTTATGACTACCCAGATTTGTCTGCTATGCACCATATGCCAGCAATACTGTATCCCTGTGTACAAGGGTTTTGGCTTGAAAAGAGAATAAGCGTAACAGTCTTGGGAGACAGAACATGTACACTGGGTGTCCATCATTAAGGGTGATCTTTCAGTGGCAATTAAGGCAAAACTTAAAGATCGAGCTCATACTATAAAACAGCCATGTGGAGTCTCAGGGTCATTCATCATCTCTAATATAGAAAATTCTTTAACTGCTTTGAAGATCCCTTGAAAAAGCCTGAATCCTCAAATCCAGTACCAAACCCAATCACCCTTTATCAGACCTTTTTTTGTGATTCTTCAACCTCATGTCAATAAATGTCAAAACCCACTAGTGGGGGGGGGGGGGGTAAGACCCAAACAAGGAGGTTACGTTAGTGGACACGGCAGGTTTATGGTCGACCTCATAGTGAGTCATACGGACTCCACCTAAGTTGACACCCAGCAGATAAAGATTTGTACATGAACAATTCTTGATCCAGCCAATAGATGGTCCAATAATGCATAACAAGTGAATCTAGAAGAGTTTTATACTTCAAAATGAGGATCTTTTCTTTGTACTAAGTGTCGACAGAGGTCTAATTTCAGTGACAACACGCCCGGAACATTGAAAGAGGTAGTTAATACAATTCACAAGTGTAACAAGTTAGGGTTTAGTGTTGCATCAGGAAGAACAAAATAAATTATGGTTGGCTGATTGCATCAATGTACTCTTTAGCTTCATGCGTATGTCAATGTTTAACTAAAAAGATTAAATCCAGCTCAAATCTATCTTCAATAAATGCCCTTCATGTCAAGAAAAAGAAAGAAAATTGCTGCACTGCTTCTTTCCAGGACCTCATATCACTTGTTACTCTTCTTGGTCTACTCTCATTCCTCTCCTCCCCTTATTTCCTCTCTTCGTGACTCTTCATACACCGCAGTTGATTGCTTTCTCTCAACTTTGCTTTTTTACTCCCTGCTGTACCCCTGCCAATACCCTTGTTCTAAATTTGCTACCTACACCGTTTAATGTCTATCGCACATATATCCCTGTAACTCTCCAACATCATCACTCTAGTACCCTTACTACTTATAATATTTAAACTCCAGTGTACGTCAACCCATGGCGATACTATACTACCCTTTCACCTAGGTAATTTTTACTACTACCCCTACTTTTACCTTAGCATCTCCACTACTGCCCTAATCCTAGTTCATCTACACTTGCCATCAATTATGTAGCTCTATACCCTTGCTTGGACCTGTACTCCTACTTTACCTGTGTGTCTCTTCCCAGTCTATGCCTAGGACCTTTACCGTGGTCATAGTACCTCAATGGCTGCCTACAGCCTATTACTATTACATCTACCTGTACCCTTTACCACCATGCTGATCTATCTGCTAGTATCATTACTACTGTCTAGAACTTAGTCTACCTGGTCACTACATTCTGATATCTCTACTCTTACCTACAAAATGTATACCTCTACCATGCCAATACTGTAGTACCTCTACCCCCATATGTCATACCACCCAAACCACTGGCCCTTATCACTACGTATGATTTTGTTTTACCACTATCCATACCGTATGCTGTAGTAATTTTACAAAAGCATGTTCCCTACCCATACCATAAAAAATCTTTCCCCTTTCCATTAATCTGCTAACTTTTTCTGCTGACCTGTTTTTGTTATTTTCTTGTTGCTTCCACCCTCTTTTGCTAGTGTACTTTTGTGGTTCCTTTTTGTCAATATTTTCAAGGAAAGGGATTTTACTTAATTTGGAAACTCACAAAAATGGAGTTTCAACAGCCGGTTTTAGTCAGGTTGTGGTTCTTTATTTCAGCTATTTTCTGAAATGTGGTATAGCTAGCTGAGAGGAGGGGCAGAATGCCACAAAGATTAAAGAAATGCAAATAGCATGGTATTCGAAACATCACAAATGACTTGGTGTGGCACAGAAGATTGTTATAAATTGAGAGGAAGGAAGTTCCCCTTAATAGCAGAAGAAACCAATGAATTTCATGTAGCAACAAAGACAAATGTGCTTACAATACTTACTCCAGAAGTGGTGCTCCATATAATACAATAATACTATGAAACAGTAGGCAGGACATTAGAAAGTACGCACAGGACTTCAGGAATTTGGATACCTAAGTAATAAACAGAAAAAGCTTTAAAGATCAATTTGAAAGCAACCAAGTTTTTATAACAAATAAAATATTTAATGACAGACATGCACTTATTCAGATGGTCTGAGAGTGTGTTGGCATCGTCCCCGTAATAACATGGGATCATGCTTTGTAAAAGCATGCCTGTACCTAAAAGCTTGTGATGGGAAAATGCTCTACCTTGTCTTGTCATTTCCTCCAATAAGTGATCTTGCAAAGTACTACTACTCGATTTGATTAAACTTTATTGGGCATATTACAAAACAGCCATAAAAGTACATATAATACATGAAAATGTCATAAAAACATTATTTAAAATAAATATACAAAGGCAGCCCCACATCCTCAGATTATCATCTCTAATACCTAATACTTTTTCTAGATTGTATAGCCCCCGCCTTATAAAAAAGAGCAACATTAATACATACAAGGGGATCTCTCAATGCAGATAAATAGCTCAGTGCAACTTTATAATCTCTAATATTTTATGTGAAAAGAATTTGTTTAGGTTAATAACTACTAAAATTCTTATAGAAGGCACATAATATCAAAGTTGAGTGTGCTTTGCTTGGACACAATATCGCCAGGTATCATTTCTGATGTACGTGTCTTCTTGTCAGGAAATGCAACTAAATGATGAACTGAGCCACCTTGCAGTCTCGTCAGAACATAGAGATGCTGAGTAATAGTTACACAAGGCAGATAAAATTGACAGCCTTCCTGTAGATTACGCGACATAAAAAGCAACAGTATATTTCTTTAACTCATCATGCATTCTGCGATCACATATATATATTTAAAAAGTTGCCTTAAGATTCTGGTCAAGGGATAAAGATTTTGATGGATCATTAGGAAAGGCATACTAAACAAAATGCTTAAAAAAATGTATATTGGTAAACCCTGGAATATTAGAAACATAATCCAGGGTAAGACAATCTGCAATAATCAGTTTTGTAAATAGTGTTTCCTCTTTAGACCAAATTGAAATCCAAAGTAATAGGAGTTTCAATAGAAGCAGGTCCTCCATGTATTGCAAATCAACTTCCTTATGAACAATCAAAGCTGAGGCAGGGACAGGTAGAAATAACAGATATTTAACGAATGTATTTTCTTTCTGGAGGGGATTACTAGGGGGTATAAACCCACAGTCCTGCCACAAAGGTGGCACATGACACCCCTCTGGCCTTATAAATGTCTAGCATCTCCTTAACAGGTTGATTACCCAATTTTTGGCAAATCCAAAGATCCCATGGCAGATTCTACTAATCTTTCATCTAACATTTAGAACCTTCTGGGTCCAAACACCTTTACTTATGAATAGAATCCCTAAATAACAGAAAGAATTTGCCCTGGTTATTAGGGAACCCCCAATAAAAGGGGCCTACACCTTTGCTCATTTTTCACACACACACCATTGTATACGTTTTTGTTTTATAAATTACCATCTTTGTTGAATCCAGAAAATCCCCAAATGTATTCATCAGCTTCAAAAGGCCGATGGGTGGGGGAAGGGGGGTCCTAGATAGTAAAACCACTTCATCGGCATATAACAGCACAGGGACAGAAAGACCTGCAGCGCTGAGCGCACCGGCCTGTAGGGCACTATCGATCCCATTGATAAAAAACGAAAATAGAAAAGGACCATTACACAACCCTGGCTAACTTCCCCCGCCCCCATTGAAGGTGAGCATTCACCCTGGGGGCCGCATCGAACCCTTGACGAGAAGTTCCCATACAGACGTGCAAAAAAACAGATCATATTTTCTGGGGCACCAAGGGAAATCAGAGTCGACCAGAGGATGGAATGGTCAACCAGGCCAAAGGCACTACTTATAGCGATAAAAGAAGAATACAGAGATCCTGGCTTAGCCCTGGTATACTTTCCAATTAGCAATTCCAAATTCACACATTGCTCAACTGTCTCCAGGCCCTTCCTAAAATCAAATAGTCCCGTGCCCATTCCTCTAGTAAAATCCTACTCATTAATTTAACTGATAAGTTCAATAGAGAAATAAGGCGATAGCAGCTGGGGTCTGACTTATCACCCTTCTTCAAAATGGGTATGATTGTTGATACCGTCCAGGAAGAGTGGGGGAATCATACATTCCACAGCTGAGTTACACATCCAAGTCAGGCTGGGGCTCCATAATTCCAAGACTGGTTTATATGCATCTACTGGTACCCAATCAGCGCCTGATGCTTTCCCAGCTGCACTATGATGTAAGGCAAGATGAACCTCCTCGAAGGTGATATGTAAAGGGAGGGGTTTCCTACTTAAAACCTGTTCACACATGGTAGAGTCATTACTCACTAACTTAGAATTACAAACTGCTGAAAAATGGGTTACACATGATTCATAAGAGACAAAAGAGTTAAGTTATGGGATTGAATAATTTTTTTGAAAACGGGGCATTAAACGTGTCCCAAAAAAGCTTGGTGTCATCAACAATCTTGTAGAAAGCCCAGAAAAATAGCTTCTTGTTCAGCTAAATTATTTTCCTTTACATTTCATTAATTTATAACATACCACTTATCCACTTATTTTCATAAATAGCTTGTTGAGCCATAAATAAATGTATGATAATTGAGTGTATGCCAAAAAGATAAAGATCTATTTGGTAATCCAAAAACCTGTGTTTTTAATCTGCAAGGCAGAAAGCCCCAGCTGTAAGAACACATTATTTCATTTAGAGAAGCCGTCTATTTGACCAATCAATTAATTTCTGCCAATCCAGTATTGTTCGACATTTTTTTATATAGGATTCTCATCATATTTCTTTTTGTGTCCCTTTTTTCCTCCAACTTCATGGAAAGATGATCAGGAGATGCAGTTTAATTCTATTCTGGATTTTCATTTAAAAAACCTGCTAATGTTTGCGGTGTCATAACTTTGTTGGTTCTATAGAAGGGCCTATGCTACATTTTTAGGTTGCATACAAAAACATGCTATGCTATCGCTAAACAGGCAGGAACAAATCTACCTAGACATGGCTTTAATGTGTCTTCTATACCAAACTTGAACACTGACTTGAATCAAACAACAGGAAAATGTGCTACCTCAACATATAAACCTGAAAGAATCTTGCATTCAAGAATCCTGTTTAGGTTCAAGATACTTTTAGATCAAAGATCATGAAAAGAAAAGTCTCAGAGCAACCACAGGGTAGCTTATTTTAATGCCTGCCAACTACACGTGCGGGCACAATTCTTATGTAGGAGGAAAGCTTAAGAAAAAAACTGACTTTAGCATAATGGATTTTATTCATAGACCTAGCATGATCAAATATTTACTTAGTAGTTTTAGAAAGGGCTCTGTTACCCATATGGGCATCCTGGCGCTGAGCAGCAACTACAAAGCAGTTACTGAGACCATAACTAGTTAGGCAAGTCGTCAGCTCTTTCCTAAAGGCAACAAGAGTCTCAGTGAGGAACAGAGTTTGAGGGAGTGCATTCCAGAGCCTGGCCACTGCATATTAAAAAGCATGAGCACAGAGTATGAATTTAGAAATGTGAGAACAAACACACGTCCTTAGACTATTATGTGCAAGAAGTGACGAGAATTATAATGAGTAATTATCCTGTGCATGAACTGGTGGCTTTTAAAATGCACAGCCTTGTGACAGATGAAGAAGCATTTGAATGTAACTATTTTTTCAACTGGGTTGCAGCGGTCTCAAATAGTCTAAGATGTCCAACTAGGTAGTCTTAAGAAAATTGTTGAAGCTAAACTTTATCAACAAGCTACTAAGCCTTCTAAAATTACATATTGTTTTACAGATGCGTGAAGCGGAATGCAAAGCAGTGTCATATTAGCCAGGGTACAAAGATGAATTAGGAGAGGAAGGGGAGAATATCCAGGTATGGACCCCAGCTCCAATTTTAACCCGTTGGCTGCGCCACCGATTTTTCAGAAGTGCCATTGGCCGACGGCAGCACCAGCGAGGTAGTGCTGCCGTCGGCCAATGGCCGACAGCAGCATGGAAGGGGTTAAAGGCAAAGTCATGCTCCAAATTCTTAAAGCTCTCTGCATTTTTTGGCAAAGATAAAGAGGAGCATGAAGTAAAGCAAAGCAAAATAAAAATGATGACTATGCCACTAGCATTACTAACATACAATACATAACACAGTGTTCAATGCAAGTAAATGAAATAAATAAAATGTACCAATAATAAACAGCCCTGCAAATGAATGCAAAGTAGTTACAAAAAAATAAATAATATTTTCAATGAAAGTCAACATAATCAAAATAACCCAATTTTGGGCTGGCCAGTTTTAACTTTGCAATTTAATAAAGGACTTCTTGCTTTTTCCTCTCAGTATATAAAGCCCTTATTTCCCATTTCATTTCCAAATCAATGTCTGTCATCAGAAATGTAGGGAATTGAAGAGGAGGATGTGGGGTTAGAGTGGAGAGGAGAGGTGGAAAGGTAACTATTTTGCTCTTAAAGACCAAAGACAGAGCTAGGTCTGTTGGAATGGATACATACTTTTCAAACACGTTAGTGGAGACAGGTAACTTTTTAAATAACGCAACTAACTAAATTTAACAACTGCTGGAATATATCTCCAACAGTGTAGGTTTCACAAGACTTAGTCCAATATGATAGTTTAAACAGTTCATATTGCTGACATTTTAGTATGAAAGTAGCCCTCCAGCAGAACATGGATATTTTAAAACAGAAAAATATTCCCCCAAAAATTGTAGTGACTGAGGAAAATTACTAGGTTACAGAATAGATAAGTCTTGAGGACTTTGTAAAATGCCTGATGAATGCATTGATATAAATGTATGATGGATCTTTGTGAAGTGAAGATTCAAATGTAACTTGCTAGATGGAAAATGCATATCCTCTATACCCATCACCTAAAGGTAGAAACTTGGACTTGGCACAAGGATCCAGGACACAATACACATGCAGGCGCGTATCTAGCTAGTTTATCCTGAATAAAGGTTTGGTCCCATACTATAGAGGGCTCCAGCTGTATAATGAAGGACATTAAACTGCATCTGAGAACAGACTACTGGCATTAGGGGCCCTAGTACGTATGTGCACCAGATAAATGTGAACAATTTCAAATACAAACAAGCATTAGAAATGCAATCGGGCTCGGATTTATTTGAGTTTGAGCTAATGGCATTGTAAATGCCAATGTCTTTTTGCCATGTGTTATGGAGTGTCTGCATGTGGTGTGTAGTGGAAGTATGTTTGTTGAATTGTAATTTTACCAATGGTGGCATGCTGTGCTTTATATGAATATGTTTAAAAGTAAAGTGTACCATACTGCGATTGCTTGGTGGAAAAGTGCACTGCCGGCTGGAGGTGTGTGTGCCTGGTGGAAGGGTGCACTGACGGCTGGTGGGTGTGTGCTTGGTAAAAGCGTGCACAGATGGATGATGGTTGTTGGTGTTTGTGCATGGTGAAAGCATTAATTGACGGCTGGGGGTGTGTTGTTGTGTGTGTTGTTTTCTGTGTGCTGGTGAGTGTGTGGTGGTGAGTCTGTGGGGGTGAGCCTGGGGAGTGAGTGTGGTGGTGAGTGTGTTGTGTTGAGTGGTGACAAGTGTGTGGTGTTGAGAGACTGAGGTGTGTGGTTTGTGTGTGCGTTATGTGTGTGTGGTGTATGTGTGTGTGGTGTTTTCTGCACACTCACACACTGCCCCGTAACATTCACACACTGCTCACCCGCACACTCCCAATGTCACCCTGCATAGTCACACACTGTTTACCCTGCACACTCATTCTGCACACTCACACAATGTGCACCCTGACACACTGTCTCCACTGTCACTCTGCACTCACTGGCACTCTGCACTCACTGGCACTCTGCACTCACTGGCACTCTGCACTCTGCAGTCACTCTGCACTCTGCAGTCACTCTGCACTCTGCAGTCACTCTGCACTCTGCAGTCACTCTGCACTCTGCAGTCACTCTGCACTCTGCAGTCACTCTGCACTCTGCAGTCACTCTGCACTCTGCAGTCACTCTGCACTCTGCAGTCACTCTGCACTCTGCAGTCACTCTGCACTCTGCACTCTGCACTCTGCACTCTGCACTCTGCACTCTGCACTCTGCACTCTGCTGTCACTCTGCACTCTGCTGTCACTCTGCACTCTGCTGTCACTCTGCACTCTGCTGTCACTCTGCACTCTGCTGTCACTCTGCACTCTGCTGTCACTCTGCACTCTACAGTCACTCTGCACTCTACAGTCACTCTGCACTCTACAGTCACTCTGCACTCTACAGTCACTCTGCACTCTACAGTCACTCTGCACTCTACAGTCACTCTGCACTCTACAGTCACTCTGCACTCTACAGTCACTCTGCACTCTACAGTCACTCTGCACTCTACAGTCACTCTGCACTCTACAGTCACTCTGCACTCTACAGTCACTCTGCACTCTACAGTCACTCTGCACTCTACAGTCACTCTGCACTCTACAGTCACTCTGCACTCTACAGTCACTCTGCACTCTACAGTCACTCTGCACTCACTGTCACTCTGCACTCACTGTCACTCTGCACTCTACAGTCACTCTGCACTCTACAGTCACTCTGCACTCTACAGTCACTCTGCACTCTACAGTCACTCTGCACTCACTGTCACTCTGCACTCACTGTCACTCTGCACTCACTGTCACTCTGCACTCACTGTCACTCTGCTGTCACTCTGCACTCACTGTCACTCTGCTGTCACTCTGCTGTCACTCTGCAGTCACTCTGCTGTCACTCTGCTGTCACTCTGCACTCACTGTCACTCTGCTGTCACTCTGCACCGCCACTCTGCACCGCCACTCTGCACCGCCACTCTGCACCGCCACTCTGCACCGCCACTCTGCACCGCCACTCTGCACCGCCACTCTGCACCGCCACTCTGCACCGCCACTCTGCACCGCCACTCTGCACCGCCACTCTGCACCGCCACTCTGCACCGCCACTCTGCACCGCCACTCTGCACCGCCACTCTGCACCGCCACTCTGCACCGCCACTCTGCACCGCCACTCTGCACCGCCACTCTGCACCGCCACTCTGCACCGCCACTCTGCACCGCCACTCCGGCCTGGGGGGGGGTCCTCCTGGTATTCCGGGCCATAGCACCGTGTGAGGAGCCGGCAGGAGACGGAAACAGTGTCAGAGAGCCATAGCACCGTGTGACCATGTGAGGAGCCGGCAGGAGACAGACTCAGTGTCACGAGAGCCACAGCGCCGTGTGAGGAGCAGGCAGGAAACTGTCACAGAATTACGAAAGCCACAGCACCGTGTGAGGAGCCGGCAGGAGACAGACTCAGTGTCAGGAGAGCCACAGCGCCGTGTGAGGAGCAGGCAGGAAACAGACACAGAATCACGAGAGTCACTGCACCGTGTGAGGAGCCAGTGAGAGACAGACACAGAGTCACAGCACCGTGTGAGGAACCGGCAGGAGACAGACCAAAGAGTCAGGAGAGCCACAGCACCGTGTGAGGAGCAGGCAGGAGACAGACACAGTGTCACGAGAGCTACAGCACCGTGTGAGGAGCCAGTAGGAGGCAGACACAGAGTCACAGCACCGTGTGAGGAGCCAGTAGGAGACAGACAGTGTCACAAGAGCTACAGCACCGTGTGAGGAGCAGGCAGGAGACAGACACCGTGTCACGATAGCCACAGCACCGTGTGAGGAGCCGGCAGGAAACAGACACAGTGTCAGGAGAGCCACAGCACTGTGTGAGGAGCAGGCAGGAGCCAGACACAGAGTCACGAGAGCCACAGCACCGTGTGAGGAGGAGCCGACAGGAGACAGACACAGTGTCACAAGAGCCGGCACTCACACACCAGCTGCAGTTTCAGGCGTCCGATCATACTCCATACAGTCCACCACTATTATATTTATATATGTACAAAATTCTCTTTTCTAGATATTTCAACTTCACTATCGTCCACAAACAATGAACTACACAGTCACAACTAAATACATTGAATTAAGATGGTATTATATGCTGTGCACAGAAGCCGAAGGAAAAATCACAACGTCGGACAAATATTCTTTTAAACGAATCGAATCCCCACGCCGCTGTTGAGTGGCTCAGGACAGGGTTTCTCCAGAACGCGTTTGGTGCACTTCACGGGACGGATCTCTTACGAACTGTGTTCACCCGACCGTTTCCGCCATTCATGTCGCAGCCAAGTTCGTATTTCTTTTAATCTTTGCGAATGAAGAACAGCGAAGTGTCCATCTCCACGTATGGACTGTGACACCTCCAGACATATGTGTGTCTAGTGTATGAAACCCTTCTGTCGCCATCCAAGGAGTTAGTGAAAGTCTTGTTCTCGGCTCCAAACTCTTCCTCTGAAGTAATTGCCGGCGCTCCTCTCACGGCTACTTTCTGTTCTTAGAGAAAGGGTCCAAGTGTCCGCTAATGATGGCCGCAGCTCTTACAACTACTTTTCGTGTGTCCGTGGGCTGGAATGAGGTTTCTCGCGCACACAGCTCACGTGCCGCAGGACTGAGCAATAAAAAATGATGTCATATTTGACACTGTGTGATTCCGGCTTGGAGCCCGCTCGAGTGCCAGAGTCTCAGGAACACTTTTTCACATTCCCGAGTGCGCTTCGAGCGGGGGAAGCCGAAGAAATGGTGAAAAAAACAAAAGGCGCTTTATTCGAAATACACATAAACATCTTTATGAGGCGTGAACCTTGCAGTGCATTGTTGCGTACCTGTAAAAAATGTATTGTATTAAAAATATATATGTACGTTTAACTTTATTGCAACACATTCTTTTTAGCGCTCTGTACCGTGCTCTGTTGCTCCAAAGCGGTGTCAATAAATTGGTAATACATTTTCCGATCCCAAAAGGATGAAAGCGCAAGGATGTAGGCTTACGGCTAGAGCGGTCGCCCTCGAAGCTGGAGAACGGGGTTCGTGTCTCGGCATTAATCTCACCGTGCCTAACAAAACAAGGAAGCTGCGCGCTGAGCGCTGCAGAATTGTGAACGCGCCCGGCCATCTGGATTCACTAACGGAGGCACCCTGACAGCTCCTAATTATAATTTATGTACTTCTTTGCGCGAGCACGAACGAAATATGCCCAAAATGGCGGAACAAAACTACATTTACCCTATCACTTCAAGCCTATTAAAACGAAAACACAAGGAAGACGAATCACTGGCCAGATGACAGAAAACCCTAAGGAATGTGTGGAATTCCTCTCGCCAAGGCCCTAGGAGATACTTCTTTTTTTTCTTCATTAACATTAGGATCTCGAAACTCCTCCCCCACTTACAGTGGGGAGGAGTCCGAGCCCTAAAAATGAATCGTTGAAACATCTTACCACTAGTTCTCAGTAGGGAAGTTGCTGGGACACGAGCAGGTAATAACACCTTTCATGCACATTACTACACAACGATTTAACCACTTTGCCAACCGATGGATAGCAGAATTTGTGGCTTTTCCACTGACACATTGTGATGTTCATGTGTATGGAGCAAACAGTCCCCTTGAGATGAAGTCCATTTACAAACTGAACAAAGGCATTTTGTGTAGAAATGTGGTGTTCAATTGCCACAGTCGGTCCATAATATGATTGATAACCCACTTCAGAACTTAACAAGCATTAGGGGAGCAGAGTAATTCGCAGAGGAAGATGGTGGTGTATTCCTGAAGCTCCGTGAAGGCGCTATCTAGAGTGGCAGTTTGGAGACCTCCACCAATCTCATGCACAACCCTGCTGCCTAAAAGGGGTACACGCAAGAGTAGACCAGGCCACTGCACCGTGTGAAGCCCATGAAAGCTGCAAGAAGACCCGGTGTCAAGTCGGGGCTGAGCTGCAAGGACCAGATTTCATCAAGGGCCCTAGCGCTTTCATTAGCTCATCATAAGAGCGGCCCCTGCTATGGAGGAAGGGTAGCAAGAGAAGTGGCAGCTGATAAGAGTCGGAAGAAGCCGCAGGATGAGGGAGCAGACAACAGTGGCTACAGAAAGAGGGCTAATTGTCTCCATAATATTGCAGTGGCCATCTTGGATTGGGCTTGCTCTGCCTGGAACAGGCTCTGATTTGAGGGAGACGCTGGCAGAAGTCCCTTTATGGCAATTGGCTCATCTGGAAGTGCTGATGCCTGACAGGCCTCAGAGGGATTTTTTTTCTGGACAGTTATAACTCTGGCCCTACACCCCTACCGAGGCTATTATCCAGCTTTATCAGAGACTTTGCAATCTGTTAGCAGACATGCTGCTGCAAAGGGAAATATTGTGACAAACTGCACAACACCTGCATGAGCGCGGCTGACCCTTGGATCTTGCACTAGTCCTACCCACACAGATCAGATACACCCTGCCAAAACTGGAGCTTTATTAAGCATCATGCAGACTGCTTGGGGTAGATGGTCATTTTACCTCCAACTTTCGATGACTGGTATGGTAATAACTAGCGGAATGCCTTCAGATCCTTATCTGCTGGTTACATAAACTGGATCATGGACTTCCACTTTTGTCACTCAATGATTCGGAAGTAATAAAAGTGATTAATGAAACAAGAGTGTATTGTACATTACGCAAAGACATTAGCCATGCCCGCTAAAATTTAATAATAATTGACACTGGGATTTATGTGCCAATTTCAAAATCTGCCAGACAGCTTTCATTCACAGGAAACGAGAAAGGGAAACCTGCCTGCCTCTCAAGAAATGGCACAATATGCAGTACTCAAAACAATCCTGAAAGAATTGATGGCATTGAGGATGTCTGTTTCATCAATTGTAAAGGACACCTTGAAAACGTCCTCTAAAATCCTCTCTATAAGTGCTGAATTCACAAAGTTCAGCTCAAGAGTACTGGTGATGGAACACAGACGCAAAAGTGGAACAAAAACGAATGACTGCGATCCATAGGGAACAAGATCACTGCTCCATGCAGGTGAAACTAACAGAACTGGAGGGCAGGAACAAATGGGATAATGTTAGATTCTCTGGTATTCCTAAAACATTTGAAAAGAATACCATAATGGCCTTTATGCATCGATTCATCCCAGACCTCACTAAACTAGACTCTAAAATCCCTGAAGAGCTACAGAGGGTCCACAGGATTAGGATCCGCAATAACAATCAGGGGGATGCTCTTAAGCAAGTGATTGTGTGCTTCCTATGTCATCAGCAGGAATGAGACATTCTTCTGGCAGCTAAACAATGGGGCCCTTTCTTTTTTGGAGAACTCAAAACACGTCACTAAGGAATCTTCGTACTAGACCATGTTGAGGTAGGAAAGGTTTCCTTGACTTGCGACGTTGGTTGAAGAAAAACGAAATTAAATACGGTCTACTGGAACTTGTGACCATGTTAAGCAGTAAAAAAGGTTGTACTAAGGAATTTGATGATCGAGATGAGTCTAAAAAACTCCTGAATACATGGGACCCAACTAATCTGGAAACGTCACATACACCGGCTGAAACTGCTCTCTCAGAGCTATCCCAAGGAGGCCGGTGAGCTGACCCTAGTAGGAGAGAGGGGGAGGCTAGATGATAAGGAACTGGGGCTCCGGTTCCAAGTACAAACAAGCCGGCCTAGTGGGTCAAACAGAGACAAATCAAGGTCACTACTGAAAGCATACACAGAAAAATCCTCAACACACATGATGAAAATCATGTATCAATAGTTATTACAATGCAGAATGTGAGCATCAATGAAATACAATCAATTGGTCCATGTTCTTCTCTTTTTACTCTTTAGATCTTCAGACAGCCGACAAGTGTTTTGTCGCTTTACAAGGGAAATCATCCCACGACTTTCTCAAGGCTGCACAAAAAACAGATAGAATAAGCAATGTATCACCCAATATATTATTACGTGTACTTAAAGTCATTAACATTCACCCAAGCATAGGTGAAAAGAAAACATGAACTAAATCCGTATAAACATGCACAAGGTGTTGAGCCTCAGAAATCCACATTAAGAAGTTCCGTATGAGGTGAGGGATACAAATTTGTATCCTAATGACCAAGAAGCTATAAGAAACCAAAATAAAGTGAGATATAAAAGATAATTTGTGAATGACAAAGCAGTCCGTGTTGTTTAGTCGCTTAATTGTTGTGGTGAAGAAGTTTGGTGGGGGAAGGAATTGTGTTGGCGCAGAAGTAAAAACCTATGTAGCCCAAAGTGGTGACACCAGAAGATAGCGATAAATACCTATGTCTTCTTAGTAAACGTGCCCTGTAAAACGACATGAATAGTCAAGAATGAGTACATCAATCTGCCAGTGTAATGGCGAGGATAATCCAAAAACCAAAAGTGCGATCACCTACTTTGATTGTGGTGATACTTCCAACCCACAATGGGGTTTCTGTTGCTAGCGATGTCCAATTTAGTCGAAAGTGTATCCAAATGTTCAAATGTAACGTTTCAGTTCCAGATTCAAAAGTCAAAAGATGCTAGACAGATCTCATATATGTGTCATAACGAAACAATTGAAATAATGACAAAACCTTAAGTTTTGCGATCTCACTTGTTACCATCAGACAAGCCAAGCATTAACCACATGTCACAACCCTGGTGCTTATTATTTGTGACGAAGTCTAATAGTAAACCGATCTGCCCCAATACTCCAATTTAATCAGTGCAGTTATCGTTATTAACAGAAACATCTTGTGAGCACTTAATGCCATGCACACAATTACGCATTCATGTGCGCTAAGTCCAATGCATGACAGTCTGCATTCAAGAGTGTCAAAATCTACACTCCAATTTCAGTGCCAAGAGCTTAATATACGGCACATCTTAATACGCACTTAGGACATGGTGGCAAGTGATTACATTAGAGTGTTGACTATAGCACACATGAGCACTACATTATATTGTGCCTGGGCGCTCGCATAGAAAAGGCGAACGTCACCATTGCCATATTCCCTTGACCAAAATATGCTTTGTCTCCGGCCTTTGCACAATACTATTATCCAAAAGTCAAAAGTAGACAAACGGATGACGTTGAAGTCAGTGTGGCGGGGCGCCGTGAGGGTGTTTTGGAAAGTGGAACGGATAATCCCAGCAGTGCAGTTGACCTTGAGGTGAGTATGCCTTGACACCCTCACGATGGATCACAGTGTTCCGGGTTGTGGACCCCCTCACGGTGCCCCGCCACACTGACTTCAACTTCATACGTTTGTCTACTTTTGACCATTATTCTGACGTTTAAATAATCGTTTTATGACAGATCGAGAATCAGTTTAATACGTGCAGGATGTTAAATCCTACCGCACGTCAGATATTTTAGAACAACCTGATTTACCCCGTTTTCTCCAAGCCCAGCCGGGTTGGAATTATCACTGGCTGAGCGGCAGTCCGGATTTTCTTCGTATTCCTACAGCCCTGAGGAAGTTGCGGAAACATTTTCCAAATGCAACGAAATACGTTGTCGGCTGATTTTTCTTCTGTACAAAGACTATTAAGATAAATTAAAAGACTGAACACTGCGCAACATCTTCCGAAGATATTTCCTTCCTCTGTCATTTATTATACTACAATGCTTGTGTATTTCGTATATACCATGTAAACTTACTATTTATGTGTGCCTAGGTCATTGTTTGTTTGTACTGTGAGGGTTTTACCCACACGTAATTGGGGGGTTATAGAGCTTATCCCCTCTCCTACAGGCACCATACAGACTAGATATCCTTTCAGACATTGGCATATATTAGCAGAGCGCCTAGGAATTTCCCTGACCACTAAAAACCCTTCCTTTTGACTTGTATACATGAGAAATACATAACAGCCCTAGTTGCAAAGCCCCTGACATGGTGATAATGAGAGTAATAATCCTCATAGCGCCAATTATCACTCAAATACCAGCTTTAAATATATATTGGAAATTCAAACATTTTTCTCCAAACATACGCTTAACAGTTCTGAAAATACACAAATATTTGACTAGAATACACACGTTTAAATTATGGAACACATATGTTAATTCAACCAAGCAAAAGCCTTTGATTTAGTAGGCTACTTACAGGTAACTGGAGAGCCAATAGCCAAAGAGCTACTTATTGGAGAAGCCTGGTGTACATATGCTTCTACAGCGAGAAAAAATCTTTACTGCCTAAACCAACGCCACTATGAATGGGAGGGAGAGGAATGCTGCGGCCTGTTGGTCTTCTAGCTATGGCAGCTAGAGGTCACTCATACTATTCCAGCAGTCAAAAGCAAACATTAGCTGGCCTTGAAAAATCATTAAAATGTTACTAGACTCGCAGGTCTAGTAACTTGAGTAATCTACTCAACCTAACTGTAATGTACTTGAAGGATAACCCAGACTCAAATTGTGCGATCCTAGGCAAATATTTTATTTTATGGAGCCACCTTTTTCGACATTGTCACATATGAGAGCACCTTCACATATGCTGTACAAAAAAACCCCGTTTTTTTTATTTAAAAGACTAAACATTTGCTCCATGTCAAATACAAATCTGGCCCATATTTAGGGTACACATGACTCCTGATTGTCATCAGGGTGGGGCAGGAATATTTCTCCGTCCATGTGTAAAAACTCACTTTAAATGAATACATTACTAAAGCATTATGTGGTAGTGCACGGCCATTTACACACATTTCCCATTGAAATAGCCACAAAACTGGCCACAACAATAGGCACGACACACAGCTTGCTGTATAATTCTCTGCCGACTCCACCTCAAAGAAGACTAACTTCCACAACTGCATTAAAAATGCCTCAGCAGGAAGGACAACTCCCTAAAGCTCAAGACAGATGTTCCTATCTTCGGAAAACACACCACCCGCTGGAACGACTTATACGCTATTTACATATTGTTTAAAACAAAGCCCAACCTCTCACAGCCTTTCATTTTACATGCTTTGCAGCACAACTGTTAGACTTTACAAAATCACTTTATAAAATCCTCCAACTTTCCAGAGAAAGAAAGGACATGTAAGAAGACAAACTGACTTTTGACCTCCGTATCTGAATGCAGAGCAAATGTGACAAGATAAAAACAAGATTTAAAGGCATTCTTATTACACATTCCCTTTGTGAGTGTACAGAACACCTGTTTGTCAGCTTGCCAGAATGGGCCAGTGGGCCGTAAAAGTAGTTTGTCCTGATTAAATCTGACCCGCCACAGCAAGTGGGCAGGAAGATTTCTCGAAGGCTGAATGAGACGTACTTTCGGTCTTTTGTTCCTTCAATAAAGCCCCTCACTTAGTCAAATGCCAGGGAACCCTACAAGTTGGAGAGCAATTTCTTGCAAAACTGAACTTGTTCTCTCTGTCCTTTGAAATGGTCCAATTGTTGGAAGGAGCCATCACAGAAGAGGAAATTAGACAAGTGATGGATGACATCCCCACTTGCAAAGTGCTTGGGATAGACGGCTATCGGTCAAGGTGATTAAGAAGAGCAAAACAAAACACGCCAGAGGTGAATACAGCTAGATATTTCCCAGATGCTCAAGGCGGAGAGGGATCCTTTGGACTGTGCGAGTTACAGGCCTATTTCGCTCATTAATGTTGATGTTAAGTTACTGGCCAAAACACTATCCTGAAAGTTGTTTTACCATCTTTGTTACATCTAGACAAGGTAAGATTTGTCCTGCACCACTTTTGGCGGCTCATCGGAGATCATTCGTTCATGCTCTTCGGCAGGTGAGCGAAGATATGGATGAAAAGGTGATGATCTCACTGGACACCGTAAAGGTATTGGATCACAGAGTGGTGATACCCGTTTCAGATCCTACCACACATGGGAATAGAGACAGAATTCTTGCAGAAGGTCAAATGGCTTTACTCAAACACAGTTTGACTTGTAATGGCAACACCGCCCAGTCTTTTGAAATTAGAAGGGACAGGCAACAAGGTTGTCCTTAGTCTCCGATACGGTTTCTTTTAGCCACTGAACTCCTGGTGGTGACCGTTAAACAGGATAAGGCCATAAAGTGCAGTCAACCCGGCCTGCGAAGCATAATCTTTTTGTATGCTGATGACATCTTGGTGACATTATCAGATCATATAAGCTCAATCACAAATCTCACTACTCTCATCTCACTATTTGCTGAATTATCTGGATACCATATCAGTTGGGTGGGGGGAGTGAGGGGGAGACTGCAACCCTATGGTTGAATCCTTTTTCAATCGCAAAGAAGGCAAACTAAAAACATTTTTGGAAGTCAGGTTTAATTTTGGGCTGCATCTAGCACTGGTTTGGTGCTATCGACAATTACTGCACTGTCTGAGCACTTGGATGGGGCTTCAACAGATGACTCTCCAAGAATCAAGGCTTCTGAAATACTTAGAGACCTGGGGAACTAGCAACATGGTAGTCTGGGGCTCTGTAGGATTATGAAAGGCAGGAGATACCAGCATCTACTATCAGAACACCTCAAAGAGAGATGAGCCTGTGGGCTGCAAGTAGACTAAACCTATGAAGACTGGATGGAGCTCTTGCTAACACATGATAAACAGCTGCAGCAGGTCTTTGCCAGTATCTGATGGCTGGGCCTGCCATCAGTCAAATCCTGATATAGTACACATAGTCAGATAGTGCCTACGCTGATGACAAGGCTACTGGGCAGGAATATGGAGGAAGGTGAACAATATATTGGATAGGTCAGGAAAACGTCTTCTTACTATGCGGGCAATCACTATGAAAAATGTGATTTACTTGTGTTTGCAAACATAATTAGAAATGTCAACAACTGCTTTTAAAAACAAGAAGAAAAAACAGGATGCCTAGGATTTTACCAATAGTATCTGCCAAAAAAGCCTGATGCCCATTCTACCACAACATGGCAGTCTGCACAGAGATGAACGTTACAGCCCCGGCTACTGGCTGTGCTCTTCATTCCTATACCCAGGTGTCTGCAAAACATTGCTGTGCATCACAGGAATGGCTTTCTGATACATGTAATGTGTAAAAATCATAAGAGTTCTGAGGGGGTATAAGATGGACACATTGGACTGCAAACCAAGAGAGAAAAAAGTGGAATGAAGTTTCACTGACAGTTGGGAAAAGAGAGAGTTATGACAGTGTTTTAAAGCACTGCAACAAATGTTTGTATGTGGAACTATCCTTTTAATCTTTTCATTCCACTCTGTGTGGAAAATATTTTTACATTCAGAGAAAGCCCATCTTCTAAAACAGTTGGAATGTTGGGTAACTTTTACATACTTGCTTAAGCATTTTGTCTTCACTGAATTGAAGGGTACGGTGTTAAAAGCCAATGGGAACGTTTGCCAATACACAAGATAAAATGACTTGAGTTTTTCCAACATTCCCTTTAGCCACCCCATTCTGATCTCCAGAACATCCATGCTCCCACCTCAACACCATAATTACTTGCAGATTTTTTGCAGTCGGGTCACGCTGGGAGGGGAGTTGGGGGGGAGGGGGGGGGGTTCGAGGAAATTACAAAGTATTTCGTGAATCTGTCTTTGCAAAGGCAAACGTGTGATCACAATTGAAGAAAAAAGTTCAATAAGATTAATACTTACCTTGTGATAAAAAGAATTTCTTTTGGGGGAGGGTGTGGTTTTCAACAACACATATAAAACAAAATTAACTGCCGCCACAGACAAAGAGCAAATCCACAGCCAGGGAAGATGTGTCCCCACGACTGAGAAGTTGTCCAGGAAGAGAGGTGGGATAAAGGTCGATAACATGATGGACAATATAAAGAACGCATGGGCCGACCCCATTCTTCTCACTTCAATGTCCTTCATGATGCTTGTGCTCAAAAGCTCTCCTGTTCAAAAGTAAAAATGTATGTGTTATTTATAGATAAAGACATACATTGCTTTTGGCAAAAGGCACTCTGTTTTTAACAAAAGCAAGACTTTAAAGATCATGACAGACTAGTAACAGATCTAAAGGCAACAGGGCAAAATTAGACAAATCTCGCTGTACATTTAGTCCAAAGCGTGATATTAAAAGATTAGTTAAAAATGCATCTCTTTAAAAAACAATTGTTAAAGCTCACCTCTTAACCAGACACCTCACCAGCCTGCCTATCCTAAGCACAGCCATAGATGGCTGACATACAGTGCTCTAATTAGGATGAAAAAGGTGCGTGTGTGTGTGTGTGTGTGGGGGGGGCTAACTAAAAGGGCATAGGCACAGAAGTGTAACTAGGATCCTTAACAACAGAAGAATCCTATGTAATTATGGGCGTGGCCTAAAACATGTGCTTGACACAGCGTTGCCAACTGACCAGAATGTGTCACCAGGGCACAAGTCCTATAAAAAGAAGTGGGGGGACTGATAGTATGCAAATGACCTCGTGACGTCACGTGCTGAACGTGTCCTGGTGTCTGAAATTTACACCGGGACACGTTCAGCACATTTCTGTGGGGCCCAGCTTGTTGGCAGAGGGGACGGTGTCCACCCTGTGAAAAGAGTGGGGGGGACGCCGTCCACCCACGTGGACCCCCGACTCGAGCCCTGTGTGTCACTAAGTGTATTTTCCAAACACTAAGCACGACAAAGATCACATACAGCTACAACAAGTTCAATCTATTCGCTTTGTCGATGCCTATTAGCACTGATTTTTATTCAGTATCATAAAGTGAGTAAAAACTGCCATTCCTCCCTTCAAATCACTTTTCTCTGCAATCTCTCTAATTACTTATGGCCCTGTTCTTCATGCTGATCCCTTGCTGAAGTTCCTCCTTCTCTCACACATCTCATTCCTCTCAATTGAAGGCTTTTCACTCTCTCCTTCTGCATGAACTTCTTTTCATTTCTTCCTCTTCACCACCCCCTTACAATCATTCATTGACACTCTGAATGAGCACGTCATTTGAACACCTTTAGATACAGTCAGCCACTATGAAAAACTCATACTGCTCTTAGCGTCAACAAATCTAGAATTATCAATTGTACCCATCATCAACATCCATCCACGTTCGCAACTCACCCAACACCTAGGGGCCTCTTAGTTTGCAGCATGCACCTTGCATGAAAAACAGAACTACAGAACCACCTGGCAAAATTGAATACTCTTAGGAAACACAGACGTGCAACATAAATTAAAAAGTGTAAAACGTAACAGGGACTGTATGGCTGACCTGGATTACCATAAGGGTTAATGACCAAATTTTCTAGAATGTTTTACTTCTAAAGTTAAGAGCACGAATACAGGGTCTGAAAGGGACCAATTTAAATGGCTGATTTAATTAGCGATGGGGCTACTTTATATAAGGGCTGATGACACCTCAAACTCTCTGTAAGATCAGGTTGGTTTGAATCAATTTTAGGGAGTAGTTCAATAGAAAATTTGGGGTAAAACTATCCAACTATATTTCCAAACATGCAGCAACATTAACATTTCATTATCCATAGATTGTGTGTTTAGTTATTGTCAAAGCACTGAAAGAATTGGAGGATTGGGGGCCCTCATTTGGGCATCAGTCGGTATTGGATTGTAGTTTCATTTATATAGTGCTTACTAACCCTGACGACAGGTGTACTGAATGGCAGGTATCATTTGAGAAGTAACCAGAACCAAAAAGAGCAGTGTTGGCCTAAGGACAACCGCACTGTTGTCAATGTCATTAGTTTTACACACTGGTGCTCAGCCTCCTACAGTCCCACTGCTCAGACACTGTTAGAATTTGTACAAAATATTTTTTAAGAGGGAACACTCAATATCAAACAATTATAACAGTCTATGCAATTTCAATAAAAATTCAATGCATCATTTTCCAGCTTCTCTTCCAAATATGAAGAGGGAGCCGAGATAAGATTCTTTTTTTTACAAAATAATATATTTTTTAATTTCCATCAATGCTGTAGACTTCAAACAGCCGAGCCAACACATTTCATCCTGTCAAGGACTTCATCAGTGTTTGTAATGGTGTATGCTCCTGATCCAAATCAGGTTAGTTCTTGCGATTGGGAGACCCACCAGTCAATCCCTTGTGGCATTTATCATAAAGGGATGTGGCAGTCCAAATGCATTCAGTATATATCTGCAAGAGCACAAGCAGTCTATCCCCTTGGGATCTGTCAACCAAGTGTTTGCGTTGGGTACAGGCGATCTGTGAAAAAGCTTCACGGCGGAACGGACGTTGTACATGACGAATGTCGCAGAAAAGGACCTGATTTGGATCAGGAACATACACCATTCCAAACCTTCATGAAGTCCTTGACAGGACGAAAACTTTTGGCTGGTGTGTTTGAATTCTTCAGTATTGATGGAAATCAATAAAGATGTTATTTTGTGAAGAAAAAAAAAATCTTGGCTCCCTCGTCATATTTGTAACAGAAGCTGGAAAATGATGCATTGATTTTTTTTCTTGAAATTTGCATGGAATGTTATGGCTGTTTGATATGGAGTTCCTCCTCTTCAAAAGTAAATAATAATTTGAGAAGTAAAAAAAGGGGATGTTTCAACTACGCATTTGACTGGGGAAAACCTCCAGTTAGAATGCCTTACTTCCGGGCTTACAGAATAATGCACAACAATCGTGTTCCAAAACCGAATGAAGCAAAGCAATGGAAAACAGAAAAGAAAAAAAAAAAAACACCACGCCGGTACAGCAACTGTTGCAGAGGGTCAAGAAATTGCCCTTTCTGTGACTGCGCCCATCCATACTTCTAATGCTTGGAGAGACCCCATACAATCAGCTGAGCAAGCACCAAGTGAAGTGAAGTGAAGCTTACAGAGTAACTCACTGAAGCCCGAGACGTGTTACAGTAAGTGAAGAAAACAAGCATTTGCAATGCAATAGGTCTCGCATTAAGAAAGTTTGAGCTATTGGTATTGTAAATGACAATTTTTTTATTAATGTGTTGGTTTTGAAAATAGCGAAATTAATAGCTTTGTCATTTACAATGCCAATAGCTTTAACTTTCGGAAATGTGACACCTTTAGCATTTGTAATGCAATATGTTTTGTATTTCCGTGACTTAAATGTATTGATATTACAAATAACAATGGCTGTCATTTTTTTAATAATACTTAAATAAAAGCTATTTTAATTTATAATGGCAAAAGCTTAAACTTTTGTAAATAACTTTTGTGAAGATTATGTTCAGTGTATTTTATTGTGACGAAAATCCAAGAACAGAAGTGAAATATTAACATTTTTTGTGACATTTGTAATAAAGTTTGAAACATTGAGCGAACATATTTGAACCAGTTGTTGTTGAATGGTTGCACAGATTGATGCTCTGGTGGAGCTGAGTGATGTTGTGGTGGCGACGAGTGATGCTGTGGCGTTCAGTGATGCTGTGGTAGCGCATAGTGATGTTGTGGTGCCCCGAGTGATGCTGTGGTGGTGCTGAGTGATGCTGTGGTGATGCGATAGAGTGAGTGCGATAGGAAGCTAGAGTGAGGGCAGATGTGGTGGTGGTAGTGATGGTGGTGGTGGTAGTGATGGTGGTGGTGGTGGTGGGTGTGCTGGTGGTGGTGGTGGGTGTGCTGGTGGTGGACATGGTGGTGGTGAACGTAGTGGTTGTGGACATGGTGGTGAACCTCGTGGTGGTGGTGGACATGGTGGTGGATGCGGTGGTGGTGGTGGATGCGGTGGTGGACGTGGCGGTGGATGTGGTGGTGGTGGTAGTGGTGGACGTGGTGGTGGTGGTTGGTGTGGTGGTGGTGGATGTGGTGGTGGTGGATGCGGTGGTGGTGGATGCGGTGGTGGAGGTGGTGGTGGTGGAGGTGGTGATTGTGGACGTGGTGGTGGTGGACATGGTGGTGGTGGACGTGGTGGTAGTGGTGGAGGAGGTGGTCGGTGTGGTGGTGGTCGGTGTGGTGGTGGTGGTGTGGTGGTCGCGGTGGTGGTGGTGGTGCCCAATGTTCAGAGGGAACTGGCCCCTTCACGCAACAATAGTTGTGTTTACACAACAGAGCTGCCGGTTGCTCCGTCAGTTGTTGTCAAGGATTGTTTGGGTTTAGAAACCGGTTCTGCGGCACTTCAAACAAGGATATTGTTCTGGATAATTAAATACTTATAAGGTCCCAAAAGGTGAGACGTATTGGCTATGCCAATGCTGGTTTTTATTGCTGTTGCAGGCTTTTTAAATGTTTTAGTCGGTACTCAAAAGGCACATCAAACCTATTAGCTTTGCCGGTGCTTACTGCTTCTACCTTGCAAGTCATCCCAAAAACAAACAACCGGTCTACCTCACTTGTTTCCCGGAACATGACACTAACAGGTACTTTGATGCCTTTTGATCTTTTTTGAGACAGGCTTTATTAACTTCCAGCTGCAAGATGCATGCATTACATGGAATCTGAAAGTCGCTTGGGGCCGGGGCCACGTTTTGAGAGTCGTATTCCATAAGTTGCAGGGGCTGATTGCTGGGGACTTAGTATCTGCTGCTCACATTACACCTAGTACTAATGCTCGGGTTTGAAAAACAAACGTAAATAAAAAAAACAGAAACGCAAGTTGCTGTCAAAAAAGTGACCCTTCATCGTGGCTTCAATGATTGGGTAAACACAGTCATCTAAAGGTGCTGCATCAATCCACACTGGGCGCAAAACAGCGATCATCTGCAGATATGCCAAGTATCACATCTGCATTATGAAAAAAAAAAACACTGAACGCCACAACTACCTTCTC
The DNA here is from genome assembly GCF_964261635.1 of Lissotriton helveticus. Classification (NCBI taxonomy): domain Eukaryota; kingdom Metazoa; phylum Chordata; class Amphibia; order Caudata; family Salamandridae; genus Lissotriton; species Lissotriton helveticus. The sequence goes on along the minus strand of NC_136067.1, from coordinate 1,772,461,696 downwards.
ATCGTGCACTGTTTGGGGTTCCAGCACAATCACACCTGAGGATCTCTCCCCCCAAAGTGAAGGGCTCATCATCAATTAAGGGGCCTCGACGGCGGAACAGAGGGTTACCATGTTCTCGAGTAATACTTTAAGTGAACCTTGAAAAGCACGGGGCTAATGGCGGGAGAGCCTATCGGAGCAGCTGTCTCCGCTGCCATTTATCAGCTCTTATCAGCGCTGTTTGTTTAGCAAGATTAGTGACCCTGCGGCACACAGGTATTCATTCCCAGTTGAAGTGCTCCAAGCACACTGGGCTGGTCAACTCTGAATTCCAAGGGTGGTGCTGACCAGGGCACCGCCGATACACCCCTCTACGAAAACAAGCCTCTGGGGATTCATGGTGGTCAATCAACATGAGGAAGGAGGGTGGAAAGAAAGGAGAGCAGAAGAGGGGCTGAGAGAAAGGGTGATACGAGGGTGTCTGAAATAATGGAGGACAGAGGAGGATTAAAAGGCTGTGAGTGGGTGGAGGGCGGGGTAAAAAAAATAGTGGGTTGAAGGAGAGGGACTGCACCTATGCGCTCTCTAAGAGTGCATTACAAAAAGTAAAACAAGCATTACCTGCCCAAATTAAAAAGAACAAGTAAATATTTTGTCACTTTTCTGTAATATCTGATCACATTAGAAAATATGGCCTGTGGCACCATCTAGTGGTGAAGCGGCATAAGGCGCCTCATGCGAATGGGAATTGTGAGGGAAAGTGAAAGACATTGGATTGCGCGTGCTTGTGCGCGTGAGAGTAAGCTGGTCGCCCTTTGGAAGCACTTCCAAAAGCCAGTTTACTAAACGTCTCGCTGACAGCGCATGCGTGCTGGATCAGCGAGACCTAAAAATGTAGCTAGACTGAAGAAGCCTGTTCAAACATTGAACGCCCCATCATGTGAGCATTAGAAATATACCATGATATTGTTGCCCTCAGAATGAAAGGTTAGAATCTGATTAGAATTATATATAGTTTTATAGCATTTAAGAGCATAGTAGAATCTAAGGAAGAAATGAATGAATGAACATGCATTTCTAAAGCACATGGCAACCAGAAGGCCTCTCAGCGCTAGAAGCAGAGTCATCACCGTGCTACAGTCTGGTATCATGGAAACAGAAACGTTTTCAGGAGTTTGCGAAAAGACAGATAGTTGTCCTCCAGACGAATGTAGTTAGGAAGCTGGTTCCAACATTTCGCTGCGGTATATGAGAACATGCGTCCACCACTCCGAGATCTGTATATCCTGGGAACAAATGCAAAATGTTTATTCCTGGGGCGCAGAGATCTTTTGAGGTGATAGGGGGAGATGATAGATCGAAGGATCGTGGACCCTTAGCCGAAAGAGTCCTGTGGACGATGCACAGTGCCTTAAACTGAATTCGTTCCGCAACCAGAAGCCAATGGAGAGAGGCGATATGCGGTCTTGCGGATTCCCGATTATGGACCTGCATGAGGAGACATGCTGTACAGTTTGTCGTTTTTTTTATAGTTGAGCATGGAGAGCCTAAATAAAGCACATTGGCGTAATCAAGTCTAGAAAGAATTAGGGCTTGAATCAACAGTCTCCTAGCATTGAAAGGCAGCAGAGGGACAATTTTCCTAATCATCTTCAGGATCCCATAGCAAGTCCCTGCCACCCTACGTGCTTGCTCCTTGAAGTTTAAGTTATGGTCCAGCCAAACACCAAGGCTTTTAATCTGATCTTTGGGAGGGGGCATGACGCCTAAGCATCTGGGCCAGAGTGAGCTGGCATCCAGGGTGGAGGTTTAGCCACAAAACAGCAGCTCAGTTTTAGCTCCATTGAGTTTTAAAAATGTGCCTCCCATCCACGCGGAGACCCTTTCCAATCAGTTGGCCATATTAGTCTCCACATTGTCAGATTGGTTAAGAGACACAATCAATTGGGTGTCACCAGCATAGGTGACAATCTGGATGCCGAAGGGCTTGACAACCTCGGTAAGGGGGCTCATATACACATTAAAAAGCGTGGGGCTCAGGGAAGAACCCTGAGGCACCCCGCATCTCAGAGGCATACTTTCAGAAATAAAGTTATCCTCGAATACTTGGAATGATCTGTCGTCCAGAAAAGGCGCTAGCCACTTGAGTGCAGTTCCAGTCACTCCTACCTCTCTAAGTATCGAGATCAATAGTTGGTGGGTAACCAAGTCGAAGGCAGCACTAAGGACGAGCAGGACAATTGCCACGAAGCCACCAACATCCAGAATTTTCCTGGTTTCTTCAACTACAGCCAGCAGGGCCATCTCCATGCCCTGTTGGGGTCTAAAACCGGTTTGTGAGGGGTGAAAGTGTTATTTTTTCTCCAGGAAAGCGGAGAGAACGAAGTTAGCATATTTTTCACCAATTTTTGAGATCCCTGGCAGGAGCGAGATCGGCCGGTAGTTCGCAAATACTTCTGGGTCCAAACTCTGTTTTTTGAGGAGGGCTTTGACCATGGCCCGTTTCCTGAGAGCGGGAACGGATCCAGAGGAGAGTGAGATGTTAATAAGGTCCAGTATGGTTGTAGCAACCATGTCGGAAACCTGACTCAGAATAGAGGGGAGGAGACACATCACTGGGGGAGCCAGATTTCAGTTGGTTGAGATAGTTTTTTGGGGATTTCATATCCATGGGGGGAATTGTTTCAAGGAGGAGATAAGGCATTCGTGTTTGCTCCTCCAAAGGGGGTGTTTAAAAATGCTGACATAGGGGGAAACGTCGAGTAATATATTCAATTTGTTTTAGAAAAGTACTTTGCCAGATAGGTACACCGTCCTAGAATGTCATCAGAGGGCAGAGAAGGAGCGGGGGTTAAGGAGAGATTTCACAATCTGGAAGATTTAGCGAGGGGAGTTGGAGACTGAGATAATCCTTTTTTCATACTATAGGGATTGAGCACTTCTAATTTCTGCTTTGTAGGCTTTGGTGGCCTCTCTATATTTGGTTTTCTTAATAGAAGAGAAGTATTTCCTCAAGCTTCTCTCCAGGTGTTTACAATTTTGCTATAACTCTCTGAGCTTGGGAGAGTACCAGGCAATTCTGTTAAGACCTTTCTTATTGGTCATCCATTTTATGGGGACCAACAGGTCTAAGGAGGAGTCTAGCCAGTTATTAAATGTGTTGTTAGCGGTTTCAGGGTCACCCTCTAACATGGGTCTTGTATTATCGAGAATTAGTGCCCAGGACTCATTGGGGAGTTTAGACTCATTCCTACTCCATTATTTAACCGTATCCAGGGGCTCACTACTAACCAGAGGGGTCATGCGAAGGAAATCATATGATGATCCGACCAAGGTATGGGGATGGGTTTTTCAACTGCAAGGTTATCTATGTTGGAAAAAAACGGGTCAAGAAGTTGACCTTTTTGGTGGGTGGGGCCAGTCACTTTCAAATTAAGTGACAGAGCACTCAGACTATCGGTTACTTCCTCTGCAGCAGGTGAGGACACATCGTCAAAATGGATCTTAAAATCTGAATCAGATATTCGGGGGGGAAGTGCTTGAACCTGCACCGGATCTGATGTGTTGGTGAGCCATGTTTTGGTAAGAAACAAGGCATCTAGATCTTGTTGTTCTAACAGTAGCCAGAGTTCAATTGCTTGCTTAGGCATCGAACGGCAGTTCAATAAGCACATTTTAAAAACAGTTATCGATGTTGGGGTCTTACCAACTGAAGTCGTGGCCAGGGAACCTAATTCAAAAGGACAGTGAGGACATTTTTTCCTAGAGTCTGTCGGCACAATTGAGTGACTGCATTTATGTTGCACAATCTCTCGGAGGCCATGCAGCTGATCTGCAGTGTAGGAGGACTTACCTCTTGTGGGAGAACCAGGGGTTGTGGCCCCTGGGCTCGGTCGGGTGCAAACGGGCTTGCCTTAGGCACGCCAGTGGAGCGCCTGCTGCGCTCAGCTGCGTCATCCGCCCTTATGAAGTATGGCGAACGCGGAAGCCTTCGCAGTTGGACCTCTAACCTGAGTTTAAAGTGCCCGCGCTAAACGGTCCCCTCCTGGAGCATTGAATACAGCTCCTTCCCCCAAACAGCGATGTACAATGTTATCAAGAAATACAATTTTAAATAGTTGTGCAAAGTAGCAAGGTTTTTTAAAAGAAAAAGGCGGTCTCTATGAGATTAGATGCTTTCTGCTGTCATAAACCGAACCGCTTATGTTCAGTTAATGTGCTCTGCCTCACTGCGCGAACACGGAAGCCATCGCAGCTAGACCGCTAACCTGGGTTTAAAGTGCCCGCGCTAAAAGATCCCCTCCCAGAGCATTGAACACAGCTCCATCCCCCAAACAGCGATGTGCAACGTTATCAAGTAAGAAATACATTTTTAAATACAATTTTAACAAGCATTTACAATGCAATGGTTTCGGCGTTGTTAAAGTTAGAGCTATTGGCATTGCAAATGGCATTTTTTCCATTTTTTGTTTTTTTGAAAATAACGTACCAAAAGCCTCAAGCAAAATGGGGTTCACAGAGGGCGCCAGGAGGCATGCCCAACAGGGAAACTGAGAAGGAAATGAGGAAGCACTTTAAGGTGACTGGCGAGGGCCCAAAATGCACTGATGGCAGTCCTAGGTCACCCGGAGGTCCCATGCAAAGTCCATACAGAAGCTCTTCAGGAGGCATGCCCAACAGGGAAACTGAGAAGGAAATGAGGAAGCACTTTAAGGTGACTGGCGAGGGCCCAAAATGCACTGATGGCAGTCCTAGGTCACCCGGAGGTCCCATGCAAAGTCCATACAGAAGCTCTTCACCGCTCCCAAAGGCAGCCTCCAGCATGAGGAAGGACTGCAGAGACCTGTACGGGGCAGTCAGCCAGTCAGGGAAGATGTGCATCTGCTGCTGCTTGGTCTAGTCAAACTAACAATTTTACTTACACAAAAATCAAAAGATGCTGAAAAACAACGTGACCACATCCTGTAAAGGATTTTTAAATACATCTGCACAAACAAAAGAAAGCTGGTGAAGAAGGAAAGAAAAGAACAAGGCAAGGCGAGAAAGAAAGAAAAGTGGAGAAAGAAAGAAGGCAAGAAAGATGGGATGGAAGGAAATGGAGGCAAGTAAATAGAAAAGAGACGGGAAGTATTCGAAGGAAAAAGGGAATGCGGAGAAGGGGCAACAAAAGAAAAGAACAAAAGGGTGCCGGGAAAGAGAAAAAGAGGGACAGTGTAATATAATAATGAAAATTGAAAGGAGATAAGGGGGGGAGAAAAGAGAGAAATAGAACAAAAGAGGGAAAGGCGAAAAGAGCTAAGAATGTAGGAAAAAGAGAAGGGGTGAAGAGAAAAAGAAGCCTATCGGTTACGAAAAGGACAATCGAATATAAGAAGGCATACAAGTAGTGAAGGGTGAAAACTGGACGAGAGACGGGAGGAGCAAGAGACGTGGGTGTAAGAGACAAGTGACATTTGAGGTGGAAATGGGGGAATACTGAGTAAAGAGGAGCAGAGAAAGATTAGCCATGAAAGAAACCGAAATCTGAGAAATCCTGTGAGGTCTGGGGTGAGGGCCGAGTGAGCAGGGTGGACAGCAGGTCGCAAGGAGCGTATAGGAGAAAGCAAGTGATGGGGCAGAGAAAGGGAAAGTTCAGAGACAAAGCGAGCGTCAGAGCCCCCTCCGCTTCCTCCGGAGGAAAATAGGGGAAACAGAAAAAAGGCAGAGGGAGGGGCTGCAGGGTCCCCTGCTCCGAGCACACACATCCTTGACTGCCCAGGGAGTTGCATTATTGTGAAAACGTTACACGTGAATAAATATACACCTCTTGCATCATGGGATGCGAAAGGCCATACAATGCCTTTGCAAGGGAGAAACTTGGAATGCACAAAAGAAATCTAAAATTACTGCTGGGCAACTACAAGTCTGGGAGCATCAGGAGTACTCAGAGAATCATCTGTGAGAATTTTAAAAGGTCGGAAATGTACTGCAAGCACACTTATATACAAACTAGCACATTTCCTTTTTTGAAGATCAGGCCCGATTGTGGGAGACTCGTGCAAACATTTTAGCTAATCAAACAGACATTCTGTTCATAGGTCACAGGGAGAGGGTGAAAGGGAGGGGTTCGGATGGAAGTTTGTCCAGGAGCCTCCGAAGCACCGCTGACTCCATGGATAACTTCAGAAGAGGTGCCCTCGCATGCAGACCCTGACCCCGCGTGCATCCTCAGTCCCGGAGACTTCAAAGCGGGGCCGCGCCTTCCGCAGCGCGGATAAGAACACTATCTCTTATCAACACGAGATTACAACGCAGCCAGTCCTGGTGCACAGACACACATCTGCAAATGAACTGTTAGCTTGACTTTATTCATTGAAAGTTTGCGAATATTCAGCGCATTAGTTAATTGCCCAAGAAAAGTTGCTTGCATCAAAGCTTATGGCAAATGCTTTTTATTATTGCACATGCCAATCCTAAAGCAAACATTCAGCTAGAAATACAGTCACCGAATCGCGGCAATCTTCCCGTAGGTTTCAATTACACAGTGCCTCGAGTGTAGGGTTTAAATGCGCGGCGGTAAAAGCAGAAGGAATGTCAACACCATGCAGCAGGGTCGAAGTAATGCCAACGTCTTGCACGTTACAAGCAGCTTGACGTGTAGAATGCCGACAAGTTATTAAAAAAGCTAACCGGAAATAAAAGTGAAAACCACGTAAAAAAGTAGACTTGATCTTATTGACAGCTGCTTTAGCCGGCTGTCTCTTCCTAAATAACAGACCAGAAGAAGAACCTTGCTAACACGCCATGCCTATGGTGACACGACAAAGATACACAGATATTTTTTCCTCACCTTTGTGGCTAATGCCATGAACCCTAGTCTCCTTGGCCGGCCCTTTGGTGGTGACCCACGCCCCCCCCCGTACTTTCTTATCTCTCCGAGTGCCCTTGCTCCTTAGTTAAATTTTAGTCAAACAGCAACACTTTTACTTAACGTATCTGACACTCTGGAACACACTGCAAACACACCAGTAGTTTGTTCCTTAATTAGTTCAGAACCTGTGACGGAAGGAAGAGGGAACGAATGCTGCTGCCTGCCTATGCCCATCTTTAAGGGAAGGCCTGAGAAAGTGAAACCAGACTGTGTTTTGTGGTCTGGAAACTAATTAGTGCGGGGCTGCGCCCCAACCGGTATGTTTGGAGTTAAAGTAGTTCACACTGAAGTCTGAAAGACAAATAGGCAATTATACTTGAAAGAAGCAGGCTTTTTGCCCGGCGTAATCCACACTACATATTTGACTTTATTTTATTTTGTCTCTTAAGCGCACAGACGTCAGCTGGGCCGGTAGGGCTTTGGCCTTTCTTTTAAAAACTTACTTATACCCACAGGCCATTACTGCGGCGCCGGCAGGCCCTATCCAGATATCTAAAGTGTACACCGTGTACTGCAACGGCCGGCGGGCGTGACGGCGGGCTAATACTGGTGATTCTGAATGAAGGAATCACATGGATGCATCCTAATCGTATCTTACCGGACTCGGAGACGAACTGCCTCTCACCACACAGGTGTTCTTACAACCGGAACGTCCAATCACTGCACCACCCAACCATAAAAAACAGAGCGTTGGTTTTGGCACAGACAGTATTGGAATGGCATCGCTAGTAGTTAGACTGGTTAGCTTGGCTAGTTTACTGTTTAACGTCTTACCGTTACTGGTGGGCCGGTCGGCAGGGACACCCACTGGCTGCACTGCTAGTGATTGTACAATTAGGCGGCCAGCTGCGGCCTGGTGCTTCTTGATACCAGACAGTACTGGTCTGGACTGTACTACTTACTGGCTGTGATCAATGACTGCACAGGCTGCCCTACCCACAGTGGCCAGACTCAAATGTCGTCGTCGGTCAGGTCGGGCAGCGGCTGACTTCAACTACGATGATGATTCATGGACGGACGTGGGGAGCTGCGGTGGGGCGTGGCCTTGTGAAAAAATCTGCGCACGCTGCCATCCACTGTGTGCACAGCCCCTCCCCCCCATTAGAACCAACATCAAGCCCGCCCGAAGTGTTTGTGTCCTGCGGCACGCCCACCGGAAAGTGGCAACACTGTCTGCAACAGTCAACACTGCACTTTAGTGTAAACTAAGGACCGCGGCCGCCATTAAACATATATTGATTCATATCTTAATCTTCTCTTGCACTTGATCTCAGCCTCAGGGCAGGCTTGGTTATTAAAGAGTCTCACACAGTCGCAACTACTTAACCGCCGTGACTGACACACAGTGAACACGCTGCGCCTGCACGCACTGAGTACAGACACAGTACATTTGAAAAAACATCGATGTGTGACGTGCGCCGGTGCAGCAGATGTGTAGAACACTGGTGCTAGAAAAGGGGCGGGGCTTAAAAAAAGAGAGAAAAACGCCCCCGAATCGCGTCAAGGCGGGCCCTGAACTCAGTGACGCTCCTCTCCTCCAATGGCTGGCCAGCATTTACCAGGCCAGCCAATGAAGAAGAGGGGGGTGTTCAGGCCCCCATACTACTGACAAAAGATTTCGGCTCCGCCCACCCACTGCTTACGCAGTGGGACGGTAGCCGAAACCTAAAAAGTTGTGCAAAGTAGCAAGGTTTTTTAAAAGAAAAAGGCGGTCTCTAGGAGAATAGATGCTTTCTGCTGTCATGAACCGAACCGCTTATGTTCGGTTAATGTGATCTACCTCTATGTTATATGTTTATTCCCGAGATTATTATTCCACATTATAAACACAGCTATCCACCTTCTAAATAAAACTATTACAAGCTATTATGCAAGATTTAGAAATGCCAAAATGTAGGCAAGTGATCAAGATAAGTAGGTGGGAGGATCATTGGGTTGCCAGTTCCCAGATACACACTCTTTAAACATCAAACCGAATCCACCATACTTACCTCTTCCAAGAGGAATGTAGTGCCTCTCATATTTCAAAGAAGCTGTTTACTCAAGGACAACAGAGATCTGACGCTGTCGTAAACAATAGCTTTCTGGGTGCATTCAATGCCGACCCATTTAATCCATATGGCTTCAATAGTGGTAAACACATAATGTTAAACATTTCACAATTTCTCACTTGCATTCGCACAGCAATATGTTTAAAAGAATCTTTGCATGCATTGTTAACAATTGCACAGAAAGCGTTTGATATTGGAAACTGGAACCGTGTGTGTGGGTTTTAATGGAATGGTTAGATTCAAGCCAAACATGATTCAAACAATTTAAGCATTGTACTGCCAAAATTAGTGATAGATCAGCAGATGCAATCTCCTACAGTGATTATTAAAATAATTAGAGAGAGATGTCCTTTTCACCCATACCTTCTGTTATTTTTATCAAAGCTTTAGACACAACGTTACATGTTATAAGAGACATTCCATATTATAAGCTAGGCCACATGGGTCCATTAGGTGAAACTATATGCAAATTATGTATTGATCACACCTCCAGTCTTTTTCAAAGAAATAAATAGCCCAGAATTTCTCAGGACTCTTGAAATCCCCCTTTCCCAATTGAAATTAAAGATTATGTGACAAAGCTTAAGGTTGTGAAGGATGCAGGCTAAGTTGGTTATACAGCATGCTTTTATGAAAAAATAGTTTCCCTTTAACTCTATTTCATCTTGACATTTTCAAACGGGTTCATTAATTTAAGCCTCCGTGATCATATGTAGCGCAAACCCAAAAAAGACACAGAATTAGCAGCATATTACTGTCTCCATTTATTTTTGAAGCATGATTTCACTATATGTGCACACACCCTAGAAGAAAACCTTTGATAAATCAACCCTAAATAAATTGGTGCTTCCCAGTTACGTTATAGTCATTAAAAGGCGGCGGTTTGCAATGATATCAGTTTATTTTATCACTTACTGAACATGACAGGGAGCTTGAAATGGTCAATTGAAGAAGTTGCCCTGGATACCAAAACATGTGCGTCGGAGTTTCATTCTCAGTATCTTGAATTGGGTCTCCTTTGGTGAATTGTGTAGCCATATCATTATGATGATATATTGCACGTTCAAATCATTGAATTAGATGGGTTACCTCGTCCCCAAAGTAAACTAGATCAGAGAGTAAATTATTGCCGTTTTTCAGCATTTTTGCATTAAAGCCTTTAACAGTTAAGTCATTAAATAGGCGACTTTAGAAAAACAACTTTCTGGTGGACAGAGCAGAAACCTTAAAACGAACTATCGCACCTCTGATAAATTAGATTATCAGCATTCTCCCACGTTAATTTCTAGTAATTTTCTGTGGGTCATGTATTGATGTTCAAATTTCTGTGAAATGGAAAATGATAGTGGAGCTTAGAAACTGTCTTAAGATGTGGATGGAGCTAATGTGAAAGATTTAAAAAAGTAGCAACTTGAGTGGTCAGCCACACCTAGAGATCAGTAAATGCATGATTCTCAGTAATACATTACAGACTTCCAGATTTCTGTAAAATAATACATATAATGCATTGCTAGAAATACACAGTACTAGAGCATCATTGGGGCGATTCAAAAAGGAGGGTAACATATGTATCTCTACGCAGTTGGCTGGCTTCCACATGCACGTGAAAGCAAAAAATGGTGCTATGAAAATGAATATCATAGTCAGAAAAGACTAAGTAAGAAATGGCTACTCTAAACTCCGTCAAGTGAATGTGCAAGTTTCAAGTGGCTAAAAATTAGGGTGAGATTGGATAATTATGTGACGTGCATATTAAAGTCCTCGAATTATACTGAACGGTTTACAAATCACAAAAATATTCTAACATTGCCTGGAAAATGACATGGTTATCTCTATACAAATTGTCTACCTCTGCTGCTGTACACCAATGTAAACTGCACATACTATTCTAGGAAGCTCCCTAAAACAGAACCCGCTGGTATTCTTCATGCCTGGCTGTAGAGGGAATGTAAGGGGTACGTTCATGGGAAAGAAACAGAGATTGCGAGGTTCGCAATGGAAAATAATGCAACATTTAGATTTTCATTTTTCTCACCATGCCTTTGTTTCGAACACAAAATCTACTGGGGAACAAGCCGTGAGCGTGCACGCTCCCGAACTTCCAGTTTCGGGATGTGCATGCTCACGGCTGTCGTGTGGCGGGACTTCAGTCTTTGCGAGAAGCCCGCACCCACGGAGTGGATGGCCCAGAGGACCGGTGGCAGCAGAAGTCAGGAGAGGCGGCTGATGCAGTAAGTGAGGCTTGGGGGGGCTTGGCACACACGTGTGTGTGTGTGTATGTGTGTCTGCATGTATGTGTGTCTGCGTGTGTGTGTGCCTTCGGCCGGCCTGCGTAAGCGCGTCCACAGACCCTGGTAGGCTCGTGCACCGATCTGTCTCCCTTGAGATGCAAGTGGGCGACAATAGGTCTCGAGAGCGAGACCTAAATATAAAAAGGCTCAGCCTTCATGGCACTCATCCTTCTTCTGTTCTGCTACGCCAAGCCAGTCCTTCACTCCTGCTAGAACAGTAACTATCAGGCAAAGATAGTTTCACTTTGGAGTTCCTATCATCAGGACTGGCCTTTGCTCAGATAGAGCTCTGAGCAGAACCAAATTTGGCGCCCCTTGGTTCCCCGCTTTACATCCTAGTTGTAGCCTGTAACTTTAGATATACAAGGAGCAAACTATTATCTCGATTAATTTAAAAAATATGTGTTTGCTTTGCATCCTGATACTTGAAGTCCTGTATTTATTTTGAGGAGCAACAATGGCTATAATCCAAAGAGAAATGGTTGCACTTAATAAAATACCACTAATCGACGAGCACAGTAGTTTGGCAGCATTATGTGACCAGAAAGTTGTAAGAGGTTTCATGCTGAGGAAACCATACATTTGAATGTAGTGCTATAGAGGTTCAGCTGCTCCCAATTGAGACCACTGCCCGGCTGTCTTCTGTCATGTCTGCCAATTTCTTCCTTGCTGCTGCTACTAAGTAGGGTCAGAATTCGGCTGATTACACAAACTTCCCACTCCTCCCACTTTCTCACCTGAATCACCCACAGCAAAGCTCCTTCCTGCAAGTGCCAAATTGTAAATGAGGAGGGGTAGAGGGTGAGGAGATGGGAGAGAGAGCAAGAGGATTTTAAAGTGAGCGCATGCAGCTTGTACAAGAAAAAAAGAATGATTAAACACAGCAATGGCAAGCCATTTCAAAGTGAGACTGTTGCATGGCCTGCATGAAGATAGTTCCCTGCGGGGCGCCCTGGGCATGGGCCCACCTTGCCCATGCTAAATACCAGCCCTACATATAATTAGGGCTCCCGGTTTTATGGTATTTATTTTTTTGACATTTCCGTCTGTATTTATCCATATATATTTTTTCCAACTTTATCTGTATTTATCCATATTTATTATGGGTTGTGTGGAAAAAAAGAAAGCTGTAACTGGTATATTTCCACATTTGTTTAACCAATAAATATGAAGTCAGACTTCAATGCCTGCCAGGTTTCAGTGATATTAACACCCGCAGAAGATAAATCAATGCATTTATATGAAAATATGCATCTTTCAGTATCAGCCCTGTGCATATCTACTGCCGTTTAAGCTTCTTTACTAAAATTCCTTTCCTTTTGGACCCCCATATCTATCAATCCACACCGTTATTGGCCTGTCAGTCATGGCAAAGTGTATTTAGAATTACTTAAAAAGCACCCAATTTCAATTTTTTTCCACATTTAAAAATTAATACAGAAATTAAAATAAATGGTTTTCTGTCTGTATTTATCTGTAAAAACGGAAAACAGGGAGCCTTACATATGTTACTCTAAAATGCCACGCTCTTGAATAAGCCAATCTCTTAGTCGTTAAACGTAATTACTGTAATTACAATTATGACAAAAGACATTGTCAGATACTTAGCTCACTTTTACATTTGAAGGACAATAAGCATCCTCCAGCGCGATCTGGCCATGTATCTCATCAAGCATTTCCCATGAGCCATTTGAGGCTGGTTTTGCATGCCCGTGGCGGCAGGTGGCACCAATGCCACTTTCTACAGCTCCCTGGGGTTCATTGCAGCAGGCATTTCAGCAAACAGAAAGGCGAGAGAGACAGGGGTGAAGGAAAGAAAGTGGAAGAAGAAGCGAGAAAAGAAGAGACAAAATGGACGGTTGAACGAGAGAGGAATGGAAATATACGGGGCTGGTTTGAAAATGTTGCCGTTTTGAAATAGGCTGTGTCACCACACACGAGAAAATCACAACTCCTAAAAACCCTGACATACTCTCCATACCATACAGACCACACACCTGACACCTCCAACAAAATGGGAGGGAAGCGTTTGAAAAGCCATAACCAGGACTACTGAAAGCCGCTCCGATGTAATACTCATGGCACACTAAGTTCCAAACATGCCTTTTTACATTATCAATTAAGCATGAAGCAGACGTCTTCTCTGTGGTGCATAAAATTGACGTGTGTTTCTCATAATTCGTGTAACAGTATGTCGTGCTTTCTGGAATCTTCAAACTCGCAGAGTGAAGGTTAGCAAGGCGGGAACAATGACTAAGACAAATGTGACTGGACAGCACCACAATGTGCACGCCAACCCAGACACTTCGTTTTTTAGGTCTCGCCTAGGCAGGGCACATGTGCTGCTCTAGGAGAGCCATTAGCCATCGGTCCGCTCCTTTTCAAGCAAACTCGAGCTTGTGGTGGCACCCACCTTGCGGGAGCGGGCAGCGGCGTGCATGCTAATTGGCCGCTGCTCGCCCCCGCAAGGCGGAGGCCAGCACAAGCGTGCTTGAAAACAGCTGCCCGCTGTTGCATTAAATGTAAACAGATGGGCTTTACTCCCTCGTCATGGCTCATTAAAAAAACAGCGGCGCGCAGGACTCCTTGTGTGTCAGGTTACACACAAGTAAGTAATAAGTTTATTGTGCAGTTAATTAAAACCATTACAATGATTGACCCTCTATTATAAACGGTCACCCCGAGACAGAGGCTACATAACAACCCCCGGCACAGAGCCTACCGAGAACGCTAGGCTGGTGGCAGCTGCCTGGCACTCTTGGGGAACTTTGTGGTACATCACTAATACGCGCAGCAAAGGACAGCAACTGTTGGCGCTCTGGCGCGATTGTGGCTCCAGCGTTTTGACAATTTTAAAAACTGAAATTTTATTGTGTTACTCACTGTTAAAATACCTATTACTCAAACGCATTGATTTACTTACTGCTGCCCGCCCTGTTCCATCGCGGCTGGTGCCGTTTGCGTGGAGGGTGAGGCGAGCCGCCATCTTGGGCAGGGCTGGACCGGAGTTAGCGGTCTAGTCACCCCGAGACAGAGGCTACATAACAACCCCCGGCACAGAGCCTACCGAGAACGCTAGGCTGGTGGCAGCTGCCTGGCTCTCTTGGGGAACTTTGTGGTACATCACTAATACGCGCAGCAAAGGACAGCAACTGTTGGCGCTCTGGCGCGATTGTGGCTCCAGCGTTTTGACAATTTTAAAAACTGAAATTTTATTGTGTTACTCACTGTTAAAATACCTATTACTCAAACGCATTGATTTACTTACTGCTGCCCGCCCTGTTCCATCGCGGCTGGTGCCGTTTGCGTGGAGGGTGAGGCGAGCCGCCATCTTGGGCAGGGCTGGACCGGAGTTAGCGGTCTAGTCACCCGAGACAGAGGCTACATAACAACCCCCGGCACAGAGCCTACCGAGAACGCTAGGCTGGTGGCAGCTGCCTGGCTCTCTTGGGGAACTTTGTGGTACATCACTAATACGCGCAGCAAAGGACAGCAACTGTTGGCGCTCTGGCGCGATTGTGGCTCCAGCGTTTTGACAATTTTAAAAACTGAAATTTTATTGTGTTACTCACTGTTAAAATACCTATTACTCAAACGCATTGATTTACTTACTGCTGCCCGCCCTGTTCCATCGCGGCTGGTGCCGTTTGCGTGGAGGGTGAGGCGAGCCGCCATCTTGGGCAGGGCTGGACCGGAGTTAGCGGTCTAGTCACCCCGAGACAGAGGCTACATAACCAATGTGTCTATCGGAGCGCAGCGGACGAGCGCAGCGGGCGCGACGAATGCGCGCCGAAGTCGCGCACAAGTCAAGCCCGTCTGCGCCCGTCCGCGGCAGACCGGGTCCTGGGGCCAGTACCCCTGGCCAAATATTCACTTATTCCTCCTCTGACCTGCTACATCTTCGACCCCTAGATAACAATGGGCCCCCCCTACCCGCGCTTGTTTTAAAGCGTGCTGCCACTCATGGCATTTTACTTCCTAAGTTCATGGGCGATACCTCCACACGTCCCAACCCTCCCACTGCCTCCACCTCCCCGTTGGGGGCTGAGTCTATTTTTAAATGTTACTACTTAAATACCAGGTCCATGGTGAAACACCAAATTGACATATTTCTTTTACTTCAGGCAGAGCAACCGGATATTTTACTCCTTACGGAGACATGGTTGAACGCCGACTCCCTACCTGACATCTTGGCTGCAGTCCCCTCAAACTATTATATTTTGCATGAGGACAGATCTGCCAATAAAAGGGGTGGAGGAGTTGCTGCGATTATTCTTAAAAATCACATCTTCTCTCTCCTTCCATCCTTCGACCTGCCGGGATCGGATAGTATGATTTTTAGGATGGACACTAATAGTGGAGCCCTACTGATGGTCCTCATCTACCGTCCACCCCAAAGCATGCCTACATTTGCTGCATCCTTGGCAGAACATCTGGCCCCTTTGATAATCAGTCACCAGAAAATTGTGCTGCTGGGTGATTTTAACCTCTGGATGAACTCTACTGAGTTGGTTGGGCAGGCAGCTGCACTGAAGGAAACTCTCTCAGATCTGAATCTTACCCAGCAGATACACCTCCCTACTCATGTTAAAGGACATGGCCTCGACCAGATTTGGTCACAGAATATCCCTCTTACCATCAATTCCATTACCCCATGTATCTGGTCGGACCATTTTTTGATCGACTTTTCTATCACTATCACTGAAAGCAGGAAACAGCTGTTTCAGCAAGGAGGGAAAGTCAGACTCTGGAAGCACGCTGACCTCCCTGCCTTTATTGACACTTTAACATCATCCCTCCCCCTGTTAGACCAGGACATTGAAGGGATGGAAAAAACTTTTTCTAGCTGGTTACTTCAGGCAGCTAATGTTCATGCCCCTTGTTCCAACTTTCCTCGCTCCCGCACCCAAGATGCTCATAGGTGGTTTACACCGCACCTTAAAGCCTTGAAACTGCAAGTCCGTCAAAAGGAGCGAAAGTGGCGAACAGCGTACTTAGATCTCGACAAGGCCGACTACTGCAGGGCGCGAAAGGAGTATCAGAAACTCATCCAAAAACACAAAACCGATTACTTCTCTGAAAAAATCCTTCTATCACGCAACAAATCCAGAGAACTGTTTAATATTGTGGAGAGCCTTAGTGGTAGCGACAGAACCTCCTTAGCTGTGGCTCCAACCCAGGACCTCTGCAATACACTAAACGCTTTCTTTTTTAATAAGATCTGCACCATAAAGCAAAGCATTCCCATCATCTCATCTCCCCCTCCGATTGATCTTTACTATAACCCATCTACCCTGGAATCTTTCCCTCCCATTGATGTCGCCTGCCTATCTAAACTCCTTTCCAAAGTTAAGTCGGGCTCCCCCGAGGACATCTGCCCCCCATATATTCTGGGCGAGGTGGGAACCGCCATCCCGGAGAGTATTCTCTCTGTGCTGAACGGATCCCTCTCTCAGGGTTTAGTCCCCGCCAGTTTTAAAAAAGCCCTCCTCATCCCTTTGCTGAAAAAAGCTGGGGCTAATCCATCGGACCCCCTTAACTAGGCCCATCTCTCTGCTGCCGTACTGCGCCAAACTTTTGGAGGCCCATGTCTGTGATAGTATCTCCAAATTTTTGGAAGACTCACAGTATCTTGCGCCTAATCAGGCTGGCTTCCGCCCCCTTCATTCAACTGAAGCAGTCATCGTCTCAGTCCAGAACACTCTGAGGCGGAACGCCGATGAGGGGATCCATCAGGCTTTGGTGCTATTAGATCTATCGGCGGCATTCGACACGGTTGACTATACCATCTTGGTCAACCGTGTCGAACAGGCTGGTCTCAGGGGCTCGGCGTTGAGCTGGATCCGCTCATTCATTACTGGCCGCACACAATCGGTGAGACTGGGTTCCTTTACTGCTCCCACCATCCCCACAACCTGCGGAGTCCCTCAGGGCTCCTCCCTGTCACCGTTGCTTTTTAATTTATACTTATGCCCCCTGCTGTACTCTCTCAGGAACACAGGAGTAACCATACTCAACTATGCGGATGATCTGCAGCTCATCTTTCCCTTAAACACCGAAGACTCAGTGGCAGTGTTTCAAAACACCATGTCTCACATCCTGAGTTGGATGAGCTGCAGTCACCTGAAACTCAACCCAGGCAAGACTGAGCTGGTCTTGCCTGGGCGGAGCGCACTGAGTTGGAACCCTGGTTTCTGGCCAGTCAGCATGGGAGCTCCACCATCCAAGTCGCTCTCGGTCAAGAGTCTAGGAATTCACCTCAGTGAAGATCTTTCTCTGAAAAGACAGGTTGGGGCAGTGGTGTCCTCCAGTCTATTTCAGCTGAAGAAAATCAAGAAAATTGCTTGTTTTTTTTCTCTGGAGGCGCTCACACAGATTGTCATCTCCCTGGTCCTGTCCAGATTGGACTTCTCCAACAGCCTGTACCTTGGGCTCCAGGTTGGTGAGTTAAAACGCCTCCAGCTGATTCAGAATCAGGCAGCCAGACTAATTCTTAACCTAACTAAGAGGCAGTCTGTTAGATTAGGCTTAAAACAACTACACTGGCTGCCTGTTGAGCAACGGGTGGCTTTTAAGACCGGGTGTATTTTATTCAAGTCCTTGCATCAAACTGGCCCCCTATTTATTAGAGACCTGTTCAAAAAATACAACCCCTCCCGGAATCTCCGCTCCATGCACAAACACCTTCTGATTGTCCCTTCTTATAAAAGGAAACGTCTTGGAGGTTGCTGCTTTGACCACCTTGCAGCCACCTTCTGGAACTCTCTTCCCCTGCACCTAAAAATGTGTGACAATATTCTTAGTTTCAGACGCTCCCTTAAAACATGGCTCTTTTCTCAGGCGTTCTGAAAAACTCCTCTATGCGTCCTCTGGCTGTTGCGATGTGTTCCTGTCTATAGCGCCATGAAGCCCCCGGGCGAACGAGCGCTCTACAAATACATTTCAATATCAATATCAATATCAAAACCTCAATTTTAATTTTTTATTTTTTTTTTAAAGGCTAATAGCATAGTTAAAAAAACATGCGTTAAGATTGCAAAGAAAATCCACACCCCAGGCCTTGGTGATCCATAATCTTGTTTCTTCATTTTGGTCGGCAAATATTAGTAGCAGTCTGTGAGATAAAAGTACCCCCCTTATTAAAGTCTTGGCTGCAGAATGATGACAGGCCGAGAGGTGCCGATTTAAAGTGCATTGTGTTGCCTCGGCTTCCGCACAAGGTTACACACATGGCGCCACGCTTTTGTTTTTGCTTCTTCTCATTCTGTTTCCTGCTCTTTGTCCCTACGGCTTGTACTTACCAGAGTGTCAATTGGAGTTTCCGCAGTTTCTGACTCTTTAGGTCTCGCCCAGGCAGCGCGCATTCCTTTGCTCTAGGAGGGCCTTTAGCCATCGGTCTGCTCCATTTCAAGCACACTTGTGCTTGTGGTGGCATTCACCTTGCGGGAGCGAGCAGTGGCGTGCATGCTAATTGGCCGCTGCTTGCTCCCGCAAGGCAGAGGCCAGCACAAGCACGCGGGTGCATGAAAACAGCTGCGCACTGTTGCATTAAATGTAAACAGATGGGCTTTACTCCCTCGTCATGGCTCATTAAAAAAACAGCGGCACGCAGGGCTCCATGTGTGTCAGGTTACACACAAGGCGCTGCGCTTTCGTTTCGCTTCTTCTCATTCGGTTTCCTACTCTTTGTCCCTACGGCTTGTACTTACCAGAATGCCAATTGGAGTTTCCATGGTTTCTGACTCTTTTCAAGCAATTGACGCTGCCAGGCAAAACACACTGTAGCCTTTCACACAGGGCAGTGATTGTGGGGCCCTCCCAGTCTGTCCACGTGCAGTGTACCCCTGCACCACTGGTCGGCACTGCGCATGACTCCCTATCCACATGTAAACCGTGGCACATTAGCGAAAGGCGGGGCGGGAGGGTATGAAAAGATTCCAGGCCAATCAAGGGTTAATCTTTCGCTAAATTGCAGCCTGTGCACATAAACATGATCGCGGTGCCCCAGCTGACACCAACTCAAAGACTTTGGAGGAAGGGGCGCCCATTCGAAGTCCGTCCCATTTCAAGACCTTTAGCGGGGCTGTTTGGAGCCCCCTGGTAGGGTTTTGGCTGCTTTGTTTATAGGGTGCCCTTGGGTCACAAGGCAGCTTACCACCTGCCCCAGGGGGCATACGAGCTCCCTCCTCTGCTTCCGACCCCGGGTCAGCGCGTGGATGGCTCATTGGCAGTGTGCCATGCCGCTCCCCCTTCCACTAGCCCCACGGATATATATTCAAGACTCACTAGATGGTGTCCTGGGTCCCTGGCGATCTGTGGTATGGCTAAGGTTTCTAGATCACTCTACAACCCCTTGGCAGCAGCCCCCCTACCACCACCACGGACATCTTGGTGAATGGAAAATTAGCAGGATGCCCTGTGCCTTGCAGTCCGCCTGCCCCACCCTGTTCTATGGCCCGTTGGTAGCATACCCACCTACACCCCTGTAAGCACCATTGCATGAACCAATGGCAGAGTGCCCTCTGCTGATCTGGGCAGCCTCTTGTGTGTTGCAAGCAGATGTTACTCGAATCGGAAGAGGTCATTGGGGAGGTCGGAGGGACCTCTTTGCCCAAACTAAATTGACAGTGTGGAAAGGCTGTCCCAGTCCGCAGAGGCCTCATCTGCTCAGCAGCATCAATTGTGTGCTGCTCAATTTGGGGTTACAGGCCACGTAATACACATTTTTGGGAGTGGACTCTCCCACAATCAGCTCAATACAGACCCTTAGCCAAACAGGCTGGTGCCGCCTCTAGGAGTCAAGGTGCAAGACTGTTGTGTGAAAAACAAAATATCTAAAGTTACAATTTTAAAACAGGATTAGAATGGCTATGACTATAATCACATAAAAGTATACAAATACGTGACTGAGTGGAATGCCTGAACTAATCTCAGCCACTGGTAATTTCCCAGGCTGCACTCTAGTCCATCGTTATTTTGCACACTTTACCACCTCAGTTTGCACTCAGCCATATGCAAACTAGTCTTATCCCTTCCATGTGTGATCCACACGAATACAATACATCAGCCCTTAGCCGCATAACTTTAATCCTTCGCTCTCGGCTGTCTTATATCATCTACTCTTCTGCCCTCTTTTTATCATCCGATAACCTGCCTTCTTACTTTATCCCTTTATTTGCCGCTCTATATCATTCCTTCACCTGCCGTCTTGTATCGTTCCTTCAACCCCACCTCGTAGCATCCCTTCCATCACCTGCAGTCTTATATCATCATTTCACCTGCCCTCTTTCAGCATTTCACCTGCCAGCTTTCATCATCCTTGCACCTGCTGTCTTTTTTCATCCTTTCACCTGCCGTCTTTTTTCATCCTTTCACCTGCCGTCTTTTTTCATCCTTTCACCTGCCGTCTTTTTTCATCCTTTCACCTGCCGTCTTTTTTCATCCCTTTATTTGCCGCTTTATATTATTCCTTCACCTGCAGTCTTGTATCGTTCCTTCATCCCCAACTCGCAGCATCCTTTCACCCCTGCCTTCTATTCTCCCTTCATCTGCCATCTTCTACAAAACGCCTACTGCTTTATCTTTTATTCACCTCCAGCCTTGTATCATCCCTTCACCTCCCGCCGCATATCACCCTTCCACCTGCCCACTTATGTCACCCCTTCAACTGTTGCCCTATATCACCTGCTACCTTGCACCATTCATTTATCTGCTCTTCCACCTACGTCATCCCTTCACATGTAACCTTGTTATAACCACCTCTTCTTCACCACCCGCTGCTTTTTTCTCACCTTCTTGTTTATATTGCTATATGCACTCATTTACATTATTATTGCCTCACATGGTCCATCATCATGCCGCTTTTTATCATCACGGCTTAATTAACCCTATGCTGCCGTACATCATCCTTTCCCCTCCTACTGCTCCGTGTCAGACTTCAGCCTTACACCATCTACTCGCCTGTCACCCTGTTAGCCCTCCATATGCTGCCTTTGATTATATATTCCCTGTTACTGTCCTATGCCATGAATGTGTATGTCTTTTACCTTCCTGTGCCTATAAATCATCAATTGAACCTCTGCTGCCATACACCATCCATTTACATGCTGCCTTATATCATCTCTTGTTACCCCCAAGGTACCGAATATCATCCTTTCACCCTCCTGCTGTTGTATGTAAACCCTTCAACATCTAGTGCCTCATATCAGCCTTCACCTGCTGACTTTTATCGTCCGGTCAAACACCGGCTCAAATTAAGAATGGATATTCTCCATTTCCCCGCTGCCTTACTTCACCCCCTTCACCTTCCGCCTTATAAACAAGCATTGGCATAGCCAATAGGTCTCGCTTTTGTGACGTTATAAGTATTTAGTTATGCAGCACAATATCCTTGGTGCAACTACATGAACTGTTGCATGGTTCAACATTATAAGGTCAAAAAGGCGAGACCTATTGGCTATGCCAGTGCTTGTTCTAGGAGGGCTCCTGTTACAGACTGGGACCTCAAAGCTCTATAAATACACAAGTCACTATTCCCCATTACGTCAACCAAGATTTGATTCTATGACTCTCTGGTTACACACACTGACATGTTATGTTATGTTAAATATTTATAAAGTGCTCAAATCACCCTGTGGCATGTCGGCGCTAACTAGGCAAGTGTACTGAGGGTTGATAAGCCAGGATAAGATACGTTTCTTTGATAAAACAAAAAGGCTTTCACCTGGTTCCTGAAGATGCTGTAGCTTGGGATTTTGCATAGACCCGGAGGGAGCTCATTCCAATATTGTGGAGCAAGATATGAGAAGGTTCTACCCCCAGTGCGGACAAGGCGAATTCGGGGAACCTGCAGGAGATCCTGAGTACTAGATCTAAGGTTCCTGCAAGGAGAATATTTTAATAGTTTTTTCCGCAAATATAGGGGACCTCTTTCATTCAGTGCATTATAAGTCAGGCAGCAGATCTTAAAACAAGATCTCTTCTTCACTGACAACCAGTGCAGTTCCCTTAACAAAGGAGCCGAAGATGAGCCTGCGGGACGATTTAAAATCATTCTTGCTGCAATATTTTGTACTACTTTGAGTTTGGCCAAAAGGGTCTCTCCCACTTCAGCCAACAAAGCATTCCCATAGTCAAGGCGACTAATTACCACGGCCTGGACTAAAGTTCTGCAGTGGGGGGGACATCAAAGTTGATCGCATTAACCGACTAAGGTTTCATAATGTAAAAAAAAAAAAATCCACTTCCCACTGATTAGTTTAACATGCATGTATTTTTCATTTGAGGTGTGTATTTTTTTATACAAAAGGTACCTAAAGGTGAAAACAACAATCAAATAGTAGGAGAATACGTTTTTCTTTTTTTGCTACATTTTTAATATTGTCCCACCACTTACTGACCGCGCCCTTATTGCACTCCCGATCACAGTTCCCATACTTGATTTTAAGCATTTCAATTACTGAATGCATGCACCAGTAATTCGGTGCTTCTGTGAGAGACAGAAACAGAGGCTTTTCTGTTCATTCTCCTAGACTATCTCAGGTACCGCACTCTGTTCCATCCATCTAGCCCAGTCCCTCTTCTACCTGAATGTATGCACTCTGGTGAAGCCTGATCACTTAACACTTTCACAATGTGGTAGGGAACCTGGCCCAGACGGTGTCCCAACTGACTTGTTTCTAACTGATCAGGAAGCGTGGTCTAGTTACATCCTCTTAATCACTAATGCTACTGCAGCAGGGGTCCGCAAGGAAGGGTGCTATTGTCATACCAATATATACAAAGGGTGACAGATCCTTACATGCCAGTCAGCCTAATAGATTGCCTTCAAAATGTTTTTTGCGGATGTGTACTAGGGAAAATCCAGGACAGGATGTCTGATCATGACATCCTTAGACCACTTCAAGACGGATTTCACAGGAAAATGTCCACAATTGACAAGTGACCATTTTCAAAAGGGAACCTTTATGCTACCTTTGTAGATTTAAAGTCAGCTTTCAACTTAGTTTCTTATACTGGTCTATGGAAGGCTAACTCGGACATGGCAATGCCTCCAAATACTATTTCATTAGTCATACGCCTACATGAGGGTAACTATGTGCATGTCGGGTGGGGAGACCAAGGCCAGTTGACAGATAGGATACCTGTATCTAGGAGTATGAGCCAGGGCTGCGTACTGTTGCCCGCCTTGTTTTCTTTATTCATTAACAACATAGTCCCCTTCCTGACCCAGGTAGACATGGACGCTCCACTCTTGGCAAAATCTAAAGTACTAATCCTTTCATTCACTGACGATAATGTGTTGATCTCCAAGACACTAAGCAGACTGGAGAAACTCTTGACTCGCTTTGACGATTTTTGTTCTGCTCGAGGCCTCGAGATCATCACATCCAAAACTAAATTAATGTTGTTCAATCCTCATAAAATATGTCAAGGTAACATTGCCTTGAGGTGGTGAACTCTTACTTATTTCGGAATGACGATTTCGGGAGGCAGGACATGGAAATCGCACATTACCAAGGCAGCCATCAAACTAAAACAGATCTGGGGCGTCTTAATCAAGGATTACTCCTCCTCTCACACAAAACCAATTTGATATGTCCTCCAATTTTGCGAGGCTAAGGCCTCAGGAATACCCTTAACGGTTTGAAATTATAAGGGGTACTCTAATATCGAGGAGTTATCCAGAAGTGAAAATAAATTTGTGAGGAATTTAGCTTTTCAACCCCCCCACCCCGTACCCCTTTGTATCCACTTTTTATGGACTCTGGCATTAACGGATTGGTCCACAAAGTAAGATTGTGCCCACTTTTGTTCTAAAGGCGGCTATGGACTGCTCCAGAGTTAGCTCATTATGTAGAAGCACTATAGGACGTGATGAAATCCGATCACTTTAGTAAAGTTCCCTGGCTCAGGAGCATCACAGATATGTTGTGTTCTCTTGGGGTTTCTGAGCTGTGGGATCACCCTGAGGCTTCAAATTTTCCATCTAAGGATGATCTGCAAAAGCAATAATGGTTGGCTACTGCCACTAATGAATCACGAAGGGTCGTCTGCTCCACGTTATCATGAGATTTCATATGTGAGAGCAGATATGAGTCGTCTTAGGACCAGATTTTGGTCACTTCGGAGAGGAAACTTTTCTAGTTTCGAGTGGGTACCTTACCGCTGAGACCATTCACCTCCAAATGGTCAAGCAGGGGGCCCAATTGTATGTCCAGCTTGTAATTCCCATAAAGAGAGCCTCCCCCACGTTTTACTTGTATGTCCAGCATACGCATCTGCTCATAGAAAGGCCAGGCCTCAACATTCAGACTCTTAGGTGTCCGCAGCCACTTAGTTGCCCTTCGCATTCTTAGGACGGACACCGACTGACCCAAGTCATCTCAGCTGCTAAGTTTCTTGGCGCTATGTGGCTTCTTAGGAGAAAAACGTCTCTTCTTATATCTAGTAGCCTGAAGCCGATTGCTTAGTCTAACCGCTAGTATGTCGACTACTTAAGTACAGTGGTTTTATTTTGATTTTAAGCAATGTCATTAATTGTACTTTTCACAAATGTACCTGTTTAAATGGTGTGCAACTTAGCTTTTAGACCATATTTATGAATTCAACAGCTACTTACCTTTTATTGATTTAACTGGTCTGTTACATTTATTTTGTTTGTTTGTACTTTTAAGGGCCGGAAAACCGAAATAAAGTTTTTGAAACTTAACTGTGCTTCTATCAGAGACGCGGCGTCTGTACATGAGCGATAAAGGTAGCATCAGTTCTACTCACGCAACCACCCCTGCCTCCTTGGGGGAGCCACGGAGTGAATATAGATGTGTGCACCTGCAGACATGCCAACCCTCCCAATTCAAGCTTGAGACTACCGATTTGAAGGCTAGTCTCCCGCCTCCCGATTCCTACAAGCAAAAACCCGATTCCTCGGGGGTTTCAGGTGACAGGGCTTGGTATCGTGTAAAGTGCTAATTCTTCCAGCAAAGAGTAGCGATGCAGGGGCTCTCGAAGGGGTGAAAAACCAACAAAGCGTTATTAACAAGGAAATCGTCTTTTAACCCCTTCACTACGGCGGCTATTCCGCCGCAGTGCTAAGGGGGCGGGGTGGCCGCGCGGCAGGCGCATGCTGGTGACGGAACCGCTCCGTCACCAGCCGCGGTTGCGCTGTGCTCATGTCAGAGCGTTTCCGTCACGGCCAGCCCGCTCAATGGAACGCTCAGCGCAGGCGCGGAATCCGCGCCACACAGGCGTGCCTTGACGGAACCGCTCCGTCGTCAGCAAAGCGCGACCGCAGCTGATGACGGAGTGGTTCCGTCACCAGCAGGGGAGGGGTTAAAGACCTGCGAAGTACTAGGGGGGAGGGAGGGAGGAGGGTTGCCGTTTCAGCCCGGGCTGCCACAGGGGGGTGGGGGGTGCATGCACTGCCAACAACCTGCCAGGCCCCAACACTTGCATCACCCTCTCTGCCAGCCATTATGCTCCATGCTTCTGAAAGTTAAGAAAAAAACGTGCATTTGCGTTTCAAATGTCCGATCCTACAGCAGCACACTTCTAAAGCACATACATGCCAGTAACCCGATTCAAAGCCCCATTCTCCCGATTTTTTTTTTTTTTTAAATCTCCCACTTTGCTCTCCTGAAATGTTGGCATGTATGGCACCTGGGTAATATGTATATGCTCCTGACATTGACAAGTGGCAGTAGTTGCCTGCTCTGTGCACATCAAAGGCTCGGCGGCAGCTCTGCTTCCCTGCAAGAGGCAGAACTGTCAGTAGTTATGTGTCCTTGTGAGAGGTCGTAGTAGACCTTAGATTCCTCGTCTGACACCCCGTGAGAACAGAGTCAGCAGAAAGGTAGGTTTCCCCGACAATCCCTCAGCCAACACGTTCTTTTTACAGGTGTTGTATGTATAACCCATCCTTACCAGTCGCTTCAGTGGATACCGTAGGCGCTGCTCTACGGCTAAAGATGGCTATGCTGAGCGTAAACCGGGTGCCTTCTCTGCGCTGCACGCTCTCCTGGCGTCTCCGCAGCCATCAGAGCCATACAACAGTAGAACCAGGAAATGGCAGCGCCAGAAACATAGAGAGCGGACTGAAAACAATAACCCATGCACGCCCCTTCCCAAACACACAGCTGCGATTTTTCAAAAGGAGAGGCTCGTGTTTTGGACGTTATATATAGTAAGAGTTCAAAATAAACGCTCTCTTCGTGTTACAATAATTGTCTCAAATGCATCAATAAAGTGAGGACAGGCAGAACGTGGGGGAAATGACAGCAACGCAGAGATTCGTTGTGATTGGTGGAAGTTTATATGGAGGTCGTTGGTTGGTGAAATAAATTGATAGCGGAAGTTGTCGTTGTTGGATAGTGGTCACTTCCTGTTTATGTTTTGGCCCGTCCGTGGCGTTAGGTTCCGATCTAGTGCTCCTATTGTGGGTATCTATCGGGCTGAGGAGTAGAAGTAGTTCTCCCAACACCAGTCATGGTCTGCGACAAATGTGAGTGTGAGGACGGGTTAGGATGGGTTGTTGACGCCATGGCGAAGATATTTCCTTAGCTTGAGGGTGGGAGTATTGTTACGGAGCTGGGATTTTCGCCACATGATAATTATTTCTTATGGTGTGATTTGAATAAAAAAACACACACACACAATAATATTACCGACAGAGTGGTTTCAAAAAGGCGCCCACATAATAATGTTTTCTGTGGCGTAGTTTGCTGTACAGCAATACGACGAAAGCTAGAACAGAACCCCCTCTAATTCCATTTTTTTCATTCGGTGTATGTAAAACGAACGCCAAACATAGCTAGTTTATAAGCATTTGCCAGTCTAATTGATTTCGTGGGTCTTGTGGACCTATGCTTGAAATCTCAGTGAACCGCATCCAAACTGCGAGTGTTTGCTCATCGTTGTTTCCTAACAAATATGCTTCATTAATACATACCGCCCCTTAGTGTCTAAGTCAGGCTACACCTTACACAGTTTGGGCAACGTTTGCTCCAACAAATGCAAAAATATTTTTTTGTTTGTATTTCTATGCAAGTTCTTGTTCATGTTTTATCCTACGGTATTATTTCAGTGGCAAAACTCTGAATTACGTATTTTGCCTTTTACATGAAAGACAAAAAATGTACGTGCATTTATACGCTACTTTATGATGATGACGGCGGCAGTTTACAAGCCGATGGACATAGAGTCCAGTCTTCCGGTATGAAATGGTCCGCGCTTCACCAAGTCTCATATCAGCCAAATGTGTGGGCCACATAGACCAGATAGGGCCACCTTATTAGTGGGCTGTAAAAAAATCCCTACTTTTTCCCACCCTATATTTCCCATTACCACTGGACCCATTCATTTCCTTGGGAGAGGTTGTGTGTGTGTGTGTGTGGGGGGGGGGGGGGGGGCTTTGACAGAAAGAATTACGTTTAAAAAAAAAAATATTTTTTTAGAAATCTAGAATAGCCTATAGAAATCGAATTTACTGTGTCCATTTCTTCATATTTTTTCCCCTATATTTCATCCAGAGCCGTCGCCTGCTTGAAGTAAGTGTAATCTCTGGGTGGAATACCACCCCGTAGCATGTGTCCCGCTGAACTCACCGTTTGAATCTAGGATTGCATATAATAATAATAATAATAATAATAAAACATTTATAAAGCGCATGGTTACACTATAACAGTGTTTCCCCGCGCTGTGGTAGAGTTCAGAGACTCTAGTGTTACATCATTCTCTCTTCTTGTTAGCACCAAAGGTCAGGTAAGTTCTATGTGTTCAGTTATTCAATTATTGTTATTTAATTAGTTTTAGTATATGGAATTCAAGAAATCCACCTATCGCACCTTAACTATAACTGACAATATACACAAATATGAAACGATGTAAAGGTGAGCTTTTCTGTTTGGGAGGTTACCACAGACAATGAAGATCAAACACAGTGATGGAACATGTATGTTTGAAATCACGCTGCAGGAGCAAACTCTATAAGGGCTCTGATATCTCTTAGGTTTTTGTTAAGCACTAAATTGTGGTAATTGAGGTGTTGAGCCTTCCCTAAAATCGATCTTTTTAGGTTGTGCCTGGGCAGCTCATGCGCTGCTCTGTGGCATACTTTATTGGATTATGCATTTGAAGACCCGCCCACTCTCCGCCCATATTTGTCATTGGCTTATGTCATTTTCCTTCGTAAATGCTGGCTTCTAATTCATGCATAGACTTGTTAGTCCCTCCTTTGTACCGCCTTGTCTTCAATTGTAACATCCCATGAGGACTGGCCCTTTTACTTCGGTTGTTACACAGGCTGCTTTATAAGTTGGTGAGCACTATTTTCTGTAATGCTCTTCCCCTATTCCACCCAAGACATTGCAGCACCCGCCCGCTTTTATTTTGCTAGTTACTTACTTTTATTCAAATTAAACTGCGGTCCGCTTTATAGCAGTCGCGCTTATTTATTTATTTTATATACGAAGCGTCTGCTTTCACTTTAGCGGCCGCGTCTATTTAATTACCAGCGCAGGCCACTTTCACTTTAGCGGTCGCGCTTATTTAATTACCAGCATGGGCGGATTTCAATTTAGCATCACAGTTCACTGAATCCTGCTGGCAGACGGGAGTTTTACAGAGCTAAAATGATGACCTGAAATCCCTGTCGACACAATTCGGATGGCATTCATTGCCTCTCACAACGTGTCTTATTTAATCAAGAACAGTAATCCAGTTTGATGCCCTATACAGTCTGATGCTTCACAGCTGTCCAGTTTTACTGATTGAAATGACCATAAACGCGGTAAATGACTATCTAATTTTCAGATACCTGATATTGTCTACCCTTGCCGTTTAGCTGGATCACATCCCTGACGTCACCACCCCAATGTCCCTTGGGCTTGGCCCATTCGCCTTCTTCAATTTTCGAAGACTCAGCTGTCCACCCCACCATCCTGTCCTGAAAAAGACCCGTCTTTGACATCCTTAATTTATGCTATTTGTCAGGGTCGAAACGTTGACTGTTGTTTTGTCCCTTCATGTTCCAACAGGCCAGCTAGCACGCAAATCTATATAATTTAATTATTGAGCTAGCGTCATTGTTTTCCAAAATTTAAACTTGAAGCAGTTTCCTAAAAATTCTTTATTGTATATATCGGTATAGTATTTCGGCACGCATTTTGTCACCTTGATCACTATGTCACTTTAATCACGCTCACACACGCCGTTTTATTAATTCAATTTTCGGACAGCCTTCTTTGTTTTTTTTGGTAATTTTTTCACCCTTTCATGAAATGAATCCTTCAAAGTAAAAATATTATCTTTTTTATGATCAACTAATTTTGTTTTTTCTTATGTGTGTGTCCTCCGGTTATGTGTATTCAAATGTTTAATATTACAAAGTAATTGTTTGACCCGACAGAACCAATTGTTGTTTATATTGTACAGGCCCAGGTTCTGAGGGAAACTGGGTTAGCCCATTGCTTTATACAGCGGCTGCACTACAGAACCTTTTGAATTTACTTAATTTTTTTTTTTACTTTGGGTGAAAGCGCCTTGCTCACTTTCACTTTAATGTTGGCCGCACCCCTTTGTTTTGATGCTGCTCATGGTAGCCTGAATATGGGAGCGGCGTCTAAAAAAAAGGGGCGTTGCCACCATTACATTGGTCTTGCATTTGCGACAGTTTGAGCTCTTGGCATTAAAAACAACAATGCCTTTTATATGTGTTCCTTTTTAAAACACATAAATAAAAGGCATTGTCATTTTCAATGGCAATAGCTTATACGCTCGCAAATGCTAGACCTATTGCATTGAAAATGCTTGTTCTCCAAGTCAGTGGAGCCACAGTAATTATAACATCAAATGACATCTCCCGCATTTGCTTACTCTGTTGGCTCTCCTGTAGTGAGTTTAGGTTTGGCTCAATACTTCAATGATAGCAATTACATATTTATGAAAACATAGAGGTCCTTTAATGCTTCTAGAAGACGTGATGCGCATCATGGATTCAGAGAGACATGTACTTTCTGCCACTGTATAGTTTTTAATTTCCTCTTGATAATCCCCCGATTCCCCCCACTCCAAAACCTGGGAGCGAGGGATAAATCCTTTTGTCCCCCATGGTTCGCACACCCGTTTCTTTATCAGGCAAATAGAATTAGAGAGCCACGCATAGGAAATGCCTTACCCCCAGATGCATCAAGCACCCATTCTGCGAATTCCAATTTGCGAAAAATATCGAATCGCAAATTGGAATTTGCAGAATGGGATGCATCAAAAAAGGCGCTCAAAAAATGCGATTCACAATCGGCCGCAATCAGTGAACGCGAATTTCGCAAAATCGCACAAAAATTGCAGAATCTCCTGTTTTTCCAACCCGAAATTGCGATTTCACAATTATCGAAATCGCAAATTGCGAGATCGCAAAAACGGGAAGTCGCATTTTGAGCACAATGATGCCACCACAACCAGGAAGTAGGCAGTTCTCTTACTCATTTGGAACACAGAGCTGGAGAGAGGAGGAGGCACAGCACTGAGCTCTAGGAGACACACCCTGGAGCCCCACAACAGAACGTACATCCAACACCAGAATGTCCAAGGATGCAGCAGGATCCAGTGAAACTGGCAGGAAAAGAATAGTCAAGTTTTCCGAACAGGAGCTGGAGTACCTGATCGAGGGAGTCAGCAGGAACCATGACAAGCATTTTGGGAAGCTATCCAGGAAGGTGCCCGAGGCTGACAAAAGGCGCATTTGGCTGCGCATCAGGGCTAAGGTAAATGCCGTAGGAGTGACCCGGCGGTCAATCGATGACCTAAAGAAGAGGTGGTATGACCTCAGAGGCCGTGCCAAGGAGCGCAAAGCAGAGAGGCTGGGGGAGCGACGGGCCACGGGAGGAGGAGACCCCACAGTTGCCGCCAACACACCACTCGAGGACCTGGTTGAGGACGCCATCAACCCTGCAGCCTGCGTGGGGGTCACTCAGCTGGACACGTCCCGACCCACACAACAATCACAAGCTAAGAGCCATGCAACTGCGACCCCGTCCCCTAACAATGCCCATGCCCCCAGAGCTAGCCATTTGATAACCCCAGTAATGCAGTCCATGCACATCAGAAACGCCCTATTGCATTGTGGGACCTGTAGTGTGCCAATAGTTCCCTGATAGCCACACACAGCCAGAACTGTCAAGTGA
This sequence comes from Lissotriton helveticus, assembly GCF_964261635.1. Classification (NCBI taxonomy): domain Eukaryota; kingdom Metazoa; phylum Chordata; class Amphibia; order Caudata; family Salamandridae; genus Lissotriton; species Lissotriton helveticus. The sequence continues at coordinate 1,772,430,288 of NC_136067.1, read as the reverse complement.
AACATATCCCTAAAGCCAGTCAGGGAATGCAAGCCTGCATGCATGTTGCACCATCCCATGTGCAAGATTCATATCATTAATCATGCACCCATTTACATCACAGGTGCTGCAGAAGCAGAGACCACAGACAGCGAGGCACTCCATATCGAGGAGACCCCAGAGGAGACGGAGGGAGAGAGCCATCCTGCCCCACAACCTGGACCGTCACACACACCTGCACCAGTACCACCACCTCCCCATGCGGACAGGGCCACCCTTGCAGCCACAGAAGGAGTCCAACCACCCCAGGCGTCACGCATTGCAGTGGAACAGGCCCCACCACCACCACCCAGGAGGCAGACACGCCGCACAGCCACTGTTCGGTCGCAGGCAAGCGGCCGGTTGAGGCAGCAGCGCAACGTGGCCACACGAGCAGACAGGGAGCAACAGGCCCAAGATCCAGGGCTAGGGATCGAACGCCGGATGCTAGCTGTGTACCGCAAGCAGGCACATCACATGGCAGCCATACAGCTGCAGCTGTACAAGACTGCACGCAATGTCAATCAGCTCACCGAAAGTGTGCAGGAGTTAACAGCTTCAATGAAGGAGAACAGCCAACTGATGGTGGCGCAGCAGGACATGACCCGCCACCGCCAGCTGCTGACCCGGCTATCAGCATATACCCGGTCGAACCATCTGATCGTGAATGCAACATCCCAACTGTCACGCCGGTCCCTGGCAATGCAAATCCAAATGGTACAATGCTGTCAGGATGTTGCAAGGGCCCTGGAGCAGGTCACCACCGCAGTCCAAAACCAACAGGTGTGTGGCCATGGCCATGCAAGGGGGGGTGATGATGCCAGTGAAGGCACATCCAGCCTGAGCAGCCTGTCTGTCCTGGTGGTACCAGAACGGTGCCGCAGTACCAGGCCCAGTGCAGCATCACGGCCGGACACTGCCGACGTGGATTTGGAGAGGCGACAGGGTGCGTCCGGCAGGAGGCGCCAGTGAATGACTGAACATTAGCAGCAGTGCCATGCTGATGTACCAAGCAAGCCTGCTCTGCATTCATGAGGCTGTACGACGCAATACAGTAGTTATGTTGTTTCCAAAAACAAAAAAGTTATAGATCTTGTTCAACAAAGAATAAGAATTTATTTTGAACGCAAATCTTACTCATGTTATTATTTCATGTGGCATGCATGAGTGCAGCGTTGTGTGAGGGGTATGGGTGCACTAGAAATAGTTCAGTGTGATGTTGCGGCGCATGTGTCCTTCTGCAGGATTCTCCCCTCGTGCATGATGCACATGTGCAGGTGGCCGGTTGTCCCCCTCCAACTCACTACCAGAGATCTCCACAGGTATCCTACGCTTGGTAGCAATATTGTGAAGTATGGCACACACGGCTACGATGCAGCAGCAGACCTCAGGCTGGTATTTGAGGGCGCCACCAGTCTTGTGTAGGATGCGGTATCGGCTCTTTAACATCCCAAATGTCCGCTCAATGATATTTCTTGTGTGAATGTGTGCAGCATTGTAACGCCGTTCCTGTGGTGTAGCAGGGTTGAGGTATGGGGTGAGGAGGTACTCACGGAGGCCGTAGGTGCTGTCACCTGAAGGATAGGAGCAGAGGGTCAGTGCCTGTTATGCGCAGCTACATGGTCTTGACATACTGTATGTGGGCATGTGTACTTACCTAGGAGATGTCCTTCGCCAAAGTCACCCCTGGCCAAGCAGGTGTGTATGCCGCTGTGCCTGAAGATGAACGAATCATCCGTGCTCCCCGGGTATTGGGCCACTATGTCGGTGATGATTGTCTTTGCATTGCAGACCATCTGGATGTTAAGTGAGTGGTAGGTCTTGCGGTTCCGGTACATGTATTCTGTCTCAGCGGGTGGGCAGATGTGGATGTGGGTACAGCCAATACAGCCAATTACATGGGGGAATTGCGCGGTGTTATAGAAGTCAAGCTTTGTTTGGTTTAAGTCCTGTTGGGTGGTTGGGAAGGTTATGTAGTGGTGTATCCGGGTCAGCATGGCGTCCAGGAAACTCCGTAGGCAGCGTGTCAGTGTGCTCTGGGAGATCCCCCCCTGCATATGCAACTATCCCCTGGAAGCTTCTGGAGGCCAGGAGGTGCAGGCAGCACAGGACCTGTACATGGGTGGGCATGGCATTGGTCCTCCTTGTTGGGTGCTGTATCAGGGGGTCAAGGTCTCTGATGAGCTTCTTTATCATTGCCCCATTCAGCCTGTATTTGGAGTAGATCTCCTCTTCAGTCTGGCCCAGGAGTGTTATCCGCAGCCGGAAGATGCGCTCCTGGATCCTGCGTTGGTTCCGGGCTGAAGCCTGGAGCCTCAGCCGCCTTGCCACGATGTAGAGACCTGGCATTGTGAATGTCCTCATGCTCCTACTGTGTCTCCTTAGTGTCTTACCCTGCACCTGTTTCTTGTTTGATTTTTTTTTTTCACCAATTGAACTTCATGGTTACCACCTGGTTTGACTTCTCCTTAAATTGCAACTCGCATGTAGCGATGTTGGTATTTTTCGCAATTTGCAATGTTTGATGAATTGAATTTTCGATTTATTTGCGATTTCGCAAATTAATTCGCAGAATAAGTGGAAAATTGCTGTTACAGAATCGCAAAGAGGGTTCCACATTGATTCTGTGAATTTATGTTTGCGAATTCGCAATTTGGTGGTATTTTGCTTCATTTATTGCGGGAGCGGAAATTGCGATCGCAATAGCTGTTTCGCAGCTATTGCGATCGCAATTTCGGTTGATGAATCTATGCCTTAGTGTATTAAATAATGCATACATGATATTCATGAAAACTGCAAGAAGGGTACTCCAGCTTGTTGGTCCAGGACTGATGTGGGTTTAAACCAAAACAGCATTTGGCCACCGGTATGGAATTAACGATTACCACCACAGTTTAGAAAGGAAATAACAATATTCCCTGTGAAATAAAAATGTTAGGCGCCAAAAAAGCATTGATCTAATGAGATGGGAGCTCTTGTACTAATTACTCGACGCCTTCAAAATGGCTGCCTGCGGACTGGATAGAGAAAGTATATAGTGGGGCATAGATTGACATGATTATTACTAAGCCACTGGTACAGAAATTTAAGTGTTGTGAGGTAAACCTGTTTGGTTGTAATTTTTATAAAGCCTCCTGCATTTTAAAAATCATCTATTCACTAATGGAACATACTTTCTTGGTACATGTAGCGATTTCATTCACTGATATGGATACTATTGGGTTGCATTTGGTGGCAGATGCTCTCACAAATTCAGTGGTGGCACTAGATGCATTCGCAAACCTAGCACAAGACCAGATCAATGCAGGTTAAAGGGTAGTCAGTTAGGTACTGCATGTAATTCCTATTTGCCAGCGTAATACGGGTAAGTTGATTTAATCGCCTTAAAAAATATTTAGATATCCAGATGTAGAAAATGTTTCAGAACTATTTAGATGTGCAAATGTGATAAGGGAGTTTGTGACCTGGAAAACAATTCTATTAAGGAAGGTGCAATGGATTCATCTCTTTGGCATGATGATTATGCCATATTTCAAAGTATTTTGTATATTCTTTTTGAACAACTTGACACATTAGTTGTTTCTTTTGGGGGAGGTAAAGTACACACAGAAGTTGCAAGAATGTGTATTGTAGTAACAAACCAGAGTTTCAGAATTATCTTTATTCACAAGCCAATCGCTTGTGGCCACATTATCAAATTAGGATGGGGTTGATGGAACTATGCAATTTAACATGGTCGAAATTAGAGGTATTTGTGAGGTGGGTTGCTATTTATGTATATTTTTCTTTGATCATTTATTTTAATGACACTTGTTTTCTTGATTTGTTTTTTTCATTTTCCTCTTTCTATAGGTAAGATCTTGATTCAGTAAATGCATTAGAAAAAATGTAGTGTGGGTGGTGGCAGCTCCCATACAGATCGCTTTTGCTTTGTGGCTATACCTAACCTCTGAATGTCTTGCTGATTTTAAAAAACGATTTTATATATTTTCATGTCCTCGAGGTTCGCGCTACGGAGCCTGTGTATTTTTAATTCCTGACACTTTGATTCATTTAAAAGCATTTTGGGGGGGTGATCGACCTTCCGGGGTCATTGTTTGAGGGTGAGGTGTACCTTCCTTGCCCCGTTCTACCGCGGATGGTGTGCCGATTGAGTGTAGGGCGGGCGGCCATCTTACGTGTAGTCCCAGACCCCGGCCGAACCAGTGGCAGCGTTCTAGCTGGGGGAGGGAGCTTCTGCCATAAATTGAGCTGCAGTAAGAGATCTTGGCGGCTAGTGTGGGTGGTGGCTGCTCCCATACAGATCCTCTTTTGCTTTGTGGCTATACCTAACCTCTGAATGTCTTGCTGATTTAAAAAAACAATTTTATATATTTTCATGTCCTCGAGGTTCGTGCTACGGAGCCTGTGTATTTTTAATTCCTGACACTTTCATTTATTTAAAAGCATTTCGGGGGGTGATCGACCTACCGGGGTCATTGTTTGAGGGTGAGGTGTGCCTTCCCTGCCCCGTTCCACCGCGGCTGGTGTGCCGGCTGAGTGGAGGGCGGGCGTCCATCTTACGTGTAGTCCCGGACCCCTGCTGAACCAGTGGCAGCGTTCTAGCTGGGGGAGGGAGCTTCTGCCATAAATTGAGCTGCAGTAAGAGATCTTGGCGGCTAGTGTGGGTGGTGGCAGCTCCCATACAGATCAGCTTTTGCTTTGTGGCTATACCTAACCTCTGAATGTCTTGCTGATTTTAAAAAACGATTTTATATATTTTCATGTCCTCGAGGTTCGCGCTACGGAGCCTGTGTATTTTTAATTCCTGACATTTTGATTCATTTAAAAGCATTTCGGTGGGTGATCGACCTACCGGGGTCATTGTTTGAGGGTGAGGTGTGCCTTCCCTGCACCGTTCCACCGCGGCTGGTGTGCCGATTGAGTGGAGGGCGGGCGGCCATCTTACGTGTAGTCCCGGACCCCGGCTGAACCAGTGGCAGCGTTCCAGCTGGGGGAGGGAGCTTCTGCCATAAATTGAAAATGCCCTTTCGAACGCCCAGCTGTCGCTCACTGCGGGCGCGCCGCTGGCGCGCCGAAGGTAAGCCAAAGGTCTGTGCCCGTCCGCGCCTCGGGCGAGCCTGGCGCAAACCTTGCTGCCCTAGCCAGTTACACCCCGATCACGGCAGGGATATCTTACACCCGTGAGAAGCTTTTATCTCTTAAACCTGCTGATTGTTCTGGCTCAATGACTTTTTTAGCCCCTGTACCTTGTGTGGTTTTAGCTGTGCTCAAACGCTGATTGCGCCCACCCATCACACGAACTTTCCTCAATCAATCTCGGCGGCTTTAATTAATGCTCGATCTATGAGCAAACATGCAGCCGACATTTTTGAATTATTATCCGATGGGTCTTTAGATATTCTGTTTATAACAGAAACGTGGCTAAAGGCCGCTAGTGTCCCTGATATCGAACTTGCTATCCCCAGAGGTTTCAAAATCAGTAGAAAGAATCGGACACAGGGAAGAGGGGGGGGGTCTGGCAATTGTTTATAAAGATTCCTGGGTTTTGCACGTTGATTCCCCTGATGAGGTAGGAGAGGGGGAAGTGTTGAATTTCTCCCTTGCCCTCTCACCCCATTTCACTATAGGTGGCACACTGATCTATCGACCCCCTGGGCCCTCGGGTCCCTTTCTTAAGGCTCTGTCTGAGGCCATGGTACCGTGTGCCCTGATGTTTCCTAGATTCCTCCTTCTGAGAGATTTTAATATTCACGCAGAGGTGGCTGAGTTATCAGACTCCAAAATTTTGTTGGAGTCTCTCAGTCTGGCTCAACTCACACAATGGGTAACTCTTCATACGCACTCAGGTGGCCATACACTTGATGTGATCTGCTCGAATTTTCCTCTTTCTGTAGGTGCACCTGAAGTCCTCACGTGGTCCGACCACCGGCTGATCAGATTTGCGTGGTCTGCCGATAAAATAACCTCCAATGTTAAGATGTCTATGTGCCCTCAGAAGATTAATTTGCATATCTTATCTGCTACCTTGAGCAACAGCCGGCCAGTGCTGGGAAAGGAGCTGACTAATGCGGTGCAGACTTTTAATTCCTGGATCTCGGCGGGGGTGGACTCTTCCTCCAAGGGGAATGCTAGACCCAAAACCCACTCAACCCCTTCCAAACCTTGGTTCTCACCTTCCCTGCGTGAGCTCAAACTTGCCTGTAAAAAAACTTGAAAGGCTCTGGCGTCTTTCATATTGCCCCACTGCTAAGGAGGACCTGCGGGCTGCTCAGAGGAATTACTATGCTTGTATTAGAACAGCGAAGAGGGAGTACTTTGCGGATAGGATTGATAAGGCTAACAACAACAGTCGGGAATTTTTTTCTATTATTAGATTTCTTTCCCCCTGTGCCGAGCAACCTACCGTGCCATCTTCGGCAGTCTGGTGTGAGGGTTTATCCTCGTTTTTCGAGCAAAAGATAGCGGGGATTCAAGCCAGCCTACGGACCACCAGTCATAGTATGAGCCCTGCAGCCACTATGTACTTCTCTTTGGCATCTTTCGAGTCCTCTTCCTTTACTTTTGAGGAGTTTATCTCACCGGCTGCTGACGATACCCTTGCGGTCGTAAAATCCCTGAAATCTGGATCACCCACCGACCCATGTCCTGCGCGGGTTCTTGGTGCTGTCGCTGAGGTGGTTAGTCGGGAGATCACACAAATCATCAGCCTTTCTTTCAGTTCGGCTACTGTTCAGGTCGACTGGAAGCAGGCCAGGCTTTTGCCTCTACTAAAAAAGGCCGGGTTAGACCCGTCGCTTCCAGCTAACTATCGGCCAATATCACTTCTACCAGCTATGGCAAAGGTTTGTGAAAAAATGGCCTTTCGACAATTAAACGCTTTTGTGGAAACATCTGTGGCTTTACATCCTGCCCAATCTGGATTCCGTGCCGCACATAGCACGGAATCAGCTCTGGTCGAAGTTTCCGAGGCCATTAGGGACTGCTTGGACAACGGCGGCAGGGCGGCTCTAATTTTATTGGACCTCTCTGCCGCGTTCGACACGGTACCCCATCAGCTCCTACTGTCACGCCTGGCAGGCATCGGCGTCACTGGCTTGGCTCTTGATTGGCTTAGCTCCTTCCTTTCATCTCGGACTCAGCAGGTCTGGCTACCCCCTTTTTCATCTTCAGCCAAGCCTCTTTCGACGGGGTCCCTCAGGGGTCAACGCTGAGTCCGTTGTTATTTAATGTGTATCTGACCCCTTTGATCACGCTGGCTGAACAACTAGGGGCCAAAATAATAGCTTATGCGGACGACACACAGTTGTTGTTTACTTGGCCCGGCGCTGACCTGGACACGGATATGATTCGGTCCTGTTTGTCCTCAGTTTTCAACTGGCTGGCATCTGCCCAGCTGAAATGTAATGAGGATAAAACAGAAATTCTTCTCTATGGTCAGTTTCCTCCTTGGTTCAGAGAATCGTTATGGCCGGCCGGCTTTCCATTGCCCTGTTCAGTGAACATCCTAGCTAAGAATCTGGGAGTTCGGTTTGGGGAAGATCTTTTATTTGAGGCCCATATCATGAAACTGTCCGGTGCGTGTTTCGGCACCCTCAAAGCTCTGCGGAAGTTTTTTCCCTATCTTCCAAATGCAGCGAGAGAGACAGTGGCTAGAGCATTGATTCTCTCGCGTCTTGACTATGCCAATGTTCTGCTGTGTGGCTCCCCGGCCTATCTGGTTGGGCGTCTCCAGATAATTCAAAACGCGACAGCGAGGCTTTTATGCAACATCTCCAGACGAACGAGTGTCCGGGGCCGCCTGCGGAACCTGCATTGGCTCCCTGTGACACAGCGTATCATCTTTAAAACACTGCGATTGCTTGGAATGATCTTCCTTTGACTCTTCGGTCCAATCCGAATTTTGCTCTCTTTAAGAAAGCCTTGAAAACTTATCTGTTCAAACTTGCATTCTAGGCTGTTCTTTTTTTTTTCTTGTTATGGCTCTTTGCATTTCTTTCTTCTTTCCGCGTCAGGATACTATGGTAGTAATTGAGCGCGCTATAAAACTGCTTATAACATATATAACATAAGATAGTGTTCTGGTAACTCTCCCTTTCCCTACCGATTGTCAGTGTTCTCAAAAAGGTACTCCATTTTGTCTTATTTTGTGCAATAATATTTACTCTGTTCTTCTGACCAGTCATATCCCTTTATTCGCTGATGACGGTAATCTGTGCCAGGGCTGGGTACGTTCTCTGGGAGAATGATGGGAACGCTCGAATATGTGACTAGCACTGTAGACTTTGTCCATGTTCATGTATTGTGGCAATTGTCATGCTGTAGCTGGTTATTGATCTAGACTGCCCCATTGCATTCAAAAGGTCCAGCGCCCAGTACCAAGGCCTCCTTGGTCCTAATGTGAAAATAACAACTACCTTCTCATAATATAGGTCGAAAATATTTTGTATTTATAGAACACATTTTTTATTCAGTTTGAAGGCATACCAACACATATACACAGCCATTCGCCTACAACCACGCGGGCCAGCAGCATAGAAAGGATTTGTAGAGCTTATACAAACGTACACAGCTTCAATGCCAACACCCCGGAGGCTGGCAACGTTAGTAAAACATGCCTAAAAAGTAAAACCCAATGGAAAAGCCCTCCCTCCCACCTACCCCCCAGAAGAAAAGTAGAGAGGAAAAGTGAGGAAGATAGAGAAGGGAAAGAGGGAAAATGGTTGCCCATATTTTGTTCTCTAAGGTGTTAGTCAGTTGTCTGCCCCTACCCGCCCGTCCCACTCCCAAGTCACCGGGTGACCCAAATGGAAGAAACTCTAACCCTGGTCGTGATGGATCAGCTTGAGGATTTGCAAGAGATTGGGGCATGTGACCTCACGGAGATCCTTTGATAAAAGTACGATAAAAGGGGCCCAGAGTTATGTGTATGCCTCAGCCTTCTGGTCTTGAGCCAGAGAAGGTCTTTCCCATAGCTAGAGTCATCCGAAGTCTATGAAGCCAGGCTGTGTGGTCCGGAACCGTGGCTGTGCCCCAGTGCGCCAGGATCGCTTTGCGTGCTGCCAATAATGGCAAAGCTATCTGTCTACCCGCATCGACCGTAACTGGAATGTTATCAGGTTAGAGAGTCCTAGGAGCGTGTAGGCCGGGAAGCTGGGCATCTCTGTCTTAAATGCCTCGTCAATGTCCCTGAGCACTTGCTCCCAGAACCTTTCAAGTCGTGGACAATGCCAAAGGAGATGTGCAAGAGAGGAAAGGCCGCAGCCCCACCAGCACATCTCTGTGTGATTCTTATCCCATTGGTGGATGCGAGCGGGCGTGAGATACCAATAGGCTGCTACCTTGAACGCCGACTCTGCTCCAGCGGTGTTAAAGGCTGTGTGGTGGGCCCTGTAGTGGATGTTGTCCCATTCCTTGTCTGTGAGAACCCGCCCCAGTTCTGCCTCCTAGCGCAGTTGGCCTCAATATTTTGTATTTATTTAATTGGCTTTTCTACATGGAGCATTCATTTCAAACGGCCTACTTATATTTCAAAGTACCTTCCACAATGTGTGTTTTATTAACAGTTAAGGTGTATTCTAAAGTTAGATATTTCTATCCCCAATTTAGGCAGCATGAACTAGAAGGCGATTTATTTTTCTGTGGCTCTGTATAATTCTTAAAGGTAATACTATTTTGTCCATTATTATGTTTTGTCAAGGTCTTCTCTATCTTTAGTTTCATCACATAGAAGTTGGGTTTCCTCGTCAAGGGTGGTGTTAATGCTATTCTGATTGTATGATGCTCATAATATCTCATATGAACTCAATATCAACACAAAGGCAAAATAACTATCATGGCTGCTTTTGTGAACGGCAAAAATTGATTTGCGCAGTGGACAGACCCCTATGTCTTTTGAAGACAACTGGCACTGTTATGGTAGCTTATGTAGTTCTTGAATACCAGTACACCACATTTCTTTTATGCCAATGCATCAGCCATCTTTCCATGGATTTCTGCACCATAATTGATTTGGAGTTGTGATTACCTCATTCAGACGGAATCAATCAATCAATCAACCAATGCATTTGTATAGCGCGCTACTCACCCGGAAGGGTCTCAAGGCGCTGGGGGAGAGGGGTGCGTCACTGCTCGAACAGCCAGGTCATGAGCTGCTTCCTGAAGGAGAGATGGTCTTGGGTCAGACGGAGGTGGATGGGGAGGGAGTTCCACGTCTTGGCTGCCAGGTAGGAGAAGGATCTTCCTCCGGCGGTGGCTTTGCGGATGCGTGGTACTGCGGCGAGGGCGTGGCTGGTCGATCGTAGCTGGCCGGTGGGCGTGTAGAAGGTCAGGCGGTCGTTGAGGTACTTGGGGCCCAGGTCGTGGAGAGCCTTGGGTGCGTGGGTGAGGAGCCTGAACGTGATTCTCTTGCTGACGGGGATCCAGTGTAGGTCTCTCAGGTGGCGTGAGATGTGGCTGTGTCGGGGGATGTCCAGGATGAGTCGTGCGGAGGCGTTCTGGATGCGTTGGAGTCTTTTTTTAAGTTTGGCTGTGGTTCCGGCATAGAGGGTATTTCCGTAGTCCAGTCGGCTGGTGACGAGTGCCCGGGTGACGGTCTTCCTGGTTTCGGTGGGGATCCATCGGAAGATCTTGCGGAGCATGCGCAGAGTTCTTCAGACTCCAGCTCGACCAAGCAAAAAACCGTCCAAGAAAACTGTTCGAGCTAATCCGATCACAATCCAAGGAACAACCCCAAGCAGTCGACACTATGGGCAATACACCTTCCTGTGAAGATTTCGCAACTTTCTTTAACCAAAAAACTGACAACATAAGGAGTTATCTCCTCATTGACGCAAGCCTTTACTCCAAACCCCACCGCATAACACCCAATGAACCAAAAAACAATGCGACATGGTCATCCTTTGACACTTACTTTGAAGAAGAAATTGACAGACTACTCAGCACCCTGAAACCATCCAATCACCTCACTGACCCTCTTCCTGTTAACGCTGTAAAAGACTTCACCCCTTTGCTCCTCCCACTCTGGACTAAAATTATCAATAGTTCACTTCAACAAGGAACCATCCCTGACTCCCTCAAAGTTGGACAAGTTACACCTTTACTAAAGAAACCAACAGCCCATCCCACTGATCTAAACAACTACCGTCCGATTACCAACATTCCCACTCTCGCCAAACTGTTGGAAAAATGCGTTCAACTACAACTGACAAAGCACATAGAACAGTTTGATCTCCTCAACCCTCATCAATCTGGCTTCCGAGTAGGGCACAGTACCGAAACAGCTATGACTCACATAATTGACGACGCCCTCCAAATTTTAGATCAAAATGATACCTGCCTCCTCATCCTTCTTGATCTCTCTTCAGCATTCGACACTGTGAAACATGAGAACTTACTCGAACTCCTAAACACTAGAATGGGTCTCTCTGGAACTGTTCTTCAGTGGTTCACCTCCTTTCTACACAACCGATCTCAAAAATTCAAGAGCAACAACTTGATGTCCGCTCCAATACCTGTATCGTTAGGTGTCCCCCAAGGATTCTGCCTATCCCCTACCTTGTTCAACCTAGTTATGGAACCTCTCACCACCTTGCTACAAGCATCCAATGTACATTTTCACATGTACGCCGATGACACTCAGCTATATCTCAAACTACAATCCCCCAAAGACATTATGCGTCTGAACTCAACGATCAGAAACACCCAATCCTGGCTGGCCGATAACCACCTCAAACTCAATGCTATGAAAACTGAGTTCCTTCTGATCTCACCGCCCGCGAAAATCTCTACCACTCAAACCTGGCTTAAGCACCTAACTGCACTCAATGTCCAACCGACCATCGTGGATTCAGCAAAGGCATAACACTTGACGCCAATCTCAACATGCAGCAGCATATCAGCAAGGCAACTAAGGGAGCGAACTTCCAAATAAATACCTTGAGGAAACTTAAACCCTTCCTCCCAGCCAAGGACTTCCAAACTGCAGTACAAGCACTAGTCATCCCTCGCATAAACTGCGGCAGCATCGCCCTCTGCGGTCTCCCCCTAACTACAACTGCACCCCTAAGAGCTTCGCTAAACGCGGCAGCGAGACTCATCACTGGATCTAAAAAACATTCACATATCTCCCCTGACTTTAAATCCCTGAACTGGCTGCCTTTTGAAGCCAAAATACATCTGAAAATTGCCTGCATGACGCACAAGGCTATACACTCGAAATCACCCGGCTACCTCACTCAGAAGTTGACAATTTCCGGCGGGTCCAGAACCACCAGAAGTACAAACAATCTTCTGCTGAAGCCTCGAAGATTCCGGAAGGAAAAAACTTACAAACGCTCCTTCTCAGGAATGGCGCCTAGGATCTGGAACTCACTCCCTCCTGAAACGAGGCTCATCTCATCCACTCTTCTTTTTAAGAAAGAAGTTAAAGCTATCCTCATGGCTAAATACACTTGAACTACTACTCTTGATCTTTTTAAGACTTTGCGTCAAGCTTTATTATTTGTTTGATCCCTTTGCACATGTGTTTTACTTGTATTATTGACCTAACCGATTGTTCATGCTCCCTCTTATTTGTACCACTGCATTGACCTACCCTACCTTACCTTACCCCCGTCGAGCTATATTATTTGTTTGATCCATTTGCACATGTGTTTTACTTGTATTATTGACCTAACCGATTGTTCATGCTCCCTCTTATTTGTACTACTGCACTGACCTACCTTACCTTCCTTACTATGCTCCCTCGTGTACCCACCCTACCACTCATTTATGCCTATGTAAAGCGCTCTGTTATCTGCAAAGATCTTGTTCGCGCTATATAAAACTTTCAAATTAAATAAATAAATAAGGGTGGTGAAGCACGATGAGGTGACGGCGTTGACTTGTCTGGTCATCGTGAGGGAGGAGTCCACGATGAAGCCCAGGTTTCGTGCGTGGTCCGTTGGCTTGGGGGTGGTGCCCTGGGCAGGGGGCCACCAGGAGTCGTCCCAGGCGGAGGACGATGATCCCAGGATGAGGACTTCCGTCTTGTCTGAGTTCAGTTTCAGGCGGCTGTTCTTCATCCACTCGGCGACGTCTTTCATCCCTTCGTGTAGGCTGGCTCTGGCGGTGGCGGGGTCGTTGGTGAGGGAGAGTATCAGCTGAGTATCGTCGGCGTAGGAGATGATGTTGAGGTTGTGCTGGCGTGCGATGGCTGCGACGGGGCTCATGTAGACGTTGAATAGGGTCGGGCTGAGTGATGATCCTTGTGGTACGCCGCAGACGACTTCGGTGGCCTCAGATCTGAACGGGGGGAGGCGGACTCTCTGGGTTCTTCCGGTGAGGAATGAGATGATCCACTCCAGTGCCTTCTCTTGGATTCCGATGGTGCTGAGGCGCTGGGCTAGGGTGCGGTGGCAGACAGTGTCGAACGCTGCAGAGAGGTCCAGGAGGATGAGGGCCGCTGTTTCCCCGTTGTCGAGCAGGGATCTGATGTCATCGGTGGCTGCGATCAGGGCGGTCTCGGTGCTGTGGTTGGCTCGGAATCCGGACTGCGAGGGGTCGAGAGATCCGTTCGTCTCGAGGAAGGCGGAGAGCTGTCTGTTGACGGTCTTCTCGATGACTTTGGCAGGAAAAGGGAGGAGCGAGATGGGGCGGAAGTTCTTGAGGTCGGTGGGGTCCCCTGTTGGTTTTTTCAGGAGGGCGCTGAGCTCGGCGTGCTTCCAGCTCTCCGGGAAGGTGGCGGTGTGGAAGGAGGTGTTGATGATGTCCCGGAGATGGGGCGCGATGATGGCGCCGACCTTGTTGATGACGTGGTGGGGGCAGGGGTCGGTGGGGGATCCGGAGTGGATGGTGTTCATCGTGCGGGTGGTGTCTTCGATGCTGACCGGGGTCCAGTTGCAGAGGGTGGTGGTGGCGGGCGTTGGTTCGGTGGTTGGGTGCGTGGTCTGTGCGCCGAAGCTGTTGTGTATGTCGGCGATATTGCGGTGGAAGAACGAGGCGAGTGAGTCGCAGATGTCTTGCGAGGGAGTGATGTCGTTGTTTCCGGCGCTGGGGTTGGAGAACTCCTTGACGATGCTGAAGAGTTCCTTGCTGTTGTGGGCGTTGTTGTCCAGTCGTTCTTTGAGTGCTGTCTTCTTGGTGGCGCGGATCAGCTGGTGGTGCTTGCGGGTGGCGTGCTTGAGGGGGCGGTCCTGTTGTCTGTGGTCTGGTCGTGGCGCCAGGCTTTCTCGAGGGTGCGGCAGTTCTTCTTGGAGTCCTTGAGTTCGTCGGTGAACCAGGGGGTTTTCTTACTGCCGGGTCTGCTGGGAGGGTTCTTTAGTGGTGCGAGGTCATCGGCGCAGGCGGTCAGCCACTGTGTGAGGTTGCTGGCAGCTTCGTTGGGGTCCGTTGTGCTGGTGGGAGGGTTCTGGCTGAGGGAGGAGGTGAGCTGCTCGGCGGTGATCTTGCTCCAGCTCCGGCGTGGAACCTGTTGCGGGTGGTTGTGGGTCGTGGTTCTTCTGAAGCTGAAGTGGACGCAGCTGTGGTCAGTCCAATGAAGTCCGGTGGAGTGGCTGAAGGAGATGTGCTTGCTGGATGAGAAGACGGGGTCAAGCGTGTGGCCGGCGTAGTGGGTGGGGGTGTTCACCAGTTGCTTGAGTCCGAGGTTGGCGATGTTGTCCAGCAGGGTGGTGGTGTTGCTGTCCTTGTTGTTCTCCAGGTGGAAGTTGAGGTCTCCTAGGAGGATGTAGTCAGCGGAGGGGAGGGCGTGCGGGCTGATGAAGTCTGCGATGTCTTCGCTGAATTGTGTGCGTGGTCCCGGGGGTCTGTAGATGAGGGTCCCTCTGAGGGTTGTCTTGGGGTCGGTGTATATCTGGAAGTGGAGGTGTTCGGCGGCGGTGAAGGTGTCGTCAGAGTTGGTCGAGATGTGGATGGTGTTCTTATTTATTTATTTATTTATTGTTGGCATTTGTACAGCGCTCTGTTACCCGTAGGTGTCCTGGCGCTAAGTGTTACTCCTGAGATAGAGGCAGGTTAGGGAATCAGTTGGTAAACAACCATCTTTTGTACGATGGCGATGCCTCCTCCCGTCTGGATGACGCGGTCCCTCCGGGGGATCTTGTATCCGTCCGGGATGGCTATGGCGATGTCAGGCGCTGAGGAGGCGTTCATCCAGGTTTCCGTGAGGAAGACGACGTCTGGTGATGGTGTGTCGAGCAGGTTCCAGAGTTCAACGGCGTGCCTGTGGCTGGAGCGGGTGTTGAGCAGGATGCACTTGAGGTGTTTGTTGCTGGTGCATGGCCTTTTGGGTGCGGTGCAGGTCCGGAGGCAGGTGAACTTGCAGACTTGGCAGGTGAAGGGTCCGTGGGTGCGTCTCGGAGTGGCTCGGTAGCAGGTGGGGTTCAGGCCGGCGTTGAGTGCGTGGAGGGTGGTGGCGTCGTAAGTCCATCGTGTGGGCTGGCATCCTCGGGGGACAGGGGTCCTGGCGCTGGGCGCGGTCCAGGCGCAGACGGGCTTGCCTTTGGCCCGCCTTCGGCGCACAATCGGCGCACCCGCTGCGTGTGACCGCTGCGCGGACGCACGGGCTCCATATGAGGCGAAGTGGGTGGGCGGAGCAGCTGGGAGGCGGGGGGGGCCAATCGGGAACAGAAACAAGAAAGGGGGCGGGGCCGCGATGGAGCCGCGGCGGGGGAGCGTGTGGGGGCACCCGAGGGGATAGCGAGGCACGTTAATCGCACAGTCAAGAAATGCAGCAGTTTAGACACAGGAACAGGAGAAAAATACAATTGTTAAGTTTGACACACAATTACAGCAGGAATTTACAGTGAAATAACAGTGAGCACAAAACGGGCCAACCACCGAGGCAGGGAGAGCGAGCAGCAGCGAGGGGCACCGCTGGCGAACCGTGCGGCGTGGGTGGTGTCCTGAGGTCAGGTCACAAATCATATTTAAACCAAATCTGTTTAAATGTATGTGTAAAGACCTGAGGGGAAATAGTATCTCTCAAAAATGAATGTGGGATAAATCAAAACGATAATTTAGGATTACAGTAATTACCTAATAGCAAACAGTGAAGATAACCATGCCTGTTCAGGAAGCTGTCATCTTTTTCTTGCGTTTTATGCTCGGTGCATAAAAAATTATTTGTCAGCCAGGTGGTTTTTGTTGTTACTATGACTGTTTCTGGCAGCCCTCACACCTACTTTGTGGAAGAACAGGGAAGTGGCCATTGCACGAAACGGCCCATTTTGTGTTGTAAACTAATTCATTAGAGACATCATGGCCTCATTTATGCCCCTTAAGTCCTCATTAATGTTCTCCGGCCATGCTGTCTAAAAACTAGATATGTTCTTAAAGTAGTTAAAATTAATATGTGTAAGCAGAATAACAGAAAACTCAGCCAGTGATCTGAAGACACCTGTATAGGGTCCAGGTCTGCCCTTTAAAGTAATGTCCTATCCCATTACATGTGTTTTGTCTCCAAAGAGATTTTGTACGCGTGTTTTCATATAAATCAATAAAAGACGTAAAAATCCTTAATCATTGGTCCTTAAAGCCTTAAATAGTGAATGCGAAAATTGTTCCTCATAATTCTTGTACTTCTAAATCCATTCGTCACTCAGTGGTCTGTGATTTAATCGAGGATTTTTACGTCTTTTATTGATTTATATGAAAACACGCCACTCACCATACTATTTGTCTTTGCCTTGAAAAAGCCCGCGGAGGGCGAAACGCGCGTCGGCTGTGACGATGTGGCAAGAAAATAATCAATAAATAAGAACTTTAAGAACTAATGGACTGTGTACTATCTGAATACTTGTGTGGACTTGAAGAGAATTGAACTTTCGAAGTGATTGAATTGAAATTCAATTGGATAAAAGTAACTAGTAGGGATGTGCACTGGTTTAATTATCTCTATTTATGGTTCATGAAATTCTACTACACCTTCTGTGGGTAGATTATCGTGACGGAAATTGCTTAAGGGTGAATAAGCATCCTATCAGTTGGGCACTCCCAAATTGAGTAT